>NC_071441.1:8765000-10015000 GCF_017976375.1 Cuculus canorus | reverse complement strand
GTTCTAGTTTCTGAGCAAAAGCTTGCTGCTTCATTGCTTACCTTTAGTAGCAATAATGAGAGATACAAACTTTCTCTCACTTTAATTTAGTTACTACTACTTGACAATAATTTCCAAACAAGTTGTGTGAGAGGCCACAAATAGTTCATGATCGATGAGACAAAATCTTTCATATGTGCATCTCAAATCAGGTTATTTTATAACTTGTAAATCTGTCATTAGCAAAAAATTACATTACTATAAAGTTACTGAAAGAGCAAAAACTCTGGTATTTTGTGGTGTTTTCAGAGTTTTTTTTATAATTCTTATTTACAGAATCAGTATGTGATTGAGTCCATGCTTGTGCATGCACTTTATAGGCCTTCTTTCTCAATGTTTTTTTACCCTGTATCATTTCCACAAAATGTAATGGTCCTATAAGAATCTGAGAGATAATTAAACTGTTGGACATTCACAGCTATAGCAGAACAGATACGCAGAACCCCTAGAGCTGCTTTTTTGACAGAAGGACTGCTGGCAATGCTGACTCTATTAATCAACAAAACATTCTCACAGGAGAAAATTTTTTTGAATACTCCATCCTCAGGAATAGTATCAATACTACAAACTATTTCAGAAGCTGTTGTTCAAGTGAAAAGGTCTTAAGGAATATTCCCATTCAGCCACCTATAAGGCGGCTAGAGATTTTTACAGAAACAAGTTCTGCAGAATTAGGTATTAAAGCCAACAAGGGATGATAAGTAGTAATAATCCAAAAGAATTTGCAGTGAAAAGATAACAGTCTTAGGTAGGATCTTAATTAAGTTTTACAAAATATAGTCAGCACATGCATTTTCCTTGATATGTACTTCCCAATGAAATAATTAGTGATTTTTTTCATTGAACAAATTAATAGGGCAAATTTTATATCAAAAATGATATATTCAGAGTTTCTGGCCTGTTAAAAAACCTGTTAAAGTAGTTCAGAGTGATGGGAAAAATGAAAGACTAAGGAAAATGTGCTTGCCTTTTGAGGCACTGAAAGTTCAGACTTCCAATTTATTACTCCAAGGCAGAATTAAGTGGGGTGTTTTCTGCTGAGGTAATAGTTTATTTCGGAGGGAAAGAAATACTTCAAAGTGAGGACACTTCTTTCAGGAGTGTGTTATGGAAGTATACAATTCTCAATAGGAATAATATAAAAATGCAAGTTAGAAAAAATTCTGTGAAAGTAAACTTCAAGTTGTGTGATGACTAAATGAAATGTGGAAATAATTTTATTTAATTTTTCGTCTTATGCATTTTTAGCCTTCTGGCATTATTGAGGTAGCTCTATATGAAATGCAGATACTTAGCATGCTATTGGGGAAAATTAAAATGCAAGTTTACCCTGTATTCAAATGATTTACTCCTAATTCTTGTTTTGTCAGTGATCTTTAATTCCTGTCTCAATAATGGTAAGAGAAGGGGAAAAAGATGGAAAAATAACTTGTCTGTAAAAAAAAATGCATAAATATTATTAAAGTGTTTAGAATTAAGATTGTGCAAGCCATCTTTTTGAAGTAGTGAATAAATATTTGATTTTAGCTACATATTATTCAGTGGCGTTTTGTTTGGATATGTCCAAGTAAACCATCAGGCAGTATTTGAAAACAGAAGGAATAACTCTGGGAAAAGTGTCTGTCAAATACCGTACTTATGTAAACTCTTCACTGTAATGGCCCTGATTTGAACTCTCAGAATTTCCAGCTGTTGATGAATAAGCATTTTTTGAACAACAAAGTTTATATTGTGATTGTTGAAATAGAGACTGTAATATCCTTTTTCTCAAAGTATAACACTACATACAATAGGCCAACATGTGGGGCAGAGCCTTTGGGAAGGCTGCACAAGGTAGCTGCACAATCGCAGGGTGCAGGAGCCACAAAGGGAGCTTGCAGGAAAGTCCCTTTATCTCCAACTTCACTTTTTGTTTCCAACATCCATCTGTCAAAATAAGAAGCAGTGGTCTGTCCACTTGCATGCCACTCAGGATGGCACATGTCAAATGCATGATGAAGCTGATGTAGGTGTTCGTCACAGGCTGCACGTGACCGAAAAGATCAAGGTGTAAGGGGGAGGCTGTTTAAAGAAACTGTGTTAGGAGTCACAGTGTCCGCACGCAGGCTATGCTTCTGTCATGTGTTCTGTCCGATAACACGACCTGTCACGCATCACGATGCTGTTGTGGGTTCCGAGCATATGACCCGAAGTGTGGAACTGAGTTAGTGTAAAGTGGAGCTCTCTGAGAAACACCATCGCCACGACTGGTGAGCTGCAATCCCCTTAAAATTGTAATTGTTTGAGACTTGGGTACACTGAGAGGATTTTAGGGATAAAACTTGGAGTTCTAAAATGCAGCATGACACAGTTGGGAAAGTGAACTGGGTCTGCAAAGGTATTTATGCTTGTCCCTATACCTGCTTACTATCACAATTTTTATACTTACATGATTTCAACTGACAAAAATAGTCTTAATTTCACGTGGATTTGTGTGTTCATCATAAATGTAACATTTTTAATTATGAGAAATATTATTTTGCTATTAATTTATATGAAGCCTTTCTTATGAAAATAGCCGTAGTTTCCATATCTGGGAGAACAGTAAAAGAAATATTTCCTTAATGAATTCAGTCTTTGTAGATGCTGTAACCCTGAAGCCATTAATAATGATACACTGTACTGGTACCACTGACCAGCTAGGATTGTGAAGCTCATACCCACTCTCTGTCAAAATATTGAGGAAAAGTTACAATCACAAAACTGCCTAGAATGTCAAAGATATTGCCCCATAAATGTTTATTATAGTATGGATTTCTGTAAGAGGTCTGGATTATCACTGCAGACAGTGATTGATTTTACGTTTTCTATATAAAATAAGGTATGTGTTTACTCAAGCTATTGAGCTGTTTTCTTCTACAAAACTGCCTACAAATAACAACTTAATGCCACATCATTTTATATTCTTTGAATGCTTCCAGAAACATTGTTTTATTTTGTCTGAAAGAAAAGAAAAATGCAGGAAGAGCCTAGTGACTTCTCCGTACAAGTCAAGCTGTATTACAGTTATTTGTTCTTTCATTTCCTTGAATTTCCATAAACAGTGTGATTTGTGTTGATACAGTGATCTACTGCATGCCACTATAAAGTGACAATAAGTGGGTTTGATATTAAGGTATAAATTTAGTCTTTAGTAATCTTGTAAGAAGCTTATTTCTATGACCTTACTGTGGTTGGCTGCATTAGCAGGTTTAGTGCAATAGTGAAGGAAGGGCAATAAGGTGGAGGAAAGAGAGCTCATAATAAGCATTTTGGTTCAGTTTTCTCTGAAAAAATTGGAAAAAAATGTTACTGTTATATTAATATATTATTCAAAATCCTTTTTAGAAACAGAATGTGAAAATGGCAATATCAAGTTATTTAGGATGCAATTACAAAATTGCAGCCTACTTTGCTTTTATTTGCCAGAAGGGAAATACTGATTTTTGCAATGCTCACATCCAATATTATCATTCAGGTATGTTTAAAGTGATCTATTAATCACTAATATTTTAATGATACCATGATCGTGAAGAAGTTGATAGCTTATGATACTGCAGAGTACCTTACTGACCAATTTTAGAATGAACACAGTTCTGTTCTGGTGGAAATTAAATACTATTATAATGTAATTATGCAGTATATTCTTTAAACTGCTAAAAAATAATGTGGCTTTTGGCCTTGAAACAGTGATTTTGCCTATGAACCCCATATAAGCAAAATGTATTTCATGATGTGAAGACATTTATTGTGAGTTGGCCCTGTAGTGCATTTGTCAGTGTAATAGAAGAAAAATGGTTCCTGCGAAGAGCAAAATATAGCACTTATACTATATTTATAATCTTTCCAAAAACTGTGTCATTTCTCATAGAACAAGTTACCATGAAAACAGTAAATTTAATCAGAGAATTGATGGAGAGACATAATTTAACCTTGGGAATTTATTTTTCTAATTATCAGACCTTTTCAAGTAGAGCCCTTAGCAATCCTAAATTTTCATTTTTAAGCTTGCTCTGGGTGAATATTCAGTTTCTACCCATTAGTTTCCTTATGAATAAAAATATCGGGGTTAGCTTTGTTTCAAAGATCAGCTAAATTAGAGAATCCTCTGCTTACCAGTGCTGGGAAATTATAGCCACATTCGGAGTGGAGTAAATACTGATAGCCTCTCTGGCGTGAACTCACTTGGTGTCAGAATTGAATTGTAGGCTGTTTGCCTTCAATGCTACTAGAGCTGAGCTGAAACAATTGCATGCAAGACTGGGAACTTGAATTAAAAATAAAAATAAATAACTAAGTAAATAAACCCCCAAACCAGCAAATCAAACAACAAAAGGACATCGAACTGAAATGACCTCAGGTAGCAAGGAACTAAGTTCAGTTCTCAAAGTCACTGGCAGTAATTCAGTATGGGGAGTGATGTCTTTGAGAAAAGCTGCCAAGAGGCCTGAAAATTATCTTCCAGACTGAGATGTACTTCCTCTGAATGGCTGATCTCTTGTAGATGATTAAGCCCTTTCAGAAAAGCTACTTAATGTTATAAATTGATTCTCTTTAGACACTGTGAGGAAAGAAGACACACTTCAAGGGAGTTAAGAAATAAAAGCGAGGCAGTTGCGAGATTTATGGGCATGTTTTCAATAGCAGTTTTACTCCCTAGTTACTATCTCCTTACTTTGCTAGAGGAGAACACATTGAGGGACAGAGCAGATTTTGGTTTGTGGTTCTTTTTCAGAGGTTCTTTTTTTAATTCTGCATACTCATTAGCT
Organism: Cuculus canorus; assembly: GCF_017976375.1. Classification (NCBI taxonomy): domain Eukaryota; kingdom Metazoa; phylum Chordata; class Aves; order Cuculiformes; family Cuculidae; genus Cuculus; species Cuculus canorus. Next base: position 10,010,174 of record NC_071441.1, on the reverse strand, counting down.
GTCTAATGCTAGCTGAAACAGATCAGTTCAAATATAATCCATATTAAAAATAATTTCTACAGACTGTTAAGACTTTGAAGGCCTTTATCTGGGCAGCAATGAATAATCAGAGCATTGGCTATTTCTGGTCTGCCTTAGTTCTGTGGTTCTGTGATCCTCAGTGGCTGCTATAACTATCTAAGGGTTTACCATAAGAGTTCTCACTTGAATAACAAGATAAGAGCCCTGAATATCGTAAACGTTCATGCAAAGGGCAAGTCTCATGCAGCAGGAAATCCCAGTTATCCCTTCTAGCCTGTGCTCTCAGCCAGCCACATCTCTGCCAAAGCATACCGTAGGAAAAGGACGTTCCCTTACACAGTTACAAGTGCTTCATGATTAGTGCGGGGCACGTCCAGCACAACTGTCCTGCTTACCCTCAGGGATATATTTTTTAGAAGATTTTAGGTTTAACTTTGCCAATGGCCTTTCTGTGGGATCCTTTTGGAACCTATATCCCTCGTCCATCTTCAAGAAATAAGATGAGATTTCGCTTTTTGAAGTCTTACAGGTATCTCTTCTAATGGCTTATGGTGTAATTGACAGTGATAATAGTTGCAAATGTGCCTTTTTTTTTAATTTTTCTGTAGGATTACAGACCATAGAAATTTGGAATTGCCTTGTATTAATTGTTATTCTCTTGAGCTTGTTAGGGCTTTACTGAACATGTATATCAGGAAAACAGTACGTGCTTCTGTTTCTGTGTGATTGGAAAATATAATAAATAAGTGACCATTGAAGTTTATGAAACTGTGCTTTTAAACAAATAATAATTTTGAATCTTTTTTGCACTCCAAGTCAGGGAAAAACAGATTAACATTTATGTCAGTGTTCCTATAAAAATGCTTATTCTGTTATCAGTGCTTATTATAAGTAAACATAGTTATAAATATGACAGACGGATACAGCATATCAAATCTGAATTAATACTTATAGTTGAGAGACTTTTGCATAACCAGAAAGCCACATTTGTTAAATATTTTTGTTTTGACATTTTAAAAAGAAGTATAACCAATGAGTAAAACATGCAGATTCTGTTTTTTCCTTAGATGTTATTTAAAAAATAACAATAGCAAAATATACTTCCCATTATTTATCATGCTGCTTTTTGCAACTGAAACAATACTTGCTTTCCAACTTCTTAGCTTTTATATTATATAGGAGCAATACAAATTTCAAAGATCTTCCCATTTGTATATAATGCATTGAAGAACTTAATACATATCATCTTAATGATAACTCTTAAATATTAATTTATGCAGCAGTCATTTATTTGCACAGGTGTACAGTATCAAATGTCCAATGTGTAGAATTATGGATAGAAAACAGTGTCTGTGTGAATACTGTATAAAAAAATTAGCTAGGTAAAGTCCAACTCCTTTCAGTGTTTTGCAAAAGCTCTGTTTTTCATACAGAGGGAGCTCTTTCTATGAGAAAAAATAATAACAGATGAATGGATTTGGATAGAAAATAAACTGATGGTATCTCTAATAGTTTCTAAAAGTTCAAACTAGTTCATATAATTCAACTGAGATTCTCTTCAGGATTTTTGGTTTATAAAAAGCTACTAGTTTCTTTTAGAAATTTGTATCAATGTTTCAGAAGCAAAAAGAAAAATATTTCAAATAGCATCTTAATGTAGGATCTGATTATTTGGATGATTAACATTGTCTAATTTTTCAATCTAACAAAGTGAAAATAGTCTTAAAAGTTGTTAGTAAAAATAAAAAGGAAGGAACTCTTATCTGAAGTTCAGAGATATGACTGATTTTTTTCTTGCCATAGAGAAAGTGTTATATGTTTATTTTTCAGGACTTAAAGAATTATCATGAAACTGAAGATAATTTAAAAAAAAAAAGCCATAGTTGTATTATTGAATGTGAGTCATTTTTGTTTCACTGTATCATTTAACTAAAAGTTTTGACTGAGAAGAGGATTAAAAATCTTTAATATCTATATTGCCGTGTCACTGCCATGGATCCATTCACACTGTAGATTATATATAGAAATCTACTACAAAATTTTACAGTACCTAGTCCCTATGTAATTTAATATTCTTGTTTATGTCAACTGACGGTTACACTCACGTCACTCAACTATCTGATGTCAAGGGACTTTGGTTTCTAAAACTGAATACCCGTTAGTACCGTCAAAGGCTTTCCATGATGAAAAGTGTTTAGCAAAGCATGCTATTCTGCTTCATAATCTGAATTTAAATGTGAAGTTGGTCATGACTTTAAAATTTCCTTTGCTACATTTTGGGAAAAATCCAAGAGTCTTTCTACTATGGGATACTCAGAATGTTTTGATTCAATGGGCCGTTATGTTTCAATCTATGTGTTTCATTTTTAGGAGATTCTATGGTACATTGATGCCCCCTTGTAGCCAAATAGTGATTTGAGTTTCTTTGCTGATCATCCAAGTGCTGGATTTGCATGTTTCAAAAAGTGGTGGATGAGCCAGGCTAATGCAAGTTTTCCCAGAGCAGAAGAACACATGCCTTGAGAAAACGCAATTTTTCTAGGAAGACCTGGCATGCAATGCAGTCACTTAGAGCTCCTCCTCCTCTGCCCTTCTTATTAAATAAACCGTAGCTTAAAGCCTCAGCAAATTGTACTGAGCAAACTCAGGAGACCACTGAAACATTTCGCAATTCTAGTGTATTTTTGCTGACGGGAGAAGGAGAATTGTTTTGTTTTGTAGGGATGTGTGCCCTTCCTGCTGTCTGGCAGATGAACATCCTTCTAGACCAATACAAACAAAATATTTGTAAAGCTTTATTATGTTTCGAGAACTCACAGACAGACTCACGTCTTTTCTTATTTTCTTTCTTTTTTTTGTTTCTTTTTTTTTTTTCCTTTCTTTTTAAAGCCTTCAGTCTCTCTGAACTGAAGCATACTTCATGTCCTGAAATGTAGACAGGAATACTGTTTGCTGTGGCATTTAGCTTTGTTCAGGAAAACACCACTAGATGTGACTGTAAAAACTAAGTCCTAATAGCAGTTACACTTTTGAGCCTCCTGAGACCTCTGAAGAATGGATGGAGACAGAAGCTTTCTTCATGACCTCTAAATCCAATCACACGTGGATGAAGAACTAAAGCCCCTATCAAAATTTCTTGCACATAAGTAAGATATACAAATAAGAGCACGTTAGATGACACTCATTCCTGCTACATACTAAACACTCACACCTCCCTCTAACTTAATGACGAGTCCTCAGGACGACTTAGAAGATTCTCCAGAGGCAGCAAGAACCGCCCTGATTATCTAACTGGTCCTTAAGTCCTTTTCACAGTGAAGGATTTGTGAATAACTCAGGGTGAACATCTGCTGAGTAAAGCCTGTTTGTGGAGACAATTCTGTAGATATTGTAAGCTCCAAAGTAACATGGGTATTATGGAGAAATGACACTGGCAATAGTATGCATTAAACTGAATAATAAAAGAATTAATAAGTTTATTAAGTTACTAGAGTGTCAGAACTACATCTTCATTTGGTTATCTCTGAAAAAAACACTTCCCAAGACAGCAATCATGAAATTTATATCTTCATATTGAAAAAAAAGAAAGGTTTATTGTTTTATATGAGCTTCTATTGTTCCTTACTCTGCTTTCTTTCTGTTTTTCTTCTTTGTCTGCCATCTGGCATATGTCCCTGGACTAGAGGAATGGTCATGTGGCTGAAGCAACTGCCAACACCACTTCTGCAGCCAGCTGCTTACGGCATTCATACATAAGGAGGCAGATTCCCTCCTGCCAGATAATTGTACTCCAAGCCACTAAATCAGGAGCTGGACTGGAAAGTGGAATCTCTCCCTCAAACAGCAGTTTTCAGGAATCCCTTCTCTAAGGGGATTTCTTAATGATGTCAAAGTTTTCTTCTAAATGAAATGGGAACAGAAACCAGATTAAAGTTTATTAATTTACTTATTAGAGGTTAGAGTCCCCAGCACACTGGAACTAGTTTGGTTCTTTTTGACTAGTCATTCAACATTGTCTGGGAAATAAAATATTCAAATGCATAAGTGTGGACTCTTCTAGCGAATGTGATGAGTCACACTGTTGATTTCATATTCGGCTCAGAAGTTCTGTAATTCAGAGTGTGCCATGTCACCGTTAAAAATGATGGTTTGATTACTCAGACTTATTTTAGGCAAATCTGCATGCCAAAATATCATCATATCCAATTCAGACATTTAGTTATGGCAAAATAGCAAGGCATATTGGTAGTTAGGTTAAGTAGTGGCAGCAAAGCAGATGCAAGTGAGTCATGCTTGACTCTTGGTGTTGCTGCAGACTTACATCCTTGACAGAACTGTCTGAAGAGTCCCCAATAATGACTGAAGAGTCTCTATACCATTTCCTAAAACCTCAGAAAATCAGGTCCTAGTCCGCAGGTCCCCAAGAGCAGGGCGAACACAGAAGACAAGTGACACGTTCAGTAGTTTTAGCTTTTACTAAACTATCTCAGGTGTTATTGATCCTCACACAATCAGGTTTGAGCAAGTCTATCAAGGTGCGATAGGTTGAGTCTGTCAGTGTTTCTTATTGCTGCTTTGGACTACTGTTACCCAAGTGATTATTCTTTGGGATTTTGTTGTTCTTGCTACTGCCTTGGAAGTGATTTAGGTACTATGAAATAGAATACTGAAGTATATCTATAGTTTTTTTCATCAGCAAAGTTTTTTTCCAATTTGTATTTAAGAAGTTCTAACAATCTAAGCCAGAACCTGTATGAATAACTGTCAGGCAATGTTCTTTTATACACAGTGAAGTAAATTACAATGACTAGTGTTGCTATGGTTTACAATAAATAAATGGCTCGGCTTTGCTGTTTGAGGCTGAAACAATCCTCACACAAAGCTGACCTTCCAGATTTGCCTGGAAGCAGACATTAGCTTCCCTTGGGAGTCAGAAGAAGATTACACGAACTACAAACACCAGGAAATACTCAGTTTGATTTACAAATTTTAGATGTCCACAGATATTTATGTTAATGCCATGACTATCTGACTTGCAATTCCCTGATGTATAACAAATTCTAGGAGCACTATAAATAGATGTATCATTCAATCTGATACCGAATACATCAGGAACAAGCTGCCAGTAGTTCAGCATGTACCATTTCAAAATGTTGTAATTTCTAGATACTGCATTAAACAAGAAGAAAAGTCATATGGAGGTAACCTGACAGTGTTTGTTTTATGCCACTGTAGAATAGGCTTATGTTAATTATGGATCTGAATAGACAATTTTATTTTATTTTATTTTTTTTGCGTAGGAAATTGAAGAACTGGAATTCCTTGTTAGAACTAGTAAATATGTTTTATTTCTGAGCCCAAGAAACCACTATTAACTACAGGGCATTTTGTGTTTCAGTTATATATATGAAAGCCATATATGAATGTAAATTGAAAACTTCTGATATATGTTAAAAAGTAATGTAAGGCTCTAGTGGACCCTTCTTCATAAGACAAAAAAAATGAAATTAAGAGGAGTGGAAAAATAAAAATAACAATCCACCTAGTAGAATCCACCTAGAAGGATCGGGCACACACACCCTTTCTGTGTTTTTAGCTGTAGGGCGTAGGGGCATTGTTATATTTCACCACAGGGGTGGTCTATGTGTGTCCATGTTCCTGGTCTGTGACAGCAGACAGCAGCAAACGTTTGAGAGAAAACAGTAAGAAAATTGATGGTTACAGTATGATCTTCTTTGAGGGAGAAATCTCATCAGTATCTTCAGTAGTTCCCTATGCACATGTACTCCAGAACACTCCTTACTGTGTGTATTGCTTACTTTACCAAGTCTGAGTGTTTTATTTATTCACACCAAGTTTTGATCAATTTTTAATACAAAAAATGCAGGGCTTTTTGGTTTCAGAAGTATCTTTTGACACTCAGTCCCACAGGTGTACTCACTGAGATCTGCGGAAGTTTCTTCATTCGGCTGCTGTCATTTCCTTGGAATGTTTTAAGTAGTATTGCAGCCTTATGTTGCTGAAGGGTTAGTTGTTATTTTATGGGTTTGCGTACAGCTCTAACTCATCTGCTTTCAAACTAATGTATATTTTCAGTGCTCCTTTTTACATGGAAGAATTTCATATCCATATCATTCATGCTGCAGATCTCATCAGCCCTCCTACTGCAATGCTCCTTCTAATGGAGAGCAATTAAAAGTAAACCCAGAGCTTCTGATGAGGATACTTGGTCTAGAAGAACTATAATATTCCTATTCTCATGAAAATATAATTTTAATAACATTTCCATTATAGCATTTCCATTATTACCCTCTATCTCATTTCTGATGTACTTGAACAGATTTGATGATTAACTGATTTTGGGTCATGAGCAATAACTTCTCATTCTGTTAAATACCTGGTAGTGTCTGTACTGACCAGAATGGATATTCTGCAGTATTAACTCTGTTGGAATAGTCTCTCTTCCATTACTATGTGCTCTGCTTCTACATCTGCCTGTTCTCTTTCGTCTGAGAGAAGTTTACAAGGACACAGTATTGAGTGAAGGCAACAGGGATCATTGCAGGAGGTAGAGTTTCAACCTCTGTGGAAATTTTGCATTTCTGAAAGAAAAAAATCCCTCGTGATGAATAGCCAGTTTTACGCAATTTGCTGAGGGAGGAGCGTTTCTAAGACAATGAAATATAAAATGTGATTTAGATCTTTTATAGCCTCTCTTCTTCTGGATTCTTGACTTGCTAGAATGTACTCCAGGCAAGCTGCCAGGATCTGGGCAACCGCAGAAATCAGGGCTCTCATCAGCAGGAGGAGACAAATACTTCCCATCTAGATACTCATACAGCTGGCCATTATGAACATGTCATATATATATATGTACACATTATGCACACACAGAGACATATGTGTGTGTGAGTATATCCTACATTAAAGTGAGCAAACCAACAGATGTTTGCCTGGAAGAAGCTGAATACGCAGTACTTACTTTATTGTTTGTCCACATGAACTTGGTTTTCCTTTATTTATTTTACCTTTGCTACATTTCCTGTCAATAGTTGGCTCTTTAGTGGTTTGGCTTTCACAGGCTTTAGTACAAATTTCTGTTGAAGTTGTAAAAGCAAAATGACACAGCAGAACAAAGAACAGCAAAGCCTAAGAATGTCTATTGTCTCTCCCAAGCAGGATCAGATAGACTCCTGTTAGAACTAGCTGAAGTTCTTTAGTGAAAAAAAAACTAAAAGGGAAGAAAGTAAAACTGCTTAAGTGAGATATAATTGCCTCCAGATGAAGAATGGGAGGCCTTGTGTTTTCTTGGTTATAACAGATGTAGGTGAAACAAAAAGCCAAATATAAGAAAAGGAGAAACAAAATAACTCCAGCTTGAACTACATGTGTATTACTCTACTATACCCTATGAGTTACCCTGTGAATCCAATTTAATCTGCAGTTGCTGGAAAGCAAGCCATACCAGATATTTCAGTGCTTCTTGACACTTCGCGTTGAGGCACCTTTTCCTTCACCAGGCTCTTTCCAGACACAGCTATGCACTTGCAGTCCTTGTTATAAGCTTCTGTGGAAGTATTAGCATCAAACAAAAACACTTAGGAGGCTGACACTCTTTAATGATGTACTTTCCTCTTGCTTTGTCAGGAATTATATTTGGCCCATGTCAGTCTGCTTTGAGAAGTCTCTCACCTGCAGAGAAAACACAGGGAGCTCACATTCCAAAGCAATGTTTGCCAGTTGTTTAAATGGTGAATTGTCTACTTCTGTGTATGAACATTTCATTTGTAGAAAGCACAAGGAGGACAGATGGATGGGTGAAGATTTCATCTTTTCCAAAGGGGAATGCCTGTCTAGGGAGCAGTACATCAGCGTTGGTTACTTTGCTTTGTGGTTTGGGTTTTCTTTCAAATTAAAAACACTCTAGTTTCTTCTGTTCAATTTTTGAAGTTCTCTTCTCTGTCTGATAACTGAAATGTGGTAATACATGGAATTCACAATTGCCAATTCAAATATTGCATATGGAACATGATCTGCTGCTCAGACAGCTCTCACATAAGGCAGAAGCATCGTGTAGCAATATACAAATGATGCAGTTTTTTATCTTAATTTATATGACACTAATAGTGTCATATTTTCTCATGTTTACTTGGTTTTCCTAAATGTGTGAAAAGTGTTTCAGCTTCTAGGTAGACAACGAATTATATAATTTTTCCTTGCTTTTTCTTCCTCTTACTCGTAAAATAAAAAGAAAATGGAAAAGCATACAGTCATGCAAACATTACATGGGAAAAGCAGAGGTCAGCTGTTTTAAGCAACTAAGTTCATCTGCTTTGTATCATGTTTTGGAAGCCAAGCCAAATGTTTCAACATCATTTGCACACCATTGGACCAGGGACTGTACATTCAGAAAATCGATAATTTGCAGCCTGGGGTATGTCTGTAAAACAGCAGAAGTGAAATCCACTGAGTTAGGCTTTTACTGGTGTCAGAAAAGGAAAGTATGTATCTTATAAACACTATATACGGAAAATGCTTCTATGAATCCTGTGAGATGTCTCAAAGTAAGAGGTTCCTGAACAGAAGTGTCATTGTCACCTGAGAATAAGGAAGATGTTTACATTATACTGTTATGAGTGGTAAATCGTTAGCTTTCTGAAACAAAATATTATTTTTTTGCAGATGTTTTTCTGTTTCAAATAGAAAGGAAACAAAAAAAGCATTCATTTAATTTCTTAACATTAACCTGAGTATCCAGATGGTTCCGTTAATGAGGGAATGCACTCTTAATGGGTGTATAAGTTGCAAACTGTATTTGTTGCATGTTTCCTCTTGGCCACGATTTCTGTTTAAGCTTTCTCCCACATGACACAGTACATGGCATATTTTGAGGCTTATCCATATTTGGCATAAAAATACATGCAGTTCTGTTTTCTGATAAACTCTGCTCAGGATCGTAGAAAACAGAAGGAATTCTAACCAGAGTGGTTTTACTATACAAATAGGAACACATTTTAATGCCAAGATGATACTTTTTGTTTATAGAAGAGGATATTAATGATCTAACACAGATGGTATACTAATTTATATTTGGGACCAATAGCAAAATGTAGTGTGATCTCATTAAAAATCTATTTCAAGATGTAGACAAAACTGCATCCTCACATGCAGAGAAAGAGATACCTCTGTGATCTCCCAAGGGCTTATGCTTTGCTGTCACAGTTCTTCCTGCTTGGCCATTCCTGCTAAAAAGATAAAAGTTTAATTATGCTGTACATTTTTTTCAGTCTGGACTCTTAATAGATCAAATATTAGCCTACAATTCCATATAAAATTTAAATAGAAAAATCAAGATAGTCTCTGTTATACACATACAATAGTATGGTGGTCTTATCCATGCTGAATGTCAGAAATTTTATGTTTCTGTCAAACTTTGATGTGAAAGTTCTTCTTGAGGTAGCTTGATTGTCTCTAGTGCTAGATTTACTGGCATAGCTTTGCTGGTTTTAGTGAGTCACACGTCAGGACCCTGATTTTGCCTTGGCTGTAACTACACCATGAATAAAACAGGCAGCAATTCTTCTAGATGGTGAATTGGGACTATCTGTCACGACAAGGCTAGTGTCCATAATACTAACCTCTCCTGGAGCAGGATGTAAGGGGACAAGATAATTACCTGAAGAGCTTCATGGCCTGGGGTTTGGGTGCTTCATGGTAGCCTCCAAGAAAGATTTACTCCATTTCTGCTCCATTAAAATACACTGATCACAGTTTTCTACCAGACTATATTATATTCTGCTTGATTATATTACAGTACTACCAACTCTGTCTTTTTTTAATTGTGCCTTGAAGAATCACAAGAGTTTGTTTTAGAAGTTTGTTTTCTGAAGATACATTTTTAGATTTTCACCTAATAGCTGGACTCTATAAGCGTTAAGGAAAACACCATAATCTAAGAGAATGGAAATAAATCTCAGAGGTTCCCATGGCAGGGTAATGTGACTTTGACAGTCACACACTGAAAATTTTGTTTAAAATTCTACTTTTCACAACACAGAGGGTGGAAGTGTAACCCAGACTTCCCCTTGCAATGCCCTACTCTTTGGTGTACCACTACTCTGGATTTCAAAGTAGAAAGTTGTTATGTGTTAGTTTAAGGACTTCACTCAAGCTGCAATTAGCATGCAAAACTCAGCAGCCTCTTCTTCCCCGATACTTTCAAGATGCAGATTTCCCAGCTGTACAATTGCACTATTTTAAGATATAAAGAACGCCACAGACAATCCTGGAAGAGCTGTGCGTTCTCCACTACGAGAGAGAGAGAGGTTTGATAAATTTGCACTCTCTTCACCCTTTCGAAGAAACAGTTGATGTTTGACCAGGAAGATATTTCATAATTTGGACCACTCATTTTGAATTATTTTGTCACTTTGATTTTAGTTTATAATAGCTAATATAAATTTAAATGAAGGAGAATTAAAGAAACACTCACAGAATGTCAGTGAAAACTGTTTAGTACGCTGCAGAACTGTCTGATGGAGCTGAAGTTTGACAGCTTCTCAACTTTGATAAAGAGCAGAATAGGATGTTATTAGCAATTCATTGTAAAATTTGCCCATATGATACTTCTAAACAGTTGAGATAACATTTCTTCTTGGTACAATATATTTTTTGATCCAGGAACAATTAACTCACTGTTAAATGTCATACACACTGTTACTATAAAAGGATAAGCGTAAAACTGATTCCTAGTACATGCTGTTTCAGTTAGACATGAGCTTGTTGATCCCAGCTCTTTGAGTTTGCAGACAAAGTCACTTCTCTCAAAAGAGCTGCTTTAGGAGTTACGGAAATATTGTGTAAAGTTGTATAGTAGCATCATAATACCTGTTGACTGAGATGCTAATTAAGAAATGAGTAACTGCAGAAAATCCTGCAGTCTTCCAGTAGTACACTGCTGTTAGCGTTCAGTGTGTTAGACAGACCAAAGTACAGTGAAAAATTTTCAGGAATTGACTCTTTGTCATCTATTTGATCTGAGATTTGCATGTTTTGCGAGAAAGTAGTAAAAAATTATTAAATAGTGCTCAGAAAAAACAAATGAGATAGTTCATATTCTTGGTAACTATACCAGCAAATTTACAGGAAAAAAATGCTTTCCAAGAAACATGTGAAACCATGTTAACTGAATTAAACTGAACCTGTATTGCTGAGATGAGTCTCAGGAAAGCGACATACCATAATAAATAATTCAGAATGATTAACACCTAGGAAAATACTTGGACTGCAAGAGATTTTGACAATCATTTTGAATGAAATTCAAATGGATTACATGTAAGTATGAATATCTCCATATTTCTAACTTTTATATGGTCTGAGGGAAGAGTGAGAACAGAGCACACATGAACAAAGATATGCACCTGAGATGAGAAGAGGGGCTCCAGTTGTTCATTTAAATGCAAACCTAGTTAATTAAGCTGCAAATGGTTTGTTTCATTCTTCATTATTTAGTTTATTTTTTACTAGTTACTGTTGTCGTATTTTTAAATAAAAACATATGGCTTATTTTTTAGGTGAAGTTTCTGTACTACTCTTCCTGCAAAATGACTTTTAAAAAACTGTCACAATATATTACTGATGTTTTATCTATACCAATGTAAATAAGCACTCAATTTACTGTCTTATTTTTCTGTGCTTTAATTTTTCCTATAACATAGAGATGGTGTTTGCTGAAGTTATGCAAAATGAGTCAGGAAAGCATTATTGGCCATCAAGTTAGAAATCAGTTGCAACAGATTAAAATCAGAGTGTGTATCTAATATCTGTCATGGAAATTAAGTGTATTGGGTAGTTAAATATCACTTTTTATTTCTAATAGACATGTCTACCATAGCAGGGCTTAGTTCTTAAGGAATAATGGCCCACCAGCTGAGCCTGGAAGAGATCTCAGGCTGATTATATATATATATGTAAGAAAGTAAACATTAGGAGCAGAATTGAGATCTGGAGTCTAAATTGAAGAAAAGCAAGCAAAGTATTGTTGGAGCATAAGGTAATTTTAGTATACTCTTCTTCTTTTCCCCTTTTTGGCAGTAGTAGTATTTGTTTATAATACATGTCAAGTTTTCCACTTCAGAGAAAATAGGTTACTTTTTTGAGTACCAAGGGAAGAGCAACACACTCTGTTGCTCCAGTGTAGATGCTCCAGCTTATCAAAAGGTCTTATGTTAAAAAAGCTGAAGTAGGATAACTTTAAATGTCATGCTCGCATGCATATACAGATTTAAACCACAGATTCATATCTGCAACACGGGTTAGAACTGCTGAAGCTCCATCAGTTCCCTATATCTGGGGATAAATCCCTGCAGGAGAGAAAGACTCAAGATATTAATTTGTTTTTAAATACTACATATTGCAATAGACAAAAGATGAAATAAGTTTCATATTCAATCTAAAACTGCATAAAAATCAGCATGTGTAAAGGATGAAAGGATGACTGTTTTGTAGGAGAGCCCTTAGGTTTGTTTAGAAGAGTGATTTAACTATTTTGATACTCAGTGGCATTTTTTAATTAAGATTTCATTAAGTTGCTGATAAAAGTTGAAGAGAACTTTGTGTCAGGGAAATAACTCGTGTTTCTCTAATACTCCAATGCATGCTTTGTTCTTATTCTTTCCTCTATTGCTCTGTTAACCCCTTCTCCATCTTAGTATGCTAAGCTGAAGGAGGCCTATTTTAAATGTCATTGTCAGAAAACAAAACAAAATCAGAGGAATTTGACCAAGCTATAAAGGAAAAATTCTTAGGCCCACAAGCCGACTTTTAATTTGTTAATATGTTAAGAAGGTAAATGCATCTCTAAAGCCACCACAAGCTATATCTTTCACAAAAGAAATAACAAAATCCATGGATCCTACATCTGCTCCTCATCAGTGTAATATACACCATGTGAGTCAAAATACACAAGTTCAGCAACTAAGTATAATCTTTTTGAAGGAATGGAGGAAGGTCAGAAGCAAGAGCAGTCATGATGTATCTTATCCCTCAATGTGACACAGAAAGCACACAGAGCAATTTCTTCAAAAGGCAAGCCTTGGAATTAAAAGTTGTCATTTTACTGGACACTAAAATTAACAGAAGCTACAGAGACGGGGTGGGGGTGTCAGTCTTATCTTTTCCCCATCCCACCCATTGGCCACCTTCTATTCCATAGTTGCTGTTTCTCTCACTCTTTATGGATCTGATATTTGTTCCCTTTCCAGCATCCCTGTCTTCTTCACAGGTACTGCATTTTATGTTTTTTTCCTCAATGTATAACTAATGAACGGAATTAGATTAAACTAAGAACGCATTTGGTTCTAAATCCTGTTAGTCTTTTGTTTACTGTTTCTTAGAGCCAGATGGAAGGATTGCATACACAAAATTGTTCCATTTTTCTAGTACTGTAAACTCAGGTTTTTAAAGATATCTTCTGCAAACCTGACTTCTCTTGACACATCTCGTGTTATGAACTTGTAAAATCAACATGTTTAAACTGTTTTTTTTGGTTCTACAGATTTCATTATCAGTATCTCCATTTTTGAAAACTTAGATACTGGAAGAGTAGTCTCAGATCTTGCCTTGTTTTATTTCAAAGAAGCGACAACAATCCTTCTCTGACATCATTGTTCTTTTAGCAATTATGAGCAGAGATTGTTTTGGAAGAGCTGCTGGCCCACATTTTGGAAATACATGGTCATGCCTTAAAAGGTTCTGGATAAGTAGACCTGAAGGTACTCTGTGAGTTCCTGAGAGTGCAGTTTCCTCCCTGAGACCTCTGAGCCTCCAGCAGTGTACAGCCTGACATGCCTGTCAGGCAACACAGCCACAGATCTTGCTACACCATTTGCTGGGGACGTATCCTCAGACACAAGGACATGAATCCTTTATGAACTTCAGAGCTGAGGACTGCAATTATAATTGTAGTAGTTCTGGCTATTACCTGGTTTGCTAATTTGCTTGAGTTAAAATATTTTTTTTCTGTTTCTAGGTTATTCTTCTCTAGATAGTTGAAAATTCATGAAAGATTAGAAAGATTCTTGAGCCTTTATTTTTCTTAAGTGTCTTTCTGAGAAAAAATATTGGCAGAGTTAGTGGTTGTTATAATTCCCTTCTGTGTAAGCCTTTTCAGAAGAAAGATGTCTGCACAGTGCTTTCTCTAAAATGATGACTTTTTGAAGCATCTGGCCAAGGGTTGTAAAGAAAGTCATCAGCGGGGGCTTGACTGAGGAAGATCTCGTGCTAGGAAAAACAGTGCAGATGCAAACCATGTGTTAGGAGAACTTCCAATGCACTGTTTGGAGGAATGTCTTTGGACAAGAAAAGTTAGGATACTAAGCTTCAAATCTTAACAAAATTATGAAGTTCATTGACAGTGTTAAATACAATTTCAAATAAACATTGAAGAAGTCATAGTTTTTCAACTAAAATCAGCACAAAACATATTAGATTTAGAACTTTTTAGGCAAAGTGTCCTAGTAGGTTATCCTTGTTTTTGTAAGAATGGCGTCCTAACTGAGAAATGTTTTATATGCTAAGACCTTTTTTTCATTTGTAAAATGCAAAAGTGAATCATTTATTTGTGTTCTTGTCCAAAATAACAGAACATGATGGAGAGAAACAAAAGGGCAAAAAAGTCTCAGCCAGTTTTTCTACTCTTAAATGTCACCTTATCTGGGTGTTGATCAGCTGGACATAACTTTGTATGACTGCATTTCTTTACATATATAGAAGTTGCCTAAACAGCAAAAATGAATTTCAACATTTTATAACTTCAAATTCCATGATCAGAAATGTGCCTCTTGCTGTGATTTGTAAAACTGCCAGTGTATTTTGAAAGGTAGCTCAAGCTTATATAATAGTTATGAAATGTGTTCCTATGAGCCTGGAACATTTTAAAAGATATTATTATGGCCAACATCTAATGTCAATAGTAGTCTTTAACAATGTTTGCAATATAAAATATAATATAGGTTTCTGATTTCTTAAAATTTTGTATGACTATCGAAGAAAAAAAGTACTATTGAAATACTTGTATATCTGCATATTTCTGAAATTTTCTATAAATTAATCAATTCTTTTCATTTAAACTTTCACACATTCTTGCAGAAATTACTTTGCAGTACTTTTTTAATTAATTTAATGTGGGAATTAAAAGAGAATAAGAATTCAGAGTGGTCTTTGCAAGCCACTGTTTCATTTTTTAACTTTCCCTTGGACAAGTAACAGAAACCAAACAAAATTTACATGTAAAGTGCTGACAATAGAATGAAAAGGCTGACTTTTTTTTTTTCTAGTTATCATGCAAACACTCTGAAATGCAGCCTAGATGGTCTCTTAAGAAACCAATAGTGTGAACTGTGTTATACATGGTGTTTGAATTACATAGTTTCAAATAATGACTGCTGCATCTTAGATTTATTTTTATTGTAAATTTCTATAAAATCATTAAATATACATTCTCAATACAGCATACTATAAATCTCTATTGGCGCAAGGACATTATTTATACAAAGAAAACTGCCAAAAGGTTTTGCACTGTATCTGTGACCTGCTTCAGCACAAGTTTAACAAAATTTAAAATTAATTTAGTATTTGCATAACTTTTTCTTAATTTCTTGAATATTCTCCAGTTTCAGGCATGTGCAAAACAGATTCAAGGTGTGGCATAGACATACTCTTTCTTGGAGCTCATCATTTTTGTGAGAAATATGTTGCAGTACTAAGAAGGAACTTGAAAAACTGTGTTTGGGGAAGAAGTACACACTCTAAAATGTAGGCAGTGGATTGACAGAAATAGGAAGCCTGGATTTTACTCAAACTGATAAAAAATAGAAGTTTAAGTTGTTCTCCAGCCATTGTCAGACATGTCTGTTCTCTAGCCATTCTAGGATGGGCACCTTTTGAGGAGTAATTCAAAAGAGAAGGTTGAGGGGATATGAAATTTGGTCGAGTCTTTTTCCCTAAAATGCTTGAAAATGAAGCTAAAAAAATTGGTGACTGAAGCAGTCTTTATTGTCAGACTAAAGTGAACTGTTTGAGAAGCTAATAAATACAGTGAAGATTAAAATATCTTAGGGAAAATAGGATAGAATTTATGTAGAAATATCAATTTCATACAAGAAGAGGCTGCACATGGGGACATGCGAATGGAATTATGTGTTGAAGTAGTGAGACAGAAAGACCTGGCAATCTTATTGACTCCGGAGGGGTGGTACCAGCCAAGTCCAGTGTGGAACAGATAGAGAAGTTCTGAAGTGTTTTTGAAGTGTTTTTTGACTCTGGACAGAGTAATTCCTGGACACTTTATCCAAGTAGAAGCAGTGATGCTCAGCTATAGCAAGGCTGGCTTTACCAAAATGAAGGATCAAGGCTGAAAACAATTTAGGAAAGCATCAATAATTGAGAGTGCTGTCCACGTGACAGAAAAAACATATGAAATAATGCTTATTTAAAGTTCACTTTTAATATTTTGCTCATGTGGGAATATCAGAAAATGCTATGGGAAACATGGCTAGGTAAAATGAGGTAAGAATTTAATATAGAAGGTTGCATCATGGCTTCTCAACATAAACCTGATGTTTGATACTATTTAAGATAGCAGATAAGAAAGGACATGTCCAAAGCAGAAGACTATGGAATTTGCTTCACAGAAGATGTGGAGTGAGACTGAGAGAAGAAAATTATTTCAGTTAGGCAGTAGAGTTGAAATACAAGATAATAGAATGTTGTTGTGAAACAATTTTTAGAATCAAGCAGTAGTTTCTGGCTTCAAAATCCATGAGAGCTCAAGGAAAATGAAAATAAGACTTGTCCAGGAGGAGGTAATTTGAAGCGCTGATTGATATAAGAGTGAATTAAATACTGAAAATCTGTGAGGTTTAGGTGGTCTCAATTATAGCTATTTAGAGGACAAAACTCATGATTATGTATCACTTCTTAGCTTTTTTATTTACAACTGAGATATAAATTATATTTTAGCAAGTAACAATCATGACCATGTAGCTCTTCTTCTGCAGAATGTGTAAATCTAACCTTCCTAAAAAGCTACCATGACAACTAACCATGGTTTAGGTTAGTTGAAAAAATTATATTCATCTAAAGGAAAATTTATTAAGGGGAAAAGTTACTTTCAATTAATTACTCGATTTATAAAAGAGTGGAGAATAAACTCATATTTCTTAAAAGTGAAGTGGCAATTTAAGTTTTCGTGTGGTTCAAAAAGTAAATCTTTGAAAAGATACCAAGTTAGTACCTGATTGTCTGTATTCTCCTAGAGGTACTTCTTCTAAGAAAATCAGTAAATTAAGTCCATGCCCCTTAGTTGATTTGAACTGCTCTTCATTGTTTTTGAAAATTACTTGATGCCTGGCAGAGAAGGACCTGGGTTGACAGACGGCTGAATATGAGCCAGCAGTGTGCCCAGGTGGCCAAGGAGGCCAATCACTTCTTGGCCTGTATCAGAAATAGGATGGGCAGCAGGACCAGGAGAGTGATTGGGCCTCTGCACTTGGCATTGATGAGACCACACCTCAGATACTGTGTTTGGTTTTGGGCCCCTCACTACAAGAAAGACATTGAGGTGCTGGAGCGTGTCCAGAGAAGGGCAACAAAGCTGGTGAATGGGCAGGAGAACAAGTCTTACGAGGAGTGGCTGAGAGAACTGGGGTTGTTTAGGCTAGAAAAAAGGAGGCTAAGGGGAGACCTTATCACTGTCTACAACTACCTGAAAGGAGGTTGTAGCAAAGTGGGTGTTGGTCTCTTCTCCCAAGTGATAAGCAACAGGATGATAGGGAGTGGCCTCGAATTGCTGCAGGAGGGGTTCAGATTAGACATTAGGAAGAATTTATTCGCCATAAGGGTTATTTGGTACTGGAACAGACTGCTTGGGAGGTGGTTGAGTCACCATCCCTGAAGTCATTTAAAAGATGGGCAGATGAAGTGCTTAGGGATATGGTTTAGTAGTGGACAGGTACAATTGGGCTTGATGAACTCAAAGGTCTTTTCCAACCTAGTGATTCTGTGATTCTACAAATACATCATTAATGGATCTTTAAACACGTTGATCACAGAATGGAAGTGAACAGGTAGGATCTCCCATTGCAATTGTAAATTGATGATTTTTTTTTTAGGAAATGTGATGTTACAAGGCTGATGAACACCGTTTATTTCAAAAAAAAATAAACCTAAGTCAAGAAAGAGAAAACTTCGTGACTTTCCTCTTTTTTTAAAGATTCTTCTGCCTTTAACACATCAGCAAATGTCTAGAAGGAAGTTAGTTGGATTGGATTCAGTGGTTAAAAATAGAGATAGCTTTGCTAATCAAATACTGAAGGAGAGAATCAAGAAAAGAGAAGAGATTGGTTTGCTATATTAGAAGGCTATCATTAGAGTATGTGAAAGGAAAACACTTGCTCACTATCAAGAGCAAGTCCTAGTTTCAGTATTGCCGTCCTGCATAATATAAATATGCCTTTTTGGAAACATATGCTGACATATTTTCAGGAATTTGATGACACACAAATTATCTGGTTTACCTATGACAGAATCACAGAATCACTAGGTTGGAAAAGACCTCCAGGATCATCGAGTCCAACCATTCCTATCAACCGCTAAACCATGCCCCTGAGCATCTCATCCACCATCTTTTAAATACTTCCAGGGATGAAGACTCAGCCACCTTCCTGGGCAGCCTGTGAAAGCCAAAGAGGAAAGATGCGCATTGTCCATGTCCAATGTGGTACTGCACTGGCAATACTGAAATGCTTGCATCCAATTTGTGTGATTTATACATCCACAACAACATGAAGTTTCTAGCTATTATCATCTCTAGTGGTATTTAACAATGAGTGTAGCTGTCAGTTTCTTTGATATATATTCTGCAACATGCTTTTCTTATGCCTAGTACATTGTCTAATAAGGAAAACTTCAAACAGATAAAAATGAAATAAAGAATTCAGAATAAATTAGCCCTAAATTGGGCAGAATTTAGAATCAGTGAACATGAGAACACACTGTGTCTCCCCTTCCAGTTGTCTAGGTATTCAGAAGAAGTCAGTCTGACAACAGCTTTAACTGGTAGGCATCACTGGTGTAGTGTGTGTGTGTGTGTGTGTGTGTGTATGTGTGTGTGTGTGTGAGGCCAAATATGAAAATTTTTTGACATCTACATTTCTAGAAAAGCAAAATCTTTAATCCTATCTACATTCAGTTCAACCGCTACAAGTGAGTAAAGAGGGAAAAAAAAAAGAAATGTTATAGAAGCCTAAAGTTTTCAGGCTGGTACCCTAAGATTTATCGACTACATCAAGAATTGTCCAGTGTCTAGGTTTCTGATGTAAAAGAGGCAGGCAGCCTTAGATAGATAGACAGCTGTGAGGAACGGTTCTCTGTCTTAAAATAGATGTTTGAATCATGGAAATAGACTACCCCAGCAAGTAGCTATCAGAGCTGTCTATAGCAACAGCCTAGCTGACCAGTTTAAATCAGCAACCAAACCTTCCAACAGCTCAAGGCTAGTGAGAAAATTCTTTTCTTGGTGTGCCTTATTTAGCTCTCAGTGAATAATTCATGGCAAGTAATGTACTCTCAACTTAACCTTCATTTCTACTCATAGGAGGCTTTCCAATAAGTTGCCACATTTCTAAACACATAGCTTTTTTTATTTCATTTGTAGTTTTGAGTTTGACAATTCTGTGTTGAAAATCAAGCAAGTTTCACACTTCGGAGTGCCCAGATGAAATGCTTGCTTTTTTCTTTCTTCTGCCTGTGCCAGCTGGAATAAGTCTTAAGAGTTTTCCATACCTTGAAAATAAATAGATGTACAAGATTAGAGAATTTTATACAAATTCAAGGGGATTTTTTGAAACACAAATGGCCTAGAAGTGCGGTTCTTCTTCAAGAAAGGTTTGGTAGCATAACAAATAAATCATTAATTCAATTTTACTTCCTCACAGTTTTCTGAAGGACTTATAAGTGTGGATGATGTCATTCTACCAAACAAGAGCCTTATCCATGTCTGACTCATTCAGGTCATGGTCCAATACCTGTGGATGCCAAGTTTCCATTAATAAGCATGGGAAAATCCACTCTTCCATTTTGTAGAGAACTGTGCTGTTACACTGATGCAAATGCCCTACGTCAAATTTGTTTTCAGAAAGAATTTCTAATAATAAATGTTGATTGCTTCACTGCTTCCAAAAAGACAAACATGTTACTGAAACATAATCATTTTAGAATAGGTGTGGTTGGAGAATACAGCTTTGCTATTAATGGCAGATATTTGTTCTACACAAGGTAAAGTTGGGGAAAAAAGTGCTTTAATATATAAAGTTAGCTCAAATACTTAAAATTTAAGTGTGTGCTTAAATTTTCAGGTTTTATATATAAGGTTTCTCTTCTTGAAATGGTGGTGTATTTCATATTCTTGAAATACATATGTAGTCTTCTTGAAATGGCGATATCCAAAGTGTCTTCCAGATGTCACTCCTTAATCTCTCACTTCTGCATTTTGAGTGATATACAGCAGCACTATGGCATTCTTCTGAATAGGATGAGGATGAAAGAGGATATATCCTACAAAATATCATTGTTCTCAAAATAGTAAGCCTGACATTTAACAGTAACTTTGTGCAGGACCAGCCCTACTTATGAAATCTTCTTGAGAGAAATAGGGTTTTCTCTGGCTTTTCCTGGCAGCCACTGCTTCATTAATAAAAGAATAAAAATGTTAGTCTTTACCTTTTGGGGGGACGAAAAGATTAACATTGGAAAACATAGCTACTGCTGAACTCTGTGCTGACAAGTATAAGTCACCAATGTTTATTTTTTAAGCATCTGTTTAGCTAAGAAATTGTAGTCCAGGCTCCTGTAGAGCAAATAGTTCAGAAACAGAAGGCCTAATGGAAACATCAATAGATTTTCCCTTTAAAAGTGTAATTAGTACTCTTATTATTGCAGAATGTCCATTTAAAGCTGACAAAAAGACTATGTTTTTATAATACAAAGCATATTTTTATAGTTTTATAACTAGAGATATGGTTGTATATGCAGAGGGATTTTTTATGTCTTACTTAAAAAAAGAGAGAAACAGCCAGACACACTAGGCAGTCTTAGCTCAGATCAAGTCCAAAGTCTTCTACAGGGCTATTTAATTTTAGGCTATTCACTGTTATTCAGTATTAGTGTTAGCTGATACCTTTTATTTAAACCTTAATGCTAGACATAACCGTAGACCACAGCCATAACTGGTAGTATGAACTCACTCTGTTTTGCTAGACTGTAATGTTTGTTAGAAAAAAAAGATATTCTCCTACTAGTAAAAATTATCTAATTATTTTTCTTTCTGAATCTCTAGCAACAAAGATTTAAGCAATTACTAGGTCTATTCTGATAAAGCTTTGTTTCTGCTATTGAGTTTATGTGGACCGGCAATAGTCGGTCGTTAATCAGATTTGCCAGTCTCTTAACTGCATGCGTGACTGAATCAAATGAAAGTCGGGCCAGAAAGTAGATAGAGGGACATATTTTAAGCCAAGCATATATCAAGAATCTAGCTTTTCTAAGTGAGGGAGAGAGGCACTGTAAGGCCTTTCATTTGCTGTTCACGCTACAGCTGAGGCAGCAGCACCTGAGCAGTTTCAAAAGGTACCAAGACAAAGTATCCTCAGTCAAGGCATCATGGCAAAATAGGGTATACTAATGTAAGGCCCTCTTTGCCATGCTACCTGTGAGGAGTTTTGTACAGGTGAGTCAAGGTAAAGATTTTGTAAAGCACATAGTAACTGTATTTACACTGTTATAACTGAGCAAATAAACCATATTTATTCATAAGTCAGGCAGCCTGATCCAGGCAGCTAAATGTAAATGAAAAGAAACACTAATGACTTCTGTTGTATTTCTTCTATGCCCTTTGATTTGCCCTTCTCCAGTCTTAAGAATTCTAAGCTGTGATTATTATTAGACTTCTCTGTAATTTCAGTTATGCAGTTATCTATATCTTTTTCCTCTTTGATAAAGTTGCTGCAATCAAAAGGGAGCGTGCTATTACTTAGAAGTGAACAGCAGAGTTTAATTTCCTGGCATTTCCTCAACACACTACAAAAATAATTTGCTATGGTGAGCAGTGGTAAAATCTTCTGGTGGGACAAAAATTTCCTTTTCTAATTCTCTGGCTAATACTTATTATTGAAAGATGTCTCTCCTGAACCTGTATTATTAGTTCCCAAGGCCACTCATGCAGGCAATATAGGACATCTTGTTAATCTTTTCTGTCCTTCAGTCTTGTTCAGCAATACATGACATAAGAGGATAAACAAGTGCTGCAGATGAACTAGGATGAACTGTACAACTCACAGTTTAGCAAAAGTAACTGTTATGGCACTTAGCTTGTGAGAAAGTGTTTCCTATTGTGAATTATGTGCTTCTAGAGATTAGAAGGGTTGGCTTTGCATCGCAGTGCATATTCTTTGTATGAATACAGTTTTTTATTTTATTTTATACAAATATCTAAAATGGTACGGGTGAATAAAAAAAAGGAAAGATATAAAGTGTACACAAGACCAGATGCAACAGTAGCTAAGCAACACTGAAGATAGTCGTGAGTGATTGAACTCAGATCCAAGTTTTTAGAGATAATTTAATAATCCTATCTGAAATAAATTTATGGTGAAAGTAAGACTGCAACTCAAGAAGCAGCTGCTTGTTGTATACCTTTCATTTGCTAAAGTGCATTCCAAACAACATACTTAAAAGCCCAGTCATTCTTTACCTGTTAAGGCTTGATGTTAGGCTTCCAGCATTCTGTTTCTCTTGATAAATTGCCAGTGTCCCTATGTGCCCTAAAGCAATGCATATTTGCTAGAAATTCCTGATTTTTTCACCCCAGTAAACAAGAAAAGTGGTATCAGGACTTGCAGGTTTAGCTTAAAATGTTAAACTCAAGTCTTAGCAGGCTATAGGGGCTTTCACTTTGTCTTAAAAATGAAGTTTGTGCATCTATTTCTTCAGCTCATGTAAAACCAGGAATAATAACCTGCCAACTATTGCATGTTTTCAGCCCTTTGAATTCAAAGTGCTTTTCAAGCCACATAATGTCCATTACCTCTGTTTTGCAAATGAGGAAGCCAAAACTCAGAATGTTTAAGGAAAGTTTCCATACTCGCAAGACAAAGCTATTCCATGAACAGAACAGTCAGTCCTGCACCTCATTCCCTAAGCCATCCTTTTTCCAATGAATTTTAATTTTCAATTTTGTGCAATGTAACACTGGTTTAATTCAATTAGTTACTAATTTGAAGATGTGTGAGTAACATGCAAGCTTTCTCAAAGTGGGTTGAATCCTGCACACTTTTTATTATTGGTGTTCTAATTCTATCTCTTTTTATCCTTAGACAACTTAACTATACAGCCAAAGCCTCAGTTGACATATAAATGCAGATAAAAAATACTACTGCTTTTCTTGCCACTTTCATTATTAGTGTATTTAGCAGTACTGAATGGCTCCATCTTTTAGTATTTTCATTAACTTAAAATACTTTCTTCTTTATTTTTATTATGCAGCCAACACTTGCCTTAATAGTGATGGCATAGCAATAAGAGATCCGTTCAAGAGCCTTTATTCCTGCCACACCAGAAAATAACTCCATAAAGGACAATAAATACTGATTTTTTTTTGAAGATGCAGAATGACGTGTGCAAATCCAGTTCTACAAGCGCCTGTTTCATTTATCTCAAATAAATTATTGTATTTATGCACTATGTGTATTATATGTACATCTGTAAAGCTGTGCATATCTCTTTATAACAGGTAGTGTATAATAATGAGTATGCTTACATTTATCTTCTTTATAGTACTACAAAGACGTATCTGTACATAATTTACCTGTCAGCATTTTGGATTTAATAACATAAAATGCCATACCTCTTACTCATAAAATATTGTTCTGAGAAAAAAGGATGCTTGCAGTTAATATAGGTACATTTCCATCTTCTAATATGTAAATCAGCTATTATGAAGAAGTTGGATCTGATACTGTCTTATCTCTTTGAGAAGTTTCATTTACTTCTCTTCCTGATTGCTTCTTACTGGCTATTCTAACAATCAGTTAATTGATATCACAATTTTCCATTGCTATCAGAATGGAATGGCGATTTCTTTACTCTCCTAGTTTCTCTTCATTTGTCTCTGTTAATTCTTCAGATTACGAGGAGACTTTTGTTATTTAACCCCATATCAAGACTGGGGGCCTGCCTCCTGCGTCGAGGAGCAGGAAAAACAGATAAATCGGCGGGGAGGGGGGTGTGAGGATGCTGTGTGGAAGCAAATAGTGAAAGGAAAACAAATAGAAGCAGGCTTTAAGGGAAAGAATTCGGGTCTGTATGCCTGGGGGTGGGTCTGTTGGTGGTTAATGGCTTCAAATTGTGCCAGCGGAGGTTCAGGTTGAACATAAGGAAAATATTCTTCACTGAAAGGCTTATGAAAAATGGGACTCCACCAGTCAGAGCTGTGTCCCCTGGCAGAAGGGAAAGGAGGAACTTATTTGTAGTGGTTTAGTGTGTGTGGTATTATGAGAGCTCAATGGCCAAGTTGGATGGTTCGTTGTACAGCCTGATGCGGTGGGAGGTGTCCCTGCCCATGGCAGGGGGTTGGAACCGGATGATCTTTAAGGTCCCTTCCAACTCAAACCATTCTGTGATTCTGTGATTCTGTGATCCTCTGTGAGCACAGTGAACTGGCATGATCTTATCCTTATTTAAATCTTAGATAAAACTGCCATTTGTATTAATGGTGTGCAACACATTTTATGTATGAATTAGAAGCTATTGCTAACTACCAAAGTTGGTCTAAGGGTTTCGTTAGAAACTTTTATAGCTAAGGTTTGTCTTTCTCATACTAACTATTCGCTGTGTTCTCTACAAAATCTTTTCTCACATTCCCTTTTGCTGGAAGTCTATGCTTCTGAGGATAGGCTTTGATTTGACTGCTTGAAATACAGTTGCAATATCGTAGTCTTCTGGTTGTTAATATGTGGTTCATAGAGCGCCTGGTCTGAAGCTGACAGGCTGATGAAGGGTACCAAAAAAGAAAGCGTGTTAGCAATATGTTTTAGTATTTACCTCTGTTGGTGATCTGCATCAGATGTTTTTTCTGAATCTGCATTGAAAAAGACTGCCTTACTTATATAACTAAGATGTATTTATATTATATAGCAATATTTATTATATAAAGATACTGCAGTCTTTTTCTAGTTATATTTCTATTAATTACAAGTAAGAGGCAGCGTCTTGATGGATGCTTTTGAAAACAAACCATCTTCAGATATCTGCAGTGTGGCACAACGGAAGTAGTCCTTGAATATTCCATTCCAATATGGTGAAAATGTGGTCAAATGCTGTATTCTCTTTCATTTTGTGTTCTTCATTGATACAGGAATAGTGTTAATATCAGTAATAAATAAGCAAGAAAACTTGAATGGTCAGCTATTTTGAAATAGCTCAGCACTTCTAGTTCATATAATTTTTATTCTTCTTTATGACCTATTCCATCTGTTTAGGGAATAAAAAAGTTTCACAACATGGTGCCTGATTTATACTCACTTCTATAGATGTGTGACCTACACAGTGACAGACCCAACTGTTAATAAATGTCCCATGACTGTATGACCCTTTGAGCTAAATTTATCACAGATGCTTTTTCCACCCTGTGAAGTTAACTTCTGTGATTCCACAGGACTCTTAAAAAAGGTCCTGCATTAACTACTAGGTGATATTTGGAGGATAGGTGCCATAAAACATGAAGAACAGACTGCTTACTGAGAAACCTTATTAACATTCCTTCTGCTGTCGTGGATTACTTTATATTCAGATGACTGGCACAAGCCTCCAGGGCAGTTAGGATCTTTCCTGTTGAAACAAAATGCAGTTGGTAGTGCTTTTTATTGTACTGTTATGAAAAAACGTGTAAAGGTTCCAGAGAGCTTTATACAGTTCACACACATTCCTACTTGATGATTTTTTGGGCATTTTAGTGCGTAGCCTGTTTGACAGGTTTTCCTTCTATTTGCCAAAACTGTATAAATTTTATGAATACAATTTTTAGTGCTTGCTTTCGCTATTAACCTAGCTGCATTACCACTTGTAAGGACTGTACAAAGCCATGGCTATTACGTATGTAACCACATGTGGAGCAATAACTTCGCTTTCTCAGTTTAAAAATAATTATAATACACTTCAGAGCAAATTCAAAATCTATAATTTAGATGGCATATCCAGGTCTCTGTGTTTTCTTCCTCTTCTAATGCTCAAATTGTCAAATATGCTTATACTAATATTTCCTTAAAGGAATTAACTTTCTAAGTTTTTGTGGTAAGTTTTTGACTAGAAATTATAAATGCAAATGTGTTTCCAATGCATAAACTATTAATGTATTTACTGTAAGAGGAAAAGATATCTTTCTTCAGAACAGTAGAGACGACGTCATGTTAGAGTTCTTTAACTGAGGTATTTTGTCCTTCAGTGATTTATAACAATAGCTGTCTGTATGTGTGTTTGACTTGAACAGTCAACAAGGAGTTTTATTTTTACTAAACTTCCCCACAGTGTTTTGAATGTCTTTCAGAAAGGGAATACTTTTTGTTTTGTGAAATTAGACAATAGTATTTATTCACAGTATCTAGGCAAGTGCTAGGACAAAAAGAGAAAGAAAAATTACACTTTTAGGTAAGGCTTTTAGTTAACTTAGAATGAAGAATCTTTGTTCCTTGCTTTACTCCACAGAGACTAATTTATCTAGCATGTCTCTAAGTGCAAATTCCCTGCAAACTCACTAATGTTGCTGTAACTTACCTTAATATTTTCCATTCATTTGTTATCCATCAGTAATGGGGTTTTTGTTTTGTTTTGGGGTTGGTTTTTTGTGTGGGTTTTTTGGTTTGTTTTGTTTTAATGTGATCGACCTTTAAACCTGTTGTTATCAAACTGTAAGAAAGAGAGAGAGAGAGACTCTTTTCAGCTGCCTTCATTCCCATGTGACCTGCAAGGAGAATAGATTCAAAATAGACTAGTTCCTCCCAGGGCAATGCAAGACAGAAGAGAAAAGCACTGTCATTTCCGAACGGCACAGTGCTGGAGTAAATTCAGCATGAAAAAGGAAGGAGTTGCAGCGTGTTAGAATTCTTCCTTTTCAGGCTGGGCTATTACAGGAGACGGACTTCAAGAGTTTAAAAAAGCAAGGGATTTAAAAAAATACTTTGAAATGGAGTACTTTGAGAATGAGCTCTGTGAGGACTGCTGATGTTTGACTGCTAGAAATACTGAAGGAATTTTTGAAAATGAGCATTGTTATGAAGCCAAGATCCCGATCTACCAGCTCCTTAAGGACTGCCGATGCAATGTGGTAATGTGTTTGGTTTGTTTCTTTCAAGCTTCCTTTCCTATTATGACACACAGACATGTCCCAAGAAAGCCACAGGGTTTAATATTGAATTGATAGATTTTGCATGGGTATTGAAGATGTTTAGCTGCTGAGTTTCACAATTAATAGTAAGAAACATTATTTAGCTTTTTCTTGTACAATGCTGTGTGTAGCATTTTTTTTTAACGAGAAACCATTACATACTTTTTTTTTTCCCCTCTGTTACATATATTTTTCATATTCAGTAGTCCTTGCACTTATGGATACCTTCTAAAAATCCTCAGTAGATTTATTTCAGGCATAAGTTATATTATAAAGTTATAATATGAAGCTTTCAGTTCTGGAGGCTGGAAAGTAAAATGAAGCTATAGCTTGCATGAGTTATTTTGGGATACTTACATGTAGTTTTGCTGGATAAAAAGACGAACTGGCAGACATAATTGTCCTGAGAGGAGACAGACTTCATATTAACATGTGTAAGACTGTGCTGTGTTATGCTTCATGTGTTTTCCCTCCTCTCAGATACTTAGAGCAGTAGTAGCAGACTGTGTAATAGCTGTGTATATGATTTTCTTGCAGATATTTTCAGTTAGCAATCAGCAAAGTTCGGTCTTTGAACTGTTTTTATTTTTTCTTGTGTTAACTTTATATAGCCCAGTAGGCACCAACAGAACACTTTTCTATTAGGTATGTGAAATAAATTTTTCCATGTCTCCCACAGTTTTTTCTTCGCTGTGTGTTTAATAAAACTACTATCATTTTAATGAGCACATGATAGACTAATTGTTCAGGGCTATATTTAACTGGTATAAAATGATGTGTTTTAAGACATAGCCTTTGTTTAGAAATAAGTGATGAGTTAGTGTGGTATAGACTAGTAACTAAATATGTTCTTTTGTGAGGAAAGATATCTAGTTAATCAAATATTAGCCTATTAAAAACTTCACGTTTCGAATAGTCTTAGTTCTGAGTTAAAGCTATGTCAGTACTACCATTAAAGAAGTTAGTAATTTTTTCCATTTAATCTTTTAATAAAAGGATTTTGTATTAAAAGGAAATTGAATAACTACACTACTCAAGCTAAACAGTGGTCCCCAGTTGTTCTCAGAGAACACTAAGGAAGTGTTTTGCTGAAATAAATCCAATCAGTTGTGCCTCTATAACTTTATTAAAATTAATTATTTGAAAATAATTAATTAAGTTATACAGTGTTGATGAACTGTGTATCACTAAATTGTTACATTTTGCGGGCTGTCTCTAAGACAGAGGTTAAAATATAGGTACCTTAATTATTAAGTACAACTGTACAAGTAAATCAATATCTCTGATTGAGTTTTCTGCCTTTCAATTATTACTTTTTTGACTGCTTCCATTGATTCTTGCGGGGAAAAAAGAAAACATTTTTAATTAAAAAAATCATTGTAGCTGATATGTGTGGGCTGATTTGACTACCAGTTATTCTGTCTAAAAATACCTGCCCGCTTCCCTTTTGTTACCAATGCCTTTAGCTATAACCTTGATCTGGTAGGTGAGAATACCCATTCTGCTGATTGCGAATTGGGAGTTCTCTGTTACCCTGCGGTTTGGAAACACTACCTGAGCTCCGAGGTGGCTCGTAGGGAGATCCTTGGAGGCTGACTAGACAAGGTACATGCTGTTCTCTGGCAACATGGATGGAAGCCAGGCAAGCCCTGCCCCAAGAGAGCAGAGGGAAACTGGAGTGCAGAGGGAGGAGAGAAGGGGAAGGAGCCACTGAGCTCAGATCCTGGCTGCCTCCAGGAAGGTGGCAGCTCAGGACAGCCCACCCTACCCACACTGCCCAGCCGAGCAACCTGCGTGACGGGACTGAGCAGGACTGATTTCCAAAGCGGCTGCGTGGCTTTTGTTGGTGTTCTTAATGACCAGCAGTCTGTGGATTTGTCCTTGTGGGTCAGCCCCACACCTCGCAGTTGTGTAGGGCAGAATAGCAACACTACAGTCTCACTGCGGTATTGCACAGCATCAAAATGCTTAGGGACAAGTAATATGATAATTCAGGAGTACTAATGCATGTTAAGGCCAGAAGGCAGGAAAGCATGCAATTGTCCTTTCTTTATCTACTAACATAGCAATCCTGCTGTGTGTTGAGGGAACAGGGTGACTTGAAGGAAGGACAAGACGGGAGAATGTGAGCAGAAAAGCCACAGGGGGGTTGTAGGTCCTGGGAGCACAGGAACTGAGTGACACATTTCTACTGAGGTATGGATATTGCTCTCGCAAGGGTTTGAGCAAAATGGACCCAGGACTGCACTGCACTGCAGTTTCCCATGGGAACATAGTTCCCATGAAGACCAGAAACTGGGCTTCCAACATGCAGAAACTAGCAAGAGGATGGAGACAGAGACAAGGCAGAGAAAGTTGCACTTTTGCTTCCCATAAATCACAATCACCCGCTGTCCAAAAGATGCCGTAACTTCAGGGTATGATATTCTTTCCAGTATCAGTATTACAAAGCAACCAAAGGGTATCTGCTGCTGGTAGTGTATGGCGGTGCATCAGCTCGCTTTGAGGAGATGCAGGTGAGCCCAGGTGTGATGATGCTTCCCCTTGCAAAGTAATCTTGGTTGGGACTGGCTGCCGCTTAGCATGACATCAGGATTTGTAGGCAAACCTTCTCTTTCTGATGCACCTTAGAAAATTTCTCTTGATGTTATAGCAACTGAAATAAAAGCAGATGGCTGGTATTTATACAGAATAAGAAGGTGACTTAATTAAGGATTATTATCTGTTTTGTTAATGCTGCTCAGCTCATTCCTACTCGTTCCTAACTTCAGGATGTGATTATGAAATATAGTTGTGAGGCGGAATGCTTCTGGTAATTGTCTAGAAGGGATAAATGATGGTATAGACTTCTCAGTGAAGATGATTGATTTGTCTTGTTACTCCTAAGGAGAAATAACAAGGTAGTAAGGAAACTCATTGTAAGATAAAACCTTGGCTAAAACAGGAGTACATGGCGTTTAAATGAGAATATGATTCCACTTCCTTGACTATTTGCCACTGAACGGTAGAGCAGCATTGTTCAAAGAAAATGTCATATTGCTGTTTTGTTGGGCTTTTTTTTTTCTTTTATAATGATGAAGGAAAATGTTGAACTTAGTAAAAATACTGTTTTGGAAGAACTGAATTAAGATTTCAGAAGTTTAAAAGAGGACCTGATGGCAAGTCAAGCAATCAGCTAGGATTGTCTGACAACAGCTTACTGGCTGGAAGAGATGCAGCTGATCAGGTTTTAGAACTGGGTGGGTTTGGGGGTTTTTGTCTTTTGATTATTTTTTTTTCCCCTCCATGATACAGATAGTCAGCCCAAAGAGCTAATAAGCTGCAGGAGTATTGTCAGTTTTCTGGCACAGTCCTTTCTGTGTGATGTGTCTCGAGTTGATAGTTATGCATTTACTTTGTGGGTTGGCCTTCCTCTGTCTTTATTTATTTTTCGTAACATATGCCAGTTAGAGCTTTCCTGTTTTTTGGAACTTAGGGTTGGCTGATCTGCAAAAGATACATCCCAGCCACCCTGGTGCCCGTGAGAGTAGAGACCTTTGATGATTCAGTCTGTGGTATTCTGTAGAGCAATGCATCTGTTCTTATTTAGCTCCAGAAGTATGTGATATTGCTTGTCTGAGATACCATAAAGATTGGTAGATTGGAAATTGCTGAAGGATATTGTCAAGTATAACTTTCTTAGTCTATAAGATATTTAAATAAGTGGGAAAAAAATGAGCTATTGGATGAGCTTTTCATGACTGTGCCCTTAATATATAGATCACAATAGGGATTCTAGGTAAAAGTTTTATTGAATAGAGACAAGAAAATGCTTGTAGCCTGGCGTCAGTGGACAGTGTTGTTTCTAGAGGAGAAGACAGAAAAATGCCCGGCTGTGCTGACCTCAAAGTAGAACTGTGTCACGAGTGTAACCCGGTCTGTTGATACCCATGTCTGGCAGGAGGAAGCTGTGGCTACCTCACACTGCCTAGGGACTGGCTATCCCAGAACAATTCCATTCCCTGGTTATTGCTTGGTGCTAGCAAGCCTATTGTCAGCATAAAGATAATGAATATGTAATAAATGCTATTGAATGAATCATGTACCTCTAGGATACAGGCAGCAGACACATTTGAAGTAACTTGTGAATTTCAGATTGGGAATCCCAGTGCTGGGAAGATCAAGAGGAAAACCAGGGTATTCCTGGAAGGAGTCTTTGTCTACAGGGTAGAAACAGTACATAAATGTAATTGTGAATAATATTGGCAGGCATACCACTTGGCTGTTGAAGAGTTAACGCTTTTATTCCTGTACTAGATGAATCCTTTTTCCTCTCTGGTATTATGATAGTTTGTGGGAGGCAAGTGCCTGGTTTTGTTGTTGGCGGTATTACCTGACTCCTGTTGCCATAGCTTAAGAAGCTAATGTTGAAAAGAGGGTTGGGACCTTGCATAATTTTCAATTACACTTTTAGTAGTTGAAGATGTTGAACACAGTCCATTGAGAAGTTCAGTGCAAAGTGAAGTGTCCAAACTCATGGAGACGCTGAAGTACCAAATATCATATGCAAAATCAGGGGATTTCTGTATGCTCAACAAAGCCTGCAAGCTAGAGATGACCTTTCCTGCGTGAACACTGACTTTCATAGAATTTGTAGGTGACTTCATTTAGAAAAATAGCCTTTCATAAGCAGTATGGGTCTGAAATCATGACGGCTATAGAAATTCGACATATTATATGTGCATTTATTTATTCTGTCGATGTCAGTGCTAATGAGGAAGCTTGTATAGTCAGCACTGCACAGTTTTCTAGAGTGTGATGTTAAACTGTTTCATCCTTACCTGTTCCTTTTAGAGTCCATCTAAGGATCTGTTGCCTACAGACTTGTCTAATATACTTTTTTGAATTTGCCGATACTGTCTTCCTCCACAGCCTTCTGACAACCTTCCAGACTATGCAGGAAAGCACTTTCTTTACTGTGCTTTGAAATGTTGTCCTTCTGGTTTCAGAAAGTGTCCCTTAGTTCTGTTATTGTGGCATTTAGTGAAAGATTCTGCATTCAATTTATCCACCATCATGATTTTGTGAAGCTCAGTCAAAACCTCCTCAGCCTTTTCCTGTAGAAACTGATGAGTTGTAGCCTTCTTAGATTTTCCTAAAAAGGCTGCTGCTCCATCCGTTGATCATTTTTGCTGCCATTCTTTGGCTTTCTTCAAACACCGCCCTGTCCGTGAACTATAGAGACCAGACCACACACATTCCTTAAGACGTAAACACACCAAGGGTTTTTATTTAGTAGTAAATTTATGCCTGCTTTTTTTCTCAGTAATTTTGTTGATGGTGCCCAGTATGCTATTGGCTTTCTTGACTGCCATTTCAAGTTGAGAAGGTGATTTTATGAAATTTTTACTGTTTTTTCTCACCAGTAAAATCTTTTGTTATGCTCTCATCTCTGCATTTTTTTTATATCAGGAGGATTAGACTTGCCAACATAAAATACATTTACTTTAACATGACCGTGATACGAACTTGAAATAATAAATGTTTTTTTAAACAAACAAAAATATTGCAAAACATGCCAAGCAGAACAAATGGCAAAGTTTTGACTTCAGCAAAGAAAGGGCACTTCCTAAGAGACATTCTCTTTCGAGCCGCATCCAGAAAAATCACACGTAATTTTCTTTCCCCACCACATGCAAGCACACAATGTAGTTCTCTGCTGCTCACTTTAGTGTACAAACAATCCACTTTCAATTTTCCTGAAGATTTAATCTTGTCTTTACGGCACAATTTTTTCTCACACCTCTTCCCTGTTCACATTTGTGGATTATCAGGTCTTGGACAAAGCTCTATTCAAATGTAACTGGACCATGAGGTCAGTGAAGATGAGGCATTTCAGTGTTATCACCCGCACAATGTAAGGGAGAGGCCAGCAAGCTTAATAGGGAGCTGAAAGAGAGTAGATTTAGTTTAGATAGCAGGAAGGATTTTTTACTGTGAGGGTGGCGAGGCACTGGCACAGGTTGCCCAGAGAAGGGGTGCCCCATCCCTGGAGGTGTCTGAGGCCAGTTTGGATGAGTCTTCGGGCAACCCGATCCAGTGAAATGTGTCCTTGCTCATGGCAGGGGGCTTGGCACTAGGTGATCTTTAAGGTCCCTTCCAGCTGAAGCCATTCTATTATTCTGTGATTACTAGGCAGCTCAGCCTGGATGACTGAAAGCCCATTTACAGCTGGTTCAACTGAGGACAGGAGGTAGCCCAAATCCGGATCAATGTTTGAGATGCCTTAGTAGAAGTCGTCTGTCATTTATTCCCTTCCATTATACCATGGCTGAACTCGTTGGTTGCATTTTTCGACAAGGGGCACCTTTCTTCCTGCACAATTTCCTGAGAAGCACAATTACAGTATAAGGCATAACAGACAGGATTCAGCTCACCTAAAGATAGATGCCTGCCATACCTGAACTAGTAACCAAGAAATACTTGTTTTCGTGGTATGACTTACATCATGTTATTTAGATATCTTCCTCAGGAGGAGGTGTGCTCTTGATGTCACTGATTTTATCAACAAAAGCTCCACTGAATATAAATAATACACAGGAATGGAATCTAACTTGTTGTATATGGGCATATGCAGTGTGCACAATTAAACCAAGTGAATTCTTTCTAATGCAACTAAATTAGCTTATGTTGAATGCATGCTTTAATATTTAGTAGTTGTAGCATTCTTTTATAATAATTAGGAGAGTATTCATATAAAATAAGGGAAGTCCAAGATGGAATCACAGAATCACAGAATCACAGAATCACAAGGTTGGAAAGGACCCATTGGATCATCGAGTCCAACCATTCCTAACACTCCCTAAACCATGTCCCTAAGTACTTCATCCACCCGTTCCTTAAACACCTCCAGGGAAGGCGACTCGACCACCTCCCTGGGCAGCCTGTTCCAGTACCCAATGACTCTTACTGTGAAGAATTTTTTTTCTGATATCCAACCTGAACCTCCCCTGACGGAGCTTCAGGCCATTCCCTCTAGTCCTGTCCCCTGTCACTTGGGAGAAGAGGCCAGCTCCCTCCTCTCCACAACCTCCTTTCAGGTAGTTGTAGAGAGTAATAAGGTCTCCCCTCAGCCTCCTCTTCTCCAGGCTAAACAATCCCAGCTCTCTCAGCCGCTCCTCATAAGACTTGTTCTCCAGCCCCTTCACCAGCTTTGTTGCTCTTCTCTGGACACGCTCCAGAGCCTCAACATCCTTCTTGTGGTGAGGGGCCCAGAACTGAACACAGTACTCGAGATGCGGTCTCACCAGTGCTGAGTACAGAGGGAGAATAACCTCCCTGGACCTGCTGGTGACCCCATTTCTGATACAATCCAAGATGCCATTGGCCTTCTTGGCCACCTGGAATATAATATTTTGGAACACAGCAGCAAGAATAAAACAACTACTTAGGCTGAATTTAATAGTGAAAGAACCTTGTGCTCAAAGTGTGGCCAATTCACATGAAATCACTAAGAAGTGATGTCATCATTCTGATGGCAGCACAAATGACTCAACCTCATGACTGAGATTCCCTTCAGACTTCAGCTTCAGTAGGTTTTGGTTCAGACAGATACACACCAGAGCATGCTTCTTAACTCATGTTACAAAACACCTAATTAGATTTCTGTACTTCTTTATTTGTTGATATTGGTAATACTATGCAGATATGTGCGTGTATGACCTAAACATGTGAATAAAATGGCTATAGTATGATATAATCTTTTAAATATTTTTCTTTTACCAAAAATGATGAAGCATTTTTTACGCGTTATGTATAAAATGACAGAGCAGTACATAGCTTTAGAAGCTAAACGGGAGAAACTGGTTGTGTTCATCTAATTACTGCTTTGAGTATTCGAGAAGCACAGAGAGGAACTCATGGCTTAAATATATTTTTTCTCTGTTTCATTTGCCAGTTTTATAACAGCATCTGATAGTGATGTTTAACCCATTCAGAACCTCAAGCACTATGTCAAAAATACTTTTCTGTACAGATATTTAAGACTTTTCCTTTCTCTGGAAGTGTTAAGCATTAAAAAAAGAAAGATTGCTTCAAAAGTATGAATAACTGTCTTTTTTTGTCAGAAATCGGAAAATAAATTCAGCACAGATCAGCTGGAAGATTTAATTTCAGTAGTTTTGTTATGCTTTGTTTCAGTTTAATAAACTGTACCAAGACAAATCAACCCTACACTAAGGGTGTGCTACTTTCTAACCCCAATGACTTACTCCACATGGTGTCATACTGCGTCTTCTGGCTACTGCCAGCATCCACCCACACAAACACCAGGGCAGATTCCAGCAAGCACTTTTAGGAAAATCTTTCCAGGAGGTGTATATAGAGGTAAAACAGCCAACAGCTACAAAAGCTTCTTGGTTGCTGCTGCCCTGAGGCATCCCCTGCAGCAGATGAGTTACATAAGATCATCTCTCTTCTTAGAGCTGTATATTCATAATCATCTTTATTGTCTCAGAAATTTCCATATTTAGTGATTTGAAGCTTGTGAGCAGTGCTATCATTTGACATGTGATGTTTCCAAAGCCAGCATCTATTTTCCTCTTGTCATACCCCTGTACATTTGCCTTATTGTTTGGGGTCCAACTCCATAGCTAGCTTACTTTCACTGTCCCCATTTTTTCTTTTGTGCTTTTTCTCTTCTCCTTAATTGCATTTGAATTTTCCTTCCTAGTAAGTTTCAAATACCTTTCCCCATTTGAATGTCATGAAAATTGGCCCTTGCATGACTGCAACGAAACAGTTATTTTTGTAGTGTTAATTTAATTTCGTGAAAAAAACAGAACAAAACAAAACCAATTTGGCTTCAGTCTTTGCCCTCAAAACTTCCAGATATAAAATTGGTACTTATACCCCTAAAACTGAACAATTGCATAATTGAGTTATTGCAGCTTTCATCCTTCCTTGTTCAGCCTCTGCTACACTGTTTGACACCCTTATTGCTGTATCACAGATACAGTTATGTTGTAAACAGATTAATCCTTTCGCTCGATTTGCACTTCAGATGCATGATGCCTGTAAATTTGGACAAGTGTGCTTTGTGGATGTGTTTGTGTCTACTCACAACACACTGCACATCTGATATACTATAACTTGCAGTTTTGTCTTCTATATCTCTGTGTTTCCCTATGTGTCCAATGTGCTGCACATACGATGTAGCCCTTGCAAGTTGTGTTTCTTCATATTTAATGTGGGAAGGCACGATGTGATAAAGCCTGTACACCTTCTGGTGTATATGACCAAATGAAATGCATCACACTTCTCTTAAGTGACCCGCTTGTCTTAGTCTTTCTGTTACCATCTCTTGCCCTTCTAAGGTGTATCTGAATTAAATTGTATATGTAAATACTGTTGAGGATTTTTTTTCACATCCTAACTTTTGTTCCAGTCAAGATTTTTTTTCATTCATCAAAATTGATCTGCTTCTATTATTTTCCACTTGGCATAGTTCCAGTAATTTTTTTATAAACCCTAGTCTTATAGTCATTTGAAATTCTTGGCTCTCACTTATAAAAATAAAAGATTTAATGATGACAGAAAAGGCTGTAAATTTGAATTCAAAGCGTCAAAAGATGAGGAAAAGCTCTTCTCTTTGTTTTTAAAATCTAATCATTTTAAATACAGCCTCATCACCCATGCTTATATAGTTGGAGGAAACAGCACTGGTCTAAAGGGTCATTCAGCAAATAAAGAGTGACATCCTTATAAAGGCAGGTGCTCTCAGCTTTCCTCTGAGCCCTCTCCCTATGGACTGCTGGGAAGCCTTTCCTCGTGTTCAGACATCTGTGGAAATCTGTGCTGTAAATCTTCCCTGCATGATCTATAAACAAACCCTTTTTCAAGTTTTGCCAAATGAAGTTGGCAACTTTTTAGAAAACAAACCCCATCCTTTTGTTTTGTGTGTTTACTTCTTATTCTTGATTCCTGTGTATATTTACTTTTTGTGCTTTGCATGAGGATGGTATGATAATGCCTTTATCTGCTGTGGTTGCAAGGCACATAGGAAAAAGGAAATACAGAGGAAGGATGTCTGATAGACTGAACTCCCATTTCACAAACACTAGATAGATCTCATCCAATTCTTTTGTACAATTTTTCATCATTTTTAGTCTGTTAGGTCTGAAACTGCGTAAAAAAAAGTGTTCAGCAGGTATAGCACCATTTGGTACATGGAAATATGATGAAATAAAGATGAATATTTAAAAGTTAGTGGGCCTGCACTTGTGGAAAGAGCGTAAGACCACTGTTTAAGCTAGATCTGACAATAGTGATGAAACATAACATGTTCACTTATGACAAAGGAAAATTCACAACAAATGAAAATGTCAAGTCACAAAAGAACAACAGTAACATGAGTACATCTGCTGGTAGATGTTCTGGTTATACTCATCAGCAGATGTTTTTCAATAGTAGAAGCCAGATAAGTCTCTTGTGGTCCCTGGTCCTTAGTTCTTGCATACTTTTTTGGCTACCAAAAAGGAACACACACAGAGTTACCCTAAGAAGGTCAGTAAAGGAAAGGGAAAAAAAACACTGTCAGGTCCTTTGGGCTAGAAATGGAACTAAGGCCCTGAAAGGATCCCTTGCTGGTGCTGGAGAACCAAGTCCTAGGCAGCTAGGCTGAAAGGAACATTTAGGAAGGTGTTGCTAATGCTTCCAAATGAGTTCCAGGTTTTCTTCATGTGTCTTTCAATTCTAGTTTACTTTAGTCTTAAAACAATACTATATTCTGGAATTGAAATATCCTATAATTCTATAATTATTTAATTTCCTACTATTTTTACCATCTCTTGCCAATCAGTCAAACACCTAGATGCCAAACAAGTTATACAATAGAGGCTGCTGTTTCAAACAGACTCTGCTTGGGCTATTTCTGGCATCTCATTTACTTGGGAACAAATCTTATGTTTATTTAAATGGAAGAAACTCTACACCATAAATTAAGGAAATGCCAGTTTAGAGCAGCAATTGGGTTTGGATACCTTTTCCTTCTTGGTCATATTCTGGCTCCTATTCCTTTATTCTCTGAGTTTCTTTGGGTTTATTTACCCTTTAATACACACTGTTTCACCGGGGTTTTTTTCAGAGATTCTGAAAAAGTCAAACCAGACCTGACTGTGCTCTTTCTACAGTACAAGGCGGAAAAGAGGAATTGGATGTGCGTCAGGAACTATTGTGATTTTTTTCTCTCCAGACTGGAAAACAATGATGTTTCCCTGACTTTTTTTCTGTCTTTCTTCTACAATATAAACCTCTGTATGAATCAGATAATGAGATAATAGACGTGTACGTTTTCTGTGACAGGGAAAAAAAACATTTTGCTTAAGTCATTCTGGCTACTCATTGGTTTACACGTTGCATAGTAAGCATTTTGGCTGTTTTGTCCACAAAGTATTCAGTATCATAGATCCACTTTTACATCACCTTGCATAATTTTCAGTTCTTTTTTTGTGCTTTTGCAAACAGACTTTAGTCTTCTGCAAACAGACTGGAAATTTAATAGTTCCATCCTTAGTAGCTCACGATACACCAGAACCTGCAGTAGAAGTATCCTAAAAAGCAAAGTTTCAGTATTACTGATCATTGTTCAGTGCCCATTTCAATAGCTGCTCTGCTAGCTCAGTGTCCAAATTGCTGACTAGATCATTACTCTCGTTCTTATATTTAAGGCCTGATGTAATACTTTTATCTGCCTTAAGCAGAATCAAGTAATAAATACAGCGGGAAAAAAAACCCAAAGCATTCAAGTGGAAATACAGACAACATAAGGGATCTTTTAAAAGTTGGAATATTGTTAGAAGGCATTCTAAGAGAACACATGCCAGTAGGACCTCTGGTTCAAACCTTGCTGATCATCAGTGGCAGGCACTGGGATTGCACAATTATTACCCTCTAAAAGTTCAACTTATTCTGTGTCAATTCTTAACAAAACTGTTCAAATGCCCTTCTTTTAATAAGCCTGAAAATTATATTGCCTGCCTTAGTGATATTGAAGCTGTGCCCTTTCGAGACTAGCCTGCAGAATTTAATTTTTTTATTTATCCCCTTGGAAACACTGACCGAGCCAAGTGTCTGGTTTGGTTTTTGTTTTAATATCCCTTTTGTCCTGTGATAGTCACCTCAGTGCTATCTGCTCTGACTTCCATACTATTAAGTAAAGACCCGTGTTTGCCCAGGTTTCAGTATGACTGAAATGACTGTTTAAGTTCAATGCCATGTAGAGTCCAGAACATTTGAGAAAACATATAAAGTGACTCAGTTGATATTGGCGCATGCACTGTTTTTATGGTTAGTAACACTATGATTAGTGACTTAATTGCTGCCATATGTTTTCCATTCTTTAAAGGGCAGAGACTTGAGCTTGGAAAAAAGTGTTAGGAAGCATTCTTTGAACCTCTAACACTAGTGGTGGAAGCTGCCTTCAGAAAGTCTTAGCATTTGTGGCAACTCAAATGCCACATTTGCCTGTTAAAATAATTTTATCTCTTACAACTATGTTCCTATTGGTACCAGTCTGTTTATAACTGACATGCTTGCTCTTGTGCACATGCACAGATAGCCCTTCCAAAGGAATCTGACTTTCAGCTCTAGAGGTCTACGTTTTCCATGAAGTCCCTACTCATATTTATCAGCAGTGCTATCCTTTGATTCACAGATAGTGATTGCATTTGCATTTTT
Source organism: Cuculus canorus (assembly GCF_017976375.1). Lineage (NCBI taxonomy): Eukaryota > Metazoa > Chordata > Aves > Cuculiformes > Cuculidae > Cuculus > Cuculus canorus. Next base: position 9,969,946 of record NC_071441.1, on the reverse strand, counting down.
GGCAGGCAAGGAGTTCACAGCTGTGAAGCAATGTATTTTTCTTTTTGGAGGTTCCATTCTTGGAAATTAATAACTGGGAAATGACATTTTGTAAATTCATCACAGCTTTTAGTCCTGCCCTAACAGCTTTTCCACCTCAGAAATGCATTCCCCTTTGTGTCAGTAAGATGACCTTATGGCTTTGTTACTGATGCTGTGCATTTACAAATTTCTCACAATACTCTAGTTCAACAATAAAATATATGCATTTATTTTGGTTTTTTTTCCTATTTGTAAACAGATGGCATTTTAATTGTTTTATCCTAAGAAACTCTGTATTTCAATTGTTAACTATTTGACCAAACTTTGAACACATTGTGTTCAGTTGTTTAAACAGGTAATCCTTTGGTGTTAGAGGGTGGGCTTGCAAAAAGGGTGAGAAAAGGCAGCACATTGTGCCTGATGGAGGATGGCAGCAGAGGAGTGGTTCCAGAAGGGAGGATGAATGGTGGGCAAGTACAGCAGTAAGAAATGAGTTTCCTCCCCTCCCAAAGTCCTAACAAGAAGTAGAGCACAAAGTTCATTCCCTGGAATTGGATTGTGTTTACAGATTATTCTGTAATTGATGAGAGAAACCTGAGCCGTCCTTGAATGTATTGGTAGTTCTATAAACACGTATTTCTGTATAGGGCAGGCTGTGTGGTTAATTTTAGAAAAACACTGATACTGCGCTGTGAAGAGAATGCTTCAATTTATTTTGCAATACACAGTGATTTTTTAACAGTTTTGTCTTGTCAGATCACTCACATTTATAAAAGGTGGGGGTTTTTTTTCGGTTCCTGTTTCAGCCCACTACATCAAATCTGCTTCCAAGTTTGTTTAATTGTGGAAAACATGCCCGCTTGTAAGTAGACTGTAAATTAATATTTCTGTTACCACATTCCTCCACAGAGAAAGACTCATTTCTTTGGTGAGACATGCTTAACTTAGCTCTGTGTGTGGCATTTGAAGACTGTAGCAGCTAGTGTTTTGGTTTTGTCTTGTTTCTAGTTAATTTGCGAATGGTTCTTGACAACTAATAGACTTCTGTTTATTTAGATATTTTACCAAATGAGAGCTGCATGATATGTATGGTAATCTTACTTCTAGTAATATGTTCTTTACTTTCTTAGAGCACTGTATTTATAGCTTTATAGCTTTTGCCTTCAGAACAGTCGTGTATGCGATAGGGATCCTACAGTGACTAACAAACTTCACAGACAATGTAGGAGCACAAGAGATTCTAGTGAGGATGTACTTATGTTATGATAGTGGTTAATCATAATGAGACTATGAATGAGATGTTCCAATGGTCCTGAACGGTGCCACATACGAGGTTAATCAAACATGCATTGCAAAGACAGTCACTTGTCTGTATATTAACCATTAGAAAGCAAATCTGCAACGCTGCATTTTAAGTCTGAAATATCAGATCGCCCAGCAGTGCTGGCTGTCAGTTGTGCTACAGCAGGCTGAAAAAGAAAATCTGAGAAAAAAACAACAGCAAATGCAAGAGTTTAGAGAGATTAGGCCATCTCTTCAGTACGTGCACAACTGTATACTCAGTAACCTCACAACCACATTATGATGATTGAAAACTCCAGTACTAAAGAAGGAAATGTCAATTAGTCCTGTGCATAAATAATTTGTTAAAGACTTTAGCCATGTGGTTACATACTGCTTTTAGTTTACTGACTGCACAAATTGAATGCAATTCAATTAAGAGATTGTTGGTATTGTATTATTTTCTTGCTGCCTATTATAGGGCACGTGCTTTATTGACAACAATAGGTTCTAACCTATTGGAAAAGCAGTTATAGTGCTTTCATTGGTTTTTCTATGGTATCCATCACTATGATATCTTACTGCTTCTCAGAGATGATTAAATTAAATTTCATGTCACTCGTGATATGAGGAAGTGATATACTCACCATAAGGAGAATTAAAATGAAGAGATTAAAGTTAAAGTAGTCCCTAAGCTGAGTATCAAAAATGACATGTCTAGGGCTTTGGGGTTTTTATCTACTTGTCATGGTACGACTCATATATTCAGCTTTCATGAAAGGGGAGACAATGCTGAAAGGCTGTAATACAGTGGAAATGTATCACTTCTACTTGCTTTTTCTTACACTATTCCATTGGTAATCACTTTCGACACTACTAGAGAGAGATAATGGATCTGATGAACCTTTGATCCCTCCAGTAGCTTCTCAGATGTTCTGTGTTAATTTGTATTTGTAAGTGTCAATGCCCACATGGCTCAAGCAACAGCCTTTCGGAGGTGAATAAGAAAAATAAAGAAACACGTAATTAGTGATCTATGATAAAATGACTAGTTCAGTATCAGGTGCTCTACAGCCTGTGCAAATCTTATTTCCAGTTCCTGATGACAAAAGCACTCTTACCCTTCTGTAGTCCTTTGCCTCATGCAGTACGCACTTCCTGAAGTGAAAGAGGGAAGTGCTGAGGGACATGGTTTAGGGAGTGTTAGGAATGGTTGGACTCGATGATCCAATGGGTCCTTTCCAACCTTGTGATTCTGTGATTCTGTGATTCTGTGAAAGAGACAAATATCCCAGTCACAGAGACTTCTTCCTTAGAGCTGTCTTAGACCCTGAGAAAGACAGGAGATTTTTAAAAATTCATATAGTATCACTTCATATTTTTCAATAATACAGATGCATGAGGTGACTGACTTAAGGGTGGCCTTAGCTTATAACTTTTTGAAATTTATGATGTTCATAGAAGAAGTAAAAATATATATTTGTATCGCTCGGCTAGATTCCACTTCTCTGCTGTAAAATGTGAGTCACTAGAATATCTTACAAAACAGTGTCCAGATTTATTTTTTTTTATAATATGAAAAAGTACACCTTTCTCTGCCACTTTCTCATCAACGATTGATCTATTTTCCCTCAAAAAACAATTGGAAGGAAATTTTCAGCACCACTGGACGGGATTTAGTAATGATAAGAGAACAAAGCCTTACAGTGCAAAGCATAAGGCAGCCCTCTTAGGTAATGTTATTAGGCATTATAATAATACAATATAGCATTAAAGTATGTAATACAAATCAAGAAAAATAAGCAGCAAATGATCCGTTATTATAGATTATAATTTGAACTAGTGCAAGAATTATCTTTCTTGGCGTACCAAGTACTCGGTGAGTGTACTCAGGGTCTACAATCATTTTAAAAAAAATACAGTGTGAGTGCATACACTCAAGATATTCCAGTCTCGGCACCCTTCCAAGGCAAGCTCCTGACCTTTTTGTTTCCCTTTAAAGGTTGTTGCTTGTATGTGGCAAAGCTGTAGCAAGAATTCCCAGAACTCAAATCATGAAGGCGGACCTTCACATATTTAGTAGAAGTGTAGGGCACTGGAAGTAACTAGAGATTTAGGAAATTTGGTAAACTAACTACAAAATGCAATGCAAAATATAACAATTAAAAAAAAAAAAAAAAAAAAAGAAAAGAAAAAGAAATCCAAATGCCCAGAATGTAAAGAACAGATACTAAAAGAACTGGAGAACATTTCAGTGAAACAATTTTGAAAAATCAAAATGCAAAAATTTGGAGCTCTGAAGCTCCTAATACTTAGAGCTTTTAAGCTTTAATCAACATATATCATTAAGTGATAAGTTCTGCTAGCATATCCCAGCAAGTATTCTTGTGGAAGGAAAATTCTTATGTAATATATTGCCAGCAATTTTTTGTTGCAATTAGAGGAGTATTACAACAGTGTGAGAAAAAAGTGTTGTTTGTCAAATATAATCATATCTGCTTTTCAGGGAGCTTTCATTGGCACAGGGAATCCAGAGCAGCATTAGAAGACACTTCGTTTACCTAAAGAGATAATTGCAAGTTCTTATCCAGCTGCCTCCTGTCCACTCTCCTCTGGAGCCTGTCTTAGTTTCTTTCTTGTAGAAATTGATCTATGTGTGCACATGGTACTGGGAAAACAAACTGTCTTTTGTGTGCAGGGTTCTTACAGTTTGGGCTATAGATCTTGTTCTCTCTGGACTTTTTTGTCCACAGCCCTTATACATTTTCTGGAAGACACATTTTGAAGGCAGATTGGCTTAAGAATGGTTGTGCAAGAGACTTAAGAATTATGAGCTGTGCGATGCTGAGAGATGCAAACTCCTCTTGCCACGATGACAGCACCTTCTGGGTCTTTGGACCTCCTTCTGTACTGCATTTTCTGGGACCGGACAGTAGACAGAAATAACCACAACTGCTCATTTCTTGTCAGCTTGTGGCTGTGGCACTTTGCTGAAGATCTCTGCCACTACGCCCAGGGTACTCGTAACCATATCTTCTGTGACTGTGCCAAGTGTTTATAATCATTGTGGCTATACATGATGATTCTTCAAAAGGATGCATTTGCCTGGAAGCCTCTCAATGCACACCAGTGTTAGCCCTATTTCTAAAAATTTATACCTATTTTCTGGATTCTGTGTACTTTCATCAGTTCTGTAGGGTATAGATTTAAATATTACAGGCCTGATGATCTACCTAATTTCCTACGTACTTGCTTTCCTACACCACTAATTCAGAAAGCATATTTAATCAATTTGGCCACTTCTAACAATGACATCTGACTGAATTCACAGAAAGAGAAGATTGAGCTTTTTCAGTGAATTGGAGTTTCTTTTGCTGGCAGCAGTCTGCTTCTCAACTATGATCTTACATTCATTTTTATGTTTTAGTTCTTCCTGAAGGAAAGGTGTTCCACTAATACCTTAGGGCAGCTGCATTTTAATTAGGATTAGTTGGTATGATTGTTGGATAGTTTGCATGTTTTTATGAATTTTCAGAAATGCTTTTGAAATTACATAAAATAAAAGAAAATTAATAGCAGTGTGAATTATAGCAAATACATGCTTTATGGTCACACTCATCGCAAGCTGGATTTGTATCCCATTGTCTAGATACTGCTTAGCAAGTGATGCAGCAGAAAAAGAAGTGGGGATTGTTGAGTCAAAAAGAGTGGGGATTGTTGAGTCAAAACCCACCGAGGAAAGAAAATCTGTGTTGTTCTAGAATTTCTTGAAGAAATTAGGTAAAAATGATTTTTTTTTTTTTTAAATAGTTTGAAGGTAGTTTAATAGTTAGAGTCTAGAGAAAAGGTACTTTATGGAAAATAAGTGCAGAAAACATTATGGAATGCTTTAAGTGAATAGTGAAGAACAAACAGTAATAAAATAATAACAAAAATAAGGTGAAGAACCATCAGTCTTGCTGAGACTGCAGTCCTAGAAATGCAGCGGAACTGACAGGCACCCACCGTAGTGAGAGGCAGTGGGTAGCTAGGGAAGGCTGTTGGTGGGCTCTTTGGGAGTACTGCTGAATTTGCTGCATATTCATTCTTATGTCTGGATTAAGTAGCTCTATCTTTCAGCCTTCTTTACCTGAGGCTACCCAAAATATTTCCGATTCTTCAATATTTTCTGCAACTATCCTTATTCAGACATCAATCTGCCATAGATTTTTCCTTGGTTACTGTCTTAGCAGCCTTTTTTACTATCTAAAAATGAGGATGCTAGTCCCAGTAGGATTATTAGATCAGAAGAACCATAGAAAGTGACTTAAACCTAGTAGAAGTCTGAATAGATTACCACATTTATTGGAAATTATTTGCATTTGGTTTCTTTTGCATTTTTTGTTTGCATTTTTATTATACTTCAATAAGACAACTATTTCAGCTTCAAAGCAACATTAAAATATCACATTTGTGTAACAAGATCCAGAATCTTACCTGAACATCACATTACTAGGAAGATGTTCACTGGCAGGAGCCAAGTTCAGAAAATAAAAATTGCTGGGCGAGAGATCCATTCCTTTTGAGGAAAGAATAAAGGAATCACAAAAAGTGTCGCAGTATGAGTGAGTGGAACAAGCAAGTCCCTTTACCAGATGCAACAAAGGCTTGTGTACCAAATGCATACAGCACTGAGGTATAATTAAGAATAAAGAGGGGACATTATGAAAAGTAGACCTTGAATTGAGTTTGAGGAGACTATTCTAAGCAAAACACCAAAATATGTGGAATAGTTGTCACAGGAAACTGCTTGCTTGAAAACCTCCTGGAAAAACTTGAAATGGTTTGTTTAGGGAGATAAGCTACATTTCCTAAGATGCTTGATAGAAAATCATGAGACAGAAGCTCGAATACGTAATTGAAGTTCCTTTGCTAACATGTTTGAGCAGACTCATTCTTAGAATAGTTTTTGCTCCAGTGTATTTTTTGTTCTTCACATGTTCTATTTGCCTGTTATCTGGGGTTTTAAAATTAGTATTAAGCCTTATTGCACTCTAAATGTTTCCAAAAATAGTTACACCAAGACCAAAAGCCAAGTTCTGCTGCTAAAAGCAAATTTAATGTAATGTGACATTTTCTTCCAGTTTCGATAGTGGAAAATCTATCCACACCACTTCTAAAAATGGACTTAATCATAGGGCTTGCTTGCTGAATCGCTTAACTGGAAACCCAAAGCCACAAGTAGATAGCTGGCTTGAATTCTTCTGTGGTACTAGAAAATTCAAATTTAGATCATATGCTCCTTTTAATATCATTTGCTTACAATTCAATGAATATATTTTTAAGAAATAGGCAAAAATTTTTGTCAATGTTGCTACAGAGAAAATAAAAATATCAGGTCATATATAGCTGATATTTTCTCTTCAAATGTAGAGAGTTGATATGGTACTCCTAAAATGACAGCATAAATATTTACCTTTTTTCCCCCTCACTTTACTGAGGTCTCTAGTTTTTACTGGGCATGGGAGAAGAAACAGAAGGGAAAGAAGGAGAAAAAGATGTGGTCTCTCTGGGTAGGCATTGGATAGGCACTTTCAGAAAGGCGACATTTTTAAAGGTCCTGAACAGAGAATTAATGTAAAAAATAAATGTTAGGCCTCACTTACAGAAATCCACTGATTTATTTTTACGGGTTTTATTCTGATGTTGTAGGTTAACCTATTTAACATCTAAAGTCCAGTGGGAGCCTCTGGCTGAGTCTGGTTGCTGACAACTTACTTCTTTCCAATAAAGAAAGTTCTAAATATCTGTCTTTATTAAACATAACTATGGGGAAAAAAGAGGATGCCCAAGTCAACTGTTGGCTTAATTTAATGCTTAGTTGATTAATAAACAACAAAAACATCCAAGAGAAGTCATAAAGACATAACTAAAGTGCTTGGCCAGTCTAGTTAATGACTGTAAAGTGGGATAAAAATCAGTATTTCACAAAGAAATTATGATTATTTGGTATATTAGCAAGTCTTTGGACTGATTTACAGGTGAATGCAGTGTCTTCTATAAATATATTTAGTATGTAAAGTAAAACAGAACTACCTAATGTGCATCAATGTCAATTCAGTTCTTATTAGCAAATATCTTTCAGAGGAAGAGGTTTTTGTTTCTGCCTTCATTTATTCCTTGTGCTTCCTTCTTTGGCTGAGAGCTGTAAAATCGATATAACAGAATCAGTGTTACACAAATGCTCTCTGCTGACGTAGTATTTCAGGGGTCTCTACATTATGTTGGGAACTGGGTCACAATGGGCATGATTTCCACAGTAACAGAGGTCCTCATAAAGTGATGTATAACTAATTCAGAATAAATCCATTACATCTAAGAACAAAATTTCAAACTGCCCTGTTTTGATTTAAAAGTCACAGGTCTCCAGGATACACAGTCATTAATGCACACAAGGTCTAAGAACACTCAACACTGCCTGTCACATCCCGTCTGAGAGGGAAAGATCTTCTCCTACTCTGGTCTTTTATACCAAACAATCCTAGAGACAGGCACACTGTGGCCTTTTTCTACAACCCTCCATTTTAGCCAAAAAAGGAAAAAAGGCTGAACTTTCATCTCATGTCATGTTTGTCATCACTGAACACTGAATATGGCAGGCTCTAAGGATAAACAGTATCTGCCAATGTCATAAAACATCTTGTCAAAATGCAGACACAAAAGTTGCTGAATTAGCACTGGCTTTTCATAGCTTTGGCATCTCTGCAGTTGGAGCAAAGCTCTTTGAACTTAGAAAATTCTGTGATGTGTTCTGTGCCAAATGCTTCCGTCACTAAAAGCAGCTTCAGTTTGCATGTGTTGTGCAAAGCGCCTGAAGCTGGCTGCAGTACAACAATGGAAAATTTTGTCTTTAAATGGCCTCTTTCTGCCTGTGAAATGGTAGGAAAACTGTTCCTGTGCCGTCAGTAACAACTGCCATGGTCCTTCTTCTTTTCCAAAGATGATCCTCCAGCAAAAGTGCAAAGAAGCTCAGGAACATGATAGGGAGAGAGTAAGTTTGGGGTTGTCACTGAATGTGCACTTTTTAATTCCCAGCGTATTCTTGCCATGGCTTAAAAGTTGACAGGAGTGGAAAGATAAATATGAAGCAACCACAGCTGACTTTGTGCAGGTTCTGTCCAGGCAAAATAAAGAGTCTATCCTATTTTGTGTGTATCCTATTTCAGTGCATGCAATATGAAGGAACAAATAACTTGTTTGAAAGTCTCCACTTCCCCATTCTGCTTCTCTGTTTATTTCAATCCGTGTAATGAGCAGCACCATTTCTTGCAATTAACTTGTAATTCAGCAAAAGAAACAATTTTTTTTTTTCAGTGTAATAACACATTTTTTTCATTTTGATTTCTACAAGCTTTTGTATCTGAAAGTGTTTGCAAATGTCTTGGTAAGCAAGAGCTAAACATGATATTTCACTGCTGTAGCATTTTAGGAACATTTTTAATATAAACACATATTTCTGGCAAACCAATACTGCATTCACAGTCCCTGTTTGACTGTAGAGCTGAACTTCTTCCTCTTCATGCATACTTACATAAAAGACATTTTCGTTGAGCAGAATCAGCCAATCTTGGCTGATATATTTGAATCCCTTTCATTACTTTTGACACCCATCTAGTGGACACAATACAGTAGAACAGGATAAAATTAATGTCGCAACAGCCATATGCAAGTCTTGCACATACGTGTGGTTACTGGTGATGCAAACCACAGGACTTCTCCCAGGTGATGAAACTGCAATTTTATCTAATAGACTTTTAAATATTAAAATCCTACTATGTTCCTATCTGACAGCGAAATCATTTATTGCAGCCAGCCTTAGTTTCTGACTAGGAAGAGTAAGGATGCTAATAAAATACTCATATCCTGTCCGCAAATGTGGGTGAAGAAAATTAAAAACATCTGCAAACACAATCATACATTCCTATAATCCAATAAAATACAGTTTAGTAACTAAGTCCACTGTAGAAATCAATTTAATAGTCACTCTTTATTCAAATTTTTCCTGCTGTGAGACACATTTACCCTCATTTATCTCTATTCCACTTTAAAATTTTGATTTAGAACTTTCAGACAAACTTATATATATTTGAAATCATACTGCCATTGCATAAGTTAGTATTTTACCTAAAACAGCATGAAAGATCTGCCCTCCTACCCTCAACGGAAAACTAAAACATACAGACTGTGTATTATAGAATCATAGAATAGCCTGGGTTGGAAGGGACCTTAAAGATCATCCAGTTCCAATCCCCCTGCCATGGACAGGGACACCTCCCCCTGGCTCAGGCTGCCCAACGCCCCATCCAACCTGGCCTTGAACACCTCCAGGGGTGAGGCAGCCACAACCTCCCTGGGGAACCTGTGCCACTGCCTCACCACTCTCATGGTGAAGAATTTCTCCCTAATGTCTAGGCTATATCTGCCCCTCTCCAGTTTATACCCGTTGGCCCTAGACCTATCTCTACAAGTCTTTGTGAACAGTCCCTCCACAGCTTTCCTATAGCCCCTTCAGGTACTGAAAGGTAGCAATAAGATCTTCTCTGAGACTTCTCCAGGCTGAACAACCCCAAGTCTCTTAGCCTGTCCTCGTAGGGAAGGTGCTCCTCTGAACATCTTTGTAGCCCTCCTCTGGACCCATTCCAACAGCTCCATATCCCTCTCATATTTAGGATTCCAGAACTGGACACAGTATTCCAGATGAACTCTCACAAGAGCAGAGCGGAGGGGCAGAATCCTCTCCCTCGCCCTGTTGGCCACGCTGCTTTTGATGCAGCCCCGGACACGGTTGGCTTTCTGGGCTGCGAACGCACATTACTGGCTGGTGTTGAGCTTCTCATCACCCAGCACCCCCAAGTCCTTCTCCGCAGGGCTGCTCTCAATCTGCAGGGCTGCTCTCAATAATTGCTTAGAGGTCTGTAAATTCTTGCAGCTGTTTAAAGAAAAAATTCCTATTTTGTTTAGACAATGAAATGGAGATGTTGGGAAATTTAGATACAATGAGGTCACAGATGTTTCATAACCTTCATTGGCATTGTGAATGTTTTCTGCTCCTGGAATACTCAGAAATTCAAACCGCAAAGGTATTGGTTGCTAGTGAACAAGTATTCATACCAATAGTAATGGCAGTGTGGTTATTAACTTACAGCACTATAAGCTGCAAAGGATGTTTTACTGTTGTGTTCATGCTATTTTGCCCTTTCAAATATTTTTTCAGTATTTTTTTGTTAGTAGTTCTTACAATGACCACAAAGATACAATGAATAGGGAAAATGAAATCTGTAGAGGAGCTTCGTGCTGTCCAAAATCACCCATCAGTCTCATGGCAGAACTCTTATTTGATATCTTACTGATGAAGCTTTGATAGCTTGAAATTGATTATGTCCTAGTAGCAGCTCATTTGAAGACACATTAAAAATATTCAGGCATAATCAAACAAAAGGAAGTCTATGTGTTAGGATTTACTGACAGTGAAAGGAGGATTAAATCACTAAGCTCTCTTGAAATTTGTTTAATAACATTTTCTGAATACTTTTATTGAATTTTTTATTTTTTTTTTTTTTTTTTTTCTTTTCTACATTCAAGGTATAAAAGGTGAATCCAAAAATAAATAAGATTGAGCAGCAGAAAGCTTGCAGGTCCAGGAATATGTGCAAAGTAACAATGAAACAGTAAAATAAAAGCTGAAATCAAGGTCCATTGTCTGCCAGGCAATGTGCAACTCTGCCAAAATAGGCAATATATGTTTCTTTGATTAGTTCATTTAACAAAGTAAAACAGGCCACAGTAAAACGTTAAAGTGGTTCCTTCATTGCAACCTCAGGTCAATGGTAGGTAACAGCAAGACATGAGCTATTGCAGAGAGCAGCATGTACCTCCTGTGACGCTTGCGCCAAGCTAAAGTCTAATCAACAGCTGACATGTACTGAATATTTTCTGTTTCATTGTGATTAAATATAATTGAAAACCTGTGGGTGTCCACGTCAAGAATATTTTCAAAATGAGTACTCTAGGTGTGTTCATTACAAATAGATATTATGATGCTAGCAGTTAGCCATGTTTAAAAAATCATGCAAAAGATCCTCTATTCATCCCTCATTCATAAATGCTTTGGCAGTATTATTTACGTTTCCATTAGTGTGGCAAATGAGCACAAGTAGTTATAAGCCAAGGTCTCATGCACACCTTTCCTACTACACTACAAAACTGATCTTTGGATTTAGAGACACCACCAACCAGAGAAACAAAAGCCATCTTCCACTTCTGGCTGGATGAAATGTGCTCCATCCCATCAGATGGAGAAATGATCTTTGTAATCCACACATTTGTGACCTCTGACATTGCGTACCACAACACATTAAGTCTAGAAACAGAGCCACATACTCCAAAATTACTCCATATGGTACCAGATGCAGATGTTGGGCTGCTAAGCAACACAGGTTGCCATGAGCACGCCCTACCAGCACTGCCCATCCTGTGCTAGTTTCTAATTGACTGCAGACTCCCATTCAAGATCTTTGATTTTCAAAGCCCTTTGTGGAAATGTCATAGGCTATTTGAAAGAGCATCTTGTCTTTCCTGTTTCTTTCTCTTCCCTCACACTTCTTCCTCCCATGACAGCAGCTTTCCCTCAGAATGTTAAGCCTTTTACCACTCTTAATACAAAATACAATAGCTAGAATTCTGAATCTAAACCGTGCAATTCAAAGAAACAAATGGGTACAGAAGTCATGCTGTTTAGCCTGACCAAAGAACTAATTTCTTCAATCCAGTTGTAAAATAGGAACTTCAGGCCATGCAAACATGCCCAGGCACACACATACGCCTCCATCCCAACCAGCACATTGTTTATTGGGATGAGAAAAAAATATGTTCTTGGAATATTTGGCTAGTAATGAAATATTAAGGGTGAGTACTCAATAAGAAAAGAGCCCTCAACAGTGGGAGACAGATTAATGAGGATCCAACTCAGGAGAGATGGGGCCTGAGGAAGAAAACAATGAAACATCATGTTTCCTCAGGTTCAGAGCTCATGGATACTCTACATGCAGAGAAGCATAAGGCTTCCTGTATTCCTAATAGTGTTTTCTTTCTCTACCAAGTTTCTTTTCCTTTAGACTTGTTCTTTTTGGCTATCAGCAATTTAGATTAAATTAGAATTTAATTAAATTTAATATTTCTTGTGTGCCTTGATTTTTGGCTTAGCAGTGGATTTGACCAGGTCTTAATTTTCCATATTATTATCAAGAAGCAATTACCTAATTATAAGTTTGTCAGAAGAGTGTTTATCACCTTCAACATTCTTATGTCAATGGCATAAATGTATTTTCCTTTGTTTTTACAGTTTCGATGTAGACAATGGTACATCATCGGGACGAAGTCCCTTGGATCCCATGACAAGCCCTGGATCAGGGCTAATTCTTCAGGCAAATTTTGTCCACAGTCAACGTAGGGAGTCTTTCCTTTATCGGTCAGACAGCGACTATGATCTTTCTCCAAAGTCCATGTCCAGGAACTCCTCCATTGCCAGTGATATGTAAGTACATTGTAAAATACTTTTAGACTGTGTTTTGACCTCTGTCTTAGTATTTTTCCAGCCACAAGACATTTATTTTAATAATCAAAGACAGTAATCATTTATGCTACTGAAGTAATGGGTACTTGTTTATTTCTTTAATGAAGTTTGTACTTGTTTCTGTAGTTTTCTGCAAGTAAGGATGTAATGAGGATGTACTTGATGGGTTTAGTTTTGACAGAACAATGAATACAAATAATAATGGTATTTCAAAATAATAAGGAGAATTCTTGTTTCCTAGCTATGAATTTTTTTTCAAAAGAAGGAATATAAACTCAATTTGTACTTTTCACATTCTTAAGAAAATGATTCATTTTCACAAGGTGTTTTCAGTCTTTTAGTGAAAAGATTTACCAGCTGGCAAGAATTAATAAATGAAAGCTTGGCAAAAATTATTTCAAACATCCTTTTAACTAAACAGCAAAATTTTAACAAAACGCCTTTGGAAAGTTATTCTATCCTCTCTCACTATTCTTCTGTGATCTGTGTATTTTCTGCTAGTGAATCATACTTTTCATATATGTAGACCCCAGGTTACGTGGGTAGTGGAAGTCAGATGCAAATCTGTTTCTTTGTAAGACACAAAAGACATATTAAATGTCTAACTTGTAGTCACTCGTAAGTAGTAGAAATTAAGAATAATTACTTTCTATTAGTTTGTTTGCCTTATCTGCCTCTAATTTCACTGCCAAGTAGGTGTTTATGATCCAATTACAAATCACTGAAATAAAGTACCAGGCTTATAAGAGTCCTGCAGTGAACAAGGAAGTCTAACACACTGAAAATCCAGTTTTAATATAGACGGTGCTTTTTAAGAAGGCAAAACCCAATCAATATGCTCTTGAAAAATAGCAGTCAGCACACAGGACAAAGTGTTTTATGCCTGGCAGAGAAGGACCTGGGTGTGCTGGTTGACAGCTGGCTAGATATGAGTCAGCAATGTGCACAGGCGGCCAAGGAGGCCAGTGACACCTTGGCCTTTATCAGAAACAGCGTGGCCAGCAGGACTGGAGGAGTGATTGGGACCCTGTATTTCTTCACTGAAAAGGTTATCAGGCAATGGCAGAGGCTGCCCAAGGAGGTGGTTGAGTCACTGTCCCTTGAGGTATTTAGAAGATGGGTAAATTAAACCCTATGCAGCGCTACAGACTGGGGGAAGAATGGCTGGAGCGCTGCACAGAAGAGAAGGACCTGGGGGTGCTGGTTGACAGCCGACTGAACATGAGCCAGCAGTGTGCCCAGGTGGCCAAGAAGGCCAACGGCATCTTGGCTTGTATCAGAAATGGGGTCACCAGCAGGTCCAGGGAGGTTATTCTCCCTCTGTACTCAGCACTGGTGAGACCGCATCTTGAATACTGTGTTCAGTTCTGGACCCCTCACGACAAGAAGGATGTTGAGGCTCTGGAGCGTGTCCAGAGAAGAGCAACAAAGCTGGTGAGGGGGCTGGAGAACAAGTCTTATGAGGAGCGGCTGAGAGAGCTGGGGTTGTTTAGCCTGGAGAAGAGGAGGCTGAGGGGAGACCTTATTACTCTCTACAACTACCTGAAAGGAGGTTGTGGAGAGGAGGGAGCTGGCCTCTTCTCCCAAGTGACAGAGGACAGGACAAGAGGGAATGGCCTGAAGCTCCGTCAGGGGAGGTTCAGGTTGGATATCAGAAAAAAATTCTTCACAGTAAGAGTCATTGGGTACTGGAACAGGCTGCCCAGGGAGGTGGTCGAGTCGCCTTCCCTGGAGATGTTTAAGGAACGGGTGGATGAAGTGCTTAGGGACATGGTTTAGGGAGTGTTAGGAATGGTTGGACTCGATGATCCAATGGGTCCTTTCCAACCTTGTGATTCTGTGATTCTGTGATTAAGTGCTCAGGGATATGGTTTAGCAGCGGACAGGTTCTGTTGGACTCAGTGATCTGAAAGGTGTTTTCCAACCATGTGGTTCTATGATTCTATATTAATGAGTGAAATTTTACCTGATACTTAACCCACAGTCATTACAATTGCACACTCCTATTTTCAACTTACATAACATTATTAGAAATGTTGATTAGTCCATCTAATTATAGCTTTCTTCCTATGGAAGTGTCAAGATGAGAAAAATTAATGTCTTTTTAGGGGGCTGGCATAAGGCCCATGCCTTAGTTAAGCCCTGTAGCTTGAAGTACTTAGTAACCTCTGTGCTCAGTTTCACCAGTTTTGGTTGAGACAAAGTGAATGCTAGGAAGATGAATCCATCTACCCTTGTCATAAGGAAAGATGCATTTCATCTGCAAATAGTGACCCCCTCTTCCAGCAACTCTTCCTATGAAAGATATCCTTTCTTTTAGATACACAGGAGTTGAGCTTTTAGTGTCACACTTGTACCAGGATACCATTTGGAAAGACTTTGATGTTTGAGGGGCAATCCAGGTCATGATGTTGCCTAGACTAGTAATTTCAATTGAGAATTCAATTAGTGCTCCATCCTTGAACTCATAATCCACTTCTGCATTTCCTAGAATTCTGGGTAATATTTCAGCACATGGCAATAAATTGGGTAAGTGATTGAATTACTGAAACACTGAGCACACTTTTTCCTTTGATAGATATTTGTATCTATTCTTCCTTTCAAAATTTTCTTAAGACACACCTGCATGTAAAATTTATTGGACTTCACATCTGCATTAATTTTCACAGTCTCCTGTCACAGAGAAGCTGTTATACTAAGAAGGTAAATATTCCTGCCACTCTTTAGGTTGGGAGCACATTAGAAAATGTAAAAGGCGTGTTGTTTTAATCGTGGAATATTAATCATACAGCAGTGAGACTAATTATACTAAGCTTGATTATTTCGCAGAAATGAAGGAAAATATCCCCAAGAATGAAAGAGAGGAAGTTCAAAAGCTACAATAGCGAGAGAAAAAATAAAAGGAATACCACAAAGCTTTATGCATAGATTCAAGGAGACACTGGATATGCTTATGGAAAGGAAACCCACTTAAGGTTATTAAGATACAGAAACCACTCCAGCTCAGGACGTTCTTAAACTAGATGGAGGCTGGAAGAGTTGTCAGGCAAAGTGTCATGCAAAGTTTAGATTATACCCAAATTATCCTGTTTCCCTTTTTTACCTATCTACATGCTTAATTTTAGGTATTGCATGTTTCTTAAGCTGGAGCAAAATACATTCCAAAGCGTATAAATCATTCAGGTAATGCAGATCAATTAATTGTGCGTAACAGTTCAACACAGAATCCCCTGATTCTTGAGTTGCCAACCCCAATATTTCACTTTGTAAAGCAAAATAGAATGCAAAAGGCATGCATCTTTTATTTGAAGAAAAATAACATAAAGATTTGTTCCATTTCCACTAGTCACAAATAGTGTGCTTACAATAATGCATTCCACTTCAGTTGCAGCAGATGAAACAAAAAACAAAACATCAGGATTTTAGTCAAATACGGAGTGCTGTGATCAAAGGCAGCCAGTGGATGGCAGTGCTGAAATACTGAATTCCTCATTCCGTCATTATTTATTATTTGCCCTGCTGCAGCATCCCGGAGCTCCAGACAAGTAAGGGAACAGTCATGCTCAATTCCTCGCAAATGCAAGATGAAAAGATGGGCATTGCCACAAACAACTGAACGTTGAAGCATAAGACAATAACCAAGAGACTAATACAGTGAGACAGTATCCCCAGGAGAAGGTACAACGTGAGTCCTTATGCCCAAAGTAGTAAACCTCAGAGAGCAACCAAAGGGAGTTTAATTCAGTGAATTGAGATGGCAAGTAATAGAAACAAGGACAGAGAAATGGAGGAGGAGTTTTTTTTTTAAATCAGAGAGACCAAAATATATTTTAGAGTAAGGAGTCAGATCAGCTAAGGAAAAGAATAAGGTGCAGGATGAGTTCAAGGCTGCTCAGATGCAAAAGGTTACTGGGACAAACGTTGGTGAACTTATGGCACTGTTCATAAAAGCAGCTGCATGGTAAGAATGGAAAGGTTAATAAAAACAAGTGGAAGTCAGTAATGTATTTTTCAGTTATCTCTTGGAAGAAACAGCATGGTCTTAGAGGGGGAGAAAAGCAGAACATGGAGATGATGTGAGGAGATCAGAAAAAGATACTCAATGTTGTGTACTGGAGAGGCAGGTGGTTTGTACAGAAAGATCCAATGTCCAAGGCAGAAGTGCACAGATGCACTGTGAAGTTTAACTATGGGGTTTCCAGCAGAGAGATGAAGATGTGCCATAAAGAGGAAATGAATGAGCAAGCCAGTGAGGTTCAGTGAGCCAGTATGAGGAACTGCAGGGCAGGATCTGTCATGACAGAAAGGAAAAGAATTTTAAGGAGGAGGAGAATAAAGAATGGAAAATTGAAAGAAAATTCTCCAGCATCACAGTTTCATCTCTGGGAAAAAAAGGGAACAGAAGCCATCTGAAAGATGAGAGAAGTCATCAGTATTGTACTGAAAGAACTGTCAGGTTTATGTTTGTAGGCATCAGGCAAGAAGGGAGTTCTGAATGTGGATGTCTTGCAGAAGTGGCTAGATTACCTAATACTTACCTCTGAATTGTTGCTGCTGCTCAGAGCTTGCAAATGCACACATGAACAGTAGTTAATGCATTTTATGTCTTTGTTGCTAAGGGATCTCTACTCTGATTAACAGAGCATGAGATTGAATTTTTAGAGAATCTCCATTTTAGCATAAAGCAAGTCTCTAACAAGGTTAAAAAAGGGATTCTTCAGTGAAATCATTAACACTTCCATGAACACTACAAAGAAGCCAATAAGTAGTCCACTAGCCAGGGCAGAGCCCATGTTTTAACTGCCACTCTAACAGGAGAAAAGCATGTGTAGTTGCCCTGTGATTCTGAAGAAGCAGACCAGAGTGTGGCAGACCAGGCCAGAGGACCAAGACACTCTCCCTACAGAAGTCTGTGTGAGCTCCACCGTGTCTTCTGGATGTATCTGGAGGACAAAGTATGTTACAATGAGCCCTGCTTAAGTCTACCCTTGCATCATAGAACACAGCTTGGTGGTAACATCTTGGTCCTTCTAGGACTTGGCCAACTGAACCTCAGTAAGAAAGCAGCTTGTGTGGGGACTTTTATGGGCTTTTCTAGAGAGACTTAGCACTGTTTCTTTGATAAGATGAACATCAATACAAACTCTAGTTAGCATAATTACAGAAAACTTGTTAATTTCTACTAAAACTTGCTTCCATCTTTCAAGCACCAGAACCCTGCCAGAGAACACTACCGTAGGGAACTGAAAGGTCATTGGCCTGGTGATCTGCTAAACAGCCAAATGGCCACCAGTGCATCCATTCCCCAAACAGGCCAGCCTACTTCTGTCCTGCCAATACCTTCTGCTGACAGTAGCATCCTTCTGCTGATGCCCCAGGTAAAACAAATGTCAAGAGGATGCAATTTAGTCCATTTCCCCCCCCATAATTACAGTATTATCTGCTTTCTCCTACAGGTTGTGCTGCTTTGCAGACTGTATTTGAACATATCTGTAAAACCTGGCTCCACACTTAGAAAAGAAAAAAAATAATTAATTTGTGCGGGTATTCTTTCTAAAATAAAGCCAAAGTTATCTATAATTTTATAATATATCTATATAATTTTATATATATATATATATTATAAAATATATATATATTATATATTTTATATAATATATATAAAATATATAATATATATAATTATAAAATATATATATTATATATTATATATAATAAATATAAATATATATAAATATATAAATAAATATAAATATAAATATTATATTTATATAATATAAATATATATATAAATATATATAAATATATAAAAATATATAAATATATAAATATATAAATAAATATATAAATATATATATAAATATATAAATATATATAAAAATATATATATTTATATATATAAATAAATATAAATATTATATAATTATAAAATATATATATTATATATTATAAATTTATATATTATAAAATTATATATATATAATTTTATAATATATCTAGAATAAAGAATAACAGAATTATTCTGGCTCCAAAAATTACCTTAAATAAAGGGAAATTCCAAGGCAGGGTGTTCCCTGACTTGGTAGTGACTGGCAGAACTGGTCCTGATCTGAAGGTGCAAACTGGCTGAAGTATCCCTTTAATTCACATGTGGAACAACTGCCAGAGAAGACATTTTTTGAGGTAAACTCACATGTCTCCCAGTTCTCAACAGTGTGCTCAGCTTTTGAGAAAACCATATTGTATTCAATCTGGATCAGATTCTTAAAGGGAATATACTTTAATGTAATGGCTGACAAAGATGGCAAATCTGGACAGTTGATAAGGTTCACCCAAGCCTTTAATATACCAATAAAATAATGAAATGAGAATGTTTTCTCATCCAGAACAGGAAGCCAGATTACTAGTGTTACAGCTTATTCTCCTGTATCTGATCCAAGAATGCCTGGACTTTTTAAGAAAATGCTGAGAGTATGCATCTGAAGTTATGAGAGAAAAAGCCTTTTCTCTGAAAGTTTCAGGTCAAGGCTCTAGGAAGGCAGAAAAGATATGCAATTACTGAGCAGAGTAATTGCACTTCAGTTTAACAAATAACTGTCTCTTTTCCAGATAAGCTGCTGTTGAAATTCCTTATGTTTTATCAGATTCTTTTCTCAGAACACAGATACATATATAACGCAGATATTACTGGCTAAAAAGAGCCACTTAAATGTCAAAACGCAGCCTGCTTTAAAATAATCTCCTAAGATGCATTTTCAGTGTGTGTTTCAGCTTAGAAACAATTTTTAATGAAAATACATATTAAATTACTTGAGATATTTATTTGTGCATGGAAAGAAAAGTACTCACATGGCTTTAGGAAAAAGAGGCCAAAGTTCTGCTTTGCTTTTTTGTTCTTAAGTTCGGTTTTGCTTTTTTGTTCTTAAGGTCTTTTAAATTGAAGAAATACTCAAGTTGCAGCTTAAATTAAATTAAGCAATTACTAAGTCACTTACAATATTTTGAGTTATTAAAAAAAAACATTTTGCAAGAAGACCACTGTGTCCTTTCCAGTTCCTTGGGACATTTTACAAATGGAATCCAAAACAAAGAGCTCAGTAATACCAATTTATTTAAATTTAAATAAGTCTGCAGTAACTTCATTTGTTGATTAGGAAGTCAGTTATGTTGTAAACAAAAAGATAATATTTTTGCATTGAGAAGGCTTTTTTGATCTGTTTTTTAATTCAGGAGATCCTAAGGGGTACTAATATGCCTTTATATGGCTGTTGAATCAGGATTTTTTTAGATGAAAAGTAAGTTGATTTTATCTTCTGTTCAGGCACTACAGACTCATTACTGGTTTTGTGTCCAAATGCTAAAGCCTAACCATTTTCCAAATATAACTCTTAGTTCTAAACACATCACTTCCCCTTCAAACAATTTAATGTGTCAGGCTTTTTTTTCCCTCTTCTGGAAATAATTTCTCTTTCAAACAAAATGGCATGCATACATTTATGGGCCTTTGAATTCAGTTAGGGGATCCTTTTTTCTAAACCCTGAAGCTGATATAATCTTCATATGGCGGCCCTGAGAGCAAGCTCGTTCAGGCTAGGACATTACCTGGAGGACGTGCTGTTCTTAGCAACTCTGCTTACTTTTTTCTTAGAGAGGAAATCTTGCAGCCTGCATCAGTAGGAGATTCACATGGAAAGTCATGTATTCTTATTCTTCAGAAGTAACACAATCATATCAACTCTCATGAGGCAGGGGCAAGCAAGCAACCAAATGTCTGCTGCATAAAGCAGTTCAAGGTAATGAATTTTATTTTTATTTGCAGCAAGCTAAGATTTTATTTATGTCAGCTAATGCAATCAAAACTGATTAATAGTAACTCATTAAGCTGCACTAACTTGATTGCCTCCAGTCATGTGTGCACACCCCCTCATTAATTTTCTCTAAGCTGAGCAGAAAGCAAACCTCTCCTTTAGTCATTGATGCTTGTTTTACAGCCTTTCTTAGAGCTAAATGATGATTTCTGCTTTATGAACAGCACAACAATAGCACTGCTGAATAGGCCTGGACTCTTCTGATTGAGTTAACCTTTTTTCTGGTTTGAAGTCCTGCATCTTCTGGTTTAATCCAGCCCCTCCTTCAATGCATAACCCAAACCCCTGCACTGCAGTAGCTTCTTTTTCCCTGCCATCACCTCAGTGACTCTCAGCAGACTGCCTTCTGGTTTTAGAAGGAAAACCACCTATGCCATTGAAACACTCTGGGAAGCTCATGCTCTGTTTCTCTCTAGGACTGAATACTTCTGTCTCAGACTTAATGCAGGCCAGTTGCTCAGATTTGTTCACCATTATTGATCTGTCCTCTAAGTGGTCTGCTCTGTTATAGTAGGTTTAAAGCATTGAAGCTTGGTGGCTGTTTGGGGAAATATGATACAGGTGATTTCTTGAGTTCCCCACTATGTTTTCATATCTTGCACACAATACTGTCATCTTTCTCTGGTGGCATACTACATCAGTACTTCATTATTTCTTCAGGCAGATTACCCAGGTCAGATGTGTGAGTGTAGTCGTTTTGGAAAGCATTTAAACTTTCTAAGCAAATAAGTAGTTGTGCCTAACACAAGAGGCCTTGCTCTTCCTTGAACTCTTCCCAAAGTGCTAAGATACTGTGAAGGGAGAAGGAAGAAGCTTAGTATTGTTCCTATAGCGTATTATATGGAATGAGGAAAAAATAGTAATACCTTCCATTCTTTGAGTTAGTCAGCTGACTCTGATTCCAGCCTATCCAGCAATCCTGAATGAAGCTTCTGGATTTGATGGGTCAGTTCACCATTACTGAGGTGTAGTTACCTGCCCTTATCCCCCAGCCAAGTCTCTTAATTCTAGTCTGCTCAAAAGCACAGGTGCTGCAGTATGACACTGCTGATGCACAGTAAGGAACTGTATAATATTTCCTGATACCACCTGGACTAAATCTCAAAATACTGATTTAAAAAAGCATTGATTTTTTACTGTTCCTTTCTAGTTCTTTAGTGTGTAATGGATGTGATCATTCTGTTTTTCCAAGTCTTGAGAGACCTCCTCACCTTGTGGCCTAATGCAGTTCACTTGGAAGAAAGATTGTAATTTGGGTAACCTAACACTGATGACTTCAAAAGAGTGGACTCCCGAGTATTAAGAGGCTTCTTTTTAAACCTAATAAAGTGTATCATAATAAAGTAGCATATCTTGGTGTGTTTTAGTCATATGTAATAATCTACATTTGTTTTGAGCTGCCTTTTGGATCTCTGATCATAAGGCAGATGAGTATTGTTTTCTTGAGCTGCATCGAAAGACTTTTCTTGGGCTGCATCAAAAGAAGTGTGACCAGCAGATCAAGGGAGGTGATTCTGCCCCCTAGTCCATTCTTGTGAGACCCCAGGTGGAGTATTGTGTCCAGTTCTGCAATCCTTAATGTAAGAATGATATGAAACCATTGGAACGGGTCCAGAGGAGGGCTACAAAGATGATCGGAGGGCTGGAGCACCTCCCATATGAGGACAGGCTGAGAGAGTTGGGGTTGTTCAGCCTGGAGAAGAGAAGGCTCCAAGGAGACCTTATAGCGACCTTCCAGTAACTGAAGGAGCTACAAGAAAGCTGGAGAGGGGCTGTTTACAGGGGCTTTTGGTGATAGGATGAGGGGGAATGGCTATAAATTGGGAAGGGGAAGGTTTAGACTAGACAGAAGGAGGAAATTCTTCATGACGAGGGTAATGAGGCACTGGCACAGGTTGCCCAGGGAAATTGTGGCTGCCCCATCCCTGGAAGTGTTCAATACCAGGTTGGTTGGGTCCTTGAGCAGCCTGATCTGCTGGGAGGGGTCCTTGCCCATGGCAGGGAGGTTGGAACTGGATGATCTTTAAGGTCCCTTCCAACTCAAAACATTCTACAATTCTTCCTCAGTATGCCGTAGTGGAGTAACTTGATTTGTGTTCCATATGAAGTTAATCAGGATGTTTGGAAACATATCTCCAGTATTTGCTAGTGAGACTTTTGCTGGAGTAAAGGTTCTGCCCTTGATAGTCCAAGAACTGCTATAATCGACCTTTCTTTTGGCTAGAATAATGGACTGCTCAGGGCCTGTGTCTTTTCTGAGCCAATCCTCTTCCATCTGGCTAAGCTCAATTGAAATTAAGTAGATTGAACTCCCCAGAACTCCTTATATTACAGGAATACTTCTGGCTAATTAGGACAAGCTTTATTGCTGTATAAGAAAGAAGTATCAGGAGGACATAATTGCACGGTGTTACAGGAAAATGTGGTGTTCAGAAACTCTCAGACAATAGCGTACAAGAGTCTGCTTCATTCAAGGTCTAATTTCTGTCTACTGTGTGATAGAACAAGTGGTTTCAAGTAGTTTTTCGTAAAAATCCTTTAAGGTACATGTTCCCAGAAATAAAGAAATGTTCTGGGAAAAACAACCCCCTCCTCTAGCTCGTGACTCGATCAACAATTTCAATTGCTTGCTCTTGCAACACTAAATCCCATCCTACCCGCAATGTTGTAGTCTCTGGCTCCTACCTGAGATGCCAGATCACCTCCCAAATGGCACTCAGCCTTTCAATGAGATACAAATAACTGACAACCCACAGACTCTCTGGAAAAGCTGTGAGCCATTTTCTATCCCATCCCATAGTGTGGGCACAACATTGAGAGGTGCCTCTTGTCCCCAGCCTTAGCTTTTGGACCCAGGCCTGGGCTATCTCATATTAGAGCTAGAAAATTGTTTTCAAAGACTTTAGAAATTGAGATTACGTAACTTAAGCACTAGTCTTGCAATATAAACTAACAGGGAGTGCTGTGATTCCTGACTCCACAAAATCAGTGTTACCAAATAAGCCATTTGGGTACTCCAAATGCAGATGATGATAAAGTAGAAGCTGCGTGACGCAGCCAGATACCCCATCTATTCACTGGCCTTAGAATACAGCTTTTACAGACTAGTGTAATTACATGATCTTGCCGTTACTGTATCAGTGTGCAGTCTAGAATTGGATTTCATTGGTGCTAAAATCTAAATCTGAGCAACATTCATATTTTCAGCACACCTAATTCATAAGTTTCTCGTGTGTTTATTTGGCTTCACCTATAAAATATCATTGGGGCAGGAAAAATATCCTAGCAATTAGGGTAAATGGTCATCTTACTCTCCACTCTCCATTTGTGGTTTTGCATGTGGTATATTTGCGCAAGTATAACAAGAATGTCTCATCAAAGCTGTATTTATAGCGTGTTATGGACAGTATTCCTAATCAGCCTTGCATACAGAAATGAGTGGATATCATGTTTAATCCAAATTTAGATGTTGACACTGAAAAAGAAGGCTGCAGTAGATTTTCTGATTCAAATAGAAGACTACTTTCATGTGAATCTTCTTTCCTATTTTGTACATTGTGTGTATGGATTTTCCCTTGCTTTTATGTTTGCTATGTTTCTGTTTTAAAAAAAAAAAAAAAAAAAAGAAAAAGGCCTCAAACAAACTCTGTAAGAATGGAGTCAATTCTTATGACAATGTGACAAAGCCTTAGTTATTGCCATGGAGCACAGGGCAGGGATTCCAGACAGCCACTGTCCCCTAGGACTTTTCAAAGTCTGTTGGCAGCTTTATTCTTCCAAATAGGCTGTGTCCCAAGTTTCTATCCAGAAAATCCAACACAGACTATGCCAGCTGGGTTTAAAGCCTGGCCAGAATCCTGAGCCAGTACTTATCTTGAGGAGATGAATGATTTTTTCATTCAAATGGAGGAGTGTGGCAAACCAGTATGATCATGCTTTAAACTGATACCAGGTGTCAAGGTTCTTTCCACTACTCTTATGATTTATGCTATAAAAATTGTTTCAGGATTAACCAGGAATTTTATTTTGACTACATCTTGTCCTTGAAAATATATGTGTCAAATTGACGTGAATACATTTTGTACATTTCCCTCCATTTAGATAGAGCTCTTATCCTGTTTCTGTATCCCCTCTGCCAGGCATGTCCTCGAGGTCCCTCACTTAGGATTCTTCACGTGTGTCTAGAAAAATCTTAATCTTAGTTTACTATGGCCCTTGAAAAGACAAACTTTATTCAGAACCTTCCCCGTGGAACTCCACACTAGCAAGTGCAGACACATTTCTAGTGTTCTTTAAGGTCTGGGACTCACTTCTCTTCAATGGATATCTTGACTTTTTTCTGACCACATTAGGGAAACACCCTCTGTTTTTTCCTGTGTCCTCGCATGTCTGCATAATGTCTCTCTAGCTACTCCTCTTATTAGATTATTATATTAAATTATACCAACTGGATTAAGAAATACGGGTTATGCCGTCCCCCTGTCTATCCTTGTGTTAATCTTCCTGCCTGCTTCTCTGTCTGTCCATGGATACATCTCTAAATTTCTTTTCAGCAGGGGCAAAGCTAATTATTATCCTGTATTTGGGATAGAGGAGATCAATGAATGCTAGTTTGCTAATTGCGGAAAGAAAGCAAAATTTTTGTATTTTTTATTTGGCAATACTGAACTGAAATTGTTCATCTAGCTTTTGATTTAGCATAGCATTTTCATCTTTTCTCCTGGGTGGGGTCCATTATAGGTTATATGGGGTGAGTTCAAGTGTTTCCCTTAGGAAAGTTTATGAAGCAAATACAAAAAAGTTGCAGAATACCAGGCTTCATCACTTCAACGTGGTAAATATCTTGCAATGGGTTATATAATCTTTAGTCTGCTAATGGAAATTTGGCCTGTGTTTTATGTAATAGCAATTTGTCTCATGTGGACTGTTGTGTGCTCTAGCACTCTTTCTTGGTGGTGGTGGATTTGATCATTTTAAATTTTGAAGCTATGTGAAAATTATTCTGCTTTCAAATCCGTCTTTCCTTTGAAAAACGAAGATGTGAACAAGTATGGCAGGCATTCTACTTAACAGAATCTAACACTGATGTGAACTGGTTCTTCTAACCTTAAAGGTTAACAACTCTGTCTATATTTAGAAGGTTGTGATATACTGCACAGGGTTTACACTCCCTCTTGCTGCTTCTGTATATAGATGTGTGGCACTATCCTGTCCAGAATCCAGACAAAATCATCTATCTGCTTCTGCATCATCTGAAAAGAAAACAGCAGGACACTCATACATTGTAGTGTTTACTACACCAGAGCACACTGTGGATCAATGGCACTTTGATTGAATCATACGTTCTTGCTCTTCTGTACAAAAAATAACATAGCCGCTTTAGACGTGTCTGCTCCCTTTTTGAGCACTCTCACCTTTTCCAGATTTCCTGACCCAATGGGGATTAAAGATTACTCATCACACTATGCAATTGTTTTCCATTCAAGTGGGTCTGGTGCGTGCTAAACTGCTTTACAAAAGCTGTGGGTATCTGTACGCATCACACTTCCACCAAAATAATGACAATTTCTAGAATTGTTTCTCTTGACACACGGTGCATTTGAAAAGTGCAAATTAAATCCTGAGTTGACTCCAATGCGTTAAACTAATACTTAATAATGCCTCCTCTAAAAACTAAGAACCTGCATTATTTTATTGGTGTTCTCCAATGAAATGCAGTCCAGCAAGAGCTCAAGTAGAATGAAGTCTGAAAATTAGAGGAGTGGGACCATGGTATTCTATGGAGAAGTGTGTGGGGGAACCCTTCAGGGCAGAAAGCCCAGGAATGTGTACTTCTTGACTCTTAGAAGTGTCTCAGCATTCAAGGAGTGGCAAACAGGGACACTGAGTGGGAAGATGGGTAAGAAAATACCAGCTTTAGTAAGGAGGCCCACAGGAGATGGTGAAAAGAAAGGCTATCCTATTTTCATAACCTTGCCAATCCACATTTTTGACAGTTAATAACTATGTCATAGCAGTTGCCTGGTAATTTGAAGCACTGATTAATATGCTCTATGTTTGTGTCATATGGTAGGCATTGAGATTGTTTGCCTGACAGATGCTTGTGATGCTAGAAAGAACTAGCTCTATTCTAAGTGGCTCATTCAGCGGTAGAAATAATTTAATATTTTTCTTCTTTGTCCAGTGCTGCTTCTACTTGTAAAACTTTTTATCTAAAGTATTCTGTCCCTTTATCATTTCCAAATGTGGGAATTAGACGAGATCAGTAAAAAAATGTGTTTTCAGATTGATTTTAGATTTAGTTTCTGTGCAGAATTGGATTGCTCAGGAAACACACTCATTTCTAATAATTTGCTCAATGCTTTGTTTGCCTTTTTGCCTAAACAACATGAGTAACAGATAAAGTGGATAGGCGTGAGGAAGACTGGCAAATAATTTACATGAGGGTTTAGGCTTTTCCATCTTTGCAGAAGTCATTCAGATGACTAATGCAGGATTCCTTGCTGTGCCTCTTTTGAGAGTCTGAAGAAAAAATGGAGTAGCTATACACAAATAGTAAAAATATTCTTTTTAAAAGGGAAAAAATGAACATATTTTACTGAGGAACAGGTAAGCCAGCTGACATACAGCTGATAATACCATTTCACAGAATTTGAAGACAAAGTGTAATTTTTCTGGAAGGGAGGTAGTTTACATATTCACAGTATGGCTATTTAAGTGGAGAAGAGGAGAGAAAAGGAAAAGATGCATTTGTTTTATGTCTCATTGAAGCCGTTGTGTAGCTGCATAATTCATTAGGCAATCCTGATCAGAAGTGATAGTCTAGGGCATTTCCTGATGTTCTAATGACCCAATGAAAACACGAAGAGGTACTAAACCCAACTGGTTATTAACCCTCCTGTTAATGCCCTTGGCTGATTCACGATGTCTATAATAACCAATTGGATTAACGCCTCTGAGTTCCCCCCGTGGTGCCATGTTTCTTCTAGTTTGGTGTGAAGATCAGGCTTATGTGCTTTCTGGCCAGGCTGGGACTGTGGTTTCATCTGAAGCAGCACTTTATTCCAAGCACTCCTGCAAAGACTTCATTGAAAGCGCAGACTTCTTCCACGGTCTCTGTATAAATACATTTCTCTATTTCGACTAACAGGAATGAAAGAGATGGTAGTAAAAACAGCTTCACAGATACTAAGCAGTATGATAATTCTGAATATCAGGGAGTTTTGTTTCCTCTTTACAGGCTCTCTGTACTTACTGTTTTCTTTGTTTTAATGAGGTTCTTTCAATACCTGCAAAAGCATTACTGTCTTGTGGACATTAATTAAATTTTGAGAATGATGATGCAGCAACTCAAATGCAAATAATATTTGTTCATTTATTAGAAAGTCTTTTTCTGACTAGATTTGCTTAGACTGAAATCCATTGTTAAACACTCATATTTTATGCATAAATTAAATAACATTAAAATAGCATGAAAGCAATGGTTATTTCTGCTGAAAGCTGCACCTTGTAACTCATCATGATACATTCACTGCAGAAAAACATGGGATAAACAGAGTCATATTGGACCTTTGTCTTTGGAAAATTTATTTTCATCTTCATTGCTGCCATGTACTATGTATGATAACTGAAAACTCCGTTTTTTCTCTGTTCCTGTGATCTGCTTGAGAGGTTTGACTCCATATCCTCAGTGCTACAGATGCTGCTCTTAAGATCAACAGCACTTCAGCCTACTTGTATTTACAAAACCGTACTATTTTTGAAGCCATTTCAAGTGGCAGCTTTTGGTGCTGAGGCAAAGGAAACCCTCTTTCCTTCCTCTCTTCTCCCCTACACTGCATGATCCCAGCACCGTGCCCATACGTCACCCCATGGTGTGGGTGAGGTTGCCACAGCAACAGCACACACTCGGTCACACCTTCTGTAGCTGCAAAGGTATGAGTTAATTTGAAAGTTTTACTAGGTTTTCATTGGTCTGCGATGCGCTGCCCGGCCGTCTGCAGTTCCAGTGCTTACAGACCTGCTGGTAGCCCTCAATGGGGTCGCTTTTGGAAGTATTTTCACCTCCATCCTTTGGGACGAAATCTCTGCAGATTGTTCCTGGCTGGTCAGTCCCCACCCCAACCTGCAGTGCAGAAACCAGCTGGTTCATCAGCCATCCCATAGACATGCCAGGCAGCTGGGCAATAATTAAGTTGATATTTAATTTTCAGAGGATATGTAAAGCAGTGTTAGCAAGTAACTGCTGAAGAATAAAACTGGGATTATCTACAGTGCATGCTAATACCTGATCTTGTTTCTGTTAATGCAGTCAGATAAGTTTTCAGTAATACCTAACTTTCATCTCTGCTCATTTTTCAGACATGGAGATGACTTGATTGTGACACCATTTGCTCAGGTAGGCACAATTTTTCCATGCTTCTCACACATTTTGCAATTTAAAGGTCAAACAGCTAAACAGTTGTTTTCTATTGTTAAGATTATATGTGTTTGCTTGCAACAGGAAAAAACTGTCTAAACAGAAAGTCATAAACCTCCAGTTCTGTTATCTGTACCTCTCTTTTTAAATGCTTTTTGATTATCTGAAAAGTTGAAATGCAACAGCATGATTAACACCTGTGGCTGATTTCTTTTCAAATACTGTAGCGGTTGTGATGAAGACAAATCTGTGTTCTGTGGTATTCTCCTGTTTTTTATAAATAAAATTTCTCCTTCGTTAACATCTCTTACACATTCAATACAAGGTAATTTTTAGATGCAAGATATGTTTTACACAGAATACTTATGTCCTTTACAAAAATGTTCCTATTTGTTTGGGTTTTTCCATTCAGGTTCATTCTGATTTATAAAATAACAGTGCAAAACTCTATATAATTTAGATTGGAATGCAACAATTTTTAGCAAAAGATCTCTCTTATCATGTATGGAAAGTTAATATTGATATTCCTTGAACTCATTATGATAGGTTTTATCCTGTAATAGACAGGAATAAAAGTTAATTCAGTGTAACTACAGCTGGCAAAACTAAATCTGGAGCTTGAACTTGGTTGAAGGTGAATAGAAGGAGAAAGGCTGAATCACATAGCAGTCTCAAATAACAAGGTGGATTCCAACTTCAGTCTGAAAATGCACATGGCTTCAGTCTAATGATCAACTGTTAAAATAATTAATATTCATGTAATGGGTTACTGTATACTTAATTATATTGTAAACAGTTACACTGTTTATAAGACATTGGCGGATCAAATCCTTCATATGAAGAACACCGTCTTTTATTGGCAGAAAAAAGGTTAAGCCAGGGCCTTTTCTAAGAATACTTCAAGATGTCTGAAAAATACTGTGTTAAATATACTTCAACAACAATGGAAGAGAAGAAATTATGGGAAAAACGAGGAAAATAAGAAGTAAACCTGCTTCTGGTTTTAGTGCCTTAGTACACATAAAAATCTTAACTCTTAATATTTACTATCATTGAGTTCACGTTCATTGTTATCTGAACTTTATTACAAATTATGCCACATGGATAAGACAGGCTAAGTATGCCTCAAAAATCAGCAGATATTACACTCCATTTATGGATACTTTTTGACCTGGGACAAAACACCCTATTTATTTTAAGAGCAGTTTTGTTTTCTTTTTAGCATTGACAGGTATCCTTCAGCAATTCGAGTAGGAGCAGTTCAGTTGGTGCTAATGCACCAAGTTGCTGTAATTGATTATTTGAGAGCTTTTAGTATTTCTGTGCAAAAACCTGTCAGCAGTGGTTTAAATTAACCCATTCTGATTTGCGTTGAACAGAACAAAAGAACACTTGCAAGGTGTAGTATTCTCTGACACAGGGAACTGAGATGCAGTTGAGAGATCATGCCTAACATGAGGGGAAGTGACATCTGATTAGACACTTAGGAAAAGCATAGCCCTTATCTAAAAAGTATTTCAACACACAAAATCCCATCTCCCAGTGGGGCGTGCTCACAGACTGCATATGCAGCAAAGCACAGGACCTGCCTCACTATCATTAGCAGTATTAGAACCCCATACAGGACTTCAGAAATCAGATTGCCATTTGGCAGTGCAATCATAGAATCATAGAGTCACTTGGCTGGAAAAGTCCTTTGAGATCATCAGCTCCAACCGTAACTGTCCACTACTAAATCATATCCCTGAGCACTTCATCTACCTGTCTTTTAAATATCTGAAGGGATGGTGACTCAACCATCTCCCTGGGCAGCTTGTTCCAGTACCCTTTCAGTTAAGAAATTTTTCCTAATGTCTAATCCTAATGAACTTCCCTTGCACAACTTGAGGCCATTCCCTCTCATCCTATCGCCTATCACTTGGGAGAAGAAACACCCACCTCTCTACGACTTCCTTTTAGGCAGTTATAGACAGTGATAAGGTGTCCTCTCAGCCTCCTATTCCCAGTTGCCTCAGCTGCTCCTCATAAGACATTCTCCTGTCCTTTCACAAACTTCGTTACTCTTCTCCGGACATGCTACAGCACCTCAATGTCTTTCGTGTAGCGAGAGGCCCAAAACTGAAGATAGTATTGGAGGTGCGGCCTCACCAATGCTGAGTGCAGGGGCACAATCACTTCCCAGGTTCTGCTGGCCACACTGTTTCTGATAGAAGCCAAGATGCCATTGGTTGTCCTGGCCACCTGGGCACACTGCTGGCTCATTTTCAGCTGGCTGTCAACCAACACCCCCAGGTCCTTCTCTGCCAGGCAGTTTTCTAGCCACTCCTCCCCAAGCCTACAGCGCTTTTCCACACTTGGCCTTGCTGAACCTCATCCCATTGGTCTCAGCCCATTGATCCAGCCTGTTTAGATTCCCTTGAAGAGCCTCCCTACCCTCCAGCAGGTCAACACTTCCTCCCAGCTTAGTGTCATCGACGAACTTGCTAAGGGTGCACTCAATTCCCTCATCCAGACATTGAACAGGACTGGACCCAGCACTGATTGCTGAGGGACACCACTTGTGACAGGCCTCCAGCTGGAGTGAACCATTTACCACCACTCTTTGGGCCCAGCCGTCCAGCCAATTTTTAACCCAGCAGAGGGTGCACCTGTCTAGGCCAATGGTAGCCAGTTTCTCGAGCAGAATACTGTAAGAAACAGTGTCAAAGGCTTTACTGAAGTCCAGGTACACTCCATCCAGAGCCTTACCCTCATCCATGAAGCAGGCAACTTTGTAATAGGAGATGGTCAGGTTTGGTTGGCAGTAAGGACCTGCCTTTCACAAACTCTTGCTCACTGGGCCTGATCACCCATTTGTCTTGTGTGTGCTGTGTGATACGACTCAAGATGGTCTGTTCCATGACCTTCTCTGGCACTGAGGTTAGGCTGACAGGTCTGTAGTTCCCTGGATCCTCTCTCCGATCCTTCTCGTAAATGGGCGTAACATTTGCAATCAGAAATTCCCCAGTCAGCCAGGACTGCTGGTAGATGATGTAAAGGGGTTTGGCAAGCACCTCCGCCAGCTCCCTTAATACCCTTGTGGGGATCCCATTTGGCCCCATAGACTTGTGAATGTCTAATTGGCCGAGCAGGTCTCTAACCATTTCCTGTTGCATCATTGGATCTTTGTTCTGCTCCCCACACCCCGTCTTCTGCCTCAGGAGACCGAGTACCCAGAAAACATCTTACCTTACTATTAAAGACTGAGGCAAAGAATGCATTAAATACCTCAGCCTTATCCTCATCCTTTGTCACTATTGTTCCCCCTGCATCCAGTAAAGGATAGAGATTCTCCTTGGCTCTCCTTTTGTTGTTGATATATTTGTAGAAACACTTCATCTACACGGATGTCTATGTCTACACATTGTTGAATGTCTATGTCTACCGGTTTTCAAATGTCTACACAATGTCACATGTGTAGATGTACTGTACAAATCACCCTTTTAATGCTATCTTACAGCAATATTTCATTATGCAGAAGCATTTTTGTCTTATAAATAGCCAAAGCACCATTTAAATTCATTCAGGGCTTCCTGGTGGCAGTAGATCATGTCATGTGGAACACATATTACAGTTATTTCAAACTGTCCGTATTTTCTTCAATTGATTAGGAGGCTTGTTTCATCATGAGCCACCTGGTGGTAATACTTCCAATTTTAGCATTTCAATTAACTATTGAGCACGTCACCGTGGTACCATGGTCACATTTGTCCACCATACTCTGTCCACCACATAGAATCTGGCCCCAGGACAAGATAATTTACTGGTTTTTAGCAGAATGGAGTTTTTTAAGCTAAAATTAAAGGATATATCAGAAGAATATTTTTAGTTGCACTCTCCTATATTGTATATACAGCAACTGCTGTAATTTAGTTATTCATAGCATAACTAAGCTTTTCAATTTAACGACCATATCTGTAGGCTTTTTATAATAAAAAATTGATTTTTTTAAATTCACTTGCATTTTTTGTATATATCTTGATTTTGAAAATAATATTATTTATTTAGTGATTAAATCTAAAGAGATTTGTGGGTGACTGGTTGCTTTTTGCTCACTAATCTGACTCTAAACACATTAAGCACAAGTGGAACCTCTGGACAGAGAAACTGTCACTTAAAGAAAATTATAATGAAAAAATATTATTTTATGTACCTATGCTATAATATAATAAACATAAATATTAATGCAATTATACAATAAATCAAGTTGGTTAGCTCCACCCTAGCCAATGACCAAAGATTTGCTCTCTCTTTCACATTCCTTGCTATGCATGTGAGGACACCTTGCAGTTGTAGAAACTGTCATGTATGCTAAAGCAACAGGCATGCTCAGCAGATGCTGGGCATTTCACTCTGGACCTACAAAACAATTAACTCCCCTTCCAGAAGAACAAATAGAAGGACATACAGAGCAAACAGTCAGCTCTCTGCTTTCTGAAAAAGGAGAACTTCGTAACATCTCAGATAGCGGAAAAATCTGGTGAATGTGTGTAGTAATTGGCATGGTAGAGGGTCTCACTTGCAGCTCTTTGGGGACCCAAGCATGGGTCCAGCAAGCCTCATTAGCCTCCACTCGTAACTGCCCCTGAGCAACCTTGCAGCTCTGCATACTCCTTTCCCCAGCACCTGTTTTCACATGGCATCATGCCCAGCCTACTATCCGTTCTGAAACTCAGCCCTGTGCAGCAGGTACAGTCATTCATTGCAGTCTAGCTGAGGCAGAGCTAATAAATGTGAGTGTACCTGAGATCATTCACTGAGGAGTTACTTAGCTACCTTTGTACATGCCCCAGTTCTTAGTGCACCTGAATACAGAGAAAATTTGAGTCCACCGGGGCTTAATGAGTAGGAACTTGCCCCCAGGAAAAATGACTACATGATTCTGTGGCCTGAGACAGCTCTGGGAGGCACATGGATATGTTTCTCTGATAATACTAACACATATAAGTTGTCTTTGTGTCCTGGGACACATAAACTGAACCCAAGCAGATTGATCAAAGAGAACTGAAAATGGACTGTAGTCACTAAAGTGTCTTACCTTAATAGGCCCAACTTCTTTCCATTTATGCTTTCCTTCTCCTTCCACCTTTAACTCACCCTTTCCTTTTACAGTACTTTCACACTTCATCAGTTTTTCTTTGTATTTTATGTATTCATTTTTGAACTTTTGAACTCTGTTTTGAACTCTGTGATCTTCTTTCCCCCTCTGTTCAGTTCATGTCTGATTTCCATTTGTGTATATCCAACACCTAAATGCAACATTTGTTAGTGTCACTGAACCCTGGGCTTGCAGATTTAATGCCATATATAATTATTTTTATTCTATGCTGAATGTAAACTATGTGAATTTGCCCCCTGATCTTTGGAAAGGAAAATATAATGAAATTAATATTGTATAATTAGGTAACAAATGTAATTTTTTTATTATCTTGATTTATTTTTTATCTTATCTTATCTTATCTTATCTTATCTTATCTTATCTATCATTCTTTTATTTTATTATCTTAACTTATCTAATCTTATTATTACCAATTAATTTGGTAATTACCTACTTAGCCTGAACAGTGCCAGTCCTTACTATCTTCTGAACCTTTTCTAGCTGCCACAAGCTTTCACTAAATCCTTATTTTCTCTTCAGCCTTAAGGGGCTATGAAAAGAGAGTTTTATCCTCCTCAATTCAGACCTCTGGAACCCAAATTCCTGTCTTTGTTATTCTTAGGACAGGTTCACAAGGGAATCAGCCCAGTCTGGGCTGAGAGTCAACAATGGGCAACTCCTGCAAAGACACACCAGCGATGTGTTGCTGCCTCCTCCTGCTTCCACTCTGGTTCCAAATAACTCATGGTTCCTTTCTGATATCACCTGAACTGTCTCTCCCTAGTTGGAGGGGTGCACCTTATTATCCTTATTATCCAAATACAAAATTTGTTGCATTTATCCAGCTGCCTTCAGAAGAGAGTGCCTGTGCCACTTGTAACAAGGAGACATGCCTTTACTGCCTCCACTAGCTGCTGTCTTGCATGACATAAGTCCAGGAAAGCAGTTTGTTTATATTGCCTTTCCCAATGTGCTTGTAAAAGCCTACAGATATTTCCCGCTCAGGTGATGATACCTTCCTCTTATTCTGACCTTCTACACCAAGTCTCTAAATCAACTGCACCCCTTAAATGTGTCACATTTATTTTTCCTGGCAACTTGGACAATCTCATTCTCTTTGTCCTTTGAGGTTTGGGGGTGCTGAACTGCAAATGGAAAATTCTGTTGTCATTTCTTATGCATGGAGTATTAGGCTTGAATGGGTTATTATCTCCCAAACATGAATGCTTTTATGGTCATTTGAAAGAACCAAGTAGTATTCTGTGAAAAGTTTTCCTCCTTTTCAAGTAAGTCTGCCTTTAAATAAATAATGAGTTGCTTATAAGGAAAAGAAAAGAAATAAAGTATTGTTCTTGTCGTACAGACATTATTGTTAGTAATGGTTGAGGGCTTCAGACAAACCAACCCTGGAAGCCTTTCAGAGTTGTTTTGTAATGTCCTTTCCTTTTTCTTTCAGCACAGTGGAGTGGAGATAACAGTCTCACCTGCAGAAATTTAGCCTGAAACCATTTTGTCTGTTCCAGGTGCTGGCCAGCCTGCGTACTGTACGGAATAACTTTGCTGCATTAACCAATTTACAAGATCGGGCACCCAGCAAGTGAGTGTCAGGTTTTGGCTACTGAACTTTTTGCAGTCATACTTTTTAAACATAAACTAATAATAATAATGAAGTTTTAAGAGATTTCATGAAGTCTGTGCCTGCATTAAACATGTGGATGAGTAATGAGTTATTAATCTCTTAAAGATGCTGTACTTGATAGCTGAAACAACAGTCCCCTTGCCTACTATTTGCACTTGTATTGCTGTCCTTTCATAAACGTTGTGTGGTTTTGTGCAGTTTATATAATTTTCATTATATTAGTCATTTGTCAAAGATCATTCCAAGATAGTCATTCAGGCAGAATCTGAGTCTTGCAAGTGAAGCAAAGTGAGCAGGCAACTACACTCATTGTGAGCTATTTAGATGATCTGAACCTAGAATTCTGCCTACCTCATCCAAGATAACGACATCCCATTTAACCACAGTAGTTATTTTAAATGAGATATTATGAATATGAGCTTTCTCCAATTATTTTACAGCATCACAGTTGCTAGTTACACTGACAAATTTTGTAGTGGAGTCATTTACCTCACCCAAGATGTGCTTCTCTAGAACTTAGAAGTAATTAGCATTCCAAAGATAGCTGCCTGTCACTGCATGTGCAGTGCCATTAAAGCCATTTCTTGTCCCCTTGATTGGGATATACAGACCCTATGTGGCCCCTGCTTGTAGTCATGCACACATCCCTTGGTAGCTGGTAGTCAGTCCAGCAACTTCTAGTTTGTTTCAATGGATAAAGCAGTTGACTGAACGACTGAACTATTTGCCCTAAAGATTGTGATGAGAGGAATATGCAAAATAAAGTGTGAAATGCATATGCAAAATAATAGAGTGAAAAATGGTTATTTTAAAGAAGTATTTCAGGTCAGAGAATGTAGGAAGTGCAAGCCATGTTAGAATAATTATAACTATTTATATAAATCAACCTGCAAGCTAGGTATAAGCTGCAAAGACATTTCTGGGTCAGTTGTGAATTCCCTTCTACACAAGAAAGTAATATCTGTTCTAAGTTAATTGGGTTTTTTTGTTTGTTTATTTTTTTGTTTTGTTTTGGGTTTTTTGGTAATGCTAGGGTATTCCAGTCTCAGGTCTCAGATAATTTCCCAAGGAAATATATTTCCTATTATATTGCTCGAGGATTCAGTCATGTTTGACTTTATCAGGTTTATAGCTTTTTTTCCTTTTCTTTTAAACAGAAGATCACCAATGTGTAACCAACCATCTATTAACAAAGCAACTATAACAGGTAAGAATTAATATGGCTAAAATTCCTCTGTAAAACCATCACGGGTTTCTAAATTTAATGTTTATATATAAAATTTTTTTTAGTTTCACTGAAAACTGCATGTTATTCTAGTAACCTTATATTGTTTCATATCCCATTTGTTTTGTTAAAGAGGAGTTACCATGCTATCATGTTAGCGTTCTGATTTCTGTCTTATTATCCTGATTTTAATTGAAGTTCCTTCGTGATTTTTTTCTTTGCCCTTATACACCAGTGTGTGACCATGTCACGATCACCTTTGTTTTGCAGAATCAGCCCCTCTTGTCTGCTTTTGCTCATCACCTTCATTAATAATGCTTTGCAAAGAAATGTAATAGAAAGAAATGATATGAGAAATGCAACCATGTTTCTTTTGGGACCTGGAGTTCTGTAGCTATATCAAGGCAAAGTCCTCACAGTACAGGCCCTTAGGAGAAATTTTCAAAACTGACTTTTCTGATTGAGGATGGTAAATTCTTTTTTCTATAATATTTTCTACAATATGTGAGAGAAAAACAATTCCTTTGTAAAAGACACTTATTTCTAAAGAAACATTAACTTGGCGTTGTAAGTTACGTGAACACTTGAAAATTTTACCCTGAGGCACTTTTGATTATTGTTAGTATGGCAAGTTTCTCTTGGACATCTTTCTGGGAACACACTTTATTTGATCTCACATTTTTTACACCAGGTTAATCCATGTGTTCTTACACTGTGTAATTTTCCAGGTAGTTACATTCTCTATGGTGTTTTGGCAGAGCAAATGAGCATTTGCTTTGCCTCTTGATGAAAATATACAGACACTTACTAAACAGACAGTTTATCATTTAAATGAAAAACTTAATGCTTCCAGAATTTTCAAAATAGCTCTTGTGTTTTCATTTGTGTAATAGATTTGTAACTCTAGAAAGAAATGTTACTCCAGCTCTTTTGAGGAGAAGTGTGGCTTTGTCATGGTTTCTGACTTTACATTCTGAAGTGTGTTAACATTGTTAGTTGTTTTATCTAGCCTCACACAATATCCTTGTTCACCTCAAAGAGACAAAATCTTGGCAGTTCCAAATAATTTTATTCTCCTAGGAACTCATTGTGTAACTTGAGCATTTGTGTGTCAGGCTCATAAGTGAACAGAGGGATAAATCTTTAAATCTGTATTCTATTAACAGAAATGAACCTTTACTTAAAAATGTTCCTCAATCATATTTAAATTTATGGTAACTAAACAAATATGAAGGGGAGACAGATAAATGCTTAGATCAATTATAATCATAATTCTTTGTTACTGTATTCCTTTAATTTCCTCCATGAGACATTTCAGTTATTGATAGATGTTACACCTGCTTTTAACTGTGGGCTTTGTCTCATACCACATAGTCATCCAGAAGTCTGTTATCTTCACTGGAGACAAAAATACTGGAAAATAGGACTCTTTCTTTGGTTCCATGGGACTAACTTTAGAAAGTCCCTGACAGTAAAAGAAAACGTGATATCCAGAAGAGATGTCTATATGTGAACATACAGCAAGCCTACTTTAATGTGCGCTCCCACTTGTTTGCCTGTGGTCAGCTTCTTTTCTCAAGCTGGAGAAGCTGGAGAAGCTGCTCAGGCAGCAGGACACAAGACACACTCAGCTGGAAGATGCTATTGCATTTATTAAATTCCCCTCAATATGAAGGCTTCAGTTAATACTCAGAGTGCTCTATACATGTCAGAAGCAATAAATCATCTGAAGTTTTGATGTTAGAAGGAAGGTGATGCAGTCAGTGCTGCAATTAACCTAGAAAATGCTTTTGTGCCCAGAAATTAAAAAGAAGGAAGAGAATGCAAATAATTGTAAGAATAATTTAATCTAATTTAGGCTAATCTGTTTTATTCTAAGAGATGCTGCTGGATTGCTGTGCCCAAATTATGCATTCAGCTGGGTGAGTTGTGGCCTGTGTACACTGGATAGAAGTGATTAAAAGACTTGAATGATACAGGAAAGATATTAAGCCACTATAAAGCATGAAAATGGCTACAACTAATTTTGAATGTTGAATGGAGATTGAAGCTGGATACTATTGTCTCTGAATGGGTTTGCCCATTCTTAGTCATAGACTGGTTTTGGTATCTCCATAGCAACAAATTTCCTTTGGCATAAGCACCAAAATATGCACAGGTGCTTTCTTGGGGCATATAAAATCTGAGTAAAAGATGTTGCACTACAGCACTATGCCAATAAGGAAGATATATTAGAAACAATTTTCCTCCTCTTCCTGGAATGACTGACCTTTCAGAAGCTAGTAAGCTTTTTGAATTTTTCTGGAGAACATTTGAAATGTAGCTTGCACAGATCTACTGTTTTCCTTGTATTTTCTGCAATAGTTCCTTTTGCAACACTTTTACTTTCTGTGATCTTGCTATTCTTTAGTGTAACTAGAGTCTTCCCAAAGAGTCTTTCCAAGAAGCTTAGCAAAATAAAGTGTATGTTTCTGGTTTAGCATTGACATAGTTTAGTGATAACTACCTTCCAGACACCTTGTTTGTTACGCTGTTGATCAGTTCTTGCTGAGACTGCTAGCTGAGTGATCTGGAGGATATGATAGGGCTCTTCCTGTCTGGAGTGTTGGTCTGCATACTCCATGACATGAAATCTGAGAACAGCATGGGCAGGAAAAGAGCAAGGGAAAGACAAAAAGGAATTTGGTAGAGCCATGTGACTAAAATGGCAAGACCAAAATCCTCCCATCTACTATTTTAAGAACTTATCTTGAGGCATAAATGTGGAAGAATATGCAATAGCACACAAGTAAGATACAGCGAAATTGGGAAGTGAAGCAGCATAGGAATCAAATATTCAAATTCTTAGAAGCAACAGCAACTACAGTGGCCATAAGATTTACTGTTATTTTTCAGTGTGAATATGTAGAAGTTGATAATAAAAATATGATTTGTTCTATTCAATATATCCACATGAATCCCTTTTGGAAACTGTTGAAAGAGGGTAGTAAATGGCAATGACATAATTGATCTTCCCAATGAGCCAGCTACATCATAGCATGCTGTGTTACTTTTGCACACAAATTAGGCAGTAGGAGGTGGGAGCTCTTCATGTAACAACAGACTTAGATGGCATTTTTCTTAGTTATTTCAGATATGTACAATGTAGATATCTATTTTGTCAAGGTTCTTTAAAGTCGCCTTACAACTGGTATAAATAAGCAGACATGCAAACTGACTTATGCTAGATGCCTTCTTTAAAGGGAGATCAGTTGCTCCCTAAAAGTGCCATCTCTCATGGTTAGGACCAGCCTGGCATAACTCTCCATTTGCTGTGCAGTGCTTCCATGTGTGGTGTTCTGTGCTTTAGCCAGAAGAGGGGTTCCTCTCACTGTGAGTCATATTTCCAGGCAGTGACATGTTTCATTTCAAGTTGATAGTAATTCTTTTAATAACAACCAGTCAATTATAAATAACATTTTGTTTTTAAAAAAAGAATTAAGCTAGTTGTGACTCAAGAATTAGGCTTGCAAGTTTCAGTTTTCGACTGGGAAAAAAGTGAGCCAATATTAGATATCTTTTAATTATTACAGTTCTCATATCTGCATTTCTAAATCAGAATAATTTTAGTTAAGAAGGAACCATATAAGATCTTTCTTGATATGTGTCACATTTAAAACAGATAGCAGATCTTACAATTTCTTTGTCCACTAATGACAATTTACAAACTGGGTCTGACACCTGGATTTACATGCAAAGATTCTGCATGCAGAAGGAGGTAAGTTTGTCCAAAAGAATAAGTTTCTGAGCCTCTGAGTTCTATGACAACTACTGATTAACTGGCAAGTGTTAGTTAACATGAAATCATAGACACACAGTCTGATTCATACATATACATATATTAGATAGACATAATACCTAAATCCTAAAAGTGAATTTAAATGTAGATCATGTAAGTGGCCCCTTATAGTACAAATGCAGTGCCAGAAGACCTGTAAGTGAGGACTTGTGTATATAACAAAAAAGTACTTTAATCATAAAATAAATAATAATTGCAAAATCATACATATTAAAGTCATTTACACTTTACGATTTTGCATCAAAAACTAATCCAAACATATGGAATTATTCAAAAATAAGTTACCTTTAATTTTTATTGAAATGTAGGGAGCACATGGCTTAGTGGTAGGAAGACCCTTTCAGATTTTGTCATCTATACAAAAACCACAGTGATAGAGAAATAAATTATTTGCGAACATAACAAGGTTATAAATCTAACTGAATTAATTTGCTACTCCGTGCTTTTATTGTTTTTGTTGGATTTAAGTTACACTCTTCACGTGCGTGGCTCTGCATCTTAAATCCAGCAGAAATCAATACCCTGCTAATTAAATGGAATTTCTTGCATTTTTTTCATGGGCTTTGTTCAACACATTTCATTATTTGTTTTTATTAGCTTCAAATTTCTCAATTAAATCTATGGTTGTGAAATGCATCTCTTGCTAGAGGCTGTATTTTATTACATTGACAATATAATCAATTATTATTTAATAGTTAAATATTAGTTAATGAAATCATTAAGACTAGCCTCCTCTCTTTGAGCATATTACACTTAAACAAATATCATGATGCTAGGCTAAACATCTATATTCATACAGACAAAACTCTTTCTAAATAAAAGCAGCTGGACATAACAAGTTATAGACAGAAATTAGTAGGTCACATCTTATGGCATTGGGGTTAACTGACTGAGTGCGTGTATCTCTGTGTAAGTGTACCTCTTACTCATATCAGTTCTGTGACTGAAAAATTTTGTTGAGTAACAGGATGGAATTAAGATAGAATAAATTCTTGTTCACTGAAAAGCAATATTCTTGGTATGCTTTAAACTGTTCAGAAGTTCACAAGGCAAAGTGTTATGTACCCTCCTGACTCTTTCAGGGCCTGACTGGACTGTAAAGTATATCACTGCATGGAAATTGCAGTCCTCAAAAATCCAAATGTCTTTTATCCTCCAGGATTCTAGCAGAGCGCAGCAGGGGATAAAGTATACATGAGAACATGAGTAAGCAAAAAAATCAAAAATGCATGCTTTATACAGGTTAATTCATGCGATACTGGGGTAACTGACGTTAGCTTGGGAGTGGGTATAAGCGATTGAGCGGATCCTAATTTCTGTGGAAGGAGGTTTAAAAAAATAAAGAGTCTTCAATTTTTTTTTAACAAAAGAAAACTCAGAATACAGTGTCAGTATCACATTTTAAAATGCTAGAAGACTTTAGATTTCATACCTGCATTTAGGAAGATGCACAAAACATGCCCTATTCAAACTGTAATCGCAATTTATGTATGAGTTCTCTAGATTTAGTTAGCAGGATTACATTTGTAATGAGAAATTCCCAGTCTTACTTATTTGGACACTGAATATATTTTTTTATTACAGAGAAATATCCCTATGGTAAATGGCACTGCCAAACATTTGGCAGAGGCAAGGTAAACTGTTCTGAACTCCTCAGTCAAATTTATTGAGTGAAGGGTGCTTTCCTGAAGCACTGAAGAAACCTGACACCCTGTTTAAAGGGGATGTTTTTAACAAAATAGCCTTCTTCTTTGTGGAGTACACTGAATGATATGCAAATGCTCTGTTCTTTGTACTGTTGCTTATACCCATAGACATATGTATATTTTGACTTAATATAACTCAGTCAGATGATTATTTTAATTTCAGGGTAAATACCACAGACACATATTTTCGAGAGTGACTGTGAGTTGTAGCATTTTCTCGGCTTTGAGTCTGTGGTAAATGCCATCTGTTATTTGAGAAATTAGCACGTGTATCTGCAGACTCATGGCACATAACTGTATACGTCACCAGTCGTTGAATTCAAATATTACAAGTGCTTCATATGCACAAAAGTCACTGTCACAACATGCCGATCTAACTCAATTTAATTCCTAGGGTAATATGTTCAATACTCACATTTAGGACCAGAATTCTTACTAAGAGTCAGCTAAATATTTCCTTTTAACTCCTGAGAATGCTTCTGAAATTCCCCTTCATGTGAACTATGTGAACACAGCCATAATCATTACAAGTGTTTTCTTCAGAAATATCACATTGTGCTGTTCGGTGTGGAGTTTATGCTATGTGAAAAGTAGTAGAATGAGAGAAAAGAACTGATGAACTAAAAGAAAACTATGTGGAAGGTTATATACCTATATTAAGCTGTTCATATCAATGGAGTTCTGAAAATGTGTTTCTTGAAAGATACTTGTAGCACGTATACATGTAAGTGCTATTTGTCACTATCAGCCAGATAAATAAGTATAATTTTATTTCTCTCCAACTCAGCTCCTGCCTTTAAAAGCAACGGGCCTCTTACACATTCATATGCCAGGCCTAATAGTCTATTTTTTATTAAACTGCTAAGAAAATGCTAGGGAAAAGGGAAACAGATAGTTTTTGTCAGAAAAATATATATTTTATCATAAATTAACAGTGGTCTGTAATCCACTATCTGGATTAAACAATTCAAATTTTGTATTAATATATAAAATAAGAATGCAATTAGAAGAAGATCAGTAGTCCTTCATATGGGATGGCATTTCAAAAGGCTTTGTGGATTTTTCAATAAGCTGTTGTTATAAAATACTGAATTTTATCTGTGGTCTGCATCCTTCTTCAGTTTTCCCAAAAATATAGGGTTCTGATCTCAGGGCTTTACATACTGAAAGGACAGTGGAAACAGATGGTTAAGATGGAAAGAAGATTAAAAATTAAATGACTGGTATCAATGGTGTACAGTCCTGTCTTGAATAGGTTTATTATGATGTGTGGCAATATTGCAATTGCAGATAAAATCTAAAATACTTTGAACCTAGAAAGTATTCCATTCTATTATCTTTTTAGACCAAAATCCAATTCACATTTATGTTATACATTCTACTGTGTATATTGATGTCAAGTACCAGTTTGAGACAAGAAATTATACTTCCAAATATTTGAGGAGATGCACTACGGGCCAGCATATTTTTCTTGAAGTCCAATTCAGTTTGCACAGGAGTTTGGGCAGAAGGGTTCATGGGAAGGTACCCTTTGAAACATGGCCCTCTACCAGGAGCCAGACAGAGGTAGCTTACTGTTCAAACAAAATGGTTTCCGCCTGCTGCAATGCTGTGACTGAAACACCAGTAAGAGTGACAAAACTTTCCTGTGTGGACACCAAAACTGACCCCCCAAGAACTGCTCAGACCCCAGGTTGCATGGAACTCCAGAACCTGGAAGCCCCCTAGGGCGCAAAGGCAGAGGTGGATGTCATGGATGCAAATGTGCCCACCTGGGGGAACTTTTCAAGGAAGTGGCCTTGAAACTGAAGAGAAAGTGAGCAACAAGCAAGACCCAGAAAAGACCAACTGTGCAAGGTTGGTCTAACCATGCAGAACTTCATAGAACTAGTGCCACCAGAAAAGCACCTTGTCTGTTTGTAATTGGAGACTCCTTGCTGAGAGGCACCAAAGTGCCCATTTGTCACCCAGACAGCCTCTAGAGAAGGCTGCTGCCTCTATTGAAGGCTGCTGCCCCTCCTTCACAGAGAGGCTCCTGAGCCCGGTAAAGCCTGTAGACTACCACCTGCTACTACTCTTCCAAGCAGGATCAAATGATGCTGCAATGAGGCAACTCAGAAAAATCCTAAGACACCTTATGTCCCTTGGAACAATGTTAAAGGCATCGGGAGCACAGGTGTTTTTCCTCTGTATCCCTCAAATGAGAGAAGGGAGTTTGAGAAGAAGGAGAAAAATTGAACAGGT
Source organism: Cuculus canorus (assembly GCF_017976375.1). Lineage (NCBI taxonomy): Eukaryota > Metazoa > Chordata > Aves > Cuculiformes > Cuculidae > Cuculus > Cuculus canorus. The sequence goes on along the minus strand of NC_071441.1, from coordinate 9,924,957 downwards.
GAGTGACTAGCTCCATAGCTAGTGCCTTGCTCAATGTCTTGGCTTCTGCTGTCTTGGGCATACTTTTGAGAATCTGGGCCTATTAAGAGCTGGTGGGGCTCAACTGACCAAGTGTAAGCAAGAGCAGCCTGGGCCATAAGCTGGCTGAACTTAGGGCTTTAAACTAGATTTACTGGGGGAAAAGAATAAAGTTCTAATCACTAGAAAAGAGGCAGGAGCTGCTAAGGCATTAGGAAGCAACAGGGAAATTACGGTGAGGTCCTCTAAAAAGGGGATTTGATTGACAGTCCAACTGAAATGCCCCTGTACCAATACACTCAACATAGGAAACAAATAAAGGAGAGGCCAAAAGGTGCCGCCCAGATGGAAAACTACAGATTGATTGCTATCACCGAATGTGGATTGCTGTCACAGAGTGGGATGAATCGCACCATTGGAATGCTATGACCGATGGCTGTAAATTATTCAGAAGGGACAAGCAAGGAAGGAGAGGTGGACCAATTGCTCTCTGTGTTGCAAATGGGATTGCTTGCATGGAGTCATCTTTGAAGAACAGCAGGGCACAGGTTGAGAGCATCGCTGATGTGAAAATTGGAAACCAAGCCAACGAAGGAAACTTTGTGGTTGTTTTTTTTTCTACAGTCTACCTGATCAAGAAGAAGGAGTTAATGAAGAATTTGTTCTTCAACTGCAGAAAGCATCATGCTCACAGGCCCTGATTCCAATAGGGGACTTCATCCACTTGGAAATCTGCTAGAAAAGTGACACAGTGAACTCAAAGCAGTCCAGGAACTACTGGAGTGCACTGAGGAAAGCAGCCCAGTACAGGTGACAGAAAGCCCAGCCAGAGGAGAAGCATTGCTGGACCTGTTGCTTACTAATGTAGAAGAATTTATCAGAGGAATCAAGACTGGAGGTAGCCTGGACTGCAGTGATTACGCCTTGGTGGAATTCTCACTCTTGAGAGATGTAGGATAGGTAAAAGGTAGAGTCAAGACCCTAAGCTTCAGAAATGCAACATTTCAGCTGTTTAGAGTACTAGGGTGTGGGTTTGTGTCAGGATCAATGCTACTTAACCTCCTTGTCGGGAACATGGTCAGTAGGATTGAGTGTGCTGTCATGATTTAAGTTAGAATACAAGAGACTTCAGAGGGAGAGTTTACCAGTTTGCTTTATCATCTGTCCAACAGTCTCACAAGAAGAAAAATAAACTGTTCATCTTACTGGGTTATGGCAAACACTGAGCCATCACATAAGGACACACAAGTTAATATTCTAGGGTGTTGGTCCATATTGGGACCAGGATTACATAACCTCTTTGTCAGGGACATGGACAGTGGGATTGAGTGAACCTTCAGCAAGATTGTGGATAACACCAAACTGAGTGGTGTGGTTCACAGTCTAGAGGAAGGGATGTCATCCAGAAGAACCTTGACAGGATAGAGAGGTTGGCCTATGCAAACTTCATGAAGTTCAACAAAGCGAAGTGCACATTCCTGGACCTCGATCAGGGTAATCCCAAACATCTCTAACACCCAATTACAGGCTGGACGATGAGTGGATTGAGAGCAGCCCTGCAGAGAAGGTCTTGGTGGTATTGGTGGATGAAAAGCTGAATATGACCTGCCAATATGTAGTAGTAGCCCAGAAAAGTAATCAAATCCTGGGCTGCATCAAAAGCGGCACAGACAGCATGTCAAGAGAAGTGATTCTGCCCTTCTGCTCTGCTCTGGTGAGACCCCACCTGGAATACTGCCTTCAGTTCTGGGGCCCTTGGCATATGAAAGACGCAGAGGTCCAGAGGAAGGCCAAGAAGAAAATAAGGAGGCTGGAGCCTCTCCCCTGAGGACAAGCTGAGAGAGTTGGGCTTGTTTAGCCTAGAAAAGAGAAGGCTCCAGGGAGACCTTATAGTGGCCTTCCAGTACCTAACAGTGACCTATAGGAAAGATGGGGAAAGACTCTTTATCAGGTAGTGGAGTGATGGGATAAGGGGTAATGGTTTTAAACAGAAAGAGAGTAGATTTGTGTTGGATATTAGGAAGAAATTCTTTACTATGAGGGTAGTGAGGCAGTGGCACAGGTTGCCCAGAGAAGTTAAAGATTACCCTCCCCTGGAGGTGTTCAAGGCAAACTTAAATGAGGCTTTGAGCAACCTGATCTAGTAGAAGGTCTCCCTGCTGATGGCAGGGGCTTAGAACTAGATGGCTTTTGTGTCTCTTCCAAACCAAAATATTGTATGATTCTATGAATATAGATAGCAGATAAAAACAAATTTATACTGTGCAATCCAGAGCAAATACAGATTTAGCTTCCAGTGAAAGCCCTCCAGATGGTCTGTGTAGTTCAGTAACAAATTAGCAATGCAGATGCTAGTTTCAACTATTCTGTTTACAGAATGTACTCACAATTTAACAACAATAGTTCTGAATAAAGGGTTTACCATCATCAGCTTCCATGGAGTTGAACCAAACTCTCATCACTACTTCAAAAGGCCTGTATATCAGGGGGGTTTTAATTATATTTTTAAAATAATATTTTGCATAAATAAAACAGATTTGGAAAACAACAAGATTTACATTGACTACTTCAGTTAATCATTAAACCCCTTATCTATGTCATGATAGCTTAAAGGACAGTTATCTCATTTACAGCCTTCTTACCCACAATAAAAACAAAATCATATTGCTTTGTGAGAAGATACAGGGTACAAATTACATTCAGAATTAAATTCATTCATGCATCTCCTACCCACAGTAAACAACGTATCCCATGAGCAGTCTGAGAATCAGAGGGACAGGAGACTGCTCCTCCCCCAGTCACTTTGTCAAGTCTAGGAGTGAACTAGCAGTTTCTTTCATTGCACACAGAGTTTGTGGGCATTTGATATTCATAAATGGAGGCTGTATTTGCTTATATTATGTGAAAAAATAGCTCTCTGTGTAACAGTTTGTGCAGCACTGTCATGTGCTATAATGGAAAAATACCTGTTTAAAATGGGTCATTTGAAAAGATAAGTATTAAACTGTATTCCCCTTTTAAAGGGCGTAGTATTTGTGCTGCCAGTTCAGTCCTCTTCCTTGGTTTAGGGAAGAGGTTGTTATTGATGGGAAATGTCTGTGAAGACTTACTCAGTGCTCTCCCCATCGTGATTTGTAGACCTTTATTTGATAGTGCAAAACTTTTCTAACTTAATGAGAGATTCCAAATGACGTCTTTATCTAGCGCTCTTTAAGTTCAGTGATTAACTTTCTCGAGGCAGAACAGCAGGAAGAGGACTAATTTGGCTTTGACAACATAAGTTGTTCATATATCACCTCACATTCAAGGAGGTGAATAAAACCAAAGTACAAAATAGAATGCTTGCTACATTTGATTACAGCATAGTGCCATAAAAAATCTGAAAAAAAATCAGGCTTTCTATACAGCAAAACTATGAGAAACCAAAGAGTTTTCAGGATCACCTAGATCATTTAAACAATGACTTGCCCTAACTGTACTAATTACAAAATGATGGTTTATTTGAAAAGGCAAGTTAACACATATAATGAAAAGATGCATTTCCCTCAGTATTACGTGCACCTTTCGTTTTGCACCTCAGTACTGGTACCTCATAATTAAAGGTGTAAGCATTCATAGAACAGCCAAGTAATGTAAACAAAGTACAATTACAGTTTAAAACACTCCTGGCAACAATGTCCATGTAATTGAAACTAACCATCTGAATCAACCATTAGAAAATAACTGTAGTTGTTTTGCAGTGTGCGGACTACTACACTTGGCACTTATGTATGATTTTTAATTTTCTTAAGTCTGGTTTGGTGGAAACATGGTAAGGTTATGGAAGCATTTAGAGACTAAAAGGGAGCATAGGACTTACCTCTGCTTGTAAGCTTCATCCAGCACTTCAAGTTACTTTTATTTAGGACTGCAGTGTAGTACAGCCTTGATCCCAAAACAGACGCACACATCCTAGAGTTAGAATCAGATTAAAACAAAAACATGAGAGCATTATCGATCTCCACATCAGTAATCTGATAGGCAGATTTTTGCTTCTTACCTTTAAATTGGTCTCATATTTTGCTGCTTCAGTAAAGGTTCTTATAGCACCATTTCACCCAGATTGTCCATTTTACTGGAAAGAGACAAGATGGCAAGCTTCACGTTCTTCCTCTCCTCCTTTCAGCTCAGCTGTGTCACTTACAAGCACTGATAGTTGAGCACTGTACCTCAGGCTGTACTTACCATACTGGTAACAACAACAGAACAACTGAAAAGCATGAAACCTGGTTTGGTTTGTGAGACTGAGATGAGAAGAATCAGAAAGAAAAATAGGACTTTTGTCTAAGTCGTTTTTCTCATTCCTGTTACAAATGCAGCCTTTTGGCTGATGAACGTAAAAAATAAAACCGTGCAGATGTGGCTTCTGGTATGACCACTGGATGCAGCCTGCGTGTACCTTCCTCTCACACTTCACCCAGTTTCTGACATCTTTGATCAGCGATACAGTATCTTCTGTCCAATGGAATAGATAGATTTGAAAGTAGATTTCTTTCCATTAACAGGTTACCAATAAACTGGTTGATTAAAGCTTATTGACTTTCCTGAGTATCCGTGTAAAAATTACAGGCTACATTGTGATCACTCATTAAATTTCCTAAGTTCTGCATTTATTATATGCAGGCTCCTGAATATAGAGCCTAAACAAAGCAGTGAATCAGCCAGCAGTCACAACCAGACAATCCTGGAAGCAAGCAAAAATGACAGCTCTTCTCTCGTGGCCTAGGAAGTTCTGCAGGTCTCTCCACACAGTCTGTTGTCTGCATTCAGATAAAAGGAAAAAATTACCTTAGGAGTAGTAGTCACAGTTTAGGATCTGCCCCTGCACAACATCTTCTCCAGGAGCGACCTCATCCCCCGACAACAGGGACAGTCTCCTTTTTTCTCATTCTCTTTCAGACCTCATGCATTTTGCATTACATTCTGCAAAGTGACTCATCTTTAGCTGGAAGGAGTAATTCCATGTCCAGCAGTAGAAAAATCAACTTTTGCCTACTGTACTTTTTCAGGAACTTGGATCAAAAAAATCAAGAATCAGAAACGCCTAAAACTCAGGGTTCCTCTCTCAGGACAGGAGTTCTAACATCTTCATGCAAAAAGACCTTTTTTCCCTGTGTTAGGCAACTCACTCCAGAAAACCTTTGGTGGTGGGAACTGGAAAGTATGGAAGTAACTGATAGAGTGGATATAACTCTCTGGCACTCCTTAGTCATTCAGACATACCCCTGAGTTTCATGCTTCCAGTTGACTGACTCAGTATGTCAAATCCCTATGAACAGCCACAGGCTTTCTTTACAGTCACGGGAGACAGGCATGGGTCTCCAGTGATCCAAATGCGCTGCAGAGGCCCAACCCCCTCCTATGTGCTTAGCAAGACCTTGAGAGTCATTCAATAGACACTACTTTGATGTCTCTGTTCGTAAGAGATACCATCAGTGGGCTGTCTAACATACTCCCAACTATTGTAAGGTATTTCCAAGCAGAAACCTGCCAGGGAAGAGCTGCAATGAAGAATTTATCAGACTTGCTTCTGGGACTTCAGAGCAAATGACAGGAGGCACGGAAAGAGCCAGTAGTTCTTACTGGGGAGCTTTCAATTGTTAAGAGTATTGAGGTATGTCTTCTTTCAAATTTCCTAATGAAATCCAAGCCATAGTACTTGGACAGGTTTGCAGAGCTTTATGACTCTTGCTTTCTGTTAATAGAAATGGAAATCTTTGGCATTTTTTGCCATAGTCCTTAATCAGCTCACAGTTAAGAAGACCGAGTTCTATCTTGTGTAGAAGCAGACGTTTTTATACCAGGAATGCCTTGATTTTATCTCCATTATGATGATATTTTGAATTAATGAAGCAGCTGTGACCACATGCACGAAGTTTTAGCTGATGCTAAATATTAAAAATTATTCCCAAATGTTTACATTAAACTACTAGTAGCAAATTGCCAATCAAACTCATTATTCTTTCTGCATGCAGTATTTTAAATTAATTTTTGCAACTAATCTTTATCTTTGAAAGTGTAAATTAGATATGAAGTTGAACTAATTGTAAGCCAGGTAAAAAAATGAAGATGACAGACAATAAATTAAGGTATCTTAATTTATTAATCTCTCTTAAATTTATAAATCTTAATTTATAAATCTCTCTTAAATGACTGGAATAAGAGGTTTCTTTCCTTAATAATAATAAACAAGGTAGGATTACAACTGAGTGAATTTTGCCACTAGATAATTTATTACTATGATGATAAAACAGGAAATAACTAAAAAACGTATTACAAAAGTGACTATTGGATTAGCAAGCATTTAAAAATTTCCCTTGTATAAGTAAGCCATAAGCTAGTGGCTTACTTAGTGGCCATACTGTAGGAACTACTGACTAATTAGCCTTCATTTGAAGAAGTGCAAAGATAATCAGAAGAAAAAGCCCAGGAAGAAGTCAGTGTCAAAGAAATGGAAGGACAGAATCAGAAGATGGTTTGATGTAGTCTGGCTACCTCAGCTAACAAAATGTTATCAATGGAATGCAGAAAGGTCTGACAGATGACAGCAGGCAGCTAGTGGAAAAGAAAAACATTTGCTTGGGGAAGAGTCTTCACCGCTATTGTTGTTATTATTGTCAATGTGGTTGTCGTGGCTATTATTACTGTCTCTAGGTTTGAGTCCCACTTCTTAAAGGGAAAAAGCAAAATCAGAATTTTGGGAAGGTTTCTTTCCTTTAAATTTGGCAAATAGAAGCAGCAGCAATGGCAAATGAACACTTCCCTCCTTCTTCACTGCCCCCCACCTGCAAGCTGCATTTTTTATTCTGTCCTTTCCGTTTCCTAAACTAAATGAGAGCTGCATGATGTAGTTCAGTATTTCCGCTGCAGAAATACTTTTCTTCTCCAGTGCTCCTGTGTTTTTTCAGTTGGTTGGTTGGTTTTTATGTGAATCACAAAACTTTTGTGGCATATCAGATAAAAAGGCTGAACCTTGTCAGTCCCCATTCGATCTTGAACTCTGAAAATCTACAAGAGAAAGGAGATTAGTCCTAAAGCAAGCTATGTCTTTGCAGTTCAAGACACTGTTTTCAGAGAAAGAGCAAGCAGCTGATACACATACAACACATATGCCTTTTGCACAGGAAAGCAATAGTCAGGTGGTGAAACCACTTAGTTCTCACAGGCTTCTGCTACTTGGAAATGTATGTAAGCATGTTGTTTATCAGCTATAGATTTTAACGGTATGATACTGTGAAACAAAAATGTGATTTCCTTACTCCTGCAGATTCTGAAAATGAAGTCTGCAAGGCTTTGTTTTGCTGAGTAAAACCTAAAGATGCAGCACCCATGAGTCGTTTGCAATACTTTTCTCTGGTCTAGTGCAGCTCTATCCTCCTTGCAGATTTATACTCCCTTGAGTTCCATATCCCAACACCTTCCCTGTTTGGATTATTTGTTCTATAGGAGGTACAGGAGACAGTATGATGCGATGCGATTATGAGCCATAGTGGGAGAAGACAGTAGGAAGATAAAGGATCCTTGTAGGTTCAGTACATTTTCCAAAAAAAAAAAAAAAAAAAAAAGGCAGGCACAATTCTGTATCACAAATGTTGTTGTCTAAATATACCTACTGAAACATAGAGTCAATGCTCAAAGGAATAAATGTTGCTCAACAAATAATATATGTTTGTGGTAAGACCTGGTGTGTTGAAATACTTGCCACTTCTACCTTGAAATCTCTTTTCTCCAAAGATGATGTTAGTCTTGTCTATAAAATACAGGCTATAAAAACAGCACAGCTTCTCCAAGAATCACTTTGAAGATGGGTTGTTAAAATAATTAGGTATTTCTAGTTCATACTATACATTGGTTTACTGGTAGACACTCTGTGAGAGGCCAGTACTACAGGCATTCCTTCCAAGCTCCGTTCAGTCCCGCAAAGCTGGGTTAGAAAACGTCTAGTAAGAGTCACACTTCCTTTTGCAAAACAAAAAAGATTAAGTTCATTATTCTATGAATAAAATTTCATAGAATAAAATCAAAATATAATAAAAGTTTTCACATTACCTATAGTTCTTTGCTGACAGTAACAACTCCATCCAGCCAAAAAAAAATAAATTACACTCTAAAATATCAGTCTTTCCCCCACAAATGTTAGATGCTGCCTTCCAGAGAAAATATGTCAAGATGTTGACTGGTACTGCAATGCTCTTGTATAAAAGTTATCATGCAAAGGGACATTTTAAATCAATCATTTTTGTATTATGTCTGAAAAAGTGCTGCTAGAATTAGATTGATATAATTTTCTTTGGAGTCATTGATGGTATGAAACAGCTATGAGTTAGATTCTTATTTAACTGTAATCAAGCCTACCATTTAAAGTCTGTAATGCATCTAGAAAATGTAACCAACTGAAAGAAACAGGTGCAGTATCTGTACTTAATTTTCATGCTCCTCAGAAGCCTTTCTTTTTCTGAAAATCTACAGACTTTATGTCTACACTTCCTGTAGAAGCGTTAGCAACAAGTGGGAACATTTTTCTTTCATAGTTGGAACTTCAGTCAAAGAAAGCCACTATGACTTTCTTGTGTTCTGCATGATTTATCCAAGTCTGCCTTACACACTGATAAACAAACTCATTCTGCTTTATTTTCAACTGCTCAGTTGAGAGACACCCTTAAATGTCAATTCAATTGGTCTAAAAATTCACCATTCTTCTTTTTGCTTATTATTTAATTACTTCAGGCATCCTGTCAGAAAACTCAAGGCATGTATTTAGGTCCCATAGATTTAAATGGGACTTAGGCTATGGTCCAACATGTATTTTTGGGCAAAAGGATCAGTTTATGTAATTCCTGAACACTAACACTCATTTCTTTCCTCTCGCTAGTCCCTGCAATATGCTATCAAGTTGTCTGTGCAGACACAAGGTGAAAAAATCAAAGAACCCAACAGATTGAAAAATAACCTGTATTGTTTTACCTCTGTTTTATTTTATAGTTTACCAGTTGATTCATTATGAAGCTATTCAAATACTTGTCTGAAAACAAATGAATGGGCTGCTGCAAGGATATATTTAAGCAGCAAATGGTGGGATTGTCTAGAACCTCAAATTCGCTTAAGCAGCAGTACTGCAAAAGACTACTATTGTGTTTATACAAGTTTCTGGAGATATGGAAGTGTTAGATGTTGCCTTAGATAATTTGTTGCTATTGAGAAAAAGTTACAAAAGATTAAGGTATTTAACAATAGCCACATTTGTTAAATAAATTAAGGAACTGTGTAGAAGTATATGAACCCATGAGCTTGCCTTTAACCATGCTGTCATGATCTAATTCCCAGAAAGTGGTAATTGGAATTGCTGAAAATGAAACTTTAGATTGAAATAGGGCAATAGGGTTCATATAACAAAACTTAATTTTACTGGAATCCCAAACTTGGGGCTTAGAGTCTTTCAAAAATACTTCAAAAGAAATCAAAATTACCCAAAATGTTACGTGGATGCTCATTTCCCTCATCTACCCGAGTAACATTTAAAATGCAAAAGCACACATTCAGCTTTCATGCCTCCAAAATGTCTTTTTTTACTGTCTTTCAACTTTTTTGTCCCAAGTGGATTTCCTTCTGAAACATAAGTGATTAATTTTAAAGATTTAGCTGCCCTTTTCTCATAGATGTGAAAGTCTTGCACATCAAAGTGCAGGAGATCACTATCCAGATGTGACATTCAGACATGAAACTCAGATGCACAAGACAGCAAGTTCATGTCTCTTAGAACAGAAGAAAACAGTGTTCCACCAACTCCCACCAAAGATTGTAGCTGAGACCTGCAATTCTTAAACAGAAAAGGTCCAAAGTAAGATTTAACTCTAAAGACTCCAATGCACTGTGAGTATAAGTAAAGTATTAAAACATGAAATAAACAATGATGTCACCCAAAATGCCTAACTTGGAGAGCAGTTTATTGAGGTAAATAGTTTCATCTTCCTTTGCTTGAGAAAAGGACTGTATGTCATATGTATCCCAACTTGTTAAAAACTTAGTGATGATTAACAGTGCTTATTACCTGGATTTCACAGTGTAATACAATCAGTGGTTAACTGTCATCAAAAACAGTAACTAGACATTATCATGCAGGTTATTTTCCACTTTACACACAGTGTTTTGATGTGGTTTGGAAACTTTTCAATCTTCTTATTGGGAAAAAAGGTGCAAGATGCAGAGTAAGTTTTCCCACAAGACAACACAGTCAATGGACTTGAAAGACATTTTCATGTGTTGCAGCTTTTTTGGCTAAGTCATAAAAGAACAGAATCATAGAATCACTAGGTTGGAAAGGACCCACTGGATCATTGAGTCCAACCATTCCTAACAATCCCTAAACCATGCCCCTCAGCAGCTCATCCACCCGTCCCTTAAACATCTCCAGGGAAGGTGACTCCACCACCTCCGTGAGCAGCCTGTGCCAGTGCCCGATGACCCTTTCCGTGAAAATTTTTTTCCTGATGTCCAGCCTGAATCTCCCCTGGTAGAGCTTAAGGCCATTCCCCCTTGTCCTGTCCCCTATCACTTGGGAGAAGAGCCCAGCTCCCTCCTCTCCACAACCTCCTTTCAAGTAGTTGTAGAGAGCAATAAGGTCTCCCCTCAGCCTCCTCCAGGCTAAACAATCCCAGCTCTCTCAGCCGCTCCTCATAAGACTTGTTCTCCAGCCCCCTCACCAGCTTCGTTGCTCTTCTCTGGACACGCTCCAGAGCCTCAACATCTTTCTTGTGGTGAGGGGCCCAGAACTGAACACAGTATTCGAGGTGCGGCCTCACCAGTGCTGAGTACAGAGGGAGAATAACCTCCCTGGATCTGCTGGTCACGCCGTTTCTGATACGAGCCAAGATGCCATTGGCCTTCTTGGCCATCTGGGCACACTGCTGGCTCATGGTCAGTCGGCTGTCAACCAACACTCCCAGGTCCTTCTCCTCCAGGCAGATTTTTAGCCAGACTTCTCCTAGTCTGTAGCACTGCATATGGTTGTTTTGCCCCAAGTGCAGGACTCAGAATTTGGCCTTGTTAAACCTCATGCCATTGGTTTCAGCCCAGTGGTCCAGCCTGTTCAGGTCCCTTTGCAGAGACTCCCTACCCTCCAGCAGATCCACGCTTCCACCCAGCTTAGTGTCATCTGCAAACTTCCTAAGGGTGCACTCAATGCCTTCATCCAGGTCATTGATAAAGACATTGAACGGGGCTGAACCCAGTACCGAGCCCTCAGGAACCCCACTTGTGACTGGCCTCCAGCTGGAGTTAACTCCATTTACCACCACTCTCTGGGCCCGGCCATCCAACCAGTTTTCAACCCAGGAGACTGTGCGCCTGCCCAGGCCAGAGGCTGACAGTTTCTGAAGCAGAAGACTGTGAGAAACTGTGTCAAAGGCTTTACTGAAGTCCAAGAAGACTACATCCACAGCCTTTCCCCCATCCAGTAGTTGAGTCACTTTGTCATAGAAGGCAATCAGGTTAGTTTGGCAAGACCTGCCTTTTGTGAACCCGTGTTGACTGGGCCTGATCACCTGGTTCTCTTGCATGTGCTTCATGATAGCACTCAAGATCACCTGTTCCATGACTTTCCTGGGCATTGAGGTGAGACTGACAGGCCTGTGGCTCCCTGGATCCTCCCTGCAACCCTTCTTGTAGATGGGCACAACATCGGTCAGCCTCCAGTCCAGTGGAACTTCCCCAGTCACCCAGGACCTCTGGAAGATGATGGAAAGGGGTTTGGAAAGGACATCTGCCAGCTCCTTTAATACTTTTGGGTGGATCCCATCCAGCCCCATAGACTTGTGGGTGTCTAGCTGGGCAAGCAAGTCTCTAACCGCCCCCTCTTGGATCATGGGAGACTCATTCTGCTCCTCTAACTCCTGGGTTTGTACACAAGGGGAACAGCTTCCCTTACTATTAAAGACTGAGGCAAAGAAGGCATTAAGGCCCACCCCATATGGAATAGAGTTCCTTGTCCTTAAGGACTGTCTCCCATGGGACTTTTGCTTACCAGCCTTCTGAACAGTCCAAAGTCTGCCCTCTGGAAGTTTAATGTGACTGTTTTGCTGATCCCCTTCTTCATCTCACCTAGAACTAAAAACCCCATCACCTCATGATCGCTTTGTTCCAGGCATCCTCCAACCGTCACATCCCCCACAAGGCTTTCTCTGTTCACAAACAGCAGGTCCAGGAGGGCACACTCCATTGTTGGCTCACTCACCAGTTGTGTGAGGAAGTCGTCTTCCATGCACTGCAAGAACCTTCTAGACTGCTTCCTTTCTGCTGTACATCTGGAAGACTGAAGTCTCCCACAAGGACAAGAGGTAGCAATCTAGAGACTATCCCCAGCTCTTTATAGAAGAGCTCATCAGCTGCTTCTTCTTGGCTGGGTGGTCTGTAATAGACTCCCATCACAATATCTGTCTTCCGTTCCTCAGTCCGTTCCTCACTGCAGTTGAGCTCAAGGGTATCAAAGCACTCTCTAACATAGAGGGCTACCCCGTCTCCTCTCCTACCCTTCCTGTCCTGCCTGAAGAGTTCATACCCCCCCCATGGCTGCACTCCAGTTATACGAGTCATCCTACCATGTTTCTGTGATGGCAACGACATTGTAGTCACCTTGCCCTACAACAGTTTCCAACTCCTCCATCTTATTGCCCATGCTGCGTGCATTGGTTTAAACACACTTCAGCTGGGCTGATGAACCTTCAGCCCTCATAAAGGGAATAGAGTTCATTCCCAATTGACTGGTCCTTGGAATAACTAATGCCACAGTGCCAGTTTCGTCCTTACTGTCCCCAGGTGTTGGCATCCACATACGTAAGTCTGGCTAAGGGAAGCTTGGACAATTTTGTCAAAACAGCAACAAGCTGAGCAGTGCGCAGCTGGGAGTTCTGCAGTCTGAGCAGGACTCTGTGGTCCTGAAACTGCTGTGGCATGGTTGCGTAACAGATTCTTTATGGCCAGCAGCAGTAAAGCCTCTGGCTGCAAAACAGGCTGCCTTCAGAAGCTGGCTATATGGACATGGCATTGTACTAAGACTCACATCAGGAATTTATTCTAAGCTTTCTCATATGACCACACATACATTTGTGGCTTTCTCTCTCACATTGCCTACTTTATTGTGAGGACAAATCCATTGATATCTGTGAGTTACTCTGACAATATGGTGATCAGCCATTTAAAAATCCAGTTGCCAAGAGACATAGAGGGAGTTACTCTATATGGTGTGATAACACTACTCTGGAATAGCATGAGGAAGGCAAAAGGTCAGGTAACATCTTGAAACAGTTCCTTGTATATATTACAGATTTAATGTCACTTTTTACATTTGTTCAGCAAGCTGCAGAGGGCAGAAAAGGCTTCTGTTAAGTTAGAGGACAAAAATTAAATGTTTGTTCCTTCTTAATTTCAAGTTATTTTTTTCCTTCAGATTTTTCCTCTAAAACAAAGAAAATCTTTGTTTTACTGTCTTCTCCTTATGCCTATTTGTCTTTCATTCAGGTTTTTTTACACCTCTTATGATTTGACATAATCTATTCTGTTTTCTCCGATTTAAATGGTTTCATGTTTTTCTCTAAATGCTATCCTGTAATGTGTGATCGTATCTTTATGATGTTATCTTCATTATTTTTCTTCACATCCTCTTTACAAAACAGCAGCAGCAGCTGCAAAAACAAACAAATATCTCTATAGGCAGAGGCGTAGTGAGATTAGAACAATTCTTACATGGAAAAACTTGACAAAATAGATCGTGTATCAGCATTTTTAAGAGCATGACTGGACCCAAGCACCTTTACGCCTTTACTTATAATACTGGATTCAGTTATGCTTCAATGCTATTTAATCTACTAGATAACAATAGTTCTCAAATCAACATTCATCACTCTAGGATTTTGAATTCTTTCAAAACTGTTATCAAGCAATATTTTTATCTCTTGGTAATAAACTCACTTAGAATGTTCTCTTTTTTTTTTTCTTTATTTTTTGTGCATAGTTTATGCCAGCACTGTAGTTTCACCTTTCCTAAATATAGAATTATTAACACTAATAATAGTGTTAATAGAGATAAGAGGCCTTAAACTCATTCTCTCCATACAGTCTGTTCTGCTAGCTAAGGCAGGAAGCACAAATTGATCTTAAAAGGGTGGGGAAAAAAGGTTCTGCTTAACATATTTTTCTGTAAAGGCTTTCTCCATTAAAAGAATGTTAATTCATGATACTTACACGGCCACAACATCTATCTGGACCTATTTCAAGACTGCAATTTCCACTTCTCGACATTATAGAAACTCCTGTAATGCAAAAAAATGGCTTCAGTGTTACTAATACTTTGGAAATGTGTAGCTGAGAATAAATGTCAGGCTCTCCTGTGAACTGGAAATGTTAGCACATGCTCTTTGCCTGATGAGTAGCCTAGAAATTCCATTCCCATTTACAGTTGTCCATCACAACTGTAAATGGGAATGGAATTTCTAGGCTACTCATCAGGCAAAGAGCATGTGGCTGTAACGGTGCATGTAGCATGTATCTGCTAGTTGGATGCATAAAAAATATTCAGCTAAAAACAACACTTGAGAAAATACATATCTTCTAGCTACTAATTCTGGGGGGAAAAAACAACTGGCTTCTAACTTTCAAATTGCTTGACTTTTCCTTTTTAGTGTATTGATATCCCATCCTGGTACAGTGTATACAATAACTTTGTATAAGTAGGTATCTGCCAAGTCAATAATGTTCTAGTATCTTCATGTTAGACTCAGAAAAGCATTAGAAGTCTATTTTTTTTTTAATACACTAACAAGAGGGGTCAATTTTATAATGTTTTTAGATGGTCTCAGAATATCTTTAAAAATGTCAAAATCATTGGGATTTTATTTATTTTTGAAAATGCAGAGACAAAGCATTTGGTATGGTGTAGAAATTCTTTCCTTTCAGGCTTTGCTATTATATTGATGTTCTTATTTGAAATCTACATGCTAGACGAACAGAATTCTTATCTCATTTAAAACAGTTACATAATTAGACTTGGGTTTTTTATAAACTTCGAGATCTCACAATAACTTTTGAATTTCATTAAAAATCCATACAAAAAAAAGAGCAAAATAGTATTTTCCTGATGCTAGAGGCTCTTGAATTCATCATAGGCTATAGAGATTGACTTTTTGGCATAAAGGTCTCCATTCAAACCTGCCAGTTCAAATGGATGCTTTATATTGCATTTAATAGAAATAGAACTAAGGCAAAACAGTTTTCTGAGATTCTGTTGCTGGCCACTACACATGAAGTCTAACCATTTTTTAAAAAATATTTTAATGACTAGGGAACTGGGTTCCACTTCATATCTCAGTTGCTGCTCTTGGTTTGACTGTCCAGCCAGGAATTGAAACAACCACCTCAGTGAGCAAGATTTGATGAAGCCTTTTCAGACCTGGCCTAGATTTGATTTAATTTCTTAGCTTTGCTTTCACTGGATTTTCACCTTACTGCTTAGGTGGCGTGTATGATAGGAGTGTTGTCACAATGTGCCATTCAGTGTTGTAGCAATTGTTTTCATTGACAAATCTGATGGTCTGTATTTGCACATTTATTGCTGCATCTGGAAGACTGATGACAACAACAGGCCAATTTTAAGAAAATAAGGAATTCAGTCCTGGCTGTGGAGAGCTGTCCATGAATGGATTAAGCTTGGTTGCCACAAACCATTTTTACACAGTGTATTCAGTCCTTTTTCAGCAAAAGCCAACTGTGGCTTAATCCTGTTGATGTGGCAGGATGTGTCTGTAACATGTCTGTTTCATCTTCTGAAAATAGTCACCTATTTTGAATAATGTAAATATGGGACAGGCTCTGTTTTTCTATTTTCTCCCTTAAATTTTCTTCCATTTTTGCTGAAGACACCTGCCACTATGACCAGGAATAGTACATGATTATCAGATTAAAAAAATTTGGCTAGATTTCCACTCATTTCTCTTTTAGATCAACCAATTTGAGTCCTATTGCCTTCTGTCGAAATTACTCACCTCCTGTAGTTGAAAAATCAGGCATCTGAAATGAGTGATGTGCTTACTGTGCAGGAAAGGAAACAGTGCAGTCTCCATATCATTTTTCTATTGCATTATCTGTGCATAGCCATCAATTTGAAGGAAGCTTTACAAAACAGAAGCAACAACAGTATTTGTGAAGTATAGGTATTACAAGTGCAATAGTGCAGAAATTCTCATGAGCAGAGGCTGTGTCTGCAGCTCTCCAGTCTGTCATGCTTTGTCTGTGCAAAGCCACTGAGGTGCCACTTCCCACTTTGTGGGCCAGATTCATACAGAGGGCCAAGAACTGTAATTATTTTGGAAAGTAATGGAGTTTTAACTGTTTTTTCCAGGGCTGAATTTGATTTGACACTCATTTCTTTGGGGGGTAGGCGTGTGTTACTGCTTCAGGTGATATAGACATGCAAACTCTCTTAGCATGTATCTGTAACAAGAGAAACAATCTGGGGACTGATACCCCTATATAGAAAAGCTAGGGCTTAAATGATGCTAACATATTTCATTCGAAAGGGAATTTTGCTTTATAAACAAGGACATAAACTGCAATATTTTTGTAAAATTCAGTTTGTTGGATTTTGTATATATAGTATGCATGGGGTGTGTGTATACGTATATATGCACATGCAGAAAGGCATGGATATATAGTAGCAGCACAGACATGAGAGGAAGGCTTGTGAGACCAAACCTTTTGGGCCATTTTCAGTAACAGCTGGTGAAAAGAACTAGCCATCATCTGAACCAGTTGTGAGGTGTAAACTGATGTGCTACATCCTGTGAGCAATTAAACACACAGATGCTGCAGATCAGTGTAAATCCAGTTAGACAGCATTACCAAACCAGCCCAACCAACCAATCGCTGTCCCCCTTTGCCTCAGTTTTCCCACCAGCTCAGGCTTGGAATGGATTTAACCTCATAAAATCTCAGGCAGTCTTTGTCCTTTTGTCTTCTGCAACGCAGTGTCTGCAGTTTGATGTCACATCCTGTCTGCATTCTCTGCAACCTTGACCTCCCCACTGTCACATGCACTGTAAATGCCTGCTTTTTCCACAAGGTTTTCAGTGTTGTGCCCAACATTCAGTGTCAGATCCACACAGCTGAAATGCTCCATAAGGAATGGCATTTCTCAAGTAACTAACTACCTATGGTGCAAACAGAAACTGTAAGATGCCAGATCTTTTCCTCCCTGCTGTAATTAGGTGTTACACCATGTAAAAGGATCTGCTAGAGCAAGTTGAGAGTAGTGCCATGAAGATCAGAAGGCTGGAGCACCTCCCATACCAGGACAGGGTGAGAAAGTTGGGGTCATTTAGCCTGGAGAAGAGAAGGCTCCAGCCTTGAAGTACTTAAAGGGGGTCTACAGGAAAGCTGGGGAGAGGCTTTTTATCAGGGAGTGCAGTGATAGGACAAGGGGTAACGGTTTTAAGCTGAAAGAGATTTAGATGAGATATTAGGAATTTTTTATTTATTTATTTTTTTTACTGTGAGGGTGGTGAGGCAGTGGAACAGATTGCCCTGGGAATGATAGAATCACCAGGCTGGTAAAAACCTCTTGGATCATCGAGACCAACCATTCCTATCTGCCACTCAACTATGTCCCTGAGCACCTCATCTGCCAGTCTTTTAAATACCTCCAGGAATGGGGACTCCACCACCTCCCTGGGCAGCCTCTGATAGTGCCCAATGACCCTTGCTGTGATTTTTTTTTTCCCTGATATCCAATCTGAACCTCCCCTGGCGCAGCCTGAGGCCATTCCCCCTTGTCCTGTCCCCTGGGAGAAGAGGCCAGCTCCCTCCTCTCTACAGCCGCCTTTCAGGTAGTCATGTCTGCCCCACCCCGGAGGTGTCCAAGGCCAGGCTGGATGAGGCTTCGAGCAGCCCGATCTTGTGGGTTGTCCCTGCCCATGAGGGAGAGGTGGAACTGGATGATCCTCAAGGTCCCTTCCGGCCCAAACCATTCCGTGATTCAAAAACAAATATTCTGAGCGTGACACGAAAGAAGGGCTAAAGGGAAACGACTCGAAGTTCTGAAATGACTGTTTTGCGTTAGGCGCTTCAGCTAGAAGCCGCATTCTTAAGCTGAGGAGAACAGCGTTCCCTTGGCCGCCGCCTGGGCTCGCAGCGGTGCCAGGCACGGAGGCACCGCCGCCTTCCAGAAGGTTCCCGCCCCGCCGGGACCCGGGGCGAGGGCTAGCGGCGGAGGGGTCACCGTCACCCAACGCGCGTGGAGCGGCGCCGGCACGGGCTGCGCTCCTCCCCGCCACCTCCGCCGCCCGCTCCGCTCCGCCTCTTGGCGGCGGCCTCGCGGCGCTGCAGCTGCTGTCGCAGGCGGCGCGATAAGAACGGCATTGACGTCAGCGGGGAGCGGGGGGGACACGGGGGGACACGGGCGCAGCCGGCCCCGCTCCTCCGCGGACGGGCGCACCGAGCGCCGGGGGGGAGGACGGGGCGCAGCCAGCCCAAAGGGGGGGCACTGAAACTCGCCCTGTTTCTCTTAGCGTAGCACGAGTGCCACCGAGCGAAAGTGTGCTCGGCCCCTTGAAATGGTTACACGTGGATACACTGTTTACAAAGGTTTGTAGTGATAGGATGAGGGGCAATGGGTATAAACTGGAGAGGGGTTAGTTTAGACTAGACATTAGGGAGAAATTCTTCACGATGAGAGTGGTGAGGCAGTGGCACAGGCTGCCCGGGGAAGCTGTGGCTGCCCCATCCCTGGAGGTGTTCAGGGCCAGGTTGGATGGCCCTGGGGCAGCCTGATCCAGGGGGAGGTGTCCCTGCCCATGGCAGGGGGGTTGGAACTAGGTGATCTGTAAGGTCCCTTCCAACCCAAACTATTCTATGATTCTACTTAAACCAGGCTTCGTTTAAAAAAAAAGTGCGATGAGTAGATTTGCAGAATAAAAATGTGACATTGATACCCAGTGAAACTGCTCTCCAAAGGCAAATTCTCCTTCAAGACTACCAGGATTCAAGGTCCCGGCACTTTCTGAAGAGGAATGGCAACGTGATTGTGAAAAGTGGCGCAACTGTGAAAAGTGTAGCCGTGGCCCGTGTCTCCTGGCAGAGACTGAGGCCAGGCAGGTGCTGCCTCCCACCACCGCTCCCCCTTGCAGGGTCTGCTTGGGCTGTTAAAGCTGTGCTGGCAGTCCAGACAGCAGCTTTTTCCTTGTAAAAGAGGGAGCAAATGGTCTAAGCTGTATCTCTGGTGTGTTTTGCAACCTAGTTCTACAACATTCGTAATCCGTGGGATCACTGATGGACTGTTTTTCGTAGCTACTTAGATCTGTAAGGGGGAGAGCAGTTTTAGACACTGTAAATTTGTATTTCTAGTGGGGAAGGAAGCAATGTCTGTTAATGGTAGTTGCTAGAAAAGATTCTGTGGTTGCTAAGGTTGAGACTGATGCACTGTCACATACAGCAGAAGTAATTTTCTATTTTCTGTGTTTGAATTTTCACTAACTTGTCAGTATCGTTATGAAGTTGCCAGAGCTGCCTATTATTTCTGTGTAAAGTAAGTGTCAAATAAAAGTCAGATGTGTTTTGCTACCTGCAAGGAAATCATAACATCTTTGACTTGACTCCGTCAAATTTATAGCTGTTCCATTTGGTCTTACTTATGGCTTTATCCCTTTTTTTGATGTTGGGCAATTCTAACATACCTTCCCCCACAATACATGCTTAAAAATAGGCTTTTAGTGAGGTACCATCAGTAGGATCACTGAATTACTTTTATGTCTAGGCAGAGCTGACATACAGTCATGCACATAAGGACACGTAGGGGTGTTCTACATTTTTAAAGATTTTTGGAGGCTGTTTAATGGATAAAAATTCTGTCCTTCAAGCCTACCTGGAAGCCAATAATTAGGGTGCTATGCAGCAGCAGTGTCAGGAAAGAGGCAAATTTCCCTTGTTTAAAACATTAACACATGTGATCGATAAACCTCCTTTCATCCTAAGCCTCGGGTCAGCAATCTGCTTAGAGGATATTTTAATTCTGCGTTCGTTCCTTTCTCTCTGTTGACTTTGGATGTGTCACTGTGACCTCTGAAAATCCACGTGTTAACGATGTGAAAGAGTTCCTATTTACAGAATGAAAAATGGATGTGTTATGAAATGTCTAGAAAATTTAGCTAAAAGAAATAATCTGTGCCTGTCTTAACTGTCACAGTTTGTGTCCAGATTATAACTGAGTGCTGCTTAAGGTGACTAAGTTTCCATAGTCTTATGAAGATGGGGGTGAATTCACTTAAATGGGACACTTTTTAACCAATTTCTCAGAGAGCAGTTGTTGCCTTGAAATCAGAATGCCCCTGTTTGCTAAGGACACGTGACTCATTGTAAAACACTCTGAACTTGCTTAGTTCCTGTTTCATTTTCCTAGTTACTTCTATTGCTTTTTTCAGCTTAACCCTATACATCACTTATCTTCTATTGTATGAATATTATATCTGTTTGCTCAGTAAAATCTCTTGAAAACAAGACATATGTATGTATAAAAAAAGAGATGATGTACGTCATACCTTCTGTATTTCTACAAAGGAATTTGCCTAAAACACTTATTGACAGATTTCCTGCATGTAGAAATTCTGTTCCATGAAGTAACTCAGCTAAGGACAAGACAAGTAGTATCAATCATAGTCCTTTATTTGGTGCATGACATGATTTCATTCACCATCTAAAACCTTTCAACTGTTTGAGAAGTATTGCAATGTACTCTATTAATACAGTAGTTTTATTGTAATTCACCTGTTCTTGAAATGTCTGTAGTGACTCTGCCTTGATCTGTAATATTAACCATGCATTGTTTGTGCATTACTGAATTGGATAGCAAAAAATTAGTTCATTATTAGCTTGAATTTTTCATATTTCTGATATTTGCTCAAAACATCACAATGAGGCATGTATTTTTATGAATATTATAAGGATTTAAGAGCTACCAGGAATAGGAGTGGTTCTATTTACATCTCTTCATGTAATAAAATGTACCCCAGTGATAAAGTTGAAGATTAAGAGTACATTATTAGTACACAAGTTAGTGTGCATCATGCAGCCTAATGGTTTTACCCAGAAAATATAGACTGTAATAAATGTGTGTGTCAAAGAAGCTAAGGCCTGACTGTGCTTCCTGGGAACAGGCAGCCAATATTGATCAGATTAGTCCTTTCATGTGGCCTTTGGAGGTCCACTGACTCCCCCCCAAGCTGCTGCATGCAGCTGTTGCCATTCTATGCAGCGCAGTCTTACGAGGAGTGGCTGGGAGAGCTGGATTGTTTATCCTGGAGAAGAGGAGGCTGAGGGAGACCTTATTGCTCTCTACAACTACCTGAAAGGAGGTTGTGGAGAGGAGGGAGCTGGGCTCTTCTGCCAAGTGACAGGGGACAGGACAAGAGGGAATGGCCTCAAGCTCCACCAGGGGAGGTTCAGGCTGGACATCAGGAGAAAATTTTTCACGGAAAGGGTCATTGGGCACTGGCAGAGGCTGCCCAGGGAGGTAGGTGGCAGAGTCACCTTCCCTGGAGGTGTTTAAGGGACAGGTGGATGAGCTGCTGAGGGGCATGGTTTAGGGATTGTTAGGAATGGTTGGACTCGATGATCCAGTGGGTCCTTTCCAACCTGGGGATTCTATGAGTTTATGCAACAGAGGCACCTTCTGGGAAGTTTGCAGAGCATCTTTCCTGCAGCTGGTGACTCTTTCAAGTATCCTGGATTTTTTCCTCCCTTGGTATCAATGTTGTTTTGAAGGCAACAGCATAATCCTGTTTTGTGGCCTTTCAGAATCAGACTTTTAGAAAGACATTTTTTCTTAAGGAAATAACATATACAGTGAAAGATCTGCATATTATTTCAAAAATATCCTGTAGAACAAGATTATTGTTAGTAATCTGTGGCAAATAATGAGCATGTATATAATTTGATACATTGTTTCCTCCACCAATTCCATCCTGTGTGGATTCTAAAATCTAGAACATGGTTAATGCTTAATAAACTGTCCCAGAAGATTTATTTTTAAATTTAGATGTTGAAAATTTATCCTCTGTTACGTGTTTAGAAATACAAAAGCAGTAACTGAGGGAATGAGGTTGGGTGGGCTTTCTGTGTGAACATGTCAAAACACCAAAGGTGTTAGGCTGTTGTGTTTTTGTCCTCTGAGTGAATGTTGCAGGGTCAGGATTCACTGATACTGCCTGAAGTCTGAAGTACAGTAAATAGTTTAGTATTAAAAGAATTTACAAATTGCAGGTTATGAAACAGTTTTTTAAATGGGATTTTTTCAGTATTTCTTAAGATGATTGAGCCTACATTCTGATTTTATTGTTGCCATCACTGATTTAACAGGGAGAAAGCACCTTGTTTACTTTGTTAGAGACAATGTATATGTCCAAATATTCCCATCTCAAGGAAAATGTCAACATTTCTATGTTGTTTCATTGTCACTACTGCTGTACCATGAAGGAGCCCCAGGCCTAGATAGGGTAGGGCTATGGCTTGTACTGATAAGCCTTAACTGGTGGGCTATGTCTCAAAAAGGTTTGTATTTACGATGTAAATGCAGAAGTCTAGAGATTGGTTGATTCAGAAAAAAGGAATAAAGTGATGTAAGTGAGGGGGAGAAAATATTGACAATGTTATTTGCCATGAGAAGCAATGCACCCAACACAGCAGCAGTCTCATTCTTAGCAAGGTTTTGGATGCATCGCAGCAATTGAGAATTTAGGGACACAATTTCAATTAAATTATTAGGCAGCTTTGCTAACATATAGACAAGATTCTGCACATGTGAAAGTGAGATAGGAGAACTGCAATTGTGTCAGTTTAAAGGTATAATGACCGGATCGGTGAAAGAAAATCATGTCTCATGGCTGAATGAGGAATGAGTTCAGGAGGAGACAGCTTGTAAAGTACTTAAAACCTAATGTAAATAGCTTATTTTTGGCACACTGGAGAAGTAGTCAGAATAACATCAACATACAGAGACTGAACAAGTTGTAGAGTTCAGACTTATGTGCATATTTTCATCGAGTTTTACATCTGTTATGTTTTCTGCTATCTAGATGGAAGCCATTATTTGGGTCACATGAGCTGACACCTCTATTTGCCAGCTACTGCTGCCACGCAGCACCTGATGGGTTTCTTCTTTCTCAAGCTCTGAAGTTGTTTCTAAGCAGCATCTAATAAGCATGTGACTTTGTGCCTTAATGATGCTCTTGTTATTTCTACTGCAATTGCATTGATTTTTTTGCAGCTTTCCTACTGACAGAAGGAAGGCAAAGTTCGCAAGTTATATGCTTTAGATGTTCTCTGAACAGGTTAACACATGTTCATGACAGGAGCTATTTGTTTTCCAAATTTGCTGTGCGACCCTGAACTATTAGATTCTGAAAATCATTGCTAACAACATAAGAAGCAAAAGCAGCAGGTTTTAAAGCCTGGAGTGAGTTAGACTTAATTGCTATAAATGATAATATCTATAGTCTTCTAGGCAATATCTTGAGGAAAATTAGAAAGCCCATGTCAATTGTACAAGTTAAGGTTCTTTGCTGCCTTAATTTAAAGATTAATAACAAACAGGGCCGTGTTGTCATTAAATGGTGCTTACCCTGAATTCAAGAAAACTAAGAATAAAAACTGCATGTTTAAGTTTTATTTTTGGCTTCTGGTAGTGGTAGAATACTAGAATAGTAAATTATTCCAATTTCCAATAAGAGAAATAATAGCAAAACAAAAGTATGAAAGTATCGTACTCTGGTTTCATAAGTATTTTCAGTAAGATAGTTGAATAGCTTAGAAAGTGTTCCAATAATGAAAAATTGTTAGGCATCCACTAAGGTTGTTGAGGAAAGTTTTTTGAAGGTCACATTTCTGCTTAACTTGGTAATAAAATAAGGGACCGCTCTATTTTTCTACTTACTTTATCTGAACATAAAACATGCAACTGAAACAAAACATAAAATCAATATCTCTTTGTTGTATTAACATGTGCATGGGACTATGTAAACTGTAACAAAAAATGTCTCTTTGTGTCAGCAAGTTCCCATAGAGAAAGTAGAAGGAAAAAAAAGAAATATTTGAAAACACTGCCACTTAAAGCTTTTAAAAAATTAATAAGTATCCTGCTCTGCGTACTACTTTTATTTTATTTTGTTATGTTTTGTTTTATTTTGTCTTAATTTAATAGTATGGGGAAAACACAGTCCTTTCTTGTGGACTTTGAACAAATGTGCTTCACTCTGCTGCTTGTACCTTGTTTTCTTCACGCCTGACATCATACTGCTAGATGACATCACTGCAAACCACTAATTTAAATTTTATTGCTAGTGCTTTACCTCTGTTTACATTTGAACTTGGCACTCTCTTTGAAGTCTATTGACATTATATATATCCTCTCCCTTACTGTTTCAACTTGCTTATCAAAGGATGTTGGCTGGCATTATTCTTTACTTTGTTAGTGTCATAATAGTTGTGGGATTTTTAATTTTAATTACATTGCAGCATACACAGGTTTGTTAGGAATCTTTCACAGAATGAAGGAAGCACCATGTAGATTCAGAAAAGTGTATCTGTGCTACAGTTTCTCTTTGTTTAATTATACTCTGCTTACAAATTAACAAGCAGAAATAGCCGCCTCTGAAAGCCTTACATGTGCGCATGGTGTGACTTGAGTGCAGGAACTTGAACAATAGTTTGTATCTCTTTGGTGAGAATATATATCTCATCAAAAAGATATCCTTCGTCAAAAGAAAAGTTAAATACTGGAATTTAATATCCTTTTAAAAAGATATTTATAATCAAGGCAAAGGAGAAATTAATGTTAAACTCAGAAATACACTACTCATGGATGTTCATGGAGATTTCTAATGTTTATAGAGATTTGTAATTAGGTATTTACTGCAAGGGAAGTTTAGCTACTGAGTTAGTAAGAACATACAGGGCAGACTCTTGAATTTGTGCATGCAGGTGCACAGTGATAAACCACTTCCTTGTATCCGATCTTTAAATGACAGCATGGAGAAAGGGTTGGTTCTTCTCCAGTGTGGCACCACTGACTAGCTTCACACACTGTTGCTGCAGATGTGGTGAATTTAGGCAAGTGATTCTGACTGTTTATATGCATTAGAGACTTCGACCAAGTGCCATAATACTGGTGTCTTTATTGTGATAAAAAATGCTAACCTCTGCAGATTGTGTATTGCTTCTCAATGGCAATTTTCAAAGTACAGTAGTGCAGTGAAATTCTTTCACTTCACATGTAGGGAGTATAAACTAATGGCCTATGTAATAAGCTGGATGAAAATGTAGTAAGAGAATCCTAAACTTGCTGCTGAATTTCTGTAGCAATTAAAGCTGTGGTTTCACTTTAGTGCTAAAAAGAAACTACTGGTAAAGAAACCAGCTGAATTATTTGATCACCCAAAATACTAAATAGAAGTAATCTGAATTATGAGAGTCCAGGAAGATTAATCTTAGTCTTCTTTCAGGACATTGCCAAGTTTGAGGATCTAAAGACATACCCTTTTGCTGCAGTTATCTGTGGGAATTATGATGTCAAATACAGTGGTTCTGGGATGCCCCATGACAGCCTTTTTCTTTTGGGTATCAGTTGCCTGTAAAGACATGTGAAATATGAATTACTGATCCCATGGAATGTGGTTTTGCTGTGCCCTAATGTGTGTTAGGACTGAAAAATTTCAGAATTTTAATAGCATAATAAAACTATGATCAAATGAGTCGTTCAGGACCAGTTTCAGTTGATAGGAGCTGCATTTGTGGTGGGTTAGTTGAATGCAGTCCCCAGTTCCAAGAAACACCTGGGTTTTGGCCACATGCTTTACTATTGAGTACAATGTGCTCTTGAACCTCATCCGACAGCCAGTGACTGCTTAAGTGATATGTTATAATAGTATAGTTTTATTTTAAAACGTAAAACCAGGTGTTAGCAAATATTAGGAGTTTTGCTGAAGTAAGTTTGATTTGGCTCTCACAAAACAATAATTTAGAACTTAAAAAAATATTACATAAGTGAGAAATTTGACTGTCTGTTTTCCTGTACTTCAAATTTACCCATGGAATAAAAGAGAATAAGCTTCCTTTAGGAATGCTTTTCTTTCGGCATCTACCTTTTGTGTCACATTTGGCTGCGTGACCCAAGCACCTGAGGTCTTTTGTTGGGTTAGTTACAATCTTGATGTCCTTGCTTTCCTAGTAATAAGTGTTTATTTTCTGACAGATCTAATTGCACAGTCCCCTTTAAAATTATCTATGTGGCACCAATGTGTTTCTTTTATTTCGCCCAAACTTCACATTTTTTCAGGCCTGATGCAGGACTGCTGGCTGATGACTCTATTGTAAGCCACTATAGGTATTTATATCACCAAGCTGTTTCCTTTGTTAGCTTACAAGCAGCCCAACAAGTGTATCATATTCCTTATCATAGCTATAGAGTTTACATTTCTTCTCACATTCTCTTGCTTTGGGAATTCTTTCTTGCACTTAACCTTTTTGATAACAGTGATGTTTTTCTTAGTAAGCAGATCTCAATTCCTTAATTTGATTTCCTAGATGCCTCAACTGGAAAGGTCCTATATTCTTATTTATTGTAGCAGATATAAATGGAACACTTGCTCCCTTCCCAAGCATAACATTTGGATTTTTTGGGTACACTGCAGACTGTCGTTCAAGTATAGCAGCCCTTGGTTGTATAGTGTTATGGAACATTTGAGTTAGATATATCTTTTATTTTCTCCGAGGTCTTGTTATCACTACCATATTAACTTGGTCTGCAAGTAAAATTTTGCCTCAAAATAATTCTTGTATATCTGAAGCTGCAAGTCAAATTGTGCCTCCACATAATTGTTGCTTTATGAAGAAAAATAGAAGATTTTGAAAGTAACACTGTACCTGTAAACCATTTTAAATCACTTCTGGGGCAGTGTGATTCCTAGATGGAATTCTGGAATGCATTTCAGAAGCCTGCCTTCTGTTTACAGGTGTGGGATAAACAAGGTATGTGGCATAGGCTTAAGCAGCTCATTTTGTCCCTCTATGCTTCTCTGTCTGTTGGAATATGGATATTTTAGGTCATGGACTGTCTCTTAGTGCAGTGTTCTGCAGTAAGCAGCTTTGGAGACCTCCAGTTCAGTTGTGAATTTCTTGTGAATTTTTATAGTATGTTTAATTAATCCAGCTGACACCAATTAATGGCAACGTTCTATATAAAATGTCCATAAGAATTTAGATATTTGGCTTTTTTCATTTAATTCATATATCTCATTGCCTCACTTTATTGCTTTATATTATAACACAAAGTCTTTATTAGACTAATAGGCGTCATAAGTTTATCTGAACTGAATTTTTACCTATTCTTTCTTGGAAAGAGCTATACTGATAACACCTCTGAGCAGATGGATGTTACTCTGTTTGAAATCTTACTTGCTCTAAAAGGTTGAGTATTTTTTCCACTTGCTCTTCATCTGTAAGAACTTACAGAATTTATGGTTGGGTTCTTTTGATGTGGCACTACTCCACATGTGAATGATGGGGAGCTGGAAGGCATGATGAGGATGCTTGCCAAGAATAATTGGCTCCTGCATTGTGGAGCAGCTCCAATATTGTGAGTATCGCAGTATGTAATTTGGGTGTGCATATTGCCTGTAGTTCAAAGCATTTCAATAGTCTGTAGTGGCAAGCTGAGCTTCCTGTTGGCTGGCTGTTTGTATGTTTATTAAACAACCTACATGCAGCACTCAAGAAAGCGATTGTCATTTCCAGCAAGTCTTGCATTTCTCTGCAATACATGGAAATTAATCCAAGGAATTTTCCTTTCCATTTGCTTTTCTAATGATTGTTGTATTCTCCCAGTCATTCTTGTGACTTTCTGTTAAACCTGAAAACCTGCTTGTTAGCAGATGAAGGTTGATGCAAGAGTAGTTGTGGTGCACTGTGTGGATTGCTAGATTGCGTGGATTGTTAGATCCTAATATACATGCAATTTATTAAACTTTAGCAATGTCCTCAAAGCAGGGTTGTGCTAGTTCAGATTTGTGATCGGTAATAAGTAGAGGTGTCGGGGTTCTTTGGTCAGTTGAATTTGTCTTTTCTTCAAAAACTTTCTACGTGCTTCTGCCACTCTTGATCCATACATATTCTTTTAGAATGTGCTGTGATATTTTTCTCCTTCCACAAGAAGTGATGGGAGAGAGGGTTTATTTCTCCTAGTCATCAATGCAGAGCTCAAAGACTTTAAACCTAGGTCTTCACTTATCCACTGTCAAAACTGACAATTGTCTAAGCTATATCACCTTTGAAGTACTGATATAGAGATTTATTGGCATCTGCCTCAAGGAGTCAGCATTTAAAGATTGCGTCTGAGTATGGCTACTTTTGTAACACCAGGATTGACCAGTTTCCATTTATTAGAAAACTATTCCTCTGTCAACCAAGAGCAAATGTTCCTGCAGCATTGTACATTTTGCTGGAAGTGTCGAGTTGTACTTTGATCTGAACCTTTTTTTTTTTTTTTTGCAAGCCTGCAAAAGAAATTATTGTCACTAGTATGTTATTGGTAAAAAAATGTATTGTTAAATTCTAATGAAACTGTGTTTTACTGGTGGATGGTTGTTCCACTGAGACTGCATTTCCATATACCTTGGCCACAGTGCCAGCATCAAGAGGTACTTGGTACCAAGCCATTCTTTTGTTCCCTGGGGCCATCTCATCTGTGCCAATGCTATCATTAATGAAGACACAGAATAAACCAGTGAGAACTTAGCCAGGTTACAAATACCTGGGATTTGCCGAGTTATTTTTAACAAGTCTGGCCCTCTGGTCTACATCACTATGTGTCCCCAAAGGAAGGGTAGTACTGCAGTCATCAGAGCAAGGACAGAATAACCTTTGCCAGCATTGCCACCAGGAACAAGTAGTGTTGAACTATCCCTTTGATCCTGCACTTTTCATTTCTTTGGTGTTCAAGTGTTGTTTTGTTTATTGGCAATGGTAGACTAACAAAGTAGATCCAACACAAGGTAGCTGATAGTTTCAAGGTAGCTATAGTTTCAAAACAAAGCTTCCATAGAAAAAGATTGATTTTTAAAATTATTGTTTTGCCATGTTATGAATTAGATCAACCTCCAAACAAGCCAAATGACAGTGGTTCCACTGCAGTCTTCCCACTTCAGCTTTATTTTGTCATGAAAATCCTGACTCCAAAAGAAGTTAAGAGTTGTGCTCAGAGTTCTACTGGACAGATATTCTGTAGGAGAAATATCTCTGGTAGGAGAAAGAAAAAGGACAACTTTCTTGACTGAATGATGCATGGTCTCTGGCTTCACCTGAGCTGACCAGAGGAGGAAATCAGATTGTCTGGTCTTATAGAATGGACATACCGTCCTACCATGAGTTCCTCAACACACAACACGTCACTACAGTGTCTCCCATCCTGTCATTCCATGTACTAGATGCACCAGGGCAGCCTGAGCTGGAGTTCGCTGCCCACCTACATCTGACAAGCAGAGCCACCAATGCTGAACCAAGGTCTGGGATTCTGCCAAGCTGGTAGCAGACATCCCGTCTGTCCTTCCCAGCTGCACATCCTGACATGCCAAAAACACGATGCAAAGGTGTGAGTTATCTGTGCCCCAGCATGCTGGATGTACTCTTCTCACAGAGAGGGGTAATCACTACGTGATCCAGTGTATGGCTTTTCAAAAGGCAAGGAGGTCAAATGTTTACATTTCTAATATCTTAGGGCTTAGTATACACGAGATGTAGCTTTTTTTTTTTTTTTTTAATTCAAAATTGCAGCCTTATTTAAGCTGAGATGCAAGCTGGTGCAGCCAGCACTCAGCCATGGAGTAATCTGCTTTGGGAACTGATTCTCCTGTTCTGATTTGTTTGGTTGGTTTAAAAAAAAATAAATTATTGAAGTAAATTATTTCTTGAGGAAATAATCACATAGTTTGAAAAAAGAGATTATGATTCCTCCGAAAACCCGCCAATATTCTGTTATTTCTTAATGAAACCCATTTTGTGTTAACAATGAATCATTTTAAGATTTGTGTTATTATGAGATAACTTTACAGGTAACGTGAAACAGTTTTACATTGCACATTTCATTACCTTGAACAATTGTCTAATCTCACAGGAACACCTGGCTTGTCATGTTTACCTGACTAAATTTACGTATTTATTTAGCTTCTTGCTCATTTAGCTTCTTACTTAGTTGTCTTTGTATATTTTACTACATTTGTGTAAACAAATGGAAGCTATGGGTCACATTCTCAGCTGCAGTAAATCAGTGTGCCACTGTTAAAATCACTGAGACCTACCTATTGGCTAAGATTTAGCCTCTTATTTTTCTGTATTTTACATTGCAGTACTTTTTTACATTTACACTCACTGTGTTTTAGAGGATAAGGTGTTAAAACTATACCCATGAGTAAAAGATACTCTTCTTGCCTTAAATAAACAATGTTCTTCTTTGTGTTAGACCAAATGGAATTTAAAGCAGAACACTGTTCTGTGTTTGAGGTTAAAATAGGTTACAAAATCCATTAAGATAAAGATGTGATTTACAGTGTTACATTAGTTATGTCACAGAGGTTAAGAGAGTTTACCTAATAATCAAAGCCTGTTTTAGTATTTCTTATGGCAGAAGGTTCAGCTGCTTTACTTGTACTAGCTTGCTATGAGTTTGTTTCTACTAAGTAAACATTCCTTTTGAAATAATCAATTTTGAAAGTCAAACGCTTGAAACTCCCCACAAAGGTATGATGTGCAGTTTACCAGATGGTACAAGAAGCAGCTCTACACAGTAATGTGCCCTGTAGACTGTATTTCTCTTGGGAAGTTTTCCCAAGTAGTCTTTAAAATAGTAATTTCTCAATATCTTTCAGAAAAAAAAAAAAAAAAAGACCAAACATTAGTTGCATGTTGGATGACAGTTGTTGGAAAACCTTAGGGAAAAAAGGTCATTTGAGGTGTAAACAAATTGTCATGTAGTTGCAGCTAATTTTTCAAATCCTAAAAAACTGAAAACAGTACCAGCACTTGTCATTTTCCCACCTCTTTTTGTCACTCCTGCTGTCACTCCAGCCAACTCCAAAGAGTAGCTCTTCAGTGAAATTGTGGTCTTTTGCAATCAGTTGGACTAATGTGCAAAAATTCACTGGAGCTGGGGCTTTAAGTGCTGATCTTTTTCTCTTGAAAAGTTTTATGATCTACTGACTGTTTTCCCCTTTTTTCTGTTTTTTTTTCCTTCCAGAAAATTCATTGTATCATTCTGGAGTCTGGCCAAGTTGTGTATCTCTTCTTTTTTTATAGCTAGTCTTATTCTTCTTCAATCAGCATATATATACTTAACTGAATTTCATTATCTACATCAATGACTTCGAACACAATCATACAAAATGTTCACGATGATGTATATTTGCTATTTTTAACCCCTCTCCTGGATGGTCTGCCTCTAGTATATACAGGATGCTTGGTGTGTGTGCTGCCAATAAAACCAGCAGATATTTATTTCAAATGAGGACCATTAGCATGAATTCTTTACTACGCAGGTACCCACCTAAGCAGGTGGAAATGAAGGCTTCCACATGTTTTCCTTGGAGCTTCCACTTCCTCTTTTGGAGAAACAGTGACTGCTGGTTTCTCTTTCTTTCCTACATTGCATGAGCTTCCTCTGCAATTAAAAGGATGCCAAGAGTTTGGGTTGCTCTTACTGGAAGTTACATGTATTTGCCTCTTTCTGGAAGAATGTCATTTACACCTTTTGTGTTTCTTCTTAATCAGTTCTTTCACAGTCTTTATATCTCCTATTAAATAGTATCTGTTAGCTCACGCAATAGCCGATTTTAAACTATTACTTTCCTCTTCCAGGTTTTTCAATCTGTCTCCTCAAAAAACAATTAGCAGTAGTGCAGTTCTGCCCAAGTTTAAAGGTCCTAAAATATGATGCATAATTTTAAAAGTTTTAAGTTTTATTTATACAGTTTAAATTTTTATACAGTTGAAAAATTGTATTTATCTTCATTTTCAATACTTGCATTTTAACTGAAAATATTTGGATATGTCTGTACTTCCCTGACAAAATTTGAAAGATTTATGTTCCCTTTGCATAGATAATTTCATCAGTAATGTGTAGAGGAGCCCTGTTCCATTCACCTGCTGATGCTCTGATTGTCAGAGGACAAACAGAGTTCTGACTGCCAGAACTCAAAACATTTTGTTTTTATTTTAAAATACAGTCACTGGAAATACTGAAGTACACATGTGAATTTTGTTACTAGGACTAAAACTGTTACTATTTTTTTTCTTCTTTTAAAAAGAAAAAAAATACGACTTCCATGGTTCGATTTTATGTTTTATTTTTTACATTGTGTTGGGTTTTTTCTATTTCTGCTTTGATTTTTCCTTATTAGAGGTTCTCTTTTATATTTTTCTCTGCAAAGTATTTTTGGTCCATTCTTAGAAACATAACAGATACAAACTTTGCTTCGTTTTGGTTTATGCTTTTGGGATTGAAGTAAGGGCTGCCAAGGACGAAAGTGACATCCCAACAGTAGCCTGTCAGTAATTGCTGGGAGAGGCATAGAGGGGCCAGTGACTCCCCTCTGCCTTCTACAATTCTTCCAAAAACTAGAAGTACATTTTTACAATTTATTTAACTTTTTTTTGTCAGATTAGAAGATTCCTTAGAAGCTCCATTCATACCTTAAATTAGGATTTGAGTTAGGTATTCTGGTTTCTTTTTTAATATAAAGGCTATATTTCATACAATGGCTATATCATTTGTTCTTTATCACTGGTTATTGGCTTCTCAGCACCAACACCACAGAAATGGCTTAGACAGTCAGTTTTGTACTAGACGTACAGCCAGCTCCTGCATTTTCTTATATGTATGACTTGAAAGAATTGACTTATATTATAAATGCACATCTCTGACACTAAATGCATGAATGCATTGAGAAAATACCGTATCTGCTTAGGAATTACTTTCCTCATGGAAATAAAAATGCTATTGCAGTGTCCCATATTTTCTCATGTTTACCTTTACCATATTTTATCGGCTTGTAAATAAAAAGATCACTTTCTCTCCTAACGGCCTTCCTTCTCTTGTGACAGAAGTCTCTGTGAGAGCTCAGATTAAAGCCAGACACCTTCTATGTGTGTATCACCACTATGGTTAATCTTGTCACAGAAGCAGGTATATCCACATATGGTATTGAAACTGGATTTTATAAAGGGAAGAAAGAAAAAGAAATGTTATTCAAAACTCTTACAGATTTCATTTGGCAAAAAATAAAAAAAAAAAACCTATCCAGAACTCTTAAAATGACATCTTAAAAACTCCAGTGACTGAATGAAAAAACTTTAATCAGGTTTTTTGTTTTTTTTTTTTTTAAGAAAATAGACCTGCAAGCAGCAGTTTTAGCAATGATTGATTTCATAGAATCAGAGAATCAGAGAATCATAGAATAGTTTGGGTTGGAAGGGACCTTAAAGATCATCTAGTTCCAACCCCCCTGCCATGGGCAGGGACACCTCCCACTGGATCAGGCTGCCCAAGGCCCATCCAACCTGGCCTTCAACACCTCCAGGGATGGGGCAGCCACAGCTTCCCTGGGTAACCTGGACCAGTGTCTCACCACTCTCATGGTGAAGAAATTCTTCCTAATGCCTAGTCTAAATCTGCCCCTCTCCAGTTTATACCCATTGCCCCTCATCCTATCCCCACAAGCCTTTATGAATAGCCCTTCTCCAGCTTTCTTGTAGGCTCCCTTCAGGTACTGGAAGTTCGCTATGAGATCTCCTCTGAGCCTTCTCTTCTCCAGACTGAACAACCCCAACTCTCTCAGCCTGTCCTCATAGGGAAGGTGCTCCCGCCCTTCGATCATGTTTGTAGCCGTCCTCTGGACCCGTTCCAACAGTTCCATATCCTTCTTACATTAAGGATTCCAGAACTGGAACAGTATTCCGGATGAGGTCTCACAAGAGAGGAATAGAGGCAGAATCCCCTCCCTCGCCCTACTGGCCACGCTTCTTTTGATGCAGCCCAGGATACGGTTGGCCTTCTGGGCTGTGAGCACACACTGCCGGCTCATGTCGAGCTGCTCATTAACCAGCAGCCCCAAGTCCTTCTCTGCAGGGCTGCTCTCGATCACATCATCCCCCACTGTGTACTGAAAATGGGGATTGCCCTCAGCCATGTGTAGGACCTTACCGTTGGCTTTGTTGAACCTCATGACGTTCTCAGAGGCCCACTTCTC
Source organism: Cuculus canorus (assembly GCF_017976375.1). Taxonomy (NCBI): domain Eukaryota; kingdom Metazoa; phylum Chordata; class Aves; order Cuculiformes; family Cuculidae; genus Cuculus; species Cuculus canorus. Next base: position 9,890,578 of record NC_071441.1, on the reverse strand, counting down.
CAGTCTGTCCAGGTCCCTTTGGATGACATCCCACTGTGGTTTAATCCCATCCTTAAATCTGTGGTTTTCTCCCTTAGTTTTTGGGCACATTCACTTCATATTTATGCTGGTTATAAGATAATACTGTTTCCTCTGGTGTGACTTCTGGCTTTTGCAGAGGAACACAAACACTCCTTTGGAAGTCTGATATGCCTCACTATCATTACAATTATGTCACAGGCAAAAACTGTACAGTTTAAACTGAATGAACTGTGTTAGTCACACAATTTCTTTACACTGGACAATGAGTCAGTCTTCATTTCTGCTACACTTCTGTGTCATATTGCCTCAGGAAATTATCCCAGAGGCTGCTAACCTTCGAGCTGACATTGTAAGTATCAGTCACTGTTTCTGTGGCCGTGAAAAGGCCAGGATGGGAGATGGTTTGTTTTGGATGACAGATAGGCAACGGACAAACGTCATCCAGCCAAACCACAAGACAGCTCAACCTGCTCCTCCATGCGTCAAGTTGAAAAGTCGACAAACACTATGTCAATCTTTCCTTTACAACAAATTTCAGCTATTTCACAATATTCATTAATGGTTCATTTCCCTGAAACCCACAGTAAGACTTTTTCCCCTCATATTTTCTTTCAGAAGCCCTGTGCCAAACATCCAGCATTGATTTAGGTGGTGCCACACTTTTTCATATTAAATGATAACCTGCCCCTAATTTTTAGGTAGATCAAATAAAAGAGATCAAAAGTAGAGTAATAACAAAAATATTCAGGTGAGATACATTCCTGGCCGTACCAGTCTGGACTGTTGCAGTTGCCAGCAAGTCCCTGACAGCAGTGCTGCGTAGCTCTCTCTGTTTTTACAGCAAAAGTTTTTAGTGGGCAAGTACGACCATGGTGGGGGGGAGAAAGGGGAGGATGGAACTAGATGATCTTTAAGATCCCTCCCAACCCAAACTACTCTATGATTCTATGATTTGATGAATTTGCAGCATCTGTTATTTAATGACATCTAATCCTTAATGGGGCTTAATTCACCTTCTGAGTCATGTCATTTGTAGACAAAAAGATTATTGTCAGAGATAAGTGTGGGATTTTACAGAAGACACAGTAGGTGATCTGTATATATGATAAAGCGAATGTCTGATTCAGCACATGCTCAATGGGACTAATCCATCAAGAGTATCCCTTTAGACGGGAACTTCAGATTTTTACATTATTTTTAGTGAGGCACAAAAGTCCAAAGGCTGATTCAGACATCACTTGACCTGAGAAGGAAGCATTAAAAACTAAGTAAGTATTGAAGCTAAAAGCAATGTTTATTGGTTGCATGGGTTCTTAGTTTAGGGAAGAGTGTGAAAGTGTAGCCCATTTGTGCCATATAAATACACATGGGTGTGAACAGAAGAACAGTTTCATAAAAGGGAAGGAGGAGAATTCATTCCTGTTACTGCTCCTTCTGCTGCTTTCAAGGATGAAGATGAATGAAGTTGCATATTCTTCTGTTTCTCCTTTTGCTTTGTTGGAAAGATAGCAGGCTTCCCACTACTGGAGCGAGGACGAGAGGTTTCTCCTCTCCTGCAATCTCCATGGCCCTGAAATAAAGCCTCCAGCTTCTCTCTCTTACCATCCATTTATTTAGTTTATCTTATGGATATCATGCAAATTTGGTTCAAATAAGAATTACTACGAGGAACACTTGAGGCATTTTTAGAGTGATTTCCTAAGGAGATAGGTGTGTGTTACTAACAGCCACCTATTAACTTTTGAAATCATTGACAACTGTTAGTTAAATCTGATCGTGAGGTAGTAGTGATTAATGAAATTTATTAAACTATGTAGAAAAAAAAAAAAGCCTACAGTTTGAGTACATTTCTTGTTAGACACCAGAGGATCTAGGTGGAGAAGAGCAAATATGAATTTCTCAGCTACTGGAAAGTTTTTGTTTAGCTTACCTGACATCAGGAATTCTGTTGAGGTTTCTTAGCGAAGACCAGCTGAAGCTTTTTCTAAACTTTGGCATTTATAAATTTTTAATGTGAGATCAGCTGGACCATTGAGTCTTACGAAGTTCAGAAGTCAAATCAACCAGGAGACACAAATGCTTAGGGAAACAGACTATGTTAGTTCTGGCACTTACAGGTATCTTTATTTTTATTCTATTCTGCAGTGATTTCTGAATGTACATTTGTAAAGTTTTAGATGAGCTCTCAAAACCAAACAGGTATCTTGAAATTCTTGCCCAGATGGGACACCCAATTTTCACATTTTCACTTGATCTAAACAAGTTGCAGTTGGTCTTAGAGATTTTATCACAAAATAGAGTTGCTGGGTCTTGGAGCTAATGATGACTCAGACAGAGCTAGCAAGAATCTCCATAAAGGTGAAGTTGATGTTTTCCAATTATATTTTTTTTGACAAAAACTTGAGCTATTCCTTTGTGCTGTAGTCATATGTTCTAAGAAAGTAGGAAAACAAAATTCCTAGTAGGTATTTTTAACAGCAAAGTTTTACAGATATAAATTTAGTGATTCGTATTTCTTGTTTTCATCATAATGCCTAGAATAATATATATGAGTTTAGCTCTTCAGCAAAATCCTGATGGAGACAATGTAATACTCTTTGATCCCTCTGCTACTGTCAGAGGCTACAGAACAGCAAACATGACATTTGAACCACCCATTTTTTCCCAAAATGTCTTTTATTTTTTCAACTGCTAATTAAACCGCAGAATCACAGAATGGTTGAGGCTGGAAGGGACCTCTAGTGGTCATCTAGTCCAATCCCCTTGCTCAAACAGGGTCACCTAGAGCTGCTTGCCTGGTACCATGTCCAGAGGGTTTCTGAGTATGTCCAAACATGGAGACTGCACAGCCTCTCTGGGCAACCTGTGCTGGGTCACTGTCACAGTAAAAAAGTGTTCTGTGATGTTCAGAGGGAACCTTCTGCTTTGAAAATCTCTAACTTCTCTCATCATTTTGAAACAACATCCTTCTCTGAAACAAACTCTTTCACAGCTATTGGGGGAATTGATCTTGAGGATGGATACATCCTCTCACCTTGAAAAGATATTTTTTGTATGATACAAAAAATAGGATAAGCAAGCAGCTTGAGCAATGACTCCATTACTGAACTCCTTGCCCACAAGCCTCAAAGAATACAGTCAACATAATTACAGCTGTTGGAGGAAAAAAAAAAGGAGATTTAAAAAAGAAATAGACCTTTTCTTAAAATGCAGTTTGTTTGTTAAAAGTAAGCAATAAAAATGCATGTAAAGGACATTTTGCTTCTTGCAAATCAAGAGCTTTCCTCTTTATTTTGAGCAAGGAAGGACTTATTCTTTTTACCAGTGAGTGAGTTGCAGTGGTCCTTCTAGCAGATTCTTACAGGCAGCGGAGTAAGAAATGTGTTGGTCCTTTGCAAAGCAATCAGAGGGGAAGGGAGCACTGGGTAGGGATGTGTGGTAACAGAAGAATGTTCATTTGGCCTTGTTGGATGTTTGATAAGAGCAAAGAGTGGATTTAAACATTCACACTGCAAACACTTTGATGTGCTCTGTCATTAAAGCAGTAAATTATTTAAATACACTGTATATACTGAATGTGTTTTCCTGCTTGGTTTTAATCAAAGATACTCTTCTGATAGTCTGCTGTACCACTCTGGCATTATAAAACTGTTTTATAGGATGAATGTGCAAATAATACAGAAATCCTTCTTGATTTTAGAACAAATTATATCAGTATGGGTAACTTCATTCCAAAGCTTTTTCTAAGAAGTAGACCAAATGTTTGACAGAAAAAAAAAAACGAAGCCAGCATAAGTAACATCACGCAGTGAGACTGAACTGAATAGTGAGAGCCTATTGATATAGTTCTTCTATATTTATAAGTCAGAAGTGCCTTATTTTCTCTGAACTAACTATAATAGGCCTGCTCCAAGAAACTGATAACTACTTCTTAGATTTCTGCAGCCTTCCTACCACCCAGTTTTGTAAAATTATCAACAGATGTTGTTCATACCTTTGCCCCTGAAATACAGTTTTAGGGTATAGAAAGTTAGTTATATGGCATATGTGGATTTCTGACACCATGAGAAAAATACAAAATGTTTGGGGAAAACACACATTCTTCCTAGATCTTAATTTTATGTGCATTTTGTCTGCGTACTTCTTTGTGTGGTCCTTTTTTATAATAGAAGTATCAAGTATTTTGACAAGTTCTGCATAACTGGACTTATCATTTTGCTGCTATTATTTCCTGGAAATTACTGCATTCTCTGTTCATGGAGATAAGGCATTTCCTGTAGCCTAAGGCTTGTGCTACTGGCACTGTATAAAGCAATATATAGGGGAAGTCTTGCAGATCATCTCATCCTGACAGAAAACTAGTCCTGGTCATTTGGACACAGTCCTTCCATGCATAAGGCTACTAAACAGTACACAGGATTTTTCTTCACTGGAGTGGAAACTTGGAGAGATTCCTGGCATGGAATAAAGTGAGTGTTCAGAGTGGGGCCATCAAAACAATTACCAAGAAATCTGCTGCAGCTGAGATGTCTTCCAAAATGCTCATTCCAAAATCTGATCAAGAGTATTTCGTGTTACTTGTGGTTGGGGGGGAGGGTCTGCAAATTTCTAGATGTTAAACAAAAATGTCTTTCATAATTACAATTTATCATCATAAGACATATGAACGCTCTTCAAAGATAGCCTTTTAAGTCCCAGTATTTATGATTTTCTCAGTAAAACCTGAAAACAAAATTAATTTTTTTTCAGTTGTAAAATATATGACTAAGAAAATGGATGCTATCTCTACGCTGAATCAGTGGCTATGTTTAATAAAAGGTGCCAACACTGACTAAAATGTCAGTCACTTCAATATACAGGCCATCAGTTAAGGCTGTGTGAGCATCTTCCTTTACAGAAAACAATCTTAATTTGCATCACAGACAATTTTTCTGAAATGCTGTAGTAGTAAGAGAAACTTGGCCCAGTAGGAGAAACTCGTGGCCCAGCAATTTTGTTACTTCAAGCTTATGATAGGTAGAAGAGTAAAAAGACAGTCAGAAAATTCAGTGAAGATGTCCAGGGTCTGAGTCTTACAGTAGATCTTCAGCTCATCTTCATTTAGAGTAGCCTGGAGGTTTCCAGAGCTGCTTCCAGCTGCCTGCACCCCCAAAAGAGAACATACATGCTGAGCCTATCTGGATCATGCCACTGCTCAGCAGTCACCCTCTCTTGCCTCCAAGATATTCCCATTTTAAGGCAACACAGTGGTCAAAGCCCTGGGCTGTATGTTTGCTAAGTCAACTCTTTTCTAGCCTCTTGGCATCACTCAGACAATCTCAACTGCTAGGACAACAATGAAGAATCTGTACTTACCTTTCTCTTCTGCTGTAATGTAATTCTGTAAAGTACTGTAAAGGTTAGTACAACTACATTAGAGTGATAGTAGGAAAGTCTAGTACTGCTTTTTGTTCATTAGGAATAATAGGACCCGATATAGGAAAATCATGATGAACTGTTAAGTAAAATGCACACTCCTCCTAATTATTGTCATATAGTAATATTCCCCTTTGAAAATTTTGAACAGAAGTTGTTCCTGAACGAGGATGTGAATACAAGTACAGCTGTCTCTGGTGTTGTGTTAGGAGCAGTGCTAAGAATCAAGTCTTCTGTAAAAACAGACAGTAGAACACCTTTTTATAAAAAAAATAAGTGTGCTGTGCCAAATCGTTATAGCTGACCTTTTACTTTTTAGTATCCCTTTTTTTGCCTTTTGTACTGGACTGAAAGCGAGCTGTGGAATTGTTCATAGTAATTTATGGCCTGTAAAGACAACCTTTGCTCACTTCCTTTTTTTCTAAGTGCCTATACAAAATAACGTGCAGATTGCTAAAGCAACTGATGTTAAACTGTATTTCTCTCCCTCTTGTTAAAGCCTTATGAGACATAAAAAGAACATTTGAAATTTCAAAATTCCTCTCATTTACAGAAGTCAGTCTGCTTTAGGACTTCATCAACTGAGGGGGGAGGTGGAGGTAGTGGGAGCTTGCCTGTATCAAAAAAAAAAAATGATTAGCAGGTGAGTCCTGGCTGGCAATAATTACAGGATGCTACCTTAGAGGTAACACAGGGGTCAGGAGCTGTGTTGTGAGGCTGTCAAAGCTGTTTGGTTGATAATTATTTTTTTTATTCTTAGAGGTGATGGGGTGTTATACTTGAAAAGCTGTTAACCTCAACAATATTTCCCACCACATTGTATAAAAACAAAAGTGTGGGCTAAATTTAGAGCTTCAGTGCTATTTAGAAGAAAGCTTCCCTATGGTTATTCTGCTGTTCAGAACAAGGTGATGGGTACTTTGCCACCAGCGAGAAACTCTTTTATTTCTATATAAACTGTCAGCAAGCCTGACAGCTCTGTGATCTGAGAACTTTCTGGAGGTGTTGAGTTCAGCAAGTCTTTAGCCCAGTGTTGACCATTAGAAGTTTACTTAGTCTGAGTGATCAGGTCCCCATGGCAGTCACAAACTCTTACAGTGTGGGAGTCTGAAATGACAGATCGTGAGAAACATTGTAAAGGTAATGGGACTTTTGAGTGACGGATTCTGTTTTCTGATGTGCTTTGTGCTATGCTGGGAAGGTGGATAGTAAAGATTCCTGAATGTATGGTGCTGTTGGTAATATATATTATTGCTACATGGATAACAAGAAAACTCAGTTTCAAAGAACAAACTGATCATTTTATTACTTTTACCTAAGTATGAGATCCATCAAGTATATTTTGTTGTTGTCATACTTCTCAGAAAAAAGTTACCCTCTTACTCCCTGAAGTATTAGAAGGGATGATGTTTACTTATGAAGAAAAATAAAAGTTTCCCAAAATATGTTTTTCAAGAACCGCTGAACGGCAGGCTGCAGGCTAGTAACAAATTAACATCACACAGATTCATTTTACCGCACCTCATTACGCATTTTATCCTCAATGAAATCATTGTATAAGGTAATCAGATAACTGTGCATATGTTAACCACATCTCCGCTTCATCAAAAACATTTATAACACAGTACACTTGCAAGCATATTATAAACAAACTTATTTCTATTTCCAGTATTGATGTTGATGAAATCTACACTGTTAGGTCAGTAAACCAGTCATGTTCAGTGATGTCTGCTATGTTGCAGAATGTCACAGATTCTCTTTTGATGGATAAACAGGCTGGAAAATCCCAACTTTATTTGCCAGGGGAATTCTTTTGGATCAGATAGCATTTATAGTAAGTATGACACTGAAAGAAAGTATTTACAATTCAATGGGGATGTTTTTTGTGGAGTATCGATTAGTGTTGTGTCTGCTGAAGTGGCAGGTTAATCATGGTAACAGCAGGCACTACAAAAGTTTTTTTGAATGGTTCTGCCAATTAATCTCAATCCAAACTATTTTTTCTTGCATTGCCTTTTTCCAGAGGTGAGTGAATATTATTCAAAATTGGGAAGTGTTTTTGCAATGGCTGCAAGTATGCAAAGTTTAACAGTGGTGAAGGAACCTGAAGTTCTTGAACATGTGCTCTGAAACCTAAAAAGATACACATCTCACATCTAATATCCTAAATGATGAGCAGTAATGCACGGAGCCATTTGGCAGTAGTCCATGCTGGAGTGTTTTATTTAAAAAGGAGTTTTAGTTAATTTGTTTGTCTGATTTTTTTCCTTGTCTGACATTTTGAAAATAAGGTTAATTTTGATGTGAAGCAAGTTAAGAGAGATGTTTTAGATGGGAATAACAAGCCCACTGAACAAATATTTCTCTTCCTTGGAGTTATGTTTGCATGTAACTGATGCAAAAGCATGCATGCCAGGAGTTTCAAAACTTGATGTTTCAAATACACTGTTTGCAAGACAGCATGCCTGGGCTAATACTCACTCTGCTCCTAGTTCAGTGTGGAGAAGCATTCTCCTCTTCTGATCTTCACTGGAAAAAAAAATAGCCAGGTTTTGCAGTTTGAAATAGGCAAGGCTTGCCCTAGACTTGGTATTATTTTTCTGAAATTATTTACATACCAACAGATGTCATGCTCTTGGCAAGTTACTGAAGAAGGGAACATCATCCCTTCTGCAAGTGAAACTTAAGCAAGTTTAAGACAGCTAGGACCGAGTGCCATATAAAAACTTTCCATGTGTTACTGGATCTATTTCCACCCAGTGGGTTGCTGGGTCCAGTTCCCAAGGTTTTGTCAGCCCGTATTTTGCTTACAGCCAACGCGTGTGTGTGTGTGCACACGCCCTCACACGCACACATGCGTGCACGGACACTTTTGGGCTAGCACAAACACTACTGCAGCAATCTGAACACTCGTTTAACAGCCGGTGCTCCTGCCGCTCGTCATTAGACCGAGTGCTTCCACGTGTTCTTACATCTTCCTCGCACTTTATAAACAATACACTCATGGTTCCCCTCCGGGTAGGTTGGAGAAGACAAAAGACGGCGGCTGAGTGCGGCCGGTGGGCGCTGTTGTTGCGGGGTCCCATCCCAAAGGGGCTCCCGTTGCGGGTCCTCGTCCCGCAGGGGCTCCCGGCGGGGCGGCTCCCGTTGCGGACCCCCATCCCGCAGGGGCTCTCGTTTCGGGTCCCCATCCCGCAGGGGCTTCCGTTGCGGGGTCTCCATCGGGGCGGGTTCCCGTTGCGGATCCCCATCCACGGGGGCTCCCGGCGGGGCGGGTGCCTGCGCGCAGCCCGCGGGCGCAGCTGCGACAACAGGAACCGCGGGGGCCGCGCTGATTCATCGCTGCCCGCCGGGCTCAGCTTTTCCGCCGCCGCGGAGCTCGGCGCTGCCCGCGAGGGGGGCCGGGGCGGCGGAGGGCCGGTGCCGCTCGGCGGGGGCAGAGCCGGGCAGGCGGCATGCGGGAGCGGCGCTGGCGTGCGGGCACCGGGCAGCGCAGGATGGAGCTCGCTGCCAGTCCCGCCAAACGCCTGCGAACTCAGTACTCCTTTCCCTGTCTTTTCGCAGAGGAGGCCTACCAAAAACTGGCCAGCGAGACCCTGGAGGAGCTGGACTGGTGCCTGGACCAGCTGGAGACCCTGCAGACCAGGCACTCCGTCAGCGAAATGGCCTCCAACAAGGTAGGAGCCCCCGGTCTGCTCGCTGCGGGGCGGGGGGGGTGCGGGAAACCTGCGGCTCATCTGCCGCCTTCCCGGAGTTCGGGACAACTTGTGGAGGTGGCGGTGGAGGCCCGGGAAAACGACAGTGTCTCTTGAATTCAAAAAGTGATTGGTTTTTGCTGCTGGCCATAACCTCTTCAGTCGCTCTTTCTTTTCACAGCATCCCGTTCCAAACTAGGGATCTTCCCTAGAAAATAGCGTAGAAGGTAGCATTGAAAGGTGATGAAGGTAGTTCTTGATCCCAGGGAAACTGCAGGATGAATCTTATTTGTAAATGGTAATGCTAACGCTTCTCACAGTATGATTTGTTACGAAAGAATATGCTCAGAAGAGAGGTACCATTGCAATAGTTGGGATAGGTACTTAGATCTGGAGGTGTGTTTGTATGTGCTCTTCCTGGAAGCTGAGGATGCGTGTTAGCCGGGAACCATGTGCTGGTATTTTATCTCTGTGTGTCCATTTTGCAGTTTGCAATAGAGTTTACACATGCTCCGTTCTTAAGTACGCTTCCTTTCATGATTTTTGTTTGCAAACAATATCTAACTACAGTTCTGGAGTTAATGTTTAAAGCAGCATTAGTAAATCTGGTGTCTTTTGTTCAGAATATGTTTGTCATCAACTGTGTATTTGGCGAGCTGCACGTACAGTGAGAGAGAAGAAAGTTTTAATTAAATAGGCTGGATTTACACCTTGTGTCTGCTAAAGTAACTGATGATCTGTATTTTAGCACCTTTCAACCATTTTAGTTGTAATTAGGCTTTTTGGAAGTCAGAAAATAATGACTGGTTTTTGGCTCAGCTTATGCCCTCTTGAAATTCTACTGTCTTGCTTTGTCTGCCCTTACGAAATACCTACTGTTTCTTATTGACTGTTCTTAAGTCCGTGCTCAGTTCAGCCCGAGTGTAAAATTTGAAGTATTTGTACTCCTGTACGGCTCAATCCCATAATGTAATATCCCTTGTATTTTTCTTGTCTTTGGAGACTCTTAGCAGACTCTTAAGTCTGTTTTAAGAATTATAACACCCAATATTGCTCTATTCTCAGAACTGGGTTTACCGTTTTTGCTGCCAGCTGAAAGATCTCATTATTGGGAGCATATTGCATGTGATCTGTCAAGATACAGAGCTGAAAGTTTAAGAATCTGCGTTTTTTTGAACGTTGGTAACATTTGTTTTCAAAGGGACTAGGATCAGGCTGACACCTAGGGCCTGATCTTTTCGTTGCTGACAAGTTTAAACACCTGTTGATTCCTGGACTTTCAATGCCTGTGTAGCCACTCTTTCACAATATCTTGGACTTTCTTCAAGTATTTATTTATTACGTCCCTAAAACAGATAGTATGTGCAGTATATTTTCGGAGCAATGAGGACAAGCTGATTTTAGAATAAGATAACATTAACTGTGAAACAATGCATTGTAAGTTTTGCCAAGTATATTCAGATTTTTAGCTAAAGAGGATCTGTTTTTAAAATAAAATGTGATAACTGCTTTGCATCTTTAAGTAGACATGGAGGTGCTACATCTGCTACTATGTCATGTTTGTATTTGTTTGAACTAGCTAAAGAACAGTTTGCCATAGATTGCAGGATAAACATTCTTCACAGGATAAACATTCAAATGAAAAGGAAAATGTGATTCACAAAAAGTTTTTCATCTTGCTTCGATCATGCAGACAAGGGATTGACCCAGTAAGCCTAACTCTCCTAGTTAATCTGAAGGTCAATAAGAATGATGCCAAGCTTTACATCGAAACTGAATTTTTTTATGCTGTAGTAATGTATTGCCTCAGTCTGCTTGATCTATTGAATACGGATGTACATGTCTAAAGGACTTCATTGTTACTTACTCTTTCATGTTGCACTGTTATTACTGTATTGGGAAGGAATAGCTGCTGTTAGGTTTTGCAGGTCACACTCGATTCATAAGGAATACATTTTGCCCCTTTTCTAGGAAGTCTACAGTGCATGTATAGAGACCTGTGACGTCTTTCAGTGTTGTTTTTTTTCTCTTTTTAAAGAAAATCTAAACAAGTAAGTGGATGCTAGTCAGCATAATCTGAAGAATCTTGAATATAAGCCAGCAAGCCTGTATAATATGTTAAAATTTAGTGCAGGAGGATTTTAATTTTAGGTGTGCAATGGGCTTCTCTGAAGAACTGTTTTATTTCTGATTGTTAAAATGTATCCAGCATTTATTCAGCACCTTCATTTGTAATATAACTGCAAATTGTGATGACTCAGTGAGGCATGTAGGTAAATCAAACTATTTTAGTTTGTAGAGAAACTTAGCTCAAGGCTGAGGTCATAGGCTTCAGTACAGCAATGACTATTCAAATGTACCCAGTTCTCTATCCTAAAAGTAAGTTCTATAAAATTGGATATGAAAATTGGGAAAAGGAACATTGTTGGTACAGAACAGTTTCTCACTGTTTCCCTTTTTCTCTGGGTTTATTTTAGAACTAGACTGGGAGATTGACTTTTTTTTTTCTGGACTCTCAGCTACTTCCATTATTTATTTCCTCACTTTTCTGTGTATATATAACAGCATTTTCATCACTGTTACTTATCCTTATTTATGTGAAGATGGGTGAGATGTAAGCAGCAGCATAATAATTGAGCACTGCACCAGGTAAAACCTACTGTCCATCATGCAAAGGCTACAGTGGTAGAGAAAAAAATCCAGAGAGGAAACAGTATTGTGTGTCCTGAATGCCTGAAGTAAGACAGGGAGTGAGTGTTATCTCCAGTTCTTTGCTGTGCAGTGAGCTGTTACTCAGAACCGTTGATTGCGTCTGTGTGGAATCCCCTTACTGTCAGTAATGCCTGTGTGGAACTCGTGTTAACACTTACCAATCCAAGGGTATTTATTTTGTTTAGATGCCCCTTGTGCTTAATTAGAAGTAGTCGATGACGTGCCAGCTCACAGCTTTAGATGACTGAAAGTGAGATGAGATGACATGGATATATGCAAAGATCGTCCTCTCCCTTGCTTACAGTTTCTTGAAGCAATAGGCATGAGGTGCTTTCCCAAATTACTGGATGTAATGTGGATACTGGATGCCCCAGCATGTTGTGGCAGTAAGTATAACCCCAAGAACATTGAACACCTGCTCTAGGTCAGCTATATAGGAAGCCAGCCAGCCATAATGCTTGGCTGATGAAGTTACACCAGGGTGACTTCAATATCCAGGTGATGTCCTGTTTCCCAGCCATTCCTGTGATAAGCAGATTTCCAAGTGCCTGGAGGCATTGTACATGAAGTAACTGATTGATAAATCTGTGATGCATCCATAGGCATGGTTCGTAAGTAAATCTGATTTTGAAAGGACGTAGTATTTAAAAATATTGCTATTTGTCATGTTGTTATTACAAATCTTACAGTACCTGATGTTTTTTCAAAGCTACCGGCTTCTGGAATTGGGTACTAACAAAAGAAACCCAGCTGCTTTCAAAAGCACAGAAAGTTTATCATCCTTATTCTCCTCTATAAACCCTGTAAAATCTTGAAATACTCCAAAATTAGAAAACAAATTAGAAGTGCCTTAAATTTGGAACATGAACTAAAATGTTTTTCATTTTGGGGGACCTATTTCTGGATTTCTATACCATGTACTGTACTGTTAGTATTGGCCAATGTCAGTGGACTGTGGCTCTGTTGTTGTATTTTTCTACATGGTGCTTACTTGAACAGAAATAAATTCATTTTAGGAAACACTTCACTAGTTTGGGTCCCTAAAGATAGGATCCCAAGGCATAATTAGATGCCTCTATCAAATTGTTCTGATTTTCACTTATGCTAACCTTTATCAGTTTCTAATTGAACTGTGAGTAGTATCTGTTGAAAAACAGTTCTTAGGTGGCTGCTAGCTTGTTGTCTGTGATTTCTAACTTCAGAAACAGGTACATTTTGGTATGCTTGTACAAGCAAATGATCTTTTTAGCCAGGATGCAGTTTGTTGGAGTATTTTTATTTTTTAATTTTTTTTTAATAAACCCCTCTTCTTTTCCTGCTGACCAAGACTAAAGCAAAAATTAATAGATTTTAAGTTCTCTGAGAGAAGAACTACCTTCTTCCACTATGCAGTTTGGCAATATCTAGCTGAAGCCTGTGATTCTGGATCTGAGAGTTACTACTGTGACACACAATAAATAAATCAAGAATATGAATTACAAAGATATAGCAACTACTTTCTGCTAGGCAGCATTAATCGTAGATTAGTCAAATGTGGAGGAATACTTATAATGAAACTGATACACAAAAGTGCATTTTCACTTCTGTAGTGTTGTTTTTGCAGACATTTCTAGTGTGTTGCTTTTGTGTGTGTGATTGTCTGAATTTAGACACAGAAGAAGTTTCAATTCATGCTGCTTTTGTTTCAGTTTTAAATCTACTGCAGATGACAGAGTTTTTACAAGCTTTGCTGACAAGAGTTTGGAAAAACTTATTAATTGGACATTTCTTTCCCACTAGAGACTGAGATGAATGCCATTTCTCCAGGAATCTTTTTTAGGTATCAAAGCTAAGAGGGTTTATGTTTCTTTTAGTTTGACTGTATAAACTGTAAAACTGCATTTAAGCATTAATTATCTTGCAGTTGTCCAACTTATCTACCAGTATGTGCAAATGCTCATAGATTAAAGCAGTAGTCTATTTACAGACAGTTACTAGTAAAAAAAAAAAAAAAAACCTTTCTGAGATTTTTTGGTGTTTTGAAAATACCCGAAGCGTTAGTGTTATCAACCAATTAACTTCCAGAGACTATGGTAATGTGACATTCACAAATGTTAGGAGGATTTTGGTTTATATTTACAGTCCTGTAGTTGTCACCCATTACGTGTGTAATCTTAATGATAGTTTATTTTAAAAAATTACCTGCCTGTAAAAATCTAAGGTAAGCATTTGAAAGCAGCAAAGGCATCTTGAAATCTATTCACTTTCTTTCTTTTTTTTTTTTTAACATTCTCTCCTTAAGTCTCCTGCCAATTTCAGCTGTTTCATGATCACATTTTCGTGCTTCTAAAAAGTCTGTCCTTTCCTTCTTTACAGCGCTAAAAGATACACAAGGATTGGGGAGCTGAGTAATATAAAATTCAGAAAAAGCATGAGGCTAAATTATTTGCTTAGTTCAAACAATGGACCATACATAAATTCCCTAAAGTGTTTCAAAAAAGTGTTGTGTTAACTTCCATAGCATTTTCCCAGGGGCAGAGGACAGCCTCGCTGCCTGCGTTCCTGTGTGGCCCTCACAGAGGTGAGAGGAGCGTGGCCAGAATGCTCTTAGCATCTCTTCACCCGCACTGGCCACTGGATGGAGAAGTAGCATCGTGTTCCCACAGGCTGACAGCAGCTCTCTGGGTTTCCCCATGCCCAGAATATATGGAGCTGCCGACAGGCTCTGACTCCTGATTTAGTTTGTGCATCTGTTTCATCTGTGTCTTATTCTATGGAAAAGCTTAAGTGCTGTAGTGGTCGGTAATTTTCTAGGAGCCTGGGTAGGCTAATAAATGTGCTCATGGCACTGACTCGGTCTTCTACTAATAGACTAGTTTTTAGTGTTGTCTTTTTTGAATTCTTGCTGCTGACCTTGGCACTGTTAGGAGCTTGTCTTCAGAAACTACGTTTCATATGTAAAAGCATACATTTTTTTTTGCCATACTTACTGCAAATCTGGAACCTGAGCCAGATTAAAATTGCATTCTCTTCTGTTATCGTCACCGATTAGAGTGACCTGTTTCCAATTAAAGAACAGGATAATGTTGTCGTATCCATTTAAGAGGATTTAAACACCAGTCATTCTCTTGGGTTTCATCTATTGCACATGGAAAATATGTGCTGGAATTGTAACAGCAGAACAGAAATTTGTCATTGTCCTGACTAAATTTTTGCAGAACAGGCAGCATCTCTCTTTTGCTTCTCAAATTTAAAGAGCTTGGGTCCAGGTGGGAAACTTCGGAGTTTGTTGCATGGCAGTCCTCTTATATAATGCCTGGCAATGCCATCACAGTTGACATGATGTTTTAATTGGTTCTTGTGTTCCTAGATCTTTCTAGGAAAATCTGAGGATTTGGTTAGCTCTTTAGGGTGCTGCTTCTGATGAAGATTACAATTAAGGGGCAGCTGTTAGCCAGAAAAGCTTGGGTACAGCATCAGGAAATTTGTTATTCGTTAAAGATTTCAGTTTATATAGTGATGGAGGAAATTTTACTTACTGATAAAGTAATGAGCAAATTGAATTTAATACATATTTTTCCAGGTTCCCCCTTTTTTTTTTTTTTTTTTTGCACTTCATAACAAGTGAAAAGGAAAGAGGAGTGGCAGTAGGGAAGGACTACCATCACAGGTGCACTCGTCTCTTTCCATGCGCTGAAGCCAGACCATAAGTATTTTAAGACCTCTGGGTTGGAGTGTGGTTCCCTGTACACAGCCTTAATTGCTCCCATTTAAGACCACTTATCCTTCCAGAGAACAGCAGACGTACCCTCAGGTAAACACAGTGATGAGTGAGGTGTATATATACATATAGCAAGGAGATAGCATTTTGCTGGCTGTATGGCACAAGGACATGCTGCAACAAGATATGGGTGAAACTTGTTCTTGTGCAGATGGCTGCACCAACCCCCCCTCCTTATCATTTAAGAACACTTCCATCTTCTCAGAAACAAATGGATGGAGTAGTTCAGCAGTGGCTGAATCTCTTCTGTGCAAGCATGTGCTGCTTCCAGAGAGGCAGTCTGGTTACTGCCAAATGAGAAAAATCGTGAAATGCCCTGTTCTTTTGTGTGCATAGTAAGCAGGGGGCTTTGGTGGTACAATAGAGCTGTAGGTGTGTTGCTGGGAAAGAAGCGAGTGGGTGATTCTCAAGGTGCCCAAGTTGTGAGCATCTTGGGCACACCTCCTCGTGTGGGTATGTGATGACAAGCGTTCACCTCCCTGGGCCATGATGAGTAGGCATTTGTGATTTGGAAACATCTTAATCAGGTGGTGGGATGACCCCATTCCACTGTCTATCAGAGCTCTTCTCAAAGAGAAGTACACCACAGAGGTTGTCCTGTTCTGCACCAGCAGAAAGGAGCCTAGAGTTGACCCATAATGGTTGATAGAAAGAATGCTGTCATTTGAAAGCTCCATAACAAGTTAGGAACCCTTAATCTCACAGATTCAGTCTATACCTAAAATTTTAGAAAAAAATAATTGATTTCTGCATCTCTCATTTGCTGCTTCTTAAAAAGTCATGGCTCTGAGGGTACATAAGAGGAACGATGGCTCTCTGATTGTTGCTATGATTTTTAGCTTTTTAGCTGCTTCTAAGACTGCATAGCTTTCCAGTCACTAATAATTTGATTTTTTTTTTTCCATAAATATAAGCAAATGGTCCATGCCAGCACACAAATAGCCCTCTTTGAAGCCCCTTTAATTATAGGAAATGTCACAGTTGAAAGAGTCTTTCCTTTTGGCGTAATGGCACAGAATAACATAGACAGAATGTTGTGCAGTAAATAACTGAACTTGATGCAGGAAAATAACTTTTATGTTCAACTATTATAATAGAGAATTTGAAAATCTTGACATTTTTTTCGGCAGTTGAATTATTTAAAGTTAAAATGTAAACATCAATGTGCCTTTTTGTGGCACTTAGAAAAAATACTGATTTGGTTTTTTCCAAAGGTATTACTTGGAAAAGGCTTCATGGACATGAGTTCTTCATAACTTCTTGCTTAATAATAGACATGTGGAATTCATGGCTACTGAAAGGCGTGATAACTGTGTAAATACTTTTAGCTCCTTATGATGGTATCTAGAGCCAAGAACTCCTGCATTGTGTTTATAGTAGCATGCTGCTGTAGTCAAGGTTAAACTAAGATATAAGGCATTTTGGAAAGCAGTGGCCATTCATTTTTTTTCTTCTTTTTTTTTTTTTCCATTTGATAAATATTGTGTTTCAAGTAAGAGGCAGCTTCTGCTATTATATAAAATTTTGGCACAATAAATGTGGTGTTTGCTGAAAAGTAAGTTCAGCCTCTGCCTCATAAAGAAAACGAACTAAGAAACTGTTCTCCTGTCTCAGTTACATTAATAGGTATTTTGGTGTTATCTATCAAAACTTGCCATGTTTAGGAGACTTACCATAAAAATGCATGTTATGGATGGATATGTCCTGTTCTTATGTATTATTTTTTTGTTAAGCAGAGCATAACAAGATGGAAATTGATACCAGTTCTTGTTAACTTGTATCTAGTCCCCCAGGTAGCTGCAAAACTGAATGTAGGCAAGCACAGGCATGATGGAAAGTGATGCTACTCATTTTGCCTTGAAACCATGTGAGCCACGTGGTGGCCAGCACCTACCTGTTGAGCTGGGGTTCACCTCTGAGCAGATCAGCTGCAGCTCACCGTGGCTGCTCTGTTCCGTGTCTGGTTGGAAGAGCCAAGCTGCAGTGGGGACTGCTGCTTCTGAATTTCAGCCAAGGGAGGCAGTGCTGCGCCAGGGCAAGTTCTGGTTGTTGTTGACTCTGCTTGCCCACTCCCAGTGTGGAAATGGAGCTGCGCAAGCAATAGTGTCATCTGCCATAAATCACACAGGCAGTGGAGCAACACTCATTCAAGCTGATGTGCAGGACCTGTTTACTAGGTTATCTACAAATAAAATTTAAACAGCTTGCTACTTTTATTAATTAAGTTGTAACCCACTAATATAGAATCAGGTAATGAAATTGAGCTGACTTAATAATTCTATGAGATCTCTCATCAAGATAATGTTTAACTAAATACTCTGCTCATAATTGCTATGAGTGTATGCTTTTTTTAATGGGTTTTTCGGGAGGGAAAGCAAGAGGACAAAGGAAAGTTAACTGCAGGCAGGCCTTCTAGTTAAATTTGATTTTGATATTATATTATAGATAAGAAATGTCACAGTTGCGATTACTACATTTATCTATGTGGTTTTGCATAGTAGTAGTTCATCTTTCCTAGTCAAGGATAGTTTCTAATTTGTACAAAAGGTGTGGAATTAGGTTATGGATCTGTTTAAAACGGGCCATACTATAAAATACATAACTTCAATATCTGAGTTAGAATTTCACCGTAAAGCACATACATCCGAGGTCCTTTTTCTTCTACTTATACTGCAAGTTATGTTTAAAAATATTGCCTGCACTGTGCTACAGTGTTGTACCATGACATTTATGTCACTCAATTTACAGATGGGTTTTGTAGGTTGGGGAACTGAGTTGAAGTGGGTAAGGAGTATTTCCGGTGCTCCAAGTCTGGAAGCATAGCTCAGGGGCGGGACTCCTGGTGCTCCCCACTGCATACATTTACATGTAAGTTAGCTATTAAGTTGAAAAGATCACTCATTAGCAGGTTTTCTGAGCATCAGAATACAATCCTTGCTCATAAACATGAGATGTTGGCAAAATGTTAATGAGGCAGCAATTACTTTAATGGGCAATAGTCCGGGCTGGTTTTCAAGCTTCTCCATCATTCTCCCTCTCTAATATAATGTATGTTAACGGTAGCTTTCACTTGCCTGTGTTCATAAGCAGTATATACTAACCAGTGGCATTTCAGTTTTGCCTCAAGTTTGCCTTTTCTTCAAGAAATTTACAAGCAAGTTTTTCGAAGTTGTATGAAGCAGTACAAACAAAGTGAGTGTTCATTTTATTCTGGAATGAACAGCTGGACCTTACAGGAAATGTATATGGTTAATGTCATAACCATTCCTCTACATCAATAGTGTTCCCCAGGTGCATAAGGCCTGGAGTATTGTTTGATGAATATAATGATGTGAGGTTTTTAATTGAATTAGTTTACATGTTACATGATTGAAAGGACCTGTTTAAGCAGGTGTTATCATATTTAAACCGGCCTATCTGATCTTCCTGTGGCCAAGGTTGACTTTACAGCCTTAATGCAATAATTTTACTCAGAATTGCAGACAACTTCACGCTGCCAGCTGAGATACTAGTGTTTTCATGAACTCTATTGTTGCTATTCAGAATGAACAGTTTTGTGAGAGTTCTGGTGGCTAAGAGCAAAACAACTAATAATACTGATATTTTAATTACCGTAAATCAAGTTACTGGAGAAGAAACACTAAGTGGATAGATGGGAAAAGGTTTTGCTTTGCCGTCTGCTTTTGCAAATAAGTTTGAAGGATAGTGACTGGGTTCTAAGCTTTGCTGCTGCTGAGTCTGCCTGTGGTTTGAGTTCTTGGATATGTCAGCAGTATTGTGAATCTTTGGCTATTGTTGGTAAGCTTTATTGCCACAAGCATGACATTGGTGACTTTGTTTCCTACTCTGTGGTGGGTAAGCCCTGACGCATTACAAGTGATGCATGAGTAGTGTGAGAGTTGTACTACCTTTAGTTTTGGCCAAGTTTTCCGATGCATAAAGGGACCTTTCCCACAAGTACATATGAAACAAACAAAATGTTTTCATTTTAGTAACTGAAATTAATAAAACAAGCTATAAAATACTAGAATTACCTTTGAAAGTTAATGATGAACAGGTTTGTAAGGAAGTTTTTTACTGTGCTCCTGTTTTATGAATTAAAATGCTTGCGTATTTGATGGTCAATAGCAGCATCTTAGAACCAGGGGACTTGAGACCTTGCAAAATGCAGTATTAATTATGCTTTCTAAACATGTAATTCACTGTGATTCTCCCTTCTTAACCTCAGCTTACACGTTTAGCTTTTGCTGCCAAAGTAAACTAGAGTTAAAAGGAGTTCTTCAGCCAAATCTGGATCCATTGTCTGCATGCCATGTAGTGTGCCTCAGAGCAGCCCTTGTGTGCAGTGTTGCATGGAGCATGCTCGGATTCCTCAGCATCTCCGTACTCTACTGCATGCTGATCACCTCGGCAGCGGCTGCCAGCTCACGCTGCTGCTGCTGCAAATGCACGCTGTGCTGATGCAGGCACCATAATAGGAAGCACCTAGGCCTGTCATAAACAAACAGGGCCAGGGGAAAAAAGTGCAAGCCTGACGTATGGTGTGGCCATAGCAACAAGCGGAGATGAGGGTGCCATTTTGGAGTAAGTGCAGGCTAGTGTGGCTCAACAAGAAGCCAGAAAGTATCTTTGCTGGATTTACAAAGCTATTCTGTGTATGCACGTCAGAGGTTTTCTGAAACACAGTACTTTGCAAGAAGACAGCTTACAAAAACCAAAATCTGAAATTAAGCACGTAAGGGTGTCTCTAATGAGATTATTTTTCACTTGCAATGAAAACTTTAGCTGGAAATTCTATAAGCACATTTACTCCTGAGAAATATTGATGTGGTGAATTATTTGACGAACAACAGAATAGCTCTTTGGATGCATAAACTTTAAAGCCCAGAGCTCAGATTTCTCAGTAAAATGCCTGTGTTTTTCTTTTACTGTGAAGCATGGCAAAAGTTTTGTATGTCTGAATACTGGACCCAGGTAAGATTGCATTTCATAATTTGGTAATTAGTTTATTTTTCCTCTTTTCTTAGCATCAGTAAAGAAGAAAATGTACATTTTCTAACTGGGAGGGATTTTCTGCAGTTGTTTTTTTGGTTGACACTGAAAAGGTTTCAGAGGCTTTATTATAGGAGGGCTCTTAAAGCTCATCACTCTGAAGATGATGCAGTTGGTCGATATGTAGTCAAAGCTTGGCATTTCTAGCTCAGCTTTCAGTACATCACTGCTCACAGAACTTGATTTTTAAAATGTAATTACTGAACTTTAAATACAAGAAGATAAAATGGCTGGAAAACTGCAGAAACAAATCTTGGTATTGGGGAGGCTAAAATTTAAGTAATCATTTTTCTTTGATAGTCAGGAATATACTTATGTAATCTGATCTTTGTTTCACAGAGGTATGAAAGATTTGGTGTAGGAATATCAAACAACAATACAAAAAACTGTGTTGTTGGGATAAAGTAGAACTGCAGGAAGAAAAAGAATTTTATAACTATATTGTGGTGACTTTTTTGTCTTTCTAGGTAGATGTGATTCCTGTACTCGTGTGTATTTTAGATCTTATAGATATGGTATAAATTAAAGTGTGCTGATGTACATAGGGGTTTGGGGTTTGTTCTTACAGTTATTATCAGGGCTTGAAAAATGTCCTTGTCATAGAAAACTAAAGCAGCCTGACTGACTTACGTGGAGGGTGAGAGGACAGGTGTTGGTGTTAGATCTTGTTACACGCTATCATTTGAACAGTGTGCCTAAGTGTGAAACCATGCCTTAATTGCTCTTGAGGGGAGGAGTCACCTGGGTTTTGGTTTTGTTTTGGGTTTTTTTTTTTTTTGTTTTATTCTACTGTATCTTGGCTGTTGTAAAATAGTGTGCTTTACACAGATCTATCTGTTACCACATTGGTCATTTCACCCCACATCTTTCCCGGCAATGGTTTCTTGCTGTTGCTGATGCATGTTGCTTTGTTGAATGGCAAGTCACGCTGACCTGTACTGCGTCTGCCAGGTGGCTTGCTCACGGGTTGGTAGGTGGTAGCACTGGAAGTGGTAAGATCCATTCTGACTTGCACATTTTGACTATCAGGCGACTTCAAGGAGTCTGTTTGCAGGCTTGATGAATAGGTCAACTTTGCTTCATAGCCGTTTTGCTGTTGGAAAATGTTCTAATCCAGACCAGGGACTTTATGTATTTATACTGTTATTTTAATATGAGCTGATTCATATACAGTACATTGAACAATAGACAAGGCAAATGTTTGTTCTAGTCAGGAAAAGTATGTGTTGTGCTTTCTGTGGGCTGGGCAATATTGGGAATTCACGTCACCTAATGCGTACTGAGAAAACAGTCAAAATCAGCAACATGTTTGGTTTATAGAAGGTGGGAATATGCTTTTTACCCATGTAGCCATAAATTGAGCAGTAACTAAAGGAATAAGCATATCTATCTTGTGATGTATGAAAATTAACTTTAAAAATCACTGAAGTTATCAAATGTTACATCCTATCTAATTTTAATAGAATTTTTCTTAGACAAGGCATAAACTCTGTAGTTTACTGTAAAGTCCTAAATAGACAAGTTACACTCATTACATCCTTTCAGTTTTGTTCTGTGTTTTGGCGATTGAGCAAAAGTATGGCATTAGGGGGGCTGGATGGTGGTACTGGAGCATTGTTCCCATTGTCTGATGTATTTGAACAGTTTGTTCAGATTCAACTAAGATTTGATCTAATGCCTGCTGCAGCTAATGAGAGTCTTTAAATTTCTTTATCAGGCTATGGATGGAGCCCATAGCCGGTTTTATTTAGCATTGTTATCTCTTTGATAAAGAGTTGGTAGAATCAGCTGTTAAGGCAGGGGCTTTGGAGGACTGGTGTAAATTTAATTGGTTGCAGACTCTGAGCCTTTTTAATGTTTCTATCCTTGTCGTGGCAAAAATGGGCTTGTCCGTATGTGTGAGCCCCCACGTAAAAGGGTAGTCTGATGTCTTTCTGCATCTGCCGAGGTGTCTCCAGTGTCTCACGCACTGCTCGGAGCTTTTCCAGCTGCTCCAAACATTGCATGTAAGTGTATATATGGGCAAAAACCAGGCAAATTTTACCAGCTTTTATTTTAACTGATAAAAATGCAAGTCAAAGATAAAGATGATGTCATATTTATTTAGAGCTTATTGGTTTTATTTGATTTTAAGGTGATTTTCAAACTAGGGTTGATTTTTATAGAGACTTAAGAATATTTATTTAAGAGGACTGAAATATGAAAAAGCCTTGTTTCTTGATAAAATAAATAGTAATAGTGAAAAGTTAATAGATAATCTTTTGTTTGAATGTCTGTGTAGTTTTTATCTGTATTGCAAGTTCATCAGAGAATATACCCCAATCTAATGATGTAGTTCTGTTAGTGGAACCTGATTAGTTCTCTGAATGTGGTGTTATTTTCATGATTTTTAGTCTGCTTTTGGTTTTAAAATTCACATGAATGGCAGAATTTGTTACAGTTTAGTGTCCAGAAAAGATAAGTGATGGTGGGTTATCATTAATTAAACGAATTTACATTTCAAATGAAATTGTCTTTAATGCTTTGCTATATGAGTTCATAAGTGACCTAAATTATTGAAGGTAAAGCATATTAATTAATATACTATTATTTTATTATTAATTTACATTTAACTATTGTTAAACATAAAATATTCACTATTTATAAACCATGAATAAATGCAGTGTTTACAGAAGGTGATTTCTGTATAGGTTTACAGTACATACTGGAAATTGCTAAATAAATATAAGCCACATCTGAGCATTTTCAAAGGAAGTATTGATTAAGCAATAAAATTGTTTCTTTGTAAATATCAATGTATTGGTTCTCTGTAGAAATGGGATTCTCAAGAGCACCTCACAGAGTGAGTTGGTGAGGGGTGAGTACACTGATGTGGCAAGTAAGCCTTTATTTATTTGTGTATTCCATACTACTTATTCTTCTAGAAAAGTTACCATAAAAATGCTTTCTACATTTGAACAACCAGTATGAATGATGTAAAAATGTTGGGGGGTGAAAAAGAAGTGAAGGATTACTGAAAGAGTGCTTCTCACCTGAAATGCATTTCTACAAAGTTAATGAGAATTACATATATTTATATTCCTATGTTTTGTGTGACTTGGATCATTTTGGTGCTTTATTGGTATTTGTTAGGTTCATTTTGCAACAAGGAAAGTGAGAGAGCTCACACAAAATCCTTTCAGCTGTTGTGGTGAGACTGTGTTGGAGGCTAATAGTTTTAGGAGTTGTGTTCAGCAGATCCCTGTAGCTACCTTAAATAAAACTTAGTGCCAAACCAGCTGTGTTTCGCAGGGTTCCTGGCGTAGCCCATTGGCTCTGAGCTGGCGAGATGAGAACCAGCTGTAGCCTGGAGGTTATGTGAACCACATAGCACAAGAGTGGTTCTCAGTTAATACCCCTGTCTTGCAACAGCTCATTGTGGGGTGAGAAGGAACAAAATTTTAGCAGGATGGAGTGACGCTGCAGCTCTACACTTGTGGAAGAACCAGGATTTCAGTTGCATCTCCTGACCCTCAGTCGTTGTTGCCGATGGTTTCTGTTTCCAGGAGCATGCTTTCCTCAGCAAGTCTAATTCTTTGTATGTTCCTTTCTGCCTATATTGCAATGAGCTATAGGCTCAGAGGAAATCGAGGAGATACCTGAAGAGGGCCTACAGGAAAGCTGGAGAGGGATTATTCATAAAGGCTTGTGGGGATAGGACCAGGGGGAATGAGTACAAACTGGAGAGGGGCAGGTTTAGACTAGACATTAGGAAGAATTTCTTCACTGTGAGAGTGGTGAGACACTGGAAGAGGTTGCCTAGGGAGGTTGTGGCTGCCCCATCCCTGGAGGTGTTCAAGGCCAGGTTGGTTGGGGCCTTGGGAGCCTGGTCTAGTGAAATGTCCCTGTCCCTGGCAGGGGGTTGGAACTAGATGATCTTCCAACCCTAACTATTTTAGGGTTCTATTTAGAAACTCCAGTAGCTAGAGATGAAGGACGCAAACAGTCCTGTTCTTCAACTGCCTCTCAGCTGCTGGTTGCTGCCCAGCTGAGACTCTGCTCTCGCAGTCTGAGGACTCACTCACTCTGCTGCAGCTCAAGGGAAGGTTGCCAAACCTAAAGCAACCCATCCATGCTGGCAGGGGGCAGGAAGGAGTGTTCTTTGTCAGGTATGGGTGTGTCGCTTGTCTTGACCAGCACCTGGCCAGTGCCTCCCCATCATGGCCTGATCTTAACCTGCCAGACTTCAACCACAGGTGCAGACACCCATGGCCGGCAAACTGAGCACTGGGCGACGGAGCAGGGTGACAGCTCTGCGCGATTCAAACGCAGCAGCACCCCACCATGGACTGTCACCATGACACAGGTCAGTGCCCAAAAAGGCATTCAGATCCTCTACATAGGATGAGAGGCAAATTGCTGGTGTTGATAGACACAAAGTAAGGAAACAGAAATGTGCCACAAGCTTCCTCCTAAAAATACTGAGATCTGTCGTGAGAGGGGTTTAAATCACACCAGTAATGAGTATGCAGTCGGGAACCTACAGACCTGCCTTTGGCCTGATTTTGTTATCTTGTCTTCATCTCGCTGGTGTACCAGTAAACCCAGCCTCAGAGTACACCTGACTGCGGGACTGGAAACCACCTGAGTTTCATGCTTGTTTGCTTAATTTGACCTAGAGGCATTTGGGCAAAATGCTCACTTGGACAATAAAAGAAGCATTCCATTTTTATGTTTCCCTGAATGCCTGAGACAGGGGTGTAACGGATGAGGCTGGTTCTTTCTCTTCTTCTGGACAGATAAATCTTCGGTTTTTTTGTGAATCTACTTAGATCTAGAGCATCTAAATAAACAATCAAATGAAAGGTATGAAGGACACTTTGCATATTAGTTGGTGAATGACCCTTGCTGAGTGTTTCATTGAAAGAACAATGACACTATCACATGCTCTTTAGTTAGAAGTACAATAGCCATGATTTAATAAGAACTGGAGCCTGAACCAACAAAATTGCATGAAAGAACTTGCTTTCAAAATGTTGGTATCTACTGTTGATGATATACAGGCACTTGCTAAGGCGTGTTTATGTCAGAGTTGTACTGAGCTTGCTGCAGTGTTAGTAGTTACTTGGCAGTCCACAATTCTCTGCTTTTGTCCGTAGTGTCATTGCTTTTTTTTCATAGGATGGCTTTTACCTTCTTTTTTTTTTTGTAAACCTAGCAGTAGTATTTAGAACATACTAGGAAAAATAGGAAATGGTTTAGTTCATGTTTCTTTTTCATATGTATTAGAATTAGAAAAAATGTCATATCTAATTTTTGCTTCTTCCCAACAACAGTAGGTATGTTGTGCATGACTGTAGCTTTAAAAAAGGTGATTAAAAGACTCATTAAAAGACTTTTAGTATGAAATGGCAACTATTCAAGAAGATTTCTGATGAACTGTTAAAGCATGTGCTTGGCCAGATCTACAGTAGGAAGACCTCATTAAAATAAGAATGCTACATTACAGGAGAAGTAAGATTTATCCAGCAATATCAATGAAGCAGGTTTCTGTCCTTACATAGCAAGCCAGTTTTCTGTGTGAAATAGGCAATACCCACAAAGCTCAGTTCTTGCTGGTATGGCTGTATTGGTCTTGGAGTGAGTGTGCCATCTCAACTCAGAGTGAAGAATCGTTGCTCTGTGCACGTTTGCTAGACATAGCTGTCTGCACAAATGCATAATGTGGGTACATACCTCTTTTGTGTCTGTGTTACAGTATATATTTAATTTATGGGGTAGATATTTACTTGCGGTATGCATATATATATATATTCAAAAATATGAGTACATTATTGAGATGGCTCTGCATTTTATATTCATTCATTTTATTACAGACTTGCGTCTTAGCCCAAATTGACACGCTTGTTGAGGAGGAAAAAACCCTCCCAAAGGATAAAGAGAGGGTGAAACTGCAAAAGATTTTCTTTCTAGATATCTTCAAATTGTTTCTTCTGTAGCAGCGTGAGAGTTGCTTGAGGTCTGTGGGGTGCCAGGAGTGGCACCAAGGAGTGAGTGTAATGGCAGTCCTTGCAAACTGGTGGCAAGCTGGAATTTTTTTTACTTGTATTTTTTGTATACTGTGTCTGACAGATGTATCTGCCAGTGTTAAGTAGGTGATTTATAACTAGATATGAGCTAGAAAAAGAAGAAAAAAAGTCATGTGTGTTTAAAGCCAAATCTTCTCCGTTCAGTAAGAAGGGAACTGTTGGGATTTCCTACAAATTATTTTAGGGAAAAAAAGAATCCTGTTTCTCTTTTCACAATACTTAAATGACAAAAGTATTTATTTGCAGAGGAGCGTCTTGATATTAGAAGAAATCACCTTTATTGTTAAACTCGTGTGAATACCTTTGTGGACTTGGCAGAAGTTGCTTTGGAAAAGGCTTAAATGTACTATGTCCTTATCCTGTAAT
The DNA here is from genome assembly GCF_017976375.1 of Cuculus canorus. Lineage (NCBI taxonomy): Eukaryota > Metazoa > Chordata > Aves > Cuculiformes > Cuculidae > Cuculus > Cuculus canorus. The sequence goes on along the minus strand of NC_071441.1, from coordinate 9,863,489 downwards.
AGGAGTATCCTTATGGGACATTAACACTAATATACCTTTTAAAACTTACTTATGTGAGTAAGGTGTAGAAAAGGCATCTGCAGTTGCCATAACTGGGATAACACATACAGGTTGTTGGAATTCCTGTGCCGCAGGGCATGGCGGTTTAGCTGGAGCTAAAAGCACATTTATCTCAATAATATGGCATAATATTTTTTAACAGCAGCATTCTTTCAACATTGGTATTGCAGAATTTTAAGTGTGTTATTGAAGTGTTATGTTTTTGCAGTACCTCTGACACTTTTCTTAAATGCCTTTGGACTGAAATATATCTGCGGAGCTGTGCTGAAGTAGGCATAACCATGTAAGATGCATTTACTAAATCGCACTGATCTTTCTACTTAGATTATTTTTTCTTCTTTGCTCTTTGAAAAGCATATTATAGTGTCTATAAAGCGTAGGAGCTTACTGCTGAGGAGCATAGGAGCAGCCCTGAGACTATACTTAGAGCAAAACTTGCCAGTTTTATATATTAGTTGCTCTGACAAAACATCCTTGGCTGGGCTGCACTTTGGGAATCAAGGAGTGTGTATCAATATGTTGTTTGGAAAATGTCCAAATTCAAAGCATGACAAAGAAGTGGCTGTTCAATGAAGCATAAAATATGGTATAAACTCTCTCTCCCCCCCCCCCCCCCCCCCCCCCCCAAAGTACAGGTAAAGGATTTTTTTTATCACTGTTTTTAGGGCAAAAGTTGAAAGGCCTTCTGTTCATATCAGGTACTGTTCACAACAGTAATTTCATGGATGAAACCTTGGGATTGTTGGCTATGCCTTTGATTCTGTCAGTTGTCCAGTGAGGTAGAGCGATAACCACCTGAGCTATTCATCATAGCTTTCTGCTAGGACGACTGCCTCCTCAAATCTGCTGTCATAACTGCAGCTGTTACCATACTCTAATCCACATTGCTCTGATTAAATTAGTTTTTAACACTAGCTTTTTTGTAATTCACATCATTTTGACTGCATTGAGTTAAGGGGGAAATAAATATATAACAGAATATTCTAAACGGCAAAGTATTTGTAGACATTAAACGTAATGTGCTGCAGGAGGTTGGTTGTTCTGTTGGGGTTTTTTTAGAAGCTATTATATACATACTATATTCTGTCATTATGCAGAATTCCTGCAAGAAAACTGTAGGTGAATATTGTGTCTTAAAAGATTGCTAGTGGTTCCCAAAATATGGTTTGCAATAGGGTATAATTTTGGTGCTTGTGCAATCCTTCAGGAGTGTCTATTGAAAACAGTGCACTTGTAGAGAATACCTGCTGTGGTATGGGTGTAAATTAGTGAACCACATTGTGAGGTTTCTGGTCTGAAAAAGTTTTAATGTGTTCCTATTTATTCACAGCTAATGCTTATATTATCACTAGAGGGCAGTAAATACAAACACGAATTATGTATTTTACTAGACAGTCCTTTTTTTAAAAAAAAAAATAAATAAAGGACCCTAACTGTTTACTAAACAATTCAGCACCTGGTTTTTACTATGCATTTCCCCTATTCAGAAGAATGTTGTCACAGTCTGTTCTGTATTCTTATATTTGATGCATGAGAATTATATATTCTCAAATAAAAGAACCTATGAAATTATATTGCTTAGGCTGTTCCATTGTGTTTAATGAATGGAATTCTAACACACAGGAGGCTACCAAGAAAGCCTTTTTAAAGTAGTGTAATTATGCTACAGTTAGGATCCTCAAAGCTGAAACTCCTTCAGAAGAGTTAGGAATTTGTTCCATTTATGGCCATCACTTCTCAGCCACCAGTGGAGTTCATCTCTTCTTGATATCACTGTAAGATCCAACTTTATCGCCAGCCTTGCTGCTCACATGATATGTGGCATCAGATTGCTGCAGCTGGAACAAATATTTGTATTTGTAACATTTTTATTTTTTTTTAATTAAAAAATAAGTCCTGCATTTCCTCTCATTCCGGTCAGGGAGTCTTGGGTGAAAGCCAGAGAAATTTGAGGGTAGTTGATTCAGCAGAGAGTCGTTGTCCCTCCTTCTTCCTTCAGACAAGTTCTGGTTTTTAGCTCAGTTGAGTTCACCTACACATATTTGCTTGCTGGGTAAAATGACCATTCTTTGCTGCGATGGTCTCCCAGCACCGAGCAGACTTTCCATTTTGTGGTGAGGCCTTCTGCTAAGGTGCATGCCAGCACAAATGTGAGACGGAGCTGGCTAATGCTGTGGAAACAGTCTTGTGTTTGTGACCAGTAGCTGAATTTGACCTGGGTAACTGTTACTGCTCTCTGGTGTGTGGAGGTCAGCCTAGAAATGTGTTTTGGTATTTTCAGACATGTTTCTCAGTTGGGTCGTGAGGTATGTTCAGGTTCTCTGTTCCTATTTGTAATGCATATGACCTTGAAAACTAAAATCTTTGATGCATTTAGCTGTTTTCCTCTTTGTTTTACTTTTTGCTGCTTGCTAGACAGTATGCAGTACATTCAGCACACTTGTATTCAGGATTAATGCTCAGACATCTCTTCGAAGGTTCCTAGTGCAGCTTCATAGTTAATCCAGGGTTACAGCTGAGAGTTGAAAAGTACCATTCTCCCACCCTCGAAGCTGGGCACGTTTCTGTTGAAGCTCCTATATTACCTATTACTGACCTGTGGAAGGAAAGACCAATATTGTAAGTCTCCTGTGGGACAGTTCAAAAGCACAGTGACTAAATCATTATGAAGTAGTCCTTCAGCCTTCTTACTGTTATTTTTCTCAAGCCTGAAACATTGCCATCTTATTTTCCCATTGACCGAACCATCAGGAATCTTTGTTTACTAGCAGAGGTCAGAAGGGAGCACATATGCTTTATTTCAGACTATTATCCCAGGCTGCTGAGGATGTAATTTTTTACCTCGTCCTTGTCAGTAATGTGTTTCTGTATCAAAAACCCTATCGTGGATCTAGGGAAAAACGAGCTTCCTTGAGTGTCTTGTTTTCCTGAAGTCTGTAGTCTGTATGCTCTACTGTGGTTTACAGGCTGTATAGCTCCTTCTGGCAAGTTGTGATCATCGGTGTTACAGATTAATAAAAGGATGAAAACCTCACTAATACCGGTGAAATCTGTGTGTCTTTGTATGCACTTCAATGATTAAAAGAAGAGCAACTTAGTAATAACATTATTCACATTCTTGTTGGAGGACAATAAAAATATAGGCTAACGCTACTTTTTTTTTTCTGACTGCAGCAATGGGATAGAGCGTTATAGAGAGCCAAGAAATAGTTTGAATGCTGACAGATCCAGAAGTTTGCACAGAGGTAGATATTACTGTTTCAATTATAAGAACAACATTTGAGGTGACTTACTGCAATTCCAATTTCATCATAAATGCACTGCTTGTAAATTCTTAAAGTTGCTTTGAAGCAGAGCATGTTTGTAGAAGATGTATAAACAGCCTTTGTAATTCAAGTTATTTAGAAGATAGAATTTCTAGAATGAGCATCTACAATAGACAAAGTTCTTGTAGATTCGTGGGGCCAGATGGATTACTGGGTCTCCTGTGTCTCACGTGGGTAATTTGCGCATGATTGTAGAAGTATTAAACTCACTGACTTTTGCTTGGCTAATATGGATTGTGTTTGGTTAAAAGTGTTTTCCAAAGAGAGCACTTTTCTTGGTTTGAAGATACCAAGCAGCGGACAGTCTTCCACTTTGCTACTGGTGTATGCTAATTTAATAATTATTTTTGTTAATCCATGTCTTAGTTGTAGTTTCAGGTGGTTTCAGCCGGTTTGAAGTAGTTTCAGCTGTGTTCCATTGCTTTTTGTTGTTATTTTTGGTGCTGTTTAATAGGTTCTGATATCCTGTATTTTCTCTTTGTTGTGTTTCAACACAGTAGCCGTATTCTCTTTTTACGTTAATCAGCCCGAGTCTTTATTTTATTACAAAACATTTTCTCTGTCCCCTGCATAATGTTTGTAATCTTTTTCATACATGCTGACATGTGCACATTTAGGAAAAAGAAAACAGAGGTAGTAAGGCTGTATGCACTATTCCGTCACTGGAGTCGCCAGAATGGTGTGTTTAGAGCATCTCTCTCTTTATGTAGCATCACAAATGATGCAGATTTTGGGGGGTCATAGTATCACTATGAGATCTTTTTGTGACTCTAACTTTTCAGGGTTTCTGCTTTCTATAGTGTAGTCCACTGTTTTGTACTGATGGACCATGTTCCTTATTGCTGGGTATCTTTGCAGTGAAATTCCTGGAGCTGTAGTTTACACAAATCATGCCAACATGCTAAACAGGTGAGGCCACTGTTGGTGACTTCCACATTCTCATAGTTTGTCTCTCCACCCTAATTTTTCTGTTCTCCAGAAGTTTTCATAGTAGTGATTTAATTCCAGATCACCAATGAAGAAGTTAAATACCATAAAATAGTCTCTGGTCTCGCAGAACCTGACTTAAAACTGACCTGTTAAATGAAGAAAGCCTGTTGATGGGTGTTAGAAATTGATCGATAATCAAGTTCTTATTTAATGTGTCCTCTTTCAACACTGGCAATGCTGTTGTTGTAGAATGTTATGCAGTACCAAATCAAATGTCCTACAAGACATCCAAGAATATGTTCAAAGACATAAAACAGTTACTGACTGGCATTAATTACATGCTTATATCTTAGTTCTTTATCAAGCAAATGCCTCAAATATGTGTATTTCAGCTTTTCTGTTATTTTACCCAGGACTGATATTTCGTGAAGTGGCCTGAAGTTACTCAACCATCCTGCTTGCAAATTTTAATTGGCAAAAAAACTAACATTTTTGCAGTCTTTCAGAATTTACTGAAGCTGAAAATTGCAGCTACTGGAATCTCTTCATATCATTTCATGGCTCCTCCTCCTCATGTCTAGGCCTGTTGGTTAAATAATGGCTAACATCTCCTGTGATTATTAGGAGACTTCATCATCTTTCTGCCGTCCAAGGTCATTGTCTTCATTCTTGATTGAAACATACAACAGTGGTCATTAAAAACTTCCTTTTTTTCTGAATTATTTTATTAATCAGTTGCTCTCATTTGAAATCATAACTTTCTCATTTCGTTATTCTTTGCATGATTGGAACCATTGTAGAAAGTTACCATTATTTCATTCTTCACCCATGTTTTATCATGGGTATACGTGTTTGTGAAAATAAGAATTTCCCTTTCATGTTGCTGGATTTCCACTTATCTCTAAATGGTCTTTTTTCTTATCTTGAATTACTCTAGGTATTTAGTTGTGCGTGGCAGGTATCTGCTCTGCACTCATTTATCCACTGTAGTCTCCTCTAAAACTAATTATTCACAAATTCTATCCTGGGAATTGGAGGATGAAAATCAGCCAAAATGATCACTGTAAATTAGTGCTGGTGTGAATTTGCCAACTATAAATTTCTAAGGTCATAATTTCACGTGTAGCTGAAGTCAGAGAGAATGCTTTCTCAGTCAGTGAGGTTGTACTGGTAAACTGCATCACAGCAATTGGTAGTTTTATGAGGTTGAGGCTGTGGGTCTTAGAAAAATCATAGAAATTAGTAACGAGGTGTCAATATCTGGTGTAATTTCCTATAATCAGCATAGTTAGCATATAGCTAGAATAAGTTGTTCTGACATGTCTACATTGGAGGAAAATGTGGGGTTTTTTTCATGGTTTAACATGAAAATTATCTAGGTAATAGCTCTATAAATACGGTCCTTCAATAAACTGTAATTCAGTACCTCTTATAGAATCACAGAATAATTTAGATTGAAAGGGACCTTAAACATCATCTAGTTCCATACCCCCTGCGGAGGGCAGGGCCACCTCCCACCAGACCAGGCTGCCCAAGCACCATCCAACCTGGCCTTGAACACCTCCAGGGATGGGGCAGCCACAACTTCCTATGTTGAGAAGGATGTGCCTGTCTCGTGTTGGTAGGGATTAAAAAATTCAAGGAATATTTTTCTAATACATGCTAAACAATTAGTGTAATTTACATAGCAGCCATTTTAAATGTTTCTTATCTGAAACAAATTCTGTGCTTTTGGAGAAAGGAACCAGCCTTTAAAGTAACAGAGTAAGAGAAGTGATATAAAAACTTGGCTTTCCAGTGTGTTTTTCTGCTGACTATTGCAACCAAACTTTCTACCCCCATGCTTCCCTTCTTAAGTAGCCAGAAGTGTAATGGCTGTTACTTTACCATGTCCCTAGTTATGATTGAAATTTCCCTCAGAAGGGAGGCACCACATTTTCGATTCCCAGTGTCAATGCTGGGTAGGTGGCAGCACTGTTCTCCGGTGGGTAATCAGAAAACAATGCAATGCAGATGTAGACAAGGTTCATATTCAGTATTATAAAACTGAGCTGGAAGAATCAGGAGAAATGTTTTCCAGAAATGCTTTTTAGGCTATTTTAATGTCTTGCTGAGTCTCTAATAATCCAGATCCGTTTTCAAAATGTAGTTGTTTTATATTCAACCCATCTGCTTAGATCCAGGACAGATATAACTGTGTGTATTATACAGAAAATGCATTAGTAATATGTTTGTTCATATGTTTATTGGTTATCCATCCTAAGGAAGACGGTGTGCTTTCCTTGTGAAAATACATTAGGTGCTGGATAATTGGTTGACTGTATCCAGTTGTCACATTCCTCTACATTTCTCTCCTGTACGGAAGGAATTTGTTAATACCACGTTTTGCCGTATTGATTTTTGCAGGTTCAGTTCTTTTCTCAAGCATTTCGCGTTGCTGACGGTGCTGCGTAGTATCACCCAGGAAGGTAGAAGCCACTTCAGCCAAAATCTCCCTTATGGCTATTGTCAGTGTCTTCCAGTGAATCAGCAGTGCGGGGTTAGGCTGAAGGCTGCACCTCATTCACTTGCCCTTAGACATTTGCCCATTGTCATATTGGGAAACTCTCCCTTCTTTTGATACAACAAAGACTCAGATTTGCCGCAGTAGTGCATATGCTTTGCACAGAATGGTGCAAGATAATGCATTCCTCCTTCTAAGTTTCGGTCTCTGAATGGTAAATGATGGGATATTTTCTTTAATGATCTGAGTCAGCTCACTGACACACTCCATTTTCAATTAATCCCTTTCGCTTGTGATGTACAGCTGTAATCGATTATATTAATCTACCAAGGCAGAAAGAGCAGAAGTTGAATAAATACTGTGAGAATTTGAGGGCATATTGTCTCACTTCTGACTTCCCCATGGAAACTTAACGCTAGGAATTGCAAGACACATATCTTGCTTTATTTTTAATGACTGCTTTTATTTCTTAAAATAAAAAATAAAAATAAAGCAGCAGAAACTGGCAGTCTGCCCAGTGGTCTAAGTAGATCAGTTTTTAATCTAGTTGGCATAAAAGCCAAAAACATTTTCATTGTTACAGTACACCACAGACTGATCAAGAAACCTGATAGCTCTATTTCTGTGGGTTTTTTCCTTCAGAAAAATCCTGAGAATATACTTCCATAGGAAAAATTAAAACTGCTACGCAATCCATATGAATATACGTAATGCTAATTTTAACTGTTTGGATGGTGCATCCGTTGAGAAGCTGGTAAATGCTGCTGAAATGAGGAGATCTCAACCCAATTAATTTTGAATGGCATGCGAATGCTGCAGGCAGAGATGCCATTATTAAATGGCATTCGCTTTAAAAAAAAAAAAAAAAAGAAATACCCCATTCCCAGGAGAGTTTCTGGCTCTGGCCAATGGGAAATTACTGTACATCATATCGCCAGCTCCTTGGATTTATATCTTTTAGGGCGACACACGATTGGCTGCTAGTTAGGCTCTATGGGAGGGATTACTGTCACTGTTTGTGGCTTCCCCTTCAGGTCCTTATTTGGTAGCTGTTGATAGAGCAAGTCTTTCTAGCAGCTGAGCATCTTGACATACATTATTCATTAAATCCTGGTGTTGAGGAAATATGCACATCCCTAGCTCTTCAGATATTTCTTCAGCTCGTACAATATGTCTCTTCAACGTTGCCTCTGAATGCTTGGAGTTTTACAAATGGCAGTATATACAATCAGAAGACCATGCAATTGGATTTAATTTCATTATGCCTCCTGTGCGCACAGTTGCTGAGAACGTGAAGATCAGCAGAAAGAATTAGGAGAGAAAAGGAAGAATCTTTCTTCTTGGAAGTCCTTTGCAGTATCACATAGCAAAGAACTGATTAGCTTAGATTGGTAGTATAGGGGAAAAAAATCAAAAATGCCTGAGGCAAACTATTTACTCTCAGTTTCATGGGGCTACATAAAGGTAGGATTTTGTTTTAGCTTTTAAGAACCTTGATTTGTGGTGCATGATTGCATGATCACTGGATAGCATGAGCATTTGTGGGTGATGTGACTATAAGTAATGTGAATATAAAGTAAAAATATCAGAAAAGCAAGCCTTTGTTCAGCAATGAGAATGAACTGCACAGTACACAGTCTTCCTTAGAAACTGTGCATGGACTTTGAAAATAATGTTGCTTCAGTGGATAATCATACCAAGTCTAAAGCCAAATAAATTCAGAAGAGCTTTGTGTTCTTTTTTTTTTTTTTTTTAGAAGATTGCTACATAACTGTATTTCCAGACATTAAAAGATGGGGGTAAGAAAAAATCCTCAAAGCTGAGATACCATAAAATAGGAGATAGCATGAGTAAAGAGGCTGAGGGTAGTAGTGGGTGAATGCATGAGTCATACTGGCTTTAACAGCTGAAGAAATGCGAAATTATCAACAGTATGTTCCAGCAGCATTTTTTTGTTGCCTCTGTGTATGACAGCTTATTGATTAAAACATTGGAAATTGCCTTCCAGTGTTGATCTATGTTGTTGCATAGAGCAGCTTTGAACTGGATTGGAATTGCAATGCTGCTAGAAAATTGAATTAAATAATCTTTTATCTCTTTTTTCAAAAAGTTTTGTACCAAGGAATTAAATCAATATGCCTGTCAACATACAGAACTGCAACTCACTTGATTCAAAACCACATTTGGGCTTTGTTTTAGCCATACTTAAGTGTTACTGCTTAAAAAAATGTTGTCTTTATATTTGTTATCAAGTGTGTCAAAAAAGGAAAAAGAAACATCGTCCTGATTCAAAATCACATTTGGGCTTTGCTTTAGCCATACTTAAGTGTTACTGCTTAAAAAAATGTTGTCTTTATATTTGTTATCAAGTGTGTCAAAAAAGGAAAAAGAAACATCATCCTGAGCTTGATATACAATAACTGTTCTAAATCATCCTGTTTTAAAGAAAATTCTGGTTTCTCCTCAATTAAATAATGAAAGTGCTGAATTAAATGACTAAAAATAAAACAAGCATTATATTTGAACATCACTGATTCTCTTATGCTTAATTGTATTAATACTCACTTTTATCATGGATTATTTTTTTTTAATAGAAATGTAAAACCCTCATTAGGTCATTGTGTCCGATCAGGTCATTGTGACCATTCTCTGTTAATGCAGAATTGTTTCAGTATATCCTCAAGGATTTTGATCGGTCATCTGTGAAGAAATTGGATGCCATTGTGCTAGCTAGCAGGATTCTTTTCTTGTTTACCAAAACCAGGATGAAATCACTTTCCATTCAGCTCAGAGTGAGGTATTTATTGTAATTTACATTGAAGTATTTCCTGTGTTTCCACACAGCTTCTGTCATGTTTCTACTTGCTAAATTAGAAAAAAATCAGTCTCCAGTCTTCAAAAATTGCTGACTTGTACTATTTAGCCTTTAAAATGGATAGATATTTTTTGTTAATTAAAGTTCAGCAGAGAGCATGTTAGCTGTAATTGATAAACTATGAGGGGGAAAAATGTCCTCTATCAGGACATGTGTACAGACAATAGATTTTAGTTAAGAAGCCTAATAATACCTGAACACAATTTCAACACAGTGCTTTTTGAGTTTATAGTATAGTATATACATTATAGGAAAACTGAAGAGACGAAAAGCAGATCGGCTTTTTATGGCATTCAAAATAAAATTTAGAGTATATATGAAATTCTAAGGAAGAATGAAACATGTTAGTGACCAAGATCATTATGTATGCTTACATCCCTTACTATACATGATAATTACTGTAATTTCTGTATGCTTCAGGCTATACTTTATTATTTCTGTTAATTATATTTCAGAGAATGGTTGTCAAGTGGAGTATTTCTCCTTGGTTTCATTCAGTGTCTTTCATTGAAACAGTAAGCACCGCTATCACAATGCCAGGCTCAGCGATATGCACCTCAGTATAGCTTATGCATAAAAATCAGTGCATGACCTTGATATGAATTGAACACATAGGCTTCAAACCTAAATCTTTAGTTATTAAGAATGCTGCTTATGTATTAAGAAGGCTGCTGAAATAAAAGATCATTTTGCATTGATAAGCAGTGTATAAACAGAATCATTTAATTTTCTTGTCTTGTTTTTGTAGAATACAAGGCTTTTCAAATTAAAATAGTGCTGATAGATATTTCAGAAACAAAATCTGGGATCTGTTGCCATATGGGTTTGGGAACTAGTGCAATGAAAGACTCCAGGCGCTCTCAGTTGTTTTGGTTCCGACTTTCACTGGATATGAAGCTTGATTAACACTCAAACTGAAGGACAGGCAGGATGGGGCTTTTTGCTCCATGGACTACCTTCTATTCCTAGATTCACCTTCTGTGATGGTACCAAAGATTGTAGTGGAGGCCTCTTTACAGTCCTTGGGATGCAGTGGATAGCCTTTCAGTAACATAAAGCCTGGGTGGAAGAGGCCCTACCAGGACAGGGCATCTACACCAAGGGTGGTTCTGCATGCTTCCTCTCCCAACACAACCTACTGCTGGCTGGATATTTGCTTAAGTTTTATGTTACTGAGCCAAGAACTTCACTCAAAAAATAAATGTCAAACGTTCTGAAGTGTGATCGATAAAACCCATATATGTTAAGCAAGCAGCCCAAACCTTATCGTGATCATGAATATATGCATAGCTGGATCTTTTCCTGATCGTTAAAGCTTCTTTCTGCTATTGGTGTTTTCCCAAAATTATGTTAGTGCTCTGGTTGCCCTCTGGCAACATGGTTACTTCAAAAATTTGTCTAAATTTTTCTATAGATCTTTGCTGACATCAGAGAAGAATTCCCGCCCCCCCCGCCAAAATCTCATGTGTATCATAGGTTCACAGCAGTAACGTAAATGCAGAGATATGCACACACTGGGCTTCAGCCCGGAAAAACCTAAACTACCAAGCTCAATCCCTCATTTGTAACCTTTTCTTTGGACGCAGTCACTACTCAGGAAACTGTTCTTTTCTCATCAATGCATGCATGTTTATTTTCATGTATTATAGTTCTTATTCTATCAGACTTACTAGGTTTTTAAAGGGAGGTAAGAGTACATGTCCACTGTTGTCACTTTGGGAGATTTTTAATGTTATTTGAATATTGTGCCTGGTTTTGTGTTGTAAGCACCTCTCCCATGCTGAGAGTAAAATAAAAACATTCAAGTCAATAGAAACAAATGAAATGAAAAAAAAAAATCCACTTAAGGAAATACTCTAGGGTATTTTTCAGGCAGTACTTTACTGCTCTGTTGTTGTGACATTAGTATTCAGTAGTGGATAACTGCCTAACTGACTTAATGGACATTTTATAGCCTGTTCATTTCCAGGGGAAATTTCCTAGAATATAGGCAAGGGCTGTGATATTCCAAAGTGATACATACATGTTTCATTTGTCTAATCCTACAATGCCTAGCCTTACCGTATGAAAATCTTTCTTTCTGAGGAAGAATACAATGCAGTAGATAGACAAATAGGTCAGTCAAAAACCCGTTTCCTCCCCATGCTGAGCTAATATCATAATTCATATATGGTGTAAATGTTGGTTACTAACCAGTGATTTTGATGTATTATGGTTGATTAACTAGAAAAGTATATGGTTTGGAGATTTTTTTGAGTTCTTATTTAAAATACCATCCTTTAACATTTACTATCAGTGGCAACTTCATGTCTTGTTTGATTTGTTCTGAATAAAGTGCTAAATACTATTTCTGAAAGGACAAATGGTGAAAGTATGGACAGTCTAGCCAAGTTTCAAGGACTTAAGAGGCATCTGCTGCATGACTGAAACAGTGTAGACTGATGGATATAACAAACTTCTCTGATTTACAGTAGAATCTGGTGGAAGCCACATAAGAATTAGACAGTTTCATTACAAAGCAGTAGTGCAAAGAGATATAATAAATGTGTGGCAAGTTGGCAGTCTTTGAAGCAGCAACTACATGTGTGTACTTGAGCCCAAATGGAAACTTTGAGAAATAGGTAAAATGAGGAAAAAGTTGGGGCTTTAGGATTTTTTTTGGTTTTTTCTTAGATAATATTTTTTTTCCTCAAAGTGTGAGTTACTAAACATCAGAGAATTAAGTAACATACAGATATACTGGAACAGGGTATAATAAAAAAGTCTGAACATCTTGAGCATTGTTCGTTTCTCTTTTATTGTATGTGTTCTTAAAGGGCATTATCGTTATGCATCAGCAACTGCTATCTGCGTATGGTCTTGATCTTCATCGGTTTCAATGTGGGTGACGGTTGCAAGGCTTTGTCATATAATTAGAAAATCAAAGCAGTTCTCTGAACTGCTTAGTCCAGATGTTTTCAAAATAAATGTCAATTGAAATCTTGTTGCTGTGGCGTCAGCAACATGTGAAAGAGTATGAGGAAATCACACTGCTACAGTTGTTCAGTGCCAAATGTTTGTCTCACTGAATTTGCCTTGCAGAAGCTGGGGAACTTGTTTTACTGTACACCCATATTCAGCAGCAACACACAGACTGTTCTGCAGTTTTCGTGACAACAGCTGACCTTTTATGTTCTGGTGACATATGGGGTGATGGAAGATATGCATCAGTCTCAGGGGGAACATAGGATTAGGAGATACTGCCATGCACCTTCCGTTTGTTGTGAACATCCATGCAATGAATACTCAGTTGGAAATTCTTAACGTATACTCTGTAAGTTCCACAAGATGATTCCCAGCATACAATAGCGAACTTTCTACCTACCTAATACCTGCAATTAAATTTATGATTTTGAGGGGAAAGAAGTCCTTACTATTTGTTGTGTTGGGTAGGTACAGAAAAAGGATAGTGCAAACAAACAACAATTCATTCTCCTTTCAAAGCTGGGAAATTTTTTAGAAGAGTTCCTGAAAAGTACATACCAGCGCTGGCTAGATGGTCTTTTTCCTAATTGCAGAACATGACCCCGTAATGTTGCTCTGCAGCAAAAGCAGCATTGCAAAGTTTGGCATTATCTAAAAGGAGTTACTAGGAAACAGCAGGACAGACAAGCACCTATTTAGTTGGGATCTGATGAACTAGCTGGATTAAGTTAAGAAAGAGAGAATACTGGAGTGGTAATGGATATACAGATAACAGGCCCAGAAGTTAATGTGATTTTGTCCACTTCTGACATTTTATTAATATTCCTATACAGAGTATTTAATTTAAAACTGCAGTTTCTGGATACCATCTGGAGACAAGCTATTCTATGATATCGTCATTTTGCCTTCAGTAGTTCAGTTTCTCACCAGTATTCATTTTATGTTTTTCCTATGTACAGAAGAATAAACATCCAAATATGATTTAAGTGTGTGTCAAAATTGTAAAGAAAGACTTTTAGAAATACTCAAAGGATTTTTGGACCAGTGACTTCAGTGCTTGGCAAACTCGAGTTGTTTTTTAACTTTTGATACAGGTGACAAATATCAGGCCTCATGAAAGAGATTGATACTTGTTTTGTGCAGAATATAAAGCCCTGTAATTCATTCCATATATAACTATATTTGCGGTATCGTTCAGAAATATGTTAAGCACTTGCTAGGACATGGCTATATCTGAGATGAAAGCTGAGCCTTTGGCTTGTGACTAAAGTAGGATTCAGTCTTTGTAGTAGGAACTTTGTGAGCTGCCAAGATGGCAGGAAACTGCAGTGGCTAATGGCTAGAGTGTTACATTAAAGGTGATTTTTATTTGGCACACTGTGAGCCATACAGTAATTGGTGACTTAGATGCTGTGAGGAATATAACACCTTTCACTATGCAAGACCTCTTTGAAAAAGGGGCTTTGATGATTGCAGTGGGTTAGAAGGGAGATGATTAAAGTTTAGTCCAGTGCTTTATCTTGTATAAAATAATAATAAATTACCAGTTTTCAACATAGAGGTATGTTTACAGGGATGTGTACTAAGGATAGGTATTGCTTGATGTAATAAATAGTCATAACTGGGTGAACTGGGTGAAAGATGATTCTGAAAATGGCATAAATCATTTGGCTTCATTAAGAGAAAATATGGCTGAGAAATCTGAACAGAAAATGAAAGGATGGCACAATGGGAGGCAAAATTCAGTACTGACAGATGGATGCTACATTTACATGGGCAAGAGTTGTTTAAATTGCTAATAAATATTGCTGAATTCTATTTGCTGATAATATCAGGGCAGAGCTGTAGTCAATAAAAATGCACGTAAGATAGCTAGTGTATTATGCAATTAACCTGTCAAACACAATGCCACGAGATACCATTTAACCCTGGAGTCTAGAAGGAATCAAGAAAGGTTCAGTGATGAGTACCTGATCAGTTAAGTACTTTGTGGAATGTTGCTAGCCAGTTCTAGCCTATAAAGTGAATTTCTAATTTAGGGGGATAACAAAGGTGTTTCCATAAACGGCTATTTTCTACTCCACTGTTTCATACAGATACTGATAATTTTCTGAGACTGTGGAATACTCAAGTCATTAGTTGATGGAGTATAATTTTAAATCAAAGACAAGATCACCTACCTCTATTCATATTACTGTGTAGGAAATCAGTAGGGTGTTTTGACTGCTTTGAGTAGGGCTGTTGAATATACTTAAGTAGGTGAATGGTGAGATGGAAGATAAATGAACGGCAAAACCTGCAAAAATAGGTTATACGTGTGATAAGAAAACCCTAGTAGAGAAGGGATCCTATGTAATTACATTTGTATTTTCTTTCTGAAGTAAAATCATAACATTAAAAAGACAGTAATATTAATTACTTGCAAGTATGGATTTATGTTATGGTTTTCAGCTACCGGTAGGACTCTGTACCTTAGCAATTTAATTACTATGGTGTATTTCAGAAGGTTAAGAACTATGCTGTGCAACCCACAAATAAGTCAGTAGGGTATTATGATATTGCAACTTTTATGCTTTCATAGCTATCTTAGTTTAATATGTATTCTTAATGTCATGCCCTTTCAACAGCTATAAGTTGACTGTATTTTCTCATTTCAACTAAAATAGAACTTGATTGCTAACTTTACACTGTTTTGCCTTTGTTTTGTTTTCCAGTTCAAAAGAATGCTCAACCGGGAGCTAACCCACCTATCTGAAATGAGCAGATCAGGCAATCAGGTTTCAGAATATATATCAAACACATTCTTAGGTAAGACTATAATGGGTGTTAACTTTTTTGCCTTTTGTTATTTTTATCTCTTTCTGGGCTGTGATAAAGCTTAAAAGCAAATGGCTTTCCATATTAATTTCAGAAACTGTATGTTTAGTATCTCATTGTTCAGTGTTCGAGCAGAGGGATCATGTTAGATCCATTTCCTCACAGCTCATTTGGTTTGTGTATGTGGTTTCCCTGTGTGTGTAATTACAGATCCATATTCATATACATATTTTCAGGTAACATTACAACTAATACCTTGCTACTGTATTAGGAAATTAATACGTAATGAATTAGTATGTTAAAAATAATTATTCTCCTCTGTTTCCCTTATGAAAGTTACTGCAAAGAGGTTTCATTGTGCTGGAAGCACACAAGCACAAGTAACCTCATAAAATCTTGTAGCATTCTGATGCTTTGGTATTCTCTGCCTGCACATGAGCGGGTGGATGAATATGACCAAATCAACATCTGAACAGACTACTGCCAAGAGAATTCATGTGTCTCAAGAGGTTGCACGGTGGCATGTGAGGATTTAAAGAAGTGCAACGCTGTAGTACAAAGAGTATGGTTCCTGTTTTATGGCTTTGCAGAACTAAGTATTTTTTTTTTGTTGAAACTGGTGAAAATTACCAAGATTTGGTTTCCTACTGTTGATATTGAAAGTGAAGATAAAGATATTTTGATCAAAATATCATTGGTTCATAAAGACTGTACAAAAGGGGAGGCACAGATGAATACATCTGAACTAAGATAATTACTTAAAAAGGTGCCAGTCACATATGTTAAGGTGCATCTTGTTGTTGTTGTTGTGTGAGATGCCACAGCTGGTGCTTTTTGTGCTTTTCTTAAGAAACAATATTTTAAAAATACGTTTTATCCGGCTTGTCACTCTATCCCAAATGGATCACTTAATGTGTCATGTGTCTGTTCGGTTTATCCATGACTGCAGTACTGTGCCTGAGCACCGTGGCACCGTGGCACAGCAGGGTTTCAGACAATAAGAAAAGGATGAGCCTCTGTCGTGGAAAAGCCATATTGCATAGCTTCAGGAGCCCTGAACACAACGTACAGTTGCATGAGAAGATGACCCACTTAGGCTGAAAAGACTGAGATTAGCTTTTACTTAACATGTAAGGCCCATTTTGACAGGGTAAGGAAATGTATCTGTCAGCCTTTCATATGAGATCTGAGTCTTGAGTGGAAAGAAGCTGGAAAGGCCGTCACTCCTAAGTTACTGTTAAGTTATTGTTTTGTGGCTGCATGAAAACCTGGGATACTTAAAATTGTAGGTACAAGAGGAATACAGTGGGCAAAATACCTCATCTACAGAACTATTGCTTAAATAGAGAATTTTCAAAATACTAAGTACATGAGTTTTAAGCAACAGTGTAAAGAGGAAAGGCATTGTCTCCGTAGAAAATATTAATTTTTCTAGTTAATTATATGTAATCGATCTCCTGAATATCTACAGACTTTCTCACATTTGAAAGTTAGGAATGTGTAATGACAAAAGAGATCTTTCCGTTCTCTTAATTCTTGGGCTATATGACATGTATGAAGTTACTTGTAATGACAACAAAGAAATAATTACAGCTACTGTATTAGGTTTAATAATATGCAAGGTTTTTGGTTTTCAGTGCTGTTAACCTATTTTCCTATGAACATAAAACATAAGAGAACTTGCCAATGAGCATAGCTTAACCAGCGTGAAAATGGCAAGCTGTTTTTTCTGCACATTCAGATGGGCACATGAGCCCTGTGTGCTTATAGTTACAAAAGCAGAGGCAGTCCCGTGGAATTCTGCAGAGATCTAAAGTCATACAGACAGACTCTTCCTTTCACTTGAGTTAGTCTGACAGCTCGACTTACAAACCTCCTTTTGATGAGTCTAAACTTTGTGCATATGACCAAATCCATAAACATCAAAGCACAAACACGAGTCACTGCTCTTAATCTGTTGTCGGTTTGCACCAGTCGAGAGCTACAGTGCTCTGCCTCCCCCTCTTCTTGATTGTCCGTATGAGGAGAGTGGTGAAGTATGGTGGGGGCAGTTGGGGAACTTGGTGCCACAGGCTAAAGCTTGGTGACATTTCCACAGTCTCTTCTTCGCTGTAATTTGTTTGGAATTTGAGGTGTCCAATAAATGTGGCTGCTAAAGGGTAATTAAAAACAAAAAAAAGGAAAAAAGTAAGTGAAGAAGCAAACACAATAGCAATCTGAGACTAGAATGGACTTGCTGTGCTTGTCTGGTTTCAATATTTTATTGAAAATGACCATTGCAGGAAAGGAAAAGCAGACATATGTTTTAAAGGACCAATTTTTTTTTAAAAAAAATATTTTGTTCTAAGGTGTTTTTTAAATTATAATTTTAGATAGGCTTCTGTGTTAGAACAGATGTTCCAGATTTTCCTGGTTTTGCTGGCAAGGTTCCTTGAGAACTAGAAAAGATGCAGATACATTTCAGCAAAGAAGAGGTAATCTGGAAGGAGTCATCTTAACTCTTGTGTTGAAATATAGTATGAACAAAAAGAACAAAAAATAATGCAATTTCCTAGCAGTTAGTGCAACAAAGGACTCTCTTGCCCAAACTTGGGTTGATCTTCTTCTGTGGGGAACCACAGATGTCTACAGTACTCAACATCTCCATGCTGTGTCTGCAGCGATCAGCTGGCAATGGTCTATATACTTTTACTCTGTTTTATCCTTGTTTAAGGTTTTGCTGGCGTATATGTTGATTAAGTGTGTGGAGTGATGCCACTGATACCGCTATGGAGGCAAAGATCCACAGCGAAATACTAGGTTTTAGCAAAAAAGTTCTTTTGTCAGCATTAGTAACTCTGGTTGGGTGGTGCAGAAATGCACAGCATTGCTGATGCAAACTGCCTCAACATCCAGAGTGCTTGAAGATGTGGCTGACATTTTAAAATGCTTTCAGAGTTGTACAGTCTTAACTGTTTAAATGTTTGTAGAGGTTTACATGAGATACCATTTTGATTAGTTTTTAAATATAGTTTCAGAGAGGTTTTTTTCCTGGAAAAGAAGAAATTTTTAATTTTCTTGCAAAGTGAAAGTTTGGATTTCTGTTCAATTGTAATAATATTTTTATAATTAAAGGATTGACCGTGTACAGAAGTAGAGATGTAGGAGAAGTGAAAATCCCATAGCCACAAGGCTCATTTAAAGTCAATTAAGAAATACTGAGGCAATTTGTGAAATATAGATCTGTTTATACTGAGGAATGGTTCTATGTTTATCTTGTCATGTTTTTACTGCTCTGGGTATGAAGTATCTCTTGCAAAATCTTGAAACATAAAACAAAAGAAGTTTTGTTAAGAATTACAGTATCTGTAAGATGCAACTCAACAGTGAAATGGACAAAACTATATGTATTTCCTTTGAAAATAATTCGCTTTTTCATCATTCTTTTGAAGACAAACAACATGAAGTTGAAATCCCTTCTCCAACACAGAAAGAGAAAGAGAAGAAGAAGAGGCCAATGTCACAGATCAGTGGAGTAAAAAAACTGATGCACAGCTCCAGCCTAACTAATTCCAGTATTCCCAGATTTGGAGTTAAAACAGACCAAGAAGATGTTCTTGCCAAGGTAAAGAATATGCAAATCCTTGAATTTAAACTACTGAATTAGAATAGAGGGTAGACTTGCCAGTATTCCATCCTTTGGTTATAACCACTGATTTCAAGCTGTAGGACAAGACGCTAGTCTCACTTGAAATAGCATGCAGTTGATGAAGTGGAAGAATGACAGATAAAATCAGAATTAGCACATAAGGGTTAATTTCCACAGCGAACAGTATTTCATCTGGAGAGGAAGAAATTAAGCATTTGCATATGCTTTAATAAAGCTGCTTATTCATAAATAATATCCAACAAATGAAGAATAAACATACCATATGCTGTCACGGGAATGAAAACATATAGCAGCCCTGTGTTTTTTGAAAATGCATTACTGGTGTATAGCATAAGAGCTATCCTTCTAGGTCCTGTCTTTAGCTCTATCACTTTACATACATCATTTGTGGTTTTGTTTTTGGTGACGTTTCCTGTGACTTTTGCACCAGCAGCTAACCAGCTGGCAGTAATCTAAAAGTAGCATAAAGTAAATATTCATTTAATCTTAGAGTTTTGCATTTTGAAATGTGCTTATCGTTATGTTTTCAGGAATCTCCCCCTTTATTTGAAGAGTGTTTCTGAGAACCAGGGAGACAGCAGCAGAACCGCAGCTGTCTAGCGGCTTCCTCCTTGCTGAACTCTGCTGTCACTGGGCAGCGATATAGTGAGCTGTGTCATTTCAGCTCACTCGAGACACCATAGCATTTTTCCCCTCTGGAGCTATCCACTTAAGAGGCAGTCTTTCCTCCTTAGTGAATTAAAATCTGAAAACTTGGTAGCTGCAAATTCAAATACCACAAGATTAGTAGCAGTGGCTTTCCCCCTTTCAGAGTGTAGTTTATAATTTTCACAGTGTCAAGGTTTGAATCTTGGTGAGTTTGCTGTTTGTAGCTGTTTCAGTCAAAAATTAATGGAATGCAAGGTTGCAATGTGTGTTCTGCTTGATTCTGCTCTAGGAACTGGAAGATGTGAACAAGTGGGGCCTTCAGGTTTTCAGAGTAGCAGAGTTATCTGGAAACAGACCTTTGACAGTGATCATGCACACCATTTTTCAGGCAAGTAGAAGCAGACTTGCTGCTTTTTGCTTATATTAGACATTTTTCTGTGCTTTGTAATCTTAGTTGTTTCTTTTTTCCTTTTTAGGAACGGGACTTGTTAAAAACATTTAAGATACCAGTAGACACTTTAATAACTTACTTGATGACCCTAGAAGACCATTACCATGCAGATGTGGCATATCACAATAACATACATGCTGCAGATGTTGTTCAGTCAACCCATGTCCTGCTATCAACCCCAGCATTAGAGGTAAACCACATTAAGGTGTGAAAGAGACAGGCATGAGAGAAGGTCACAAACTAAGACTCTTCAAAACTAAGAAATACTGCAGAAACTAAGCTCTTTAATATTAAAGTAAATATTAACATTTCTTTCTTTATTTGTGCTCTTTTAGAAGATATTTTGTGAGGATCAAAGCTTATTTACATATAAATATTGTGCAGAACATGTTGCATCTTTTTCTTTTAAATAATTTTTTATACTTGCAGATCTGTGCTATTGTAACCCTTTCCATTGTAACACAGTGCATAACTTGTTTTCACCATGTCAATGTTAATACTGTGTCCTGTTCTGTTATTATTTTCCATGTTTGATTCTCACTAACCACAGTTAGTTGAATTCCTTAGGAAAGATATTGATAAAATCTGATTCCCTCAATAGGGCCATTTGGTGATGGTGGGTTTTTTACCCATGTGTGCATTCATTCTGTTCTGAAAGGCTACTTTTGTGTCCATTTCTCAGGCAGAGAGGAACATGTACTAAATTTTCACTGGATTAGCTTTTTTTTTTTTTTACGTATATTTCAAAATTGTTTGGAAAAAATAACAATGTACTCTTTTCTGAAGAATTGCCTTGACAAAAATGTTTAAAATCTCTGAAGTAGAAGGAAGCAGAGGCAAGATGGAGATTGCTTCCCCCTTTTTTTAAGCACAATTCAGGTCTTAGCATAGCAAATATTGATATATCCGAGTAAATTGTTGAAGCCATTAAAATTTTAATAGTTGAAAAGCATTTGTCCTTATTTCCAAGGAGGGCTACATTTTGCCTTCTTTTCATAATGACAGATCTTTCATGTTACTAACTGCTACTGCTCTACCTTTTTATTAAGAGAGCAGTAAGTGAACCATGAGGCTGTTGGCAGGTCTCAGTCCTCAAGGACTCAGGAATTCTCTTGGGAAAGATATTTTTTATCTCAGTAGGGAAGACCATATAATGTTCTTGCATCACCTTTGGCTTCACCAAAAAGCAGATCTGGTCGTCAGTAGCATTTTTGAGTTTTTACCAGATTGCCTGTTTTTCGTGGCCTTATTCTCTGTCAGCAAAATAGCAATGTCTGCCCACTGCTGATTTACACACTTCTGGGCTGTTCTTGATCAGTTATTAAAGCAGTTACATAATCTGGGTGCTTGTGTCAATGGGTGACTGGACTCAGTGACATGCCCAGTCCATTGCAGTCCTCTCTTCTTGCCTTCCTAATAATTTCATATGGAAGAAAACAATCAGTAAATTTTAAGTAAAATGTCTTGTCTGACACCACTTCTTTTCCCATCATTTAGGAGGTGTGTCTCTTTCAAGTATAGGGCAGAATGTAGAATTGGGCTGAAATTTTTAACTTAATTTGTGCTGTAGGCTAGAAACCCGTACTTAATGATCTGACAAAAGTGGATTTATTTGCAGACTGAAGATGGAAAAGCTTCATCTATCACTGTGTATTAAGGATCATTTTACTTTGGCCAAACCTGAAATATTTATGGAATTCTACGTAACTGATAATTTTACAAAAAGTTATTGTAGTCTATGTGTAAAATATTTTCAGATCCCTGATACATTTCAAATACATTTTGGTTATTCAGATCTAGATTCAAAGTAGAAACGTTTTTATCAAAAACACTTCGATGCCATTTCTGTTTCATGATTTTCTAGGCAGTGTTCACTGATCTGGAGATTCTTGCAGCAATTTTTGCCAGTGCAATACATGATGTAGATCATCCCGGGGTTTCAAACCAGTTCCTTATCAATACAAGTAAGTCTGATGTTAAGTGGCTTTCTCAGAAATTTACTGCAAAATCTGCACATTGCGTCTGAAAAATACACAGTGCATTCCTTGCTTGCTTTTATCTGTACCTTTTCTCAGTAAATAGAAAGGTGTTTATATTTTAAACTGGATACTATTTGCATTTCTTGTAACTTGAGAAATAATATTAAATAGTACTGTCTAGCAGGAATTACTAAGGCATGAGCATGCTTGCACTGCTCCAATATTCTGGATGTGTTCTGTCCTGGAAAATTGTTGGTTTGCATTAAATAAATGACGTTGGAGGAGAAAAATTAAGTGAGATTAAATGAAAACAAAAGAGGAAGACAGCAGTGTATGGCTTTGTATTGACAGCATATATGACCAAGGATAGCCATATATTTTTAAGAAATTTACAAAACAAGTTCCCTTTTAGCAAACAGATTGACGGGCCCCCTCTCTGTCTCTTCCTGGCTGTACTTGGTTTCTGATCTTTGTATACACATGCTTCTTGGATTGGACTTTCTCAGCCTGTCCCTGCAGGCTGTGACCAACCTCTTTTTATTATTTTTTTTTAAGCCCTAATAAAATGAAACCCTGATGTCATCTCCAAATTTGAAACCCGGTGTCCTTGTTCAGCATTTCCGAAGGCTGTTCTCTGTGGCATGGCATCAGCCTCTCCCCCTCTTTAATCTTCTAGTAGAAGAAAAACAATTAGCTTCATTGAACCCAGTCATGACCCCTTTACTGCATGGATTGTGGCCCCAATGCAACCTGCCTTGATTTCAGTGGCAGTACACTTTGAGTAACACATTGTAGGTCAATGCATGTTCCATCGTGCCACCTGACAAATTCTCCTTTTATAATAACTGAGCCAGAAGTTCAAAAGTTGAATGAATACTAACCATCCAAACGCTGAAGAGGAAAAAACTACAGAAATGGCAACATACCTACACCTGTGTATTTGACCCATCTAGATGCACGTTCATAGATATTGTCATTCCTGCACTTGGATTAATCTGTTGCCCTGGGCCTAAAATAATGTGACCCCAAATCAACGGTATAGTTTGAAGAAGGGAGCTCCTCTTCTGACTCAATATTGCTGTATGTTCAAGTAAAACCTCCTCTTCAGCTTAACCTGCTTCTAATTTCGTTTGCCTTAATGGCCTGAGGGCTGCCCTGCAGTGAAATTCAATTTAATGACTCATCTGCATGGAGGAATTGATTTCTGGTGCTTTATTGGT
The DNA here is from genome assembly GCF_017976375.1 of Cuculus canorus. Classification (NCBI taxonomy): domain Eukaryota; kingdom Metazoa; phylum Chordata; class Aves; order Cuculiformes; family Cuculidae; genus Cuculus; species Cuculus canorus. The sequence continues at coordinate 9,840,067 of NC_071441.1, read as the reverse complement.
AACCAGGGCAGTTCAGCACCGTGAACTCTATAGGAAGAGAGTGAATCAACCTCTGTGCACAAAAAAATGTGTAATGCCTAACTTCTAAGAGCAGGCATATATAAGTAAAGGGGGTTTTTGTTTGTTTCAGAAATTGAAAATTAGGATGTATTGGTGGCTTTGAGGTCCTACAGGGAAACTGCCAAATTGGTCCTGTTTATGCAGGATGACTGGCTAGTCGAAGAGACCAGTGGTGGTGCATGAAGTTTCCAATTCTAGACAGACAGTTGAAATTCAGCGAAGTTAGAGGTGATTCTGCTGCTGCTTATTTAGTGGCTTGGAAGAAATGTCGCGTTTCTCAATTCAGGTTTTGATAGAGAAGGCTTCTGTGTCACTCGGGTAACACCACTAACTGGAACTGCACTTGCCAGACTGAAAGAAGCAAAGAGATTTTATCCCTTTCGAGTCGTTCTGTGTACAAAGAAGAAACTGCAGGAACAAAGAGATAAAATCGATCTGCTTTAGGTTTCTCAAATCCTAGATTTTCCTAACCTCTAGAAGATAATTTGCTTCCATCTACTTTTGTTTCCCAGTGAAACTTACAATGTGTTGTCAATTCACTAAGCAGTACAAGAGTTTTAAAAAAGCATAATAAACTTACAGGTACTTCATGTGTGTACATATTTGTGATAGTTCAGCTTATTAGTCACATGATGTTTCTGAATGTTATTTCCCTGTTTAAGGATTTAAAGTCTATTTATACAGTTATCTAAAAATCTGATTCCCCTTGAATGCTGTCGAAGAACAAACAAGTGGGGATTCTTAGTATCAGAGGAGTTGCTTATTTGATCACTGTTAACAGTGTCCTTCCAGACACATAATCCTGAAGCTTATAATGTGTTACAGAGGTTACCAAGGTGGAACTTTTGTCTAATTCTACTTTCATTACAGAGTTTAGCACATTTTAACTCTGTAGCTCCAGCCCTCCGGAAGTGTTTAGACGATGTTGAGTGTTTTGCAGTTGGTGTCATCAGAAAGCTGTTTGAAAGGAAAATAAGCTAGTACTGTCATCATTGTAAGAAAAATAACAGACAAGTTTTGCAAGTGTTCTGTGAAAGATGAAAGACAGGTCATTTGACAAATTCACTTTCTTTTTCCTTTTGCCGTTATAGTTTGCCTGCCTTTAGGATAAGGTAAGGTAAAGGAAGGGTTTCCTGATTCAAAAGATTGGTGCATTCAAGACAGGAGAGGAAGACAGCGTGAGAATGGATAATGAGACTAATGAATTCTGAAGAGCAGAGCTTTTATAGGCACCCTATTGAGCTAGAGGAATTTTAAAACGAAGCTGTTGTAAAAGAAGATAAAAAGGACAAATAGTAGAGGGGATAGACGGGTTTAGGATTAGATTTAGGGTAGAACAGCTGTAATAAATAGAAGTTAATATCACACATGGCAAATGCGACTGCATGAAATTATTTGGTTTTTATGACAGATTCACGTGCAAGCTGTCTTGAATATGCGGGCTGACTGTGTGGAATTCCACCAGGTGGAATCTAAAGCTTTGCAGAAATAGTCAGATCTGGTTTTATTCATCAGGGCAGGCTGTTCAGCAGGTCTAAGTAGACAAATGAAGATCTTACATGTGCACTTTAGCATAGTCAATGGTAGAAGGGGGTGTGTTATTCTAAGAGCCACATGGAATGGCTGAGTTAAGAAAGTTCTCTTTGAGAATATGCAGCATTACAGCATCAGGCGTTGACCACACTCAGGTACCAGGCAGTAGGCAAGTCCAATTTCAAGCCACATGACCTTCTAAGGAAACAGACCAGAAGTGTAACTGTTGCCAGCCTGCTCTCAAAATATCCAGTTGTCCTAATTAGTTAGGCATCTGAGTGCCTTAGGTAACTGCAGAAGAACACCGTTTCAAAAGCAAGATTTGTGCTTGTGGCGTGACCTGCAGCAAAGCCTCAGCTTCATATTTCTAGTCTGACTGCTGGATAGCTGTAACTTGACTTAAACAACGGAATTTTAGTAACTGTGATGGGAGGCATGAGAAGAGAAAACATTGGAGTATCTTTTAGTTTAGGTGTGTTTATGCATATATTATTTTCCATGTGACCTCATGCAGCTATGAAAATGTATTCTGAAAAATACCTTCCTTGAATTTTTTCTAAATTGCCACTCCAGGCACTTGTACATGGTTCACTGCTAAGTATTTTCCTTATCATACTTTGCCTTGATTTGTTAAGATGTTCAGTCTGAATTCTACAACTTTTGATACTGCATGAACTACAGGAACTCAGTTTCTAAAAGTTCTTCTGTAAATCTTGTTATGAAGGTAATGAATTAGAAAAATCTTAAGTGATTTGATATAAGTGCACAGGCTTTAGTAATGTTCTGCTCTGCGATTGTTATTGCAGATTCTGAACTTGCCTTGATGTACAATGACTCATCAGTACTGGAGAATCATCACTTAGCTGTGGGCTTCAAGCTGCTGCAAGAAGAAAATTGTGACATTTTCCAGAATTTGACCAAAAAACAGAGACAATCTTTGAGGAAAATGGTCATTGACATTGTGAGTTCTGCTTGAGAGTCTGTCTTCCATAGTACTATCAAATTGGATAATAAAGCACAGAATCATTTTGTGATACATTACATATCATTAGACCTATAACCAGTGAAGTAAAAGTTCGGAGTTTTATTGTCTGTCATCTAAATAGGAATAGTTTGTTCTTTTCAGTTTCAATAACCATTCGTACCTTTTTAGAAGGTGTATAATCCTACTTCAAGCTGTTTCTGTACTGACATGTATGCTGTTTCACTATCACAATTAGAAATTTGCTACTGAATTGATGATGAATTTAGGCTGATCAGATCATTCTGAACAATTGTCATGTTCTTAAAATATGCAAAATGAGAACTTACTAATGATACACAAGACTCGGACTTCTATGGTGCATTCAGACACAGGAATTATGGGTTCCCCACAGAACTGTTTGTTTATGTTCAAAGAGTTTTTTAAAAAATCAGTAGAATCATTTATGTAGTATTCATTTATTTGTTTGTTTCTTTCAAGGTACTTGCAACAGACATGTCTAAGCATATGAATCTACTGGCTGATTTAAAAACTATGGTTGAAACCAAAAAAGTGACCAGTTCTGGTGTTCTACTTCTTGATAACTATTCAGACAGGATTCAGGTAAGAAGATTCATCTGCAAATGATTACTTGTAAGAACTTATACCCTTAATAACATTGGTCTGCCCATTCTACAGCATGAGTTAGCTCAGCTGTCCATTCTCACACCATGACTCATTCATTACCTTTCCTCTACTCCCTTTTATGTGTCCTACCTATGACATAGTCTATTAGGTACTGAGTGACTCTGAGAGTGTTAACGATGTGCTAGAGTACTTCTAGACTAAATGAGGCTTTGACCTTCCCTTCAAATTATCAGCATCTGATGGGCCTTTCTCTAAAAAGATTTTCTGTCACTTATACAGGTCGAAGCAGCAGAAGCAAGGTAACTTGTGGCTGTCACTTCAACTGTCAAAAATACCCAAGCTTTTAAGTCTTTGCTCTTTATAAGAAGTCTTCCACTACCTGTATTTTCAAGATTCAGTTTCACTGCCACCAAATGTGTAAATGAAAAAGAGGCTGGTTTTCTCCAGTGTAATAACATCTCAGGTGTTCAATCTGTTTTAGGTTCTTCAGAATATGGTGCACTGTGCAGATCTAAGCAATCCTACCAAGCCACTCCATCTTTACCGACAGTGGACAGACAGAATAATGGAGGAATTTTTCCGTCAGGGAGATCGAGAAAGAGAGAGAGGGATGGAGATAAGTCCCATGTGTGATAAGCACAATGCATCTGTAGAGAAATCACAGGTAATTGATTTGAGTAGGCAATGAAATAACGCAGTACAGTGTTTTAATGGAAAAGGATGGTCAATAGCCGTGTTGTGATTGATTCCTGAATGCACTAATTTATTTTTTCCTACTAGATAATTAATTCAGCTCCTGAGCAGTAAGTGAGGGCAGCTGAAATTTTTACTGTGAAAACAATGTATTGCAGTGTGTTTGCTGATGGGATTCCATCTCTGTCATGATCTGTAATGATGCATACATGTCAAAAGAATATCATACGGCTGTTCATTAGGGTTTCCTTCAAAAGCAGAATTAAATATAAAGCAGCTCTTTGGCTCACCAGAGGTAGTGGAGTTGTTTGGAATGAACAGTTAATTTGGAAACAAATCTTTCCAAGTCCTTATCCAATATTCCAAATCCAACTTTTGAAATGTAGAAGACCCTCTTTACTCCATCTTTAAGGGTAGTGTATCTAGTGTCTCTTACTATCATTATATCGCTAGTACTTCATGCAGTCTATAGGCACAGTTATTTATTTCTTTGTGAATAAAAGCTCATCCTAATTTTGCTTTGAAACAGGTGGGTTTTATAGACTACATTGTTCATCCGCTATGGGAGACTTGGGCAGATCTTGTTCACCCTGATGCCCAGGATATCTTGGATACACTGGAGGACAATCGAGAATGGTACCAGAGCACAATCCCTCAAAGTCCTTCTCCTGCACCTGATGACCAGGAAGAGGGTAGACAAGGCCAAACTGAGAAATTCCAGTTTGAACTAACATTGGAAGAAGATGGAGAGTCAGACACTGAAAAGGACAGTGGAAGCCAAGTAGAAGAAGACACCAGCTGCAGTGACTCCAAGACACTTTGCACCCAGGATTCAGAATCCACTGAAATTCCTCTTGATGAGCAAGTTGGGGAAGAAGTAGAAGAGGAGGAGAACCAGACAGAACCTTGTGTGGTAGAAGACCATTCTCCCGACACATAACAATGAAGATGCAATCTCTTTCACTCTTGCCCTCTCCCTTTCTTTTCCTCTTTCTTTTTTTTTCTTTTTTTTTTTTTTGATTTGGTTTGGTTTTATTAGGTAATGGTTTCCAAAGTGTATGTCATAGGCTACAACCATGGTCACAACTCGTCATCTGCTAGAACGTTTGTTGATCTCAGCTGACCTTGATGACTCAGTTTGGCACTCAGGAATATTGTAACCAGAATTTTCACCTCCATGGCATCAGAAAGCAGAGGGGATAAAATCCATAAACTACATTTTAATAAGCGCACCATTTGACAGATTTCATTAAATAAAGCAAATGTTTTCAGAGGAGTATCACCTGCCAAACGAATGCTGGTATGCTTTGATAGTTTTTGAATTTATTGTATTTCACAAGCAAGGCATTGGATAATGTTCATCATGAGAGGAAACAGAAAATAAACTGAGGTTCCTACTGGAAAACAAATGCACATAAATGATGGGACACAACATGATTCTGTTACGAATAGGAAGATGAGCTGTGGAAATTGCATAATTTTCTAATTTCAAGTCTTCCTGTTACGCGACTGAAAAAAGTGTGACCCAGTTGGTTGCACTGACCTCTGCGTTTTGTATAATATGTAATAGAGATCTTTTGTAGAGCTTACTTTTATTATTAAATGTACCAAGGTATTATATTTAATGAAAAACACTTTCAGATTTCATCTGTCACTGGTTATTTTTTTTCCAAAGAGTAACTTGCAAGTTTTCAGTACAAATCTGTGCTACACTGGATAAAACTTTTAGATTTTTTTTTTTCTTTCCTTCCTTTTTTTGCACCTTAGAATGGTTATATTGAGCTGTAAAAGTCTATTAGAATTTTATATAGTAGTGAGTTCCATGAATATCAGTTATGTTCATAAAACTTTCAGAATGATGGCTTTTATGCTTGTTTGTTTTTCATCCCAATTTTCTCAAATGTATTAGAGGAACTTAAGTTGTGCTTTTGCCCTCATAGTGGCCTGATCCTGCCAGTTCTGTCTTCTTACAAGAACAGATCACAGTTAAACCAACTGAGACCACCAAGATGGATATTTGGAGGACTATAGCCCATAAGAAAGGTAATGAATTGTCATGTTAATACAAAAGCAGCTTTTCTGCTATAGTAGTAAAATTCATCCCTTTAAAATACGGTTTCCAGGCTATTCTTGGCTGGGAACTACATACTGCTAAATCAGAACAAGACAATACAATATATGGAATGTTTCTATGAGAGAGAAAAGCATTAGGATAGTACTTCTAATTTTGACTCTTAATACTTTTTTATCTGTGTCAGATATCTAGTTAAACTGTTTGCTAATCTGCAATGTGTATGACAAAAATAATGATCAGCATTATTTTTTTCATGTTTTTTTTTGCAAAAAGAGCCAGGTCAGATTTTCTTTTTGTGTTTTTAATTAACTGAGCAATGTATCATGAGAGTTGTAGTTTACTCCACATTATTTCAATCTCAGATCTTTTCATCCATTATCCAGCTTGTGCTGAGGGAATCCTGCTTTTCAGTTTAGTACTGAAAGCTTCTGTAACTTGGAAAGTTAAAGGGAGGTAGGAGTTTGCATTTGTCATTTTCCAGTCTTCTTGTTTGGCCACATGAAAGAAGGAGAAATTTTATTTTTACCACTTTGCTCTTCATTAAAATTGTACTTCAGAGCACAGAAGATTGGAAATCATTGCCTAGGGAAGCTAGCAGATTCCCATTCTTTAAAATTCTGGTAAAATGACAATGCTGAGATGGGGTTTTTTTTGACAAAAATAAAAGATAGCAACAGCGATTAGTTCCCCTGTGGATTCATTTTGTAGTAAGTTTGCAGATATGAATACAGAGGGGTTTTTTAAGTCAGAGATCTAGAATAGAAACATGTTTTAAAATGATTGGTTAATAATTCAACTTTTAAATGCATTTTGCATTCTTCTATATCCAAGTCATAGTTCTCTCTACCTTTAGCCTTCGCAGGGCCTTAGCACAGAAAATGCGGAAGGAGGGAAGAGAATGACAAGAACTCATTTTTTTTTGTCACGGTTTTGGTCTTTTTTTTGTGTTCTTCATGAGTCCTTCCTGAACGTGATCCATTTAAAATTCCTTTCAGTCCCCAAGAGTGCCTGGAATCTTAATAATGGAAAAGCAATATAAATTACAAAATAACCAGTAGGGATCTGTAAAGGTTTTGTATCTGCACTAATTGAAAGTAAATGAAAAGAGTAACACCACATTGAGAGATATACACCCATACATGTGGACAATCAAATAATAGAAAAATATGTCATTTCTTAGAGCCAGGGATATAATGCACTGTACAATCTTTTTTTTTTTCCTCTTTTGCCAAAGTGTGGTTTAGCATCGCACACTGCTTTAAAACAGTACAACTTACAAGTGGCTTTATGTGTTTGGAGTATTTTGCCATAAGAAGATGCAGTGAGTGGGTATTGACTTGGGGAAAAAAAATTCACCTTGCTTATAACAGTACACTTTAGCTTGCAAGTTACTGTATTCAATAATGCTGTATTTGAATTCTTAAATTGTTTTGTGTCATTATTAAAAAATTATAAAGAATAGGTAGAACAAATACCATTCAGAAGTTTAAAAAACTTGAATGAAATGGATTTTACAGAGAAAGCTTTGACAGTTCTTTTCGAATGCATTATTTATTTTATTTGTGCCATCATTTTTCTCACCAAATGACCTTATCTGTAACACAGTCTTGTTTGTCTCTGTTTACAACCATGTATTTATTGTAATGTACATACTGTAATGTTGATTGTAAATTATCAGTTCTTATAACATCATCCTTGTCAGGGTGGTGTTGCTATATTTGGAAACTCTTGGTGAGAGAATGATTATTGTGTATACATATTCCTTGTACATTTTTCTCCTGTAATATAGTCTGTGTCACCTTAGAGCTTGTTTATGGAGGATTCAAGAAAAGTATAAAATACATAAAGATATATCAATAAAAAAAGCTGCAGGTCTTTGGTCCCAGGGCTGTGCCTTAACTTTAAACAATATTTTCTTCTGTTTTGCTGCATTTGAAAGTAAGGTAGCTGTGGGGCTAGGGCTGGGCATTCCTACCATATTTTTAGTTGTTAACTGATGGGGATACTCATAAGAGCTAATATGCATGATAATACAATAAGCTTTCATTCATAGCCCTACTGGAAGTTCAAGCTTTTCCAGACTTCTGGCAATATAATTGTATTGCCTCTCTGATTATCTTTTTACAAGCTATCATTGGGGATTATTACAGCCATTTTTTGCTCCTGAAAAAAATGATGCTGTATTTCAGTACTGAATTGCACTGAAGCAGCTTTGGAAAGCATCTCTAATATTTGATTTTAATGCATAGTGGGAAATGGAATATTTGTAATTAAAAGGGTATTACTCAAACACTTTTATAATTGTATGTAATATCTCTATTTAGTAGCGTAAATTATTACTGTATAAGTGGAAAAGACAACCTTAATCTTGGAAATGCTTTCCAATGCCAATATTAGTGTTATAAGCAGCCAAAGTTTTATTTTATATACATGTATCTTATGCTTTGTACAGTTGTGTATAGCATCGTGCACTAGATCTACAGGAGAGTGGTAAACCTTTAGATCTTTTAATGACACTAGTGTTAGGTTTGCAGGTTGGACTGAGCATCTCTTGCTGTTTGACTTGTCTTGTTGCTGCAGACTACGTAGAGCTGATATCCATGAATTTTCCAGAGCAAGGGAAATACCTCTCCTCCATTCCAGCGATGCCCAGCCCTTGTAGCATGCGACTTCTTTGTGAAAGGAGAGATTCTTTTTCAAGGAAAAACAGAGCCTCCTTTTTGACACAAACTGTAGATTTTAGCAGCCCTGGTCCAAAGGATATCGATTGCTTTTATTTTAAATGGTGTAAAAGGGACAGTATAACAACCGAAATCCTGAACAATTTTTTGGTTTGGTTTGATTTTTCCTTTGGGTATGTCTTGAGAGTGGTAACTTGTGTGAACATTGCACATGACTATTCTTTCACTGGTTTCTTAGCCTCTCTTACAGCCTATGGGATAGTACTGTACATCAATACCTTCATATGAAATTTTATATGCAATGGAAATAAAAGCATGGGTTGATTCTGCCTAGTTACTGTATTTGATTTTCTTTTGCAAGTGAATTTTGTTTTACATACATCCCATAGTTGTGACATCTTAAGAGAAAGTGTGTATCCAGAATAATTTGATTACCGTATTTTTGTCATCGTACTGTTTTGCATAAATAATACAAAATAAAAGTGGGGGCAAATCAGAAAAGTCAATAAAATGTGGTATTTTATGCAGTTGCTTAGAAAGGCATTTAATCTTAGTTTTCAGGAAATTTTACCACTGGCTTCATTAGCAAAAGCAGCTTCTCTTGAAGAAGTAAAACTTCGCCTACGTATTGCCCAGAGAAGCAATATGTCAGGATGCATAAAGAATATAGTACCATAGTTAAATACTGATCAGACAGTCTCTGCTTGAAATGGATGATAAAAAGAGATTGCTTTTTAAAATAAAGTTCATAAATGACCGCTGTTGTCTTGAGAAAGAAATGTGGTCTTAATGGGGGTTCAGCTATTGAAGTGGCTTTCATGCACCTCTCTTTGATCCGAGTGAGGGTTTTGTTGTCTAGGGAGTTGGTTGTTTGCTTAACTGTAAATAGTTTCTAAGTCAATACAACAAAAAAATCTATATCCATTTGTTTCCTTATGTCTCTTAGATCATTCTTTGAGTTTCGAGTTAGTTTGCAATCCAATTCTTAGGACTCCTTTTCAGTCATGCATTGATGGCAGAAGAGGTTAGTGAGTGCTGTGCTGGGAAGGTGTAGGATGCTGCACTGAGCATGGTGGGGAGGATAAACCCCATCATGCCTGTCGTCCTTGGTAGGCTAATTCTCACGCATTCCCAGCTGCTTGATGGGAAAATGGTTTGCATACATTGTGGCTATTATGAAGGGAAGCAGGAATCCTAAATTCTTGGCACTACTAAGATGTTTTCAGTAAGAAGCTCAGATACCACAGCTGTGCACATGGTGAGCCTGATGCTGGCAGGCTTAGCCTACTTCTTCCCACATCCTTTGGCAGCACTTTGTCACTCCGTGCATGGCAGTAATGTGTCGGAACAGGCAAGTTTCAGAGCAAAACTGAAGGGGATGCCCTGATCTGCTGCTGCGGGAGTTGAATGTATTTTTGAACAAATGACTCCTCTGTTTCCTAATGAGGCAAATAGTCTGAATAACTCTGGCTTCATTTGCTTGATCTTTCTGCAGCACTGGAAACAGAAGTCGTATGTGCTAGCACACATGGTGTTTACTGGGATGACCTGCCCAATTTCTCTACTAGCTGTGAACAATTTTGCTTATTTTTTAGGGGGATAGGGGGAACAAACACTGAACAACAACAACAAAAAAAAAAAGCAAAAAAACCCAACCACAACTACCCCCTCCTGCAAAAAAAAAAGTAAAAAAAAGCAGTGATGAAGTTCAGATATGTTGTTTAGTTAGTTCAATTTAGTTCAGCCTTCAGGGTAAAGAAAATTTCCAGCTTCATCCTGTCAAACTGCTTGAGAAATCTGCAAAATGAATAAGCAGGGGTAGGAAGTCAAGGGATAGAGTGGCAAATTGGAAGCAAAAACAGAGCAGAGAGAAACACTCCAGCTAAAATAATCTCGTCTTGTCAAAGGCAATGCAGTGGCTTGGATATGGGCATTAGGAGAATTGAATTTGTTTCTGTCATACTTCCCCCACGTACAAAGCTATATTTTTTTGAGGTCCTTGGCATTAACATGGTAGTAAGAACTATGTTACGTATGGGCATTTAGAAAGTAAAAAAAGAAAGTAAAAAAAAATATTTAATATAATGCAGAGTTTAGCACAGCTTTAAAGACTGAAAATGTGCAAAAGCTTCCTGCTAAACAAACCCTTGGCGTGGGAGAAGGAGGAGGAGGATGACATCATAGCTGGGTAAACAGCCCTTAGTGAGAGTGATGGGCAGAAGATGCAGGCCTGTGGCCTTAGACAGCATTAACTGTCTAATGCTGATGAGCTGTGAAGACATAAAATGCAAATCAGAAACTCAGCAGACACATTGCATGGTTACCTCCAAACACTGAACTTCTTGTTCCCACCAGCCATTAACCTGTCCTCCTCCAGCATAGATGGAGCTCAGATTCCTACACTATCATCATCTCTAATGGGCAATAGAGACCATTGTTTATCTGAAGTAGGCTGGAAAAGGAAGTACAGGTTATGCAGCATGTAGGCATCAAAGTAAAGTTTCTATGTCTTGTGTAGGACTCTGGCAAATGCCTATCAGCCATTACTATGTGGGTCTAGAGAGAGACAGTTAAAGGTGCCTGAAGAACTTAAGTTTTTGTAGTATTTGAATACTCCATCTCTTATTAAGTTTTCAAAACCTTGACTGACTGCAGCATTGACCAAACTAAGAACTTTGCATTCTCAGACTGTGGTTAGTGGCTTACGCTGGCTGACCTGACTGCCCTCAGGAGCAGACCTCCTAAACTGCGGTGTTGGTTGAAGCTTGATGCAAAGCCTACTTGATACAAGGGATCGCTTGTGTACAGAGACTGTGAGAGGTGCCCCTCCTCTGAAGAAAAGAACACCACCAGCTGATGTAGAGCTGCCTTTATAATCTAGCTGGCTGTGGACCTCTGCTGGCACCTGGGTATGTTACAAGGTCCCACATAAAGCAGTTCATAGTTTTAGGATTTTTGCTGTGATGTGGGAAGGGAACAGCAGTGCTCTGTGGAGCTTTAAAACCGTATGTGTTTATTTATTGCACTTGCCACAAAGACAAAGCTTGTAGTGAACGAAGAAGCAGCCCTAGCCCTGCTTCAGAGCAATCTTTCTTGCCAACGCTTTTTTTTCTCTCTCTCATTCCATCTCATAAAGGGCAGGGGAGATGTCTCTAGTAACCACATGCATCTGTGTATAGAGGCTGAGAGACTATCAGGTGAGAGACTATTAAGGAGAGGGTGATAGAATGTGTGTGCGTCTGATGAAGCTGTGCTGATGGTAGCTGTAGAGAAGTGTCCGTTACAAAGCTGCATCTGTAAATGGGCTAAAAAATGCTTGAGAAGCAGGAAATGGGAAACAACCCTAAGTATTGCTAAGGATGTTACTGGAATCATGGTTTTCAGGTTCTAGTAGTGATGCTTAGAGAGGCAGTTTGAGGAGTGAAAAAAAAATGCAATGGAAAATTAAGTTAATAATTTGGAGTCCTGCTGTCTAGTACAGTTCAAGGAATATGAACATTTTAATTTATCCAAGAAAATATTAAGATATGATTTGCTCGTGTGGGGACAGAAATGTGATAGTCACTCACTCTGTCTTTTTGTCTAGTAGGCAAAGCCAGCTGCTGACAAGGGAGCCAAATCACTGGAAGCTGACTTGTGACAAATTCAGGGTGCAGGACAGAGCAGCTCCATCAACTGGTTTCATTCACTCTTTGTGCTTTCAGGCATCTCACTGGGGACCAGGACGTAGGGAAACATCATTGTTACTGTGAGCAGTGTACTGTGTGTGCTGAGAGCCACACACACTACTTAGTGCCTCTGCTCCTACCCGTAAGGGTATTTAATGATATGTGTAATTGACTTTGCTTTAGCTCTTCCTGAGAAAAAGGATGGTCCTTTAAGCAAAAGATGGGGTGGAGGTGTGAGGGCAAAGGAGAAAGAGGTGTTCTTTAGAAGGGCTTTTTCTATTACAGTAATTTTCAAACCATAAATCAGTAAGGGTATTTATTGCACAATAGCAAAGTATTTTCTTTACAGACAAAAAGCTCTTTGTCTTTGCTTCTCATAGCAGTCTCCAGCCTGAGCTGATATTCTTGTTTAACTTTCTGCATTGTTCAGCTCCTTCCCCACATGCTTGTAATGGGGGAAATGACAGTCATGTACCTCCTAATGCCGTTGTGGGGAGGGAAGATGGGGCTGCAGCACTCTGACCGTCACATTGGTCTGTTCACAGCAGTGGTACTGTGTCACCCTGCATTAGAAGCATGGAGTTGGCCCTGTTTTCCTCAGCTGAACAGAGAAAACAGGATGTAATTGCACATGTGCATACCCCCATTTCTTTTAACAAGTACAGCCTTCATCAGGTGGGCTGCCAGTGGGGCAAGGGAGTCTAAAAACACTGATCTGGTCTGCTTCTGTCTCTTATCTGTCATGATTTGAATATGGTAGAGTACAAGGGGGGCAAATCTTAGCAGTCTGCCTGGACCACTTTGACAGTCACACAAGGAAAAAATTCTGTGATTTGTCCAGCCTGTTAAGTCCCATAGTGGTGAAACTGACCACTCTGGCCGGACCATATTGGCAGTATCATAAGGACAAATCAATTTATCTAGTCTACTAGGTCCATGTAGGCAGCGTCACTAAGCAAATCTCTAATCTCTGATATCAATTAGCAAAGTTTGTCACTGGGGCAAATCCCTTGTATCCCTTGTATTGCACCGGCAATGTCACAGAGACAAATCTTTCATACTAAGGCAGCCACCTCAGCTATTTTACAATTTGTCCTGTCCTGCCCACTGGGATTGCATAGAGGAAATAAAGTTTCCAGGAACTTGTAAACAACTCAAATTGATTATAATAATTTTTGACAGGATAAGGTTTCAGGAATCTCTAGTGATAAGATACTGTCTGTGAAACTGCATCTTAAATAACATGCAGTCAAACACTAAATACAGAGAAATTAAATATGCAGGTAAAGAACATGCAATGAAAACCCAAATATAGAGAGATACTAATAGCTGGCATCATGTTAAAATGCAGCATGAATAATGCAAAAGTCTTATCGACCAACAGCCTGGTCACAGAGGAAGGTAAGATTCAGCCCATTGACTGATCCCAGAAAGATTTGATTAAGTCTTCCCTATAATTTTCCCTTTTGTTTTCATTTTTAGAATAGCTTGCACCTTTGGGCAGAGTTTGAGTGTAGCTTGAATGACTTTAATCATTCATTTTCCCACTCCTAATTGGTGCATAAAGCTCTCACTTCAAGTTGAAAGACATAGCACTAGAAATTAACTGTAAATGCCCAGTGGGAGTGGTTTTGGGAGTGTTTTGTCTCAGAAGCATGAAGAGGGTAGGTGGGCATGCTAGCAGGTGTGTTGATTACATTAAATTACATTATAATGAGCAAAGTTCAGCTAATATGCATATTCACATCCTGACTGCTCACGCAGCAATTGTGATCTGTCTCGCCTGCCGTTTTCTCTTCGCAGTGTGGTCACAAAGAATGGCTGTATTACCTGAAAGCAATGCCCCTCCCTTCATGTCAGCGAGGCAGAACACACGGTTTGACCACAATGGCCATTTCCATGCCAGTTGCATGCCTTTGTTATGAGCAGCGCTGCACCTGTTCTTTGGGCAGCTGAAGTTGCTCTATAACATAACAATATCCTAACTGCAAGGGGAGTGGGCGTCCTTTTAGAGAAACTTGAGGTTCTCATTGTCCCACACAAGGTATCCTTCCACAATACCCAAAAATGTGTTTCGGTTTGTGTTGACTTCTCCTCCCAACATCAGGTAGCTGAGTTTGACACAGTTGGTTCACTGCATTGGTCAACGTGTCCGTGTCTAGCCGGGGGAGAGGATGCTGCTGTTGAGGAAGAGGTGGGTGCAGTTCTAGAAGGCAGGCTCCTGCTTTTAGCTCTTGTGGTATGACTAAGCTATGTGCGAGATGTCTGTGTGCATTTTCAAACGTGTGTCTTTCGCTTCCATTTGCGTCAAATAACTTTGCACTCGAATGGCCTCACCAGTGCTGGAGCTTGTGCTTTACATGCCGCACTTCTCCCATCCCTCTGGAAGGCAGTTCCACCTCCTGTTCAGGAGCTGCACAGCCTCTCTCTTGCACTTAGTGCTTAGACACTCCCACAATCAACAACGAGAGGACGGCCTGGCTCCTTTTCCCAATTTCTTGCTTTCCAGGTGTCACCATGCTGTAAACACTGCAGATGCAATTAGCTTATGAGTTCTCATTAAAACCTATCAAAAAATGGTCTGTCTGGGATTGCCTTGAAGTGGAGTATGAAACCCATGGGGAAACACAAGAGAAGTTACAAAATTAAAGCAGTAAGATTTTCAAGGAAACTCAGAGAAAACCAGGGGGGAAAAAGTTTGAAAATGATATTATAGCAATCTGGTCCAGAGTTATGATACTTCTTAGCTGAGACACAACCTCCTGCTGTATCCTTTAATTTCCAAAGTCACTTGGTACAGTAGGCACCTGGATTCCCATGCTGAAAATCTGTGGAGAGGCTGGGGGAGACTGAGGACAGAAAGGGAAAATTGGGAGGAAACTGAGGAGTAAAGCCTCCCTAAAGGAACGGCTCAACCACAGACACTTACCTCATCTGGGAAGGATTAAAGAGCTACGAATCTCAACCAAAAGACCCCAAACCTGTGATCTGAGGCTATTACACATCGGAGTTTCGGGTTGCACAGTTGCCCTCTTCCTCATGCAGTGCTGCAGCAGACCTGCCCCAACTCAGTCAGAGTGGCTGCTCATTGCTAAATGCAGCAGCCAGGTTGGGTGCCGTCTGCTCTGAAGTCATCAAAGGGTTGGGTCCCCCAGAAAACCACCGGTGCCCAGAGGCTGAAATGCATCCCGAAAAGTCTCCCACGTGGTGCTGACAGCAGCCGTGGTGGGAAGGAAACCTGCTGTGCTCCCATGTGTTGCCTTGGAGCATCGCTGCCCCCGTGCTTGAGGCCGGCCTGTACGATATGAAGTAGTCTGTAAATTTAAATCCTGATTCTCAAAATGAGAGTAGGATGTTATGCTGTTTATAGTAAACTGCAGCCTCTGACCTGTGGTGCTCAACAGCGCTGCAAGGCCAGAGCAGATGTGGTGCTGGGCAGCATCCTCAGCAGGGCAAGAGGATCCACAAGGGCCGGACTGTCTCCTAGTGCTCTCCTCCGTAGCTGATGATTAGTATCAATGAACACCATTAGTATTTAAACAATTTATCCCCTAGACTGTCCAACCTTCGGCAGCAGGACTTGTAACCGAACTACTCGTGAGTTTTTTCCCCCCGAAGGCAGGCAAAGCAACCCTCTAATTTATTAAAAGTATTTGATAGCATTGTCCCTTTTTTCCCACCAAAATTCCCCATGCAAGCCCCACCAGCATAAAGACTAATACCTGCCAGTCCTTCTCACTGACCTACAGCTGTCAGGAGCATCTGACCTACAGAGAGAACAGTAGGACCTTTTAAAACATGTTGTTGAGATCCCATTCAGCCTCCTGTCTGGCTCAGGTGGCTCCGAGTCTCAGGCTTTCTGCTTTGCTAGTTCTGCTGGTGCTCACACACTGCCAGCCAGGGTTGCAGCAAGCCCCGGTGCTATTTCCCCATGGGAGAGCTGTGGCAGGAACACTGGAATTTATTTGCTCCAGATGGGCTGTTTGCACAAGCTGCCGGGTGGCGGGAAGAGTGAGTGACGGTGCAGGATGTTTCTCTGGTAGGTTGATGGGCTGGCAAAATCCTCAGGACTTTATGCTTGGGGAAATCACAACTGAGTTCAATGGTGATGAGTGGGGTCAAGTAGAGGGTGGCATGGCTACCAAGGTGATGTTTTGGGCTACCTGTACTCTTGCTTACTCTCAGCCAACCATAAAAGCCTGGAGGTTTATTTTTAAATACACTTGGGCAGCTTTCTGCTGCCCCTCTCCAGAGCTCTGTCGCTTTCCTTGTGGTGAGTCACAACCTTCCCTAGCAGCACTAAAAGCAGCTTCTTTTCCTGAGGAAGAGCCATTGCGTTTGGCTCCTTTTATCAACACATATCCTTACAGTGGTACCCAAGCTTTCCTCTGCTGTACTGGATTCAGGAAGAAAAGAGGTGAAATCCCAGTGCCTCTCTTTCCCCTCTCAGTAGCTATCCAGTGGATTCCCACCGTTTTCAGCGGAGAGGTCACGCACCCGCGGGGACCCTTGCCACAGGGATGCTGCCCACTGCACCGTGACCCTGGGCTGCACAGTCTGCTGCTGTGCTGCCCGTGTGCTGCTGCAGAGGAGCAGCTTGGCCCCTCACTGCCACCTGCCACAACGGTATTTCGGATGTGGCAGATGGGAAGTGCTGCTTTGGGCACAAATTAATCTCCACACATTCATTTCAGTATAGAGCAGCACGGTTCTGAAAAATAGAACTGCAGGTGAAAAAAAAAACACCTTGAAACAATCTTCAGACCCCAAACCTCACTTCAGGTATTGCTGTTTGTACATGGCCTGATGGAGTCATATGCAAACCACTCTGTCTCTGACAAATTGAAATCTCCTCTAACAGACCACATTTTCTTGCCTGATTTTAAAAAAAGGAAGGGGGATTTAGTTGTGGCTCACTGGAAATCTAGAAAAGTACTCTGAGAGCATTAGCAAGAGCTGGTATGAATTACCCTTTTCTCCTTTGTGCTGCTTCAGCTGAACTGCTCCAATGTTCAGCTTCATTAATAATTAATACAGTGGGGAAGCAGGGCTCAGCTGCATTGCCTTCTGTCACAGCCAAAGGGGAAAGTACATCTGCAGATCCGCACAGCCTCTCTTACAAGAAAGCTCCACAGAGGACGGCCGGGAGTGTAAGAGAAGTAAACAAAATCTGTGCCTCTTGCTGTAGCAAACAGTTATAGATGAGTGCACCATCCAAGGTGAAGTGAAGGTTCCCCCAGGAGGAGGAAACGAGCACAATAGCAAACAAAACCTTGACATCTGTGGCAAGACTTGCACAGCAACATAACCATGCTTGCTAGAGGAGAGGGAAGCACGGGGCCTCTGAGGATCCCCTGACCAACAGCTGAAAAAGCCTGAGTTTGTTCATGAGGCAGGTTACCCTGCGGCTTCCTGGACCTATTCTGTGAAGGTGTGTGATTCTGCTGCTTGCCCGGCCCCCACTTCCCACTTGAGCATCTCTTGCGGATGGGGTAGGGCGGTGCAGGAGGGGCATAATCCTGGCTGAGGTATTATTTCCCATGGAGCATCTGAGCACAGAGGGTGATGACGTATGGAAGCACCCTCAGTGTAGGGCTAAAGCTCTGTCTGTGTCCAGCAAGCGTTGAGAGAGAGGCGCCACAGCTTGATCACAAGGCAGGAGAGAGACCTCCTGCTGTGCAATCTGGTGACATCAAGGAATAAAGTCCTTGGAGGAATGTCTATGGTACAGCTTATGCTGAGTAAATCACGCTCTGGAGAACTGTGGTGGCGAGCAGCTTAACTGTGAACATAGCAGACGGGGATCCTATTTTAGTCCCTGTACAATTTATTTTACCATCTCTTCTCACAAGAACAGAGTAGAGACTCCCTCCAATACAACAGGAAGTTAATGTCTGCTTACATTGGGCAGTTGGCCATGTCAAACACTGGGTTAGTGTTTGACATCAGCTAACAAGCTCTAGTTCGTCATGGAGTTCGGTGTGTGTGTCTGTGAGTTAAGTCTTTCCAAAATGCTTTTACAGTACGGAAATCACTATTGCTTAGTGAGCTTTTGCAAGAAGTACCTTAGGAAAGCTTACTATGTTTCTATCAGTGAAAGATATGAAATAATTGATTCTTGGTGGTAAAAAAAGAAGTAAACCAAGAGTGAACATCTGGTTGGACTGCCTATAAGAAAGAACTTCCCTGGCTAAAGTGTCAACAAAAAGGAACATCTGAATGTTTATTGACAGCTTCAATGTATGCCCTGCAGGCTTTAACTAAACTCATGTGTGCCAGTCATGCAAACGATGGGAAGGGACTGTGCACTGCTGTGGCTGGTCTCACCCTTCCAGCTCTGCTGTGAAGGGACAGAGAGCTGGGGGATAAGCACAGTCCTGAGCCAGAATCCCTCTTGCTCCTGACACAAGCAGCAAAATGCATGCACCTTAGAAGCACGAATTAAGACGACTAAGTAGCTAAACACATACACACATGCGCGTACAAGCCAAGATATTCCTCAGATCACAGCTCAGACATTCCTTAAAATGTCTCACAACAACAGAGCCATGGTGAAATCACGCAATAGAATTGACTCCGCCCAGACTTTAAAACTATTCCATACACTCCATATTGGGGTGGTCAGAAGAGTTTCAGTCATCAAACAGGTGATGCTGTTTTAATAATTAAAATAGGCTTTGAATTTAACACTCAGTTGAGATGAACAGAGAGAGCTCATAGCCCTGTTTCTTGTGCGTTCACCTTAGCAGCAGGAGAAGTGAGCTGGCCATGGAGTCACAGAGGCCGGCTGTGCAGACCAGAGTGAGTAATAAAATGCTGTCTCATCTGCTTCCATACTTTTTTTCCTTAAAATTTCAGTGAAGAAAGAGAGTAGAGCAGGCTCTCTGATAACACCAGAACAAAATTGTAGAACTCTTTTATTGTTTACATCTAGGTTTTCTTCATGACAAAGTCATTGGCAGTAATTTTTGCCGGGGCCATCTTAAAAATCAATGAATGAGTTAAGAGATGAAAGTTGGTTAATCCTACGTTCATCTGCAATGGTCAGTAAGTTTCTTGGATGTCAGTAAGGACCCCATGCAAGCCTGGAGCTTGCTACAGCAGCTGGGATAAAGCGACTGACTGCCAGCGTTGCTGCTTAAAGCCTTGTTTACTCCAACCGCCTTCTGTTCAAACAATACATTAGCTGCAGTACTTTTAATAACAGAATGCAAAGGGCTGTCATTGTGGCTGTGTTGGCAGCATATTCATTTTCCAAGCTTTCTCCCCCAAAACATGCTACATCCAATCTTCACTCCTTTTCCTGTTATGCACTGAGAAAGGGATTAAATATCACCTCCCCTTCTGGTAGCTAGACTACAGCAAAATCCCTTCCCTGAAGCAGCATGCAAGTCTCTGGGAGGTCGGAAGGGGCTGGAAGAGGTTGCCAAGCTGGAGAGTCTGCAGTCTCAGACTGCCTCCCTCCAAACCTACTTCTCTGACATCTCTGAGGAACTAACTCACTTGTCAACTGTATCTTAACTGCAGCTCATCATATTTATCACATTTCATTATCACATCTCACACCTTACCTCTCAGTTGCTGCCTGCACTCTACCAGTTTCGATGCACACAAGGGTCCTTTTCTCCCAGGCCAGGGCACTTAATTGCTGTCATTTTCTTGGTCCCATGAGGTTTCTTTCTTTGTACTTCATGTGTTATCACCTTAACACTCTCACACTTAACCACTTCCTTGGTTCAGCACTGCAAAGGATGTAATTCTGCTTTTTTTTGCTGTTGCTAGGATGGGGCGACTCACCTATACCATATTATGTTGTTTGGAAATGATACCTATAGGAACATAGGAAGTGATATAGGTAAACAGATTCATAACCAACTTATTCTCCTTGTGGTGCTCAGCCTCCTCAGACATTCCTTCCTGGTAAGCATCATTCAATAGCAAGTATTTCCAAATACAAAGGGTATCTTTGAGGCTGCATTAGAAATAAACTCTCATAGCATTTATGCAAAAGGATTTTGACCCCATTCTCCTATCAGAGCATAAGCTGGCTCACTGTAGTACCAGGAGGTGCAAGGTTCCCTCTGGTAACTCCAGATGAAGTTGATCCTGAGCGTATGGTATAGCTGACCTACCTGCTGTACCTGTGGAGGAGGTACCTCTCCCACAGCAGAGTCACCTGCCAGGAATATTGCCCATGAGTCAAACATTGCAACACAAAGCTCAGCATCAGTGATGACACTGCTGCCAAAGGTGGATTTGTGCAAAGCCATGGAAATGTGCACTGAATCGACTAATGTTTGGTTGCCTTTTCCCTTCCCCTGTCCCTGCAGAGGAAGGGGGCAGGCAGCTTCTCAAGCAGGAGAGATGATGCTTATTAGAGAATATAGAAGTCAACCTCACATAAATGCTGTGCTGTAATCTCGTATTCCTGCCCACCCAGGTAAGTGTGCATTTGCACTGACGCTATCAACATCTCTGTATAGGACTGGTAGGTCAGTTCACTGTTCATGCACACAGGCTTTCTGCTGTTCACTGAGCGTGTGGCTATGATCCATCAGTACAAGGATAACAACTTGCGCTGAAGTATCCATTAGCCTTCTCTGCTGCCTGGAGAAATGCAACCAGAAGAAAAACATGTGGAGGTAAAACATAAACTGGTCTTAGGAGATGTCAGAATAGGAGAAAATTAAAAACAAAAAAGGAAAATACAGCTCAAGTGTGCTCAGGTATAACTGTGAGATGGTTCAAGGAGGCCCAGCAGTGTTAAAACTTGCCAAGATTTGTTCTCAGTACACAAAAAGATGGCGATCCATTTGGAGAGGGATAAAATCTGGCTTCAAGCCCATATTCTGAGATGCATATATTCGTTGGGGACAAGAGCCTTCGCTGCCTACATTATCACTATTTGCATGTGGCTGGAAAAGTGACAGAGGTTTACCACTAACTGTAAAGATACTTGTCAAATCTAAGGTAATATGACGTAGGCTATGCTCCGAAGCTCTGTTTGATCCTACCTCTCCTCACACTGTATTTAGAAAGATGGCCACAACTGGAAAGAATTTGAGGGGCATTTATTGGGAAAAGAAGAGATGCTCATGCCAACACAATGCATTGTCATGGGTTGTCTAGGTAGGACAACTGGCACTAGGTATGTAGTCACTGGGGTAGGTCAGTTGGTTTCCCTAGAAGTTCTGTGGTCAAGGTGGTGTCAGAGCCAGGTGCACCCTCTGGCCTGGCAAAATGGTCCACGATCTGTATCTGGGCAAGTAACTTCACATGGGCACCAAGACAAAATGTAGGGGGAGCCAACAGAGTAACTGCAGAGATCACTTCAAAGGAGCATTTCGAGCAGAAAATGGAGATCCAGAACACTGGCTGGCCTGGAAGCAGGGCAGTAGAGTCTGACAGTGTCTGTGTTGAAAGGCAGAGAGCCCTACAAGGCACTGCTGAAGTGAAAGAGAGAGAAGGGCACTGCAGGACAAGCTGGGTTCCTCTGGCTCCCAGAGACAGCCCAGGGGTTTGCCCTATCTCATGGAGGGATCTCCCAACCAAAGGAATTTCCTCTGCAGCCTGGGTTCCCTCCCGTGACAGGGAAAAACATGTGCTAGTAGCCAAATTATGGCTGGGCGCCTTAGTGCTGGTCCTGGATATCCTCCCAGAATTTAATTAGAGACAGTAATGAAAATAGCATGCTGTTCTCTGCTGCTGAAATGAGCAGGGAGTTGCCGAGCCAGCAGAGATCACACCACCAGGTCTCCAGGACACTCGTGACTCACTCTGCAGCAGAACACCTGACACAGAGCAGGACACTCCTAGGGAAATCCCATCTGTGTCTGAAAGGACTCCTTCTCCTACACTGGAAACAAAAGCAAAATGGAAGTGGAGGAGAGAGTAAGACCTATTTTCTTTTAGGAATATAGAAAAGCAGTGACTGCAAAGCAGTTCTCCCTGCAGCCAGTCTCAGCTACTACCCTCATAAGCATGTTTGCTGACCTAGATCAGAGTCCATGGATTAGGATGAGAATTATGCAGCACCAATCGTTGAGCAAGCTCTGTGCGGCAAGCCACAGCCATGCCACAGCCAGATGCACCTCCCAGGGCGATGCACACAGTGACATCTGCCCTTCTGTGTCAGACACAGCCATACAGATCTGCAAGCAGGACATTCCATGGAACTGTCCCATTCAGAGCCTCTCTGCTTGGTACCCAACCCTGGCAGCAAGAACACCTTTCTAGGTACTGATTGGCTTGCAGAAAACTCATCTCGACAAGTGAGGAAAGCAGATTGTGAACAGAGGGATCCCACGCTGATAGCAAGCCTCAGGTGGATTCAGCCTTGACAAATCCCTCATCTCACTTGTATGACACATAAAATCTAATGAGCGAATACGCTACCTGAACCAGGGATGTACAAAAGCACAGACATACGCCTGTGATTCACCTGCTATTCCTGCCTCCAATGGGTCCCCTGATACATCGGTGACGAGATAATGCCAAGCAATGTAAAGTGACAACTGCTATCTCCCACACTCTTTTCTCACTTGTATCTTCTGGGAAATTATGTGTAGTTTGAGTATAAAGGGGGGACATACAAAGGGGCTTATGAAATAATGGGTTTTTATAGAAAGAAATATAAGGTAGTGTTCATTTTCCTGCTTCCTCACTGCGAGATCTGATGATACCTGTGAATAGAAGCAGCAGTCACAAGGAAAGGCAAGCATGGATAGCTTTGCTATCCTGCACCAGGATGCGCTGGGCTCTCAGGTTATTTTATGCAATATCCATTAAGGCAGCAGGATCTATGCCAGCCTGTCCAAGGCAGAACTACAATATTCCCCTGTCCCATTTTTCTGCAATATAGGGTATTCAGTATGATCATGGAAGAGCTTAACCCTGGGTCACTGATGTCCAGGTCACTTAGTTCTGGCCAGACCTAGATCCTTGGTGCTGTGGGGAAAAGCTTATTCCCAAGGGGTTAGCCTTCTGCCTGACAGCCCTTGCTCGACTTGACAAACCCCTCTCCCACAACAGTCTCAGCCTTCCCTTTCTCTAGCAGGGTTTCATTTGACCCAGGCTTTTCATTCAGCCACACAAAGGATGTCCTGTTGTGAAAGAAAATTTTGCTGGGGGGGTGTTTTGTTAACGACTTAACTCTTACAGCACTTGAAAGTTTTGCTGGGAAGGGAAAGAGGCAAAGGGATGAGGATGACACATACCCCTAAGTCCCCACTCCCTGCATGGCTCAATGCTTTGAACAAGCATAAGCAAGCAGATGTTTTGGTCTGACATGTTCATTTTCCTCAATATTCTGCAAAAGCCTGAGCTCTCTAGCTTGGTCTGCACCCTGTCCCCCACCCAGCACATTTACGATGTTGGCAACAGAATGGGGAGCTCAAGCTGACATCCTTACTGGATTCCCGAGGAGGCCATATTCAGGGCTGAATCTGTGCTCTCACCTGGCAAGACTGCTGTAAACAACTGTGTGTGCAGTGACTTCACTTCTGATTGATACCAAAGGTGGAGGTGATTCTTCCCACAAATCAATGCAGGCCACTAAGCTGTTCAAAACACTGCTTAAAAGTGGAGAACTGGTCTTCCTAGATCCCCCATGCAGGTGCAAATTTCATCTAGCTGTCTTGTGACTGGAATCCTAAATATGCCTTGGAAATTTGGGCTCCTAATGAAAACAACAGAAACTAGAGAGTGAGTGTTATCATGTTAGCTTATCGCCTCTATTGAATCACCTCCAATACGACCAGCATCATGTTGTGTTAAGGCATGGCAGTGCGACCTGATTCTAACCTAATTCAATCAAATTAAAGTAAAAATCTTGCTACGTAGATCACAGAGGATGTGTGTAGAAACAGTTACGTACCTAAAGAATGCTTTTTCTTCCTTATGAATCTATGTAGGACTCATTGGAAACACGGAGACTTTTAAAAGTCTGCCATGCAAAACTGATTAAGGCTTGCTTACAGGAAGCTGACAGCACTAAATTCATTGACAAAATCTTTTCCTCTAAGTACTGAAAACGTGTGCTCTGACATCTCTCCATGTGAAAACAAGCTGAAAGCCAGAAATATTTCACAGAACGGTGGAAAGAAATCGCACGTTTGCGGGCATGTGATGTTTTTTTTTCTACCCTCCCCCTCCCTTTCCCAGATATCTCCAGCTTTTAGCAGCTCCTGCAGTAGGAAAACATGTGAGGTTTTCCAGCCTGGCAGGCAGCAGTACGAAGCTCGGCATATTGCCCTGAAATATGACTTGTGCTTCCAGAGGTATTGGTTGAAGTTGTCAGCCTGAAGGAAAATAAAATCACCTTGAGCCATGGTCAGGCATGCTTTCTTGTGTTTAAACCAGGCTGTTCTGCTCCCAGAATGTGCAGCACCTTTGGACTACTTGAGAATGATCGTGTCAGGGGAAATGATTCACGGGTTTTAAGAGCACTACTTCATGCCCTTGGCAGGTGACTCATAAATGCGTATTTTAGAGGTGAACACTAGTTAGCATGTCATATACGAACCCGACAATATGTGAATGCACTGGTGAAAACCAGTGACATGATCTGGTGGGGAGAAAACTGTCAGTCGTGGTGACAGAAATGCTATAGATACCAAAAGTGGAGGCAGGAATTTTTTTAAACTTCAGAGTCATTCAGCTGAGAAAAGTCAAAATCCCCAGCACCCTCCTTGTTTACTTATCCACTTGAAGACTTTGAGGATTGCAGTTATTACATCATATAACCTGACAGCTTCAGAGCTTGGAATCACTTGTATTCACAAGTCCCATCTGAGCTGGAAGCCAGGGAAGTCCCGCTGTATTTAAGCAAGGGCACAAGGATGCTACTGAAGACTAAGAAATCCCACCTGACATCTCTACTTTCAGAAAATGTCTGTATTTCCACCCTGAGTGAGGAATCAATCAGTACAGCTGTCATGGTGCTGCTTCGTGGTGCGTGATTAAACAAGGGCTTATTCGTAGAAAGAACGTATAATCATGATCTGCGCTGTCCCTACATTTCACAGAGCGCTTACGCAGGGAATAGAGAGGATCTTTGAGGACCGTAAAGTAAGTAATAGCACAATGATAATGTGGGTTCCTAGAAAGACTCATTGGAGCTCAGGAAGGACACAGTGAAGAGTATGCAGATAACGCTTTGGTGCAAATGGGCGTGGGGAAGGAAGTGGAAGGTGCAGGTACTTGATCCTGCTAAATGACAGAAAAGAGCTGATACATCAAGCTGACCACTGAAAAGTAATACCAGCACTGTTGCTTCTGGTTGAGCAGAGAGACAATATCAGGCTACCCATAGCTTCCGCCTCCTATGAAATTATGATGCATGGGCATCTGTCTGGACAGCTGCAGACCTGATACCAGTGTCTTTGGTAAGTCAGGAGTAGCTGAAGGCTCTGAATAGGCACAGGAGTGAGAAGTACACTGATTCCTTCTCCCAGTTATTCCTGGCTCAGGGCCCTTCAAACCAAGAAAAAACAAATCTGATTACTTCAAAACCATTTACATTGGTGTCTCTCTGCATCCCTCTTTGGTTTTGCACAGGCTTTTGTAGTGCTTCTTCCTCAGAGCTCAGATCTTGATTCTCTTTCCTGTCTCCTGTGCACACTTGGTTGCCTAAATCTTAAACAAAGATGCACTCAAAGCACACTCACAGGTCTCAATGCATATAAATAGACACATGCGAGTAATCTTCAGCATTTGAATGAATAAGGATTTTTGTGGTATAACCATCATAACATGACCATATCCTGAAAAGTAGTACATGTACTTGCCAGCACAGTCCAACCTTCTTTCTACGTGCAGCAGCACTAAAATACCCTTTTCAGAAATAAAACACCACAAACTGGTAACCCTGCAGGAGGTAATTTTGGAGTTTTATTGAGAAATTCTTGTTTAATGTGAGCATGAACGGTGAATCAGACTTCACACATTTAATACGCACTTATCAGCGTGCTATGCTGTGATAGATAATTGCTGTTGTGTTGAACAGCCCTATCTATACAAACTGCAGCATTTCTCTTATTTTTGTGTAGATTCTGACCTTTTTAGATGGACATGGCAACCTTTGTTAGCACGTAATGACAGTAGACAATTTGTGTTGCTCTGCTGACTCAAAACTATTATAAAAAAAACAACTGAACTAAATAGTCATGTAGTAATGTAAAAAATATAGGAAGTGCTTGACATTTAACAACTATTTCATTGGGTTATGTTAAAAATTGCTTTTTCTAGAGAAATCTATTTCCATTGTGACTGTAGAAAAAGTGTTTGATGAACCAGAGGAATATGGCAGAGAGGAGGTTGACTATCTTGGAAGGCTTTTTTGCTTTGCTGAAAGATGAAAATGTTACATGCTGCGAACTTGCTCCAGAGAGAGTCATCACAGTAAATGATAGCAAAACCACAGCTATTTTCACTGAAGAGATCCAAGTTCCTCTTATTCTAAAATTGAAAACAATGACATTTATTGATGAGCACTAGTGGCTATAATACAGTGAAAACTTTAATCTCCAGAAAAATAAAAAAGATGCTTCATGATAGGTACTGGAGAATTAAAGAGACTTTAGAATACTTATAGGATTGCAAACAGATATTTGAAATTAGTCTTATTCGAGAGTTATAGCCTAGTCACCATGAGACAATGCTCTCTTGAAACTCTATTGAGAAGCCACTATCTGCTGGAAGTGGTGTGTTGTGAGGGAAACTGTTTGGGTATCAAGAACTGGAAAGCTTCAGCACGGCAATCAACATTAACTCGTGGCAAGTCCAAGACCATTTGTTTTATTTGCTCTGTATGTCAGTGTGTGACCTAGCTTTAAAGGAATTTGGGAGAGTTAACAGTAAGAACCCATAGGCCCAAGGAAAGGATTTTCCACTCAAATGACAGGAAATGTCTCTCTCATCCTGTAAGGCTCTTCTTCAGTCAGGTTTTCTGTGGGAGGGACCATCACCTGAACACTTTATATGACTTTATCTGTGCTCTCAATGCCTAAGCAGGGACATTCTGGCAGAAGAAGATTACACTCCCAGTGCAGATATGGTTACCATCTTCATGGCCCTCCAGCTCTTCGGGATTGCTGGATCCTGCAGCAGAGTTCCGTGCAAAGTCACTTCTGGGCCACTGCAGCTCCTGCACCTGGATGAAAGCAGCCTTCACCGAGTGTTAGGGCAGGCAGCAGGGGAGCAACTGACCTCGTGACAGCATTGGTGTTGTCTCTGAGGGCTGTTCTGTTGTAGCTACTATCGAGTTAGCCACAACCAGCAGGTTTCCAAAGTTCTTTGTTAAATGTAGGTGCAGAACGTGACTGTGGATAACCACAGATCACACAACGTGCAACCCCTTTCACCCCATCCTCTACCCTGCAAAAGCTGTTTTCCTTTGCAGAAGTTAAACAGGGCAGTATCTTCTGTTAAAAAATGACCAACTACAGAGATGCTTAGTATGAAAAATAAAATGCTCTTCATAATCTCAGGCATCTCCCATGTTTTCTGTTCCAGCTTTTCTTATTGTTTGCACTTTTCACTCAGTATCTGCAGACTTCCACAACCTGCCCCGTACCTGATGCTCCCTAATTCTCACATGCTTTTTCCTTCATTGAGGCACTTCACAAATGGCTCTGTTTAGCTCTCAGCAAGGTTTAAGTTTGCAACGTTTGCCACGCTGCCTCTTAGCTTGCAAGCTTCTCTCCCTGTCTGACACCCAGGACCTCCTCCGTTCCGCTCTGCAATGAAATCCGCCTCTGCTTCCTTGGGCCTTCCAGTCTTATTTTAAGCTGAGAAACTGAGAGGAGGTGGAAACTGCAGGGAAGGCAGAACTAGGACAGTGCTGGGAGCAGGGATAAGCTTTCCCAGTCCATTCTTGGTCTACCAGGGAAGCAGGGTTTTTACAACACGGCTCTCTCTCCCCCAGGGATACCATTTAGAGAGAAATCCTTTACTGGTACTACAACCAATTGATGGCCAACACAAAGCAGGGACATCAGAGGGTGAAAGTGAACACAGCAAGTCCTTTGGGTGGAGACTGCAGTCCTCCCCAGGAAAAGCCACTGCACAGCAGACTCATGCCTGAAGTGAATTGCTCTGTCTCGCCGCTATTTCTGGGTTTTGCTTTTCCTGTTTTTAATGCTTAAGGCTCTTGTGGGCAATCATCACTGCCATTGCTATATAAATTAGAGCTGGGCTATTTCTCCTAATTGGTTGCTGCAGGCATATTAAAGCAGAATGCTGAGATCTGGGAGCACATCCTTGGCAAGGCCAGTCATTGGCAGAGCTGTATGTGGCTGTGGGCTGCGCCAGGCTGTCTCCCCTCGGGAAAAAAATGAATACAAAAGGAATCACATCTTTAAATGAGAAGTGATGGAGAAGACTGGAGGGACAAACCCATAGCCTTAGTAGATTTCACATAGAACATAAATCTTCCCTTTCTTTTTCCATCCATAAGCACATTTTTGAGTAGCAGCATTGGTAGTGCCCTTTTCACTGGCTGTCCCTCCCAGCTACTTTGGCACACAAAGGGCAAAAGCACATGTTCCTCCCCCCAAACCCTTCAGAAATTAGGTCAGCATCCTTTCCAGATTCATAAAGCAGCACTGGAATTTATGCCCTGTGTGTCCCTGGTGACAAATATTTTGTGTTGTCTACAACAGAGGTCAAGAGGGGAGAACACCAGGCATGACATGAAGGGCTTCTTTGTTTTTGTGGCTTCTGGCCTTACCAATGCCATGAGAGTGGACCTGGGGGAACACATGCAGCTCCCTCATAAAGGAGGGAGCATCAGGCATCATCTGTTTGAGTTGATCTTCTGGTTGGACAGGCTGGATCGGTCTGTTGCAATATTTTAGATGCAGAGGATGTGAGGAGAGAAGCAGCCTCTTCTGCTATACAGGAGTGGGTCAGGCTCCCCAGGTGTTTTAGGAGAAGGTCAGCTGAGCATTTGAAGCCACCTCTGCTTTCTCTCTCAAAGCTTTAAACCTCCACTTAAAGTAAAAGACAGGCCAAAGTCTCCAAAATTGATGGCCCCAATTTTGGGAGAAGATGAAAGAATTGGGAGGACAGAGACATCCATAGTCTCTGCTCTATGAAGAGTGGGACAGATCCTTTCCTGACCACTCCACATCTCCATGCACTGTACTGCCCAGGTGGAGGACCACAAGTCAGGTGCGGCTGCTTCTCCTGAGTGACAAGTTAATAAGTAATACATTTGGTATTCCTACAGTTTCACTGGTGGGTCTGGCAACCTCTAAAACTCAGTTTTACAAGCTTAAATCTGTAAGAGATGGATCTTGGTCTCTTCTCCAAAGTAACAAGAAGGAAACAGCCTCAGGTTGTGCCAGGGGAGTTTAGACTGGATATTAGGAAACCCTTCTTCACAGATAGGGTTTCCAGACACTAGAACAGGCTGCCCAGGTAAGTGGCTGAATCACCATCCCAGGAAGTATTAAAAAGATGTATAGATGTGGTGCTTAGAGACATGACTTAGTGGTGGAGTTGGCAGTACTAGATTAAGGGTTGGACTTGATGATCTTAAATGTCTTTTCCAACCTAAACTTTCTAATATATGTTTTGGAAAACAAACATTTTTAGAGCATTCTCATGAGTCGGTATTAGGGCTATGGATTTAGGGAAGCCCTAGTGTGAACTGCAACAGCGTCAGGTGAATTAGCAGTGGGATACATGTGTTTTGCACTGTAGCCTCTTGCAGCACATGCCTGCTATGTGGCAAAGCAAAAGTACCAGGGGATCTTTTTGCAACATGCTAAAGGGCATTTTCTATACACTGTGCAAAGTTCCATTGCTCCGCTGTCTTGGTAAAACACCTTCCCGTGGCGTCAGAGAATCATAGAATAGTTAAGGTTGGAAGGGACCTTAAAGACCATCTATTTCCAACCCCCCTGCCATGGGCAGGGACATCCCACTGGATCAGGCTGCCCAAGGCCCATCCAGCCTGGCCTTGAACACCTCCAGGGATGGGGCAGCCACAGCTTCCCTGGGCAGCCTGTGCCAGTGCCTCACCACCCTCATGGTGAAGAAATTCTTCCCTACGTCTAGTCTAACCTGCCCCCTCCAGTTCATAGCCACTGCCCCGAGTCCTATCACTATTCAGGTGCTGGAATAATACTTTCAAGTATCAAGCATGTCAAGATACTTTTTCCACTGGAGAGTGAGATGGATTACTCTACAAGGAACAGGGAAAAGTTTTTTTCCCCAACTCCCTGCTGGAACCAGCTCTGCCCTGCTCCCATCCCTGAGGTCAGAGGAGAGGTGAGAAATGGGTGCACAGGTCTGAAACCTCTGCTCACAGAAAGAGCACACCCTGCATGATTGCTCCACATTTCGGCTGTTTATTTCCCCCCCCTCTGCTGCTCTTAGCACGAAGCTTTCTCTGCTGCCCACCCTCATGCCCAGGCTACCGCAGGTCCCATGCAGCAGCGCCTCCTACTTCTGGCTGGGCTTTCTCTGGAGAGGAAAGCCTGTTTGGATGGTCCCATGAGTCCACCTGGAATTGTTGGCAAATGCACGAGTAACCTCACTGTCTGAAAAAAAGTAAAAGCTTGGGTAAACCTACAAGTTTGTCAGCGCTGAAGTGTTTCAGGCTAGGGAACCATAAATTCTTGTTTTAAAGGTGATAGGAAACAACTAAAGAGTCTCTCAGCACTGATTCTCCAGGGAGTTTTTAGCCTTCTCTGGGTGACAACACGGGAGGTGTCAGGGGCGTGTGGAGCCCTACGGGGCTGATCTCGAATGCAGAGGCCGAGATGCCCACCATGGATGTTGGGGAGCATCGTTGATTACATTTATTTATATACACCAGAGAGCTGACTGCGTGAAGTATTTCTCCCTCTTTCTCTTTCTCCTTTCACCTAAGAAACAACTCTTAACTCACTAAAAAGGCATCTCAGATACACTTGGAGTATGGACAAAAAACCCGATGCGCCAGACAATAGAAGGGATGAAGCCAATATATTATACAGCTTTTAGGCGCCTATCTCACAGCTTTCCTGGAGACAGACTCGTGGTTCTGGAAATTAGAAGAATGACAATATTGAAATCTATAATTAAAGACAGAGTTGAGAAGCGTCAGCAGATGCCGTCAAATTGTGCGCTGTGGGTGAAGCAGGATGGGGTCCACATGGGAAAAGGGGACCGAGCGGAGCAGGAATGTTTCCCACGCTCGGATTCGGTGAGGTAAGAGGTAGCAGATACGGATGTCTGCAAAGGATATGGCAAACGGCACTGAGCTGGAGAAAAAGCCCTTGTCGCCACATCGTGGCCAAGAGAGGCCTCTCGTTTTTGTCATGGAGGAAACAGCCCTTCTCCCTCTGCTGCTGGAAAGGGGGGGGGAAAGAAAGGAGAAAAAGAGAGCTGTACGCACATGTAAAGGGAAGCTGCGGGGAATGACACATGGAAACACTAAGGAAGTGTAAAAGGGGCACCGCACCGCAACCCTGGATGTGCCCCAAGAGGGAACGAGGGAGGGAGCGGGGGGCGGAGAGCGGGGGTGGGGGGGGGGGGGGGGGGGGGAGCAGGGAGCGGGGTGCGGGATGAGCGGTGCGGGGAGCGGAATGAGGGGTGCAGAGTGCGGTGGGAGCAACGGGAGCGGGTTGCCGGGCGCGAGGAGCGGGGTGCGGTGGGAGCGGGGTGCGGGGTGCTGGGTGCGGGATGGAGTGGGAGCGGAATGCGGGGTGCGGGGAGCTGGATGCGGGGTGCGGGATGGGGGGAGCAGGATGTGGGGTGTGAGATGCCGGGTGCGGGGAGGGGGTGCGGGAAGCGGGGTGCAGGGTGCGGAGTGCAGGATGCGGTGAGGGCGGTGCGGGGCAGCGGCGCCTCCCGGCTGGTCGGCCCCCGCGCTCCCTCTGCTGCCCGAGCGGGCTCAGAGCGCGGTTTGGCTCCCGTGGGGCTGCGCTGGAGCCGGAGCTCTGGGGAAGGGTTGGGTGAAGCTGCGCGTCCATCAGACAGATTCCCCCCCGCATGGAGAGCCGGGCCGGTCCCCGCGCAGCCCCTGCGCTACAGCTGAGCGCCGCGGCCGAGGGAAGCGGTCACGTCGGTGGTCATCGGTGCAGAGTGTGTGCAGTGCCCTCGTTGAGAGTCAATTAACTCTTGTTCTGATCGGGACAGCAGCTCTTACGCATCTTTACAAAGGCCTGTAGTGATAGGGCGAGGGGCAATGGGTGTGAACTGGAGAGAGGCAGATTTAGACTGGACATAAGGAGGAATTTCTTGACTATGAGAGTGCTGAGGCAGTGACACAGGCTGTCCAGGGAAGCTGTGGCTGCCCCATCCCTGGAGGTGTTCAAGGCCAGGTTGGATGGGGCCTTGGGCAGCCTAATCTAGTGGGATGTCCCTGCCCATAGCAGGGGGGTTGGAACTGGGTGATCTTTAAGGTCCCTTCCAGCCCAAACTATTCCATGAATCCATGATCCCCCACTCCTGTACAGAGGGACTGTGATGCACTGTGGCTTGCAGTGAACGATGGGGCAATGCTGCAGCTGGAAAATGCAGCCTGGCGTGGTGCTTGCACCTCACACTCGACTACAGAGATCATAGTGGTGGGAAAAGTGAATTTCACACAATGGGGCGGCTCAATATCTCAACCAGGCTGAGCAACAGGTTAAAGCCAGAAACGTCTTCCTATGAAAGCTGATGTCAAAACTGCTCTCAAGACTGGTCTGAAACAAAAATTCTACTGTTTTCCCTTCTTAAAACAGTAGAACAAAAGTTCACTGAACAAAAGTTCAGACTGTTTATTCCCCAGAGCTGTCCTTTGAAAAGTATTTTGACTTGTTTTGTCCTCATTTTAAGTCAAACAAAAAGTTGTCATGTCTTAGGGAAAGAATTTTAGACACATATGCCAAAACAAGTTGTGCAGCCCTTCCAGCGCCTGCAAACGTCTGATGTGAGACTCGGCTTCAGAGCCACTTGCGGCTGCATGGGTGTCCTCAGCAGCTCTGTGAGACCCCACTCTTGCTTCACATCAGCAGGGTATTCTGCCAACTCTTCTGTCTCTGTCTCCCTCTCATATTCCCCAGATTGCTTATTTTCCCCCCTTTATCATGTATTCCCTGAAGTCCCTGTTCTCCTGTCCTGGAGTTTATCAGCCCTTCCCACAGCACTACTCACTGTGCCACCTCGGCTGCCATCTCCCCTACTGCTGCCCAGCTCCAGCCACATATCCCAAAGCTGCTCCTTTCCACCCATCCTCGTGGCTGTGCCCAGGCTCAGCTCTGGTGCCCACCTAGCCCCATGCATTTCTAGGTTTCTGCTCTATCCCTTGATTTCTCTGTGTCTGGATCCCTGCCAGTGTTCCTAGAAAACCCAGTTTTGATGGTCAAAGTTGATGCTGGACGGGATCAATTTCTGAGCAAGCCTGTTTCTAAACGGCTTCCAGTCATGTAGGCAAAGAGGTGGATGGAGGCTCTGATGATCACAGTAATACCCATAACGAATAGAAGAGTAATAAACAACGACGCCTTTGACAAGCTGATCTCCCTACTGTGACGGAAAAGGTCTGCAGCAACCTGTCCGCCTGCAGGCTCCATCAGCAGGCACTGTCAGAAAAGTCGCTTCTGCTCCAAATTCCTCTCAACCTTCTTCTCTTTTAAGCAATTTAATACAAAACGTTTGATTTTTCTCCTCTTGTGTGCCTATGTTGCCCCATGCTGCCTGGGAGGTGACAGCGACAAGGTGGCTCGGAGTAGCTGCAATGTGCAGCGAGGTGCGTTTGCAGCACACACACATTAGAGGGCTATCTAATGCAATTACAAACTGTGCATCAGAAAGGCACCTGCTGCTCCTCCCCAAGGGGCCTGGGGAAAAAAAAAAAGACCTGGGGGAGCTGAGAGGGATTTGAGCCAATAGCATATGTTATGGTGTGTTGGTTAACACAAGGGCTGCTTCCTGCTGTGAGAGCAGAAGTGATGGTCATTTAAAAGACATTTCTGGCATTTGGTTTTTAATTTCAGTGCAAAGAAAAGTACAGAGGCAGAAGGGAGAAAGGAAGATTTTCTGGTAAACCCACCAGCACAGGGCAGATGAATGTCATGCTGAAATAATCCAAATAATTTGAGGACTGTCCGTGCTGAGAACAGCAGTGTGGGGCTGCAACGGCAGGTTCTAGTCAACACCTATGTGATCTCTGTACCCAGGAACACATAGTCCAGCATGTAAACCTCATGGCAAACTTTACCAGCTGCACCCATCAGGGCTCTGACTTGCCAGAAGCCCTGGGACCTCTAAAATGGATGAAGGGGCTAGATCATTCCTGATTTACTAACAGTTATCTGAAGAGTAAATAATTATTAATTGCTATTAGTTAATTAATACTGCAGAATATTGTTTTACACCAAACTTTTGCGCAGGTCTCATAGGCCCTCCTCTTTCATTTCCTCTGTCTTCTTTTAGCACTATGAGATGAAAGTATTAGCTGAGCTGTGTGACTTTCCACTTGCTGGGCTGCAGCAGCACCTTCCAAGTAAATGCAATGCTCAGAAACCTCATGGCTGGATTGCAAAGGGTAGCTGGAGGCAAACAGATGGCCAAGAGAAGGGGTGCCCACGTCATAGTTTCCGTTGCTTATACTTACAAGTTGCTTTGCATGGTATCTGTGGTTGTCAAAACCATCCAGGCCCAGCTGCCTTTTCTGCTGTGGCTTGTCTCATCATTGTCATGCACATTCACCGTGGCTTATTATTTGAGTGCAGAATTTATCTGCACCATTCCTGGTATAGTGAATGGTTCTTCTGGTTATGTGACCTCATTTTCAAGAAGTTAGACAACACCTCCCAGAATTCCCACACTGAGAGACCAAAATTCCTCTTTGGAATATAAGTGGTGAATGGGTGAGTCGTGAATAGCATCTGTTTGCCTAGCACTGAGACACTAAGTCCACTGACCCAAGCTTATAAGGTTAACCCACCAATGAGCGTGAGAAGTCTGTTGCTAACACACCTCCAAAACGTAGGTCTGTGATTTCTCTGTTTTGTAGCAGTTGCCAGACACTTGTGATGCTGAATTAGTGATTTCTGCATTACAGGTCTGTGCAGGTGTGGATTAGCTTTAGCGATGCAAAAGAGAAGCATTAGCAGGTTGTCTTTCTGTCTTCTTCTCAAATGTAATGGTGGAGATATTATCTGCTAATGCAACAGGAAAAATCCTTAGTCTTATATTTCAGGAATATCTATTCCTAATTTTTCAGAAGAATAATCAGTGGGGAAAAAACTGCAAGTCACCAGCAGAAGGAAAATCGAGCAATTTTAAGACAGAATTTCTCATCCTGGGGTCAGCTGCTTTTGTCGTCTAATACCATGGTACGGAAAGAACCCATATAATAAAGGCAGATTGCAGACAGCTTATGGACCAGAAGCATGGGAGTTGTGAAATGAAAGGTTGTGTCTGAAATCCTTCGTGTGCCCTGGTTTAAGTGATCTCCTGTAGCCTCGGAACAGCCACCAAGGGCCACTGTCCTGGTAGAGGATCCCCATTCCCTGTGAGGTTAACAGAGACTGTTTAACTAGCTTGTCAGTAAATGCTAGTGCAGATGTTTTTATCCTGCATGGATAAAAGTAATGTTTGTTGCATGTTGACTTATTTTATAAGGCAAAACCTTAGTGTTTTTCTGCTGTACCAGGTGGCATGTGGAGAGTTCTGTGCCCTCATGAAGGCAAGATGTCAGAAAACCTGTCTTTTCTATTGTTAGTTACTAAGGAAAGGAGCTGACATTTGAAATGGGCTTTATTTTCTACACAATTACTGATGTTGTTCCCCAACAGAAATAAAAGAGATGGCTCAAAGGCAAGTTCCACCTGCGATACCCAGCAGATGTTGCCTGAGCTGACACAGCCTCACTGCTGCAGGGCAAGGCTGGCTGGGTGGCTCCTGGAGCAGCGCAAGCAGCACACCTGCGAACGGCCTGGTGCTATTGGAGTCAGGGGCTAGGCTTTTTTTTTATTTGACTAAGTACTAAAGATAACAGTAAAAATGAAGACACTCTGTGGCTAGCTTTGCTCCTAAGCTACATCTTCTTGAAAGAGAAGCAAGACAGGCTTTGAAGAAATGGCTACCTGATGTTATATTCCTAAAGCCTTATGTAAGCTTTAAAACCTCAAGAGGCTGGTGAGAGGCAGATATCCTGTGTGGCACCCCGAGATGTTTTACAGCTATTCATAGACTTATTTTCTAACCACAGGCGCTGGTCTGAAACAAACCCTTACGCACTTCCTGGGGCCTCTGAAAACCCATCACGGGCCACAAAGCAAGGTTGTTCTGCTATGAGCATGCTTTTTGTGCCTGGCCAAGCTGTATCCGGCTAGCTGCACTGTGTCGTTAAGGAGGATAGTTTGTCTGGACAAGGTCACTCTTTGTGTTTCATTGGATGTGAGGTAAAGGCAGTATCTCCTCAGGAAAGCGAGTTCCTGCTTAAGGGATGCCCCACGTATCCTGCCTGGGGCAGGTGTTAGGAAGTGAAGAATGTAATGCTAGAGTTTCTAGCTCTCCAATAAGATGGTTTTTATCATCCTAACAACAGCATGTTTAGTTGGGCTTTAGCCCTTCCATACCTTTTACCTCCATACAGTTGGAATGACCTTTGGTCTTGTTTTCCATCTCACTATAGTGGGTTCCAGAGCTGCCTGAATGGGGTTTGAGGGTGGACGCCTGTGAACAGGAGCTGGGGGAACATAGAAGACAGTGTGACCTGTTGAACAGATTGGTTGAAGATTAGGACTTATGTAGAGGGAAGATAAAATCAGGAGTCACAGTAGGGTTCAAACCAGCAGAAAGATGTGTGTTGTATATGTCTAGAAAAAAAGAACAGTGACATACCACAATTTATGTGAAATACCAGCCACCAAAATTAAGGTGGCTCATTTGGGCTAAGATTACATGACCAACTAATAAAAGTGTCCAGAAGGCACACACACTAACAGTTTTTACACTGAAACATCAAAGAGAAAACCTGCCCCATTTTAATGGATCAGTGTGTGGGCTGAGACTACAGTGTGTTTTCGGTAGGGAAATGGCTAATCCTGAAGCCTACCAGAGCAAAGGCTCCAGTGAATTCTGTGGGTTTCAGACAGAACTATGACTCACCAGTGCTACTGAGAGGATATTGATGAAATGAATTATTGCAGATATAGTATCATTGTCCATTATTTTGTCAAAACTGAAGAAATTCTCTCCCAGTTTTAGTAAGTTAAAGGAAATAAACAGAGGGAGGAGGGGGTAAGACCATGTCACCAGAACAGAGATATTCATGAATATACTCTCTTGAATATTTATTGTAA
Source organism: Cuculus canorus (assembly GCF_017976375.1). Taxonomy (NCBI): domain Eukaryota; kingdom Metazoa; phylum Chordata; class Aves; order Cuculiformes; family Cuculidae; genus Cuculus; species Cuculus canorus. Next base: position 9,802,457 of record NC_071441.1, on the reverse strand, counting down.
TTACAAAAGGAAAAAAAAGTCCAACAAAAAATTAAACAAACAAAATCCACTTGGTATACAGAAGTCACATAGAAACAGAATATCCAATGGAATACACATGGTCTCTACGTCCACACGGAAATAAAGTCTGCACTTGGATAAAACTTGTACTTCACGTTCAGACAAGAGCTTCTGTGATTGAATGCAGAAGATTCACAAAGTTTGTCACCCAGCAGCATTTTTAAACTAACATACCTTTTAGAACCACAGTAACTATATTGCAGTAGGAGTCGGGGGAGGAGGTACAGGCTGAGTCTCATCCCCCTCACAAATGTATTCTAAGCAAGTACTTCAACTTTTCTTCAAAAACAATTCAGCAAGAAAGTGAGCTTAAGGGAGCCAGAACAGCTACATATTTTTAAGGTAAGCATTTATCTTTGTGTATGTAATCACATATCTATGAGGAACGATAAAAACACTAAGTAGAATTATCTGCCAGTCCTTGAACAGTCAGGTCACTTAGCAATAAAAAGTTTAGTTAAAGCATCCTCTGTCCTGTAGCACTCTGTATTTAATGGTACCTCATATTGTGACTGTTACTTTGTCTGCTGCTCAGCTATATCAAGAATTTCCTTTTTTTCATTAAGTAACCCCAAATTTCTCTTCTCATACATTTCCATTTCTCTCTGGTCCGAATAATTTTGCAGAAGATTTTTGCATGGCAGAAGATATAAAACCAGGAAGAATTTTAAGGCCTGCTTATGTCACTGCAAGCACTGTCCTGTGTTACTTAATGCAATCTACTTTGCTTTCTCAGGGAAACTATTTGATGACACGGGAAAGGAAACCTGGCGTACTTGTATCCAGTGTGCCTTAGAGTTTCTCTTCCTGCTCATGCTAATTTAAAAAAAGCCCCAAACCTAAATCAGCCTTATAGGTTGTCACAAAAAAATGCATCTGAGGAAATAAAAATCTACTCATGTATCTTTTACTGTGGTACTAACGAAAAAAATTTGTCATGAAAATTGTTCAGCAGAATCAGTGTGTGTGTCCCCTGCCTGGCACAGAACCAGCAACCCATCTCTATTTAGCAAAGCTCCAAGGTGGATGACACGTTCCTTTGAAAACAGATACGTAAAAAGAATTAGAATTAACAGAATAAACATCTGTGGACCCAGCTGGGAACCCATGGCAGACCACTGATTCATGGTTTATGGTCTCAAATGTACCCAAGGGTGTAGCTGTATACTGATCGCCTTGCTTGTCTTCTTAGAATTATTAGGAATATGCAAAGATAACAGGAAAGGAAAAAAAAATGATTGGATGTCTTCTTTTAATTTATTGGTTAGATTCTGGGCTGTGTTTTGTTTCCATTTAAACCCCAGCTTCACCGATACATGGAATGTTCAACATTGAGGGCCATGTAACAGCTGAGTGAAGAGTGTGGCTCAATGTATTTAAGGATATATCGTCCATCTTTAGGACCTGGAAAAGTTAAGAAACAATTGGCAGAAGTGACTGACTAAGTTTAGCGTGCTTTCACTGTGCTGGACCATTTTGACTATGACCTTCAAGCTGTTCCTAAACATGTTAACTCCGGGCACCAACTGACATTTGCTGAGTCCTCCACAAAAGTAATGGGTATTCCTATTTCATATTTCAGGTACATACTATGAGTTAACTATTTCAGATTAAAGAAAACATGCCTGCATGATATTATGTAATGCAGGCAGAGAGAGCACATAACTGATCCTTTAAGAATAAATAACTCACTGTAACTGCTGAGCTCTAGGATGTTCTTTTAATGCTTCTGGGAAACATGCTTTAAAAATATAGGCAGATAGTTTAGAAATGGTTACAAGCATCTTCTGACTGAAAGCGCTGTCCCACTAGTGTTGGTGTAACATGATGATTTTCAAAAAGGACACTCAAAACTCTAAAAGTAAAATTGACATGCACTTGCAATAAACACACAAATATCTTTTACCATTGTCTCATATTTGAAAAATAGTTCAAAAGACTTAAGAATATTCTTACACTACACTGGTAATGTGTTTATTATATAAATTTAACTACAAGACAGGTACATCTATTGGAAATCTTAAGCCACACAGGCATCATCAACAGCTTATCACACATACAGGACAATTCTCCCTTTCACACGAGTTTATATACACCGAGTAAATAATTAAATATTGCACTTATTGGCCCATGATTCCTCAGTTTTGAGGTATTCAAAAATAGAAAACATATTTTTAACATATTTTCATGCAACATTTAAGACATTTGAATTCCACGAACACTAGAATATAGGTTATACATTCTGACAGTCAAACTGAGCCACAACACATCTGACATTACTGACAAAATATTAAACAGGAGTTACAGCACTAACATTTCCTTTAACACTAGTTGCAGGTACATGTCAGAATTACTCGAGGAAATTTATCACCAGAAGTGGTGAGCAATCTCTAGCTTTCATTTCTGCTTGTTATGCAAGTTATTAGAAGATTAGGGCTTTTGCTTCCCCACCAAATCAAATAACAGGTACCTTATTCTACAAATGACAAGCCATTTACATCTGCTGGAACCGTGGATAATGAACCTGTGGTCTGCAAATGTAATGCAGTTCACTTCTGGTGCCAATAATAATAATAATAATAATAATAATTTATGGATAAATTCCACTGTGACATTTAAGGAAGGCTAAATTGAACACGAGCAATTAACAGCAAGAATTGAAGAAGTGTCAAAGATGTACTGCTATGTTTATGTGTATAATATATATTTGTAGTTAAAATTTCTGCTACAATGAATGTCCATGCATAAAAAAAAGTTAAAAATAAAAGTTCGAATTGCAAAGATAAATGACATTTACCCCTTAATAAAAAAAATTGGTAGAAATAGTCAAATTAATTGAAACGTTGCCTCTTTAAAGGAGATTTGACAAATGATAAACCCTGGAGAATCTGGATTCAGAATGTATGGATTAAAAGACTCTGTGTATGGATAAAATGGCATAAATAAACACCACTCACTCCCCTGTTGGCATAAGTGAAGACATGTTGCTTTACACCCCTTGAGGATTTACATACTCATGGCCTCACATCACTGAATCAGTCATCCTAAAGAACTTGGGCAATACACTCTGTGTCTTTCTATGTGAAACAGGCCAAGGAGGAATCTGTATCTCAACGGACCAGCAATTTAGTTGATGTTCTTAAAAATGCAAGTAATAAAGCTTGCCTCGCACAAACAAATATAGAAAAGAGTAGTTGGGAAGAATTTGGGAGAGGGGCTTCATTTGAAATGCCAATACAGCATCTTTTATCTGCTGTTGAAGAAACAAAGGCATCATCATTAGATGTAGAATTTGTACCACTATTTTTTTCCTAAAAATGCCAAGCTCAAAGCATTCTCAAAGTTAGGATCAAACTCCACCAGATTTTGTGCACCCTGAAACAGCACTTCGTTCCTAAAATAAAGAAGGTGCAGGTGGTACAGCTGAATATACAGAGCTGAGCAGACTGGGAAGAAAACTTAATCTTTCAGACTGGTGCTCTGGAAAGGCCACATAGATATAGTTAGTTACTCAGGTAGTTTCTCTAGGCATTACATTAAGTATAAGCACAAAGGAACAAACAGTTCCAGGTAACAGTCACGTACACAGCTGTTCAGAGGAAAGAGTATTTTTTTTTGACAGAAAATCAGGCTAGCTCATACATATTTCAAACCCCAAACAAACATGTCTTTTATCAGAATCAAAAACATGCATCTGAAGGTTCAACTCAGCAGGGCTTGCTATTGGTTCGACAGGTCAGTGCCAGGAGGCACTGCAGGAACCAGTCACATTCTGTGCTCTTGTGTGCTCCCAAAGCATTTTCTGAGAACTAGTTTGAACAGGCAGCAAGCAAGACACTGTCAGAGCATGATAAGGCTGGTGCATTACCCATGCACAGGATTAGCCTGCTGCTGAAAGCTTTAGTCTAGATCATAACTTGGAAAATGGGTTCAGCTGACACTACGGAGCTCCAGAGCCTCTGCCCAAAGGCATCTAATCACTCAGAAATTTAATGGGCTGTGTGTGTCCACTGCTGTATCTCACAAAGTGTCCCAAATCTCAGCTGGAGGGACTATTTGAGGCTGGACAAATAGGGCTCCATGACATCCAATTCTATTTCTGTGCTGAGAATGAAAACAAATTAGTACAGTACGTGAGTACTTTTTCACCAAGAATCGTGATGAGACTCTCTTATTGAAGATTTTAATTTAATGATCCAGCCCTCTTTCATTATTAAAATAGAACTCTTTTTAGTCTAGTACTTTCCCTTCACAGAACTGTGCTACACCTGTGGATATATCAGGGATCTAACCAAATCCTGCTTGTCTCCTCCAAGAACTCATCATCAGTTACTACTGGATATATGTGAAGAATGAGCCATTGATTCTCTAAATTTTGGTCCTTGATCAGGTTGGGATGGGATTTCAAAAAGTGATTAGCCTAATTCTACATGAATTTAAGAAAACCGCAGTTCTATCAAATAAGTCAAGAGAAGCTAAATTAGACTGAAGGAGTTGAACTAGATTGACACAGGCTGCTTTTGGATATCCTATTCTATGAATAGGCCAAGGCATAATTATAAATAGAATGAAAATTCCGGTCCTGCTACTTGCCTCAGAATTCAAACCGAATTTTTAGAATGTTTGGGAAAGGCATAATAAGTTACTTCTCAAAAGGCATTGTGTCTCTCTACAACAGCCAGCTTCCTAATGAGAGAGGTACTGAGATCATGATGCTCCTGATCTAAATGTGACCAAACGTCATAGCAGAGGACTCAATATTGCTATGAAACATGTGGCAGCAAAAGCCAAGCTATGATGGAAAATCAAAGCCTATTTTTCCAACAGTAGGCAACTCTGATTGTCAACAAAAAGTCTACTTGAAATTCCACACATTTTCAGTTTCAGAAGAGGGGATTATAGGATAAAATGGGTTCGATGGCACATGAGCAGGTCAACCTCCCGCTCAAAACAGAGTCAACTAAGGGGTCTGAGCAGTCTACCTAGGGCTTTAGGCAGTCTGCTCTTGAAAATCTCCAAGGATTTAATGTAAAGACTCTAAAATTTTATCTGACTAATTCTGAACTCCATTACAATGCCTGAGTGTCAATACAAAGATTCTAGGAGTTTTTAAATACTTACTGGTTCTGCTCCTGTATTTCAAATGAAATCTTTCCTTATAACACAAGGCTGGCAGTCCAACGAACAATGCTGTCAACATGCTGCCTTAGATAGAGGAGAGAAAAGCAGCATTCCTGGAGAAAGGCAGGCTTATGGTTGGGATAGCAAATTACTCTTCCACCTGGCTTCTCACTGGCCTCCAAAAGGACAGTGCCTTCTCTTCGTGGAAGTGAACAAGGCAAGTCCAGTCTCCGTGACTACTAGGAAAACAAGTGCTTAAGTAAACTAGCTAACAGGATAGATATGGTTTAAAGACCAAAACTGAAGAAGGAACATGTATTCATTTATGTTAGGCAGCCTGTTATGTGCCCTGATGACACATCCATATTACATGTGACTATATGCTTTCTTTGGAAGTATTCTTTACTGTGCCAAAGTTTGTGTAGGTTATTTAATAAAAAATAATTTAAAAGTGGCTATTTTCTCGTAATGTATTCCAGGAGTTGTATAAATTACCTTCAAAACCAGTAATGTGTGTAGAGGGATTTCTTTGCAGTTGTAAGCAGTTTGCAGTATCTTGTGTTACTTCCTTTTTTTAATTCGTCTTCTGATTTTTCTCATTGCAGACAGTTTAAGAAATGTCAGGCTTGTCCTAAATTCTGTCTAAGTGGAACAATAAAACAGTTAACACTTCTTCAGTTATGCCATTTAGTTAAAAAATATTATTGTGATGCAAGTGAAGCAGTTATACAAAGTACTCCAGAGCACAGATGTAAGAAACTGCCACCAATTACTAGAGGATTACTTTAAAAAACTCTGAAATATGACTGTTTCAAGCACTTTAGTAAAAAAGAATTTGCCCTTTATTCTGCTATCATCATAGCCTTTTGTTGTTCTTATTAATATATTCAGCCTAATGCTAGAGATGTTGACAATTTTTTATTACTCCTAAAGTTTAAAAATATCCTGTGAAATTCCGATTGTCTTGTCAGAATAGAAATCCTCGTCAAAGTGAAAATCAGGTCAAACTCCAGTTCACTGACACTAGCAGCGCTTCTGTAATAGATGTGAGTGAAATAACAGGTATTTGTAGCCATGATGAGGTGAAATTCCTGAAAACTTAATTATGCAGATTTGGCAGCAACAGGAAAAGACAAGTCCTTGGCTATGAACAACTAAGTGTAATGAATTTGGCTCTGTCAGGGCTAATATAGGACTGTGCGTTTAATATCTCATGCAGGTAGAAATGGAAAGAGCTAGTTAGCCCACCACTACTGGAGTAGTTACTACCAGGATTTCCATAATGGTGGACTGAGAAATTAAATCCAGTTTCAGACAGGTATTAAGACAGACATGCAGATCCCATGGAAAGGTAAACATGCTAGCTATCCAAACAAGAGGGAGTACCTAATAATTCTGAGGGTCTGCACTGAATACTCACATCCAGTTGAAAAATCACAGGGAAGTTTGGTGGCTTTGGGTCCAGGATCTAACCTCTCTCTAACTTCTGCAGTTTCCAGTCAACCATGACGTGTAATATAATGAATGTAGATTTACCAAGGCAATATGCTCCAGGAAGTTTCCCGTATACAAATAATCTGAACAGAATGAGGGATTGGCTCACTAGAGGAACATTTCTAAATTGATTTTCAGTCAGGATAAAATATAAGTGGCATTAGGGAGCTTATTCTATAACCCTCTGGCTACTACCCTAAGGATTCAACTGTATAATTTGAAACTATCGAGAGTCAGTTCTAGGCAAATGTGGTCTGAGGACGTGGCACCGGCTGAAGTAAATGTAATGTAAAACAGTAAAAAGAAAAGAGAAGCTAATAGTCATCTTGCATGCAAAATCTTGATACTAAAATATGAATTGTCCTTTCAAACTAGTAACCTCTCCAACTCCATACACATACTTGACTAGCTGCTGATGTAAAAAAATCCCCCTATTTTTCTCCAAAATAAATTAATGAGACAGTATTAGTAAAGGCATATAGACCATTCATAAACACTCTGTTGGCAACAGAACACACTGGAGCTGCCTTTGCAGAGAGCTGCATTAACAGCCACAGTTGGGCTGCTGTGGAGGAGGGGTGTCCTTTAGTCGTGTGTTCTGCTTGCTGGCAGCGATGGTGGGATCCGTCTCCAGAGTTTCCGACATTTTGTCACAGATGATATCCACGAGTCGCTCAAATGTCTGCTTGACATTAATGTTGTCCTTGGCGCTTGTTTCAAAAAATTCAAATCCTAAGAAAATAAACAACACATTTATGTTTGATGCATATCCCAGTATCTCAAATAAATGCACCAACTTCTCTTGGGCAAGGAAAAGCAGAGAGACACTCAGAAAGCAAACATGTGAGTGTGCACATGTAAGAGTGACATTGCAAGAGCAGTTAAAATTCTAACACAATCAGAGTAAGTACACTAGTGCTATATGATTTATTTATTTTATTTGCCAGATAAAATCAGGACCAGACGAAACACATTCCCTTAGATAAATTCTACTTTAAAACAATTAAAAAACTTACACAGTTTGAAAGTATTACTAGTTCAGAAATGCTCTGTATATCCAGCTATTTGGAAGGAATAATTTACTGCTCCATCTCTATTATGTTCCTCTGAGCATTATTCAGCTGGAAATAGCCACTTTCAATGTGTTGTTACACTGGCGCCAAAATAGACAACTGTGTTTGGAAATAAGCAGGTATAAAACTAAGCAAGACAAGCAAAGATTTCTGTAGTTTGGTATCTACTTAATTTAGAGGTGAATGCATGGGACCAAAGGGACTCACAATCCCACAAGTCAAATAAATAAAACAATACAGAAATAAGTAGTTTAAGTAATAAGAGGAAAAACTACTGTACAGGGATTTTATCATACAATTTCTATTAATATTGGCAAGAAGTGTAAGGATAATCTCACAGGTACAAGTATATATTGCCCTGAAAATCTTTCGTTTCCCCATTTCTCTGAAAAGCAGGAAAACTGCATACTAAAAGACTGTCTACAGAAATTATGTATGTGGAGATTTGCATCTATATGGCATTGGTTTAGTTTAGCTTGGCTTTCCTGTCTCCTTTGTGCTAAACTAGAAGGAAAAGTAAATGGGGAAAGCCAGCATAGCCTCACTTGCTGTTGGCTTCAGCTCTCCTGCAGAGCTCCATGCGGGAGAAGACTGTTCAGATCACTTGGGGGCTGTTTGGAGAAAGAGCCTCTGGTGCTTTGTATGGAAACCCAGATGCAACTCTAGGACAGCCACACAGTCAGATCCTACCACAACTGTAAGTACCTGCTCCACAGGAAGTAGGAGGAAAGCTCCAAATAGGAACCAGAGGGCAGAAGAGTTGAGGGACAATGAGGAATGGCACACCAAAGCCTTGCAGAAGACAACAGGAAGATGAATGAATGTTAAGGACATTTCTGAGGGATGCAGTTTTTACATATAAGAAGATGGACTAACTGGCAAATGAAATGATCAAGAAATGGCAGCTATGACAGGAAGGTAAGATATGTGGACAGAGAAAAGCAGAAAGTGAAAGGAAAAGAGTCATAAAGAAGACAGGAGACCAATGCCAGGAAATACTGTAAAATACTTCCAGAAAACAGGCCCACTACCATGGTTAGAATCTTCTGCATAAGAACACAGTGAAAAACTTAGAGGCGTTAATTTTTCAAGTAAGAGGCTTACGGAGAGCACAAACATATTCATATAAAATAAAAATAGGTGTTACAGGTGTGGTGAAATCTATGGAATTTCAGCTAAAATTCTGATATAAGAAGGGAATTGTAGTCACAGAAGTGGTGTAGCTGGATATCAGGCTGTGTCTCTGTACACAAGCCATCAACTTAGTCTTTAAGTGCCTTGGTGATCCAGGACCTCCCCAGCTAGACCCTGCATGGATGAGAAAATGCACTGATCTGTGAGAAGGTTACTGAACTCCCATCTGCCTCCACAATGAAGTATTTGCTTAATTCTTTACAGGAACTGTACCGTTGGGAATTTTGGACAGTCCTGGAGATTTCCCGCAGCAGCCCCTGCTGTGCATAGGCCAGCTGACAGGAACTATTAATATGCTTAAATGTGCTGATAAATATCCTAAGTAGAGAATGAGGCCATGCTGTGGGCTCAACACAGGTAGTTCCTGCTGTAGGGTGGATTCAGTTGCACAAAGGTAAGACACTTGTAGATGGTCTGTGGAAACTGTTCTTGCAGATGTAGAAATGGTTGTGGGTGTGTGGGACCAGCTGGATTACAAGAATTCAGCAGAACAAGAGTCCAGAGAGTGTCATTTGAAGTGGATGAGGACACCATTGAAAAGACCCTTGCAACAGAGGCTCCTGTTGCTATCCAGACAGCAACTGAACTGGCAGGAGATCCAGTTCCTCACCCAAGTGTTACTTTGTGTAAAATATCCCAATAATTAGTGGATTGGGATCTTTTTTTTTTTTTTTTTTTTAACAGAAACTGTTTGGGGAACACTTTCTAAGAGATAGGGAGCATTTTCCCTAGCAGAGAGTGTCTGGAATAAATACATGAACTCTGGTTGCTTTCCATTTTGTTACGGACTATTTTACAGACTTTTTTTTCCTTGTGACCTCTCTTCCTGGTTCATCTTGCACTTATTTTACTAATAGTGCTTAGATAATCTAAGCTTCTAAAATGCCTGTGTATGAGGGCCTCTGATCGATGGCTTTTAATACTTCCTTCAGTTTTTTTTCCCCCTGCTTTTTATTAATGGAGAGAAAAGATTTTCCACATGAGTATAAGCCTGAAGTGAGGCAACTCTCCAGTGACACTCAGGGCAGCTGAACTCAAAGAACGTCATGTACCCACCACCCGTGATGATCTGTACTGCTGCTGTGGATGAGACTGGGAAGAACAGATTGCTGCAAAGATATGACAAAGCCCAAGAGGCAAGTGGGTAGGTAAGGCAGAATAGAGCTGAAAAGGAGAAAATCCAAAATATTGAAGTGCTCTCTTCATGAACAATTTGTGTGGAACATGCATCAGGACGTTCTAATTTAAATGCCTCTTTTTTGTGTTTAATTCAGTTTTCCCTCTGCTGTCCTTACAGGAAGTCTCTTTCTTTTTTCTGCTTTTCTGCTCTCTTCCCAATAGCATTGACTCAAAGAAAGCCGGCAAGCTCTCAGCAGCCCCACAGAGCACTACAGCAGCAGGGGCCAGTCAAGACGCCAGCATGTTGCTTTTGTTTACCTGTTGAGCAATGATGCACACAGAAGAGTTTGAATAACCTCTCTGAAACACATGAACAGACTGAATTACCAACTTTGTTTCCTCTTTGCTTCACACTTGTCCTGGTTCTATAGAGGTTCTTTAATCAATACTCATTAACAGTCATTTATGCCCGTTAATCAGGAATAAAATGCCTGTTAATCAGGAATGAAAAAAAAAAAAAAGAGAGCTATATGCAAAGGGAAGAAGAGAAAGAACAATCCCTTTGCAGAGCCTCCCTACCCTCCAGCAGATCCACGCTTCCACCCAGCTTAGTGTCATCTGCAAACTTGCTAAGGGTGCACTCAATGCCTTCATCCAGGTCATTGATAAAGACATTGAACAGAGCTGGACCCAGTACCGAGCCCTGAGGAAGCCCACTTGTGACTGGCCTCCAGCTGGAGTTAACTCCATTGACCACCACTCTCTGGGCCCGGCCATCCAACCAGTTTTCAACCCAGGAGAGTGTGCGCCTGTCCAGGCCAGAGGCTGACAGTTTCTGAAGCAGAACACTGTGAGAAACTGTGTCAAAGGCTTTACTGAAGTCCAAGAAGACTACAACCACAGCCTTTCCCCCATCCAGTAGTCGAGTCACTTTGTCATAGAAGGCAATCAGGTTAGTTTGGCAAGATCTGCCTTTTGTAAACCCATGTTGACTGGGCCTGATCACCCGGTTCTCTTGCATGTGCTTCATGATAGCACTCAAGACCACGTCTTCCATGACTTTCCTGGGCACTGAGGTCAGACTGACAGGCCTGTGGCTCCCTGGATCCTCCCTGCAACCTTTCTTGTAGGTGGGCACAACATCAGCCAGCCTCCAGTCCAGTGGAACTTCCCCAGTCAGCCAGGACTGCTGGAAGATGATGGAAAGGGTTTTGGAAAGGACATCCACCAGCTCCTTCGATACTCTTGGGTGGATCCCATCCGGCCCATAGACTTGTGGGTGTCTATCTGGGCAAGCAAGTCTCTAACCACCTCCTCTTGGATCATGGGAGCCACATTCTGCTCCTCTTACTCCTGGGTTTGTACATAGGGAGAACAACTTCCCTTACAATTAAAGACTGAGGCAAAGAAGGCATTAAGTACATTAGCCTTGTCTTCATCCCTTGTCACTGTTGTTCCTTCTGCATCCGATAGGGACGGAATATTCTCCCTAGTCCTCCTTTTCTTGTTAATGCATTTGTAGAAAGATTTTTTTTCTTATCTTTCACAGACTTAGCCAGTTTGATTTCTATTTGGGCCTTAGCCCTCCTGATTTTTATCCTGTACAATCTCACTTCCTCCCTGTAGTCCACCCAAGATGCCTGTCCCTTCCTTCAAAGCTCATAGACATTCCTCTTCTTTTTGATATCTCTCAAGATCTCCCTATTCAACCAAGCTGTTTCTTTCCCCCACCGGCTCCTTTTCCGGAACACAGGGATGGTTTGCTCCTGAGCTGCTAGGATTTCATTTTTGAAGAGTGCCCAGCGCTCGTGGGCTCCCTTGCCCTGAAGGACTGTCTCCCATGGGACTTTGCCAACCAGCCTTTTGTGCAGATTGAGCAGACTTATCTGCTGGGAAGTGTCCCTGCTCATGGCAGCAGGGCAGGCTGGAACTGGGTGATCTTTAAGGTCCCTTCCAACACAAACCATTCTATGATTTTATTATCTTCTTGAGAAAATGTGACATTAAAGGACACATCAGCTTGCAAACTTTAAGCACAATTCCACAGACAAGAGCTATATTAATGTTTCATCAGCTGATCATGAAAAACTTCTGGTTACATAACGAAGGCAATTTCATTTACTAGCCCTGATGTTATGTTATGTTTAACAAACGTCCTCAAGGGTGTATTCCCACAATAACCTATCCTTCCTTGAAAAATACATGCTTGAACTGTGATCCTTAGTGTTGCTCTTACTCTTAGTGCAAAGAGAGACAGACGGGTGGCATGATTGCAAAGGGCTTTCTTCCTAGGAAACTAGACTGAAACTAGCTGCTAACCATTACTGTTCTTCAGAGTACCTCCTACACCTGCAACTATAGCAGCAAATCTATTTACACTGTGCTCTGCTTTGTTGGCCAATTGGATGAGACTTCTGTGGTCCAAACAAGCCCAAGGGCTGGACTTTGTGAAGAATAGTATTAAAACATTAACCCCTGAAATAAGATTTCAACATTACTTCAGCAAAGAGAAGTGCTTTAGGATCATTCAGATCGAGAAAGTGTAAAGATTGTTTACAGAAATGCTAAGATATTTATCCAGCTTTCAGGGTGGCATGATTTATTTAAAAAATACAGTGGAAGGAGGACTCTCAGCTGTGACAAAATGGACAGACTTGAGGGGCATTTACTAGTAATGCCTTAGCAAGCACCACCTCTTCTGGTCTTTCAGAACAAAAGGTTTCCATAGAAATTCCAATTGTACTGATTTTGATCATGGCTTCCAGATACCTTTTAAATGAGTGCATTTGGGCGATACATTAAACTCCTGGCAAAGAAATTTTTTTCAGTTTGTCTAGGTGAGACATTCCTTAAGCAAACACAATCCCTCCCGTAACCCTTGTAACCCAGCTCCAAGTGCAGAAAGCAATGGCAAGTTGGCATCTACTCCCCCCAAAAAACTCTGTGCATGTTGTAACTAAACAGAAGGCTGATGTTTGTCAGTGCTGTCAGTCTGTCTCCTTCCTCTAGCACTAACATCTGCCCTTCAAAAAGAGCTAAAACACACTAAAGGACAGAACTATGAACAGGCATGTTCCAGTGCAACCCAATTATTTTAATTTTTAGCGCAAAGTTAGACACAACCATATGTCCACGCTCTTGAAGCTGCTGGCGATCCTGCCTACCGCACTGCGGCCTCCAGCCAGCCATGGAGGCAAAACAGAACTTGCTGTTCTAGCTAGCTATGTGCTGGGGTGCCAAGTCCCATATGATTCCTGATTTAGATGCCAAAATTACAGACCTAAAAAAACCTCTTCAGTTGCTGCCTAAATACACAGATGCGTAATGCCCCCAGTACTCATAGATGCGTAATGTACACATTACCCCTCAGGACTCATGCCCCAAGGCAAGTGAAGGTTCACTCCAGCCCTGATGCTGGGGAGCTACTATCTTGTGCCCCAGCCCTGGCAGGATTCATAAGCCAGTTGTGTTCCTGTTTCTTTCTCAGCAGCAGGCCTGGCCTTGCAGGCTTGGTCAGATTATAGAATGGATGCTGAATTGCACCCCATATAAGCACATGACACTGACAAACACTCCACTTTCAGGCTTGCTGGTGTGCTAAATGAGTTTAATTTGGAGAAATCTAATCAACCCTGAATCAGGTTTCTGCCATCTCCCCAGCACGACCATTATGTACATACATGTCTGAGCCAAGAACAAAATGAAAACAAAATAGGCAAAGCAAGCTGATTTTTGTTTGAAGTAAGAAAATTTCTCCTTGTTTTTCAAGGAATTTATTTTCAAAGCGCTGCGAATCAAAGGGAAGGAAAGAAAATAAAAATTGAAAATCAAGACTTGGAGGCAGAAATGACCCCAAAGATATGAGATTAGAAAGAATGGAGAGGGGAAAATGACCCAAAAGTAAGTAAAATAAAATATATTTTAAAAGCTGAGGGGTAAAATGACTACAGGCTATGTGCTATGTAGCGTTCAGAGCCCTTTGTAAGTGCTCTGAATGCAGCATGAGGAAAGGAATGTGAGAGCTCACCTAGAAAAGACTTGGTTTGGTTTGGCTTATGACATCCCTTGCTGGTCTCCGGGAGAGACAGTGTGCCAGTCTACATTTAGAAAGGTGGATAGTACACTCTAAGTCATCTTCAGACTGGCAAGAAAGGTAAGAGACTGGCATGGCTCAGTGGACACCTGTGGCTCCAACTAAACGGCAAGGAGGAACTGCACAGGCAGTGGAAGCAGGCTCAGGTATCTTGGGAAGAGTATAGGGATGCTATCAGATTGTGTAGTGATGGGGTCAGGAAGGCCAAGGCATGGCTGGAGCTAAACTTGGCAAGGGATGCAAAGAATAACAAGAAGGGCTTCTATAGGTATGTAAATCAGAAAAGAAAGGTCAAAGAAAATGTACCTGCACTGATGAGTAAGAGTGCCAAGCTGTCAACAACAGCAGAGGAGAAGGCTGAAGTACTCAACAACTTCTTTGCCTCAGCCTTCACTAGCAAACAGTTTTCCCAACATATCATGATTCTATGAAAAAAAAACTGTTTCCCAAAGCCTTAACCATCTGAGCCAAAAATGGACCTTATGAACAAGACCTAACAGAAAATGTGGCCAGATATTTGAGGCAAATCTTGCAGCACTCCCCTATTACCTAGTGCAGCATGAGCACAACAAGCAAAGCTTGGACCTATGACAGGATTGTACTCTTGCAGTATTTCCAATTAAGAACTAATGACTGTTGAAATAATTTATAGCACACACATAGCAAATAGGAGTTGTACAGAAGCACATGAACACCCTAACAACACATAAAAAATTATGTACCTAATTCACATGCACAGCAAAATGTCATAGATAAATGGAGAAACTGTGTGTCAAACTACATACGCAAATGTCCATTTGCACGTGCAGTTACTCAGAGTCTACTCAAAGCTCTGCGCACACCTCTGATTGCTAATCCTTTGCCAGAATGTAGATCACAATAATATATCACACAGACCATGAATTAAAGGAAACAAGAAAATCCTGCCATCTGTGAGTCATTATTTTTATTTCTGTTCTAACAAGTGATACCAAACTTTTATGAATGTATGAAGCTTTGAACTCAGCTGAGATACAAGAGATGAATACGCCACAAAAGCTGTGTAAGGAATTGAGCTGTCAAGTGTGCATGGATTTGGCTTGCAAGAATTTCCAAGCCTTTTTTTCTAAAATGCTTTAAAGCATGTAAGTGCTCAATATACTGTGATTTCACTTAATAGCCAAAACATGCGGCGTTCAGAGCAAACATTCATGAAGAGACAAAATAGCATAAGCATTATGTTCCACACCTTTTTTTTTTTGTAGTGATTAGTGAATAAACTTATTTAAATGTGTTTGCTGTGATTCCTGTGTCAATATTAACATTACATTAATGGGTTCTCTCTACTGGCTGGTTTGTCACATTTCTATATTTTTTTCAGTTTGGTATTTCCTGTGAGGTAAAGTCACGTGATTCAGCTGAATACACTCTGTTTTTGTCTCATTCTAACATTACTCTTTTAATGATGCTGGTGTGTTAAACAATCATGATCTAATTTCTGAAAAACAGGAGGTACAAACTTACAGAAAGTACAGAATAGGGTGACAAGGAACGGCTAAGGTGCAAAATGGACTTCGTGTTGAGAATGATGAAATAGTCAGGGAATTTCAGCCTGGAGGGGCATGACAGAAGTCCCTGAAAACAATGATGTTACAAAGCAGGCAACAGCAAACAATTTTTCACTGTTTCTTCTGTGAAGAAACATTCACACAAAACTAGCAAATGGCCGATCCAAAGCAGAAGCAGATAAGTCAAATGAACCGCACATATTTAAAGGATGTTCTGGATGGTAAGATTTTACATGTTTTCAAATACACCATTGGACAAGTCCATGGGAAAAAAAATCCTGGAAGGGCTATTGAATATAAAGATATTGCCTTTGGTTAATGAGACCCACAAGTATAATTTTCTACAGTCTGGGAAAGTATTGCTGTATGTCTGCCCTTTTATACTTTTCACAAGGTGTCTACTTTTGTCCATGACTGTAGATAAGGTAGTACACTGCTTGCAGCTAAGATCTATCGTGGTATTGCCATCGTGATGTCTGACGTCATTAACAACAAACTTTAACAAAAATCTGAAAAGGAAATGAGACAAATTGTCATCCTAAACATTTTGTTAACTTCCTTTTAAGGTCAGATTTGCTTTTTTTAACCATTCCTTTTCTCTTTTGAGAACTTCTGTTAGTGTTATGAAAGAGGAACTTGGAGCTACCACAGGATACTTGGTGAGTTTAGCCAGACCTTCACATGTAATGAGATCTATTGATGGTTGATCTAAACCACTTGTTTGGGATACTGAGATTCAAAGAAATGATTGATTACATCTCATTAATAAAATTGAAGGCCACACATTTCAAAGAGGTCAGCAGCCACAAAAAAGGCACAATTTTCTTATAACGCTACTCTCAACAGGGCGCCGCCTTTCCCAGAGGTCTAAATGCCCAGTGTTCTTTTAGAATTTCTGAAAATCTAGCTCAAAATGTACATGTATTCATTTTCTCAGTGACTTCAAATAAACCAGGGCTGAAAATAAAACCACACTTGAGAACACACTGTTTCACAACATGTTCTTTGTACAGCACTTGTGTTGTTCTTGCTTGTAATTGTGCCCGTAATGAACGTTGCAGATCATGGCATTCAAAGGACTCACAGTCTTAAAATTTCTTGCTGCACACAAAAATCTATATTGTTATTTTTAAAACCTGCCTGAAAGAGATGTTATCAACTCACTGGCAAAGAAAGAAAAGACAGTCCCAACTGTCTGACACAACTCATGTCCTTCAAACTGGCCAATGTGGCCAAAGTACTTCCTAAATTCAGGGAAACTCATTCTGCTTTTCCTGACACCATCTCCCACAATCTCAGAGCAGATTTAATAATGACTGCAGCTGCACAGGAAACATGTAAACATTTGTGTGCAGTCTGAATATAGTAAATGACACTGGATTAGAGCCACAATTGATCCACTACAATAATCTGCCCTTGAGATAGACACACGATGTATATCTGAGAAAGGAAAACCTCAGAATACATAAAGATGAGAATAGAGGATAATATGATTCTTTAAAGATTGAATTCTAAATCCCAGAAGTTAGAGTTTGCTTTGAAGCCTGAAACATCGGTTTTGATATCTGTCTCATTACTATTTTTTTTTCTGTTGCAAGCATTGGTTATTGCAGCTGAGGATTCCTGACTGTACAACATGCAAAGTTCCTTCTCATCTTGCATGACCTTGGGAATTCCTTGTCAACGCACATTAATCTTTCTACAGGAAAATAGTTTGAGGAATAGAAATTCATATTAGTTATTTGACTTAAAAAATATATATCTTCAAATGCTACATTGTAAATTTACAATTATTACCAGATATTTTATTGCCTAGTCTAATTTGGTGTAAAAGTATATAGTTACATAGTTTGGATCTATTTCTCTATTGAATACACTTTTTTAGCTCCTATTAAAATGAATAAATATGAGCAATGATTATAGAGGGGAAAATGGATTATAGGAATACATATGTAACGCGACAAGTATTTCTGCAAAGAAAAATATCCTCTCTTAAAGAGCTACAGGGGTACCTCAAACCGTTTTTGGTTTGTTGCTAACAGTTTTAGAAATTCAGTTCTTCACAGATATTGGAAATTCTTCTACTGTTAAATTTTTTCTGTCACCTTTCCAGGACTAATTTGTGGCCATTTTTTAAAATGTACTTTCATGGAGTGCTTTTACATACCTGTAGTGCTTATTTAGACAGATACGATATGAAGATATGCTATTCTGATGAGATTATTCACCAGGATAAGCAACTGTAAAATTGGAAAAATTATTAAAAAAAATAATAAAGTCAGTGAGCTATGAATATACATAAGTTAAGAAGCAACAGCATGGGACTAAATCCAGCATAGGTGGCATACTGTGAAATGCCATCATCTCTGTTTCCCATGTAGTTACTCTAAATAAGCAACTATCTATGCATGGTAAGGAGGAGATTTTAGTTGACTACGTGTTCACAAGACTAAGCCTTTACCTTTTAAAAATAAAAAACCACCCATGCCCAGTACAGCATAGAAACTGACCTCCAAAAATGCTAGGGTTTGATTTGCATGCCTGCTGAGCATGCTCTGCAGAGATCAGCACACCTGAAGCAAAAACCAAGTTTGGTAGTAGTATTATGATAATGCTCTGGAGATTTTCCATTACAGTTTGGCCAGTGTTACTTCAAAACCACATTATGGATGAAAAGATGTCACCATTGGGCAGAAATGGGAAGAATAGGTATGTTCATGCTCTGTAATTTTATGAAACAGAGGTTCTTGTTACTTACATCTGTGTAGAAGTGCAGTAGTTGAACTATTAGTAGAGGGACCTGGATAATGGTGTATTTCTGTTTTGGATTATTGGTATTGGAAATCATAACCCAAATGTTCTCAACTTGCAAAAATGCTTAGTTCACATTTTGAGCAAGGTATTTCTTCAATCTCTCCTCTCCTTCTTGGTTTGTTGATGTTTGTTCTCTTAATCTTTCCTTGGCTAGGCCATATCTGCCTATAGCTATAACTACCTAAACATGTTGTAGATATACAGACACACCTAATCTTGCTGCTTACCACAAAGGCCGTAATATACTTCCTTTCAAAGGAACAGCATTAGGAATGTTTTATCAGATCAGTCTTTAGTCTTTGTCAGCCTCCAAGCCAGCACTGGTCTTCTGGACACTTTCAGATGACAGACATGTCACAGCTATGCCTACGGTCATCCCTGGACACATGTCTGTTCTAATGATGTTACAGTATCAGTGATATCAACAAACACAGTTTAGACCTCAGCCTGCAGAAACAAAAGGGACGCAGTGCATGACTACTCCTTTACAGTGAGCGTATTACAAACATTTCATTCTAAGTACTGTAGCAAAAAATGACACTACTTTGTGCATTCTCACAAGCAATCATAAAGCTTTTGTCATTTCTTACCAAGTTGCTCTGCTAAACTTTTGCCTCTTTCAGTGAAGATTACCCGTTCATCCTCCATGTCACATTTGTTACCGACCAAAATAACCTGGGCATTATCCCAAGAGTATGTTTTGATTTGAGTTGACCTTAAAAGAGAGACAGAGAGAGAGAAGTCAAAGCAAATTCTCCGCAAATCAATTTCAAGCAGAACTGTAGCAAGACAAAAAATGACAATACTTATTTTGACATCTAGGGTAACATAATTCAGTTTAAAATTTCAAATAAACTAAGGGTTATCTGTCAGAAATTATTATTACAGGAATAACATCAACACAGGTTTTACTTCTGCTTGTTAAAACAAGACAGTCTTTTACTATTTTCTCCTTCCATCCACATTCTTCCTATATTTTTAGAAAGAAATGGCAACACTTTCTTCCACACAATTAAGAAAATATATTTTCACCTTTTAATGAAAACCTCATGAAATAAAACCAGATCTTTAAAACAAGATCAACAGGTTATATATTTCTTTTCTTTCACTTTTTAAGATCAAAGTCTAAATTTATCTGCAAAACTTCAAAGACTTTCTGTCTTCCTTCTCTTGTTTCTCTGCAGCATATTCACTATAGGTCTTTGACCTAGCAGGAAAACAGAACATTTGCACTGTGCATCAAACCATGGGTAGGGGCTGAGCTTGAACTTTAGTTTACCTTCCATTTAAATTATACAAGCCCTAACCATGACTACAGCTGAACTGGAGTATTTGAGGCCTTCTAACATCATGGGACTTTGAGTGCTGATGGTGAAATAGATTACCCTACAAAGCTCTCTTCTTCAATTTGAGTGCAATGCAGTTAACAGGCAACTTAGAAGCCTGCTTGTCGAACTCCTCAGTTGTTGACTGTCACACTTTGATGATACTCAGACCTCCTCCAGGGTTAGCCAGGAGTGATGCTGCTGGCTACCACCTCCTAACTGAGAGCAGTACCTGCCTTTGAAGGCAACACAGGGTGCAGCAAGCCTACTCTAAGCACTTACTCCTTGCCTTGGCTTTGTGACTGTCTCGTTTTAGGCTCTAAGTCAAGTGCTTGGTAGAATATTAATATGTCTTCTGCACCCATATAATCAATGGAGAGACATAAAGAAGTAGAGCATCTCTCTCTCTTTCTCTCCTTGGACCACACATGGTGCTTAAGAAAATTGCACTGGAATAGGAACTAATCTCCTTAACTACACATTTAGGAGAAGGAGAAGGCACCTGGAAGGGAAACCTGCAGTGCATGAGGGCCCTAAGTCTCTATGAGAAAAGAGAAATAGCTTCAAAAATCTGTCACCTAAATGTTTTAGAAACTGATCTGTGTGGATGCCAAGTTCACTAGTGACCTCTTCTTGTAACACAATTGTTATCTCTACATATTTAGATCCCTGTCTGCAAAATGATTCAGGTGCAAAAAAAAGGCCATTATGTAGTCCAACAACTGCTTCTAGTGAAAGACAGAAAATGGACCAAACCTCCCCAGCTGGCTTTGATTGTTGCAAGACCAGAGGGATGGACATGGCAAAAGCTATCTTTGTAGCTCTGAGTCCAATGCCATTGCCACAGGCCCAGACCCTTCCGCATAAGCCACACACCTTTAAGCTATGTGTGATGGGATTGCTGTGCCAGGCAGAGCAATATAAGGGTAAGAATCACACTGCCTTTAGGGTTGTTTTAATTCATCAGAATGACCAAAAAGAAACTGAAGCAAGCCCCACACATTTTGTGCTACAGATCGTTCCCTTAGGCCTGCTCTGATCTTTCCTTTAAGAAGTGAACACTGTGCTATTTCAAATCTGTTTTATAGTAATTTGAATAGGCACTAATAAGGTACTGTGACCATCCCTACATTTTACTAAAGATATAATTTCTCAGCAAAAAGGGCACTGTGCATTCATTTTGGCAGAAATGTTCTTTTGGAACCATGCTGAGTTCTTCTGGAATTTGTGGTTAAGCAAAATAGAATTATTATTATTTTCAACCAGAACTACTTTTGTTACCATAGCAACTTAGCAAATACTAGTATCTCAAATGTCAGAGGATGTTAGCACATTAAAGACTCTAAAAAAAGCTTAGCTTTAAACAGTTACGAGTTGGGGGTCAATTTGTTCCCCTTATGTCAGCAGGGAATTGAAGACGTTTCAAAGGCAAAATATAGAGTAAAAATACTAAGCTATTCAGAAAGAATTACTTGTGTAGTCGTCAAAGATGAACTATAAGAAATCGATCAATGAAGAAATAGAACCTGGAGAAATATTGTCACATAGTGCAGAAGGAATTAATTCAGTTTTGTTTTGCAGACTTAAGCTTCAGAGCCTTATATGAGTTTCTTTTCTTAAAGAATGTAATCTCCTTCATTTTGCTGCAGCCAGATTCGACTTTTTATTCCATGAACTACAAACTTGTGCATTCAAATGCTTCTCATTACCAAAGTGGCTTATTCCATTCTTAGACTTTTTATCTGGTTTGCTTATCTCATCTTCTAGTTATAAAGAATTATTTAAGCATCAAAAGAAGAAATCTTGTCCTCAATAACAATTCAAAGGCTCATGTTTTGCAAAAGCCTTGAGTGCAAAAATGCAACTGACTGTGCAAATCAGTCAAATATATCCCCACCCGACCTCACACCAGTAAGAGCTTGGATTCAAAGAATATAATAGGCTTATCACTGTTGTGATTTCTTTTACACATACATTTCCCTCATGGCTTCTACAGATTTTGATTCTCACAGTTCTCCACAAAGCCAACACACAGGTCATGTAAAAAAGTCATTTTACTGTTCCTTGCATGCATGACCTTTCAAATGACCAAGCCTTCTGATTAATCCAAAACAAACCATTGTCCTTGTGAAGAGCTTTAGCTTCAGGAAGCCTGAAGACCTGAAAAGGCAAAGCTGATGTTTGTAGTAAGCTGAACATAGCAATTCTTGTTAAGTTTCAGTAACTGAGTATATGTCAATAGTAATTTACACTATAAATCTTTCACATTCTAATCGTATGCTAGGCAGGCAATCTGCAAAATGCTCGGATTTTTATAATGTGTAGACACCAGAGGGGCAGATTAATGCAGGAGATCAATGTTCCATTACTTTCAGTGATCAACGCAAGACTTGTTCTCCCTGTACTGCAATTCTGCCATATTCTTTGTCAGAATAGAGCATTCGTTGAACGCTAATTAAAGCAATGCTATTTGCTTATGTTTAAACAGTGCTGTATTTTCCAGTACTGGTTTAAAGTACTGTAAAGTTACGCCAATAAAACTCCAAAAGAGTATTGGACTATTATGACAGAAGATTATCAAAGGTAATAGAGAAACTTTTTATTCTTTGTTTGATGGAATGAAACACTGTGAAAAAAAATGTTCAAAACAGAGTATTGTGTTTTGAACACAAAAATCCTATTTTGTTTGAAATGAAACCTACAGGAAAGACAAAGTTAAGTAGTTCACACTGATGTCTGTCCAAATACACATTGCTTCAGTGCTACTGTACTACCTAGTTCTGCTCCTAGAAAATGCCTGGCAATACTTGCTAGTTACAAAATAATCTTTTGAAAATATTGCTTTTTAGTTCAATAGTGTATATGAGGTTTTGTACAGCTGCCACTTCTAACACTGTCATTTACTGAAGGAGAGAATAAAAACAGTGTTGCTTAGGCAAAGCTATGCACTGTTACATCATCTTGCATAAGCACACAGGTTTCTAAGTGAAAATTACAACACTTCAAATGGTGAACACAGCATTACAAAGACCAAAGACACAACTATCAGGCACTACCTCCTCCAAGTCTTCTAAAAATATTAAATGTCAGTTCTGGTTATAAATAAGCATAGTGAAATGCACCTTCATGGCAGAGAGGAAGTAGTAGGTAAAAGGTCTATGTTGCAGCACATTATCTTTGGGAAAAGATCAGGTACAATCTTAAAAGGCTACATCTGTTCTTAGCTAATACTCTGCATGAGGTCTATAAAAGAATCAGTTAAATAAAGAATTGGTTCTAGCAGTAAGACCGAAACCAACCATGAAAGACTAAAACCTTCAAAGAAGCAGAAGGCTAACCTTCATGCAGCAGTGTGACTGCACCTCTGAAAATACAAAAGAGAACCCAAATGAGAGGACACCACATTCCTAGGGCTGTCCCAGGAGAGCCTCTGCCCCACTGTCCAAGTATGAAATGCATCACCATCAGTCAACATTGGAGACTTGTATGTCCAGGAAAGGGACTATTCATAAAGGCTTGTGATGATAGGATGAGGGGGAATGGGTATAAACTGTAGAAGGGCAGATTTAGACTGGACGTTAGGAAGAATTTCTAAGAATTTCTTCACCATGAGAGTGGTGAGACAATGGAACAGGTTGCCAAGGGAAGTTGTGGATGCCCCATCTCTGGAGGTGTTCAAGGCCAGGCTGGATGTGGCCTTGGGCAGCCTGATCTAGTGGGAGGTGTCCCTGCCCACGGCAGGGGGGTGGAACTAGATAATCTTTAAGGTGTCTTCCAACCCAAACTATTCTATGTTTCTATGATTCTATGACTGAGTATATGAGTCCAGTTGATGGAGGGACCTACGCTGTATGTACGTCTACACAGACACATGTTCAGGACAACCATACTGCTCTACTGGAGAGAAGAATGAGGTTGTTGGTGTTTGTGTTTCTGTTTGTGAGAACACTGTGTGTCTGTCTGTGATCTGTGTGGCTGATTTACATGTGGTACACACGTGTGTTCATGCACATGCCTGCTGGGAATACACCTTCAGCCTCACTACTGCTTGGACTTGGGGCATGGAGCTACAGCAGCCTTGCCTCTTTTATGCTTTCAGATTCAGTGTAATATTTTCCTCTAAGAGTTCTCACTTGGCTACATAGGGGTCACACTGCATTGTAACCTGGAGAAACAGCTACAGAAGAATAATCTGCAGCTTGTTGTGCTCACATATTAAAGGTTCCACCCAGTGATTTGCAAATGTCAGGGTTCACTCTGAACATATCTCCAGAGGATCACTTTTTACAAACTTCTATATATAACTTGGAATAGTCTAGTATATTCTCACACATAGACAGCAAGGACAGAGATAGCTGCAATCTAGGCACCACTGTTTGTACCTACAGCCCTCCAAGGAAGCCTGCCATCCTGGAGGGGCTGGTTTCTGTAGACTTTTTAGATGAATTATACAGTAAGTCACATGCATTGACAGCAGAGAAGCACCGTAATGAAAATGTTTTGGGGAGCGCCATGTATAATGTTTATTCCAGTAAGTTCAGGGAATGTGTCGTACTTCTGGTGTTCTTGTTTCAGAACGGAGTATGTAATTAACTGGAGCACATTATCCTGCCAGAAAAACACATAAAAAAGCAAAGAAAAAAAAACCAAAACCCCAAACCCCAATTCCAAACAAAAACCCAATTCAAAACAATACGAACAAAACCTCTACCAAAACCTTCTAATTTTTTCAAATTACTATTATGTTGAGTTCACCCTTAAAATTTTCCCATCTTTGTCTCCAGCAGTGCTTTCAAAGCCAATTAGCTGAACTATCGAGGAGTTCAGCTTAGTGATGGGACCTGGGATAGAGTCCAGGTTATCAGTTCTAAAACTTTGTCAGTTCATTTATGTGTCTGGTTAAGGGGAGCGTCAGAGAAACAACTATGAGTTTGGAGGTGTGTCTAAAAGCGTTCAGTAGCCCCAGCTGAGCTTGCTCCCTTTATTTTCAATTGAGTCTACCAAATGTCTGGATACTGCTGAGCAGGAATCATAGAATCACCCGGTTGGAAAGGACCCACTGGATCATCGAGTCCAACCATTCCTAACACTCCCTTAAACCAAGTCCCTAAGCACATCATCAACCCGTTCCTTAAACACCTCCAGAGAAGGTGACTCCACCACCTCCCTGGGCAGCCTGTTCCAGTGCTCGATGACTCCTTCTGTGAAGAATTTCTTTCTGATATCCAGCCTGAACCTCCCCTGGCACAGCTTCAGGCCATTCCCCCTTGTCCGGTCCCCTGTCACTTGGGAGAAGAGGCCAGTTCCCTCCTCTCCACAACCTCCTTTCAGGTAGTTGTAGAGAGTAATAAGGTCTCTCCTCAGCCTCCTCTTCTCCAGGCTAAACAACCCCAGCTCTCTCAGCCGCTCCTTGTAAGACTTGTTCTCCAGCCCCTTCACCAGCTTCGTTGCTCTTCTCTGGACACGCTCCAGAGCCTCAACATCCTTCTTGTGGTGAGGGGCCCAGACCTGAACACAGTATTTGAGGTGCGGTCTCACCAGTGTCAAGTACAGAGGGAGAATAACCTCCCTGGACCTGCTGGTGACCCCATTTCTGATACAAGCCAAGATGCCGTTGGCCTTCTTGGCCACCTGGGCACACTGCTGGCTCATGGTCAGTCGGCTGTCAACCAACACCCCCAGGTCCTTCTCTTCCGTGCAGCTCTCCAGCCATTCTTCCCCCAGTCTGTAGCGCTGCATAGGGTTGTTGTGCCCCAAGGGCAGGACCCGGCATTTGGCCTTGTTAAACCTCATCCCATTGGTCTTGGCCCAGCGGTCCAGTCTGTTCCGATCCTTTTGCAGAGCCTCCCCACCCTCCAGCAGATCCACGCTTCCACCCAGCTTAGTGTCATCTGCAAACTTGCTGAGGGTGCACTCAATGCCTTCATCCAGGTCATTGATAAAGACATTGAACGGGGCTGGACCCAGTACCGAGCCCTGAGGAACCCCACTTGTAACTGGCCTCCAGCTGGAGTTAACTCCATTGACCACCACTCTCTCGGCCCGGCCATCCAACCAGTTTTCAACCCAGGAGTGTGCGCCTGTCCAGGCCAGAGGCTGACAGTTTCTGAAGCAGAATGCTGTGAGAAACTGTGTCAAAGGCTTTACTGAAGTCCAAGAAGACCACATCCACAGCCTTTCCCCAATCCAGTAGTTGAGTCACTTTGTCATAGAAGGCGATCAGGTTAGTTTGGCAAGACCTGCCTTTCATGAACCTGTGTTGACTGGGCCTGATCACCTGGTTCATGCTTCGTGATAGCACTCAAGACCACCTGTTCCATGACTTTCCCGGGCACTGAGGTGAGACTGACAGGCCTGTGGCTCCCTGAGTAACCTCACAATGTCTTTGTAGCCCTCCTTATTCCAAAGGCCCAAACCAAATCCTACTTTTTTTTTTTTTTCCTGAGTTCCAGTCAGAGCTCTCTGTTCAGTCAGTCTTGGTTTCTTCTCTGACATGTTTTATTCCAGCACATGGGGACAGCCTACTCTTGTGCCCTTAAGACTTCTTCCTTGAAGAATGCCCAGGCTTCCTGTCCTTCAGGGCTGCTTCCCAGGGCACTCTGCCAATCAGTCCCCCAAACAGGCCAAAGTCTGCCCTTTGAAGGTCCAAAGTGGTAGTTCTGCTGACCCCCTTCTCCAAGAATCAAGACTCCTATCATTTTGTGATCACTGTGCCCAAGGCAGCCTCCAACAACATCACCCACAAAGTCTTTCTCTGTTAATAAAAACCAAGTCCAGTGGGGTACTTTCCCTGGTAGGCTCACCCAAAAGCTGCGTCAGGAAGTTATTCTCTAAACAATTCAGAAACTTCCTAGACTGTTTCTTTTACACTGCATTGTATTTCTAGCAGACATCTGGTAGATTGCAGTCCACCATGAGGACAAGGCTTAGTGATTGTGTGGCTTCTCCCTGCTGCTTATAGCATAATTCTGCCTCTTCATCCAGCTTGGGTGGTCTGTAACAGCCTTGTTGGCCTTCCCTCTGATTCTTAACTATATACTCTCAACCCTATTGTCACCATCATTAAACTCTACACAATATAAACACTCCCTAACATATAGTTACCTCACTGCCTCTCTTTCCTTGCCTACACCTATTCTGAAGAGTTTGTAGCCATCCATTGCAGTACTCCAGTTGTGCATGTCACTCCATCATATTTCAGTGATAGTAGCTATATCATAGTTTTCCTCTTGTACAACGCTTCCAGCTCCTCCTGTTTGTTGTCCATGCTAAGTGCATTGGTGTAGAGGGACTTCAGCTGGGCTGCTGACACTTTCACCTTCTTATAGGAACACCCCTTAATTCTTTTGAGGTGTTTCACTGGTGTTTACCTCTTGCTTACTGTTACCTCAGGAGTGCCCGGCTCACCTCTGTACAATTTCATCTATGCTCTGGTGTACCTGGTGTGCCTCAGGAACAGCCTGAGGGCTCTCACTAGCACCCTGTCCCTCTAACCTTGCCATGTCATCCCTTCAGCCTAGAAATATTCCCTACGCTAAGATGCAACAAGCCTTCCATTAAAACAACCTCTGATAAGAAGAAGAGGTGGGTTATTGTCATAGGGGACTCTGTTCTAAAGGGAACAAAAAGACCAGTCTGCAGACTGGATCCATTACAAAGGGAAGTTTGCTGCCTTCCTGGGGCCTCGATTAGCGATGTAGTGAGTAAACTACTGACTTTGGTCAGGCCCATGGATTATTATCCATTGTTGGTCTTCCAATTAGGTAATAATGAAATCTCAATAAAAAAATTAAGAGTAATTAAAAGGGATTTTAGGGCCCTGGGAAGTACGGTAAAGGGTTTGGCGGCACAAGCTGTTTTCTCCCCTGTCATTCCTACTACTGGCAAGGGAAAGATGAGGAAGTGCAAGGAAATAAATAACTGGCTCCAAACCTGGTGTGAGGAGCAAAACTTTGGGTTCTTTGATCATGGGTTGACGGGCAAATCACCAGGTTTGCTGTTGAAGGAAGTGGTACACCTGCCCCCAGGAGGCAAAGGGACACTCACCAAGGAGATAACATGGCTCATTTATAGAGCTTTAAACTAGATGTGAAGGGTGAGGGGCACATAACTAGGACTGATTGAAAAAAGCCTGGGAATGGCACTGCAGTTTCTGAGGAATGGTGCACTGGCAAGGACCCTTGGTCTGCCAAGCAATTCAAATGGCACCACAGAAGGGTTAGATTCAGTGAGTAGCTGCTTAGGAATTAAGACTGTTCCCCTTAGGATCATGGTGGGATCAACAGCCCAGTCAATTGCTGGTGGCACAAGAGCAGGCTGTCCCTGTGTGCCAGAAAATGAGCCAGCAGGAAAGAAAACCGGCCTGCCTGAGCAAAGAGCTCTGGAGGGAAATCAGGGAAAAAAGGAAAATATACAAACTTTGGAAGAAGGGCTGGGCAACTCATGAGGGCTACAACGATGAAGTGAGATCTTGTAGAGAGAAAAGCAGAAGCGCTAAAGACCGGTTAGAACTTAGATTGGCCCATTGAGTGAAAGATAACAAAATCCTTCTACAAATGTATCAATAACAAAAGAAGGACCAAGCAAAATCTCCATCCTTTACTGGATGCAGAGGGAACAATAGTGACAAAGGACAAGGATAAGGGTGAGGTGCTTAATGCCTTCTTTACCTTTTATAGTAAGGTAAGATGTTCCCTGGATACTCAAACTCACAAGCCAGTAGATAGAGAGGAAGAGCAGAACAAAACTCCCTTGGTCCAAGAGGAAATGGTTAGAGACCTGTTAGGCAAATTAGATATTCATAAGTCTATGGGGCTGGATGGGATTCACCTGAGAGATAGTATTAAGGGAGTTGGCGGAGATGCTTGCCAAACCCCTTTCCATCAACTAGCAGCAGTCCTGGCTGACTGGGGAAGTTCCACTTGAATGCAAGCTGACAGACGTTACACCCATTTACAAGAAGGACCAGAGGGTGGATCCAGGAAACTACAGGCTTGTCCTCAGTGACAGGGAAGGGCATGGAGCAGGTCATATTGAGTGTTATCATACAGGACAAACAGGACAACTGGGTGATCAGGCCCACTTAGCATGGGTTTACGAAAGGCAGGTCCTGTCAAACTAACCTGATTTCCTTCTATGACAAGGTGATTCACTTGATGGATGAAGGAAAGGCTGTGGATGTAGTGTACCTGGACTGTAGTAAAGCCCATGACACAGTATCTCACAGTATCCTACTTGAGAATCTGACTACCACTGGCCTGGACAGGTGCACCCTCTGTTGGGTTAAAAACTGCCTTGACGGTCAGGTCCAAAGAGTCATGGTAAATGGAGTTAACTCCAGCTGGAGGCTGCTAACAAGTGGTGTCCCTCAGGGCTCGGTGCTGGGTCCAGGCCTGTTCAATATATTTATTAATGACTTGGACGAGGGGATCGAATGCACCCTCAATAAGTTTGTGGATGACACTAAACTGGGAGGAAGTGTCAATCTGTTAGAGGGTAGGGAGACTCTGCAAAGGGATCTGAACGGGCTGGATCAATGGGCTGAGGCCAATGTGATGAGATTTAACAAGGCCAAGTGCAGAGTCCTGCACTTAGGACACAAAACCCCCACTACAGGCTGGAAAGACTGGCTTGAAAGCTGCCTGGAAGAGAAAAATCTGGGGGTGTTAGTCAACAGCCAACTGAACATGAGTCAACAGTGTGCTCAAGTGGCCAAGAAGGCCAATGGCATCTTTGCTTGTACCAAAAACAGTGTGGCCAGCAAGACCAGGGAAGTAATTCTCCCCCTGTACTCTGCACTGGTGAGGCCACATCTTGAGTACTGTGTTTAGTTTTGGGCCCCTTGCCTTAAGAAAGACATTGAGGTCCTCCAGCATGCCCAGAGAAGAGCAAGGAAAGTGGTGAAGGTGCTGGAAAACAAGTCCTGTGAGGAGCAGCTGAGGGAACTGGGGTTGTTTAACCTGGAGAAGAGAAGGCTGAGGGGGGACTTTATTGCTCTCTACAACTACCTAAAAGGTGGTTGCAGGGAGGGGGGTGTTGCTCTCTTCTCCCAAGTGATAGGTAATAGGACAAGAGGGAATGGCCTTAAGCTGCGTCAGGGGAAGTTTAGATTGGACATTAAGAAAAATTTCTTCACAGAAAGGGTTATCAAGCACTGGAACAGGCTGCCCAAGAGAGATGGTTAAGTCACCATCCCTGGAGGTTTATAAGAGGCAGGTAGATGAGGTGCTTGGGGACACAATTTAGTAGTAGACAGGTATGGTTGGAGTTGATGATCTCTGAGGTCTTTTCCAACCTAATGATTCTATGATGCTACAATTTGCTTGTCTCAGGCAAGTCCGATATTATCACCCACCACATTTAAGTCTAATTTAAAGCCCTGTTAATGAACCCTGCAAGCTTCCGAGCAAATATCATCTTTCTCTCTGAGAAAGGTTAATCCCATCAGATGCCAGCAAGCCTGATGCTGTGTAAGCCACCCTGTTGTCAAAGGATGCAAAATTGCAGTGATGACACCAGGCTTGGAGCCATCCATTAAAAGACAGAGTGCATCTGTGCCTTCCAGTATTGCTGCCCACAACTGGAAGGAGAGAGGAGAAAATAACCCATGCTCCAGATTCCCTTACTAGTCATCCCAGGGCTCCGAAGTTCTTCTGATTGCCCTTGGACTATGTGTTGCAGCTTCATCACCTCCTGCATTGAAAAGCAGTAATGGGTAATAGTCCAACGGCTGTATGAGGCCATGAAGTTTCCTAGAAACACCCTTGACATGGGCCCTAGGGAGGCAGTAGTCTTCCCTAAGGGGAAGGTCTATCTGGCATATTGGACCCTCTGTTCCACTCAGAAGGAAGTCTCCTACAACTATAACCTGCCTTTTCTTCCTTGTAGAGGTGGTTTTGATAAAGGCAGCAGGCCTTTCTGGCCTTGGTGGCACCTCTGTAGATTGACAGCTATGCTGATCTTCCATTGAGTGGTCTTCCACATCCAGAGCCTCATACCTGTCACACAGCGGCACTTGGGAAGGTGAAGTGGGTGAGGGCAGTGTTTGCCTGCCACCCGGAACACAGACTTGGCCCTATTCACTCCTTTCCTTTGAAGTACTGCCTTCAGCCTGCTGGGGAAGGGGTAAAGGGCCTCCTTGATCTTGCTTCTTTTCTGATGTCTGTGCCCGTTTCTGCCTCTCTTTCTCAGACTTCCTGATACTCCTCAGCCCTTCCACTTCCTCTTGTAACTCTGCCACCATGCTGAGCTGATCATCCACCTGGCCACACCTCACACCACTATTCTCACTACAGTCATCCCTTGCAGCTTTGAGAAACAGCTCAGGATCTTTCCTCACTTACTGGTAAGGAAAATGTGGATATTTTCATCATCTAAACTCAAACTATTGCTGCTTATTTAATCATTCTGGCATGCTCCAGCTGAAGGCCATAAAAGCTCAATGATTATAGCTAATACAAATTCTTGTACCTCCTGCATTTATAGACCCCTTTATAATTATTGAAGCAATTAGTGAGAACCAAGAAAAGCAAACAATAATGAAAATAATGATCAAAATAGAAATCTGAGTGAGACGAACCTGTGATAGGAATGGAGAAATTGTACCTCGATTCTTCTCATCAAGGATTTAAATCTAGTGAACATCTTAGTATCTCTACTTCTATCCAGAATGGATGATATATACTGAATTTAGGATGATTATTTTTAGTAATCACACCAGCACCTGCTGGCTGGAAGTGCTTATAAGATAGGACAGAGAATATACTAAGATGTCCCAGCAACACAGGGGTATTGAACATGGATGGAGGGGGCAAAGAAGGGGAACTAGGTAAATTTCTTCCACCCTTAGTATCACAAAGCAGCAAAGAAAAAGGGTCTGGGGAGAAGTGGATGTAATAGCATGGGATATGCCAATCCCTTTACTCTTGCAACAGACCAGGATATATGAATATTGTTCAGGACTGACTGTATTTGATGCGTCAGTTAAAAAACATTATGTTTTCTGTCAGGATTGAAGAGCAAATGAATTGAAAAATGCCTTATGATCATGAAATAAGATGACACTGGAGAAACCAGAATGCTAATGACTCAACACTTCCTTCTGACAGGCTTCATCTTCCTTGTGCAGAGCCAAACAGTTCACACCATGCAATGAAAGGCTACATGTTTAACTTTCCCTTGGAGGAAGATAAATTGATGATGCAGAAGCTGCATGACAGTTGTGACACTGACAGATTTCTGGTTCATTTTCAGCCAGAAGGCTAGTCAAAATGAACATTACCCACAGTATCACAGATTTTCAATGTTCTGGTAGGAACTGTGTCTACTTTAAGGAAAATAAATTTAGCTTTGCCAGCAAACAAACACAAAAGTATATGCTTGCTCAATAAGGTCTCCTCTTGGGAGTGCCCTGGAACTGCATTTAACACGGTGTAATAAGAACTGACATGGCATTGATTATAATACATAATTCTATGTGGTATCTAAGATAGAATCATAGATTCATAGAATCACTAGGTTGGAAGGGACCCACTGGGTCATTGAGTCCAAAATTCCTAACACTCCCTAAACCATGCCCCTCAGGCACCTCGTCCACCTGTTCCTTAAACACTTCCAGGGGAGGTGACTCCACCACCTCCCTGGGCAGCCTCTGCCAGTGCCCAATGACCTTTTCCATGAAAATTTTTTTTCTGATGTCCAGCCTGAACCTCTCCTGGTGGAGCTTGAGGCCATTCCCCCTTCTCCTGTCCCCTATCACTTGGGAGAAGAGGCCAGCTCCCTCTTCTCCACAAACTCCTTTCAGGTAGTTGTAGAGAGCAATAAGGTCTCCCCTCAGCCTCCTCTTCTCCAGGCTAAACAACCCCAGCTCTCTCAGCCGCTCCTCATAAGACTTGCTCTCCAACCCCCTCACCAGCTTCGTTGCTCTTCTCTGGACACGCTCCAGAGCCTCAACACCCTTCTTGTAGTGAGGGGCCCAGAACTGAACACAGTATTCGAGGTGAGGTCTCACCAGTGCCGAGTACAGAGGGAGAATAACCTCCCTGGACCTGCTGGTCACGCTGTTTCTGATACAAGCCAAGATGCCATTGGCCTTCTTGGCCACCTGGGCACACTGCTGGCTCATGGTCAGTTGGCTCTCAACCAACACCCCCAGGTCCTTCTCCTCCAGGCAGCTTTCTAGCCAGACTTCTTCTAGTCTGTAGCACTGCACAGGGTCGTTATGCCCCAAGTGCAGGACCTGGCATTTGGCCTTGTTAAACCTCATGCCATTGGTCTCAGCCCAGTGGTCCAGCCTCTTAAGATCCTTTTGCAGAGCCTCCTTACCCTGCATCAGATCCACGCTTCCATCCAGCTTAGTGTTAATTGCAAACTTGCTAAGGGTGCAAGACGGGAGGTAGGCATCACATAGCTACAATCAGAATGTTCTTTCTTTATAATCAACCATTTCAAGCTGTTCTTACCTCACGCATAGCAATGCCTTCCATGCAGAATGCTCTGCTGACTTATTTAATGAATTACGTTACATTTTTAATGCAATAAAGAAATAATTTTCTTAATAGTCCATGATTATATTTGGTGCCTTTTCTGTAATGTGTTGTTTCAAATAGGAGTGCCAAGTGTTTGTTGTTGTCAGAAGATTACTTTCTGACATTAAAATGCAAATCCATTCAACAACCGTATATGATATCAAATGAATATATTGTGGGCAAAAAGACTTTCCAGTTAAATCTGTAATTCTTACATATGTCCCTCTAGTTTGAGTTACAATGAAGGACCAGAAGCCTGCAGGGTATACTTAATTTGTATTAATTAGGTTGCAGATGTCCTTAATTTATTCTTTTTTGGCATCATGACTGCATCCTGTTTTTTTCCCCAGCTGTCAAATACACCTTGAAACTACATTCCAGTATCAGTGTAGCAGGAGCCCAATTATGCACTTACATTATAAAAAATAATAATATATATACACATATATATACATATATACACATTTATACATATTTATATTTATATTTATATTTATATTTATATTTATATTTATATTTATATATAAAAGACTGTGCTCTAAGTTAGTATCACACTTTGTGTTCCTCCTCCCCAATACCTCCTATGTGTGAGCTCTGATGGTCATTTCTTTAGAAGAAAAGCCCACCAGATGAGGTGTGTCCCTGTACCTGCAGAGACAGCACACTGCAGCTCACACTTAAACAGCAAGCATTAAGTCCTAGAACAGCCTTAGGCAGAGTAAGGTCCCCACATACAGTATGTCAGTCACCCTGACATTGCACACCCTGGAGGCTTCTATGTCATGGACACAGAGGACAGTGTACTCATATGGAAGCTCCTAACTTACTCCTGGGTGAGGCTGACTTTGGCTGCAGATGTGCAGAATTAATATAAGACAGTAAATTCTCTGTCAAAGTATTTCTTTCCTTTTTTGATGTGTAGCATGCACTCCTCCACGTTTTTTTAATACAAAAGTTGAACAGATGTTTACACAGACAGTGGAGAAGAGAAAACAAACACTGTGTTAGACATTAAGGCCAGAAAGATTTGCCAACTTACTGCTTTGTATTTGGTGTCATGATAAAATAGTTTAAAATACATTTCAATATTTAATTATTATTCACAAAGGTACAAAAGCCTCTCCTGCAAGTTTTAGTAGTGAGTAGACCAACTAATATAGCACATTTTTCACAATGGGACACAGTAATGTCACACATTAATAAAGAGTTTTTACATCACGTAAAATGCCCCAAGCTGTGTCATGCTGCGGGAAGTCATTTAGCAACTCACCACACAGACAGAAAGCTGTACATTTAAATTTTCTTCTCACTGAGAAACCTCCCATTAAATTATCATCCTTCAAAGCAACTATTACACATGTGCAGTCCACACAATCATCAAAAATAAGGGTTTGAAGGAAGATGGAAAAAAGTATTTAGAGGAAAATAATATTCATGGAAACAATAAAAGGCAAAATACATTGGCACATCTTTTGCCTATCCCCACGGTTTGATGTTCCAGATGCTTCCAAATAAACGATGCTGTTAATCACCGATTTATGTTGATTGCACAGATTGTCACTGGCACTCAGTAATGCCCCTAATCAATACAGCAGATCCTAACTCTGGTATTTGAAAAAAAGATAACGGTGAAGTAAAGTAGTACTGAAGTAATTTACTAAAGCAACTACAGCATCTGCTTGAATATATTACACTTCAAAGTAAATAAGTAATTTGCTGTCACTTAAAACCACATTTTTTGCTTGCCATTTTCATATATATATCAGGAAACAGATACAGATGCAGATGTACGTGTCCTCACATTTGTTATTTTTCTCTCTCACAGTGACTTGCTCTGGATAATAATAATAAAAATATAGTTAGTCTAGTAATACTGATACTGACCAAGTCCTTTTTGTCCTACATCTTTGTACGCAATACTTTCCTCTCTACTGCACCAACAATGTTCAATTAATCCTGGACTTCATTGCTCTGCCAAAGAGCCTTTTCTTGCATTTCTGGGGTTATCTGTTAGACTCTTGCCTTCAGCCCCACTAAGCACCTGCACAGCAATGGCATTGTAGAAGCAGCAAAGTTTTTATAGGCACAGTCAAATTCTTTCAGTGTGTAACAACATTGATAGTTCTGTAGCTATAATTCATCTGGGCCACACAGAGTTATTTTATTTTCTTTTTCTCCTTTAAATAGCAAATCCAGATTAATATTTGATACATATATATATGTAGCAACTCTCTGGTAAAAAGATATCCATATTTTAGGGAACTTTATATTAAACAATTCTCTGGAATTATGGATTGACCCTGACATCTTACTGTCATACCTCATTATAAAATTTGTTCATATTTGTGGCTATTAATCCCTTTCTGCCTTTTTCACCAGGAATGCCTTCCAAGATTCTCTTGCTTCTCAGATTTATTGTTTGGATTTTTATTGTTTCAGCTTCTATTTTTCAAGTGTAAATGAATTCTGCTAGTCCTTCTTTTGTATTTGATCTTGTTAGATCATTTTGGGTTATTTTTCTCATTTTCTATAGTGCATAAATGCCCTTACTAACAACTCAATCTTATATGCACATAAATGGGATTCTGAAATGCCTTTGTTCATGTTTTATTGAAGGGGTTAAACCAATCAAGCCTAATTTTAATCTCTGAGAAAGCTTACTTGGTCACTGAAACCACCTGTGATAAATCATCATGGACTATCCTTGTTAAAGATTCATACAACTTGCAAGCCATGTGTCAGGGCTACTATGTGAGTCATTTTATTTCTTGTTGATAAGACAGACAGCATTGTTTTACTAAAACATCAAGGATATGTTACTTGTGTAACAGTAGATTTTATACCAGAACTGGTATGAATCCTATCAGCATTTTGTCTTTAAAGTTACTTATCTTGCTATGTCCTAGTGGCAGTGCAAAAGAAACATTCAGAGCTATACTTGAACCCTGGGCATAAAAATGTGATTTCATCACTGTGGCTTCACTCCAATTCCTCTTTGGAAGTCATTTCCCTATGTGCCTGTACACATACAAGCACAAGAGATCTGAGGTCTGAAATTCTGAGTCACAATACATGTGGCCTAGTTTTCATCTATTTTCACAAACACTTGAAACAGAGCTGGCAAAATGGAAACTACCTTAATGTCACCATTAACTGACAATCAGATCAGAAATAATCAAATGAGTATGAGTTATATAATTGTACCTTTAATTTTTTTGAGGCCCTGAAGGTAAATTTTTAATTAGTCTGGTCAGCCTTTGTTTTTGCAATACCACTGATCAAAATTCATCTTGTGAAGGCTGCCAGGAGCCAGAGACCACAGGAAAAAACATTTGGCTGTCTACATCTTGCCTAGTGTGGTATGGCAAACTCTGCAAACCAGTACACTGCAGGATGATGGGAGGCATTAGCCAAAGCTGAAAGGAAATCCTGAGTATGGTGGAAGCTGTCAACAATACACGCAGGCATGAAAACAACTTTTTATTAATAAAATTGGAGACTGGATTTAAAACTTTCAAACTTTTGAAAACAGAACACAGCGGCATTTCAATATGATATAGCCTCACCTCTCCTAAAGCTCCTGCTGAACTTTCATAAATTAAGGTTTATCTCACTCTGCATGTGAGCACTTTAAAGCATATTGTTTAAACCATGTTAGCTAACATATTTTAAAGGTTACAGCTTCTCTTTGGTAATAAAAAAGAAGTGGTTAGAATCGTGTTATGAACACTTTGTCACTGGCTTCATTGGGAAGAGACTCCACTCAGAGGACGTAACTGTGTTCATTAAACAGGTGCTTGGATAAACAATAATCTTTGAATGGAAATCTTATAAGGGCAAGCACCACAAAATCAAAAGTTCATCAGTGAAATTGTTCTGTATCCCCAGAGTGAAGTAATGTACTAAAAAATCAGGAAAATTAAACACTTCCGATGCACTGTTCCAGAAATGAAAGCCTAAAATTGCACACAAGTAAGTGTGACTGAATGAATTGGGCAGGAGGTCTTTATAAAGCATGGAGCAGATGAAATGACTGCTTTACCAGGAAGTGTTTTCAGAGTAGATGTCACTGTATCAACAAAACTTATTTTGCCCTAGAATGTAATAAACTGTCATGCACTGCCAACTCTAATCCCATAGAAAATCAAAGTAAAGCAGTAAAACTTTTGCTTATGTAACCTCACACCTATTAGAAATTTCTCTTGGCAGAGATAGACAGGTTTAGAGTCACAGCTCTTCACAGCTTTGAAATAGATGGGCTGGCAGAGGTCTTTATGGACGTAATTCATCTGGTCCATTCTAGACAATTACTTTAGAATCAGATGACTAATGAGCAGAAAGTGTCTGTCTTTTCTTGCCATTGACTTGAAGGGATCCTCATGTGTTTCATTTGGATATGGATGCCTGCAATGTATCAGCTAAATCTATTCTGGGGAGTTTCACCCACAGCATTGGATGTTGTCAAGATCTCCAAGGTTACAGAACTCACTAACAGACTACAAGATTTGTCTACAGAATAGCAGTATCAGGTGGAAGTTCCCCATACACCTCTACTTCACAGATATAAACTAGCAAACATCCAAGCAGACTTATACCAGAGAAAGATCTCTGCAGAGCTATAACACTCAGTAGATAGTTTAGGTAATGAACTTATAAAAGCTTTCTTGTTATGAAACATTTCTAGCCAAGGCTGATCCCCTAAGGCATGTGTTCACTACCTGTAACTCAAGAAGGAAAAACAGGGCTTATCTTGTGGTAGGCTACGAGAACAGCCAAGTACACCTGTGTGTATATTGCAGAACTGTGGAAGGGTTACAGTCTGGGGCAAGAAGTACCACCCCCTGCCATCCAGCTTCCTTTCCCCCTTTTCTTTACAGTCTCCACCATCTGAACAATTTTTCAGAAGGAGCAGAGAGCCTCTCCTCTTTCATTTCTAGTGTGGACAGAGCATTATGCTCCTCATACTCCTTTGTATGGTTTCAGTCTAAGCCATCATCAGGGCAGGTGGGAAAAAAACCATGATGGGTGGACACAAGAATTCTGAGGATGTCTGGGCACATTTCCTAGGCTAAGGACATGAGAAATGCCAATGTGGCACTCCTCTGTCATGTGGAAACCCTATGGATACCATCCTGACCATGGAGCAAGTTAACACAGATCAGGTACTGTTAGAGAGTCTTCTGACTTAATTAAGGAAAATGCGATTCTGTGGATCACTTATAATCAGTAAAGATTCCTTGTGAGAATCCTAAATGCTGTAGCAATGAGCTCCGCATGAGCTATTTAATTATTTCTGTCTAGAAAGAGCATAAAATAGCAACTAAACACATTCAAATGCAACCACATTTATTCAAAGAGAAGTCAAGCTCTTTCTCTCTTTTTTTCTTTTTTTTTTTTTTTTTTTTTTTTTTTTTTAATAGGAGATATAAGAACAAGTGCAACTCCCACAAAACTTCTTCTTGCTTCCAGCCAAGAAGAAGCAGCTGATAAGCTCTTCTATAAACAGCTGGGGATAGTCTCTAGATCGCTACCTCTTGTCCTCATGGGAGACTTCAATCTTCTGGATATCTGCTGGAAACAATACAATACAGGAGAAAGGAAACAGTCTAGAAGATTCCTGGAGTGCGTGGAAGACAACTTCCTCACACAACTGGTGAGTGAGCCAACAAGGGAGGGTGCCCTTCTGGACCTGCTGTTTGTGAACAGAGAAGGCCTTGTGGGGGATGTGACAGTTGGAGGACGCCTGGAACAAAGCGATCATGAGATTATAGCGTTTTCAGTTCTAGATGTAATGAAGAAGGGGATCAGCAAAACAGTCACATTAAACTTCCAGAGGGCAGACTTTGGACTGTTCAGAAGGCTGGTTGGCAAAAGTCCCATAGGAGACAGTCCTTCAGGACAAGGGAGCCCACGAGCGCTGGGCACTCTTCAAAAATGAAATCCTGGCAGCTCAGGAGCAAACCATCCCCATGTTCCAGAAAAGGAGCCGGTGGGGGAAAAAAACAGCTTGGTTGAGTAGGGAGATCTTGAGAGATATCAAAAAGAAGAGGAATGTATATGAGCTTTGGAAGAAGGGACGGGCGTCTTGGGTGGACTACAGGGAGGAAGTGAGATTGTGCAGGGGAAAAATCAGGAGGGCTAAGGCCCAACTAGAAATCAAACTGGCTAAGTCTGTGAAAGATAAGAAAAAAAATCTTTCTACAAATATATTAACAAGAAAAGGAGGACTAGGGAGAATATTCTGTCCCTATCGGATGCAGAAGGAACAACAGTGACAAGGGATGAAGACAAGGCTAAGGTACTCGATGCCTTCTTTGCCTCAGTCTTTAATAGTAAGGGAATTTGTTCTCCCTGTGTACAAACCCAGGAGTTAGAGGAGCAGAATGTGGCTCCCATGACCCAAGAGGGGGTGGTTAGAGACTTGCTTGCCCAGCTAGACACCCACAAGTCTATGGGGCCGGATGGGATCCACCCAAGAGTAGTAAAGGAGCTGGTGGATGTCCTTTCCAAACCCCTTTCCATCATCTTCCAGCAGTCCTGGCTGACTGGGGAAGTTCCACTGGACTGGAGGCTGACCAATGTTGTGCCCACCTACAAGAAAGGTTGCAGGGAGGATCCAGGGAGCCACAGGCCTGTCAGTCTGACCTCAGTGCCCGGGAAAGTCATGGAACAGGTGGTCTTGAGTGCTATCACGAAGCATGAACCAGGTGATCAGGCCCAGTCAACACAGGTTCATGAAAGGCAGGTCTTGCCAAACTAACCTGATCGCCTTCTATGACAAAGTGACTCAACTACTGGATGGGGGAAAGGCTGTGGATGTAGTCTTCTTGGACTTCAGTAAAGCCTTTGACACAGTTTCTCACAGCATTCTGCTTCAGAAAGTGTCAGCCTCTGGCCTGGACAGGCGCACAGTCTCCTGGGTTGAAAACTGGTTGGATGGCCGATCCCAGAGAGTGGTGGTAAATGGAGTTAACTCCAGCTGGAGGCCAGTCACAAGTGGGGTTCCTCAGGCCTCGGTACTGGCTCCAGCCCCGTTCAATGTCTTTATCAATGACCTGGATGAAGGCATTGAGTGCATCCTTAGCAAGTTTGCAGATGACGCTAAACTGGGAGGAAGTGTGGATCTGCTGGAGAGTAAGGAGGCTCTGCAAAGGGATCTTAAGAGGATGGACCGTTGGGCTGAGACCAATGGGATGAGGTTCAACAAGGCCAAATGCCGGGTCCTGCACTTGGGGCACAACAACCCTATGCAGTACTACAGACTGGGGGAAGAGTGGATGGAGAGCTGTGCAGAGGAAAAGGACGTGGGGGTGCTGGTTGACAGCCTACTGAACATGAGCCAGCAGTGTGCCCAGGTGGCCAAGAAGGCCAACGGCATCTTGGCTTGTATCAGAATTGGTGTAACCAGTAGGTCCAGGGTGGTTATTCTCCCTCTGTACTCGGCACTGGTGAGACTGCACCATGAGTACTGTGTTCAGGTCTGGGCCTCTCACCACAAGAAGGATGTTGAGGCTCTGGAGCGTGTCCAGAGAAGAGCAACAAAGCTGGTGAGGGGGCTGGAGAACAAATCTTATGAGGAGCGGCTGAGAGAGCTGGAGTTGTTTAGCCTGGAGAAGAGGAGGCTGAGGGGAAACCTTATTGCTCTCTACAACTACTTGAAAGGAGGTTGTGGAGAGGAGGGAGCTGGCCTCTTCTCCCAAGTGATGGGGGACAGAACAAGGAGGAATAGCCTGAAGCTGTGCCAGGGGAGGTTCAGGCTGGATATCAGGAAAAAATTTTTCACAGAAAGGGTCATTGGGCACTGGCAGAGGCTGCCCAGGGAGGTGGTGGAGTCACCTTCCCTGGACGTGTTTAAGGGATGGGTGGACAAGGTGCTGAGGGGCACGGTTTAGGGAGTGTTAGGAATGGTTGGACTCGATGACCCAGATGACCCAGTGGGTCCCTTCCAACCTAGTCATTCTATGATTCTATGAAAACAGACCTAGCATTTCTTCCCCTCTGTTTAGTACAGCTATATTGACTCAGTGATCACTACTGAAGATGCAGTGATTCTACCCAACATTTCTAAACCTCAATTTGCTATACAGAATCTCAGCATTCATTACTTTCTTGGAAAGCTAAAATTCTTGAGAACAAGGCAAGAGCCATGCCTCTGCTCACATATGCAGGGAATGAGAAGCCCAAGTGCAACTAACAGCCTCAGTCACTTCTGCTGGATGTAACTCAGAAAGTTAACTGGATGCTACTGGAAAGTCCACTAGAGGGAAAATTCCTCATCTAACCATTTCTCTGTGAGTGGCGCCACATTGGACTGTGAGTGTATTTGGGGGATAACTGTGTGTTTTCCTATGCCGATCAGCAGAGCTAAGAAACGCTAAAAGGGAAGAGTGATGCATCTGAAAA
Organism: Cuculus canorus; assembly: GCF_017976375.1. Lineage (NCBI taxonomy): Eukaryota > Metazoa > Chordata > Aves > Cuculiformes > Cuculidae > Cuculus > Cuculus canorus. Next base: position 9,760,688 of record NC_071441.1, on the reverse strand, counting down.
GCCTGATGGTATTAAACACCAGGACCCACGACAAAGAGAGGGCATGATTGCCTTCATTTAGGAAAATTCCTGGATTTCACTAAAGCTAAATTCTGCATAGCAACATTTGAAAGTAAGGCCTCTGTTGTTCACCACTGAATGAGAGATTACAGCATACCTGGCTTCATTTATACATCCTCTGGCTGCATCTGATAGGACTACAGCAAGAAATCTCTGGGTACAAAACATTTATATCTCAGAAACTCCAGCTAGCTTTCATTGCCTTCTTAGCAATATGTGCTGCTCTGGGCTCATTTAGGGTTGGGGACTGCAGGTCAGAGTCACAAAAGGAATTTTAGTGGCTAGTGTCTAGCTCCACAAATTTTACTGTGGTCTGACTACTGGTCTTCCTTTTAAAGATTTGCCAAGACACCCAAAAGGTCACCTCCAGATTGTTAGCTAACACGTGGAATTGACTGACAGCTCTGCGCACAGACACAGGTGTATTCTGTAAGTAGACAACTTTTGTACTGTGGTTTGCGGACTTGCAGACCGGGGAACTGCCTGTGGAACCTATAAAGCAGCAAAAAGAAGGTAAATGGTACTCTATTAAACACAATAAAAGAAATTTCAAGCAGGTGGCTCAGTCTAATCAGGGCTTATGTTCAGTCACAAACAATGCCTACCCCTCAGAAAGACAGTCCATAAAACGGAATGCATTGATTCAAAGTCAATTTGAAGCTCATATGTGGGAGGTTTGGGAGGGGAAGCAAAACTAACTGCAATGCAACTGAACTGATCTTTTTTCTTGAGGGCCACAGTGTCCCTGGTGAGCATGCAGAGACCTTTCACAGAAACAGGGTTAATTCCATGGACCTAGTGCTTCCTGTGGCAATCCCATGATCACCAGCTGAAAAATGATAGTTTCAGTCTTCCATACAGAGTAAGAAAAGAGATTTTGGACAACAGGGTTTAAATCTATATCTTTAAATCTATATCATTTTTCGCCATTTCTCACAGCAGTACTGAATATATCAATCATTTTATTAACAATTTTTATCTACCCTCTGGACTTCTGGCATAGGAAGGGCTTAGAATGGAAGACAGGACGCTGCTGAGGAAGACATTATGAGTTATCTGAAACCTGTCCAGTGAAGTCAAGTGGGGTGTGCATGAACAGATGCTATGGGGTAATCAAGCACCTTTTCTAACATTTGCAGCAGATAATCTCTGAAGGCTGAAGTGCTGTGCTGATCTTAAACAATTTGGAATAAAAAGGTAAATCAGATAAAAAATAGAGACCACCAAAATGACACAAAAGGTCCTATTAATTTCTTCTAAATTGCATGTTACATATTTTTATATCATGGATGAATGAATCTGAGAGAAAAAACAATCTAATCTTACTAAAGTCCAGAACAAATATGCTCTGTTTTTGTTAGCATAATACAATTGCTAAATTAGAAAATCTTTCCTCCCTCTCCTTAGTTTTGCCTTGAAGGTTTTTCTACAATTTTTACATAGCAATAGAAAAACATCATTGGATTCTAAACAATGGCTGCTTAAAGAGAAATATGATGAATAACAAGTATTAATCAAAAATAAATGTCTGAAGGCAGAAGTTACCTACAAATGATATAAAACCTTAATATAATCAAAATTCAGTTTGCTGATTCATTTCTGACTTGGTCAGACAGTGTAAAAATAAATATTTGAACGCAAGATAAATTAAAAACATGATCTCAGTCAGTGTTAAAAAAAAAACCCTTCGACATAAAAACTCACCTGAAGAGAAGAGATATATGGGAAGGAGGCAGTTGCTACATCGCACATAGAAAAGGAGTTGGGCCTATAGCATAGATAAGCAACATGCACAAAGCCATCTTTGGCTGCTTTCAGTAGAAAGGCAGGGGTGCTGCAGGAAGATACCACAGAATCCTTATATGGAAAGATGACAGTGTGGCGCAGCATGCAAAACAGGATGAATTAAATGTGCTGATTAAATGAACAGCTTGCTTTCTGTACTTCAGCGAAGTTCAAAGCTTTCTGGTCACCCACTTTAAGCATACCTAGCAATCAAATAAATTATTTGTATAATAAAACCCTCATGCAAGGAAACAGTAGGCAATGCAAAATTGATCTCTTTCTCTGTCTCTTTCCATCACCTTTATTCAGGGCTTTTAAAAGAATATGTAACACTTTCTAATGTAGGTATAAATGCTGAAGGCTGGGGGAAGAGAGAGACCTTCCACTATACCACTGTAGCTGAGGGCGATGCACTATATCCTGCCCCTAAAAGATGGCAAGAAGTCTCCCCAGATGTTTAGATCTTTAGGAATTCATGGTAAAACCGACAGGGTTGCCTGCCCTGTAAGTGTACGTCTTCAAGCATCAAGATGCCTGGAGTCTAATTATGATTGTAAGAGAGTCTTAGTGCTGACCACAAATCCACAGCAGGGAGTAAGGTGGTACAGGTGGTCCTGAGGACTCACTGTGAAGAGCAGGATGTCTAACACTTTCGATTAGAGAGGATAAAGGAAAAGCAAAACATCACAACTTTTAATTATCAGAGTGAGGACAGCAGAAGTATTTTAACTTGTAATCTGGAGTATGGGTACATAACTACTGGCAGATACTAACTGCAGCATCCTAGCAGGTTTTGGCTTGGTTTGGCTTTTTAGCAGTGAATTTTGTGCTGTAATGCTTCAAAATGGATGACAAAAGTTTTCAGAGAAAGGATATCTGGAATTTGGAGTCACACTCTCCTGAGTTTTGAATTCAGGTGTCGAAAATTGGTTTTTCAATTGCCTGAATATGGATTTACAAGTCTATCTTCAGAATGTCAAAGAGTTAGAACAGTCACAGAATGGTTAAAGCTACACTCTGCTTAACCTCTCATGGATAAACTAAATGGAAGCAATCACTAAACTATCCCTCTTTCTGAGCTTGCCCACAAGCCGTGAAAAGAACTGCAAGCCTCTCATTTTCAGTCCTTCCTGAGGGTTTCCTGCATAGTGTGTGATATTAGGATGTCAGGCATCCACGTATTTGACCTTGAGGCAATCTTGATATAATCTGGCTCCTTCTTTATATACAAAATAAAAAAAAAAAAATAGGAGAAAGCTGCTATTCTTTCTCTGAAATCCTAGATTTCTGCTTCTGGCTGAAACATTTCTGTATAAAAATCCTCACTGTTCCCCATATTTCATGATGCCACCAAACCTCAGCTTTGCTTTACTGATAACTCCAGTCTCGATGGCCAACATGTTTCATTATTCTAATAGTAACCTCCACACATTCTCCCAAGCTGTCCTTTATAAAAAGCAGCACAATATTACCTCCCTTTAAATCTCTGCTGAAATACAACCCATGATGTCTGGTTTCAATGTGTAACCAGCTGGGATGCTGTGAATGAAGTTTTTACACTAATTCTCACTGTTTCACTGTTATCTTGTGTTTCTTTTTGTTGCCTTATACCTTTATTCCTTATGCTTCTGCTTTCCTCATACTTTTTGGGTCAGGGATTTTTAAATATTTTTTTTTTTAATATTCATGTGTGGCGATTAAGACACAACAGTGTGCCACATATTCCTTCAGACCTGACAATAACAAAAAGAGCTGCATGCAGAAGGAAAAGCCCAAGGACTAAGCCATACAGCAGGTTAGAGCAAAGCATATGGGTTTACAATATAGTATTGGTTTGTTGCTGTCCCACTCTTGTGGCCAAAATAAAGCCGAGAGAGGAAAATAAAACTAGACCTAGATGAAGGAGGAAGACACGAGGATTTTACGGACTGGTACATATAAAGATCTCCAGCTTCTATTTGCTACTGCTACGTTCAGGGGAACAGAACACTGCATGCATATTTCTGAATGAAACAGATATTATACCTGAATAATACAATAAATTACCCCATCACAGAGAAAAAGCTGTGCTAAAGGCTGAACACCAGGTAACTGCAATCATGAAGGAAAAATCAAGGATGATTATCATGTAGTGCAATGCATCTATATGTAAAGTTACTCCTAACTACTGCTATAATGACAGAACGATATAGGGCACTTTAGAGGCATCATGAGATATCCCCCCACCCTCCCCAAATTCATAGCATTCTGAGCCTTTGGTAATAAAATAAAAACAGGATATAAACTCTTGATGTTTATTGTACTTTCAAGGTTTTTATGTGTAAATCTACAAGGTCAAAAAGAATAACATTTATTTTGCATAAAAACTGTGAAGAAAACATTTCACTCGGCTCAAGTACTATGAAGAAATGTTTTATATAAGGCACGCCAGCTGCTTTCCCCATAGTTACGAACCAGTTGGTTGACATATTTTATTTGGACTGTTAAAAAGTTTGAAACTTTTCTAAGAAGCCCAAGGATTTAAACACATGAGATTGCAGTTGTCTCTGCTCTTCCTGCTGTAATTTCACATAACATGATGTCTGTTACATATTTACATCAACAGCAACATATAAGCCTATCTCAAGATGGACTATGGCTCTCAGCTGAGAGTGGGTTGAGGAGAAGGTGCATGTTTGGTTCTACTGAGCTGTGTAGAGCAGTGATAATACTGAGCAAGAGCAGTTACAGGTGGGTGAAGCAAGGAAGTAACATCTCAGGGTGTTGCAGTTGTTTGTGCAGTAAACACAAGTAGCTCAGTATAGTACAAACAATAAATACCATAGAATAAGAGCTGGGTAAGACACACAAGACAAAGGGAACAAAACCCAACATTTACTTTGGTGAAAAAGGAGCAGCAATAAATCCAGTTTTTGTGAAATAGTAAAAATAACATCCTGAAAAATAAAGTCAAATGAAAACACATAGACAAATCCCTGTTAGGACAGTCAGGATGGAAGATAAAAAAATTTCTGCAGGAGTAAGGGAATCTAAATGAATGTACAGAGTCATGGCTGCTAAAATTTAGTGTTGATAAATTTAAAACATGCACATTAGAAGGGATAATCTGTACTACTCATCCTCTCTAATGAAGTCTAAATTAACTACAATCACTTCGGGAAAACCTCAAGTGTCATTGCAAGCTGCTTAATGAAAATTGGTGCTCAATATGCTGCAACAGTTAAATAACGAAGCAAAATGCTGGCTGCATGAACAAGACAATTGAGAAGAATACTAAAAAACTCCTTCTTGGCCAAGGTCATTAGCCAAATTTAGGGTTATGAAGGCATGTTTCTTCTGGGAATTTTTGTTAGTTTATTTATTTTTCAGTTTTTGTAGAAGACTATCACACATATTTTTGATGCAGTTTTCTTTCGTACAAAAAAGCGCTCAAACCTGAGGTCACAGTGCAAATTAAATAGGAGGCAGCAATTTTTTCCAAGTTCTCAAAATTCATAAAAACCAGTGTTTTCCCCAAAGAAGTCCCTGCGCAAAGAACTCCTTGCATCTTCTTGGAGGAGCACGTCATGTTTTCCTCCTTTTGGGTTTATGGCTGTTTCTCTGTCTCCCAACTTTAAATACATAGAATACACTCCACTTTACCTAACCCTACCTAATTTACAGTAAAAGTGTTCACGACTGCAGGTCAGTCAGTGTTGACTCCCTCACTGGAAAGATAAAGGCACTTTTAAAGCACAAATCACACAATCCATTTTTGAAGTCTGTCATAAGATGAGACAAATTATGAGACAAAAGTGCCCATTTTTTTTGCACTGACTCTAAAGAGAGCCTAAAGTAACCACCACAGGGCAGATGATGACATCTTGTCAGGTGCATGCCAGACTTACAGATCATCAGCATCTCATGATCCCAGCTCAGTAATAACTTCTTTTCTTCCCCAAATATGGTATGTAATGGAGTAGAAAATTTCAACTTTTTAACTAGCTTCTTCCAAAACAGCGATTTTCACTGGTTCTTCTGTTTGTTCTTAATAACTTATGACTGTCATATCAATAGCATAGTTTCACTTGACCTTCAACATAAAAAAATAAATAAATTGTTTGCAGAAGCTTGCCTGGAACAAGGTGCTCAGTTCCAGTCACTCTGGCAGAGAATGTATAAATAAAACCATCCTTGAGATACATACAAGCTTTGAGAAAAAGTAGACTGTGTGATACAGAAAGTTGATCTTTATATCTTGTGAACTGTCAGTGTCCTGCGTACCTAAAACAAGTGATGGCTTCATTTGTATTCATTTTTGGTTCAGAAAAAATTGATTAGTTTCACTGATAGATGCATGGCATACTCATTCTGAAAAACTGTTCAGTTATTGTGGAAATTTCAAAAAAAAAGTACTAAAAAGTACTTTTTTGTGTTTTGGTGGACTGAACAACTGAATAGAATCCAAGTGCCTTACACTTGGATGAAAGCCTGTTCTGGGCTTTTGGGTAGGTGTCCTAGCTGCAAGCCAGAATTATTGCCAGATTAGGGACCATGAACACAAGAAGATGAAAATCTTCATCCAGTTTGTTGTAACTGATGGATGAAAATTAAAAAAAAAAAAAAATAAAATCTGTATTTAATACATAGCAGATGGAAGCCAAACAACAAGAGAAAAGCAGATAAGACTTCCAAAATCGTAAGCTTCTAAAAACAGCGCTGAAGATTCTTTTTGCAGACCTCAGCCTTTTATGTGAAATTAATTCTATTCTTCATGCTTAACATCTAATTTTTCCCATTATATTCAATAACGATTGCCATACACAAGGTGGAGATGTCTGCTTGGGTACAGAACTAAGTAAATCAAGGCCTTCTGGTAAGTGTAGATGACAGCGATGCTTTTAACCCTCCCATAACCAAGCAGTTCTCACAAAAACCAAGTATTGAAGGAACAAGTTTGCAAATACTTGTGGATTAGTAGAACAGGCTGTTTAAAAATCTTTGAATCCCTATACAGCTCAAACCTGATGTTCTCTGAAGACGTTAGGAAGGACAGCTTAAAACGAGGTTTTCAGGCATAATGCAAGTTTAATAACAGCAGAGAATCATATGTCAAAATAGCAAATATATTAATGAATGTTCAGGCAATTTAGAAATAGTCACATAAGCAGAGCCTCATTCTATCTAAGGCATAAAGGAAACTAAGTAATCTCTACACTATTAGAGATTATCTTTCAGTGCTTGAGGAGTAGGTCCCAAGAAATCAAACACAAGAAAGCCTAAGATACATTTTTTTAAAAAAAAAAAAAAAAGATAAAAGCAGAAACTGAGGAATTATAAACCAATAATCCCACTTAATGCCTGGAAATAAATATTTAACTGGACAATTTCCTGGCTTCTTCGGTGTAACAAGTTCATAGGACAGAGCCATCATAGAGTGTTACTGACATTGTGACATTAATAACAAAGAATGTCAGTCTAATTTTGTTGCCTTAACTCAAGTTAACTAACGTGGCAGGCACGGGAGAAAATGAATGAGATTCCTCTTGATTTTAGTACGGTTAACATGTAACAGGAATTTTCTGTATAGAAGTAAAGGAAATACATGGAAGAGAAACTGAGCAAAATTAAAATCTGCCCTTAGATTAGTTCTGGATGACTCACTATCAAGACAGAAAGGCACTCTGAACATGGTCTGTCAATAAGTTTCTGTTTGCTGCCATGTTAATGACTTGGATGACAGAATAAGGAAGACACTGATCAAATCTGAAGTCCCCAAGCTGGAGGGAAGCAGCTGTAAGTGCTTCAGAGAACAGGATCGGAATTCTACATAGTCTTGATAAACTGATGGAGCAATTTGGAATCAATGAAATCAAATTTAACACTGACAAGTGCAAAGTGCTACCTTACGGAAGAAGAGAGCAAATGCATAAATATGAGCTTTGAAATAACTGACTAGATGGTGTTTCTACAGAAAAGGGGTCTGGGGCTGCAGTGATGGAAAACTAAGTACAGGTAACAGAAAGGCAAGGCAAATCTGACTCTTGGCAGAGTTAAGATGTGTTATAAAGAATAAGGCTTACTCATTCTGGTATAGTAAGCAATTTCAGGAATTTCGCTCTGCTTCACATGCTACACTGTAGGACAAATTACAAGGACTACAAACAACAGAAATAAAACAGATTAGAGGTTCAGAAACTTGCAAACAAATATTAAAGGCTTAGATTGTCAATTTAGAAAGACTACAAGAGGCAACATAATAACAGTACTCTAACACTTAGAAAAAAACAGATACAAAGTACACTAAATTATTAACCTCAGCTGGAGACAAGTTGGATAACCCATGAGAAAATCAGAGCAGTAATGTGGGTCATGGGGAATGTCTAGCAAAGGGCTACAAACTAGACACTGTTCTGGGGGGGGTTCCCACAGTCCCTGTCGACAGGGAGCATTTTGATTTCATGCTGCATCTTTCTTAGTGATGCAGCTGACAAGCTTGACTTACTGTGGTTCTGAATATCCTTTTCTATGGCGAATCATTTTGTTGCACTTCTTATTAATGTCACCCAGGCATATATCAGCATTTCTCTTCGTGCTTTGCAGATGTACACTCTACTCCAGAGGAAATTCCTTTATATGCAATTCAGCACCACATTTGAAAACATGATGAGTCTCTGAATCTCCTAGACTGTCAAAGTCCCTTTATGATGAAATTCTAACATAAGATAAAATGAAGTTATTTGACACAAATTAAGGGTCCACACTCCAAGAACAGAGTGTGTTGAAACGGGTGAAAAGGCTGTGTGCCCCCAAATCCATCCAACATATCTTTCTCCATGAACAGCCAATAAATGAATATCTGTTAAGCTAGCTAGTTAAATACTGTGTCTTGATAAATTGATCCTGAACAGCCATGATATTTTTACATGACTTTGTCATGGAACAGAGAGCAATCATAAGTCCAAAGTAAAATACAGCAAAGCTATGATTCAGCATTTTTAACTTCAGCCTTTGAAAGCTTAGGCATCCACTCTAAGTCTGTTGCTTTAGCTCCTTCCATAGTCAAAGCAAAGGCACAGGACCTGACAAAGGGCAGTTCATTCCACTGTATATATATTCAATAGAGGAATTCCCCTCCCAAGTTCTTATTTCCCTTCTTTGATTATAAATAGAGCCTTGGCTGCCTCTGTCCACTCTGTACTCTTCTCTGCTTCTCTGCTCCCCTGCCACAGATTTTGTGTTTCAACCCTCCAAAAGGCTTACTGTCTCAATAGAAAAAAAGAATTTTAAGAAAATAAAGAATGATCTTTCAGACCTTCCACAGAAAATATTTTAATGTGTGTAGAAGTGTGTGGAAGGTGCAAAGAGAACTGTAAGGGAAGTGTTCCACCTTTACATACCATTATCAGATGTGTAGAACAACTACTACCTAATGGAATAGAGAAGATAGTAATTTATGCATTAAATGGTATTATTGAATATAATTTGCCTCTATTGACACATCCTCATTACTCTCCATAAAATAAAATGTCCTTCCTAGCCTGTATAAAGAGTAGAGAACAAAAGAGAATGCAGTGATCTGAGGTTCAGGTACTCAGAAATTCATCCAAAATTAATCTCTTTTATCTGTAAGAGCTATTTGTTCAAGTGCTGCTTGGCACCACTTACAATACCTCTAAAAATGAGCTACTGAGACACCTGCATTAACAGTTTAAATATTAACCACCTCCTATTTACTTTTGTTGTCTCCTTTGTCACAGTGGAAAGAAGGCAGCATGTGATGTGTGTGTACGTGTGTGTTAAAGTTCAAATTATATCTCAGGAAATGAAAAAAGCATTCAGCTTCACAGAACAGGTGGAAGCACAGCAGAGATTTATAAAGGATGGGATCGGTTACCTTGGAAACAGGTTTGAGTTCTTTCATCAAACAACAAGATACTCAGTATTGACCTATTTCCAACTGTTTTGAATGCATTTAAGGTGGAACTTTTTGCAAAGTTTATACAAAAAGGTCTTCCTATTAACACTGAGCATATGCTACTTAAATGCATTACTTTCTTTCCTCTACATTTCTAAGCCTTAAAGTGAGAAAGATAGTGTAGAAGGCTGTGACAATCTCCTTGAAAAAAAAATATTTCCAATGTATTTGAAGTGCTTGTTAAGATATAAAATCATTTTGGCCAACATTATCTTCTTTATATAACTTCTTAATGAATATAGGTGTTCACGGAAACAAGCCAATCCCTATCCTATTACAGAACTTACAAACCTAGAATAAAGTTCTAGCAGATAATTGGCATTATTTGTCTTCCATGACCTCAGCTCCAAATGTTTTGGGTTTTTTTGTTTGGTTTTTGTCTTGTTGATTCTTTTTTTCTACAACTGGCATTCAATTCTAGGAAGACTTTTAATGCTATAAACCTTAACGTTAATAAAAGCCATTAAGAATAACAGGGCAAATGGTCCTAAATCAATCTACTTTTCTCATTGTAACCTATTAAAATTCAGGGTACAGGAAAATGAAACCAGAAAAGATCATTAGGGTAGGGATGGCATACATACACAAATACAGATGGAGAGTATGTGTACATCACCATGTGTTACTAATTTAGGGATCCTCCCAAGCAGTCTGGATGTCTAAGTGACACAACGCAACACAGCACCACAGCGACATGACATCAAATCCCAGAAGCACTCGGTATTGCCTGGTGACTATAGCAATTATCATCTGGTCTGAACTATTTTGGGAGAATTTACTCCTTGGCATCATGGAAAGCCCATGCTGGGGAATGAGCAGAAAGAAAGGCAAGCTAAAACCTTGCTAGTTGAAATTCAGCTGAACCCAGTGAAGGAAGAAAACAATTGAGATCTGCATCAAGCAATACTGTGAGAACAGGACTGGCCTGCATTCCTAACGTACAGTTTGTTCACATCATCATACCAAAGTAATAATGAGTTTTTTTGAGCCATTCATAAGGTCATTGTACACATCATCTTTTCTAAAGCCATCAGGTTTTTTTAGCAATTTCAAGGTAGAGCAGCTGGATTAGTTTATGGTAGGGTTATGTTCCTTGGAAATAAATATAACCTTTAATAAAGGTTACATGTTTGCAGCATTTCAAATGCCAAGATTTTATTTCTCTTTAAATTTCTCATAAAACTCAGCACTGTGTTTCAGATATTAGCTCTTGATATTGTAATATTGCAAGTATTTTTTTTTTAAACAAGGGATATTACTGGCCCTCATTGTCCTTGGAAAAGGTCTGAAAATTTTAAAACATCAAGGTGCAAGAATATGTCAGAACCTCTACTCAGGGAAACAAAACAAAATGGAGTCCTTTGCAAGAGACATAGTCCTGTTAGCCACAAAGTCTTGTCAGTTTTAAGAGACAATAAGATATTTTCTTCACTCTGATATTTTTCCCTCCAGTTCTTACTTTAGTTCTTTTGGAGATAAGAGAGAAGATCCTCAGACTAAGTAAATTATTTTGTCTTGGTTTTGCCACAGAAACAAGACTTGTCCAACCCAATGATGTAACCAGCACCGGTCAGACAGGACATGGTCTCTTGCTGTACACCTGGAACTACTTGTCTTTAAAATGCTGGGCATGTATCTGGAAGAGCACAGCTGAAAATTATTATAAAAGTATTTATTTCTACGTCTTTCTTCAGTGTATACCGTGTTCGGACCAAATAATTATTGACACTCTTACAACAGAATTTAAAAATCCATCATAAAAATCATTCATCTGGACAAAGTGTCAACAATGGGGCCATAATCCCTTTGCAGTTCATAATGCCCCCAAGGTCCAATTGTCTGCCTTTCCTGTTATGTATTGACATACAAGTATAAATAATATATTGTACAGACCTCATTCTCATATCGTTCCATTATTCTAATTAACTCTGTCTAGTTGAAGATTAACATTTTCCTTCCTAGGACATCAGTCAACAGTGTATCGGTACAGATAACAGAAATCTTTTGTAATTTAATACTTCCATGCTTGTGACTCCATTCTCCTCTAGGTTTTCTTTTCTTTATTTTTGGTTGTCGCTCAGTACAGTGTAGCAACATAAAAAATCAGGTTGAATTTTATGTGGGGAAACTAGTATTGGACTGTAGGCTACTCATCAACAGCACACTTCCTTGGACTGAGGAGCAGAAACCCAACTACTTGTTCAATTCTGAATTTTGAATAATCATATTGTACTGGTAAATCTTTTTTAAGAGTCATACATGTTTGAAAACTACAATAAAGGATTCTTGATTTATAATTGGTGTGAGGTATAGTGCAAATAATTACACAATATTAATGCTGATTAATAATAATTAATACTTTTAATTATTCTAAGTCTTAAATTGTTCAAGGAATACTTTGGCAATGTCCTTTTAATCACCATGAGAAACAGCACGCTCCCTCAAGCTTTTTTTGATACCTTAAAATGCAGTGTCTCTGTCTTTTTCATGTGTGTAAGACACAAATTGTTGGATGTGCTTTGCTCAACAGGCACTCTGATGTTTCCTGTTTCTAGTTTATACTATATTTGACACCTGATCATAAAGTTACAGATACAGGAATACATAGTATTGTGTTCAAATAAATGGATATTATGAATTAGCTATTGCAATGAACTAATACACTGCAGTGTATTAAAAATACACAAAGCAATAAATGTCTGGAGGAAGAAACAATCTCAGCTTCAGTGCACTTCCATTTTTCATCTCCACAGTTTTATATATATAGGGAGGCATATATTTTGACATATTTTTACTGTGAACATGACATTTTGTCTTAGAACTTGTTTAGAATTTGACAGGCTTATATTCTTGAACCCCATCTCATGGTAGTCTCAAGCTCTGCTGACAATGTCAAGGGCACTGGTGCTCCAAGAAGCTTTGTACAGCTGTGCTGATTAAAACCAATCAGAACCACTTTCTTTCTAATTATTTTTCTTCAAAAAAGTGAAAAAATTCTTACCATTTTTTCCTATCCTCCTTAAGCATGGTTCTCACTACTCATACTCTTAATCCCCATATATAAACCCCATAGCTTTCTTATAGCCATGTCCTTGAGCTTTTTATTTTGCACATATGCTTTTTTTCTTAAGCCATAACAATCTCCCCTAAAGCCAAGGCCCAAAGAAATAATCTACATTCCTCAAATATCCCAATTTATGCCTTCATGTGCACAGAGAACAAGCAGAAAAAAACTAGCAAAATAATTAGTCTCCTAATTTAAAAGAAAAGATTCTATTTCATTCTCTTCATGTCTTTTGCTTTTTCCCCCACCTGTCTAAATCCAAGACAAAACAGACTTCATTGGTAAGGCTCAGAAGGAAACCGTGTACTCCACAGAAAGGTACGTAAACGTTCTTTACAGAAATTCTCTCTTTTCAGTCCCTTAGTTTCACTGGATTTTTTAATTAATGCAGAGTTAAATTAAAAAAAAAATCCCCAGGAAATGGTAATCAAAAGAAATGTTAAAAATGGAAATTAACTGCTGAATATTAAATAAACAATACTTCAAACTTTCATATTTCACAGGCACTTAATTAAGAAGGATTTGCTGATTTCATCCTTGATGGCCTTAGCTACAGCTGAAAAAAAGAAAGCAAAAGACATTTAAAATCAGATTTTTAATAGTCAGTTCTCTCTGCAGCTGGTTCTGATGTGTATGAAATCAGGGATGGCTGTAAAAAAAGGAAAAAAAACCCAAAAAGAAGAGCAACTAATGTAATGAATCAATAGTTTTCAATTATGTGTACCTGGGAAAGGATGACAGTGCCTTCAGGATAAACAAAAAGCTCCAAAAAGCAATAGAGAAAAAAGGAAGGTAATGAAATCCATATCGACTGATTAACTTAATAATGCTTAAAAGAGAATCCAAACACTTGTGTTTAAGAGCAATTCCACCCTCTAGGATTCTCATACACACTGTATTGAGTTTGATTTTTTGTTCAAATCTTGCCACATAAGCAACTTAAATACATTAAAATATGAATATAGTTATTTTATGATGCTGTTCACCTTGTGACTTTCACTTTCAGGATAAGAAACTTTTTTCAAACTCAAAATCAGGATCTTTAGTCCAAGCCAGTCCAAGTCTAGGAGAGATTGGTGTTGACAACATTACAAGAAAGTGCTATTAAGGGGGTAAATAAGCATAGGAAATATAGAAACAAATTGGCTTTGTACACAGACCATGGACTAAGACAGCTGATAATTCAAGTATTCCACTAAATCAGCCTATATTTTCATTTGCCTTGACAGATCTTGCAGCTTGTAAAGCTTAATTTTTATTCATTTCTGCACACATCTTCATTAAAGAAAATGAAATCTATGAACCTCAGAAGACCTCTGCCTTTAGAAAGGCAAAAAATAGAATGGAATATAGCTGTGATTGGGACTCATGCAATCTATGGGATTTTACAGTAACATTTTAATCTAACACTCAAACCCAGTGCAAATTTATACTTCAAAATGCTCCCCCAGTTCTAACTAACTGTCTAAGCACAATGTAAAGCTAGCAAGATCTGTCCATGGCTGGGGATACGTTGGCTCCATATCAGGCAGCGTTAGTCTGGAAGTCATAAAAGCAACTTCACGCACTTCCTCTGTATATAACAAGACAGCATGGGAGACCGTGTCCAGCTGTTCTAACTTTGCACACTTCATGGAAATAAGAATCCTCTTAACCCATCCAGTAATTTACCGTAAGCCTTTATTTTCATCACCCTTCTGTAACTCAAGGGATGAACTCCAGCACTTGAAAATCTTCCTTCAGAAAGCAATGTGGGCTAGCAGCCATGCTCAGGGAGAATTACCTGTGTTTGTACAGTACACTGCCTATAGAAGTGGGGATAATTGTGCTTTTCTAAGCCATCCCAGCACTTCCTGGGCAGCACAGTTCTCTGCTGTTTTAAGTTGAGGGTGCCTTGGAAGTGCATTCTCACCTCTACTGCTCAGGAAATTATATTATAGAGAAAGGATGGTCATCATCAGCTCAGCTTTGCGCTATGAATATACCAGATCAATATTTAAACACCCTTGTTTAGTCTTTTGCTGCAACCTTTGTTGTCAGAGCAGTCAAGTTCAGCAGTTTATTACATAAAATCAGACTGAAATTCAAGAGAGCTGTTTCAGAGACTTTCCAGCAATATGCATATGTCCATAAGTGGGGTCTGGTAGACCCTAAGTGAAAACAGAACCATCACAAGGCTTGTTTAAATATATTTTACAAACCTCTTTTTACTTTATGCATTCTCCTTCCTAGCAAAAGCCTTTTTCCCTCCCCCTTTATGGAGTCTCATGAAGACTTTCACTAGTTAAGTGAAGAAGGGATAAACTCCATTTTTGGAAGAGGAATCTCAAGAAGATGCTGATCTTCTGGACTCATGAGAAAAACTAAGAACACCAAGAAAAATGAAGATGTCAATAGGCTACAGGGTATGGAAGATGGACACAGAGTGGTGAGACATTATTTTTGAAGTGCTGCAGTGGAGACTAAGGAGAGAAATCAGCAGGAGGGGATGTATGAATTAAATAAAGATCAATAGCAGAAAACCCAAATAAAGATAAGCTTCCAGAAGCATTTCCCCAGTGATTTTCAGAGTGTGAGCACTCCTACTCCATCCCAGTCACAGTCTGAAGACAGGTGTTCAAGCTGTGGGGTATGATCAATCCTGCCTCATTGCCCATCACTCACTCAGCTTCCTCTGATTAGCAGCATTTTCTGGTTCCTGCAGGTCTCTATGATACTTCCTACAGCCCTGTGACCCTACTTCCACTAGGAAGATTTTGTCTCTCAGCAAAAGCTGCTGTCCTTCACCTACTGCAGAAGCTGACTTGAGGAAAGCTCTGAAGGATATCTGATCAACTTTCCATCCTTCTCTACTAAAAATATTTCTACTTTCCAAAATAACCACCACTCGACAAATACCTATGCTTCTCCTTGTCCGATTTGGATGACCTACTTCTTTTTTTAGATCCCTTCTTTAAAAAGCTCCTTTCTGTCCATTTGGGATTTTTGTTATCCTCATCAAAAGGGAGACAGGGCCTCAGATCATTATGGCTCTCTTTCTGCACTCCCTGTTTGCTCTGTGGGACAGCACTTCTTGTCTCTGTAAGAGAGCTGCAGTATTGCCACCCCTCCCTTATGCAGTTCCCTTCTGCTTCCTGACACATTTCACATTAAACTCTCAGCTCTCGTAAGCTCTGACTGGATTTTCCTCATACTACTTTACTGGGAAAGTGAGTGTTTAAGTATTAAACTGGAGTTAAACAAATTGAACTTTAGTTCAAGGCTTGTAGTTCAGATAGAATAAAAGAGCATGCAACATATCCCAGATTTCTGGAAAAGATAAGCCTTGGAAATTCTCTTCTTTTGGAGAACAAAAATGAACACAAATAATGCTTTAAATTTCAAAACCTTAACTTAAATGCGAGGAAAAGATTAGGTTTTGTTTTCTTAGTAACACACTGGATCCAGAAGACTGTTTTACTGTGGCAGACAGCAGGAGAAACCCTTCCACAACCTCAGATAAACCCAGATTCCCCTCTAGCCATGCTTTTGTTTGTATATCTAAGCTTTGACTGCAGTAAATTACCCAGTGAAGAGTCTCCATGGAGACTGAAAAGTCATTTTAAACACCCATGACTTTCAGAATATAAATCTCTTTTAATATATATTGGATGAATTTTCAGCTAGAGGCAATATTTCCTGATCATTCTTGGTTATTTTTTTATTTTCTGTAATCTGCTCACACACATAGAAAATACAACTCTGTGAAGACTGTAAAAAAATGAATAAGTGTTCGTATTTAAGATGGACTACCAATATTGATTTTCTTTAACCTAGGAAGGAAATGTCTTTAAATTTGCTTAGAAACATAACTTTAACTACTACACAAGGTGTTGAGTATCTGTGGTTTAAAAGCTCAGGAAAAAAAAAAGTAGATTATAAAGGCAGTACTATAATAAAAAAGAAGAGAAGCTAAGATGGCTAATTTCAATTTAGCCATCTAAAAATATAATACAAAAGTGATAACTTATTATTTTACTTACACATATGCAACTTAGTCTCTCTTTTATTTTTTTTTTGTCGATTGCAGATGAAGGTTTCTTGTGGGTGACCTGTCACTGGACCTTAATGATATGTTTGCTGATTCTCTTCCCGGAACCAAAACTGAAAAAACTGATATTAAATATTATATCATAGGGAGGTTTGCATCCTCATTCTTTCTGGCTGGTTCATATTTTGTTTTCTCCTTTCCTACCAAAGACTGTAACTTTCAGTTCTGCTACCTTCTTGTTTGTAGCAAAGCAGCTGTAATATGCAGGCTCCTCTCACTGACTAGCAGCAGAAACTGCTAGAGTCCTGTTTTTTCTTCAGGATTGTTTTGAAACAGATTTTTTTTTAATTTAATTTTTCTTCCTTCAGTACACTTTGCCTCTGTTAATGTATACACATAGCTAAGTGTGAATTTCATGTGTTTAGTTAATATGGTTTTGCTACAGAGGTTTGCCCTCCAGCAGCAACAGGAAAAACAACCACCTCACAGGACAGATGCTAGTTTTGAGGTTTAGTCTGAAAGGCACAGCTTAAAATGTAGATACAGAAAAACTTGGGACATCGCACAGATTTGCTTCTGTCAAACTGGGCCTGAAATCAGTTTTGTCAGTATTATGGTTATCCAAGGGAGCCATTCCCTATCAATTGGGTTTTAATTAATACAGCACTCTTTTCCTTTGCTTTGAATAAAGCACTGTAAATAAAGCTTTATAGTTCAGGTGACATGAGGCAATTCAAGATAAAATACATTGATTTGTTCTTCCCCTTGGAGTATGCTCTTCTTATGATGTGAACTTAGGACAGAGCATGCTGACTACAATTAGAGGGGAGTGGAGAGCTTTTGAAAGCCTTCCCTTCTGTGAATATTGAGCAGCTATAACTTGTGACTTCATGGGTGAATCAAATTTCAGTTGCATTTTTTAAAATCTCAATGGCAGCAATAAAGAAGAAAGGATGGAGTAAGGTCACAGTTATCCCTGGTAGAGTTACAGCCGTCCTGACATGTAGCAGCATCTGCTTCTCCACGCTTTGCTGGGTGTTTCTAGGAGTTAAGCACAGACACAGGGCCTTCTACATCCCTCTCCCCAATTCCACATGTTTAGTCACTGAGATGGTCCTCAGTTGTTCAGCAGCCAGCACAGAGGAGGATCAAAGCAGAAAGGAAGTTGTTCCTCTGGTTTCTTTGGGGAGTTTTACAAGCAGCTTGTGACTTCCAAGGATCACCATTTTCTCTGCCAGATGTGCAAGGGTATCACATGATGTCTGGAGAAATCAGATGCCGTTGAAGTACATTTTTTGCTAAAGCTTATTTAAAAAATCACACAAAACCCTGGTTCAAACAGAAGAGAAGCTTCTGTCCTACTTATTCTCCAGAAAGAGAAGGGCCCTAAAACATCCTGTGCTGTGGGAAACATGAATGACTGCATAGAAGTCAAAACTCTAATTTGGACTAACAAGATATTTGCCCTTCTTTTTTCTTTATTTTATAGTAAGTCTGTATTTATAAACTTAGAAATTCACAAATGCTTATTTGTCTTTAATATGCTGTCAATTGAGACTAAGGGGACAGAGATTCTTTATAGATTCTTGGCAGAATGATGATGGTACGAAATCATAGTTACAATTAAAGCTTTATTTTCTTAACAGAATCTTATGATTAGTATAGCACAGAGTTTATGATTAGAACGGCATGGGATTTCTACCAGCAGAATCAATGCGGTACAATCTATAAGTAGTGTAATAAAGAATTTATACTATAGCTTAAATTATGATTGCTAACTACCTATTCCTTAACTTAACTAACATACTATTCTTCATAACTTAGAATCTCTGCAGATTGGGTCATATCTTAATACATGGTTTGCCGTATCAATATAACAGTCATAATCTAGAATCAAGAATAATATAAAAGAAAACCAGTCACTCACTCAGTCCTCGGGGGACACAAACAATGGCGGAGGTATCCTTGGCCACTGGGGTCATGGGTCTCACTGTCCAGCAGCAGCTCCTGTCCAGGTTCCTCACTCAAGACTTGGAGCTGCTTAATTTTATAGACAGTGCTCTGAGTGCTATTATGCTTCCCTGTTCTATGAGGAAGTCACCACCAGCACCTGGTCGGCTGAGTGCCTGCGACCCTCAAGGCTGGCAAGAAGGGGGGTGATCAGCCTGGCACCCAGGAACCCTGAGGTCAGGAGGGACAAGATGAAGAAATCGGTTTGGTTTGTCTGCTTGGTTCACAGGACTGGACTTTCAGGGCCTGATAATGAGGGGAAAGGGAATGAATACATAATCAGCTCAGTCAGAGAAAATGATGGCCATTTGCCTTATAAAATGGTGTTAGTTACGCTAACCACATTACCAGGGAATGGGAGCAGTGGGTATGTCACACCTGCATATGATAAAAATAGGTTTCCTGATGTAAACTCCTTCTTGAGGCTGTAATTTTGAGGATTTTGTAACAAAGAGAGAGAGCTAGGATGTACTACTTCTACAGGTCTGCTGAATTTGTATTAGACGTAGTCTATTCAGAAAATATCTGTGTCCTGAGATTCCTAAGAAGCTGAGATATACATTTCTTCAAGTACTATGCAATCTGCTCTGGCAACTAGCTGGAATCTACCACCATAATAGTTTTAAGATCTGTTTTAAGTCACTGTTCATGACTTCCTTCAAACTGAAATTTTCAAAAGTTCCATTGTTCATGACTCGATGTACTTCATGTGGATTTGGCAGTGGATCAAATAACATATGAGACTGGCAAAACTAGACTTCCTTTTTTTTAAAAAAAAAATATTGAAAACATTCATTATTATGCATTCACTATGAATTTCTTAGTTTTAATGGTCAAGGCATAGCAATACTCTGATGAAAGACACTCTGCAGGCCAGATCTAAATGGCATTAAGTTACACTTTGAAAACAACCACTATTACCATGTCACCTTGCCATGTCACTTTGCTGTTTAGGTTTCGATATAAGAACATTGACAGCATTTTGATCAGAAGGCTTGTACTCACCTACTTACAGCCTATATCTCACAAGCTATCATCTCCTTAAAACCGCCAGTGCTCGACACTCTAAACAAGCTATGCTGAGATTAGATGCGGAGGAAAGGAGGAATCAAAAGTGGAGGAAATAGCAGGAGAAAGGAAACAGCTCAAAGGGAGCAGAGGTGAGGAAGCTGAACAGGGAGAGGGAACCCAGTTAAATTTCTTCAGATCCCCACAAGGCTGTACACTGCTTTGCTGCTGACTTGCATGATCTCAGTTTTGTGGGCTTATTGAATGAGTAACCTCCAGGCAGCATGAATGGAACTGCTGCCTTTAGTGTAAGTGACCTATATCCAAATCCACAGAAGATAACTGCAAATCTGAAATTCCCCAAAGGAACAGCTCCTTCAGCAAATCTTAATGTTTGGTTTTGGTAAAAAAAGTAAATTTGCAACTTGAGTTGTGAGTGGGAACTCTTTAGGGACATTACTAAGTCACTGATAAGGCTCACAAGGTTTTGTCTGGCAGCAGAGCTTTCATTTGGGAATTATGAGAAATAGTATAACTTTATCAACATGCACAGTTACAGGGAGATAAAAAGAGTGTATTAGTTATTGCTTAGCTAATACAAACTATCATTGCAGCAAGATTTTACGACATTTATTACTGACAAAAATAAATATTTTGTGCTGGTGACAATATGCCAGGTTTTGTTTCTTTTGCTACAGGCTGTGCCTCTTTATAAAATCAGGAGATAGGCTAGACTAAATATACCTCCTTCAGCGTACAGTTAAATTACCATGCTTAAGTTTGTTTGTCTTCCTAATAAAATGTGGCAGCTCACTACTTGCCTCTCAGAGGCATTTTCCAATTTTATTTTTTTTTAAAATAACAGCATTATCACATAATTCAGGAAAAAAACCAGACAAAACTGAAAATCTCATTAGAAGTATCTTAGCATAGTCTACTTAATGGGCAGCAGTTCGGCACAGCAGCTTTTATATGTTAATCTGATCATCTGGTTTGCTTTCATCTACCTCAGTGTAACCCTCAGTGACCTTATCTGAAGAGCAGGATCTGGTGCAGAACAGAAGACACCTTCCTTTAACAACAGTTCTCTGACTGGCTGCTTATCTATATTGCTCAGTAGCAGTGCAGGAAATTCCTCTGTGAAATTTCCAGTCCAACAAAGCGAGGTTATGTTCACACTGTCACATTTGCACTATTACTATTAATTATTTATGTTTAGTTTGGTTACCAGCTGAGAGATAGCAAGATACAAAACAGGTATGTTCTGTTTCTTGCCGTGTGACTGTAAAGAGCAATGGGCAGAAACTCATGAACTAGAGGATAATTTTGCCACATATACTCCTGGGAATTAGAACTGAAGCATGGCAAGAGTTAAGCCAGACCCTTTGTCTTGTCAGATGTAAATAGTAGCCAGGCAGGATTCGCTAGTTTGTCATTTTTTCCAAAATACAAGATTTTGGTGGTTTCATATCAGACAGGACCGACTGCCAGGTTTTAGACAGAGGAAAATGGGCTTAAGAAATGAGTGCTGAAGCCTTTCTCAGTACTGCCCAGCACCAACAAGAAGAAATTAATCCCCAGATCAATTATCTGTAGTCCTTATCTGTAGGGGTGATGGCTGTAGAGGACATGCAGTCACAGTCATGATGTTGTTACCAGCCTGTAACCGGTGCTAACAGAGAGGCTGCAATCCATAGTGCTGCAAGAAGCCATGTCTCGTTATGGTGAACAGAAATCCTAAATAACTACCATGTAAGCTGAAGTAAAAAAAAAAATAATAGGTAGTTATTTAAACCACTCACTAGGCCACACAGGTCCAGTGGAAGTTAAGCATGACTTTATTTTGCTCATTAATTCCTGAAGCATATTACTGACACGAGCTCCACTGAAGAGCTTTGCTCAGCCACCAGTGACTGAACAGAATCTGGGTTAGTGAGCGCTATCAACAGTTTCATGATGGTGCTGTCCAGTATCAGGTTGAGGGAAAACAAAGGCATGGAACATCCTGAGAGAAAACTGTCCAGGCTGTGAAAAGAGCAAGCATGAGCAAGGGCCGACAGGACCAAGAACCAGACGTGGATAATTTCAGTTCCACGGATGTGTGGGTTTTTTCTGTGGTCTAAGAGCATAAAAATAGGAAAGAATCAAGAAAGTAATGAAAATGTAACATCTGCCTTTCCTGATTAGCAACTAGAATATGTGAATAATTTTTTGACAGTAAACCTACTGAAAACATTTTATAGTGAAGTTTGAACTTTTAAATCAAAGGTCTACCATTTCAAGACAAAAAGACTCAGGTAAGGATTTGCATAAATTTTGATGTGTAATATGCATATTTAAATTCAGGATTTAATAGAAAGGAAAAAACCAAGAAAATACCTTCATCATGCTGTGCTGCTTAAGCCTAACATCAGATCTATTATCGGGAAGGGCTTGTATGAGAACAGGAATATGCTCTTTACTGTCACTAAGGGTTTTCTGGGCAAACCTAAATCCATGTATTTGGCAATGTCAGTGACAGCGAGGGTAATACATTACTTTCCGACACATCTAAAATTTGAAGCAGCCAATAAATAGTTTGGATGACATTGAATATTTTTTGTTGAGCTGTCATAAGTGCTAGAAATTACCTGCTGAAAATTATAGAAACCTGTAATTAAAAAAAACAAACCAATCTATTTGCACCCATCATAGATGCTTTTGGGGATTTTGGTTTTTTTTGGAAGGGAAGATTCCATTGCAGTACATGCTGCTTCTCAGATCTCTAGGGATATGTCTCACCCCTGAGTTTGATATGCAGGGCTACTCTTTTTTTTTGTATGCTGGGAGAAACATTATGGAAGACGTTAGGGTGGGTCTGTGAAACTGGAAAGTATGTAGTTTGTCATTTGTAAGCCAAAGTCTGATGACAGACTTTTGAGGGAAGAGATAAGATGTCATCTCAGAGAACTAAGTTTTCTGTATGCAATTTACTACATCAAGAATTCCATACCAAACAATGGGTGAAAAAAATGTCTAAGCCAACTGACCTGGAACACAGAGTTTTGTTTAAATATTTTAGAACATGTGTGCCACCAAGTATAAATTTTTTATGAACATCTTGGTACTATTTTGAGTGAGAAAAAATACTGTTTTTAGAAAAATAATCTAATTTGTCACTGGTCTAAGTTCTTACAGGAATAAAAAGTGAAAAGAAAAGTACAAAGAGGTTTACTATAATTTACAGTGAAAATTAAAAGCAAAAGTTGTAAAGTTCATTAATTGAAACCACTAATAATATTTCAAATAGTAAAATGTGGGTTTTTTTCCTGTAGTTAAGTCTGTAAAGAATACCAGCCTTTTTTCCCCTTATGTTCAACTGATTTGCAGAAGAAAGACTGAGACACAAATGAAAAAATCCATCAAACTGTGATTCTTTTGAAATAGTAATCCTTAAATGTCACCCACTTCTTTTCACAGATGAAAATTATTTGTGCCATTTAAGCATTTCATTCTTCTGTTTGAGGTAGGAGAGTGACATGAAGCTATCCACCAATGGCCAACTTCTAGCACCTGCTTTGCTGAAAACAAAGCTTTGAGGACATTCCACATTGATCCATTAACGTGCTAGTGTAGTTTGCAATTTTGTTTTTTCTCTTAATAACAATTAAAAAAATACCATCACTCCTTTTAGTACAGAATATACATGACAGAACACAGAAAAAACAATTTCTAGCGTGCTGTAGCCATAGCTGCTAACTTATAATTCACTGGACATGGTAAAAGGAAAGAAAGGGCTAATTATTCGAAGAAACAGAACAATTTTTTCCACGTTTTCAGAATGAGAACTAGTATCATATATATCCTGGTATATCTAGTAAATCTAGCTGCCAAATGCCACGTTATAGTGAATGCTTATATTTTTAAAGCCTCAATTTTGAATGTTACCTTGTATAGATAGTAGCATACTATCTACTATGTATACTACTTCAATGTACAGCTTTAAAACAATCACAAACGATACCTTGAACTATTTAATTCAAGCTATGCATATTATAGGGAAAAAAGCCCCACATTTCTGGTAATGGCTGAATTCGTATTGCACAGCTCAGGGGCTGCCCTGATTCTTCCTGATGGCTACTGTTTCCCTTCTGTTGTCCTTGCCAATAATCACCTCCCATGTGTTATGGGCACAGACAAAGGACACACAATCAGTATATTGCTTATTAGTAAATTGTGTAAATAGTTACTATAGAAATACAGAAGCAAACACAGGACAACCGATTTCTTAAAATCACAAATTTCCTGCTGTGTCCTAAGCCTCTGTCTCCTTCATAAAACAAGCAGTTAATGTACCTTTTGCCAGCTGATTGCTTCACAAAAGTGATGAGTTTGGGCAGAATGATAGGGAGGAGTTGTTTAATTGATACTAGGAAAAAAGCAAGAGAGTAAGAGGAAAGAGAAGCACCTTTACTGGAAGAACCTCTGCATTTCTTAAGACGATGAGAAACCATAATCCTTTCCAGTTAAAAAAAAAGATACATATTTTTAAGAAATACTTTATTTTTTTAAAGAATGAGCGCAATAGAAGTTTTTCCTAGGATGCTGTCCTCCCTGCTTCTCCAGGCTTCAGCAAAAAAATGCAGAAATAACTGATTCTGTAGATCCTGAGAGGCTTACAAAACACGAACTGTCTGAAAACTGCAGCAATTCAAAGCCTCTTAGGCTCCTTCAACCTTGTGTGTCTTCTGAAGAAGCACCCCTGAATCTGAGACTTCAGCAACACAGAATTCTCATATTTTGAATTCCTGCACAAGGAAGCCCTCCACAGCAGTGCCCTCAGCAGTCATCAGACAATGATAAAGATATTGCCAGACAAATACTGGAAGCTGGGACAATGTTTTCAGGTGCAGAGAAGCAAATTAAAGTGAGAGCAAATAACTACATGCAATGTACTCTCTGTCAACTTAGCAAAGATTCAAGTCCAGGGTTTCAATCTAGAACATAAAGCTTTAGGCTTTTAGACCATAGTTCACATTCCTGCTGTTTCTGATCTAGCCAGAGACTGTGTTAGAAATATCCTGACTATAAATAGCTCATTGACTCCAATTAAGCCATTTTAAATCTGGAAATGTTGCATTTATAAAAACTTAAACTCAAAAGCATTTATTTTCCTAGCATTTCTATAGAATTTGACACACTGAATTGACAGCATTTGCAAAGACAGTTCAAAGCCTTCATCTTCTCCTTTCTACCAGTAGGCACCACTGCCATTAAGCTAACACTTCATGTGGACTGAACCACTAAGATGAAAGGGACGATAACAGTTCCTAGTGAAATGTAATAATGGAATATGCTAACTAACATAAATGGTGGTAGTATAAAAAGAGTAATGAATGCAGCCACTGTGATATTATAATTGAACTAAAACAAATATGCATTGAAGTGGGATAGAACCACTCCCAATACTAACTTATTTCCCCTTCAGATTTATTGACAAGGAATTTTTAAAGAAAATTAGACTCGACTAATTATTTGAAATGTGTGGATGCTGTCCAAACAATTCTGCTAAATGGGATGTTTCTGTTGTTCCCTGTTTCTAATTTCGGCCAGGCAGAAAATGATGCCCTACAAGTGGTTCCTATTTATAGGATGTAAATCTGTTCCCAAAACCATATCTTTTTAGGGTGGCATGACCAATATGCACCAAAATACTGCAAGGTGCACACCTTGCACTTGCAGCATTAGCTGCACTTCTGAAGGAAAAAGCCTCCTGGAAAGGAAGCTTCAAAATCTGGGTGGAGCTTTGTAGGAGATCTTCTAAGTCAGAACATGTTTGATATGCTGTTTCTAATAGCAACCAGATTTTCAGCACATATCCATTCACTCTCACTGAATTAAACCACAAACTGTTGCTCCTTGTGAACTTCTGAAAATCTGTTATCTATAAAGGATAATACCACTAACTGTTGTGACAGCATTTTCTTCAGAGAAAACACATTCAGGGACTGGCCTGAAATTGAAGAGCAATACTCTTCAATTATTTTATTAAAGTATTAAATCATTTAGATTAACTGCTGATGAAGTCTACATGTGATACAAAAACACATCCAAATGGTAAAAAATTATTAAGGACCTATCAGTTTTGTTGGTCAGTGTGCAGGCTAGGCTCATTTAAACAGCATCTGTTGTAACGTGTGCGAAAGCATACAGGGAGCACAGCTATTCAGAAAACACAGGTTACCTGAACATACCCTAGAGAGCAGTGATTCTGAAGTGACTGAACAACTACCAGACACAAGCACTGGCAGTGTTATCATCCTCTGGATGAGACTAAAGGCAATGAATGACTGAGTGTACATCCACCAGAACTATCAGAAGCACCAATGCAAGATTTAACATGCAAAACTCTCTGTATCTCAAAAAAAAAAAAAATCTCAGTTTAGATTACAAATCTTGTTGCTACTGCCATTTCTAATCTTGTAAGTTTTTTAACTAGGGAACATAAGATATGAATGCTTCTTGAAGTGTCCACAGTTTCAGTGTGACTGAAACTTATTGGGACTTCAAGTCATTTGACTAAGGTTTCAGACACCATTTTCTTAGTCTCACAGAGTGGTGGACAAATGTTTGGCTAAAACGTTTAGACAAAAGTATAGATACTGATTTTTTTTCTTAGTGTAAAATGTTAATAGTCAAATTAAATATAGAATTTCTCACAGCTGAATAGCCACATGCTGACCTAGGCACAACGTCTGGAAACAGGACTATCCATCTGCTGTTATAAAGGAGAAATGTCAGCCAGTCTTCAGATTGAAAAAAATGCCATTCAGAATGAGTACCACTACTTTGAACTAGCTGCTTTTAAAGAATCACCCCAACACACACTTTAAACCAACCTCCCTCATCCAGTTCTAATAGGCAAGTGTAGATTGTCCTGACTGCTGTGCAGTTTATAGATTGAGACCCGAAGCTGATGAGATTTAAGCTTGGATTTGGCCCATTGTGTACATACTTGAAAGGGCACCAATGCCTTCAGAGGCACATGTTTCACAGAGAAAAGTATTTTAAGCCCCTGAGAGGCTTAAAAGCTGCCACTTCTCTTCCCCCCATAACTTCCACAAATGCACAGACACCTGCAGATAGCCTTGCTTGCTTTCCTGCAGCACTGGTAAACGTGAATTTTCCTTGACATCTCTCACATTCAGAAGCAAGCTGCAGTTTTGTAATTACTATCAAAATTGGATCATGGGCTAATAAAAATCAATTATCAGCTAAGAGATGGGAGAAATAAAGCCAGGGAAGAACAGCAGGGCAGCAAATGAGCTCCTGAAATTGAAAATAAAAATAACAAGCAAATCTATGTCTCATTCTGACAAGCAAGGCACTCTGCCTCTCTGTCACTACTTCCACCATGGAGATGACTGCTCAGTAGTTCTTGGGACATACATAATCACACAATCACTCTTATCCACCAAATTTCTATAGTAGCTGCCAACTGTTTGCATAGCTTCCAGATAAAAATGATAGAAAAATCTTATTTCACAAACTATTTTCAACCTCTATAGTTTTTAAATATTTTCTTGTATCATTTTACTGGTTTTGGTTTTTCTTTTTTAATTAGTGTGAGGTCTAGTTACTTTCCACCAAGAGACAAAGATTGCCAACCATACCAGAGATAGGAGGCAGGAAAACAAACAGGTGGGAAAATTAATAAGTACACTATTTACATTTGCTGTAAAGAACTTTTGTATTAGAGGAAACTAGATAATACATGGCAAGCCACCTGGTTTGCTCTGAGATTTGCAGATTACAGTTGTTCCTAGACAGGCATTATCACCCAGTTAACCCAGGGCTTCAATGGTATCAGCAGAGGCAAAGCAAGAAAGTGCTGCATCTGACAGGCCCAGGATGGTGTGTTGCTGGCAGCCACAGCTGCAGGTTCAGCTGGGAGGCTGGGCATACTCGATTCCCTGTTTTCACTGAACTTTAACAGCAGAATCTATGCACAACACATTCAGCTACCTCCTGTTAGATAGGAGATTATGTTTCATGCTGTAGAACAGAGCAGTACTCACAAATGTGTAACAGCAAGCACTCAGCATGATGCCTCCAGCTTGTACAAAATGGGAAGAACAGTCCTTTGGCATAACAAGTCACAGTGAGTAAAGATGTCTTCCCCTTTGAGTACCATGCAGAGAATCCTCTCAAATAAATTCAGTTGTCTAAAAGCTAGTTATCTGGTTTATAGTAGTCATGTAAGTTCATTGATTCTCTAGTAAATGGGAAGATATGCTCATAAGAGCAGTTTGGTGGAGAGTCATACAAATGATCGAGAGGAGAAGGTAGTACACACTGGAGTTGCCCCTTTGCTCTGGATGCCTAGTGCTTACACAGAAAATGCTGGGCAACCCAAGATTCCATTTACTGTAGAGCAGAATAAAGCTAAGGTTCTCAGTTCTTATTTTCAGAGTGGAGAAAGACCAGGCTTAGCATACATAGAACAGGAAAATCTCCAAATATAGAGAGGGAAGGGGCTCCATGAATTCAGTGACACTTTATACCACAGTAACAAGTATAAGAATTTGAAAGAGAGAAAGTTTTTACTTGAGAACTCTGACGATAGGCAACAAACAGGCACCACAGATCACACTTTAATTGTGAAATACATTTCTGACCTTGCCTACCTGGAAAAAAGTAAATAGTAAAATTTTTTAAAAAAGTAAACAGTAAAATAATAATAATAATAAAAAAGAGTAAATAGTAGTGCCTATTTAAAACAAATTTACAAAAGCCAAAGAAACATCCTGAACAAATCACACAAACTCTAAACAAAATCCTCTCTTATGTACAATTCTCCCACTGGAACAGCACACAAGAGAGCACACGAGCACACATGACAAATACTATTCATATCACTCAGAACACTGCTAAGAGGCTTTCAGGTATTAAAATAACTCATAAAGGAAAAGATCATCGAGATTAACTCTATATTTCCTTTTGGGTCAGCTTTACTTAAAACAAAAGCCTTAGATTGTTTGGATCCTGACTGACACATGTCTGAGTAAAATGACACACTTTTGTGGAGACATCTTGACATTCATAAACTGTGAGGTAATGTATGTACCAGCCATTTTAGGTTCCGCTGTTCTGATGAAGTTTGCTTATCATTTTTACACTGGAGACACATGACTGGCAGCATAATAATCAGCTACAATTAAAAGCAACATGATAAAAAATTAAATTAAAAGACAAACTCCACATGTGGTATCCCATTTTTTCCATGTAAAAGGCTCTGGGGAGACCTTATGGCAGCATTCCAGTACTTAAAGAGCGTCTAGAGGAAAGATAAGGAGGGGTCTTTATCAGGGAGTGATAGAATGAGGGGTAATGGCTTTAAAATGAAAGAAGGCAGATTAAGATTAGATATTAGGAAGAATTTTCTTTACTGTGAGGTTGGTGAGGCACTGGCACTGGTTACCCAGAGAAGTTGTGGAGCCTCCATCCCTGGAGGCATTCAAGGCCAAGCTGGATAAGGCTTTGAGCAACCTAATCAAGTGTAAGGTGTCTCTTCCCATGGTAGGGAGATTGGAACTGAATAATTTTTAAGATTCCTTCCAACCCAAACCATATGATCCTATGAAACAGGGAAATGCTTTCTGGTATCTTAGCAGTTACTCTCCACACTAGCAAGTTTCTGGATTTGTGATATAAATAACAAATTAACTGAAATCACAGAGAACACAGCGGTTACAATTAATTATATGCAACTCATTTTAAAGATTTCATTGTCTTTCCACAAAAGAAAAAAAAAAACCAAACCCAAAACTCACTATATACTTGGGCGTAGTAACACTTGATCTCATACTTGGAAATAAGTTTTCAAAAATAAATTACACTGTCACAGCAGGTCAGTGATAAGAAATAGTCTTTGTACTATTTAATATGAATCCCAAGTTTTACGTACCAATCCTGCACAGCATTGAAAGATTCTTCATTTGTGATGTCATACATTAAAATGAAGCCCATTGCACCCCGATAGTAAGCCGTGGTAATTGTCCTGTATCTCTCTTGACCTGCTGTGTCCTGAAACAATAACAAACAAAATTTGTATTTGTTGCAAATAAGTTAACAATTTTTTTTAACAGAAAGAAAACCCTGATGACAGTTATTGTACAACTCTGCAATCCTACTCATAAAACTAATCAAAGAGAGAACTCAGAATAACAGGAAAAAGCAGAATTCTGCATTGGATTATAATAGGAGGGGCACATCCATTCTGTCATGAAGTGACAGCTGAGAGACACAGAAAGTCATAGACCACTGTCACGTCAAATATCCTGAGTCATTCACTAATTCAAGTCATGTAACAACCTGAGAGCTGTGTAAGAGTCTCCTTCTTACGCTTTTTACTTTCCATACTTGACAGAGAGGACAGGTAAAATCTTATATCCTGGATGAAACACTTTCTGACAAAAAAGTCAAAGTCTAATTGTTCTGTTCTTGCAATAGACATCGGTGCTCATATCAGCTTTAGGACCAACACAGATCTGTCCTGACAAAATAAAAGCTGAAGGACAGTTCTTTTAAAGTAAAGATGATGCCCAACTAAAAAATAACCTCATTAGCAGTCCCTTACCTCAACTCAGTTTTCTCGCCCATTCTCTCTACCTCATTCAATTGCCTTTGAAGCAGGAAATGAAAGTCTCCCTTTCTCCTACTGCCTGCTTTATTTATTTCCAGTAAAAAACATTGAGGGCAGGGACTACCTGTTACTGCCTTTATACGCAATGTCTAGCATAATCATCCCTGTCTGCACTAAGATTGTGAGACAATAGCAATAACTAAAATACAGGAAATACATAACTACTTCCTGTTCCTGCATACCTATTTTTAAACCATAAACATTAAAAGCTTTAGATGAGACATACTTAACATTTCAGTTCAGTCCTGTAATTCTCCAACAGATCATCTGTGTATACCCAATTTTAGCAAAGTTTAAAACTAAATTTCATTATTTCATATTTTTTGATGGGATAAGAAATAGCTTATAAAACAGACAATTTTATTTAATTTGCCTTCCTAAGGAGAAAGAAGAATAGCCAGTGATAAACATTGCTTTATTTGGTGTGTTTTCTGAAATGGTTCCTGGGCTAGTAGTACTGCCTTGTGAACAAGAGAAAAATAGATTAAGTCGCCTCCTTTTTTACAATGGTATAATTCACCTTTAACAGATTGACAAATGGAGATTCTACATACCTCTAGAACCAGAGACCACTTATAGAATAAGAAAGACAAGCAAGTCAGTTACTGATACCAAACAAGGTCCTTGGTAAAATATATGGACTACACTTATTCTGGATTGCAGCTGCTGCTACTTTGATGTAGTTTCAGTGATCCGAGATGGAAAGCTAATGTAGAAGTTAAAATTCCAACCAGTGTCACAGGAAGGTAGGCTATGTTTCTGCGGAAAAGGCCTAGCAGACCTTAACTTTTTCTGCTTACGCTCTGAGCTGGCCAAGCCTTATACCAGCTGTGGTCTGGAGTTTGGACAGCTGCAATAACAGAACTGCTCCCAAATTTTCTGGTGGTATTACTGAATACTAAGGTATTAAGACCCTTGCCCTAAGTCTGTGCATATTCTCGTATTCAGAGTTCTCCAGCGTCCTTTCTCCATAGGTTATAGCTTGTCAATTACATGAATGTATCGTTGAAAGGTTTAGTAAAATAATTTCTTAGCAGAACAAACATCTGTCATTATTAAAACAATTTCTTCATAGTTCTTTTATGGAATAAGGTTTACTCCCACATGTTTTGGTGGCTTTGTTTATTTGATTTGATATTAGAGAAAAGAGAAGGGAGGGACAGAAGAAAAATATGGCCTATAGCAAGCACACAGCCTATCTGTACAAAAGAGGTAAGATTTTCAAACAAGTTTTGTCAGTGTCTATCTGCTTGTTTGTCAGTCAGACATGTATAGATGGAAACATGATGGTATTTCAAGCAAGGGCCACTGCTACTGAAGCAAATCTTATTTTGCTGCAGGTCATTTCCACTGAAGCCTGTCTGCAGATAAGAGTGAACACCTCTAGCAATATATCCATGTCAGTGAGGCTTCCTATCCAAGACATCAAGGAGATGCTTACAATTGTGTGGAATACAGGAAGTTAATAGTTTATAGGGCCTTAAAGTCTCAAAACACAAAAGAGAGAAACCAAGGTTCTGAGAGTAATCTTGAAAATAATAACTAGTAAGCCCACAAAGTACACCTAGTCAAGTTAGCTTAGCAGAAGTAAACCCTCAAACTTATTTTCTAGTGCATTCAATTGATTCTGTGCCTCTGCATTTCTGTCCTGGAAAAATCTGATATTCTGAGTCTCGTCATATTTTGTTTTCTAAGTTCCTGCTCCCAGAGTCCTGTGATTGTACCAGAACAGCAACTATTTTTTTCTTTTTTTTAATCCTTGTAGTCACAGATCAAAAACGTGTCCCAGTGCATAATGAAAAAACAAAAGCCACTTAAGATGGCCCACAATTAGTGTAGTAAGACTAAAACTTGTACTAAAACAAACATTATTGTGGAATGCTGACATCTGGCACTGAATTCTGGCAAAGCATGACAGGATCAGAACAACCTGCTTTTGAGTGAAAGAGATATAAAGAAATGTTAGATTTATAATAACATTACAAAGAACGGTAAACTTAGAAATCTGACACTCAAATACACTCACTCATCAGACTTGACAGAAAGTCTCCTTAAGCTCCAGGAGTATACTTGGTAATTTAGACACTAAACAAACAGTGGTTGTCATACATACAGTGAGAAAAGAATAGGTTGCAAGAGAGTCAAACCTAATGCTGTGAGACTTATGCCTATTAGGAAAAGAATGAAGTAGACCTGTTTCATCCATAGACCAAGCAGGTACTAAGCAGTCCTTCTCTCAATTGGTTTGGTGACTGTTAACGGTATTTGCAATTTGCTACTGTTTTGAACTTGTTCTTCCATCCACAAAGCAGTGGGTAGCCTAAAATAGATGTGTTCTTGCCCTATTATTAGTGTGATTTTTGGTTTGGGTTTTTTTTTAAGGAAATGGGGTGTTGTGGTGTGTTGCTTTGTTTTGGTAAGCTTTTTTTTTTTACAGCTGTACTAAAGCTTTTACATCTTCATATGGTTTTCAATCATTTCTTAAAGGCATTTGCCTCCCATTTAGCAGAGATGGGAAAAAACATTGAGGTACAACAGCAGATCAGAGACTTAGAGGCAAGCTGAATATTATCACATATAAAAAGAACAACGCTGAGATATATTGGAGTGACAGAGCATGTTCCTCTTCCCATTTCTCTATTTTGGTTATATACACACAAATCTTTTGGATTAACTACTTCTCTCTAGAACTTGTTATTAATAAAATAAGAATAATAAGCATTAACTTCCTTTCTCCCCTCTCATTCTACCCTATTCTGCATTTTGAAGACACCCTTCTCTAAGAATATTCATTACTCATATTTAATTAACTTGCCCTTATTACTCAGAATGAGGTGGGATCCATGGATTGAGAAAAGTCTGACAGGGCATTTTGATAATATCTCTATGTTCGTGGCTCATTGCACTGAACAAATCTGCATAATCATGTCATTATGTTACAATGTTATGCAAACCTTTGTCCACTGATTAGCACCTCTTAGCTATTGACAGCTATGAATATAATTCTTTTCTCATGACAACACCAAGCTTAGCACATTTTTGTTCAGGGCCATTTTTAGAAACACAGTTTTGTAACTCTCCAACTCTAAGAGAAAAATGAATAATTTGTACAAAGGACATTCTAAAGCCATAAACCCAAGCATTGTTGCAACAAACTCCATATCTGCTTTTCGTGATAAATCCCTGTGTTTAAATGTATGCTGAAGTTTCTGTCATTTGCAACAAATTACAGGAATGTTCCTGTTAAATATTAATAGCCTTCCAAACCTTTCCAGGAGTAAAATAATGCATTTCTGTGCACAATATTGAGTTTACAAAACATGCTTAAAGACTCATTAGAATTACCATCAACTTACACTTTTTACATAAAAATGTTTTAAATCTCCATTACCTATAAAACCGAAAAGAGACAATCTGCAATACAGGAAAAGCCATGTTTTACCTATTTAAAGCAAGAACTACAAATACAATATTTTTGGAAGAGTTCGGCTGTGGCTGAAGTTCAATTCCATTCAGAACTTCCATGAGGACTAGTAAAAGGCACAGATTAGAGCTTTACAAAACCTGCAGAATAAAAGTACCGGACTACAGTGTGGTCTGTGCTAAAAGACTTTCTTCCTGCCTTGGCAACATAATCCCCATTTCAGAGCTGCCTGGAAGATACCGTGTGCAGTGATCTGCATGTAACTTTTGTAGCCTCTTTCTTTGACTCTGACAGACATTGTCTTCTGGAGAAGAAAGATACCTAAAGAAATTCTGGGACCTCTTTCTATATCACACCTTAAGCAGGTATTTAGAGATTCTAAGCCTTATCTGAAAAAACACCTGGTGCTTTCTGTGGAACTTCACCAGTATCGAAGGCATAGAATGCTACCATCTTTTCTCCACTAGCAACACAGCCCCTTCATACCTTTCAGGGAGCTATTCCCTTCCCTGACACAGAATTATTGACAGCTGTGTTTGCAGGACAGTGGCATGATTAAATTAGATTTCAGCTAAATTGCTATATAATTTGGGTCCTGATCTCTCTTCTTTTTTAGCTAAGACTGGTTGAGTGCAATGTGTTTAGCGTATGTATAATCACATTCAGCAATTCTAATGACTTCTTCTTGATTTTAAACTCAAACTTTTGAGAAAACAGTCTCACCAGAAAGCATAAATGCAAAGGCTTAGTAGAGTAGAGTAGAGTAGAGTAGAGTAGAGTAGAATAGAGTAGAGCAGAATATAATGAGATGGTATAAAATATTTCAGTTGGAAGAGACCTACAAAGACCATCCATTCCAACTGCCTGACCACTTCAGGACCGAGCAAAAGTCAAAGCATGTTGTTACAGGCAGCATTGTCCATATGCCTCTTAAATGCTGAAAGCCTTGGGGCATAGACCACCTCTCTAGGAATCCTGTTCCAGGATTTGACCAGTTTCTTGGTAAACAAATGTTTCCTAGTGCCCATTGTAAACCTCCTCTGTCACAGCTTTGAACCATTCCCACATGTCCTGTGACTGGGTGGCACAGAGATGACGCTAGCCTCTCCCTCTCCACTTCCTCTACTCAAGAAGCCGTAGAGAGCAATGAGGTTGTCCCTCTCAGCCTCCTTCTCTCCAAACTACACAGAAGTCCACAGCTGCTCCTCACAGGACATGCTTTCCAGCCTTTCCACCAGCTTTGTTGCCCTCCTCTGGACGTATTCAAGTACATTCACATCCTTAAAAAAGTAACCCATTTATCCATAAATGCTAAATACAGAATAAATATAATATTTCTTGGTTTATTTTAGTAATAAGAATAATTGCCAAAAGCTATTTGAAATGTTTTGAATGCAAATATTTCAATAAAATAAAGCATGCTGTTTTTAAAGGTAGGATTTAAATCACATATAATGTATTCTAATTAGTGGTATTCTTCAGCTGTGATTTGCCAACTACAGGTATTTTTCCAGTAGCAGTTATTCTATAGTAATGCATCATAAAAGAATAGGAAATTACAGTCTAATGGAAGCTGTGAAATCCATAGCAAGTATAACTATAATCAGAGCTACATTAAAGCACTAGTTACTATAAAACCAGACATTAGGCTTATACACAGTCAAAGAACAGCCTAAATCCAAATTGAGCACAAATAACTTTCAAAGGGCTTTTCTGCCTACAGTGCAGCACTGACTACAGAGCAGTAGATGTTTGATGACAACAGTTCTGCTTTAATTTGTAGACTGTGCTATTTCTTCCCTAGTTTAAAAATCTAGTAAAATTAAGATGCAACTTCCTGGAAGCCACCACAGCTCTATCCCACTCTTCCTCAGTCTTCTAACTGTTACATAATAACTGTTTTATAGTAGTAGTAGGGTTCATTAATTATATAGTCACACACATGAATGTCTTCTTTTAGATATAAAAAATTATAAATACGTATTTGTATACAAAATGATCATAGCTATATAACACAAATAAAACATATATACCCACTATTCCTACTGTGTTACAAAGAATTTTTGTAACCCTCCCTAAGTATTATGTCTTTCTGTCATGGGTAAAGAAAGCAATTTTCACACATTGCAAATTTGTGCCTACAGTCCCTGAATTCTGACCAACCTCATCAAAGTATGACAAGAAGAATATGTATCTATTTATAATTGTTCTCATATACAATTACATTTCATTAATTATGAAAAAAAAGAGTTGCCTTATGAAAGAGTTAAACTCAGGAGTATGATTTAGGAATGCAAGTATACAAAGATATTGTAATTATTTCAGATTCATATATTATTTACCAAAGAAAATAACCTTATTCAGGTTCCTTAACAGTGCTACTCCCAGCCTTTTTCACTGCAAAAGACATCTTTATGGGTGACCAGCATATTAACTGGAAATTGCATTGTTAGACACCCAACCATGTGTTCTTTGATTCTCAATAAGAAATGAAGATTATTTCTACCCTGATTTGATTAAATTCTGGGACATGTTCTCTCATTGTGCAGACATTACTGAATTATCATCCATCAGCTGACAAAATGCTATTGTGACTGACAACACGGATTGACAGTCTAAGAGGAGTCCTGAATAAAGAAAGTTCAAAGTGAGAATTGAGGCTTTTTTTCTAATACACTTTTTAATGTAGTTTGGGGGTAAGGTGCAAATAATAAATTCTGGTCACTTCACATATAAGCATGCTGAAAGACCACTGCTTTAAAGTAAGAAAAAGGAGGAAAATTTGCTACCACTGTTTATCAGTCAGGTCCACACAGGATCCCAGGGGTTTGTGTTTCACACCACAGGAGATAGCTCAAACATAAGTTGAAGCTAAAGGGGCAGGGAAGGAAGGAAAATAACTCCCTCCAAACATCTGCCATCACAAACAGCAATTTTAGAAGATGACAGAACTCACTACTTAAACCTGGAAATTATATTCAGCTCTAGAAACACTGAAATGTGCTTTGGGTTTCAAATGCACCTTTACTGATGGGCAGAGGCAAGAGATGAATGTGGGGAACATGTAATTTTTCTCCCATTTTTTCCCTTTTAATCTTTAGTATGATGAAAATGTAATCTGTATGGCACACAATTTTGGCTAAGATGGGTGTACTACAATCTGTTTGTTTTGTACCACATTTTCTTTGATGTTGAGTATCATCAAAGTTACTGCATGATGGAGAAGTTATATGACCTCCAAACTTACAAAAATCAAAGTTCTACCTACACAGGAGTTTTTTGAGTACTTCAAGTACCCAATCCTCAAAACTGTGAATGAGGACAGCTCGATAGGACAGCATTAGGTATTCAGAAGGCTAAGGAAGTAACTGACGCTGAAGAAATAGCAATGATTAACAGGATTTGAAATCTAAAAGGAAGGAGTCTCATTTTTGTCCTTAGTTCTAGGAAATAATTAAACAAGCACATATAGTTCAATGAAATTCAGAACGAGACAAACCAAAGTGAAGTACCTAAATGAATGAATGAAAATTTTCAGTAATTTACTCCCACTGACATTGGTTTGACCAGAACATATGCCTTCTTATATAATGCAGTGTTGTAGTTATGCATTTCTATGTTTTAATTATATTACAATAACTTCCAATTACTTCCTGAAGAAAAATTACATGGTTTTACTTTTTTTTCTTTTTTAAGAGGCTATTTCAGTCTTAGCCCATTCCCAAAGCAGATACATCAGAAGTAAATCAACTCAAGTATTTACGGAAAAATTACGCAAACTGTTGACTCATCACCAGATATTTTATAGCAAAAGTTCAAGTGGTTCCAGCATGGATGTTTCATAATAAAATATGATATGTGCTTGATAATGTAATATAAGGAAACAGATTCAGTCAATAACTAGTTAATACTTTTAAATCACTAGTTTAAGCAAAATACACTCAATTTAGTCTTTTCATATACTTAAGCATGATCTTAATCTCACAGTACAATGTAACTGAACTTGGAACAAAATTGCTAACCACAAAAGTGATTTTCTGCCCTTGAATCATTTATTTGACTTACCATATGCTTATCTAAAATAGAAAAACTGGAATGTCAGTCACCCTCTGTTTTTTCAAATATGCTGTGAATTTATGAGTCTTTGGAAAGACTACTGAAAAAACCTTGTTATTCATTCCAATAATGCTTAGCAGAAAAATGTATAGCAACAAATCCATCATATATAAATACATATACATAATATTTAAGTCCCCTTTAAAAAAAAATACTTATATACAGGTTCAAATATAAAATTGCCAATTATTTTTTATATAGCACAATTTACGCTAAATCTTACCAAAAGGGGGATAGGGGAGGAATATAGTATCTAAACAAGACGGTATACTTTCAGCCTGTGAGGTCCAAACAAACAAATACAATACCTGTATTCTGCTCCTATCACCACTACAGGATCCATGTAGTATGATTAGGGCTAATGGAGTTTGAACTGACTGGGGTGTGGTATGAAGCATGGGCAAATGTGTGGGTTGTGAGGCACCAGTGACACCTGACTGATGACCTAGGTTCATTCATAATCCATGATGGTGAGGCAGTAAAAACTTACTTAGGAAGTTCAGAATTTTTGGAGGATTGTTTAGGGGTTTTTGGTTTGTTGTTTTTTTTCTTTTTCCTTTTTGATTTAGTGAATAATATAGCAGAAGAAGACTAAAGCAAGAAAAATCTCTGCAGGCCTTATTTTTTTCATTCTTATTACTCAGTACAACAGTTATACCATGCAGTTTAAACACGATGCATTGCCTTCTCCATTTTCTCTCTGACTCTTAAAGTTCCTTTTTGCACTAATAACCTATTTATTTATCTCTAGAGTACCATGAAACAAGTAAGCTGAATAATTCCCAGGTGGAGTGTCTGGAAACACAGAATAGCTTAACCAAATTGTCCATGTATAGCAGCACAGAATATTAAATCCAAGGCCTCTTTTAACTAAGCAACACAATGACTGTCCGCAGAAAAAAAGTGTTACTTAAATTAACACTAAAAGATATGTAATGGATGTTTCATTGGATTATATGATAAAATTTGATAGCATTAATTAAAATTAACTGACATACAGCTAAGGACCAAATTTTAAGAAAGATACAGTTAAAAATATTTACTTCTGTAAATATAGATACATTTTTCTAATAGATATCTTGTGTTCCTCTACATTTTTATGTAACTAACCAAACAGAGTAAACTTATAAATTAGATCTATGTCATTAGGAACAAGCAGCATAGATAATATCTTCTGTTATTTAGCACATTAAAATGCATAGTATGTTAAACCAACCAATAACCTAACCCAAAACTTAGATCACATAAAACAACTCTTGATTTTCAAAGAACTTTCAAGAATTAATCATGATGCCTTTTTTAATGAAAAAACTATCACATAAATTTGGTTTTTCTTAGGCAGGGACAGGGATCATGAGAGATGCATATTTTTAGGGGGAGTCACTGCCATGTGTTTAGATGAAAATGAACAGCATTGTTTACCCCAGCTGCTGAAAACAGAAAAGCTCAGCATGAAAGTCTTTATCTTCAGAAGCTAGTTGCCAATCACAGTTATAAGGATGTGTTGCATTGTGAATTCTAGTGTTATCTATCAGCAGAAGAGGAATCTGTTAGCACCTCTTGCTGCTGAGG
This sequence comes from Cuculus canorus, assembly GCF_017976375.1. Taxonomy (NCBI): domain Eukaryota; kingdom Metazoa; phylum Chordata; class Aves; order Cuculiformes; family Cuculidae; genus Cuculus; species Cuculus canorus. Next base: position 9,720,978 of record NC_071441.1, on the reverse strand, counting down.
CTTCCCTATTCAGTTCCACTGCAGCACTGCAGGCTTTCAGCTCTGGATGAAGTTCCACTGTTCAACCTCAGTGTCTATTGTCCAAGCTGGTAGCCACCACTCACATATGACAACGCAACATTTGTCAGTTTAGGTACCATCTGTTGGATACTGCAAGTCTGTTTGTACACCACATGCCACTGCACTAAGGAAGAAAAGATATGGACTGCACAACACCAGTGTGTGATCAGCTTAAACCTACTATGTCTGGCAGTTCATCCATTCATTCATCCACACTACTGTATTTTCATCTGATTCTCTCTCCTGTCTTTGCTTCCACTGTGCATGGGGTAGCTCCCTTAGCTCAGACACAAGACCTTTAGCCCTAACCCACTCAAGCCCTCTGCTATACTCTTCTGATACACTGCTTATAGTGAGCCACTGATCTCTTTTAATCAACTGCTGCAAACTACTGTTACACCTCTGGTCAGTATCACACAGAACTGCTTACAGCGAGAGTTGGGAAAGTGTCTGGAAAACAGCAAGAGCAGTATGGGCACTGCTACAAATAAAGAGCAATAACATACCTGTGATTCAGATGTTTTGTATGCAAAGCCATGTATCACGGGCAACATGAAGTAGTACTTTGAAACTAATCTTACTGGGAATTGCATGCTGTTCTCAACCCCTGCTGAAAGCTCTCAGAAGGCAATCTATAAATTACATAACTAAGCTTATTTGGACTACGCAGTCAAAGCGTAGTCGAACACAGAAGAAAATGCCTTATTTGAAGACGATCATAGAATCATAGAATTATTAAGGTCAAAGAAGACCTTTAAGGTCACCGAGTCCAACCATCAGTGCAACACCATCATGCCTACTAAGCCATGCCCCAAAGTGCCATGTCTACATGTCTTTTAAGCGGTTGTTGTGGCCCAAGTGCAGGACCCGGCACTTGGCCTTGTTAAACCTCAGTTGCTCTTGGCCCATCAAACCAGCCTATCCACATCCTTCTGTAGAGTTTTTCTACTCTTGAGCAGATTGACACCACCCTCCAATTTGGTGACATCCCCAGACTTACGGAGGAAGAACTCAATCTCCTTATTCATATCTTTGATAAAGACTGGTCCTAAAACTGAGCCCTGAGCAACACTGCTTGTGACCAGTCACCAGCTGGATTTAGCTTGGAGATTTAGCTTGGATTTATGGAGATGAAACTCTCCATAACCTTTGCTTGTACTGAGGTCAGGCAGACAGGCATGGATCCTCCTTCCAGCTGTTGTTGTAGAAGGGAGTGACACTGGCAAGCCTCCAGTTGTATGGGACTTCCCCTGCTAACCAGGACTTCTGACAAATGATGGAGAGTGGCTTTGCAACCTCTTCTGCTAGCTCTCTCAGTATGCTCAGGTGGATCCCATCTGGACTGATAGATTTGTGAGTGTTCAGGTGGCATAGCAAGAGAGTTCCCTGCCAGTAGAATTAGTCAGAACCTTAAAGTTAAAATAAGCCCTAACCTTCCTATTATTGTCTAAAATGAATTATGATGGTTGGGTTGGAGTCATCTCTTCTATACAAAATTTTGAATCCTACAACCATTTGTCAATTGAAAAAATGACAGAAAAGATCAGTATGAAGTCATTTACTGCAGGACTCATTCAAACATCCAGTGAATATCAAAACCAACTTTTTAACAAATGCCAATCATGGAATCAGAAGGAAGTTAGGGTGGGGAACTTCTTTACTAACTGAGATTAGATTCCCTCTGATCCTGACAAGAACTTTGATCAAGGAGATAAACTGGCCTCAGAATCAAGTGCTTAAAGCAGAAAGACTGACTACAGTATTTCCGTACTGCAAGGCTACAGTCCCAACAGTTAGTGGATTATTTGCTTCCGATGAAGAATTCAGGTGCCAAAAATACAACACACATTTTTTCTGCCTGACTTACAGGAATTCACATTGCTCCTTTGGTGAGGCAGACAGACAGAGAAGCCTTCTGTATTCTACAGACAGACATGGAAGGATAAAACTTTTATCTCCAGAGCCTGCAGGCTAGACTTTCTCCACAAAGACAGCAGTGGCTCCAGCTCCCAGCATGAGTGAGCACTGAATCCTCCTATCCTGTCTAAATTTTTTTTATTGACCACCACCTCCAACAGATTAAGAACAAACCGGTTACTCAACATAGAGAAAGAACATAGAAGCCACTTAAATCCAGCATATGGTTTCATGCTGTGAATCCTGGTATCATGAACATAACTAATTAAAGATTACGAAATTTCAGATATATCATTCCCCATGTTTCCTACTGCTGTATTACAAATATCAGCCCTTCACAACAGGCATCATCTGGCTGTTCTGGTCCTACATTTTCTGCTACCTGTACTCACTAGGAAATGCAGTTTTTACCTAATCTAGGTAAATGATCTCTACTCAGAGAACCAGAACTCCAGAAAAGGTATTGGCATATCTAAATCACTTTATGGATCTGTGTCTTAATGACTGGGAAAAGGACAGCATAAAACCCTTAAACTGCAAAGGCTAGCTATCTTTGTTATAAAGAAACATTAAAAAAAACCCTGTACAATAAATTCATGTGAACATGAACAATAAAGAGAGTAAAGATAAAACTCTGTGCTGTAAACTCCATATGCCTGTAAACCCATCTGTATGCTGAAAGACAGCCACTGAACCCTGAACAGACTCTCTATCACTATACAACACTGGCAACATTTTCCCCACATATGACATGTGCTACTGTACCACGGTTATTTCCATTTTAAATAAAAGCAGAAATCCTAATTTAACCAGGAAAAAAGCAGATCAGAGCTTGTATTTTTGACAGTGATACTGACCTAGAACAAAAAAAAAGCTTTAAAAGGAGAATAAGATTTTAACTGTTTACTAAGACCTGAACTACCAGGCCTGGAACTTTAACTGGACATTTGATCTCTGAATTCTGGACAAGCATTGAAAGTCACAGTTTATTTAACTTCAGAGTTGAACCTCGCTACCAATCAGAGAAATAGGAATAACTCATAAAATACCTATTTGATTTGTAGCAATAGTGATCAAAGTGAGCAATAATCCAAGCATTCCTAGTGCTAAATCTTTGCAAAAACTTATGCTCTCACTTTAAGAAAAATGCCATTCAGAAAATATTCTAAAGCACTTTTTGTAACAAGAAACAAAGAACAAAATGGAGAGACTTATTGACAGTAAAGACATGAACACACACGATTTCCACACGTAAAGCACAGCCACAGTTACAGGAAACATACCTACTTTTACTAGATCTGCACATAGATCTGATATACATCACAGTGGCAGATTTACAACTTTCTACTACTTGAGGTCAGGACATACTGTCTCTCAGGGCCATTAGTTGCTAAATTATCCCTTCCAGTCTCATTGAAGAATTAGCTTTATATTACTGGGCAAAAATTAGATACCATGGTGGAGGAACAGCAATTTTCAAACTGAGGGACAGTCAGAGAGCATGACTCTCTTGTTGAAAACTGAGCGATCTACACAGTACCTGCAGCTTCCTTTTAAGTGTAACTCACTATCTTAAAACAGTGTTATTTTAAATGAGTAAACAACAGAATTAAGTTCAAAGATCAGGAACTTGAACATGTAGTTATTAAGTAAAACTCACAACAGTCCCCATGAGTAATTTTGATTTCTAATTTTACTAGAGTGAGACAAAAATAAAAATGGACTCTAAATGTAAAAGATAGAGCTAAGAGTTCTTTTTTAGTATTATCGACAGGTGTACCTGACTTGATCCATATGAGCCTTTTTTAGGATAAATATGGATCCATTACTTGAATGGTTTAACCGGTAGTATATTTTCCCTGTCATTCAATAAGTTTCTAAATATAGAGATTCAAATTTGGTCGATTCTGTCAACACAGTCTCCGTGAACTAATCTGTCTCATCTAATGTTCTTTCTTCAAAGCTTCCAAGCCTGTAATATCACAAAGCAATATTTTCAACATTCTCAAAAATAAAAAGTTCAAAACTGCAGTTCCCAGAAATTTCCAGCATAGATAGACTGGCATGTTCATCCAAAGCAACTTGTACAGAAGACAGGCTTTTAGATTTGCATCATTTTATTATTATTTACTCTAGATTTCTATTGGTTTCTGACCTGTGGTGGAAAGTTCACTAACACACCAAGTATTGTGATGTGACTTTAGCCTAAGATAAAGAGGTCTGGAATTAACTACTTTATAGAGCCCATTAAATAGGCTAAAATAAATCACGTTACTTGATAGAGTATGTTTTTCCTCAAATATAAAATCTATCCTAAGACAATTATTATGAGTTATTTGATTGACAGCCTTCTTTCTGTTCTAGAACAAATAGGTATTTTTCCATTTTGTGGAAAGAGAACTGAAACAAACAGAGAAGCCTATTTTATTTAGCATATATCTTTTTTTTCCAAAATTTTATAGGAAATACTTGCATTACAAACTCATAAAACGAGTAAATGTTTCTGAGCTGAAAAAAGCACCTAACATTAACTTGTTTCTTGGTTTTATTCATGACCCTCCAGGCTGATTTGCTGTGTGTAAAATACTCACATTAAGTGAGTATTTGATTTCTTATCTGTGTATTCTCCACACATTTATTGAAGAGATTTATTTCCCATTTAGTAAAAAAGTCTAGATTCAAACTAAATAACCAACATTTGCCAAAGACAGATTGACCATGTCTGCTGCAATTGGCAGTATCAAAAAAGAACACCTACCTATGCCGTTCAAGCTGAGAACTCATTTCTTTCTTTTTCTGGAGACCCTAGCCATTCCAACATTTTTTTCTATTACTTGTGTTTGTAAACATAGCACAGCTAGTCTGATGTATCCTATTTAAAGTTTTTCCCTCTGTACAACTTTCATTTGCTTCTTATGAGATATTGCAAGGTTTTATGTTTATGTGGATTTCTAGGAAGACTCCTCAAGCCTGCAGAAATAGATGGTGGCCAGGGTTATAGAATTAGGCTTACAGCACCTTCAGAATAATCTTAAATATACCAAATTGAAGCAACACCAACTCCTTTCCTCCACACTCTTCACAGTGTACAGCTTTTCTGTCAAGTCACAAGGGAGAGTGGCAAGAACAAAGTTCTCATCAAGAAAAGTCAGGAGGATGAGGAGTGTTGGGGTCTATGCCTGCTCAGTGTTAGCAAATCCAAACTCCAGGTCTTGTCAGTTACTAAGGCTAACAAAAATGTCAATTGATCTCTAAGACCTTCTTTCTCAGGTATCAGAAGAAGTTCCAGGATTTGTTTTTTCCCACTCATCTCAGCCACTCACATGACATGAATAATTAGTTTAACCTTCCTTTCTGCCAGAGCAGGCAACTACTTTCTACAAAATTATTGTCCACAGGCATTTATATTCTAGTAGAGTTATTCTGTGGTTTTCCATCGAAACTAAAGTGTAACAGTTCACAGTGGAGATACCCATCTGCACATGCAGAGCTAGTACTCAACTCTGTAATATATCCATATAATAATTGAAAGATTAGGACTTTTCTCAGTTGTTAATTATTGAGGAGCAGATTCGGAACAATAGTGAAAATAGTTATTCACAAACAAGTTAAATTGAATCCAAATGGAATGCAATTGCTTCTGCTCTCTCTTTACTGCCTCTTCCACAGATGTCCTTAAACTCTTTTTTTAGCTTGGGAAAGAAATGTCACTGCTATGAAAACAATGGAGTAACATATGAATATGTAAGAGGAAAGTATACTTATATATGAAACATGGCACTGCTTGCTCTTATAGCTTTATGTCATCAGGCATGAACACTTCTAAAAAATAATCATGTGGGAAAGGCACAACTTTACCAGCACCTCTGAAAACCAAAACCTTACCAAGCAAAGAAGGAAAAGCTTAGGGAGACAAGGTGCCCAAAGATCTACTGACCTGGAGATGTTGGTCAACAGCCAGCTGAACATGAGCTAGCAGTGTGCACAGGTGGCCAAGGAGGCAAATAGCATCCTGGCTTGCATCAGAAATGGTGCGGCCAGCAGGAGTAGGAAAGTGATTGTGCCCCTGTACTCAGCACTGCTGGGGCCCCACCCTGAATCCTGTATTCAGTTTTGGGCCCTTCACTACAAGAAAGACATTGAGGGCGTTGTTTAGTCTGCAGAAAAGGAGGCTGAGAGGAGATCTTATCGCCTTTACAATTACCTGAACAAAGACTTTAAGTGAGGCAGGTGTTGGCCTCTTCTCCCAACTAACATGTAATAGGTCAAGAGGAGATGGCCTCAAGTTGTGTCAGTGGAGTTTTAAATTAGATATTAGGAAGTACTTCTTCACTAAAAGGGTTGTCAAGCATTGGACCAGTCTGCCTAGGAAACTGGCGTAGTCAACATCTCTGGGGTGTTTAAAAGATGTGTAGATGTGATGCTTAGGGACATGGTTTAGTCGTGAATTTGAGAGTGTTAGCTTTGCAGGGTGATGATCTTATGGGTCTTTTCCCTTCTGTGAATTCTGTGTTTCTATGATGCTATAAGCGGGGGCCAGAACCACATGGGCAGTTATTTAAGAATTCAAATCCATTTTGCAGTTGATTTTTCAGCAGTGATGCCTCAAGAGATGATGTTAGCCAAACACAGAGTGGAGGTCACTGAGAATACATGAGCTGTTCTAAAAGCAGATAGCATCAGTCAAGAAATGATATTTACTGTAGCCTACAGCATGTTTCTACTGAAAGTAAATTAGGAACATCAGTTTCACTACATGTTTGGAATACTTGCCACTTCTATATGAATGACGCCTGTGCAGAATACATTTCTGAGCCAGGAAAACAGATACAAAGTGTACCTTTTGGAAGATATCTCTGGTCTTCATATGTAGTGTTCTTGGGAATACTGAATATACAAAGCAATCAAATAATTCCTGGGATTGGTCTTCTGTCCCCAAATAACTTTTTGTAGAGCTATCAGCAAGAAATGCTGCTGAAACAATAATGACTAGCATAGATGAACAATGTTGCCTTGATTTAAAGTACTTTTTGCATTTACTAGTAAAGGGAAAAACATTTTAAACATTTCATAAAGGGAAAAATACCAGGTCTCCACTAAAATAACGATGAAAAAAAAAATCAAATCTAGAGTAAAAACTTACGTAAGTTTTTTCCGTTGCAGTGGAAAAAGAGGAGAGACAATCCATTATTAATTGCTTTCAAATCAACTGAAAATCATCCATGTAGCATCAATAAAAAACAAGTCTTTTAATTTTATTGATTACTTTTTCAAGAATTAAAATGCTCTTTATTTCTGAAATAGTGATACAGTCAGATTTAAAATATAATTTTGACTGACTGCACTGATTGCTTCTTGCTTTACACATACTGCCTCAGAACAGTTTTATGACATATTGGGATTGGCTTAGAAAATATTTTATAGGCAAGAATATTCTTAGTTGTAAAGCTTAAATAATGGTATTTTCATCTACAGAAACCAGTAGAGCAGAGAACATGAATCCCTTTAAAAGTACCACGTCCTGAAATAAGTCACCAGATAACCTATGTAAAATAAGGAGGAAAGAAAGAAGAGTAAATGGAGCCTTAGCAGAGACACAGGCATTCAGCAGCCAGAGACACACGGCAGGTGGTTTCATCTTTCTCTGTTATTGCCTGCACACTTATAAAACTTGCACTGCTGCTGAATGCCAGACTTCTATAGTGTTTCAGTCTTACTCTCCTCCTCTTAGATTTTCCCAAGAAATATTAGACCCCAAATCCAAAGATGATTCCTTCTGGAGAGAGGTCTTCTCTACTCTGTAAGAAGTCAACTCAAAAGGCTTAGTTAAAAGGTCTAACCACTGCATCAAGCAGAGAGCTTAAAGATTCTTCCAAAGGAAAGTGTTTTTACACACAGGGCAAATGAGCAGAAGGACAACTGCTCCTAAAAAGGGAGTGACAAAGCTGGACACAGAACCAGGCTTTCTGACTTGTAAGCTACCAAGCTTTATCTCACAACTCCTTGTGTTTAAGCCAGCAGTCCTTTCTATCACTTCATTTGGATACTGCTTGCAGTAGGCATATTTTACTAGTATAATGAAATCCAAGTGGCTCAGCATGATTAAAATGGTAGTCAGAGAAGGGACTTAGACAAATCATTAATTAAATAAAGATGTTACTGTTGGTTGCTAAGAGGAGTTGAGTGCCTCTGTGTGACATACAACATACAGGAACATACCTATGAACCTTACCACGTTGGGCAATAAACTTTGGCTCCCGTGACTTTTTCCACTCTTCTGCTTTATCTGATGTCCTATCACATGCCACTTTCCCTTTCTTCTATCTGCTGACAGCCTGCCACATGCCCCCTCACTCAGAGGCTGTTCTTCCACCCCTTTCAAACACTGCAAGTACTTCCTGGGTTCTGCTTTCTTCTGGTAGGGAAAAAGAGGATATTTAAATAAGAACTGTTAGGGGAGTTGAGCTCTTGAGTACTGCAGTACACAGCAGAGACTTTCTCTGGACGACTTGTAACAGAGTAGAGTGAATCCCTAGATGCTCTACTAGCTATATGGGACACATGCATCACAGTTCAGTGGGTAGCTTGGCAACAGAATCACAAACCTGCCACTTAGGAACCTTATATATTAGTGACTATGTAGAAGGTTTCCTTCAATAGTATTGAGCCACAGTTCAAATAGTACCTATTGATTCTCTACTCTTATGGAGTTTGAGTTCTTAATTTGCTATATTCAGACCACAGTCTCCTCTCTCCCCCCTCACTTTTCTAAACATACTTCTGTTTTTAATATAAGGATATACACAACTGTTCTTACTGTTCCCTGCCTCATATAACCACAACAGCTGAAAATAATAGAGATGTTTCTTCCTTTGTAATATGCACTTAAGTTATCCAGCCAGAAAACAGAAATGGTACTAGTACTTTACTATCGTGTAAATCAACTGATGTAGCTTGCATTGATAATATTGCTTTTACTTTATAGTTACTGGTTTTTTTTACATTATATTCTTATTTTATCTATGGAAAAATTACTGTTTTACTGCAGTATACATCAACCGATGAAGGTTCTGTTGATAATATTGATTTTTATCTTACTGTACCAGTTGGCTGAGGTATAGTACTTCTCTTATACACATCCCAATAGGATTCATAAGGATCGTTTCCAGCATCTTGATTCCACAGATATCTAGAACATATGCCAGACAGTCCCCAAGAGCAAAATTTCATCTTTTTTTGTATGCCATGTCAGAGCAAACTTAATTGGACCCATCAGGGAGTAAAGGAAATACCAATTTCAGCCTGATTTGCAGAGTATATCTACAGGCATGGACATGGAATTGAGATAGTTCTACAGTGCTATACCTGAGCAAATACATCCTGTCTCTTACCCTGACTCTATAGACACATCCTTAGTCACTTTTCCCCACTACACCATAGGGATATTAGTACTCTTCAGCAGAAAAACACCATAGCAGAGCACCTTTACATGCACACTGCACATAAGAAAGCAAGGGGCTTACCTGCTGAAATACCTACACCTTAGCCAAAGGAATACCCTCCATATAGGACAGCTATATCTGAGACAAAGGTACTGCTGGAATCTTGATGCTAGCTGATAACATGTCAATGAATAAATAAATAAATAAATACTTCCATCCTCAGCTCGTAGAACTACACTAGAAAAAAATAATACGTAGTTAAGTAAAACAAAGATATTAGAGCATAATTGCACTTCCAAAGCATAATTGCAGTTCCAGTTTTACAGAAAATGATTACAAAATTCTAAGCACCATAAAAATTTAAATACCACTGCAGCAGCTATTTTGCAGTAAATCATGACTGCAGATTGATGAATTATGCAGTTCTCTTATGTGGTTAATTGTAGAATACTTCAGATGAGAGGGGGCCTTGGGAGGTCATCTAATTCAGCCCTCAGCTCCATGCAGGGTCAGCTATAAGATGAGATTAGGTTGCTTAGAGCTATATTCAGTTGGATATTGAAAATCTCCAAAAATAAGATTGCACAAGCCCACAGGACAACCCGTTTCACTGCTTTACTCTTGTTATGATTAAAAGCTCTTTGTTTTATTAAGCCATCTTATAGGTATAGAAAGGTTGCTCTGAGGTCTCTCTGAAACCTTCCCTCCTTCAGGCTGAGCAAACAAAGATCCCTCAGTCTCTCTTCACAGGGTAGGGGCTCCTGCTCCCTGAGCATCTTGCTGACCCTCTGCTGATCTTATTCCAGTACGTTGGTATCATTCTTGTACATTGGGGGAGTTGGGGAGGGTAGGGGGGAACTCATTGGCATTAAACTGTATCACAGTTTTTTTATCACAGATACAGTTTAATGTGGACGGGTGTGCTTCTGCTAATAGAGTCCACGATGTTAAAGAATTCTTCTATAAGCAACTCTCTTTGTAGTATGTGTATTATTAAAGACCACATAACATTTATGTGTATACAGGCACACTCTATACAGTAATTTGAGTTAACTAACAGGTAGAATTATTTTTAGCTTCTGAAAGACACAGTAACGTGAAGACTGATAAGGAATCCAGCTCCACTTGAACCCCCAGGTACCCTCCTGGCTACTACAAGGCAACCCATACTGAATGACATTCATCCAGCAGCATAATTAGCAACACTATCCCTTGATTTTGCTCTCTTCACTCTGTGTGCTCCATATGAAACTAACACAAATACTCCTACCCATCCTCCTCTCTAGCTGGTAGGTCAATTTGACTTTTATTCTTACATTTACATTATTTCTTCTTGGACTTACTGCAACTTGGCAATACTTGCCAGGCTTCCTTCTAATTAGTTCAACCTGTTTTGATTCATGACATCTATCTTCTCCCATCCTTCTTGATAGGAAACCTAATACTGGACCACTTCTTTGAAGGAAGTATGTTCTCCATAGAATTTACAGGCTCATTATTTCTTTTCCCAATATAGACTTCAGATATCGGGCCTTAAGAGGTATCCAACAGCACTGTAATATCACTATTTTTTAATGCACATCTTTTTCCCATTTTGCAAATTAATTCAAATACCATTTCAAGTTCTGAAATGAAAGCACCTGGACCAGCCGATCACCAGTAGATTGGAGTTCCTTTCCCATGTAGCTGATGGTGACTGATTTAAGTCTTTTCTTTTCAGCTATAAACAGTGTGTTATTTTGATAACTGGTGCTTATGAGATAGTGGTTAGCTTGTACTTGGTGAAGAAACGTGCCAGGAGAGGCAGGGTTACTATTACTAAGAGGTGGAAAACCACATTTTTGTGTCAAATTATTATTGATTCACCTCCTAGTACATTTATCTAATGTAAAAAAATCTAGACAAAGAAAATACCTTCTAGTCACCAATTGCTCTTAAGAAAGCTCCAAACCATACCAGCGGCCATATTGCCAAAGTAACCTCTAATTTCACAATGCAATACACGGAAATATATGCAAATTATATACATTCTTTAAATGTCTTGCTGAAGATCAGCCAGACCCAGTTAAATTGGGCAACACAAGCACAAACCAACACAATTAGATTAGCCTAATTTGCCAGGAAAGAGATATTAGCAAAAATTCTCCTGTAAAATAGCAAAGTTAAAAGGGTAACTGTGAGGGGAAAAACCCCACAGTCTAACAAACTAAAACCAAGCTCAACACAAAACAGTTTTAACCTCTATGCCTGTAATCCTGTTCTCTTGCATAAGAGAATACTGGAATTGGAAATAATTTTTCCATTTCATCAGAGGGATTTCTTAAAATCTTCCCTGGTAAAATCAGATAACACCCTTAGAAGTTTCTCATGAAAAAAATCCAAACTGAAAAAAAACCCAAAAATCAAATGCACAGCAGGAGAGAGAAACAGAATCATTCCAGAACAGTCATCACATCAACAGCAGTGAGGATTTGTTTGGGATGTGATAGACCTTGCTTTGCACTATTCCACTTTTTGATTACAGGCAAAAATTCTATGCAGAACCTCAGAAACATTCCTCAGCAGAAATTTGATTGGAAAGTTTCAGTTTCTACAAAATAACACTGAACTATCAGCAAATGTGCTTTTCTAACTACTTTTTGTCCTGAACTCCTGTAATTTACTCCACAGCTAATACATCTGTCCCTTTTCAGGAGCCAATGTCAATGAACATGAAAGACATGGTCAAGGCAGACACTCTTTGTTTTTAGTATTTGCTTACTCTTGGGGCAGCACCTGCAATACAGTGCAAAAGAACTTGTTGTTTGTATTACATATATCACCACAATAATCACAACAGTAATCCTGATTAGGTCAGTCATCTCTGTGGTTTCAAGGCTGCCAGCACGCAGAATCTGACATTGTAATGTTCGTCATGACCAATGACAAATGCCTGACCAATGAAGGCAGAAATAAGTGCTAAACTACCCCACAAAGTACAGCAATTTAAATATATGCAACAAATGTGATCTTTCAGTAACTCATTAACATGACAAATTTACCTTGTCCTGGTTTTGTTAATGCAATTTGAACTGGTGAGAAATCCATTCTTTTCAAGACAATTATATGACTTTGTCTCAAGTCTAATAATTACATATAAAATAAATCAGCACTCCAGAAAGTCTATCTTAATCTGAATCTGGTACTTGTGTAAGAATACACATAACTCCATTACAGACAACTATCAACTTTAGTGTTCACAGGTTTTGGAATTACTCAGAGGCAATATGGAATATGGAAGACTGTTTTCAGGCATACTGACTGATGTGTTAATTGGCACTGGACTACATCTTATGGTCAGGTTCATCAGGGTAGCTCCACAGTAGCCAAAGAAACAACAGAGTTATCTCAGCTGGTCATCTAGTGTACTACTGTAAAACTGTGTGTTTCACATAGAATGAAAAAAGCAGTCCAAATCTGCCTCACACTTGAACAACTCATAAAAGAATTTGGAAACACTGTGAAAAAAATTCTGTAATGAAGCTGTAACTAAAATGCCTTGAAAAAGTCCAGAAAGCACAAAGCTGGACAGATTTTTACAATAATTGGGTAGTAACCACAAACTGTTGGTAGCTCTGCATGGATAATGAACAGATAACGATCTACTTGTCCGGATTCATCAGTTTTGGCAGGAATACCACACAAATACCACTTTTTTTTTTTTTAAAGGAATATATAATATTCCTCTGACAGAATAAGCTTAAATTGCTTTGACAAAATAAGTTGTGATATTCATGCCATGCTGACTGTCCTGAAAGTCTGTAAGGCAATTGTGACGCCATAGGTTCTTCTGTACGTCTCTTATCTACCCTATACATAAGGGATATTTTTTAACATCAAGCGATAAAAATAACTCTTTCCCAGCTATCAGCAGCTTCATGCTAATCTCTGCACATTGCTGTCCCAAGCTGAAGAGCACCATAAAGATGTTCTACGGCACCAGTTCCACTGAAGCATCTGCACACCGCAGGTATTCTAGTTGCTGCCTCCTTGAAGACAACACACAGTCACCTCTGTCACTCACAGTTTACACAACTATTGCTCCATACCCCAATGGCAGAAAGGCTCTATAGTAAACTCAGAGAAAGCTGTGCTTAAAAACTGAGACAATTTTGAAATGAGCTGTCATGAACTTTAACTGTGCTAGGTTCTCTGTTTAAAAATCCAAACACAGAGATCCAATGAAGATTAGAGCAACAATAGGAGGAACCTAATGAGCTAATTAATGAAAACTGTACAGATTAAATCAGCTACTTTCAGAAAACATCCAAAGGGAATGATTAGTGCTACTAGTTCCACTTCAATCCTACCATTGTGGAGTTCGACTCTTAAGAAGAAAAAAACATGAGGAATAAACATCATGTTTAGCTTACAATGGCCATGCCAAACTAAACTGAGTTACTCACTGTGAAGTCTTAGAAAGCAGCAGGGAAAGAAAGACATGAAAATAAAGCAAAACATATGCATGCAGAATTATTGTTATCTAAAGTAAGAACAATATTTTCCAGCTTCCCAGTTGCTCTTTTTCTCAAGCACTGGCAGACATGAAAATTTCTCTTGTTATTGTAAGAAGAAAACAGGTCAGCAACTTTAACTAGTCTATGGGAAATCTTTGGGAATTTATCTAGAAATGCTTCCCTATTTAAGTAGTCTAATGTTCTTTTGATATCAAGCTGTCATTCTAGAATGAAGATTGATACTTATCCCTATGCAAAGAGCACAAGATCTACATACTGTTTATGTACAGAATCAGTTGTTTTATTCTTAGGATTGTCATCTAGCATGTTTACTACTAGGGACAAATGTTTCTTTAACTAAAAGTTATCAAACTTCTCTGCAGAGCTAAGTACTAGGGATTATTTACCCCACCAAATTCCCTACTTTCAAATAACACTAGAGAATAACACTGCAGTTATTAAGCCACATTATTTCATAAAGTGCTTGCAGGTAATTAAAAGCCCAGTGTAAGGGAAAGCAAAAATCACACACAACTGTAAATTTGCGCTGTAGCTTTTAATAACCTCATCACCAATCACACAGGAAGGCCATATGCTGATTACTTCACAGATGTTCTAGGAAATTAATGGCAATGAGTGGAAACAATGTCAATGATGGAGAGAAAAGCTGAGGAATGACAGCTTTGCTCTGTAATCCCACGCAATTTGCAACAATCTCCCATGCTTCAGCTGTTTTGACAACGTTGCGTAGAAGAAACCATTATTCACCTTACCACCAAAAGCCTGTTCCCAGCAACTACAAGGACATTACAAGATGTTCAGTGGTATTTAGTGCAAGAGTGGAAAAGCCATTCTGATTCCGTATTGCATATATGCTAAGGACTGAAAAAAATCCTCTCCGTATCAAAAGTAGAATGAGGCACTCATAGAAACAACAGTAATGAGCAAAGACACATTTTAAAATTTGAAAACATTTTAAGAGGGGTTCTTTTGCTGCCAAAAAACCACCCCACACTAGCTATACTCTACATGCACAGGTGATGTGTGTATAAATAAGAGGACTAATACATCCTGAGGATGTGACAGTTTGCTATGAAAAGCAAGTTTCTGGAGTCTGTAAGCGCACCCCTCAGCTAATGTTATTTCTTCTCCTTCCTTTCTCAAAACCTCAGTAACAAGAAGAAAGGCACATTGGCATTCATCTAACACCGATATTTCATCAGAAACTAGACACTCTAGAAATTTAAGGTATCAATATGAACTTTTCTTCTGTTTCTGAAGATATTTAGACATGCTTCTTCTGAGTAGAAATGAAATGCTTTCTTTAATTCTTGTGATTTTTCTTTATGCAGACACAACACTACACAGACCATACTAATTTGATTGATCACAGGTAGCCCTGTATGTAATTAACAAAAGTGTGCAAGTGGTTGGATTCTAGTAACATTTCAGGTCCTCTGTCATAATTAACTCCATGTGTTAGAGGCATTTGTGTACAGAATGCAATTTCAGAACAGGCAGCTGCCTGGGAAATAATTGTTATTAGGTAGGTTATTTAACTATGACTCAAATGAGATAAGCTGATGGTAATATTTGAAGCAGAATGATTGCAGCTGCAGACCTCTAAAGGGTAAGTAATATGGACCACATCTTTCAATCTTTATCTGCCTGAATAACCTCTTTATTTGAAGTTTCTAATTCACATGACTGAGAATTACTCACATAGAGGCTGCAGAACTGAGATCTAAGACTGAGAATTAGGATGTTCACTTGCAAGCGACTATAATTCTGGAAGCTCATGACAGAGGAGGGAGGAAAAAGACAAAGAACACAATTTTTCTTGAACACATGCTTGTGGATGGTAAAGTCAAGCATATTATTTTCATGAAAGTGAGCAGCTTACTGACATGGAGGCTAAAACACAGAAATGACTTATAACTCTTCCCTTTGAAGAGCTGCAGAAATAATTTTGAAAAGACACAGGAAAGTTCAGATTTGTGCCAAAGCCCATTACAGACCAAAAAGGAGAAACATGAAATGATTAATATCACATGCAGCTCATTTACTTAAGATGTACACTGCAAAATCCTGGCTTGTATTCAAGATAAATGCCAGGCTTTTATTAAAATATACTGTTTAAGATTTCTGATGTAGAACATAAGGGACAATTAAATTAAAGTCCAAATAATTAACAGAAAGAGGAATGTCAGTAGGCATTACACAGTGTTCTATGACAAATATAAACAAATCAGAAAATGTATTGGTGAGCAGAACACACCACTGAGATAATTAATTACATATCTTTTTCCTAAGCTATAGTTATGAAGCATAGATTCTTGCTCACTCCCACAGATAACAGAAGAAAACACAGAAATTCTTGCCAGGTCATTTTAAAGTTCCCTCTTGATTATGATTTATCGAATCAGAACTCTTTTTGCTGCCTGGTCCATGTCCAATTGGAAAAATCTGTGTGATCCTTCTCCAAACATGCAAATATACCCACTTGCAGAGATTTTGGGGAAAGTAGACAACTCTTAAAAACAATTTTTAAAATGAATGCATAAATTTTAAAAGGCTTAAGGTTTCATACAACCTTCTTAGCAAGCTCTTCATGAGGCACTATGCCGTTGACTCTAAGAGAAGTCCTCTTTCCTTATGAAAAATCATGCCCCGAAATGCTTGATAAAGTAGTAAATTTTATCTCTTTCTTCATGAAAAGCACCCATCAGAAACAATACCGCTAGAAATAATTTGTAGTGCACAGATAATCTTAAATCTATTTGCCTGCAATGGGTATTACAACCTGTTTTTGAAAGACCAGAAAATATAACTTCAATTCAAACCAAACTGTTGTAAGCTTCATTTTAATTTCTCAACCTTTTTGTAAAAGTATAGTATTAGCAACATTTTGTGGACCAAAAAGTATAGATACTTTCTAGAATATTCTGGAATCTGCCCAGATACATCCAAGATGACAATAAAATTCAGGTAGTCTTTTGGTCTCAAACATCAGACCAAATAATGAAGACAACATTTTTTCCATAAAATGAATGCAAGCATCTATCCATACAGAATGGGATTGGAAAGCTCTATTGTTTTCCTTAAAACTTCTGCCATGATGGTCACCCTGTTTCTCATCCCCTTTCTCAAAAAATTTAACAAAGCTGACATGTTGTTGTCTTTCAGCAATAAACTTTCATGAGTAATAATTAGTAATATTGATCTTAACTTTCTTCTACAAAATAATTTTCTTCACAGAGAGTGAAATTCAGAATGAGAACTTAGGCACCTTGTTCCAAAAAAAAAAAAAAGAACAGCCTTAATGTTATTAACAACAGTGTCATCTCAGCAATGGAATCTGGCCACAGGAGGCTTTTGCATGCATAATGCTGATGCATTGGTTGGTGTCTATCTCTTTAATACCATCTATGCTACACATAACCTGTCCAAAATTCTCTAGTGGTCATTAATTTTCAGCATACAGATTTTTGCAAAAATTATTACAAGCCATGACAATCTCTCAACTAATGGTTGTTTTGTTGTCAAAGGTATCCATCCCTCTGTTTTCCAGCTGCTAAGAGTAGGATTCAGCCATCTAAAATATAAGCATCTCTTTTACTATATTTCAGGCCTACTTCTTTCCTTCTCAGTAGAACACACATTTAAAAAAAAAAAAAAAAATTACACAGAATTTTCTCCTAGAGAGGAAGGAATATAACACTTCGCGAAGACAGCTATTTCTGACCATTGGTTATAGACCCATGGTACACTACGACATTACACCACTTGATAAAACTGCTAGATCTTGAACTTACTATGTTTTCAAATTCACCTGTTTCCATGCTATAATGCAGCTAAAATCTGTCCTAAATCCTTACTTCATTTTAAGGAGTTTAGCTATATTTTTGTACAAGAGATACAAATTAAAGGGTAACTGCTAAGTTAGATTTACAGATGATTCTTTTCTGCATGAGGGACTGTCAATCAGTTAAATTAAAGCCTTCAAGGACATTAAATGTTGTTAAACTTATTTCTTTCCTCCCTAGCCTATTCAAGGACAGACCAGGAAATCCCTTCTAGAAAGAGAAAACAAAACCTATTAATCTTCAAACTGCTGGAAGTCTGGCTGCTCTGGAGATAAAACTTGGGTTACTAAGAGTCTGAATCACAGTAATTCAACATTGGTTATTTCAGACTTCGTAGTTGTTTGCCATAGAGGAGGAATTGTTCTAGTGTTAAAAGTTATATGTAATAAAAACCTATGAAACAATCAACCACATTTAAAACCCTTTTTCGTAAATTACTGACAAAATCCACAGGGGAGTCAGAAAATTCTACGTTGCTATACTTACGTTTGGAGTCACATTTAATGAGACAACTAGAAAATACACCAAAGGACATTTTATGTGTATTTTGCACATCAGCCCTACCTATTTATTTAAAATTGATAAAATAATAGAAACTTCCAGGTTTTAAAGTTCATTCTACACAGGCCATGCTTACAAACACACTAGACAAGATATCCCTGTGTCACCAGTTGGACCTGTGGATTTAAATACATGCTTTCCAAAGAAACATAGTAGAAGATGAGTGCTACTCTTGAAGACTTACATTCTCACAAACTGCATAGACTTATTTCAGTCTGTTGAAAGTAAAGTTTGGTAAAGTCATTAAAATAGGCTCCCTTCTGCTTAATCAGAAGCAGATGTAGGAAGTAAATTCTCCTGATCTGTAGAACAATCCGATTTCCTAAGAACATGGGTACACAGGGGAAAAAACCCCAAATTTACCTTGGCATTCTGCAGAATTTATCTGGAATTGGGCTGTAAATTAGGCAAACCTACTGCATACTCTTCATGTTCTCACTGTACTACATCGAAGCAAATCAGGTAAAAAATACAAAGGGAAAATTAAAAAAACTTCAAACTTAAAAAGGTTTAGAAACATATTGCCCACTTCTGCTATGTGAGGACTGCCATGCTGTGCTGCTCTGTAATTCCTTTGTGTTTAAGACCCTTTGTGAGGCAGAACACTGTGTGCTGGAAACTTCGCTTTGCACACGGATTGCACTGGGCCAAAAGATGTATTAGATGAATGTGTGTCCAGCATTGCCAACAGAGGCATCTTTTGCATCTTTCTGGAATCTTTCTGGAACATGTGCAAAATACAATGATCTTCTCATCCAAAAATAAGCCAATGTTATCCAAAAACCTTCTCTCACTCCTGTAAAGAAGGTGTACATATTTACTTAGTATTTTATACATGAAGCAATGGAAAGTAATACAATTCTATTTAACTTTCCGGCTGGCAACACAAAATGGAAAACATGAAAGAATGAAGTACCCAGGGCTGTGCTGTGGTCAGAGTGAACTCCATAGTTTACACAAAGTAAGAAGAAAAAAGGAACTAAGAGCTCAAGAGAGAAATGTTATTGCAAATCAGGTAGGGGATACTAGCATTCCTATGTTTGCAGAGGGGAAATTAAGCTTTCTAAGTCAAGGTTACTCAACTTATTTTTCAGACATGCTGCACAAGAGGTTGGTTTTGTGTTTTTTTTTTCCTAGCCAAATACAGGTTGGGCTAATAATATAAACTACTAATTTTACCTCATTTTGTTTCCTTGGCTACAAGTGTGAGAATGTATTTTGATTTTTAACCTGCAGTCATTTGAAAGACCATGTCTGGCTGTTCAACAGGACACCATAGGCCCAAATATGAACGGTTAAGAAGTACTGCATTGGGGTCTAGGATTTGTAAAGGAATTCAGAAAGAAATAGACTGTGATATCTGAGGTTTAAAAAGAAGTAAAGAAATTTTATTATTTAGCAAAAGAAAGCCAGTATATAATCTATCAGGAACTACAAGATAATTATAGCAAATTTAGCCTCTTAGCAGTCCTTTAAAAAAAAGTTTTAGCCTTTCAAATAAAGCAAGAAGTACTCGTAACTTTAGCTTTAAAAATATATTGGTTTAATCCCCAGAGTTTATGTCCAATTAAGAGTGTCACATACAAATGCAATCTTCTATCATTGCTTCTTCCTGTTAGCTTTTAAGACTCCTGTTCCTGTACAATTATAATGGCATTCATTATCTTCGGTGTAGAGCCATTTCTCTTGGACTATCTGGCTTTTCTGTAAGGTCTTTTTATTCTCCAGGATGTTAATTATTGGCTTGCTTCAGGTCTGACATTCATTTTCACAGGACTCATTATATATGCTTCAACCACAATTTTTTTTCTCTCTTTACCCCGAATTAGCACAATACCATTTTTCTCACTCTTTCTACTTCCCAGCCAAAGCAAGTATAACCTCCCTTGCCATTACACGATCTTTTCATTGCCTTTCAGTCTTGACAGAACTCCCTACAACATGGTAAACAGACATGTTCACACTCAGCCTGTCTAGTGAGTTTCTTTGTCTGCTATTCTCATCATATCCAATGATCAAATTGATTTCCTGTTGATTGCCCTTGAGTCACGCTTCTGTTATGACTCTTTCTACCTGCAATCAACTCTATCTTATGGGATGCAGCCAGCTAATAACACTCTGACACTGACTCTCTCATTTCATTAAACTGCCTGAAGCAGAGTACTGTGAAAAAAGCACTCTTTGCACCTGCACGGATAGATATTCTGAAAGGAACTTAGCCTAAATAAGAAAAAAGAAGTTTAGAGAGGGAGCAATTTGGACCATTCAGAACAGTGCACGTGACATTTGTCAGCCCAACTCCACACATTTTCTAAGGTATTCATAAATGCTTTTCTTTTATTCAGACAATCAGTGCATATATATATTTTTTTTTAAATTACTTCATCAAAAATCTAAAGCTAGTCTTCCTTTTGTTTTCAGGAGTAAGAAACTACATTTTTTGTTTTCTTCTATTTCCTTTATTTTCCCCACTCATTACAATAGGGTTTTACTGCACAAGTCTTCAGTTTGAATTCCTTTTTCCATATGCAGTATCTCCAGTGGATTAGACAATAGAATAGTCCCATTTCCTCTGGAAATACTTCACCAGGCACATTCAAGAGCTGTATTAATTCTTCTCTGTTGGATGTTTGGTAGGAGTACTTTCTCATATACTCAGGTTGTGGCTTCTTTCAGTGGTTGCTAACTGAATAACTTCTAGTTTATACAATAACTTCTTATTGTTGTTCCCAAAGTGTCAAATTTAGTACTGTTAAATTAAATGCCATTTCTATTACTTGACACTTGAAAGTAACCATTTTTTTCTGTATGATACACTGATCTTCTTCTCCACTGGTAACATTATCTAACTTCCCATCATTAAGAAGTTTTATTAGCATATATCTACTAGGTATTAGGTTTATTAACTACCTGAGTCCTAAAACTTCTCAGCAATGTGTTCTAAGTCTGATGTCTTCTCCTTTCAAGACTGCTTGTCATTAGTTTTTGACCAACCATCTCTTCATTACTAAACTAGTCCTTCTCCAGCAAATTTCCTTGATTCCTTTTGTTCATACAGTTAAAGGATCTTACGTCTACATCCAGTCAACTGGGATGCTTCCATGCTTCACTCTCATATTGCTAGTTCACAGTTAACATAAGCAAAGCTGTCTCATGTTGTGATCATCTCCACTAAAATCTGGCAACCCTATTCACAAATACATTTTTCCAAAGAAATTACAGTTGAAGTACTGCACTTATTGCTGCTATGAAGTCTTGTATGATGATTAGAATTTGCATATCCTATGGAGAGGAAGTCAGAAATATGCAGCCCCAGAAGATTTCAGGACACTGCATAAAATATAAGTTCTAATTAGAAGTGAATCTAGAATTGTAAAGTATTACACTCCCAGGCATGTTTTTAGCTCAGCTTATCCTAGATTGATTTGTTAAGCTGAATAAATATAGGCCTTGCTAGCCAGTGTGACAGACCAAATCACCTAGAAAGGAAAACCAGAAACTCCTATGAGAGGTGACTTCATAATCCTTTCTGCAGGGCTGGATTTATTTCCAAACAAGGTAGACCAAAGTCAATACAATCCAATCAATATGAGGCAAAAATGTCCATCAAGTATCATTCTCGCAGTCAGAACAGAACAACTGATTTCCTGTGACAAACCTAAATTTCTTTTTCTTCTTATAAATACACCTAAATCATAACCTGATGGGCAGAAAAGTAAGAACTCTCTATACCTAGGCGCCATGGTAATTTTACAGTAAACAATTTGGCTAAATTACACCATAGGCAACTTCCTTCTGAGCTGTGGACTGAATTCACTGAGGCAGAATTTTCTTTATTTCTGAAACTGCAATTAATGAATAATTAAAGTCATAACAGGTAAAAACTGTGGAAAGAATTTGGTTGTGAGCAGTGAGTAATAAAACATCAGTTAAGTCAGAAAATACCTAGATGATTACAGAAGAACAATAGATTTATTCAGAAGAGATTGAAGATTAGCCTTCAAATACAGTGAAAAGAAAGAGAAGTGGAAAAAGCAGCCTCTTTACTAGAAAAAAATGCAGCCAACATCCTAACTGATTTTTCTTAGCTGACCAAGAAATAACAATCTATGTACAGAGGTAAATCCTCTAGGGATGCTGTGTTGCTTGATGCCATCATTTCATATGTAAAAGCTGGGTACACTGTCCATAATGTGTTACCTACTACGAACATTCTTCTGACATGACACAGAGACCCTTGTGGCTCTGGCTTCCTACAAAATGCACTAAAGCTTTACTTCCAGATCATAATGCAAATTGGGCAGTGTTAAACAAATATGAGTTGCTTTTGTGTGACCCCCATCCTCCCTCTCGACCTAGCATAATTTCAAAATGACTTCAAGCTGTTCTAATATGGCACAGGGAAACAGCCTGCACTGAGCAGCAGAAGGCAAAAGTGAGCTTTAAATATTGTTTCTACGCTTCCTTTTTCATGGTATTTAAATTATGGCTCCCTTCCAAGGCTCTGGTCCTCCGATTTCAAAGCAACAACTGCACAGCAAGGGTGCAACATTTTGCTCTAATCTACAACATGAATCTTATTAAAATGCAGTGAAGAGCCTGTATGGGCTTTTCTTTTTTCCTTTGTAGATTCACTACAGCTGTGTATATACTTTAAATGTGCCACTAAAATTGTTCACAGGACCTGGCAGTACAGCTGATTTCACTTTAGAGAATGCTGTCAACATTAATTTCATTTTAGAAATAGACTTATTCTTTCTTCTTAAAATGATAGCTTAGTAAGTATAAATTGCACGTCATAAAGTACACTGTGAGATTCCTCTGGATTTTACTGAGCCTGAACAATTAAAATAGCTTATTTGTTTTTCAGCATTAGCCCAAGTTTATTGTTCTTGCTTCAGACCCTTATCATAGCAAAATCATTCCATTCCCTTTTTCTTTCCCACCCTGACTCCTCACTTCAAGCACAACCTGCAACCTATTCAGGTATGCATGTATGAAAGATTTTTCCATCTTCCCTTCCCCTTTCTCATAATGAATTTTTTAAGAAGTCTATGTAGCATCAATATGGTGCCTGCATGCATGTAAGTGCTGGCCTATAACATTTCTTCCACTAGTACATTTCCCTACGTGGGAAAAGCTGGTGCCTTGCAGATCATGATGTGGAAGGCAAAGGCAGCTTTAAAAAATGCTATACCAGACCGGCTGGTCACCGATTAGGGGAAGATGCAATTACTTTAGGTCTGGCAGGATGATGATTTGTTGGACTAAACAACAGCAGGATGCATTTCCCAGGAGTCCGATGAAGAAAACTGATGAATATATACTACAGAAAATTGTTCTAGCAAGTGTCTTAAAATAGCTCAGTTTCCCTTAAAGAATCCCCATGAAAATTTCCATTTAAACAGAGAGCTAAGCCTTATTTAGAATTTTAATTATGCTAAATGCCACCTTCTCTTTCCAATTAATCTTTGCCTTTGAATACAGACATATCATTTTACTGATAACAGGAGTCTTTGTCAAAGAATATGTCAAGGCTAGCTATGATGTATGTAGTGCTAAGCTGGTTACAGGGACCTGATTTCTATGCTGCAAGAAAAGCTATATAGCAAAATTGTTGAAGTAGGCAATGGAAAGTTTCGTAAAGCACAGAACTTTGTTAAAGAGTAAAATCTTTGACCTAATATTACAGAAGACTTTCACAAAACAATTGGAATATTCATAAAAACAGTGGAAATTAATGCTAGTTGCAGTTGCAGGACTGACATTTCCCTCAAGTTTACTCTTCAAACTATCTGAGGCCAAGATTTCGCAACTACTTTGGTGTTCATGAGTTCAAGAACACTGGATCAGGCCACAGGGTTCTCCAGCTAGGGTGCTGAAGTGAGAGGCACTATCCTTTTTTTTGAGTTAGGTTTAGAGCCAACATTTGAAAGACCTGTGATTTTTATAGCAATAAAATAATAATAATGTCATATCAATATTTGAATAGGCAGTGCTATATTTTTAAAAAAAATGTACATTTTAAAAGTACTGGTCTCACAAAGTGTACAGCATGTGCTCTTTGCACTGAAGTCAATCTGAACAGAGTACATTGCCAAGATCTTTGGCACTGAAGACTGGGCCCTGGTTCTATACAAGAAATATGTCATGACATTTTATAAGATGTGTATTGTTTATAACAGATGCATCTATATTTTACACTCAGAATAGGTCCCAAGGTAGCATTTCTTGTAAAGAGCATTATAGATTTCAGGTTTGTGTTTTCCAGTAAAGGACTGCAGTATCATAACTGTTACCACTTTGGCAGTGTGATTTGTAAAGAAATAATAGAAGCCATCCCATTAATAATCTGCAACTGTTTCTAAATTTTACACCATTTATGGCGCCCTGTCTCATAAAACTCCTGGTTTTTCTATGACTGAGATCTTAACACACTAGTCCTGCCTGTACTATAATACTGGGCTTTCCCTTGGCTGTGCAAATCTTTAATATCTGTTGTTGAACACTGCAGATGCTACAAAAAATAGTAGGGAAAAAAACAATTATGGAAAAGTAATGATTAATGAATATCAGTATTTCTAAGAAATAAAATCCAAATATGACTTGCGTATAAGTAGAAGAGCTCTCTATGAAGACGTAAAAAGCACTACATGAAATAATACAGCAGTATCAAACCAGGATCCTACTCTAAAGCTTTCAGGTAAATATTATTCATGGCTCTTCAAAGATATGTATGGTGTAGAAATAAGCAAATGAGAAGAAAGGGAATATTTTAGGCTAACGATATCCAACCACAACTGAGATAACATTCACTTTTTGGAGGATGGCATAAACTAAAACAAAAGCTGCCCAGAACTTCATCTTGTTTAAGCTAACAGGGGAAGACCAGAAAGAATTTGTGTTCTGGCCACAACTACGTTCCTCAAGAACCATCTTTTACCAGGAATGGTACCTTTAGAGCCTCCTGACAGAACAACATTTGTGAACACATTGCATTGCTTATCACCACAGAGAGGTCAGCCTAACGCAAGACAGGGTGGAACTGCTGCCCTTTCAGGCCTTGGCTGAAACAGAAAATTAAGTTGTGACAGAGAGCATATCCAGGCTACAGAATTCGTCTGCACTGTGAAACTGCCAGCATGTTTTCTGGCACAGTTTTGATGCAAGCTTGCTAGCACTTTGCCAAACAGCCCTTGGCAAGGTTCAAGACTCAGGACAAGCACAGGACAGACACTTCTTCCAGTACAAAATCTGGATACGTCCATCCTCTTTCAGAGACTGGGATCCCAGAGTTTAAACTTATAGATAAAAGTTATTTCATGCCAGCTGGACTCAGTGCCAAAGGACAGTCTTGGTGTGTTTAATTTACTAGTACAGATGTAGTGATCTATACAGTGAATACAGTGATAGATTTACAAGTTAAACTTAATTTCCTGATTTGCACCTCTGAGCTTTTAATAATTTTCTTCGGATGTATTTTTGTCAGAATTAGTATTGACAAGCCATAGTTTTAATTCAACACAACGTGGAATCTAATAGTTTGAAATAGAAAGAATCTTACAGCCTTTCAGTCCCACTCCTTTTATATCACTAGCTCAAATCAAATGGAGGAAAAATGTATTACTGTTTATTATTTGACATTGTAAAACATCCTAAAGCCCTCTGATGGACTTTCATCCTATTGACATACACACTGCATACAGACACAATTTCTTTCCTTATAGTTTCTGTTGAGACATTAATACCTTTTTAGGTAAAAAAAACTTGTTAAAGGATTTGTCTCCTCTAAAAGGTAAAAATACCTGTTAAAATGCTGTTTTCATAGTGTACATACCAGGTTTGTCACATTATAACTTGCTGTGAAATAAAATTTCAGGGCCAGCTGGTGGTCCTATGGCAAGGTAACATGCTATCGCTAATGAATATAACTCTGAACTTCTCTCAATTCCGTTAAGAAATACTGAGAAAATAAGGTGTTTGGCTTATAAGGCAAAAAAGCAAACAAATCACTGAATGGTAGGGGTTGGAAGGGACTTCTGGAGACCACCTAGCCCACCCTCCCTGCTAAAGTGGGTCTAACTACAAGTTGCGCAGGAGCATATCCAGGCAGGTTTTCATTATCTCTAGAGAATGAGATTCTACAACATCCCTGGGCAGCCTGTTCCAGTGCTCTGTTATCCTCACAGTAAAGTTTTTCCTCATGTTCAGGCAGAACTTCCTGTGTCCTAGTTTCACAGAACAGAATCATTCGATGACCTCCAGGATCATCGAGTCCAACCATTCCTATCAACCACTAAACCACGCCCCTGAGCATCTCATCCACCTGTCTTTAAAATACCTCCAGCAATGGTGACCACCACCTCCCTGGGCAGCCTCTGCCAGTGCCCAATGACCCTTTCTGTGAAATTTTTTTTTTTTCTGATGTCCAGCCTGAACCTCCCCTGGCAGAGCTTCAGGCTATTCCCCCTTGTGCTGTCCCCTGTCACTTGGGAGAAGAGGCCAGCTCCCTCCTCTCCACAACCTTCTTTCAGGTAGTTGTAGAGAGCAATGAGGTCTCCCCTCAGCCTCCTCTTCTCCAGATTAAACAACCCCAGCTCTCTCAGCCGCTCCTCTTAGAACTTTTTCTCCAGCCCCTTCATCAGCTCCACTGCTCTTCTCTGGACATGCTCCAGAGCATCAACATCCTTCTTGGAGTGAGGGGACCAGAACTGAACACAGTATTCAAGGTGCGGTCTCACCAGAGCCAAGTACAGGGGCAGAATAACCTCTCTGGACCTGCTGGTCATGCTGTTTCTGATACAAGCCAAGATGCCATTGGCCTTCTTGGCCACCTAGGCACACTGCTGGCTCATGGTCAGTTGGCTGTCAACCAACACCCCCAGGTCCTTCTCCTCCAGGCAGCTCTCCAGCCACTCTTCCCTAGACTGTAGCACTGCATAGGGTTGTTATGCCACAAGTGCAGGACCCGGCATCTGACCTTGTTAAACCTCATGCCACTGGTCCCAGCCCAGTGGTCCAGTCTGTCCAGATCCCTTTGCAGAGCCTCCCTGTCCTCCAGCAGATCAACGCTTCCAGCTTAATGTTGTCCACAAACCTACTTAGCGTGCATTCGATCCCCTCCTCCAGGTCATTGATAAAGACATTGAACAGAGCTGGACCCAGCACTGAGCCCTGGGGACAACACTTGTGACTGGCCTCCAGCTGGAATTATCTCTGTATTTGTACCCGACCATCCAACCAGTTTTTCACCCAGGAGAACATGTGCCTGTCCAGGCCAGAGGCAGACAGTTTCCTAAGCAGAATGCTATGAGAAACTGTGTCAAAGGCTTTACTGAAGTCCAAGACCACATCCACAGCCTTCCCTTTATCCAGTAGGCAGGTCACTTTGTCATAGAAGGTGATCAGGTTAGTTTGGCAAGACCTGCCTTTCGTGAACCCGTGTTGACTGGGCCTGATCACGCGGTTCTCTTGCATGTGCTTCATGATAGCACTCAAGATCACCTGTTCCATGACTTTTCCCAGCACTGAGGTCAGACTGACAGGCCTATAGTTTCCTGGGTCCTCCCTCCGACCCTTCTTGTAGATGGGTATAACATCAGCCAGCCTTCAGTCAAGCTCAACTTCCCCAGTCAGCCAGGACTGCTGGAAGATGATGGAAAGGGGTTTGGCAAGCACATACACCAGCTCCCTCAATATTTTCGGATGGATCCCATCCGGCCCCATAGACTTGTGGGTATCTAATTGGGCAAGTAAGTCTCTAACCACCTCCTCTGGGAACATGGGAGCTCTGTTCTGCTCCTCTAACTCCTAGGTATGTACACACAGGGAACAACTTTCCTTACTACTAAAGACTGAGGCAAAGAAGGCATTAAGTACCTCAGCCTTGTCCTCATCCTTTGTTACAGTTGTCCCCTTTGTTTGTGCCCATTGCCTCTCGTCCTGTTGTTGGGCATCATTAAAAAGAATTTGGCCCCATCCTCCTGATATTTATAAATATTGATAAGGTCCCGTCTCAGTCTTCTCTACTCCAGGCTAAGCAGAGCCAGGTCTCTCAGCTTTTCCTCATAAGGGACACGCTGTGGTCTCCTGATCATCTTCATGACCTTCCGCTGGACCCTGTCCAGTACTTCCTTGTCTTTCTTGACTGGGGAGCCCAGAACTGCACGCAGTACTCCAGATGTGGCCTCACTAGGGCAGAACAGGGGTGAAGGATAATCTCCATCAACCTGCTGGCCACGGTTTTCTTAATGCACTACAGGATACCATTGGCCTTCTTGGCCACAAGTGCACAATGCTGGCTCATGGTTAACTTGTGCATCAGGACTCCCAGGTCTTCCTCCAAAGGGCTGCTTTCCAGCAGGTCAACCCCTAACCTGTACTGGTGCAGGGGGTTACTCCTCCCAAGGTGCAGAACTCTACAATTATCTTTATAGAACTCTATTGAGTTGCTCTCTGCCTAACTTTCCAGCCTGTCCAGGCTTGCTGAATGACATCACAGCTTTCTAGTCTGTCAGCCACTCCTCCCAGTTTTGTATCATTAGCAAACTCACTGAAGGTGCATTCTGTCCCCTCACCTAGGTCACCGATTAATATGTAGAGCAAGCGTGGGCCTAGTCCTGACCTCTGGGGAACACTACTGGCCACAGACTCTGCTGCTAACCACAACCCTCTGAGCTCTGCCATCGAGCCGGTTCTCAACCCACCTCACTGTCCAGTCATCTAGCCCACACTTCCTAAGCTTACCTGTGAAGATGTTATGGGAGATTGACAAAAGCCTTGCTGAAGTCGAGTAGACAACATCCACTGCTCTCTCACCATCTACCCAGCCAGTTATGTCATCATAGAAGGCTATCAAATCAGTCAAGCATGATTTCAATATTAGTGTTTCCAGTAGAATCTTTCTAATCATATGAAAAAGTTACAACAGTAAGTACCAGCAAAAGCTGCATCCTCCCTGACTTGAACAATGAAAGAAGACCATTTAATTCACGTCCTTTGAATCCCAGAATAAGTGCCTGTGCTGACTTTCAAACAAACTCACACCCTTCACTGGTAAGAATATGAGAATCTTATTCTGAAGAAATCAGTATTTCAATCTCCAATATGCTTCAAGAGAAACACAAAGTATCATGCTGAAAGTGTTATTAAACAGTAAGTTTAAATATGTACCCAAGAATAACATGTACCAAATTGTAATAGGACACGTTGGATTGACTGCGTCTGTAGCTAGGGAGTTTTAGTGGCTTAGCAGCATTACTATTTATACATTTCTGCATCCTACTGCCAGGCAAGGACAGCAGATCAGTGTTATTCCATGTGTTTCTTCAGTGCAGAGCATGGCAAAGTAATCAGTTCTGATGTTGTCATTCAGAACACATTTTAAAGTTGCATTTCCTGTTTCTCCTGACTATTCAAATTTGTGAGATTTTTCAGAATTTTTTTTTTTTTTTCATACAGGCTGAATATAATTTATCGCAATGTCACCAGATATTTTGCTAGTGATTTCGAAGGAAGTGATAAAACCTTAAGCATTTTTCTACTCGGAATTAACATCAAATCACACTATAATTCATTCAGTGTTATATTTTATCTAACATAAATGGCCTTTCATAAATGCAGTTTGAAATGGAAATTGATATTTCAGGAGTACTATTCATTTTAGAAAGACATTTGCATAATCAAAAGTAATAAAATGAATGGAATTGAGTGGAAAGGAATGGAATTGAACCAGAACCAGATGTTCCATATGCAGATACTGCATATTAAAAAAATATGGTAGTTGATATAGCTTACTAGATGGGGTAACAGTGCTCTGTTTTAGATTTTGTGCACTAGAATGCCTTTCTCAGGTTCTGAACTGGTTTTATTTAAGGTCTCAGAGGTGGAACAGTCAACAGATTTACTAGCAAGCATAACTGCAACAAAATGCTCCAATGCAGAATACTCCATCTAAAAAGTGCAATCAGCAACAGTGAGCTCTTTTGAGTCAATCTGGCAATAAAAAGGCCTTTTAAGAACTGGCATTAAAATTTTACTGCAAAAAAAAACCCAAACAAAACCCCAAACCAAATACCTAACAAAGACGCAGCACTGGCAAGGGTAAAAAAGCTCTAGCATAAAATAAGATCTGAAGTCCTGTATCTAATTCTTTGTCCTGCTTGGTGACTTAGGAAGGTCTCTTCCATGCTCCAAGGCTCTGTTTCCTCTTCCCTACAGGACATGGAGCTTATTGTTTGTTTCACTTATTTCAACTGCAAGTATTTTCAGGCGAGGACTGTCAGAGTCCGTTAAGACTCTGCATGTTACTGCCATGCAAAGAACAACCAAATGCCTTTTTTGCTGGCAAGTTCATTCCGGCTGGCAAGAATACAGCTGCTACATCCTCTCTATGCTATCGGCAGTCCTAAACACACTTAGATTAATGGACTGCTTTGAGCCAAGCACATATTTGTAGTCTGCTGTGGAGAGGCATTATGAGAAATACACTGGTGTCAACCTAATCACATTAAGACAACACTGTAAACTAACATTGCTGCTTTTGTGAGAAGCAACATGGACAATAAAATCTATTGTAGAGGATACATGATGATTAAAAGAAGAACTATGTAAAGACTATAATTTGAACACAATTTTATTGCTCCATTCTGAAAAATAATAAGGTAATGTCAATGTGAATTGCCACCTCATGGCCAACATTTTAGTATTACAATGAAACCAGCAAGTTATTGAAGTGAAAGCATGCACATAACATTCAGTTCCCTAGTATACTGTCACACTCCTATTTAATCAAGAATCTAAGCTTAAAATGTAGTGAAGTTGAGAGGAAAAGAGTCTGTGTTCTGGTTCCAGAGGACTTAGAACAACAAATGATTTGAGATATCAAGGGCTGAAGCATACCTAGAAAGACATTAATGAGATATAGCCTGGGAAACTCTGGGAAATACATCTTTGTGCAACATTAAGAAGATACTAAATTTGTCTGCTGTTCAAAACATGTTAGATGAACTGTGATATTTGATTCAACGTTTCCTGAGATTTAATGGCTTCCCATGAGTAATTAAATTTTTAGATTACTTGTATTCATGCACAAAAAAAGAAAATCTTAGTTAATAATGCTGTTTTGAGTTTCTCACAAAGGAAACATTGCTCAAAATCTTCAAGCACCCAAGGAAGATGGAAAAGACCTGTTCTGTATCCACTGTGATAGTTCCTACATGAATTTATAACTTTTGTGTGAAGAAACCAGATACTAACTGGTATTCTGAGGTACACTTTAATAACATACATCACTTTGAATAGCCTATATATTGCACAGTTGTTTATACCTCACTGCAAAGATATCAATGTGTCAAACTGTTATTTCTTAATGGAACTGGATTCACAATATATGCTCTGCTGTACTTCAGTACATTAAAAATACTGTCAATACTCCATTATTCAAGATAGAAAAATAAGCAGGAAATAATGTAATTGTTTTTAATTACTATGCCACATATACATAAATACATATGCAAATATATATATAAAGTTTATGACAATCTGTGCAAACCTATAGTAGCTTAAATGCTATTTATCAAACTGCTACTGCTTGCTTAGTTCATAGAATTATTATTTTTGGCTTACCCAAATCTGTAGCTTAATTCTTTTTTCATTTTTGAAAACCGTTTTTACTTTGAAATCGATCCCAACTGTGCTTACAAAGGCAGATGTAAAGGAATCATCAGCATATCGGAACAAAAAGGAGGTTTTCCCAACACTGCTGTTGCCAATAATGAGCAGTTTGAACATGTAATCAAAGTTCTGGTCAGATGTATCTTTCTGGCCATATCTGGAATCTTGAGCAGATGCCATCTGTAATTTGAAATAAAAAGAAATAGTTTATTGTCTCTTGTATCATATAAAACTGGAAACATACAGATTTTATTGGAGTTTTTGATACCAGACATGAATGAACTCAAGATGTTCACAGACATTAATTTTTTTTTCTTAATGAGTCTTGTTTCCTTAATAATAGCTCCAGTTGCAAAAGAGGATGTAAATAACAAGGTACAAAAAAAAAAATTCAATGATATATTCAAGAACTTTCCTGGAAAGATCTACCTTCAGAAGTCGTGATTAATTAAATAGACAGTGAAAATAAAGACAAAGAAGCTTCACTTACATGAGAAGGAAATAAAAGATCAATACTTCATTATGGCATAGGAGGTACATTTCCAAATGAAAGTTTAATGTGTTTTACATCTGATAAAATTCCCGATCCATTTATTTACTGTAAATAAGCTGCTGTCTTTTGTAATGACTATAACCTTATCCAAAGCATTTTGGCTTTACTAGTTTTCAGTTATCATACCATTATCATACTTCTGAAATATGGTCTTTATTTTTTCTAGTTCAAGTCTATTCTATACTTCTGTAATTTACACAGTTAATGCAATATCACTGTGTCAGTTGTCAATGTTTTCATATTTTAGTCCTTAAAATACAATTCCTAATCCATATAAATCCTGAATAAGCACAGATTACAAAGTAACTGCTAAACAGCACGCTTATTTTGCTCTAGGGACTTCAAAGATCATGGATTCCCTTTACAAATTACACTTTTGGTTTTCAGGAGAGTTGCAGAGAATAACTTGAAACCTGAACAAAATTCTACCTGAGATGCTCAAAAAACAGATGGCAAAAATAAAGAATTTGGAACTAGGTAGTGTTTGACCTCATATGCTTTTTAAGAAAAAATCTTAAGTAATTTGTGAGCCCGGCAGGATTTTGGCAATATTGAAAGCAACAATTTTGCACACTGATTGCAGACAGAAAGACACACTTTGTATTGTAACAGAAAGGTTAATGGAAAAATAGCTCACATCAAAGCTTTCTAAGTTAGATATCTTAGAGTGAATTTGGGCAATCAGAGAGGACAGCTGGAACCAGAGTGAAGGCTGCACGCTAGCCCACCTTCTCAGCAGAATTTCAGTAACTGCATAAATTTTCTGAGCTCTGCTGTCTCATAATACAAGTAACACTAGGCCACCTTCTTTAAGCTACTGAAGAGGCACATAGAAGTAAGGACAAAAAGCCCTACAGGAGGCAATGGAAGCAGCTTTTGACATGAATTCAGCGTAAGATTTATATTTCATAAATCATGCAGTAGGGAATGTTTGATTTCAGAATTATCCTTTTGTTTCATAGTGACTAAAGTTTTGATTAAATATAGTCTTCAGTACCTATGTGTTTGCATCCTGAGCTTTTGCATTGGCCTTAATAATTATTCACTTCTTTCACAGGTAGGCAACAAATACATTTTAGAACAAACTCCTAAATGCTACCAAGCATACACATCACTTATCTTTCATATTTCCGATTTTTATAGCAAAAGACTGAAACAAATCCTGTCCACCTTCACTACTTTCTATTACTATAAAACTATTTGCGGATATTTTGCTTCAAATGTGAGAAAAAGAAAATCAAATGCTGTTTATACCAGTCTAATCACAAGTGGCTATGAAGTAGCAAAGAGTATGTTGATGTTGTGTGCAGTCTGCAAAAATGAGTCAATGAAGTGCAGCAGACAAAAGACTGTCTAGTGACTGGGCATGCCAGTGTGTGACCTGTACAGTTTCCCCATCAGCCCTTTCCACTGCCCTTCTGGCTCCCCTCTGTAATGCAGCAGCTGAAACCAGTGGTTACCACTTCAAGAAGAAATAATAATAATAATAATAATAATAATAATAATAATAATAATAAATTTATTATTGTTGTTGTTGTTATTGTTGTTGTTATTATTATTATCATCTTTACTTATTTTACCTCCCAGGAAATCTTCCATATAGCTTCTTCAACTCACTAAATGTTTAAAAAATTAAAAAAAAAAAAAGTTTCATTGCATTTGCTGTCCCCAGTCCTATATGCCTTACAATTCATCCTTTAATTTATACTTTAATTCTTAACACTTCAGGAACTGTATGACTCAGTGGGCAGAGGAATCGGGAAACATGGATTCTAATAACAGTCTTGCTAAAATTTGTAAATTATGTAGCCTCCCTGAGTAAGAATGTATTTCCTGTGAATGGTTTTAAACACAGACTTTCCCCACAAAGAAATCTCAGTGCTCCTCTAAATAAATTTACCCATGCAGTAGTTTTCTTAAAAGTTCTTAAAACAAAATATAAAAATAAACCCCAACATCTTCACTGTGCCTTGAACTTTAAAGATCTGTTATTTGAGGCAGAATTAGAGGCAAGTTGAACAAAGAATTGCAGCCAGATTTTATTTCAGGGGTAGGAGTATGTCTGCTTATTACAGTATGCAGAAGGCAGAGGAAAGACATAGCAAAGGAATAATTTCTCTACCTCTCACTTTCAGAATCATGAGATAATCACAGAATCATAGAACAGTCTGGGTTGGAAAGGACCTTAAAGATCATCTAGTTCCAACCTCCCTGCCGTGAGCAAGGACACCTCCCACTGGCTCAGGCTGCCCAAGGCCCATCCAACCTGGCCTTGAAGGCCTCCAGGGATGGGGCAGCCACAGCTTCCCTGGCAACGTGTTCCAGTGCATCACCACTCTCATAGTGAGGAAATTCTTCCTTACATCTAGTTTAAATCTGCCTCTCTCGAGTTTATACCCACTACCCATAGCCCTATCACTACAAGCATTTGTAAACAGTCCCTCCCCAGCTTTCTTGTAGGCCCCCTTCAGGTACTGGAAGGCTGCTGTAAGATCTTCTCGGAGCCTTCTCTTCTCCAGGCTGAACAAGCCCAACTCTCTCAGCCTGTCCTCATAGCAGAGGTGCTCCAGCCCTCCAATCATCTTTGTAGCCTCCTCTGGACCTGTTCCAACAGTTCTATATCCTTCTTATGTTGGGGATTCCAGAACTGGACACAATATTCCAGATGAGGTCTCACAAGAAAGGAATAGAGGAATAGAGGGGCAGAACCCCCTCCCTTGACCTGCTGGCCACGCTTCTTTTGATGCTCCAACCAGGATGATCCAACCAGGATATGGTTGGCCTTCTGGGCTGCGAGTGCACACTGCCAGCTCATGTTGAGCTTCTTATCACCCAGCACCTCCAAGTCCTTCTCTGCAGGGCTGCTCTCATCACATCATCCCCCATCCTGTACTGAACCCGGGAATTGTCCCAACCCACATGTAGGACTTTGCACTTGGCCTTGTTGAACCTCATAAGGTTCACACAGGCCCACTTCTCCAGGTCCCTCTGGATGACATCCTGTGCTCCCGGTGTGGCAACTGCACCACTCAGCTTAGTGTCATCTGCAAACTTGCTGAGGGTACACTTGATCTTGCTGTCAATATCGCTAATGATTACTGACGTATTGATAATAATTCAAACTATTCGGAGAGACTAATTTTAGCCTACAGAGCCAGTCTCCCTTGACTACTGATAGTGACCTTTTCTCCTGTTCAAAACCCAAATGAGTTTTAGAAAAGTTCTAGTGCCTGCGCTAGTGTGAAGAAATATCAAACTCAGTACAGGTTCTAAGATTTGCACTCACTTCTGAAACTTTGCAGCAAGCACAGAGATAGATTCTTCAGAGAACAATTCACATCACCTGATCAGGTGCCTGCTCTAAATGACACTCTAAAGAAGTCTCTGTTTTTCTGCTCGCTCTAAGGGTACCCTGCATGCTCGGTCCTTTTGAACTTTGTGATATGCCGGCAGTGCTTTTCTTTCTTATATGTGAGCTGCATTCAAGTTAGTGTGGGATGCACTGTAGTGCACTTGCCGACATATTAGTGTGTCAATTCACTCCGAACAAGACCTGTCCCTGCTATGGAGGCATTTTGAGAGGAAATGTGAAGAAATTAGTGCTGATGTTTTGTTCCTCCTTTGGAAATGATGCTGGAAATAATCACCAGAAATGCCATGTTCAGAGTTGTACTTAAATACAATGAATATGGATGAGAACCATATAAATAAGCCTAATGTGCTATTGTTATAATATTCTGTTTCCAGGAAAGCGGAACTCTTACCTTTGTTTTGACAAAGTTCTCAATTAATTAAGTGGTTATATTAAACAAGCATCACCTTTAAGCAAAACATATCGAGTCTTCTCTTCAGTAAAATTTTGTCCTTACTTAATAAAATGGAAGACAAAATGCACAAGGCCATTTTCATTAGCATACTGCAGTCTTGGGGGTTTTGTAAAATGAGTCCCTATTCAGATTCAGGATGTTAGCACCAAAAGCAGTCTCAGGCTTTACCCTAGATGACACAGGACAGAGTCAGAGTCCACTGAGAAATCTAATGGTCAGAATACCTATAGTCAGGAGGTCTCAGATGCCTGCTCCTTATCAAAACCAGGAGAAGCTATGTCCCTGGCTTGAATGTGGTCCAAGAACAAAAGAAAAGATGGCTTTGTATGCTTCCCTGCTTACAGCACATCTTTAAATGACTTAAATGTAGATTATTTGCAGGCATAGGTGAGTTTAATAATTAAGCAGATTTTTCTATACCAAACCCAGTTACTTTTAAGGTCCCATGTTCAGCTGTTTCCTTAATCCCAAAAGGTCAGGTTAAAACAGGGCAGGGTCATCTGAAAAAGTACACGTTTACCTGCCACCGTCATGGTAATAACAAAACATTCGTCTATGTTACTCTTTATGGCCTTACAGGACCTCATTTTTCAACATAATTAATTTGAACAGCTTTCACACTTAAGCAAAGCAGCATGCCATGACCTCCCTAGCCTGCACATCCCTTCACTTTTCACTTATATATGCACCTCACTCTGGATGCCTAATGCAGGATGAATTGCTTCTGGAAAATATGAAGCCAAAGGCAAGAAAAGCCAGGGTTGAAAATACAGAGGTTCATGACTTTCTGCCTTCCACGAATATATTGTTTTCTTTTAAAAACTGTAATAACAGGCACGTCTTAAAGGAAGGGCCTGATAGTAAACCCAGGAAAATGCTTCCTTTCTAGCTACAGTAAGGATAGATAGACCCTGATTAGCTAATTTACAATTGTTTCAAAGAGCAACGCCTCCTTTCCTTATACAGAAATGTATAGAAATATACACTTCCATTCCTTTCAAAAAAGAAACTGACTTCAGTCATTATTTTACTAAAAAGACAGAGTTCTTCACACACACAACTTTTCGTGAAGCAATCTTTTTGCTTTCTGTAAAATATAATCAGCCAAACATAACCAACGGATATTGAAACAATGGAGTACAACGGGAAAATTCAATATTTGTAACTCAGCAGACTGTATGTGGGATGCACAGCAAGTGTCTTTAATGTGCAGACCAAATGCCAGCATCAGAGAAGTCAAAATGCTACCAAGATCCTTCTAGATAAGACCACTATGAAGATATAACCCATGTCATGAAGAAATAACTGACTTTCTAGGTAAAATTCCTGACCAATAATCTGGAGATGGGATTTCATTCCTAACACTTTCAGAGGTATCCTATGACTCTATGACTCCTTTTTTTTTAATATATCTTGGGCAAGTGGCTCAACCTTTCTCACTTCCGGTGCGCTCTCAAGAAATATATCAGTATCCACAGATGCAGACCAGCCAGTCCTCACAAATCCTTATCATCTAATTTTTAACTGACCAATTAATAAGACTTTACACATTTCAGTGGACAATGCACCAGCCACTTATTTGGAATTTATGGATTGCCAGCCATATGCAGAGCATAGCTTATGAACCAATATACTCAGCAGCAGCAGGAGAAGCTTATCTGCTTCAAGGTATTATGAGGTTAGATTCAAGAACATATGCAAGCACATCATAACCCAGCCTGGAAGATGTTGTTAGAAATGCAAAATTATATTACAAGCAGCATACTGAAATGCCAAATTGGAGAATAGCGAGTAAACACAGAGAGGTGAAAGTCTACATTTTAAAGAAGCTCTGCTTCATTCGTATCAGCAGAGGTAGCATGAGTTGCATCAGACCAGGCACTCCAGTAGAAATAAATTTATATTTACTGGGGCACAGGAAAGGGAATGAAGACAAGATGGCTCCAGCCCTCTGCTATGTGCCCTATTTAGTGCAGCACTCATGGTTATTAAACTAGCACAGATCGTGCAGTGTCTCAGTTTCCAGAGTAGCTGCATCAGACCAAGCACTGAGTGAAATTACTCATGCCACTGTCAAAGGCACTGGTGAAATGCCCTTAATAACAATTCTCGTCAAGCACAGTTATGAAAACTGAGTGTTAAGAAGTGTAAGAGCAAAACATGAGCTTGTTTTTCTAGATAGTAATCCAGCATGAACGTCAGGGAATGAGAACTATTTATGCTGATGTATACTGGAGCAGACACTGGACATTAAGAAGTGAATATAAACTCTAGCCCTGAGTCCCTTTGAGCTGGAGGTTAGAAAATAACTAACCAGTAAGGGAACAGCTTCCACAACGCACTTCCAAAAAGGGGCAGTGACCGAAAGAGGACCACCAACTCCGAATGCAGCTTGATCAGTCAACAAAAAGGAGTCTATAACTTGTTCTGTAGACTCTGTGGCTTGTCAGGCTCTTCTACTCCAGTGTTTCCAATTTGAACTAATACTGACATATCTAAGAATTTTGCTGAGTGATAAGAGATGAACTCCTTGGTTTAATAGGTTTGATTTGACTTTTTATCATCATAATTTTATAATAACCTCTTAAATATCCAGAAGCAGCCTTTTTTGCTTGCTATTGCCATTCTCTATAGTGTTCGGATGTGTCTGTCATAAACAGATTTTGTCTGGGCATAACCATTGCCAGTGACAATCAGACATGAAAAGCTAAGAAGAAACGTTCTCACTTATTTCCTTGGCAATGCAGATTATTTACAGATTCTTCCCGCTTCCTAGTTTTCCTTCACCTCTACGGTGTCAATCACCTTTGAAATGATTTGATGCCCTGAGAAGTGAAAGAGAGGCTCCCTTGAGATCTAGCATTTTCTGCAAACTGCCACCATTAACGTCCATATGCTCTGATAAACACTAAGAACAGGCAACCCAAACTACATTCCTGCTTCTTTATTTTAGAAAAGTGCATGTATGTTGAAACTTTGCATTCTATTGTTAGATAAGGAGAGAAAATTGAAGCAAGTGAGTCCGTACATGAATTGCTGAGAATTTCCCATTGAATCCTCACATTTGAAAGTACCACAAAAGACTTGTGGTACTTGGAGGAACCTGCTTAATTACTCAAATGCTTCAACTAATTCAGATCGGTTCTCGAAAGAACATGCAAAAACCATGAAGACTTGTAAGTTTCACAGAAAAAACAGTTCATTGCTTTTGACCTCTAAACCAAAGCCCCCTCCATGGCCACAACCACTATTAAGATCTGTTATTTGAAAACATGGCCAGAAAAATTAAAAGCACCCACAATCTCTGATCCACATCCAATTATATACAGCAGATGATAACAGCAAACTTTTACACTCGGTAACTCCTCTAGAGGAATAATTTGGGCAGTCTTTCTGATAATTGCTGGCCATTCTTGTCTACAGAGAAATGGAAGGAACTTGTGATTGAAACCAAGATTTCATAAAGAAAGACAGTGACACTGCATAGGCCCTTTTTCTCATTCTGCTTAAATGTTTTAACTTTTTCAATTATTGCTTGATGAAAAAAAATACGCTTACACCTTTCTTTGAGTAGTTTTTATCAGGATCGAAAGACATACACTTGATCACTCTTTCTGTTTCTCTACAGTTCAGAGATGAAATAAGATGAGAGCAGCTCTGTAACAGACTGCTCCATAAATCTGTTGTGTGCCAAGCAGCAACTACATTTGTTTCATGTAATAGGAAATTAGATAGCTAAAAGAGATAAATCAAGCAATTAGTTCAGCTGGTCTAAACCGCATTTGAACAACGACCAACCTTACTAGCCTAATGTTGGAAAATTCTTAAGCAGAATCCACAACAGAATACTGGTTTACTGCAATATTTCATAGTATTAGAGTATGCTGGCAACACTGTAAGTAGAAGACAGAAAAAAAATACTGAGAAACTACAAGTGAAAAATCAAACCTCATTTGCAAGACTGCACTTTCACATCTTGGAAAAATGCGGATGCTTGTGATTACAATTTGGGATGAGATCAACTTAAAAATAGACGCTGTTTGCCCGTCTCACCAGCCTTGAAAAAACAGCATTTGTACAGGTTTTTATAGCTCTCTGCTATCTCTTTTTATACTCAGGCTGTTATTTCTGTTCACTTTTATTTGATTATATTTAACAATAATTCTGTTTCTACTGATAATCATATAAAAAATGAAGCTCTTCTCTGATATGTGTCAAGTACATTATATATACATATGTGTGTGTCTATATATATATATATATATACACTTCCTTTAGATTTTATTTTGATGTTGTCCCACCATTTTGTTTCCATAAATATTTAACAACCTCAGTGAATTCAACATGTGTCCAAAATGTCAAATGCAATAGTGACCAATCTGTAACTGTCACGTTTTACTAGCGAAATCTGCTTTTAAGGAAATGCTCTTCAGAGCCAACACATACTAAATATGACTTCAGGATCTCAATAACTATGTGTAAATAAATCACAACTATCACATAAACATTTCCAACACATGCATGTAACATGCAGAACTGGGCATTTTAAAAGGAATCCTAATCCTAATCCTATTCTCCAATCAGAAAACTGGAAGACATTCTTCCTGAAGGCTGGATTATTTCTAGTGCACCTCTTTGGTTGAAAGGTTTCAGCATATGACATCTGCACAATTGCTCTGCAAAAGATTTATGAGATTATCAGTTTCTGTCAAAAGTCAAACAAACCCAACTGTCTATAAGTATAACTCAGGATTTCAAGCTTCTTTTTGACCACGCATATTGAAAAGGATCCAGACCAGGTTTAAATACTACCAATGTCAGAATTGGTATCCAGCATGAAAAATATTACCTAATAGAATTGCAGTTTGTAACTTAAATCACAAACTACAAAAGTGCTTTTCGCATTGTATAAAAAAAAGCAGGATTGGTTGTTACCAATCCACTGGCAATATGACCAATATTCTATTAAGAAACAGTAGCGTGTTTGAATGTATAGTCTGGGGTCTTCAGAGTTCCTGCATGAGATTATGAAATAGGTTCTAATTAATAACTGAAGTACAGTTCACCAGTGTAAACTCATTTAAACCAACAGCCTAGGAACTGCTAAAAAGTCTGCATAACCTGCACATGTATAGCATTTGTTCCTCCAGTGCTCAAGGGCAGGGGTGCTATATTTTCCATGTATAAAAACTGCTGAAAAGATGCTATTCCTTCTAGCCATGAGCCATTTCTCCCTGCTGCAGACGGATAACTACTCCTTGCACAAATAGGTGGAGATATTGTACCAACTTCCTGCTCATCCAGCAAGACCCTCGTTAGATCTCATCATCTAACAACTTACATCCATCCCCTCCCAGGGGAGCCACCACCAATGCTCCAAGGGCAGTATCTATAGAAGACTGTTCGGATCACCTCAATGTGACCCAAAACCTACCTGCAGTCAGGGTGGCAGGATGGTGGCCAGCGCAAGGGCATGCTGCCTCACCTCCCACTCCAGCTGCCCCCCAGTCTGGGAAGCCATGCTGCGTGGGGACGGGGGTCTCCACTCGCCCCCTGCCAGGAACCCCTCTCACTGGGACACAACCCACCCCGTGTCACCACATACAGTCCCTTAGCCCCATCTCACAACCTGGACCCCTTACTCAACCCAGGTCACCTGACACCCTCCAGGTCCCTCAAACACCCTGGCCCCCTCATGTATTCCTCCAAGCCTCTCTCACACCTTGGACCCCTCAAACACACTTGGGTTTCCTCAC
This sequence comes from Cuculus canorus, assembly GCF_017976375.1. Taxonomy (NCBI): domain Eukaryota; kingdom Metazoa; phylum Chordata; class Aves; order Cuculiformes; family Cuculidae; genus Cuculus; species Cuculus canorus. The sequence continues at coordinate 9,678,826 of NC_071441.1, read as the reverse complement.
ACCCCCTGTAACCCTCACACCCTCAGCCCCATTGCACACAAACACCCCGTGTCCCTGACACCCCCCGTGCCCCTCACACACACCCCGTGCCCCTCACCCCCCCCGTGCCCCTCACATACACTCACTGTAGCCTTCACCCCCCCCCCCCATGCCCCTCACACACACCCCCCCGTACCCCTCCCACCCCCTGTGCGCCTCACACGCCCCCCCGTGCCCCTCACGCACACGCCCCGTACCCTTCACTCCCTCTCACTCACTTCCCCCTGACAGCCCCCGGCCTCCAGCGGCAGAGCCCGGCCCGGCAGCCCCGCTACGCCGCTGCCAAGCAGAACAGCTCCCGCTCCGCCCGCTGGGCGCCGGCCCGAGGACCGACCTGCACAGGCGCTTCGTGCCTCATGGCCGGGCACGGCCCCCGCCTCTTGCAGTGCCGCCGCTCACTCGCGCTCGCCCGCCGCCGCCGCCGCCCGCCCGGCTCTGCCGACAAACCCGCGTCGCGATCAGCACCGGAGCTGTCCCCGCCCCGCCCCCGGCCCCGCCCCTCGCTCCCGCGCGCCCTCGGGAGCTGTAGTTCTGTCCTCCCCACTCCCCTGTTCTCACCCGCGCTAGGGCGGGAGGAAAGGACTACAACTCCCGGCATGCTCTGCGGCGAGAGCGGCGTTGCCGCCAGCTCCCCGCGGGGCGGGGCAGCGTCGGGGTGCGCAGCGTGCTTGGCTTGCGCTGGGGCAGAAAGCGGGGGCGGAGCTGGCGGAGCGGTGCGGGGCAGCGGGAACGGTGGTGGGTGGCGGGCGGACATCGGTACCGTGGCGTTGTGCCGCCCGTCCTGCCTCCCTTCTGGTTCCCCGCAGCGGGCCCCGAGGCTCAGCAGGGCCAGTGCTCTTGGGCTCGGCGGCTGCTGGTTAGTGCCCTTCTTTTGTATGGTAACGGCCCCGACACGTGCCGTGACTTCTCCACTTCACCACATGCCATTGCCCTTCTTTCCCCGCTCGGATTTCCTCCGTCCTTTGAGAGCAGCCCTGCAGAGGAGGACTTGGGGGTGCTGGGTGATGAGAAGCTCGACATGAGCCGGCAATGTGCACTCACAGCCCAGAAGGCCAACCGTGCCCTGGGCTGCATCAAAAGCAGCGTGGCCAGCAGGGCGAGGGAGGAGATTCTGCCCTTCTATTCCTCTCTTGTGAGACACACACACACTCCGCCCCCCCCCCTCCCCCCCAGAGTATTGTGTCCATTGTGGAATCCCCAGCATAAGAAGGATATAGAACCGTTGGAACAGGTCCAGAGAAGGGCTACAAAGATGCTCAGAGGGCTGGAGCACCTTCCCTATGAGGACAGGCTGAGAGAGTTGAGCCTGTTCAGCCTGGAGAAGAGAAGGCTCTTACGAGATATTCTAGTGACCTTCCAGTACCTGAAGGGGCTACAGGAAAGCTGGAGAGGGACTTTATTATTAATAAAGTCTTGTGGTGATAAGACAAGGGGGAACGGGTATAAACCGGAAGGGGCAGATTTAGGCTTGATGTAAGCGAGAATTTCTTCACCATGAGAATGGTGAGGCACTGGCACAGGCTGACCAGGGAAGCTGTGGCTGCCCCATCCCTGGAGGCGTTCAAGTCCAGGTTGGATGGGGCCTTGTGCAGCCTGAGCCAGTGGGGGAGTGTCCCTGCCCATGGCAGAGCGGTTGGAACTAGGTGTCTTTAGGGTTCCTTCCAACCCTAACTATTCTATGATTCTGTGACGAACAGCAGCAGGGACCGGGCCATGCTGCTGTGCGGTGGCTGCAGCCCCATGTGGATGTGGCAGGTTGCTTCTGGATGGTGGCACTCGGTTTTGGTGGTGCTATTGAGTTGTCATGAGGGAGTGACAGTGAAACACTGAAAAAGCACTGCATAGTCTCCATGTGTCCCCAGTGCTGTTTTTTGTTCGAATCATGGAATCATTAAGTTTGCAAAACACCTGTAAGGTCATCCAGTCCAACCGTCATCCCAGCACCACCGTGCCTACTAAAGCGTATCCCAAAGGGATATATCTACATGTGTCTACACGTTCTTTGAACACCTCCAGGGATGGTGACTTCACCACTTTCCTGGGCAGGAAACCTACCTGACTATAGCATCATATAGAAAATAGAAATTAAGCGGAGGGTTTGTTTCAAAGACGTGAGGTATGCCATCATGTGTTTTTGCAGCTGATTCTTTCCTGCATGAAACACTGGGTGTTGCTTGTTCTGCCAATGTGGGCATGTAGACATAATGAACTTTCCTAACATTTTACACCATCTGTATGTTTGCATGCCTGCATGAGTATGCTAAGAGTTATTTTGGGTTTTTATGCTTTATTCTTGGTATTGCTTAGGTGCATAAGCAACAATCCATTTCTCTCTGAAAACAGGGCACATTATATTCATTATCAATTGCAATTATGGAAAAACACAGAGATTCTTCCTCCTATCAAAGCATTGTTGTATAGCGTTTTAAGAAAGTATTATAAATACAGTACACAATCATGAATACATTAAAATGTAGTTTTCCATAAAACAATTCTCATTTTGGAAAGTAATTTTAAATCTTAGCTAAACAGATCTTTGAAACAGTGGATTAAAATATTTAGAGAAGCTTTTGATTATAGAATTTAGAAAGCAGATACTCTGGATATATTATTCTATTATGCTTTTAAATGAGATTTACTGCAGATACTGTATTAGGAATTACAAGACTTAAAAGACACTGGATTCCCAAGCTTATCCCAAGACAGAGATGCTGCATATCTTGGCATTGATCTTTGCATTGCAGTTTCTATGCTATCTCTCACCTAAAACCTCCATACAGAGAACTATCAGGAGAACACAAACCAAGGTTACTTTTTAGATTGTTGTATGTCCTAAGCAGTGAATCATCTTCTTATTTTTTTGAGATAAAATATTTAAAGTAAACAGCGTCTCTGCATAAACAATTTTATGTTTCTTTGGTTACTTTTTAAAAGGCAAAACCCCACAAGAAGTAATGCTGAGATTTTAGTTTGCTTGTTGACTGAAGAGATGGAACTGTTTGTTGGGTTTTTTTTTAATTCCTGAAGTTTTATTATTTTTCTTCTTGCAGTAACTTTGTCCTTTTCTTTCTGTCTTCTTCAGAAGCTTTGGAAGGTGGTATGAGAAAGAAATGGACCAGAATTTAATAGTATAATGCTAGATGGAACTTAAGTTTTGCACCCCAAGCATCCTAGTCCAGTGACATGCTGTGACAATTCTTCTGAATATGCTTGTCTGAAGAGCCCAGTTTTCGTGGGGCAGGAAATCCTGTTGATTTGTAATCACTGGCTTACAATATGTTAACGTTTTTGGAATATGCTGTACTTGGAGCTCTCCTTTGTATGTAATTACTATGAAAAAGCTAATTTCACTGGGTGCTAACATACAAGGGACTCAGTTTAGAAATACCCAATTTTTTTTGACCAGGCATAGTAGAATCACTGCAGAAGTAGTCATAAACATCGGTGACTGTGTTGATTATACTACCTCGTTTTCATTTGCTAACACTCAGAAAAGTGAGATTTTTTCCATACCAAATGCTGTATTATCGAATGCACAGAACAGATTAGTTATTATTTACTAATTTGTACTGAAGCAAAAAGGGAAAAAAAATCATTTTCCTTAGGTGATGGCAAATAATCATTAAAATGACGTATGTCATCAAAAAAATCAACCTTGAATGAGCATGCTGTCAATGAGATACCTGGTACAGTCAGTCTAGTTTATCTAGTTGTAGAACAAATTGGTTTTAGAACATTTTTCAATCTTTGTAACACAGTTTTGTTTTTTCCCAAAACGCTAATTTTACAGAACACAGAAGATAAGGAATAACTTTCAGTGTGAACTAAGTATAGAAGTTCACTAAGTGTGAACTCTGAGCTAAGTATAAGAAATGTAGTATTAACAAAGAAACCAGAAAACAGCTAGTTTCTGTGCAAGTGAGTTTTTTTGCATGAGTGAATTCTGGAATGATGGACGCGTTAACAAAGCTGTTGGTCACTAGAACCTTACATAAGTAAAAACAATATAAATGCAATGTCACCTTTATTTTACAAGCTCAATGGATGCATTTTCAACAAATATTTTATGTGCTTTCAAAGTGTAGGCAATGCTTTCAAATTAACAAATAGATTTCAGAAGTAGAAGAAGCCTTAGTTAAGAGGGATAATAGTAAGGCTAAGAGAGTTAACTAATGATCATTGTTACTCTACTGCAATTTTTAGAATGAAATACTAATTCTTTCAGGTTTTGATTTAAGAAAATAAAGGTTCTTGCTAGGTACAAAATGCCAGCCATTTTGAAATATCAATACATCTTGACAATATTTTCTGTCATGTTCCCTCCCTTAATGGCAAACAGCTTGCTGTCTTTCTCTAACCTTTTAGAGCACAATATTTCTTTTACTCCTGCATGCCATTTGGACTTATCCTGTGACTGGACTTTGGATGCAGAGAAAACTGGAAAAAGAGAGTCACGGGTCTTTCACTAAGCCGTAAAGGTCATTCACCCTGACTCAGCCTGTCATATTTGCAAGTCTGGTTTATTCTTGCAAAACATAAATGATGAAGTCTGCTTTTTTAGACTTTTCTTTAAAAAAAAAAAAAAATAGACATCTTTCTACCTGACTAGGTAAACAGGAAATGTAGGGAGCAAGAAAATGGTGATAAAGATCTCAGGAATGTGTCTTTCCAATGACTGTTTTAAGCATTATTTCATCAAGAAGTAAGCATAAATTAGCAAAGTACAGTTCTGCAATTAAAACATAAATTCTGTTGAGAGTAGATGTGGTATTGAAACAAGACAAGATCTCTCCCAATCACAGATCTTAGTTATACCACCATTGAAAAAATATCTATGGGGACTTCTTGTCAGGCTAGAAGACAGATGAACTATGTAGAATCTTGTAATAGGGTAAACCATGGAAGTTGTTATCTTTGCAACAGATGAAGATGTCTCACTGCTGTATAGATGCTTGGGTTTGTGACCTTGACAGATTCTGCAAGTCCTTAAAATCCCAGCAGTTGAGACTCACATGTCAGGCTGCATGACAGCATGTTGCTGATGCATGGACTGGAGGTGCCACAGTGGGGAATGAGAAAGCAGTGGCTAAAAGAGCAAGTCTGATGCTCATCACATGAGACTTGACAGGTCTGCATTACAATGAAAGACAAGTAAATGGTTCCTGTCAGTGATTTTTTTTTTTTTCTTCTTCTTTGAGTTCTCAGAACAGAAGACACTGACGATCTTTCCTCTTTTAAACTTTGCAACCACTAAGATAGTAACACAAAACTGAAATGCAGCGTGTTATTTTGTGGATAAGGGACCAGTGTAAATCACTACAGTTCTGCTGATGATGGAAACAAGGACTAGGGTAATCTGTTTTTGCAAGGTTGTTGCCATGGCTACTAGGTCACAGCACCAGATACACCATCACATTCCCTGCATCCTCATATTCTACATGCAATCACTTCATTAGATATAGAAAAGGGGAAACTTGCATTGTGTTTTTCATTTCTATTGCATAGCACATTGTATTCTCTGCAGTAACCACACCCAGATCTGTGGAGATCAAACAGGCCCTTCATACGTCTCCCCTTGAAAGCATCTCCCTTTGCTACATGTCCTGGAGCTGAAGGTGGCAGTACTTTAAATCTTCTCGCACAGTTCTTGGTACAAAGTGTAAATTTCAAAATCTTAAAAATGCCTGCTCAACTCTTTCCTAAACAAGGGCTTTACACTCCAGAGTCTTCATACCATTGAAGGGGAAGACTAAAATAGTCTGTATTCATCATGATGAGCAGGTTATAGAAATTATATAAACCCATGCTTGGAATTGTGCATATATAAGTAGAGGAATTCAGTAGCAGATTACATTGCAGATTAAATATGTTGTTTATGTAATGCTTTTGCAACAAGCTTTCTATTCATGGCAAAGTGTCATCATTCTAAGCCTTCTGTATGTAATAAGATTGGGTTTTTTACTATCCATGTGTTTCTGTGTCATTCATCCTAAGATCTGTCCTAGAAAAGACAATGCTCTGATGGAAGAAAAGAGCATGTATTAGTTTCTATCAAGCGTGAGAACTCTTAAACATGGCAAACAAAATAGAGTTTTGTCAGATCCATGATCTACTACGTCACAATTCTGGATGTCTTTGGATGACATTGATGGCTCAGTGCTGACAGCAGCTCAGATCAATCAGATGACCTAGAGAGAGGGATTCTGGACTACTGCTCTGGTAGGAATTTTGACACAGTTCCTCCTGTCAAATCATTTGTGCACTGCCAAAATAGTAGTTAAAACAGCATAGCAGAAAATGCTGTGTAATAAATTCAGGTGTACTAAGTTCTGCAGAACAACCGAGGAAAGCAGCAGCCATAAGCAATAGGGTTTGTTAGATGAAGGAGGCTGCTTTTTTTTTCTACTCTTGGTGAAAGGCTGGTTGGTTAAAGAAATAATCTTACTGATTTTGTCAGTATATACATACACAGTCAGTGAGACTTTTAGAGGTGTTGCATTCATTCATTTTACATCTGACTTGTGTGTCTTTCCTCAGAGTCATGTTAGCATAAAGTTTCCAATAATTAGTGGAAATGACAGCAACAGTGCCACACTTCAGTAGGTTTTCTTTTCAAAGTTTCTGCTACAGTAAGTATAGACTAAAGTAAAAAAAGTCAAAAAAGTAAAAACAAATGCAGTAATAAATATATTCATATCTAGCAGTAATATAATTTAATTTTGCTTGCTTTTTCTCATCTAATAAGCATTTCAAGACAGAAACACAGTTGCTGCTAATGATATCATGGGGATTTTATCAAGCACTTCCCATGAATACTCTGCAGCTGTGTTAGAAGAGGCTGTTGTGGCAGGAAACAGCCTAACAGCTATTTTTGGGTCCCTTAGCTGTGCATGACTCAGGAAGAAAAAGAATCATTACTTGATTTTCTATTCTGCCTAGGGACTTAAAACACCAATCACCAGGCCTACTCAGACATCAATCCTTTTTCATCAGGGAGATGAAGAATAAGCCTCTGGAGCTCAGATGTGAGGATGTAATTCTGTGAGATGCTGATCCCCAGTACATCTCATTAACTTTCAGTTAGAGGCATCCACCTTCTCTCAGGTCTGAGATCTTAGGCTGAAATTCAAAACCAAGAAAGGAACCTCAAGTTGGCCTTTAAAAGTCACATCAACTTCATAAGCATAATTGGAAGTCTTTAAAAGCAGTTAATGATTTCTTCACTGGAGTAGAGAAGTTCAGTCAGTGGTCAGCAGATACTCCTTATTTCCAAGTTAAATGCTTTCACACTTCACTGTCTTCCTTGTTATACATTCAGTACATTATCGTGCTAGGGAGCTGGTAGTAGCCCCTAGCATTAGGTAACCATTATTTTCCATTAGCTGTTCTAGAGAAAACATCACATCCTATGTCTATTACCTGCTGGTGTCTCGTCATCTGTTAGGAAAAAGGACTGGGGAATCGCAGCCCATGTGAGTATGTCCAGATTTGGAATGTGTGTATCCTTCTCTTACTTTGCTCATTGCAAAATTGTACATCTCAACAAAATAATAACGGAACAGGAACATCTGAACCTAAAGGCAGATTCAGCCATAGCAACATAGTTTAGCTCATTTTGCCTGGCAGTCCTAGGGTTGCACTCATGGCATGCAGGACTGAGGGTGCAGAGGAACTAATTGGGAAGGGAATCAGCCTGTTTGCACAGTCTGTCCCAAGTGCTCTAGAACCTGCAAAATATGTAGAAAGTAAGACCATAAAGGCAGGCAAAGATGGGATATGGTAGATTGATACTTTGCAAAAGAACCCAGTTCCACCAGCGTGACTTCTGCATAAGGTACCGAGCAAAATATTGGTAGCTGGCCAAAGAGTCCAGTTAGCTATTCACTACAGAAAACGTTATGTCATTTTAAGACATTGCACAGATTTGGTGAATTTATGACCAGAGCTGATCATGGACACTCACACAAGTCATTCTATTAGCTCTTCTTTTACAGTAACAATCTCTAGCAAGGACATGTAATGGGCAGTCTTCAGGCAAGGATCCCTTACACTGCCATGCTGCAGTGAAACTCTCATCACAGTCAGCTTCCACGTTCCTCATTTTTAGGGTGCCTAAGTACAGCCTAATCTGCATACATATTTAGTTCTCACAAGTGCAAACAAAATGCCAGGCTGCGTGTTCTGGAAGAATGACTGTGGTTGGAAATTTGTTTGAAAGTGGGTTTGGGTTCTGCCTTTTCCACTGATTTATTGTGTGGCCTTACGGAAGTGTCTGTCTCTCCATTTCGTTTTATGTAATCTTGAAAAACCAAGAGGAAGCAAAAAAAAACCCAGAAAATATCTTGAGGAAATTAATAAGATTGTGTTATTTGAAAATGGTACTTAATATGATCCAGTAAAAGTGAGATACTTACATATAAGGATAAAAATAATAAGCAGATAATTATTCCTGAAGGAGAATATATCTATGCACTTTCTGAAGGAAAGAAAATAATTTCACAATTGGAACTGTATACTATGAGAAGCATGTTCCTGTATTTCTTGTAGCCGTGAAATGCAGATGAATGAGATTTAATGTTGTGCCGGCAACAAATTTTACTCTTCCTTTGGATTTGGTTCTCTGGGATAGCTTTTCAGACAGCGTTTTGCCAATTCAAGTAACTACAAGTAAAAATATTCCTTCAAGAAACTTCAAGATTCTAGAGAATATTTCTTGAAGTCTCACTACTGATATTACATAGAAGAAGGAAAACAAAAGTCTCTGTGGTATGTACTGTTCCAAGATTACCCACTATTATATTCTAACTAGTTTTCACCAGGTCCTGATGGTTTTTGTTTAAAATTCCTTGTCTTTTATGAATAATTTTTTATGTTCTCGGACTAGGTACATTCATAAAGAAGGATTTACTTTAAGCTGCATCACATTTTAGTACATTATTCTCAACTAGTTAGAAATACAAAGCAAGGCCATATGGCTGTAGCTTCAAGAATATGAAATGTAGATTTGTGGTAGTTAATCTCATTTGTCACTAGGATTGCCTTCATAATTACTCACCTGTCAGCCTTGTAAACTAAAAACATACGTACTTCGCAATGTCAGCCTCTTTGTACTCATCCAGTGTCCCAGATCATTCCAGCCCTATGACAGCAACTGAAATATATGACAAGTTCAGTCAACCAACAGCAGCAATGAACATACTGGTTAAGGACACGTGCACATGGCATTACATCAAGACATCTACTGTTAAATATATCTTAGGGTGGCCAGAGCTGCAGCATCAGACATTAGTAAAGAGGAAGAAAAATGCACTCAGTGGGGAAACACATACCTTATCTTTCTTTCATGGATCTTTTGGCATCACACCCCTGAGCTCTAATAGCTTGCAAGAAGCTAGGTCAAAAACTTATTTTGAACTGAGCTGAAGAAAGAAGTCATCTGTTAGACCTGGATGGCCTTTGTTTTTGCTAAAGAAACATGGCGACAAAGTGTATATTTTCTATTTTATTTGAAAGGTCTAGTCTCAAAAAATTTGCAGTGTAACTAAGCAGAAAACTTATTTTCCATGCGTTTTTAAACCTTTTGATTCCATTTCTTCTGGTAATAATAAGAAGTCTGAACACACATTTCTGCCTGAGACCTACATTCACGTGTATTCTGTCATGGATGCTTTCTGAGCCTTGCAGCATGTCCCTCTCAAATGGGAATAGTTTCACTGCATGAACAATTGGTTTTACACAAGTAACAAACATAATGTTGCTTTCTAAAAGCAATGCATCAGGAAGTGAAGACAAAAGCCAGCAAGAGCTTCAATTATACAGAGGAAAAACAGATGTATCAATCAATACACTGTATGTATGTTGCAGCTTTTGACTCAGCCATGCCAAATGGCATTCAAGAGGCTGCATTTCCTGGCTTCAGAGTCAAGGATTACCACAGAGATGGCATATGCTCCTATTCTTTGTAGAAAATCACTGCATATTCTATTTGATTTGCAGCAGCAACAAAAAGAGGGTTGTCATAAGGAAGGATTTTAAGAAGCGTACTTGAGGTACCTCCACAACTCAGGAATGTACACTCTGATGCCCAGGCTCTGAATGGAAGGGAGAATGAGAAACACACCTATCAACAATGTGAGCAAATGAAGCACTGAACATTTATTTAACCTCCATATGGTCTCTATGCTTTCCTCATAGTTTTCTTTAGGTCATCTCTCCCTAATACCTTCAGTTGTTTCTTCGTCAAAACACCAAGAACAGCCAGAATTAAGCCCTGAAGGCATCTTCAATGTGAAAGTATTTTCTCTGTGTTATTCAGAATTGCCTATAGGACATATACATTCTTTGGAACAGACACAGTGGAGATTTTCATTTACATTCATATTACATATCTGTGTATTGCAGATACCCGTTCAAGTAACAGAGGGCAGAGTTGGCAGCACTCAATTGTAGCTGTGCTGTGTTTGTTTTGCATTAGATTGTAGCATCTATTCTAAAATTGGAAGTGAAAAACAAAGCAATTCATAATGTTTAACTGTTCATAACTCATTTTCCTGTATGTTAATAATATAGTTATCTTGTATATCCATTATAAACTGAACTGGTTGAAGACAAGAAGATCAAACTATTAAGAGCATTAAAAAGCCTGTCTTGCACACACAGGAACAAGCATGTTTCAAGGTCATAACTTAAATTAATGTTTATCCTAGTTTAGTAAAATGCCTGTTAGCCATGTCTTTCAAAATATTATACAAGTAGCACACAATATTTCCTATATATTGGCTGGCATTTTGATAAATTGAACAGAGACAATATAATTAACTGTGTAATTTACATTGGCTTCAATTTAAGTCAGAGCAATATTTAATTACTGGGTACACAAATAAAGCCTATGCTTCCTTTCTTTTAGAATTATTTCGGCTGAAAATATAATTATAGTTGATTAAAGAAGTGTTCATTTTGGGTCCTAGTCAAGTCATCACAGTGATAAACATGACAGTGATATCAGTGTAATTTTTTATATAAAAATTTATTTGAAAAAGGGAAACAGATGATTGTTTAAGCCTGATGGATGGATCATAAGAAGACCGAGGAGTTTTAAGATACTTTAAAACATGGTCTCTGTCCTCCACATTTCCTTCCTGACAGCGCTTTCCCAGAACCCTAAAAAAGGCTGATGTCACACCTGGACTGGCTGTTGTCTTGATACACATCTCTTTCAGACTGCTCTCAGACTCTCATTACTCTATTTCTTTTTACTACCATCTCTTTCTGCATTTACTAACAGAAGACATTTGTACTTACTTTCAAATAGATGCTGGAAAATCTGGCAAGTCCCTTCTCAAAGACTTTCTCTGGAGAGATGGTGTCAACAGCATAGAGCTCCTCACATAAAAAAAAATAAATTAGAAGGGGGTAGTGCTGGATTACGTGTGCTGCCTCTCTTTAAATGCTCTTACCCAGCAGAAAGTGAGAAAGTAGAATAATTTTACATTACTTGAACACTGAGATATTTTCTGAATCTGCATTACCTTAACTGTCAGCAAACTACCAAGCAAAGTCACGACTACCTCCAGCCATAATTCATCCATGAGCAATCAGAATTGACTCTTCACATGTAATTATGTCCAGCAAATAGTTATCTGTACCATGCCTTTGAAGGCTGCAAGTATGCCTTACCTGCTGTATCTCTTTTAGCAGACCCTCTGGTAACTGACAGAAGGAAAATCACTGCAGAAAAGAACAAGAAAATAACAGCTTTAGCTTTAGTAAGCTCATAGCTTGTGTTAACAGATATAATTTTTGCCATTACAAAATGTGCCCTGCTGAACATTTCTCCTCCAGAAACTGAGGTGAATGAGTGAAAAAAATCTGTATTTTAATTTTATTTTCCTTCAGTGATGACCTCAGTCTATTTCGTCTTCCTGGGATCCTGAACTCAGTGATCAAGTGCTGTGTAACACTGATTTGCAGACCTGACTTTGGCACTTTAGTTTGTGTGTGCCTTTCCACTCAAAGAATCCTGCCTATATGAGCTGCAGGAATGCTTAGTTTATATAGGCTAAGCTATGTAGTCTTGGCTATACAGTGGCGAAACACTGGAACGGTCGCCAAGACAGGTGGTGTGTGCTTATCCCTGGAAACATTCAAGGTCAGGCTGGACGCGGCAATGAGCAACCTGATCCAGTTGAGGATGTTCTTGCTTACTGCAGCAGGGTTGGACTAAGTGGCCTTTAAGGGTTCCTTGCAACTCAAACTACTCTGTGATGCTATGTTTGGCTTATATAGGCTTGTATAAGCTAAGCCTTCCCTCAGCTTCAGGCTGTGTGGTCAAATACAGCATTCAGAAGCCTGCAATGTGCAAGATGGCTGTAGTGTCGTAAGGGTTAACCTCCCATATTGAAATGGAGCAATGACTCCTCATTTTAGACTAAACTATCTGGACTTTAAAAATAGTTTGCTCAGTTTCCTAATGTTATTTGTTCTTTGGTCAACAGAGGCCTATTCCAGTAGACACGCTAGAAACACTTTTTGGACAAGATTTATTGGGATTGTAATCATCGTTCTTAGTGACTGTGAAGATGCCTTTAGTGTAATTGGTCCCTTGATGTTCATATGCTTCAGTTCTGTTGGTATGTTTTTTGTGTTGCAGGGATCATTCCCTTAACAAACTGCATTAAAAAGCACATGGAATTATGCTTTTGAACCAGTGAAAGAATTATTTCAGATGAGCAGCTGAAATGTTGGACACCTTCAGTACATTTCAAGTCTACAGAAGTCAATAGTTTTCTCACTAATTTTCATCAGGTCAACATGACTTTGCTACTGAGCAGTTTTTTTTTTAAAAAATGGCTCAAGACTTGTTTTCTTTTACTTCTAGCCAGCATGGCAGAAAAATTTCCAGAATTAATCTATCTCCACTCCTGTTGTTTGCCTCTTGAAGCCATGGGGATCTGTTTCACAAGGGATTCACTTTTCATATCTAACTCCTCCTGTGATACCACAGGAGTTAACTATTGCATACGAATCCCTGAATGCACAGAAAGGAAAATAAACACTCCCCATAGTCTTTGATTATATTTGTCTCAATCTCATTATCCAACTTGTTTACTTTGTTTCAAATTAAACATTTACTAAATTAAAGACTGATGTCTCCATAACAATTTTTATTTGTTTGCTACTCTTCACTGCGTTTTAGCTACTCAACAAATGTTCTTTTCTTGAAAATGTACCCTCAAAGTACTGTGGTCTAATGACAACTAAATAAGATTATCAGCATCTTTGTACCATTTGCTCCCTCCTCTTGTCATATAATTTTCAAGTACTTGTGTTACATACTTGTCCAGCAGAATATTTCCTTATATTTACTTCAGAGTATTTTCTAATACTTTTATACAGAGTTCTTCACTATGAGATAATGAATAGATTAATATTGGTACTGTGGCCCTACATTACATTTTAAATATACACCAGGTCAGCTTTTTAACTTGCCTTCTTACAACAGTTGTTCCCAAGTGAACGTCCCCCACTCCATCCCATGCTATGCAGACAGGTGGAAATCAGAGAGGTGGACATCTGGACCACTTGCATCTTCTGATCTCTTCTGCATCTTAACATTTCACCTGAAGTTCTTATTTATAATTTTACATATCAAGATATCATTTCATCAGATCATTAAATTCGACACTCAGATCCTATGCAATTTTAAGAGTTAAGAGTACTCAGCTTTGTGTGCATTTCCATGTCCTGTGACTAAATTGACACTGCTTCTCTGCTGTCCTTCCTGATAGCAATGTTGCTGTAGATAAAAAGGGACAGGAATCTTCATACAGAAATTTCATGTGTATGTTAAAGTGACTACATTAAACCCTAAACTAGGCAAATATTTTAAGTTATTAGCCAAGGCTATACTACCTAGGTTTTTGCTTTTCTTCATTTGTTTTTAACTGTCTAGTTTTGCAACAACCTGATACCTAAGTAGCTTTCTGCTATCTCTCCTCTTGCAGGCGGTCTGGTGTCTCATTTCTCCTCTGAGTCATTACTGTTCTATTGAATCCTTATTTGAGAGATTGATTTTTCACAAATCTATTAGCAAATGTTTTCTGGGTTTATTCATTTTTATGAATAAGTTAAATGTGCACAGATAGTATTGCCGGTACAGTACTTGTTACAAATCTTGCTCTGTCTTCTGGATCAATCACTAATAATGAACTGAAATCCACCTTGGCCTAACAGACTCTTGGATGAGAATGCTTTTCACACTTCCACGGATGCGAAAACACCCTCATCCAGGCAGTTCTCTCTCCAATCACTGTCATTTATGTACAGACATGCAGACAGTTTTTTTTCATTTTACACTGCTCTTTCTGTTAAGTTTTTGTAAGGCACTGAATCAAATAAGTATTAAAGTCCAGATTGCACTGGCCACATTCTCTCTTCCTTTTCTCAGGGTTGACCACATTCATCCAGTATCTCTTCTTCATACACTGATACCATTTATTATTTTTATTTCTGGTTTAACTTTGACAGACTTCATCTTCCTACTGCATGTGTCCCTGACCTTCAGGGAGGGTAATGGATATTTTTTGAATTTGAAATAACTTTATAATGAAACTTAAATACACCTTTTATTAAACTTTTTCTTTCATCTTAATTACCTCCTTACAATTACTTTAATAGCTTTCAAAATGCTAACCTTCCCTAGTCTTTACTTCCGTAGTCTTACTATCTTTACTCTTTCGAGTTCTTGATTTTATCTTAATTTAATTAAAACACTCATTCTTGCCCTTGCAGCTTGACCTCCCACACAGACACATCTCTGCCCTCCGTATTTATTACTTCCTTCCCTCAGCTTTCCTCTGACCACAGACCCCGATACACTTCCCTCCTAATTGAGCTTCAGATCTAAGAGTCTTTTGATTCTGCCCTGGCTCGTACCCTCTGTAGCCCGCTGAGTCTTTTAGGTCTGTGGTTGAATTAGCCAAACCATCCAAGCTGTGAAATGCAGGAAAACTTCTGAATCATTTCTAACGGCAAGAGAAGCCAGGAAATCCATGACAGAGGCACAGGCAAAATGAACAGACTCATTTGTGCATTACTCAATCAAATCAGAGAGTAGCAAACACATACAGATGTATCAGGTGCCCGGCATGTGCCACAGAACCATTAAATCTTGTGTCTTCTGAAGAAAGGTATGCACCATACTGCTTGCAAAGGCCGTTCCTTTCTTTTTCAAGTGGCAAAATAAACTAGAAAGCTGCTCTTGCTCTTTACCACTGACAGCCAATTTTGCAGGACTCGGATTTTAAAAGATACTTTTACCCGCCAAAAGTCCTAAAAGTCCATCTTGAAAGTGGCCATGCTCTTGCATCCCATGCGATCTCATTCCGTAGCAGAGGCTGACATTTCTTTGCAGTTCTGTGCACTATGCACTTGTTTACATCAGCACTTGCAAGTGTAACATTCCCCGAGCAGTCTGCCCGAGTGCAGCCAGTCATACGGACTTTAAATGAATGGAGAATCAGATTCCCACCTCTGACTGCTACCTCAAATACCTCTCCTAATCTCTCTACCTGAGCCTCATTACAATAATCTTATGAGGAAAATTAATTGTGTGTATACCCTTTTCTCAGAAATACTCAGCAAAAAATAATCCAATACAACCATTGTGTGACAGGACATAAATCACAATTTACTTAGCAGGAAAAAAAATCCATAGAAACAGAAAACTTAGTCCATGATTTTCAGCCTGAAGGATGTCTCAACCACTTCAGCTGGAATAAAGTGTCTTTAAAAGAGCCTACTTAAGAGCAGGCTTAAACTCCCTGCAAGGCAGTCTGTTCAGCCACTAAACTATGCTGAGGTGCTCTGCAAACATAAAATATTTGAAAGGCAAAGAGGATCAGCTTTCTTCTCATAATCCCATGTTTTCCTTACACCGATCGAGAACTTTTCATTTAACACAATGGATACGCTCACAAAACAAAAAAAAAAAAAACCACTCCAGAATCTGTAACTGTAGCAAGCCAAAAGACTTAGACAATTAAAAATATAGATACAATATAATAGATACAATATAATATAGATACAATATAATATAGATACAATATAAATATATATTAAATATATATTAAATATATAAATATAAATATATATTAAATAAATATATAAAGATTATTATATTCATTTGAGCTCAAGGAATTTAAAACCATTTCGTACAACATTTCATACAATTTTTCAAAGCACTGGCTGGTTCTTTTTTTTTCCAGCTTGCATCCTAGCAACAGCAAGCACAACTTCATTTACTTACCAGGTATTGTTGATCATTAGGGACCTTGCCTTACTTAATTTCACTGTTCATTACACGTTTCTTAAAAGGCTCTTCAATTAAAATGATAGTTTTATCAACAAAGATTAGGCAGAAAGTTTTTGTTACTGAATGCAGGAATACAGTTGTGTATCAAGCCATTCTCAGTAATTGTTAGCTTGTATGCATTTGAGTATTGGGGGAAAGTGTATTAAAGTAATGAGAATTGCTTTTAAAATAAATGACTCAAAGATCAAATATCCACATGAGTCGAAGAGCCTGACATGAGCTGCCAAAGTTCAAGTCTAGCAGCTGTGACAATTTCAAGAGATAAGGACTGGGAGCTTCTAAGTGAAAGCTTTTCCATTTCTCCCTTCCAAGTAGCCATGAATTTCACAGAAAGCATAAATCTAAAGCATGAGTTACCCAGAGAGGGTCTGGCAAGAATATGATAAAAGAGTGATCACTTTGTTACGATCAGACTCTTGAAATGTCTTTTTCTTTTTTTCTCCTCTGGATTTCCTTTCCTTTTTCAATGGCAAAAAATGGATGAAAAGTGAAGAAGCTATCCTCAATCTGCTTCACAGCTAGTCGTGCACTTGTAGTAAATGGAACTGACAGCTTACCCCTACACTGTCAGATACTCATCATAGTAAGACACTGGTCAGCAGCTTCTAATTTTTGTGAAACTGCAATTTTTTTCTACCCATTTCTGTGGGTAGAAAATATCTCAAAATAATGTTACACTTCCCTGTTAAAAATTTAATTAAAAATCCATTGTCCTCTAGTGACACTTTGATTTTGTCAAAACTGGATGTTACCTAACGACAGGGCTATCCATTAAGTTAATGAATAATTAGGATCTGCTTAGCAGCAGCACTGAATCTGGAGAAAATTGTGTAGGTCACAAGAACAGGACTCTGAGTATACGGAATAATGCTACTTTTCTTTAAGTTACATCTAAGAGATGTGGGATTTGGCATACAAATGAAAAAAATGAGGTGAGCGTCTTCCTATCTAAAACTTTCTGTTATCAACTATAAAATGGGAATGACTATACCCTACCAGCAGTTCTCTTTTTTTTTTTTTAAAAAAAAAAAAAAAAAGTTTCTCAGGTATACTTAATATATTGACAAGAACTATTGAAAACTAGGGGAAAAAAAAATACTGTCTTCAGAGCAGGCTCTGTGTTTGGGAAATAGATATTAAACGGAAGCTCATTAACTGAGTGTTGCCTATGTCTATCCTATCCAAAGAGAGCGGAAAAAACCCATGCAATCTGAAACTGAGATTATTATAAATGCAGCCAGACAAATAGATCAAATTTTATTGCACGGACAACCTTAATTTTGTCATTTTGAGGTGCTTGTCATATTAATAATGTTTTCTGGTTCTTATTCCATGCAGTTTGATGTTGTAAAGATTCCTACATATATTTGTACAAACTGATCTTGAAAAACTAAAGTCCGTGAAAATACTGGATCTCTATACAGATTTATCTTCCCAGGCAATGAATCTTGGCTCTCTCCTCTTGTCCGTGGTGGTAGCCATGTAACAACTATTTTGCTTTCAAGTGTAATATGAGATACTGCTCACGTCCGTTCTAGGAGGTCTTGTCAGGGCAAGACTTATGGTTTTCCCATTTCTTCTGCCTAACACTGACATTCCTCTTTGGTGTTACCTGTGAAAGATCAGGTGCTTTGTCCAAATTTGGTCTAACTGAATTACGTCTGGCCATACGTCAGCTTGTATTGAGTCCAAAGAAAAAAGGAGGTTTGCGAAGAACTCAAACACCCTTAAGCAGTGCTCATTCTTCCCTAGGCTGGACTTATGCAGATACACTCAGGACAGGGCCATAAGGATCTAGATGGAAAGGGCTGAAGAAAATTATCTCAGGCTTCTTTTCACATCACGGTATCTGCCTGCAGTGGAAATTCCCAGCAGGGACAAAGCAGAGATGAGTTTTATCATGTCACAGAAAAAAATGACATAGTACATTCCATCGCCCTGGGGCCTGAATTTTCATCAGGCCACATCAACTTGATTTTCCAGGAAAACATCGCTCAGAAGGTCACAGTGGGATAAAGCTTAGAAGAAAGGCCAGAGCTGCCGGTGCCTGCATTGCACTACAAACCACAGAACCTCCTTGGGGACCCACTGGCCCCCATCCAGGCAACAATATTTCTTCGCCTGCGATGTGTTTCACATGCAGGTCATGCCGTGTCTGATCATTAAAGCCGATGTGCCACAGCACCTGCACTAAATGCCCACAGGCTTTTTGCCATCTGACAAGGCTGAGGCACACGTGCTGGTAGTCATTCAAGTTGCTTATACCCTCTCTACAGCTTATGCCCTCCCATGCTCGTTTGGGAGAAAAATTGGAGAGCAGCTCAAACATTTTACAAATGTTTTCCCTGCCCCTTCGCAGCTTCTTATATGTAAAGGGATGGATTAAAAAAGAAAGTGGAAAGAAAGATTAAGGAAGATCTGGCCTGGATAAATGTATATCACCATGAAATCAAAATGCTCATAGGTATCCTCTACCATACTTTTTTTCCACTTCTTGTATCTTTCAGAAGTTTTTCAGCTCTTTCCTGCTCCCCTCCCACCAAACCCTCAGGCTATGCCTCATTACTGCAATCTGCTCTCTGCTGAGCTGATGGGTGTTTCTGGGCAAGTCATAGTCCATTCTGCTACTTCTATTTTCTTCCTACTGCTCTGTCCTGCAAGAGTAGAAAATATTTTTTTTGTCTTCCTTGCAAATCAGCCAGCACCTGGTGTCACATTAATAGCCAATTAAAGAAAATTCTGTTATTAAAATATACTCTTTTGAAAAGTGTAAAGAAGGAATATAGACTGAAGGAAAACACAGAGCTGGGCACATCTCCATCACAGAACACTTTGTTCGTTGTAAACTGTAACCTGTAACAGACCCTCCATATTTTTCATGCTGTTTACGTCTCACAATCTGTCCACCCCAAATAGGACTGTTGATTCAGCACAACTTTTTAGAGTGTTATTGAGGAATGTGTTTCTTGTCTTATTGTAGCTTAGTGTCCTTCCTTCATACAGATTTGCTTTCTTTTGTGGTAGTGATAGGACAGTGAGAAATTACTTCCTCCTTCATATATTA
The DNA here is from genome assembly GCF_017976375.1 of Cuculus canorus. Classification (NCBI taxonomy): domain Eukaryota; kingdom Metazoa; phylum Chordata; class Aves; order Cuculiformes; family Cuculidae; genus Cuculus; species Cuculus canorus. Next base: position 9,659,351 of record NC_071441.1, on the reverse strand, counting down.
CAACATCTACAATAACGCAGAGCTCTCCTGATTTTTATTGTTGGTCGGAGTAGCTCAAGGACTCCTCGGATCGTATCAGCCTTTCAAAGTTTTGCTGGGCCATTTCAAAGGGGTTATTTTGATCCTGAGCCAGGTGTGAGTCATTTGAAAGACCTCCTCTATCACTTAACAACAGTGTTGAAAAGTCTCCAACTGGGATACTATTTTAATTTCTGTATGAATATTGCAACACTAAAGACAACAACAGTGATATCTAATTGCTATAGAGGCAATACAAATAACCCCCCAAAAATAGGTGACACCTGAGAAACGCATTTTCTTCATTGTCGCTTCTGTGTGTTGTGAAAGAGGTGGGTGGCCATGACTACACAGATGGCCAGGTGTCACTCCTGGCATTCAGGAACTAGATTTACAGAGTATACTCGTCTTTTTGCAAGGCAAAGAATTGTTTTTATCCTGGCAGCTACTCTTCTCAGCATATCAGTACATCCCAAGCTCTGCCACCTAGAGTTGAAAGTTAGATCAGCATCATACGCTGACAACACATATTACTATTTGAAAAGCATCCAGCACACCAAATCCCTAATTGAGATTGAAGCTCTGGCATAGCAGTAACATAAGTAAATGTAGTTTGCTATGAATCCCCTTTTTCCAAGACTATGTTGGTGAGAGTCATCAAATGATTCTTATGGTTCTGTCTAAACACAGTAAATATTTGCAGGTCTGAGTTTCCATTTTGTGGGAGATCCAACCTAATTTACTTTGTTTGAACTGAGGGACATACAGCAGTGCTGTGTATACGTGCCCTGCTGCTGCTTCTGCCACCTGGGTCCCACGGTCCCCTTCTGCTTTCCAGATAATGTGCCTTGAGCACTAATACCAGAAACAATATAAAAGATCAACACCCATACTTCAATTTAAGTAATTGAGAAAATAAGATGAAAAGGAGGGAATGAAAAGAAAACGTGTGCCTGAGCAAAGAGTATCAAAACTGTTTTTTGTATCAAAACTGTTTTTTTTAATAACGCAGCTGCTGAGAAGAGGCCAGATCCTGTCAGGGCTGCCTAACACAGGCACTCTAAATGTTGCTTCTCAGTTTCGTGGTTTATTATTTGGATAATTCTCCTCTGGGTGCACTAAATTAAAGCAGAGATATTCTACAGCATCTTGGCTCAGCCAGTCTCCTAGACTTGAAGGGCCTCTAGTGGCTAATGGTGTCATTGTATTAAGTGTAACTCCTAACTCAGACTTTCAAAATATTAACTTCAAGCATTTTAAGTTGACACTTTCTCTCTGTGTATCATCTTTTATACAGTATTAATGAGGAATGAAATATTTGTTAAAACTATACTAAAATGTAGGGTGCTGATACTATTCCATATATGACAGAATGATATGGAAGGTCAGAGACCGATGCATATCATTTCAGGCTACTGAAGTACTTTATACACATGGGTCTCCCTTATACAGTCTTCCTGTATCCTTAACATCCTTCATCCGCTCTGGAGTTAGAAGACCTTACTGTCTAAAAAATGAACGATTTTTTGTAAACAGCTGACAGATGCCTAATTGATTTAGCTTGTGAGAGAGAGTGTTAAGAGATGCTTTAATTGCACTCCACAGATGTGGCTAACAGACAGCTGATGGTAGCACATTATTTCGGTATAGCAGAGAAAAGCAAGATGCGAAAAGTTTGAAGCTGAAGTCAGCAAAGATCAAACTGGAAATGATGCAGGATTAGTAGAAAGAATAATTAAGCACTTAGAGAGATAACAAGATGCGAAAAACTCCAACTGGTGGAAAGCAAGCATGGACACTAGTTGACTTTCTAAAACAACCTGAACCCAGCAGGTAAGAAAAGCTAGCTACGGCTGGATGAAACATCACTAGGCAAAATTCTCTGACAGGAGAGACTAACTGACCTTCCCTAGGCTAAGATGTTTACTATTATCTGAGATACAAGATCAGTGGTGAGAAGGGAGAAATAAAATAGGAAAAATTGAAAACACAAGGACACAAATCATTAGGGAGCTACCAAAATATCACAAGCAGGTAAACCATAGGTTTACTTATCCAAGAAAGGCTTCAGCAGGTGCACTGTCATTACTGGAGGGTAGACAGCGTTATATGAAGAGACAAGCACGTTCACTTTACTTCAAGATAGCCCACAAGAGTCACCATCCCAGGATACAGAAGTCGAGAAATCTGATGTAAGTGCCTGGTAGATTAACGTGTAGAATTAGAGGTCATTATTATTATTGACATTATGTGAAATAAGTACAGATTCTCACACATGATGATCTTACTTCGCAACTGCTATGGTGCAGTGCTTGGACAAAGCACCCAAAAACTGTGCAGAGAAACCATACCCAATGAGAAAACAGTAACAGTCTCTGAGCCACCAGGCTCTTTCAGACTAACCTTATTTTAAATGTTGCTCCAGTTGCAAAAGGTTTTTTAGCTCAAAGGTCAAGCTAATTTTAAACATTATTTCCTGTTTCTGATCAACTGTTTTGGTCAGGCTGGTTCAGGCCTGCTTTTTTGTTTTTAAAATGAGAAGGAACCCTGCTGAATACAGTAATTGTTAATAAAAACCAGCATATGCTTCACAGATGAATAAGGTATTATAGTAGCCAAAATGAGAAATCCTGAATGTTTCAGTACAATTCTCTTATTTGCACATACAATTCCTTCCCAAAAAACACAAGAAAAATGTTCCAAAATGTATTTGATAAGACTAAATCTGTGGCTCAAGATATATGGGACTCACTTTGCTGTCTATGCTCAAAGTTCAGAGTACTGAAGAAGGATTTATATGTACATAAATATTTTAACAAATGCTGGTTTTCCACTCTGGAAGCCCCATTTAAAACTTTTGTCATTTAGCCTAGATTTTTTGTACTTTTCTTTGCATGTCTGCTGAATTAACACTGTCCTTTATGGAAATTAAATTACTATCATGGATCTTACTGGGAATGGCAGTAACTGGCAGAAAACAGGAGATGTAATAATCCTTGACCTATTTCTGGGATTTTAAGCGGCTGACGGCTGCTAAGTGCACTGTTACAGCAAGTCACTCTGGGCTATTTTAATCACCTGCAAATGCAAGGAAAAGCATGTCCTGTAATAGTCTGCTTTCAGGGGGATTGACATTAGACCTTTCACTTGATTTAAGAACAAAGCAGAGACCTATCTGGTGCTGTCAAGTTGTAGGTCACTGTCAGTCTTGGCTAGCAGAAGGCAGCAAGCTGACTTTATAAACCAGCAGAAAACACATCTTTACCCACAAGGTGTTGCACTGTGGATGAATACTATTCTTCCAAAACCAGGGTTCAGGTTACAGCTGTTCAGCTCTTTAATCATGATTATTAGGGAGGCTGGAATGAGAAAATGAAACGAGGGATGTTTGTTTGATTGCTTTTGTATTAGGATCTGAGGAGGAAAAAATACAATTTCATACTTGTTTTTGGAAGTTAGCCACTTTTTAAAAAAAAATTTTGTCCCTCTCTGCAATTTTTCTCTGTTGCTTTTTTCTTTAGCAGTATAATCTCTGTCTGAAATTAGATATTTTCCTCGGTGTTCTTTGCCTAAGATCTTAGAGCTTGGAAAGCTCTGCTTGTTAGAGTGAATCTTTAGCCCTCTCAAGATTTTTGAAGCCTGAAGAAATGCACTCCCTTACCCTCAAGGAAGACACACACAAAAGGCCACCCAGTTAATTTGGGCCACCTAGCCAAATTACATCCTTCCAAGATGAATGGAGATCAAATCAGATATCACAATTTGACATAGTATATGAGCAGATCTGTCATCACTGTAAATCAGAGCCACCTTGTCACCTTATTAAAAACTGAGAAAAACAAAACACAATTGGGGCAGTCTTCATATGCTCTATTGAAATTTCTGTCCAGCAAAAGCAAAAAACAACCTTTCATCTAGTGTTTCTTTCTATGCACAATTTCCATAAGATGAGGAGATAAAAATCTTATTTATGTCTTTTAGCAGCACAACAAACATGAACCATCTGTAGATGTAAATGTTGGGAAGCCTGGGGAATATGCAAACTTCAATTCAGAGTGAATTAATTAATGGAAGCTCATTTTAATATCACTGGCTCTTCTCTAGATACTGAGCAAAACCAAAGAATGTAACTGGCATACTTATCCTATCCACTACTTGCAAAAATGCTCCTGTGAGGTGTCAGACTTATAGAGATGTCTGGGATCAGGGTAAAAGGGTATGTGATCTGCACCAAACAGCTGCAATTGTTATTCCAGCTCCCAGGCAACAGAAGCAAACCTAAATCTGATGAGGAATGTGGGTCACTGCTGGGTTTAGTAAAAAAAAAAATCCCAAAGGCAATAAAAACCCTGAATATTTCATATTCTCTGATGCGTTTCATCACAGTTGCCAATTACTTCAAAGTAATCAGAGACTTGGAAGTTTCTTCTGAATAAACAGCTGAGCCATTGCAAGATATTGAGCTTTGCATCAGGAATCCATCTTGTATCAGAATGCGCCACCAGTTCCTCTGGGCTTGAGTTTCCCCTGTAGGGACATTGTTCTTGCAAATAAAGCTCAGATACAGATATTTACAACAATTAGGGAATAATAGAGAAAAAATTGAAACTTTCTTCATGAGAGCTGCAGATCAACCTGCTAAGTATACAGCCCAAGGGTACAATGTCAGAAAGGAGGTCCGGAGTTTGCACAGTGGGTGTTTGGGCAGGAAGGGCAGTGACTGGTAAAAGAGCCAATATCCACCACTGGGAAAGGACTAATAAGAGAGACAGCACTGATGATGGCACCTGGTTGATTTCGGGAGGTAATCAACTCACCAAGCACTGCAAAAGAAGATTTATTTTTCCTTTTTAAGCTGATAGACAATTGTGAAAATGACTGTGAAAGTCTGGTGTTTGGCAAGACCGGAGTGCTGAGTTATGTTAGAAATTTAAATTGGGAGGAAACTAAGCAGCAGGAAAGGCTGTGGTACTCTTGAGAAGCCTGTTGCCATTGAAGGGCCTTAGGAGAACCATCAAGTGTCAAAAAGTCAAAAGAAGGGGCATTGTGGAGAACTGCAGCATTTGAAAAGATTAGAGCGGCACAAGTATTCTATGCTTTAATTTTCCAGCCAGCCTCCTTTGATAACCAGCCTATATTTTTAAACAGATCAGGCTTTAAAACCTTCAACAAAATATTTCCCTGATGATTTTTTAAAATTACATAATGAAGGTTTAAGTAAGGAGATTACTAATGCTGCAGTAAGAAACATAATGCATGACTAAATTATACTGCATCTCATGTTTTGAACAGATGATGAACCCTTCACTACATAACCAGTTTATACGAGTGAGGTGGACAGGCTTTTCATAATAAAAAGGTTTTGTTTTGGGAGACTTTCCATTCCCTACAGGGAGGGAATTATGGACACAGTCCATTGACATCTCTTGATCTGGAAAATAAATTATTATGCACTGTAGAGGTCTGGCTTGATATCAAACTAAATTCAATGGAATAATGGCATCATAGTGAAAGCTGAAGTTTCCAGTTTCACTGGTTCCTCCTTCTCTCCCCTGATTTGTTTTCTGTGGGTAGACAGCATGTTTTGCTATGTACAAATTTAGGTGCGAGAATCCCTTCTTCTTCTCTTTAGCCTTAGTCTGCCCTATATTTGAAGTAAACACTGTTCTACCTGATCCTATTTAACCCTAAATACCCTGAAGTGCCATTTGAGTAAGGTTTAAAGTTTGTACTTGAATGAATTTCACCTACACAGAAAGGGCCAAAACACAAATGATGTTAATATGGATCTGATCTGAAGGTGGGGATTATTTCTACATGGCTTTTTATGACGTGAATTGGAAGTAAGATATCAGACAAATGCTGCTATGCATGCAAGCTGCTACCCAAACCACTGCTATCCTGAAGATGAAGTTACTGCCGAAATGGCAGTAAGACCTTTCTTACACCTTCTTCCTGCAGCAAAAAATATAAAATGCAGATGTGAGATGGCTAGCCATGAGATGGCACAAAGTCTGGCATGGCAGAGTGGGAAGAGGTCCTGTGGACCAGTACATAAAGGGCTGATGCTTTCACTGCCTGCTGTCACTGAGTCCTTAAATGGTCTCCGTACATGTCCAGTCCCTCCTTTTGGAGGAATATCCATTAGAAACCCACAAACATCCATTCCACCCTTGGGCCTGTCAAAGTGATCCTCAGTGACACAGCTGTCATTTTTGTGAGGAAGTGCTGAGAACAGCAAAAATCAAAGCCAAACACTGCCCTGTAACACTGGGGGACAGGAAATTCTCATCCATGGGATCTTGAATGTTCTCAAGTTGTATAATCTTCTTTGAATTACAGAATCATAGAATAGTTTGGGTTGGAACAGACTTTAAAGATCATCTAGTTCCAACCCCCCTGCCATGGGCAGGGACACCTCCCACCAGACCAGGCTGCCCAAAGCCGCATCCAACCGGCCTTGAACACCTCCTGGGATGGGGCAGCCACAGCCTCTCTGGGCAGCCTGGGCCAGTGCCTCACCACCCTCATTGTGAAGAATTTTTTCCTAACATCTAATCTAACTCTTCTCCCTTCCAATATAAGCCATCCTCTTTCATCCTATCACTATGTACCCTTATAAAACATCCCTCCCCAGCTTTCCTGTAGGCCCCCTTCAGGTACTGGGAGACTACTGTAGGGTCTCCCTGGAGCCTTCTCCAGGCTGAACGAGCCCAACTCTCTCAGCCTGTCCTTGTATGGATCTGGGGATTCTGTTCAGAGGCAAGTTGAGCATGAGCCAGCAGTGTGCCCTGGGAGCCAAGAGGGCAATGGCATCCTCAGGTGTGTCAAGCATTGCCAGCCAGTTGAGGGAGGTAATTGTCCCGCTCTACTCTGCACTGGCGTAGCCCCACCTTGAGTACCGTGGGCAGTTTTGGGTGCCACAGTATAAAAGGGATATAAAGCTACTGGATAGTGTCCAGAGGAAGGCCAAAAAGTTGGTGAAGAGTTTAGAGGGAAAGTCGTATGAGAAACAGATGAAGTCATTTGGTCTATTCAGCCTGGAGAAGAGGAGACTGAGGGGAGACCTCATCACAGTCTACAGCTTCCTCAGAAGGGGAGGAGGAGCAGGCACTGAGCTCTTCCCTCTGGTGACCAACGATAGTACCCAAGCGAATGGCAGGAAGATGTGCCATGGGAGGTTTAGGTTGGACATTAGGAAAAGGTTCTTCACCCAGAACACTGGAACAAGCTCAACAGGGAAACAGTCATGGCACCAAGACTGACAATATTGCAGAAGCATTTGGACAATGGTGTGAATATTGGAGTTGTTCTATGCAGGGACAGGAGTCGGAGTCGATGACCTTTGTGGGTCCCTTCCAACTGAGAACCTTCTACGAATCTATGAATCTCTCTCAACCTGCTGGACATGCTTCTTTTGATGCATTTTGATGCAGCCCAGGATGCAGTTGGCTTTCTGGGCTGTGAATGCACATTGCTGGCTCATATTAGGCTTCTCATCAATCAGTACCCCGAAGTTCTTCCTCACAGGGTTGCTCTCAATCACATCACATCCCATCCTGTATTGAAACAGCAGATTGTCCCGATCCAGGTGTACCACCTTGCACTTGGCCTTGTTGAACCTTATGAGATTCTCACAGGCCCACTCCTCCAGCTTGTCCATGTCCATCTGGATGACATCTCATCCTTCTGGTCTGACAACTGCACCATTCAGCTTGATGTCATCTGCAAACTCGCTGAGGGTGTACTTGATATCACTGTCTATATCACTGATGAAAACATTAAATAGCACTAGTCCTTGTATGGACCCCTGAGGGACACCACTTGTCATGGATCTGCATCTGGACATAGAGCTGTGACCACCCCTCTTTGAATGCAACCATCCAACCAATTCTTTATCCACCGAATGGTCTACCCATCAAATCCATATCTCCAGTTTAGAGAGAAGGATGTTATGGGTGACTGTGTCAAAGGCTTTACAGAAGTCCAGATAGATCACATCCATTGCTTTTCCCATGTCCATTGATGTGGATACCCCATCATAGAAAGCCGCTAGGTTGGACAAGCAGGACTTGCCATAAAGACTCGTGGAGATAGAATGAGGGGGAATGGGTATAAACTGGAGAGGGGCAGATTAAGACTAGACATTAGGAAGAATTTCTTCACTGTGAGAGTGGTGAAACACTGGAAGAGGTTGCCTAGGGAGGTTGTGAATGCCCCATCCCTGGAGGTGTTCAAGGCCAGGTTGGATGGTGTAGAAAATATATTGGAACAAACTGGACATGCTGTAATCCTAGAAGCCTGCTTGCACAACCCTGCCTATGACGATCAGTAGAAAGGAATGTGCTAAAGTATCAGCGTTTAGACACAAAGGCCTATAGTCAGTTCTTAGATACAAAGCCTTAGTATAAGGCTTCAAGGTTGTGATGTTTTCTGAGAGCTTTGCTATCTCATGAGAATGAGGAGGCTGGCTTGATAAAGTCAGAACCAGGCATGGGAACCGGCTGCGTAGTTTAACAGTTTGACTTTACAATTAGAATATATTGTAAATATTCTGATTCCATGGAAACATGCACTCTGATTATCTGTATAAATAGACCCTCAAATGTTACAATAAACGAGCAATGATCCATACCTCTATAAGGACTAGTTCATTGACTCCGGGGCTTTCCCCCCCAACAGGATGGGGCCTTGGGCAGCCTGATCCAGTGGGATATCCCTGCCCATGGCAGGGGGGTTGGAACTAGATGATCTTTAAGGTCCCTTCCAACCCTAACTATTCTATGATTCTATGATGCTATTATTCTATTACTTGCCCTTGGTGAAGCCCTGCTGGTTTCAAATTGCCTCTCTGTTCTCCATGTGCTTTAGCATATCTTCTAGGAGGATCTTCTCCACGATCTTCGCAGGCTCAGAGGTGATGCTGACAGGTCAGTAGTTTCTACTATATTTTAAAATGGGCACAACGTTGCCCTTCTTCCAGTCACCAGGGACTTCTCCTGACAGCCATGACTTTTCAAATATCACAGAGAGTGGCTTGGCAACCACATCAGCCAATTCCCTCAGAACTTTGGGATGCATCTCATCTGTTCCTATGAATTTATATATGTTCAGGTTCCTCAGGTGGTTGTGAATCTGATCCTCCACTACATTGAGAGGGTCTTTATCCAACTGGTCCACATCTTGTTGTCCATTGACCCAGGAGGGGTGAGGAGAACAGTTGACACTGAAGACTGAGGCAAAAAAGTTGTTGAGTACTTCAGCCTTCTTGTCCTTTGATACAAGGTGACCATTTTCGTTCATCAGGGGTGATACACTCTCTTTAACCTTCCTTTTTTTGGTTGACATACCTGTAGAAGCCCTACTTGCTAGTTTTTGTTTCCCTTGCTAAGTTCTGCTCCGGCTGCGCCTTGGCCTTCCTGACCCCATCCCTATATATCCAGGCATCATCCCTATACTCTGCCTCAGTTCCCTGCCACTGCTCGCACTGCCCGTGCCGTTCCCTCTTGGACTTCAGTTTGTCTGGCAGGCCTCGAGTCAGCCATGCTGGTCTCTTCGCTTCCCTGCCCAATTTCCTACCTCTGCGGACTGATTTCTCTTGCTCTTTATGGAAAGTATCCCTAAATATTTGCCAGCTCTGTTCTGTTCCCTGGTCCCTGCGGCAACTGATGGGACATGCTTGCATTTAAAGTCTTTAATGCTTGCACAAAAAAAAGTCATTGAATTGGTTTGCTGTAGTTAAAAGAGAATTGACTGCTATAAAGAGACAGGCATGTTGGTATTGTGTTGATGGTCAGACTCGATGATCTTACAGGACTTTTCAAACCTTAACAATTCTATGATCCTATGACTCTAACATAGAGTAGCTATGTTGTACATATTGTAATTCTGTGGCTTCATCTAAACTGCCTTTTCTTGCTGCAAATTACATCAGAAAGTGATGTCTGTTCCTTCTTTCTTAACAACGTAAGCTGTAGTCTTTAGGGATAAGATATTGATTTTGCTTTAACCTGTTTTACTTCTCATTTCTGTGGAACAGCAAGCTGCTGGACATCACCAGCAGCCGCACGATGTACGGTGAATGCAGTTAATGGGTGAGTGGCTGGCTGCTGCACAGTGCTCTTTGTTCTGTTGGGCTTTTATTGCTTCCAGTTGTAATTAATGACAGATAAAATTGGGAAGGAAAGAGCTGAGTAAACAAGCTGGGAGATGTTATTTTTAAATGCAGATATCAAACAATGTGAAGCCTGATAAGGAATAAACTGTACTATCCATATTAGTGCATATCTTGCAACAACAGGTTCTTATGTCAGTATCCAAATGATTGTCTGCTAAAAATAGTCTTTCTTCTACTTTTGCTTTCTTGTAACACAGGGGATGTTTTCTCTGCTTTTCCTTTTCCTCATCCACCACTGATGCAGCAGAAAGCTTCCTTCGCAGATGTGCCACCTAGAGCGGATCTGTGCTGGCAGCAACAGGTACACAGGGAGGGAAAGGAGGTGATGGCAGTTCCCTGAAGGTCCTGGCAGGTCGGGGCTGCTCCGCTCAGCCTCACAGAGAATATGGGCTTCCCAATGAGTCTGTTGTGTTTGGATCAGCAGAGGTCTTTTAAAAGGGTGTCACTTTTGCTGCTATGTTTTTAACCAGAACCCAACAAATTCGGAGTACTGAAGCTTTGATTAAGGTTAGTATGAGGCAAAACACAGTATTCAACAACTCACCAAGACTGGCTACTCAAAAGCAGCTGTTTATGCTCCAGACCTCTTTCTCATTTCTAGTCCACTGCAATAAACAGGAATTAACACGTCAAACTGAGATCTCAGGTAGCACTTGTTTAGTAATGTGTACTAAAGGTGTTCTGTGTTTTGATGAGCAAGGGATCTTTCATGAACATTGCAAGTGCATTTTAACCAATGTTTTACAAAGTGCTGGGGGATAGTTACAGTAAACAAGGATGGGGCTACTTGTGACGGCTGTAATTATATTTGGCCTACACTAAAATGATGTGATATGTTCCATGTTTTACTTGGAGAGTCAGGATACGGGGTCTCGAAATCCACTGTCCATCTCCAGAGGAGATGTTAGAAAAATATTTCTGCTGATTTCCCCAGTTAATCCTTGTGCAGATTCTGGGGAGCCCCAGCCATTATGCTGCACCCATGTACAGAGCCAAGACTGTGGAGCAACAGCTGAATGGTATTTTCCCCTGTTGCTTAAAGGTAACCATTTTTTTCCCCCCCACAGTAATATATTACTTTCAGTCTGGTTTAGTAGGGCTGAATATTTCCAAAATGTCCTAATACTTCTGTTATGGTAGTCCGGAGACTTCAGGGAAGTTCGAATACACTGAACTCAACATTGACAGCCTTCAATATTCCGCTTTGAAATGTGAGCAGTGTGATGTAGCATGCACCTGATGCTACAGGTAGGCTGCCTTTCCGTGCCAGTGAAGAATAGAAATATCTCTTCCTGCTTTTACTGGGAATTTGCTATTTATCAAAAATGAAAACATGAAACTTTAATGGTAATTCTTTGTAGTACCTTTCTTTTCTGTATATTTTCTTCAAATAAGCTTTATAATCACTCGGTTTAATCTCTTATTGTGTCTTCTCTTTCCTTTTTTTACTTCCATGTACCTCCATCTGTGCAATGTCATCTTGATGACTATGTTCTTCATGCCAATATTGTGTCAGGTCCTCTAAATCCTGCATGTTTTTTTCTCCTGATACAGCTTAAGCCATTTGAGATCTGTTTGAGCACCAAATGTGTTCAGATAGACAAATGTTCAAAATAGAACTAAGGCAGAGACGAGAAAAAATTGGACCCAAGGCACTTATTCATGCCTTTAAATGGATTTGAATTCCAGGTGTTGAACATACATGATTTGACTGTTGCCATAGGAAGTTTTTTGCATTTGGAGAAGCCGGAAGGCCTTGCTCCAGTCCTGAACTGACAAGTTGTCCATGTGATTTTGATTCAGAACAAAGAGAAGCATTGGGCCCCATCTCAGAAACAAGCAACTGAAAATACTCCAGCTTTTCTTAAGCTGTTTGACCTCCACTCTCCCTGCAGAAACCAGAGAGGGAGAATGGACTCCAGCTTTCTTGCACAGAGTAAAGTGCTGAGAAAGAGAAACCTCTGGTGTTCTCACCTGGAAGTGCCTGTACTTCCTGACAAGCTGGAGAAAGGGAGGTTGGGGTGACACAGGTGTGCTTGACATCTATTTGGAATGACTTATGACAAGATAGTTCCTAGAGCAATTACTAGTGGCTCCAGTCCACTTATTGCCAGAGAAAAAAAGTATATATTCCTCCCATGAATGGGGGAACAGTTTGATCATGTTTGCAGTTATGGCCTTCATGAAAAAATGTATGTAATCTAGAACTGAGCACAGCTGAATTTCTTGTGCCTGTGTGAATTTATATAAATGTGGGAGTTTTCTAGCATAGTGTGTAATGAATTTTTAGTTACAAGTTAAGCATTCACAAAGAGTAATGTTACTAATTAGTTTTTAAATGGTAGATGTATGTATTTATTGGGCTTGATTGGAAGTACCATAACCAAACATCATACAGATAAAGCGGGAGATGAACCGTCATACACACCTCATTGGAAAAGATTAAATGACAGCGCAGTTCAGCTCATTTTGAAGCCATTATGTCTGTCAAAGGAGATAATGGTTTGGAGAGAATCTGCAGAGGTGTCAGTGGGAAACATGCTCTTGGGGGACCAGGAATAATTCTTTTGGGGATTGTCATACCCCAAAAGGGTGGGGACATAAATTACACCTATTTGCCTTTAGATAAAAAAACTCATTCAGTATCTCTTAATATTACTTTCTTTCCCTTTGCATTATGCTAGGGTTTTTTTCCGCCAAAGCATTTTCAGTGTGCTTTAAGAAGGCTCTTAGAAGTTGCTGGCCCATTGAACCATGGCCCTGGTTTCATGGGGATGGAGCACTCAGGAACTGATTGCCAGCATACACCAGTTCAGCTGGGAAGGGAAGGTGTCATAGCCGTGGACCTGGAAAAAGCAATGCCTGAGGAAAAGATCAGAAGTTTACCTGGCCTGGAGCTGAATAGTTATGGAAAGAGTATATATCGATCGTTATTCCTTTCTCATACTGTTTGAAATACCGTCCTGTTTAGTGGTAAAAAAAAGTATTTTGCACCCAGCAAGAAGACCACTCCTATCCCTCCACTGCCCAGCATATATATTAAATCTGTGTGTTAACTCTGAGCAGCCAGAGGAATTTCATGATTAATTGTTTGGTGCCCTTCTCCATGTCTGGGGAGCTGTGCCTCTGCTGCATGTGCACACAGAACCACAGAATCACCAGGTTGGAAAGGACCCACTGGATCATCGAGTCCAACCATTCCTAACACTCCCTAAACCATGTCCCTCAGCACTTCATCCACCTGTTCCTTAAACACCTCCAGGTAAGGCGACTCGACCACCTCCCTGGGCAGCCTGTTCCAGTGCCCAATGACTCTTTCTGTGAAGAATTTTTTTCTGATATCCAACCTGAACCTCCCCTGGTGGAGCTTCAGGCCATTCCCCCTTGTCCTGTCCCCTGTCTCTTGGGAGAAGAGGCCAGCTCCCTCCTCTCCACAACCTCCTTTTAGGTAGTTGTAGAGAGTAATAAGGTCTCCCCTCAGCCTCCTCTTCTCCAGGCTAAACAACCCCAGCTCTCTCTCATGTGCACACATTCTCTCTGTCCCCGGTACAATATAAGTCAGATTTCCAGAGCAGATCAATCAGCACATCTCTGGCAAGTGCAGACCTTTCTCTCCAATATGGGAGGAGAATCCTGGTTTTAGCCACGAGGCATGAATACAACAAAACGTTAACTACAGATGAACACCATTTTTTAATCAATCTGTCTTGAAAAAGAAAAGAGTTGCTCATAATTTCTTATAATTTCTTTGTAATCTTATAAGATTGCAAAGCACGTTATAGATTTTATTATCCATTCTCCCCTGCATCTAATTTGGATATGAATGAATCAAACCTGTTGAGAGAAAATGCAGCAGATGAGTATGTTTATAATTGTTACTTGCAGAGTATCTCAACCCCCTCATAGGCAGTGCTTTGTTCCCTTGATGAAATGGCAGTTTCATGAGGCACAGAATGATGCTTACAGAATAAGTAGCTGTATTATTAAAGTTCATGGAACAAGGTATTTGCCAGTTCCCGAGCCTGTTGGTGTTCACTGAGATATGCGCGCTGTCCCTCCCCATAACACTTTTCTCTTTCCAAACCCCTTGTAATTCAGGAAATGCTGCTTGATGCAGTATCTCAGGAGGACTGTTGAATATACTGTTCCTTTTCAGACAGCAGTGAGGGAGAAAGAACCTACCTGTTACTTCAGGCAAGATGACTCGCACCCATTTGATGCCAAACTTGTTAACTTTAAAATGCACCTTGGCATCAACTTCTTGCAAAGCAACTTCTCATACAGTCCTTCCTCTGGATTTATTGCATCATTTTGTTCTTTCCACTGTCTATACAACTCAGTTACTCTCCCTTCCTCTTACTATAAGCTTATTTTTCTGCATGTTTCCATATGTTCTGTTTCCTGACGTTTTCTGAAGACAGTTTTGAGCTTTTTCCCCAAGACTGCTCCTGAATGTGGCTTTCTCTCCACTTAAAGATGTTTCTTTTCAAGCTTTATCCTGGAGCAAAAAGTGAACAGGCCACCTGAGAGATTGACTCACAGAGGCCAGCTTACCTTTAGAAATTAGTGAAGGAGAAGCTATCACACAACTGAAAATCTGAAGAGGGAAACAGCGACTAAGAGAAGGTAAGATAAGCAGAAAAATATCCAAAAAAACCCAACACCACCCCTCTCCCCAAACCTAACAAAAGAACAGTTCACAGTTGGGGAAAGCAAAGTCAGTGAAGTCAGAAAAGCTTAGGGGTCAGAACTCCACAAAGTTTTCTGCCATCATTTTAACAAAGAGGTCCTAATAGCTAAGTTTGTTTCTTGACCAGGAATGAATGTATGTCAGTGCAATGAAAAATCCAGGTATTCCGTTGTTTCTTCAGCACAGTATGGTCTATTTTACTTTTCCCTTTGGTCAGCTCTTTCTTCTCATCAGTGATGAGAATGTGCATTCAGTTCATCACTATGAAAAGTCTGTTATCTGGTGGTAATCTGTGGGGAACAGTGATATAAGAAGATAGAGTTTCAGTGAATCTGAACTATACTTGTGCTTGTAGAGCTGGAGTAAGTCCTGCAATATCTAGTAAACATTGTCAGGCATGGCAAAGTCTGTGCAGGAGAAGGAATTCTACTGCAAATTCATGTGACAAATATTTCCATGCATTGAGTCGACAGGGGAGAATAACCTGATAAGCCTGATCCTTAAGAAGTTCAACAAAGTCTGTATTCCTTAATGTGCATAGACTTGTGCATCTGCACTTCTTGGTCAGAGACCTTGTTAAGCAGTTTATCTGCTCTGTTTATTTCTGTACAAAGGCATGCTTGAGGACGAGTCTAACTGAACTCAAGATAGCTTTTAAGTGGGATTTTGATGCAGTGCTTTGTGAGGGACTGAAGTGTGTTTGAAAATGTTTGTTCCAACCACAAATGGCCATGCATATTTAATATCTTCTTATGTCTTTTTAAAGCACTCTAAGGTATTTGCAAGATAACACTCACCACATTGTTTTCCAGTTAGATGACCTTTTCCTGGTTTTTTGAATGCATATACAAGCGTAAACAGCCCATCTGACTGCTGAGAGGGCAGGAAATCAAGACTTTCTCATCACTGGACTTGTTAAAGTTGCTCCCTCTTTCTGACTACTTCAATCAGTATTGCTCTTCTAGAAGCACCTGTATTTCCTTAAGCACTGTATGTCTAAGCAGAAGCATCATCACCAAGGAGCAAAGGGCAGTAAAACAAAGTTCAAAGTTTTACAAATAGGTATGTTTTGTGCAAGTGAGTATTGGAAGATTTCCTTCATATGCTTCACTTACCAACTGGGTATTACTTGGTACCTTGACCATGAGTCCCTGTCACCATTTGACAGACGACCGAAAGTGTCTGTCAGAAGGCTGCAGATTCCATTATTCTCAAGTCTGTAATTTGAGGCTAACAGCAATGATCTACTTAATAAAGAAAAAAATCAGTGAAGTTTGTGGTGGCAGTACCTCTGCTGCATGAATCTCAAGATAAATGCCAAGCAAGGGAAAGGTAATATTTTTTACTTACTCAGGTTGATGGATATAAAACAAAGAGACAATTCTTTCAGTATACCAGCCCCTGAAAGCCTAAAATAGAAGCAGGAACTTTTAAAGCTAAACACAGACTCTGATAGGAGAAACCTCACAGTTCGCCGTGAAGGTCACTGCTATTCTTTCACTCGAGCAAGAGCCCTGCTCTACTTGAAATGAGAGCTAAACTTAGCTCAGCTCCATCTCAAAAGTCCAATAATCCAATGTTGTGGGCTGAGTTATCACATCCTGTTGCTAAACTTGTATTTGAAATATTTTTACTTCCTTTCTGAAGGCTTGTCCTTTCTGAGGTTCCACAGCTTCTTTTGGCGTTGCAGAACCGCAATAACTACTTTTGTTCATGTTTTTATCTTGTTGTCAGTTCAGTGGACTGTTATCTTCCCGCATTATTTTGTATTTGCTGTGGTCTGCAACTATGCACTTTAGACATGAAAGTGTGATGTGGCTGTTAGGCGATAAATTTGCTACAGTTGATCTGAGCCAATAGTAACTGCTCTCAAAAACAATTGTCCCACCTCTGTCAAGTAATACAGATAATTAAAGGCCAGCTGAGAACCCACAACCCAACACTGCTTAAAATGTCAGTCTGAAATACAGCTAAAGATCAGATAGAGCTAAATTTTCCCCAAACATCCCCTGTGCTGAACACAATACCTGGGTCAATTTGTACGTGTTCAACTGAGTTCTTATTCTCCTTTTTAGTACTCCTGACTTTCTCCTCTTAACACAGGTGTGCAGAAAAGCATGTGCTATGCTGCTGGGAGGCACAGATGTTTTCTAATCCCAAGCATGTGTCCAGTCTGTGGGGTGAGTGGCTGTACCCAGACAGATTCTGTGTGTTTGAAGCGCAGTATTTATTCTCCTGGCTAGTGGATTTAGTCATTATGCCAGTAGGTTTTCAGTCATAGTTCTAGCTTTGTTTGCACCTGTCAAATACTTCTCCCTGGGTTTTTAATTTGTACTGATGAGGAGCTTTATTCAAGGTAATGGCTTCCTTAGTTAAAAAGTAGATATCCATTAACTGCTTCAGGTCTTTTGCTGCTGGTGGAGTACACAGCTAAGCTCAGGAAGAGGAAAGTAACACACTGGCCTACCTACTTTCCCTAGGTGGGTAATGCTTCAATCAAAAAAGACCAAAGAGAGTTGTTGGGAAAATATCAAGTGAGGATCTTCACTTTCACACCTACCTGTTTAGGACACGCTTTTTTTCATCTTTTCTTTTACCCATCCTGTCTTAACCGCCACCACCTGCTTTCATTTCTATTCTTAAAGAGACCAGCAGACCAGATGTTCTATGTTTCCATTTCTCTATTTCCTAGATAGCTGGACTTTCACTAGAGACCATTTTTTGTCCCTCTACTTTTTTGTACACTGACTTTACATTCTTCAACACTTCATATTAGCAGTCAGGGCATGTGTAACTCTAGTGAATTAAATGTAGTGCCAGTCAATTTTAAATATGTACATAAATGCAGAAAGTACTCTTACCTGAAAAAGCTGTAGTGATCTATGTATTAAAAAAATCAAGGTTACAAACAATTAGAAAAGCTTCTAACATAGATAAGTTGGAAAACAGTTTAATGAAAAGTGCCGTTCTCAGAAGCTCTCCTCAGAAGCTCTGAACACGTGGCTCTGTCGTGTTGTATTTGATGAACAATAACTTTGATGGTAACGTGGCACTAACTCTCCTTTTTATACGCTTTTATTTAAGCCTGATGTTTTGATATTAGGGTGGTGCATAGAGGAAATCTAGGAAAGGCAATAAATGTTAACTGAGTTTAAACGAATCCCAGTGGGCAAAAGAGTACAGGATACCCTTCCTTCGCAGACTATGCAGTTGTTTCATTTGGCTCTGACAGCAGCAGCTTTCAGCCCACCTTTCATTCCTGAGGAGGTTATCTTTTCTGCTCTGTTTAGGGTTGATTCTGGCATGTCTTGTTTTGGTAGTAGAAAGCCTCTACAATAGCACTTGCAGTGCTGAAAGGAAGCACTGGCTTGTATCTAACTTCTCCGTAACCCAGTTCTCTGCAGACCATCGGTTCTTCTACCTTCAACTCTAACTTCCTAGAGTTCCTCTATCTCCAAGCACGCTTAAGACATGCAGCGCTGTCTTGCTGAGTTTGAATATTATGTACAACTGTTGAGAATTAGGAGTAATAACTTGTACTCCTGTCTGCCAGAACACTTAGTTCTTTGTAGCTATTTTATTCTACAAGCATAGCTAATGGCAGAAAATAAGGCAACAAATGCTTTCAATCTCTTAAATGCTTTTTCTCCTCCTTTGTGCTTCATGTTTATAATAGGTAGTTGGAAGTGGCCTGTACAGCTCTAGTTACTGGTAACATGTACATGAAAACCAGATATGGTTGTTCTTGAGAGAAAGTAGTGTTATGGAGGCAGATAACCAGTGGCATGGGCTCTTACCCCACATCTATCATAACTCTGTTCCTGCTTTGTCTGTGTTATCTGACCAGCAGTAACGCTTACTTCTGGTCCATGGATTCAGGCAACTGCTTTCCTACTCACAGAAAGAAAACAAGTTCTTAGCCTAATTGGTAGGAAACTGTATCCTGTCCTGTCTCCTGCAGTAGCTGAAGATTGAAATTGGAAAGGAGAAGGGGGAGCAGGAAGGGAAACACACTAACTGAAGTAGTGAAGTCTTTGTTCTGTTTAGAGGATTTTGACTACCCTTTGGCATTATTTCCTTTAACAAGGAGGTTTTATGTTTAAGATACTTGGGCATTGAGAAGGGCTACAAAAAAAAAAAAAAAAAAAAAAACCCACAACGGCAAAAGAATCTCAACAGTTCTTTTAGGGCACAAAACACTACTCTGATTGTTCTTCAGGTTTGAAGCCAAGTGTCTGTAATACTGGGCATGATGCTTTACCATCACTCAGATCTTTGTTCCTTCTGCACGATTGATGCAGTTGTATAATAGGCCTAGCAGTCTTTCATACGGTAGGAAGGGTAATTCTGGGCATAACCATTATATCACTGGCATGCGGTATCTTAAGTCCTGGTCTCATGAAGTTCCAAGCACCCTCAACAGCGTACTGAAAGCAGTAGCATCTGATGGAAAAAGCTGCGTCTGGCAGAATGAGCAGCCAGTGTCTCACTAAATATCTTGTGGACAGATACTCTGGTGAAGTGAGCACTCACGAGAATTCACGTGGCATGCAGAGGCTGAGTGGGTGTGATTCCTACAGGATACTGCATGAAGTATTTGCATGTGGTTTTGGTCATTACATTAAACTGCTTCTTATGGATGGGTAGTTCCATTGGTACTCTCAGTTCTTCCCACTGCATTGCAAGGGGAGCAAATAGAGGCCATGGAGAATTTAATGGAAAGAAAAGATGTATCTGACAGTATTGTCTGTGCAAACACCCTGAACTATTAACCTTGCAAAGTTTAAAATAACAATTTAAAGCTTTAGAACCCTTACTTTTGCAGCACTGCTATCTTTGAGCTCAGTATAATTTTTGTCTTGGTCTGGGATGTGGAAGAAAAACAAGTTAAGCTGTGAAAAAACAAAATGAGAAAAATATCACAATGTGCAAACCTGTGGTCTGACTTCACTCTTAGAAGTAGGTGTTGTATGGAGGTGTTACTGCACTTCATGACTATAGTGGCTAGTGCTGAAATCAAGCTGTGAGACATTACTCACCCAAGCAGCAAACAGAAGGAGTGCAAAAGCAGTGAGGGGTAACTTCACTGACCCTTAATTGGAGCTGCTAAGTATTATTACCCATACTCAATCTTTGCAGTGGGGGAACATCTTTCAGAGCCATCCATCCATCCTGACCACGTAGGTACTCATTAAACTCTGAAATCCAAAGATTTTCCTGCCTTTGGAGACCTAATACAGGATCTTATAGTCACAACTGCAGCCCTGCCTTTCTGCCGGCCCAGGGAACCCATGCCAAACCGGCAAGGTGGGAACAGACGTTGGTACCATACCAGACGGAATGAAAAACTAGCACAGTCTATCTGAACACTGGGCTAAGCACCCTCTTTTCTGGAGATTTTTCTGGGAAAACATATGATTGCCTTAAGCTCTTGGTAGTCTGCCTGCGTTTTAATTAGTAGATCACTTGAAATGAAACTGCAAAAGAATGCAGGTATTTGGAGGCTTTGCCAAGCTTCAAACAAAGGAAATGATAATGCATGAATCATTGCCAAAACAAATGCTTTGCACTAGCTTTGCAGTGAGCTATGGAGGACAAATGGTATCACACTTTTGTGTGAGGATAACCTGTCATGATAAAACCCTGCAAGGGAAGTGACGCACTGAAACTGCATGGCAGCTTCAGAGCGAATGTTTAGTTCTGTATCTAGTTCAGCTTTTATGTGTTTTACACATTATATGGTAAGCCTTCGACACTAAATACCCCACAGGCTATGAAATGAGTACTTCACTGGAAGCACAGAAAAGCACAGCACAGTAACTGGAGAACGGGGAAAGCAGGGAACAAAAGCAGGGCATGTACAGACCCATACAGCATGGTGGGAAAAGTGGGAAAGGTTAAACTAGAAGAATGAAATAGGAGGCGATGACCAAGAAAGAAGTCAAGAGGAGAAATGAGACTTAGTCAATCACTAAAATACAGTAAGCTTAGGAATGTTGTTTCCAGACATAGCTGCTCTGCAGACAACTACTCTCTCCTCTGACAAGTCACAGATGATCGTGAAGCTCTTTGGGTAAAAGTCACATTTTTAATAACACAGTTTGTACAGGGTAACGTTCTAGAAATAAGCTATGCAATTTTTTATCACCTGTATATGTTGGGACATAAGCCAGTGACCATGCTATTCATGGGGCTTATTAGTTTGTCCCATCTTTAAGTTCAACACACTTGTTCAGGCAAACTGTCATAACTTCATTTCGGCAGCTGAGGGCACTCCATGACCAGCAAAGTGGAAAACACCGTCCTGCCGATGTCTCACTCCAGGCGGGAGAGCAGGCGTTGTGATGGCACAAAGCAAGTGATGAGGCCAGAGGGATGAAAGGTCAGCTCGGGGTGCCACTGGAGCCCAGCATGGACTGCAGGGCTGTCAGGGTGTGTGACTACAGGAGGAGAGTAAATTGGCTCAGAACGGCATATTGGTGGTGGGAAAGTGCATTAGTGGTATCTGTAGGAAGGCCAGTTGTGAGACAGTCTGGAGGCCAGGCAAAAGGCATTGATATTGATTTCACATCAGGACTTAGGTGCCCTGGCACATTTGTGACTGTGAACAGTGCCAAGGCTCTGAAAATCTAAGCCTTCGTGCATCTCTTTTTCCCAATGCTAGGGTAAGAACAAGTGGTTCCTGCCAAGAACTCCTTCCCACAAGCCCGTAATTAGGTCACTTATGACTCTGTCAAATTCCCATTCCTCATTTGACCCAGGGATTTATGTACACCCAGGCTTTCCAGACCCTTGATAATCAGGCTTTTATGAAAAAGCTGTGCACTTGTGTCAAAATGAAGCTGTAGGGATAAGGGATTACTTCTGGAGCCAGAGACAGAAGGCATGTCTGAAGCGTGAGTTCAGCCTACACTTGCTCTGTTTCTTGGCAGGGTAACTGCAGTGCTGCAGACTGATTTGGCTACAAAGCAGCGGCTATCTTAGCTAGCTTGCAAATGAGCTTCGTTCTTCAAACGACCAGGCTTCAGGTACACTTGAGCACTCTGCTGATGCAACTTGGAAAAAAAAGTGGAAGATTAGGAGCACTGCCTAGGATGGCTTTCCTGTTGCAATATATGAAATGGTCAGTTTCAAGCCTTTATTTTGATGTTATTTTGTCCAGGAGATGGCTTTAGAAGGAAAAACTCAAACATATTAATCACAAAATATGCAGTAGCTGTCCACAGAAGCTAAGAGATGTAAGTAATGTAAGTGTAAGAAACGTAAGTGCCAGTTCATAAACTTTTAGAGGCCTCCAGAGCACTTAAGTATTGAAATTAATACCTAGAGCTGAAGTTATCTCATAAGCTGTGCATCTTTGGACTTAGAAGGCAGGGCAAAACTTGCAAGACAGCGTAAAGACTGGAGAAGATGGAAGACTGAAATTCATAGGCAGAAAGGGCAGAAGTACAATTTATCAATGCAATTAAAAATGCTGTTAACAATTCTTATTCTTGCAAGAGATTTTCCTTTGTATGCTGTGGTAAACTTGGCACCTTGAAGTAAGTATTAGGTGAATGCTACCAGTGCCATAGTGGGAGAAGTGATCTTGGAGTATCGGAACAGGCTGCGTGGGGCAGCCTGGCAGCCCCATGGCCATTTGCAGCAGAGGGATCAGAGCTTAAAGACCTTGGTGAAGCAAAATATGTGAGAACAAATAGTTCTAGTCTTGCTTAGCAACAGTTATTATGTTCAGCTTTAACCAGGTGTTTGTGTCCTTTCGAAGTCAAGCTTAACAATCTCCCTTAAACCTTTACCAGACTGTAAGCCTGTTTTTTTTTTTTACATTTGCTTTTTACCATGTGTAGTAACATTTTTTTTCCAGTGGAGGGAAAACGTGTACCTCTATCCTGCCCATTTTCCCCTTTCGCACATGCCTTTCAGCACAGCAGACCAAAGCAACTTACTGACAGAAAACAAAGCATCAAGAAAACGTGTTTACATTGAATAATTTACTTTGCAATAATGGATACTAAGTTGAATTGCATGAGGGAAACAATATTCTCTGGGGAAGACAAAGCTTGCGAGGCTAAGGGCAGAGTGGGTGCAGGACTGTGTACAGTCTATGTGTCCCAGTTTTTCTCCCTTCTTGTCTTTATTCCTATTGTTAATCACTAGTAATACTAGCACAACATGACTAGACTTTGCAGAGTGAGGTAGGAAGTAAGACAACTGCCTGTAAGAGCGTGTGTCCCGTAAAAAAATGTGGGTGGGTAGTAGATTATACAGAATTCAATGTATTTGACACTTCATCACTGCTACCTCCATAATGTAGTACTCAAGTAGGAAAACTTAAATTATTGTTTGCTCTTCTGAACTTTTGCTAGAGTTTTTGGAGGTGTTCTGTTAAAACACGCATACTGCTGTTCAACACTGTAAAACAGATAAGTTTTGCTGTTATTTTAAGATGTGAAAGGGATGTTCAGGGACTAACATCAAAATCATTTATACAGTTACAGGATTTAAGTCATTTGCATTTAACTAAGTAGACTTTTACGTTCATCAGCAACGAAAGCAGGCAGAAGTATTCCTGGTGTGTGCCAACAAGCAAAGAGTATTTCAGAAACTTCTATCAAGGAATGTCAGCATTTTTGCATCTTCAGAACTAGAAAAATGCAAAAACTTTCCTTCTATGCACTCACTTCACTCTTTAAGAATTGTCTGCGCTGAGATCCTGGACTGAACCGTCTTTGTGGCTCTTCAGAATCCATTTGTGTGCCATTGGGATGCTTAAGGAAAAGCTTCTGCTCGTGAAAGCGCGGTTTTCGGAGCCGGCTACTGTCAGACAGCTCCGGGGGCGCCTCCAGCCCCGGGTTTGCGGCGCAGGAGGGGGACAGGGCAGCCCCTCGGCACGGGGACTGACCGAGCCTCCTGCTCAGACGAAGGACGGGCCCTGTCTCTCTGCTCAGGCAGCGATCGCCATCGGAACAGCGCGGCCAGGGCAGAGCTGCAGCTCCCGCCGGGCAAAGGCCCCCCTCACCCTCCTCTGGGCGCCCCCCACCCCTCACGGCCCGCAGCGCTCCTCCCGCGCCGGGGCGGGGCCGGGCCAGGCGGGGGGCGGAGCGGGGCGGTCCCGCAGCGCCGGGGCGGAGCCGCCGCCCGCGCTATAAAGGACGAGCCTGGGCAGCGCTCGGCTGTGGGGATCGCTGCGAGAGCGGGACGGGGACGAGAGGGAAGGGAAGAGCTCAGCGGGAGGGAAGCACGGCGAGGAGCGGAGATGGAGCTGTTGCGGAACATCGCCCACCCGCCGGGTGGCGGAGCGAAGGGCTGCGAGGGGGCGCCGGGCAGGGCGGGCGGCGAGGCGCGACGGAGGAAAGCGGAGGAGCAGCCGCACCCCGCCGCCGCCTCCGAGGTCTCCCGGATTATAACCGACCCCACGACCGGGAAGCGCTACTGCCGCGGCAAGGTGCTCGGAAAGGTAATAGCCGCGGCGGAGCCCCCCCCAGGGGCGGTGCGGGGGGTGCCGCGGAGCCGGCTCCGAGCCCCGCGAGACGAGTCGCAGCGCCCCGAGTGCCTCCCGGGGCCGCGCCGAGTGCGGGAGAAGCCTTCGAAGAGGCTTCGTAGGAAGCCTCGGGGGAACCTTCGAAACCGACTTCCACGTTGCGTGCGGGGACGCGGACCCGCAGACGGGTCTCGGTTTTATCGCCTGTTTTTGATCGAATCGCCCTGCGCGAAGGAAGTTGTGCTTCTTGACTAATCCGTGATTTGGTGAATGACTAAGTGCGGGACTTCATTCATACCGGTCATAATTGTCTTTTTTTTTTTTTTTCTCGTGTGTCTCTCTAGGGTGGATTCGCCAAGTGTTATGAGATGACAGATTTGACAACAAATAAAGTTTATGCTGCAAAAATCATTCCTCACAGCAGAGTAGCAAAACCTCATCAAAGGGAAAAGGTGTGTGTGTGCATGAATCGCCTTCCTCCCCCTCCCCCGAACTCTCTTTGTGCTGGATTGCCCAGCCTTTCCCTCTAAGTGGTTCTCGTAGCTCAGCTTTGTGATCAGCTTCTGGTGTGCTCGGCTTCGTGGATGCAAGACTAACCACTTTCCCCACCCTCTGCTTCTTGTTTCTGCAGATTGATAAAGAAATTGAGCTGCATAGAATGCTTAATCATAGACATGTCGTGCAGTTTTACCACTACTTTGAAGACAGAGAGAATATTTACATTCTTCTGGAATACTGCAGTAGAAGGGTGAGCATCAGCTGGAAGAAATCCAGTATTTACTTACCTGGAATCTGCAATTAAAATTTAAGTGTGTGATTTGTAAAAGGTATTTTTTATGGCTTCTTTAGCTGTCATTTCATCGTGCATTGATTTACTTTAGCTTAAGGTAAACCTTGCGCATGAATGTTCAGTGACGTCTCTGCCTTTGTTTTTCCTCTGCAGTCAATGGCTCACATCTTAAAGGCGAGGAAGGTATTGACAGAGCCAGAAGTACGATACTACCTCAGGCAAATTGTGTCAGGGCTGAAGTATCTTCATGAACAGGAAATCTTGCACAGGGATCTTAAACTAGGTAAGTTCTGTACCTCACCGACTACAAAACACACTCCTCCAGCCCTGTCAGCATTGTACCGCTTTACACTTCTATGGTGATAGCTTAATTATTAGAATCAGTTCAGTCTGCCTTTACAGTGGAAACTTGGAGTGCTTAAGGGATGACATTAAGCATTCCTACATTAAAAAAAAAAATAAATCTTGGCTAGCTTCTGGCTTTGAACTAAGCATGACTCAGCACCTGTGGCAAACGCATTCCTACCTTGCAAGAAAAGGACTAACTGGAATTTCTTTGTCTACTAGGTAACTTCTTCATTAATGAGAACATGGAACTGAAACTGGGTGACTTTGGCTTGGCAGCTAGGCTGGAACCGCTGGAGCACAGGAGAAGGTAGGGGCATCAACAAATGTTGTCTAGTTAGTCTACTACTAATCAAAACCAAATTCATTTAGAAATGAGAAATCTTGTTCCATAGCAAAAGCTAATTGTTTCTGGGATCAAGATTTCCCCTTCCAGAAAACAGGCTGCAGAAAACTTCTGCTTTACTCTGAGCACTTGAATAATAGCAAATACCAGAGGCATTTGCTTTGGTTGATGAATAATGTAGATATGAGTCTCCTATTTATGTATCATGAAGATACCATGAAACACATCTACACTATTAGCGTTTGTACAGCTTGTCTCTAGGAGTCTTAAGTTCTTGTCAGAACTTGAGAGGAAAACCTGCCCTATGAAAAATAGCTTCTCTTTTCTTCCTATACAGACTACTAACGAGTTCTGTGGCCTCTTTGATTTACAGAACAATATGTGGCACGCCAAATTACCTTTCTCCAGAAGTCCTTAACAAACAAGGGCATGGCTGTGAATCTGACATCTGGGCCTTAGGCTGTGTAATGTAAGTATTTCACTGCCTTTGAAATGAAGTATTTTTATCACTGGTTTTGGCTTTTAAGGGTTCAAAGGGAATGCAGCACTGCATCAGTTTGCAGGCCTTTTATATATGCCTAACGCAAGTGCAGAAATGCTTAATCTTAGGAGACAGACAAGGCCTTTTCAGTAGTTGTAGGTGACTGTTGTGGGTATGTAAAATAAAGTTGGTTTCCTTTGCTTTTAAACAGGTATACAATGCTACTGGGAAGACCTCCGTTTGAGACTACAAATCTTAAAGAAACATACAGATGCATAAGGGAAGCAAGATACAGCCTGCCTTCATCTCTCTTGGCACCTGCAAAACACTTAATAGCTAGCATGTTGTCAAAAAATCCTGAAGATCGGCCCAGTTTGGACGAAATAATTCGACATGAATTTTTCTTACAGGTTTGTATTTTCTAGTGTTCCAGCTGAAAAAATATCAACCCTAAAAATGCACACTGTGGTCTAAAAACTATTTTCTGAATCTCATTTCCACAGGGCTTTACACCCGATAGACTTTCTGCTAGCTGTTGTCACACTGTTCCCGATTTTCATTTGTCAAGTCCTGCTAAAAATTTCTTCAAAAAAGCAGCTGCTGCTCTTTTTGGTGGTAAAAAGGATAAAGCCAGATACTTCGACTCACATAGTAAGTGGATTATAGCTATGCTTGAAACTTGTCTCTATGCCATCATGTCATGCTATTGATGTACAGATATGAGATAGCAACAGAGCACTTGTATTTATGTCTTGGAGCTTTCATGCATTAGGTTTGACCTCTTTATTAAGTAGAGGTGTTAGCCTGCAACTTGGGCCAACTTACATAAGTAAATGCTTCTTACAGCATACTGACAATCTATATTGCCTGTGTGTTAAGTTTGTCAAAAAACTTAACCTTTTATGATTGTATATAATGGCACAGCTATTCTGCAAGGCTATAGCATGTTTAGAAGAAGCTATTGGAGGGAGACAGTGTGCTTTCTGAAGCTCTTATTAGGCTTTCTGTAATTGAACAATAGTTCCAGAGACAGTATTAAAGTGTTTTTTATTATGCTGTTACAGACAGACTAGCTAAAGAAGATGAAGAAATCTACAAGCTCAGGCATGATTTGAAGAAGACATCGATAACGCAGCAGCCCCACAAACACAGAACGGATGAGGTAAATGCAAGTGCGGTTCAATTCAAATCCAATCACAGTTGGGTGGAGTAGCTATAATTAAATTATTTTTGACTTGGATATCAGAGCCAGGGCTGTACGCAGCATAATCAAGCTTAAATGATTAGCAGACTTGCTTTAAGAGGGCTTAACCAAGCTTCACCACAGTATGGTAGCCTTTGTAGGGAGACTATCAATTTTGGCTTTTGAGTAATTATAGCATCTGCCTAGACTGCGTTGTTGTCTGTGTGGTAACTTGTCTGCCAAGTGCTCTTTCCCATGTTCGAAATACAGAGCTTCAGTTCACGATTAACTAGGACTTCTTAAAGAATAAATTACTGAGATCTATCTCCTACCATTTAGTGTTCAGACCTGCACACAGCTGTTTTCCTGCTAGGGCAGGAGAACAGAAGACTGAATAATAACTTGTAAGATGCAAATTGGAGATCTAAAGAATGGAAAGACCTGGTGTGTTTCTTTGAGTTTAGTCCAACATAATCTTTTTATACTTGCTGGAAACATTAATACCAGTTTTCTTAGAATATAGTGTTTGTTGTGAGACAGGAGAGCCATGCAAAACTTGTGTATATGTCTTGGCTTGTGTTATGTTTGATGTCTACATGTCTGACTTGTCTTCTAGGAGATCCAGCCTCTTGTCACAACAGTAGCGAAGCCAGGAGCATTACCAGAAACAAAGCAGATTGGAGACTCTATTCGGATGATAGTCAGAGGAACTTTGGGAAGCTGCAGCAGTAGCAGTGAATGTAAGTGCAGCAAAATTTAATCTCTAATTATAAATCCCACCTTTACTTTCTTTGTATCTAAAGCTTGAAACAAACAACTGCCTTCCTTCCTGCCTCCTAGTTTTGCTCTAAGTGTTAATAGTCAATGTTTTGGAACAGTTATGGCTTTACAGTTTTAAAGGCCAAACCTCTTAAAATTACAGTCTAGTTAACTGAAAGATGTAGAAATAAAGCTCTCTGTGTCCTCTTATCAGTCTAATCCTTCTCTTTCAGGCCTGGAGGACAGTACCATGGGAAGCGTTGCTGATACAGTTGCAAGGGTATTGCGAGGATGTCTGGAGAACATGCCAGAAGCAGACAGCATTCCCAAAGAACAGCTGACAGCATCCTTTCAGTGGGTTACAAAATGGGTGGACTATTCCAACAAGTACGGCTTTGGGTACCAGCTGTCAGATCACACTGTTGGTGTCCTTTTCAATAATGGAGCACATATGAGCCTTCTGCCAGACAAAAAGTAAGAATGATTACAAACCAAACGATTCACTAAAGCACTTTAAACATCAAATACTTTTATTTCATCTCTAAACTCCTTTCTCCTCTTACAGGACTGTCCACTACTATGCTGAGCTGGGCCAGTGCTCTGTCTTCTCAGCTGCAGAGGCTCCTGAACAGTTCATTAGCCAAGTAACTGTACTGAAGTATTTCTCTCACTACATGGAAGAGAACCTCATGGATGTAAGTTCAGCACCTTCTGGATCTTGAGCTGTAAAATTGCACCAAATGTGAACTGAGTACTTATACTTATCTGCTGCTTTTCCTAGGGAGGAGATTTGCCCAGCCTAACGGATGTTCGCAGGCCCAGGCTTTACCTCTTACAGTGGCTTAAATCTGATAAAGCATTAATGATGCTCTTCAATGATGGCACATTTCAAGTAAGTTTGGTGGCATCACTGGAGAAAGGGTTTCTAAAATACTTTAATTCAATTAAACTATATAAGTGCCAGAACATGAGAGAAGTAACTCTCTCCTCTTTCGCAGGTGAACTTCTATCATGATCACACGAAAATCATCATTTGCAATCAGAGTGAGGAGTACCTCCTTACCTACATCAATGAAGACAGGATATCCACAACGTTTCGTCTTACAACTCTCCTGGTTTCTGGATGCTCGTTGGAACTAAAACACAGAATGGAATATGCTCTGAACATGCTGCTGCAGCGATGTAACTGAAAAGACTGACTCTGTTAAACCAAATGGAACCTCTTGTTCACTGTGAAATCTACAGTGGGGATAATATAGCTACTAGTATGTTGATGATGGATGTGTGGTGGTACGAAACCTTGACTGTCATAGTGTGCTGGGCACACATCTATTAGACACAAGCCTAAACTTTTATTGTTGGACTAAAATGGTGTGACAAGGAGTTCTTCGGATCGTAGTTTTCCTTGCTTCATGTGTGTGTTAAAGATAATTTTGACTTGAAGTTGGAGCAGAGTGTTACTGGTTACTCTGTAAGAGAGCATTTCTCATGGAGTTAAACTGTGAATATGCATCTGCAAAGGGAGGGAAGGGAGAGCTCCATTATTGTGGGATAGCTGTAATAAGCAGCTTCTGGCTGCTTAACTGTGAACTATGGCCATACTTTTTTTTTTTCTTATTTTTCAAAAATACCCACACTTGTGGCTGGCAAAGTGCATTCCTTGTTAATAATTTTTTTTATTTATTACAGCCTAAAGTGAAGTATTTATTACACAACATTTTTTTTTTTGGACCTTGGCATTTTGAACATAAATCTGTTGGCAATAAAGAGAATGGAAATACAAAGCATCATTCTCCACTCTTTTTACAATATAATTTAACTTGCTTTGAATTACTAAAAACCTTGCAGGTCTGCTTTCATTATGCTGCTTTAAAAAAAAGTCTGTTACAGGCCAGGATATGCGTGTGGCAGGCTTTAATGCAGTCACATGCACTGATCTGCTGCTGCTACCTATACCACTGCCCCCAAAGTAACTGCTTATGCAGCTTGCTGAGTAATGATGCAGGCCTTGTCCTGGAGACTAAAACCCAAATGTTTTCCAGATATTACATCCCAGGACTGCTATTGATGTTTCACACTGATTCAAAAGAACGCTGTACTGATGGATGATGCTCGGTGGACAGTAGTTATGATAATGAGATGTATAAGCTGCTTCCCCTTACTTGCTGTGGAAGCATTGCTCTTACTCATCAACAAACTGAAGAAGACTGACACCTCGTTCAGAGAATGAATTGTCCACACCTATCATTGCCCCTCTGTTATCTGTCATAGTGTGTGTCTTTCTGCCCATAGTTAAATGGTTACCTCAGTAAAGTAAGGCCAAAATGGTGAGAAGATTAAAGCCTGACTTGATATGAACTTTAGGCTTACTCTACTGAGTTGGTAACATTAGACAACTGGAAGTGTTATTAAAGACCACATACCATTTATAGTATGCCATAAGTTCTCTGTAAAGTAGCTCGAAACAGCTGAGGACAGCATAGAGATGGCCTGCTGCTTGGTAAAATCCCATTGTCAGTAACTGTGCTTTTATTAGAGTTATTGCCTTCCTAAACTGAAGGCAATATCATTTGTCAGTTAAACTATGCAAATAATGGAATGATTGAGAATTTGTGACTCAGAGCAGGGGGGAACGTCAACTTGAGGGCTGGGCTTATTTCTCTCGAGATATTACATAATACCTGGAACTATGTAAACAGATAGCAGTCTTCAGGAAACTGCTCTGATGCAGCAGGAAGCAGTAGTTCAATCACTTATTTGGATTAATCTTTGCATAACTGAATGAGGTCTGTTCTGAAAGGCAGATCTCAGTTGTCATCAGTATCTCAAATCACGTGAATGCAAGGAACTGGCAGTCAATGTAATAAAGTACAAAGTAAACAAACTACAGGTGTCAAGCCAAAATAGTGAGCAGAGGAGGTATCTCTGGCTCGTTTCATCTTACTGCAAGTGTGTTTAAGTGTGATTGTTTTCTTCGTATTGAATACCATGCATTAGGTAACATTGATTTACTTCTTAAGTCTAGACAGGAAGACCTAGTTGAGTTCTTCAGATGGATTCATTAATGTAACTCTAGGCAGCTCGGTGAAGTTAAATATATACTTGCTATAGTGAGGAGAATAAACTTCCCAGCTGTCTACTTTCTCCAAGAGATAATGATTGATTTTATTCCTGGGAGGCCATGACTTACTTAATTCTGCAGCACACATACAGCCACTGTTGAGCCCTTTTCTCTTAAAAAGTAAGATCTCCCTTTATGTTTACGACACCAGTAAGCATACAGTTTGTGTGCATTTGAAACACAAAAATTACCTTAGCTATAATTCTTCACTTCTTCAAATGGAAGACCAGTTACTTGTTTGACAGTCTGTGTGCTGAAGAAATTAAAAAAAGCTTTACTTCGGCTGCTATAATTTCTTTGAGTATCAAAATCATCTTTCTATGGCTGAGATTCAGGCTGGTGTAAGCGAAAATCTGACCTCAGGCATAAGGTTTTTAAAAGTGGGAGTAAAGTCCCCTAAATCCTATTGCCAGATGCTAGTTCGTTGTGGACAGTGGTAATGCACCTCACTCAAATAAAGTTAAATGAATCAGTTATTTGTATGCAATGTGTATGTGTGGATGCCTGGTGCTTTCTAAATACTCCTGTATCTTTCTGGTTAGTGCTCTGTGTTCCTACCTCACTTTTTTAATTTCATAGAGCAAGAGAGGTGTTTAGATCAGGTTAAGGAGAAGCACCCATTTTGAAATACACTTACCTCTGCCTTAGTCCTTCAGCCCAAGGAGGGAAAGCTGCTTTAAAATATCTAATATAAAAACTTGCATCTGGAACAAAGGTTCTGAAATTCTTTCCCAGGGTGGATCCTGACTTAAATAAGACACTGTAGTATGCTAATTGACCTCCTTTACCCAATCACGTAACACCCCTATTGTAATTCTGTGTATGGGAAGATTAATGTTGGAAAAGTACTCGTCCACTCCTCTATATAACAAACGTCTTACCTTCCCTTGAAAGAAAGGTATATAGTCTGGATTTTATGCTTGCCATGCAGTGATCCTAATCTTTTCTTGAAAATAAGAGAAAACACAACACAAGAGTTTAGTTTAGGAGCTTATATACTTGAATGAGTATGTGGGGATTAAAGGATTAGGTGAAAGTTAACACATAGCTTTCTCAGGTATGAGTGATGGACACAGGAGTTAACATTACCAAGAAAAGAAAGATCTCTCTCACTCTTGACAAAACATCTTTATCAAATTTTTAAATCTATTTTTGCAAATAGATGTATGTACTTGAGCAGCCCAGTGTGCTAACCTGCCAATAGCAAACAAGTCAAGGAAATGATTCAAATAGGTCATGCTTCAATGTTAACGTAATGTATTACCCAGTGATGCCACTAGTCACTGAGGTTTTCAAGAGCATTCTGTAATGCATTTAAGGTGTTCTGAGAGAATTACATTTCATTAAATCACTTCATATACTGTATAAGGTAAAAAAAAAAAAATTAAAAAAATTGAGAGTATGCTACTCTGCAATATTGAAAAAATTTTCTGACATTGTTCAGGTTACTTAGGAAACAAGAAGAAGATTCATTCACTTTAAAGCTATTTCACTATTCCTGAAAATAGTTAGGTTGGAGAATGATCCTTTAGCTGCCCATCTGTAACTGTGAATGTCCTGCCTCAGGTGGATTCTAAATGTAAATGTGAAATTTAACAAGAAACTTACAGGTTTTTTTAAGGTTACTATGATCCCCCAGCTAGGTGCATAGCCAAGGAATCAACCAGAATCATGCATGGCATAGACCGTAGCTTTGTTCTTTTTATCTGTTTTTGTACTCTTTATACCTTATTAACATCAATACTGGCAGAAATATCTTTGGTTGAATGGCCACTATGTTAGACCAATGCATAAAAATTAAGATTTTAAACTCCATTTAAATATGCAGTATTGGAAACAAATATCACAGTTCACCAGTATTTGGATATTACTATAAGAGAATGTAAAGATTTAGACTCTGGGATTTATCCAAGTAGATTATCTTCAGTATGGGAACAAAATTGATTTGAAAGATTCTATTAGAATTAGGCTAAGTTTGAAACTGTTGGTTTTCTTCTCTGCCATGTAATCATGGGAAAAAAAACAATTTAAGTTGTCCTTATGATGTAAATGTGATCTCAAAAGGAGTATTGTATTGTCTTGATTGACAATTTACTGCTCTTTCCTACTTATTATTTAAAGAAACACCGTAACTGTCACGATGTGAACATAAAAGAGATAA
Source organism: Cuculus canorus (assembly GCF_017976375.1). Classification (NCBI taxonomy): domain Eukaryota; kingdom Metazoa; phylum Chordata; class Aves; order Cuculiformes; family Cuculidae; genus Cuculus; species Cuculus canorus. The sequence continues at coordinate 9,625,799 of NC_071441.1, read as the reverse complement.
TTAAATCAACAGTATCTTTCACAGACACACTATTGGTACCAAACTGGCCTAGAAAAGGAGTTATGAAACACTTTTTCTTCAGAGGTTAAAAAGCAGTAAGGTACTTTACAGTTGCCACCACAAAGTCATCTGAGTTGGATGAACTAAATGAACTCTCCAGCACTTTGCCAGAATGTAGTGCTGCTTTCTCTTGTGGCAAGCCAGAAATTAAAATTACTCCATGCTCTGTCTTCCTTACTTATCTTGAATGATCGTGAAAATGACTGCTTATTTTCCATCGATAATTTCAAAAGCCAGATAAAAGAGAGGGTGGAACAGTGTTCTCTGTCAGTGAGTGGGTGGGTGGATGAGTGTCTCTCCGCACACTGAGACTATTAGGCAGAGATGGACAAAAGAAAATGGAGGAAAATGGTTGTTGGCCCAGAGTGCCAAACATGCATGATGCTTCCTTGCTTTTCACCAGCCTTTCCCAGTGACTTCAGCACAACCTCTGTTGTCTTCGCAGCAGAGAATAAGCCTAATCTCTCTCCTGACTTGCTGGACTTAGTCCAGAGAAATGCCATATTCTGACTGTGGATATTGAATGAATAAGTAGTTCAGATTAAAATTCTTTATAGTTCAACCACTTTCTTTTTTTTAAAAAAAGTTAGATACTTACTCAACACTGTATTTAGTCTTTTACTACTATTAATACTAGAGGTCTCAGCTAATCCTTCTTCTCTTCCTGGAGACCTCATTTCTATCTTCCCTCTGTGTTCTTTTTTCTCAAGATCCCACATTGAGGAGTAAACTCCAGTTCATTTCAATTTCTTACCTGGATTTAATATCTGTGGAGTTGATCACCTATCATATAGCTAGGTCTTTCTAGACAAAGATGACGCCAAGGTGCGCTTGTTATTGAAATAACCCTAGTCATCTTGGACTTAATTCCTGTGGTCCATTCTTCTGAGGGACTCAGTTCACATCAAACGACCACCACATCAACATTATTAACAAGATAAGTAAAAGCAGCTTTGAAGTAATCTTCTCAGTCTTACTGCAGACTCAGTAAGATCTCACCTGCTCCCACTCATTTTTCAAATGCTGATTTCACAGACGCAAGCATTAGGATCAAAGTGGTAGGTAAAATCTGTCAAACAAAAATTCTACACCTATAAAATTTTCTGCTCTTAAAAGTAGTCTCTGTAATTCATAACTTATGGTTATTGGGCTTTTCTTGCTTACTTATTATAAATAAAAACATTGGAAAGATTGAAGGAGGTTTATTGGCTTGGATTGGCATTTACTGGAGGAAATCGACAAGGATTTTCTAGAGTGATTCTGGGTCCAGTGGGTGAAGACTGATGGTTCTGTTGAGAGGAGAAGGGAGAAGTATAGTGTGTTATAAAGTAGGCTGTGGCAGAGGACAGTCAATGAGAGCTGAGGAAAGGAAGCAAGATTATGCCATCAAAGCAAGTCTGATCTCCTAAGGAGAAAAAAAAAAAAAAGCAATCTGCTTATCATCCTCAAGGCCAGCTTCTCATGCCTACCATCACATTAAGTCGTAGATAACTGCAGTAAAAAATGCATGAGAAGTACAGTAAGTGGATAGAACAGGAAAAGCTGGACTTTTTAGTACAGGGAATCCGAGGCCACTGAGACAAGCTCGTGCTAATTTAAATGCTTTTTATTATGCATTAGCACAGGCTGCATCGGTTGTGTATCATGTTTTACATATAAAATGAAAAAAAAGCAGACAGCTCAAACTCTGTTAGTGCTGAAAACCTATGGAAATGAAAGTGGATGATCTCTGCTTACAATTGAGGTTAGATATCTTGTAGCAGGCCAGAGGGTGTGATAGTGTCAGGCAGAGGTTATGGAAAGGGGAACATACACAGAGTGGTTATAGGATTATTCAGTAGTATATGTTGCTGTTTCTGTCTCTCTAAGCATTTATACTGAGCTTCTCATCCTCACATCTGATCATCTCCACATCATGTCAGTTCCTTCTTGTTATTGTTAATTATAAGTAATTAGAAGGTTAGCTTGGGAGGGTGAGTCATGACATAAGAGGGTATGTGGGAACGTGGGTTTACCGAGGGGCTCTGGAAAAGGGGAGGGAGCTCATAACAACAGGAGGAAGGGGAGGTGCCTGAGAGCCGTGACTCAGGGGATGGAGGCTTGGGAGGGACCGTGTGGGAGGGCAGTAGGGATGGCTGGTAGAGGGGAGGCCCTGGAAGGCAGAGGGGTCTGCCCTCTCTCAGAACAAACATGTTGTGAAGGAACTGAAGGCAGGGAGGAAGGAGGCAGCCAGACGAGGTGCTTGTTGGGGCAGGGGTAGGCAGCCCGTGCAGCAGGCACGGAGGAGCTGGGGACAGCCGTGGGACGAGGACAGCCCTGGGCTGGGTGTCACTGTGGGCGCAGTCTGGCGATAGCAGGCAGGCTGCTGCCAGGAGGCTGCGCTCAGTCACCTTTGCCATGTGGGTGAGGGCCATAGCAGGGTCGGCGAAGGGGAGTAGAGAGTGGTCTTTGGGGGAGAAAATAATAGCCAATAAAAGCCATAGAGGTATTGATCCATTTTCAGACATTAAAAGGGAAGAAGGAGTAAGTGGGAGCTCCTGTGTTTGGAGCACGGGAGCAGGCTTGAGTGTCATCTCATGAGTTTGTGTACAAGAAAGCAGTTAAAGATGGTGCTTGTAGGGGATGGGAGATGACTGAGAAGACACCCAGCATGCTGCACTGGTGATAGAAGTGGACATGGACCAAGGGTGAAGTACCAAGGGAGGAAAGTGTTGCTACCAGAGAAAAGACAGCAAGAGGCGTTGAGAAGGGAACAAGTCAAGTGGAGAAGTTCTAAATCCCAGAAAAATTAGAGCCTTTCTATATTACAGTGGAGCCGAGAACAAGAAGGAGGATACTTGACCTTACTTATTAGTAGCCTTTTCACATATGCTGCCAGGATTGTGGAAAGAGCAGTGCTGAAGTGGGTCAAGTGAAGGATTAGCACGGTGAAAGTGAAGGCAGAAGACACAAGTGCTGTGTCAGCAGGAGGAGATGGGAATGGAGCAGGACAGAAAGAAACAGAAGGCACACAGGGAGAGTTCCCCTCCACTTCCTGGAGAAGGTGCCATGTGAGGAAGCAACACACTTATTACACACAACATGCATCTCTGAGGAAATTAAATTTGAAGTGTTTAGAAAATTTTCACATTCACAGTAAAACAAAGGATTAACAATGATCCAGTTGGATTAGAGGCGCTAGCACTGAGGACCAGTATTGCAAGACAATGCATTACTCCTGTGAGTCACAGGTTTCGTTCTCACATGGGCCTTTATTAACTGCAAATCTTTACCTCCTGATGGTTGCCTGTGGACCATGTGAAATGAGTTGGTGGCTCATTCTGTTCATACTGAGAAGGTATCCACATTACAAAAATCATCACTGCTAATTACAAGCCATTTGCACTAATTGATATCCTTGCTGGAAGTCTTCAGAGGGAAGAAGGCTAATGACTAAACAACAGGCATGGCAACTAAAACACCTTGTTTCCATGAAGCTGGGCTCCTGATTACTCAGGGAGGCAGGGACTGTGTCAGGTGGGTGACAAGGGATAGGGCAGTTGTTGCCTGAGGTGTGTGAAAAATAGGTGGCCTTTTTAGATCTGGCCACCATTACTGTGAGCCTACTTAAGCTTTCAGCAGTAATAGGGATTTGTGACTTTTGTATGCTGTAGCTGTTCTGTACTGCTACTTGCAAAGGAGAGAGCTTCCCATCTGCAAGTGTTTGCTATAGTTTATTTTCTGATGCTTTCATTTGATTGCCTGTCTTCTGTGTAAATTACAAAGTAACTTCTACTTTCTAATTTATCCATAACAAATGAAATTAGTGTGTTCCTAATAGATTGCTTCTCTTGCCTCAGGTTTCCCTTTTCAGATAGTGTCAGACGTAGAACAGCAGTAGAAAGTAAGTCTAACTGTTCATCCTTCAAGGAGAAAAGTAAAAAAGAGAACAGTAAGTGTCCTGTATCCAGGTTTTACCAGTTACTGGCTAGTTTTAAATCATGCAGCAACTGTATAACTGGAGAAATAGTTATCTTATAGACAGACGTGGTCTTTTCTACTTAGCCCTGATTCTTTTCACAAATGGTAGATTTATACTGTGGATTTGTTGAAACCAGGATCCTGGAAAAACAGTGTGATCCTGTAGTTAAATCACCAGTTTATGTTGTGCGAATAACCTTTGTTCTACCATTTCATAAGGCTGAGTATTGGGCATTGCAATTGTAACTATGTTCATTACCAGAGGTTTATAAATGCTGTCTTTTTGCCTTTTTGAACTCTGCTAAACTAGAAAATGGAGGATAATGTAATCAGTTTATTGTCTGACATTTCAAAGTCTTCTAGAAGTTTCATTAAATTAATTCTCTCTTTGATAGCCTAAAGAAAGAGCATTTTCATATTTGTAATTTCAGTAAAGCTTATAAAAGGCTTTATGTGTGCCAGAGAGAAGGGATCAGTTATCCAATGCCTTTTACTAGTGAACAGATGTAAAACAATCAAAAAACTCCAAGTCCTTTAAATCTCATGCTTTCAAGAATGCTTATAAAGTAAGATTATATGGGGCACAGTTAGCAAGTAGAATGACTCTACGTAATGTTATCTAATGGTGACTAAATCCATAGCACAATTTTAAGTTAAATTTAGAAAACAATTTGTAGTGTTTCAGGTACTACCTAGAAAATTGCAGTACAGTTTTAACTCGATTTTCTGAATAAAGCAATAAAGAAATGTAAAGACATTTTATTACTTCGGCTGAATTTGTCTTACTGGTCTCATTTTAAAAAGGAATCTCTTTCTATGTCTATGATGAATGCTTCCCCAAAATGAAGGAATGTGAAATCATTGCCTAATTTAGAAGGAATAGACACTCCTTAATGCCTTAAATGCTTATTATAGCTAAATCATACTCAGATGGGTCACATTAGCAGTTCCACCAATTTCAGAAGAACCGCACTGAGAGAGGAAAGCCGTGTCTGTAGCCAGTGGTCTCATTAGGTAAGGGCCTGACATAGCAGATCTTTTGGAATGTGGCTGGTACTGATGATTTCTAGGGGTGACCTACTGTCTTCCTGAAGAGAAAAGACATGAGATTCCTTCTCCTGGGAACTTGCCAAGCCATTGCCACCAATGGCTGCTGTCCTCTGCAAAATCGTCCTGATTTCAGGAAATGTTCAGACATGCCTGAGGAGCTGAGTTAGGATTGCTGGTTGGAGCAGTGTGAACTAATTATAGACAGAGAATAATTGTTGAGTAATAGTGTGGTGAGGAATGACAGGAGGAACAACATTAAGATTATGTGGTCACTTGGCAAGGGATGGTGCTTGGTATACTGCAGTTAAGGGGGTTTGTTTGTTATTTTATTCTAATTAGTGTGTATGTCCTATTTGGCTAATGTTATTAAGGTATTGTGAAAGGTGTGTGTCCGGGGGATGGACCTAAGAGAATTCAGGACAGGAAATTTGCAAAACGACTCAGGACAGGCACTCTGTGCAGAGGGCATGATATGGAGTGATAGCTGTTGGACCAAGATGTAGAGGGTGCTGGCATTGGCAAACTAGAGGACATAGGCCACTGGGTCACACTCCTGGGTATGAGGACACAGTGAGGTGGTGATACGGCCTGATCTGACACCATTAATGTCAGTGAACAATTAACCTAAATAAAAAGGACAATCAAGTCTAGAGACATGACTTTTGAGAAGATGTCTCCACAGGCAGAAGCAGATGGGTCTGAGTTCATGCTCCTTTTGTTTCAAGGTGGTCAGAAGCAAGGACCTTTGCTCCTCCTAGCTGCTAACCCAAGTACGCTTTGAAAAAGGGCAGCTTAGGTATAGCATAATTAGATGGCTTGTGGATGGAGCTGGCTTATCCTCAAACTATTTGGAATGGGCAGTGGTCATCACACCTAATTGTGCCCATCTGTATAAACATACTAACTCTGCCACTAGCTCTGAAATCCTGAGTTCTGGATCTAGAGTATTTTCATGCACTGTTTAAATTTGCAGCAAATGGATAATTTGAAACATGTCCTCTGAAGTGTGAGTTTCCGTTTACATATACCACCTGAGAGCACACTTCAAAGCACTTGCTCTCCCTTGCTGCCCCACCAATAGTGTGGCTTGAATATGGAGGGGATGAGCTCTGGACCAAAGATTCAAAGGCTGGCTTGAAAAAGCTGCTTTCTGAGCATGGTACTTGTGGTTGGAATTGTGTAGCTTAGGAGAACTATTGCAAAATTTGCAATCTCTGGTGAGGCATGAGACTTACCTTTTCTGAGCTTGGGAAAGTAGTGGTAGCTACTTCTACTTGATTTGTTTCATTAGTGCTCTAGCTTTAACTAACCCTCTTAGTTTTGGACTGTTTACTTTCTCCTAGCACGAAGAACTGCTATGGAGAGATTCCAAACTCACACATTCAGTAGTTGTCCCAAATTCAGGTAAGAATTTTTGTCTGATGCTGTAAGTTCATAGTTAGGTGCAAATTCCAGATAAGTCCTTTCTGTGCTGGTTCCTGTGATAGATCTTAAGACTCTGTCTTCAAAGCCTCCTGGGATATTTTACTCTTCCAACATCAAAGCATGAGTTTCATGGAAGTTAGTCTGTCCAAACATGGCTCCATTTCCTTTTCTGCTGAAGAAATTAAGATAATTTAAGAAAGCTGGTTTAAAGATAGAGGGAAATGGTCTTTTTGTATCAGAGCTGCTATACATTTACAAGTGTTTTAACTATGAGTCAATATGAGCAAAAATACACTACTGTACACAAAGCAAGTCTGACTGTGGATTTGTTATATGGGAAACATATAACCCTGGATCAGTCTGCTCTGCATCAGTCAGGGAAATGTGGGATACTAATCACTGGGAAAGTAGACAGTTACTGCAAAAACATGAGAAAAGCCCTCTCCTTTGTGTTTTTAGTTGGTTCCTCCCCACCCCCCCGCCCCCAGTAAGTATACTGAGACATAATCTAGTCATTTAATATAGGACATCCTGTAAGTGTGTAAGAGGACCTAAGAAGCATGGCTGGCACCCCAACTTTTCTGTGCTTATTTATCAGCTGTTTTCCTTGCCATCTCAATATATGCTTAATTTGGTGTTTCATTCTTTAGTCTTTGTAATTTGCCTACAAAGAGATCACACACTTCTGGTGTGAATTCACATGCCTTTGGCTTCCCCTTCATCTGGCCCTGCTTAAGTCCTCAGAAAACACTGCATTTGTTTGTCTACCTTGCGGTCATCTTCTTTGCTCTTGTTTGCTGATATTGAAAGTAGATCTGGATCAGTGCTGATGTAGATTGCAAGTTAAAAATCTTTCCCTGCTAAATGCGGGTTATAAGTACTTGCATGCAGCAAAATATGAAATTATGGTAAGGTGACTAAAATCTAATTAATTACAGAAAAAGTGATGCCACTCAGAGCTGAATTTTACTATTCTTGGATGTAAGCTGTTCATCTTTATGCAGTTTAAAAGGAAGATATGTTCTCTAGGAAGTGGGTGAACATTTCAAGTTCCTGTAAGAAACCTCATTAAAGAAAAACAAATTAGACACTGAAATTCATTGTTATCTCTGGAAAATCTAAGAATCTTGTCATTATGCTACCAGGTAATTTAACACTTCTAACACATTGTTTGGCTTATCTGCAGCTACTCAGCTCGATGACATTAGCTTTTACATATTAAATATGTCACATTTTCCTTTTATGGTTTACACATCTACTCTATTTACAAATTAATTTTGGATTTAAATTGGTGACATTAAAATCCACTTAACCATGTTCACTACTTCAGTTTTTATTGACTCTCACAAAATATAGTGTACTTTATTTTTTGTTTGTCTCATGAAAGGGTAATGACTAATGTTACTCTCAAAAATGAAAAGTCCTATGCATCTTCTATTTGTGTGACTCTACAAAAGTAGGTTATATCTGGAAAGGGGAGTAAAAAAGGGGGACAAGAAGCTCCCTGATATTCTATGGCCAAATAAAATTGGAGAGTGAAATTCTAACACCTTTGTCTCCTTGAGGTTTGTCAGTTTTGACTTGGATTGTGTTACTGCTTCCTGTGTAATGGAGATTGTGATGATTTCAGGGACATTTTCATATTCTTTGTATGTAATGTAAGGAGGTTTATCTAGCAAAATAATGAAGAACTCCTGCAGAATGGTTGCCTTGAACAGAAGGTTGTATACTGTGGATTCATAATGCCCCCTCACTTTTCCTTCGAACTGTTTTGTTTGTTTGTTGTTTTATTTTATATAGCATCATCCAAATAAAACCTGGATAAGTATTTTGCAGGCCAGTGCAAGCTTTTTATATCTGTGGATAGTCAAATCATTAATTCACAGGTGAAATTGAAGTTCAGAATGTGCTGCTCATCAATGGAGCCAAATTTGCAAGAGGAACCAAGCTGCTGTAGTATAATAGCAAAGAAGAAAGTTGAGTCATTTTAAAATCCAGTTAATAAGGTTGTGGCATATATAGAACAGATTTCAGGAACTAGGCTGAAAAGAAACACAGCACTTACTAATTACCCCGTGAGGCTAGGCAAGCATGCCATGTGTGCCCTGCCTTACAGCCTCGCATCCCCTTGCCCATCCCCTTGCGGCAATTCTCTAAGATCTTTGCCCTGCTGTGCAGGTACTTTGAGGACACTTGTACGTACATCCTATTAACTCACAGTTGGCTAACTGGAGAGGATTTCTCCCACTGTGAATAGATCCTCAAATATTCTTGTTGGGCATAAATGTAACCACAATATAATTTTTTAATTTTTTTTGCAGAGGAAGGTGATCATAGGAGTACTCCTCATTCTTTCCCCGCATGGGCGCATATATGCTGTTAGTAGTGTAGAGAAGTATTTTTACACTTGAGGTCTGATAAAGTCTGTTTACTCTGGAGAGGAAGTTGTAACACAACATTAGTTCTCATACAGGTTTGAAAGTACTAAGGGGATTTCTGTAGGAATTTGGTAAACATCACTGTCTCACTTCTCAATAGCTTTAGGGTGACTTTGCCTTTAAATCAATCATAAGCTCTTTTTTGTTTGATGTTTTCTACATTCAGGCTTTGCAGAAATTTCCTTTAAGTTCACACGTAAACACATTGGCTGTGTTATACCTGTTAAAATTACTGACTGCTCTGCAATGTCCTTCTAGGACACTGGCCTAGTACAGGGAAAATAAGTTATGGTTCACATGGTGCTATCAAGTAATCTTTCTTTAAGTGATACCGATAAGCAAATTTCTTAGCATGAGCTTTTGCAGGGCTTGAAATACTTTCAAAGTAATACTGGACATGAATGTTATCTTCTTGGTGTTCAAATGCAAATCTGTCTCAGATTCATCGACAGGAAAGTAAAACTTTCTGCACTCTGTCAGATTCCATTGTCAAAACAATGTAATGGATGATCAGGTGCTTTTCTAGTCTGTATAAATACTTTAGTGAGGGCTATGGTATCAGAACAATGTAATAGGTTTCATTTATTTATTTTTATGCAAGAGAATATAGGACAAGGCTCAATATGTCTTTCTTCTGTTGACCACCCAGAAATGAATGTATTTCCACATATGTGAATTTTAAGTAACTAGACTACCTTTATGTGACAGAATACTCTTTGTTAATGTAGAGGGTTCTCGAATTCTTTAAAAACTACCTGCACTTTTCCAAGGGAAAAGTATTTTTCTTTTTTCTTTTCTTTTTTAATGCAAACAGGTAAAAAGTGAATTTTTTTCCAGAATATATCCCAATTCATGGAAAAGATTCCACAGTGCCTGCCCATAAGCCTCTGCCACAAATGCAGATCTGAAGAATGTATGAACAGAGTCTTAGAAGAATTTAAGGTGGGACAAAATTCTTTAGGCCATCTAGTCCAGCCTCCCGCACAAGCACTTCCTCTTGTGTATTGAACATTTCCCCAGTTTAGTGTCATCCATGAACTTGCTGAAGGTGCAGTTCATCCTATGCACGCTGCCCTTGATGAAGTTCTTAAACAATATTGCCCCTCACATTAGCCCCTGAGAAATGCTGTTTCTAAATGTTGGTTATACATCCAATGAGAAACCACTATAGTGGTAAACCCCTGCTTACTACCCAGTTCTTCAGTCACCTTGCTGCCTGCTTTCCCAAAACTCATCCTCAATTTTGCTATAAATGCGCTATGGAAGGCCACACCAAAGCCTTACTGAAGTTAATGTAAACAACATCCACTGTTCTCCACTCATCTACAGACTCAACCATTTCTACAGGGATGACAATCAGGTTGGTCAAGCATGATTTGCCTTTGGCAAATCTGTGCTGGCCACTCCCGATACCTTGAACAAAGACATTATCCCACACTGAATTGCAAAAGTGTCTACAAGAGGCCCACATAAAAATTCCTGGATGTTGGTTGGCATGGTTTCTTCTGCTTCCTGTCAGTAAGATAGCGTAACACATATATTTTCCCTCTAGCAGACAAAAAACTGTTTTCTGTATTCTCTGTTGCCTCCTCTACATTCTGTAGCCATAGACTGCCCAAGGATTCTTGAGTGTGGAGGATTATACACAGGCCATGCTGGTGGACCGTGATCTGCAGTGCTGCAGTATTGTTATAAAGAGGTTTTGCTAGTTTATGGAAGTAACAGCGTATCCAATTCATACTATTACCTGACAATTGCTTTTGCTAGTGAAGTATAAAATAATTCTTAGAAGGAGAAGAAAAGTTCTCCCTCAGTGGCTACAAAGTCAGCAGAAGAAGTTAGAAGAGAAACTTGTAATAGTTGTAACTCTGGTGCATATCTGGTGTTGGAATAAAGGCCAACAGTCTAGTATTTCTTGGCATATAGATGGATGGAAGATGCTGGTAGAGTTTTGAGAGAAAGGCTGCTGTAAGCAACTGCACATCTACTCTATTTACAAATTAATTTTGAATTTAAATTGGTGACATTAAAATGTGAGGTTTCAGACCTCCTAACCTTTTAAAAAAAACCCAGAATCTCTTCTTTACAGGCAGGGGAAAGTTGTCCAAGGCTCTCAGAAGTGCAAATGTTTAACACTTGCCCTTGATTTTTTTTTTTTTTTGCGAGTTCTGTGCCTGGTTTAGCAGAGCTTTTTGGACGTGCCTTGTCCTCGTGGGACTGTGGATCCCATTTGTCGTAAGCAGCTAATGGTTAAACAGTTCAGTGCCTAATATTTTAACACTTCAGTCTGTTCCAGAGTTGCCACCTTCAGACTTCTTTAGGACTTTTCTGCTGATTTAACATTTTGAAGCAATTAACAAAACCTACATCTTGTTTTTGCATTTTAGTGGCTTGAGCTTGAAATAAACATTCATTATATGATCAGAACATTGATTTAATTTGCCTACTTGCTACTGACTTTTAAGCTTCTTGCTACAGAGCAAGGCTTGATTTTTATTTTACTTGGTCCTTGGCAATAATAATATCAGGAACTTCAAAGTCTTTTAATAAGCATTGTTACGAGTTTTATAAAAAGCATGGTACTCATAAACAAAGATGTTAAGTGCTATGTTTTAAAGGTCAAATCCCCTGTAATATCATATTGTTCGTGAAGATACAGATAGTTTGGATGTTCTGTCCAGTACATATTACTTAACAGCTTCGATCTTTTGGAATTACCCTCCTGTTAAATTAATATTCTCCAACAGTAATGCTGCAAATATATCGTTTATTTTCATTCTAATAACCCTGGAATTTGTGTTTTTCTACTGAAATGCAATTATTCGTTAGGTAATTGTAAGCCATTTCACGTTTTGTCTCAGCATCTTAGAATGGATTTATATATTTGACAGTTCCCCTGCCAAACCAACGTCAGCATGAATAACTAAAAATTTCACAGTAATGTAATTCTTTATAGCAACACCAATATAGTACTTTTCCACCTTTCCTGACCCATTTACCACTGTCTTCTGCTGCACCCTTCTGTAGCTGTAGTTGCAATTTAAATGACTGCTGTATAAAATAGGTGTCCATCTGTAACCTTTTTGTTATGGAAGATAAATCAAGCCCTGTTCTCACATAAATTCTGAAATAAAGTGAAAGGAACTAATTTTCTATCTGTCTTTCTTGATACTATGATTCTTTCAAGGCTGAGGCCATAGGAATAGGGAAAACATTTAAAGAACAGGGCTATGATTACTCCTTCAGTATTCTTTACTTAGTCCAAATCGTGAAATTTTTGTCAGATTTTAGTCAGTCTTTCTCCAGCCAAACTCCTAGTGAAGAACACAGCAGATAGAAAGAGTATGCTACTCTTACTGGGCATAAACTGTAGAGTTTCAGTGTGAATTTAGTGTAGTAAGGGATGTTTAGTAAGAAATGTTCCTGCTTTTGGGAAAGCTGGGCGCCGAACCTGTGCCGGATGAACTTGTTATGCAAGACTGTTAGACTGCTGTGATGGCTCAAATAAAACAAAGAAACAAAACTGAATTCATCCATATTTGTTTTATAAGCTCCAATCTATCAGTGAAGCTATATACATAATAAATAATAACAACATAGATTTGACAAATAAAACACAACCTGTTTCATTCTGTTCATATGTGGTAGTCTCAAGTGAGATTTAGCTTTTAAACCAAATATTCTTAAATATAATAGTTAATTTCTTCCCCTTAACACGGACAATCATATATAAGTACTCAGAAGACAATATGCTTCTTTGAGTCAAACCTATGCTATTCGGAATAGATTATAAATCACAAAAGGGAAAAAAAGCCTGATTTTATTAAATACCTAATGCTTTCAGGAACTGGTACAGGGAGGAAGCTGTTAGCGAAGGCTGTACATATTTGGACTAGAAAAATCATGTAGCCTACTTACTTATGTTGTCTGATTTGTAGGGATGAAAAGGTGGCAGCAGGGGTGAAAGGAGAAGTAAATACTAAGTGCTCTGAAAATGTAATTGCTTTTTTTGCAAAGGCAGTAGAAAAACATGATTTTACACATGCATTTCTCATCTCAACAGAGCACCATAGCAAAAGGTTTTGGCTGAAGTGGTGAAGTCCTGTGTTTGAAAATTGCCCATGAGGATTTCCTTTAATTTGCATTCTTTTATGCATGTTTAATGAGTATTCAATCTTATTTTAAAGTATAATGATAAATATGCTAATACACTTTTAATTCTCTCCGAAAGTAATTGAATATCTTATTACTGTGCTCTGGGCTAACACAATGTGAATATCTAATGCAGGAGTTCATGCACTCTTTGATTTAAACAACACAGTCTGTCCACTGCTTATTTGGAATGAAACCAGGCCTGGCACCCATGAGGTCCTTCATCTTCCTTGTGCTGCACTGGGCACTGTTCCTGGCTGGCTACAGTGGGATGTCAGTCCCTTTAGAACATGAAACTGTAGTCAAAGCCTCAGGGGAAAAAACTCAGTAAGGTTACTGTATAGAAGCTGTAGAACAGCTGAGGCAACTCTAAAGCAACTCATCTACCAGCTGCTAGCGGAATGAAGCGTCTTGCAGGTAGTCACAAGATGCTGTAATCTAGGCTAGGGGCTGTCATGCTCCAGTTCTGTGCTGCCACTCCCAGTCAGTCAGTGGGATGGTGGGGGAACAGATCACAAAATGCAGCCTGGGAGATGCTTTGCTTGACGCTGCTGGTTGATCTGATTTCTTATTGCTTCCCAGAATGCAGGATGCACCGAAAAAACGTGGCTCAATGTCTCTATTTTTAAATTCCAGAATAGCACAGACCTCCAAATTCAGGTAATTTTCAAATGGTGGTACTAAAGATAGAGGAGAAACCGTGTCTTGTCTGTGATCAAGACTGACAGATTGTTTCAGCTGGCTGCTTTACCCTTTTCTCAAGTTTATCATTCCCCAGTCTGCCCTTCAGGTTTTTTCTTTCTGTTGTTAAAGCAATATAACAAATCTGAGGTAATCAATTTCTTTGTCTCAAATGCCCGAAGTATAAATTAGCTGCTCTAGATGGAATGCTGGGCCTTTAAATTGTTTATTTGATGCTGTCTGATGTGCTTTTATATTGACATTTGACAATTAGCTTTGAAAATGTCCTTTAGCAAGAAACACTTCAATCCATATGTGATTTACTCATAATACACATATGGTGTCTCAACAATAGGTTTCAGGCACCCTATGGGAATGGACACATTTTCTTTAACTTCTTTTCAACAGTACACTCTGACTTTTTTCCTCATTGTATTGAACTGTCTAAAAATATATTTCAGTATTTTTTTCCTCTGATTGCATTATTCTCTTATACCCTTAGCACTGCATTTCTCAGCTGACTGATTTGACAGTTTGTGAAAAGGGTAGAAATTATCAGCTGAAACTAACAAGCTCATGTTATTTCACCAGATTTTACTCTCTGCAGAGCAACGTGAATAGGATGACCCATTTTCTTCTCTTCACAGGATTAAAGGCAAACATATCAAGAATCCTGAAACTGTCACTAATTTGCAGTGGTTTCTGTAGGCCAGAGATGCTTCTATTTGTATATTCCACCCTTTATAGTGTGCTACCTTTTTGATAAAGACTTCTTTGCCTTGCTATAAAATGAATTATGGACAAAGATGGGGAAGCATGATTGAAAGCAAACACAAATATAGTAATTTGTATAGAAATACTACAAGTTTCTAACATAGCCAATTTGGTTTTTTTGATCCAGATGCAGATACACTTGACCTTGTCTGACAATATCAAAGTTTCTTCAGTAGTACTTGGTACAGCACACCAACTTCCATATCTGCTCAGTTCCTCTTACCCTCCCATTCACCCTTAACATCAATAAAGTCAAAGACTGTGTTTCCATCACCCTTCCCATGTCTCACAGGAGTTTTGTAGGCCATGCTACGTGGTCCACAGCACTGCACTTGTTTTCTATGTGAATTTTGATGACAGTGGTGCCTAGTAGCCTACAGAAAATGTTGATAGTTGATAGGATTAATAATGTGGGAATTGGTCTGTAAAGCTGATACTGTTGTTGTGACCTCTGCTATAGATGTACCCAAACTAGTATAAACTGTTTGATGTGTGTGCCAGTACCATAGAGTCCAGTGTGGTCTGTAAAATGCAGTTGAGTACTGAGTGAATTGCATTAATTAATGTTTGATCTCTGTACTGCTAGCAGCTAGTAGGAGTAGTACTGCTGCTGCCTTTTCAGCAGGAGAACGCGTGTGAAGTGTGTCAGGAAAATGACACTGGCTTTCTGCTTTTTCTTGTCTAATGATCTAATGCACAGCACGGAGGAGGATGGATGATGTTGTGACTCTTTTATTGCTATGAGGTCTGGAAAACTTTTATGAAATATATAATAATCTGGAATGAAAGCATACTGATCCGTATGTGTATATAGTATGTTGATTCTATTAACCTCAGAGCCATGCATGTCCTGCATGCCAAAACATTGCACAGTAAAATAAATGAAACAGTGGAAAATCTGTAGCCATCAATCTAGATACATAAATATCTATTTTAAAACATGCTGGTGTGATGATTCATGTAAATCCCCAAACAAAATATGTCTCTGTATCATTAAACTTCCCAGATTTCAAATCACCTCATCTTTACCTAGAAAATAAAAATCACTCAAACCCTTCTAAATACAGAAAATAACAATTTTCTTCTGTAAAATCATCTTGTGCCTTTCATTTTAATATACTTGTCAGCATTAAATTTTCACTGGTGGTTTGGAGGTTTCTGTACTTCCTGGCTGCAAAAACGTAAGTAAAGTATGACAAAAAGTTTTTTATCTGTGGAAAGTTTTAAATGTGTAAATACAACCTCAAGGAAAAAAAAAAAAGCCAGAGAGACTCCTGGGAGAGAGACCTCTAGGGTTTTAAATGTGGATTTCTTCCTGATGGTAGAATATAAAGAATTATATATATTAAAAATTTGAATTCTCTATGTCTGTGTTCATTTTACATCAATAAGAACTTTTGCAGAAGTATCTTCTTGTCAGAATTTAGTCATGTTACTCTCTCCTGCTTTGTTCGCAATAAATAGGATTTCTCTCCTAGAAGATACCATTCTTCATTGTTTAAGGCATAATGTTTTAAGTATGAAGTCTGCCTCTTCAGGCATTCATAGCGTAATAAATTAATACCTGTAATGATTGACCTTAAATAGGACTGTCACTACGAAGTGTTCTTGAGAGACTATAGATGCCAGAGGCCTCCTCTCCTTTGGTATTGTTCCCTGCCAGGGAGCCAGGTACATTTTCCCAGCTCTTTATAAACATTATCCACTGAAGGCCAGATTCTGATCATCTTGCTCATCATCATAAATGTTTTATTTTAAAAACTGGTCTGTGGCTGTGCAATGCTATGACAGGGTTCTAAGCTGACTCCTCAGGAACAAGGTTTAGATCTATAAGATACATATTAGCATATCTTGTTAATTTCCCTGGTAGTATACTCTCTGGAAAGCAGATATTTGTGATTGCATTTCACGGATTCTTATGCTCTTAAGCTCTTAAGGTCAATAGATGAAAGGAAATAAATTGTCATTTAGAAGCTTCTTTACCTGGAGGAATAGTCCAAAATAGCCATTCAAAGAGGCACCTGTAAAAACAAGACAGTGCAAAATACCTCTTGTGGAGGAGCTGCTTGAGTTTATTTCTTTGTGTCAGCAAATACTTCAAGTTCTACATCACATCAGGGTTTGCAGTCTCCTCGCTCACTGACATGAAGCCTGCAGAGAAGAAAAGGAAAAGAGGGCTGGCATCCTCGTTTCCTTTGTTCTCAGGTATTGTGTATAATTGAAATTTATTTGAAAAGGATTCTGTTTCCTTTCAGATTCAGATTGACATTCAAAGCACAAAGGTAGATATTGTATTAAGTACGCATTTGGACAAAGGTAATGCATTCTTTTCTCTCATGACCTATCTTTACTAATTTCTCTTTTAATTATTATTGACTGTTAATTATTCTATTTCTTCCAATTATTGTTGGGCATATAACACAAATAAGATTCCTCCCAACAAGAGATCTCTTTTAACAATGCAAGGTTTTTCACTGCACTTAAAAAAAACCAAAAAACCTGAAAACCCTGGATCGAAATGCCAAGCACTTCTAAAATGTTACGTATCCATAGACATCCACACAGATGGCTATTCTTTTCAATTCTTGATGCAGAGCTGCAGGGGGTATGTTACATATCCTATCTATCAAGTATGTGTCATTGAAATATTTTCCTTCTAGAGTTTGGAAAATGTCAGCAATGCTTAGGAGAGAAAACAACGAAAGGGAGATGGTAGAGATAGGAATAGTTGAGTGAAAGTAAATTGTGTGGTCCTATTTTCTAATCAAAGAACATGTCATGGGAGAGAATCCAATGATACTGAAACTGCAGCATACATTAGAACGGGAGAAGATACTCGGACAAAAGATGAAGTGAGACCAAGACCTGGAAAAAAATTGAAAACCACGTGGTACTTGTACAAATATAATCACCCACAATAACTCAAAAGATGGTAAGTTTTTCAGGGGAGATATAAAGATTGTTCCTTTAGAATGTCAGTCAATCGATAACTGCCTGAAAGTGGAATGAATCTTTCCATTGGAGAAATTATTTCTACTTTATGTAAAGGGTTTTTCAGACCTCTTTCTTTCAGCCTCTACTGGTGGCCATAATCAGTGGCAGGGCATAGGCTACATAACTTAATAATTCATCTTGTTACAAACATTTAGGGCAAAAAGAGCTCTAGGATCGTCATTGCAGTATATATGCAAACATTGCTGGATGGTACTCTTGCAAAAAGCCCTCTTAAATAGTTCTGCTAGATGTCCGCGCTATTAAGTGTGAACTGCTGTGTAGTAAAGTACAGATATCTGAAGTGTTTAACAGTCTCCATAGGACTACTTTGTCACTGTTCAGCTCCTTTATGACTGCAGAACACATAAATGGCTAAGCCTCTGCCGTGAGTCTAATCTCATCTGGAGTCAAGGACACTTAACATAATCTACTACAGAAGGACTTTTAAAGTCTTTCCTGACAGGTAAAACAGGGCATAGCAATTGTGTTTATATATTTAGAGAAGGCGGTGGGTAGAGATTGCAGGATGACATGGGGCCACTCATGCTAGAGTGTCTTTGCAATTCCCTTTCAAACAGTGTACAGTGCTGGGAACAAGATAGGACATATCAACACAACAGAAGCTTACAGCGCTTTTAAAGAACGATTTGATTAATAGCTGTATGGGTGCACCACAAAGCTCAATTCAGACTGCTCAGACCTGCTAGGCAGTCAGGGTAAATACACCTGTCCAGAAGCCTGTGTCCTCACAGGTAGATTGTTGGACTCCTCTATGCAGTTAAATTAAGAAGTGCTAGACAGCATTCCTGGGCACAGGATCTCCATTGTTTATACTGTTAGATCATTAGACTTGGGCACACCTTTAACCTGAGCCAGCTAACTCTGGGCCAAACAATTCCTGGACGTGGAAAGGGAATCACCATGGTCTGAGAAGCACTGCAAAAGGCAAACTGATCATTGCTTTTGGGGCAGTGAGGAAATTTAACTTCTAGAAATAAGCTTATTTCAGCCAGCTGATTTCAAGCCTTAGTGCTGGGAATTACCCAAGGTATACAGAAGTTAACAGTGTAAAGGCAGCCTTATTTGCTTTTGAATTATCTTGTTTAATCTTGGCTTGAGTATACAAATCTATGCAGGGAAGACATACCTAGGGCCTTAGTAAAAATCTAGCTCAAATTCCTATGTTCAGAAAGACCAGGAGGGGAGAAAATAATTGCCTTGGAAGTATGACTGTAGAGATATATTCCATATTTAACTTAAACTCTAACCATTTTTAGGGGAAAGTCTTTTGCATGTGACACTCAGGATGCAACTTCCCTGTTTCAAAAAACCCACCCAAAGACTTAACTCAAAAGGTTTCTGATACAAACCATAAGTCTTCTAGAGATTTTGGCACTGCTATTGGAGTTATGTTGGGCTTTTTGTTTTGTTTTGTTTTATTTGCTTGTTCTGATTTTTTTTTGTTTTATTTTGTTTTCTTTTTTTTTTTTTCTTGCTAGTAGTTATAATGCCTGGAATTGATGGATCGATTAGAGGGTATGTAAACATTCACTGGGTTTCCTTTTAGAAGGACAATGTGTAAATAGGCCAAAAAGGGGTACCTTATAAACTTCAAGAAGACGTGAAATGGCAATTTTTCCCATCTTCTTTTACCTTTGTTATTAGGAAAGTGTCAAGCCATTTGTGCTAGAAACACTTAGGAGGGTATGCATCTGGTTTGTGGTAATCTATTTTATATTCCTATGTCTCTTCCACATTTCTGTATTTGAGAATGAAAGGACAGAGGAGGGAATAAAACCATCTCATTTAAGAATGTGCTAAGAGCTTTGTTGAATTAGAGGTTAAGCATAGCACAGTACAGAACACTATCACATTATCTGGAAATGATTTTGCAGGGTGTACACTATACAACTCAGCAACAGGCAGAGGTATCTGAGCTAAGTCCTAACTGGATACAAAATTGGCTTGTCAGCACAGTGCTACACCCTAATTAATTAGCACAGCATCAAGTAAACTGGCTCAGGTAGAACTGTACTAATGCAGCTCTGCAGTTTCTCAGCCACACAGTATTTGACCTGTGTGGGATCAGATAAATGTTCCAGGCATCATCTACTGTATCTCTTGGGTGCCTGGCTTTGAATTCAACTGTCATTGGAGAGTAGCCTATTTTTGCAATCAAACTTCAGGAAAAAAAAACCAAAAAAACCAAAATGCTTCAAAAGCAGAAATATTTTAGAATTGAAACTGGAAATATTTTGATTCTCTGAAATTAAATTCAGAAAATGTGTTTGCATCACAGAATCTGTATTTATGTGTGAATGTGTTAAAGTGTTTTCCCAGTACAGACATTACCCCTTTCTATTCAGGCAACCTGCAACAGAACAACAGTTCGTTATTTGACCAGACTGCACTGCATGTGGCCAGAAAAAAAGCTTCTTTTGTCTATTGTGAATAAATAGACCCTGCTGCCGTAGACGGAATAAGAGATTAAGGAAATCCAAAATAAGAGATTAAGGAAATCTGAAACATGGCTGAATGACAGCAGTTTCCGAATGTCTACTGGGGCGAACCCACTTTGAAATTACCATGGCTATTTAAACATTTTTCAGTCCTGTAAGACATAAAAACTACCAGATACAGATTCAAATTTTCCATTCTTCACAATGAGGTATACTGAGACACACTCTAGGCCAAACTATATTCTTGATTTTTGATCAAATTATGCTCTGGCACACTCGGGAGTCCCATATGTAGAATCACAGAATCGTAAAGCCATAGAATAGTTTGGTTTGGAAGGGACCTTAGAGATCATCTAATTCCACCTCTCCCTTCCATGGGCAGAGAAACCTTCCAATGGATCAGGTAGCCCAAGGCCCCATCCAGCCTGGCCTTGAGCACCTCCATGGATGTAGACATACTGTATATTAGTTTAGATCACAGAAGGCTTATGTCTTTGGAGCTTATTGCAACGCAGTAGGTTGTGAGGTGGTGCCCTGA
The DNA here is from genome assembly GCF_017976375.1 of Cuculus canorus. NCBI lineage: Eukaryota > Metazoa > Chordata > Aves > Cuculiformes > Cuculidae > Cuculus > Cuculus canorus. Next base: position 9,605,268 of record NC_071441.1, on the reverse strand, counting down.
ATTACTTTGAGTTTCTTAAACTGCAATTTAAATATTTCTTGGAAGCTTTTACTCCTTCCTTTTACTCCTTCTACTTTATAAACACTTCTGTCTTTGGTACGGAATTATGACCACAATAATGTCATCGCTTGATCCTCAGTGGTTTACAGTTTGACACCTGGCAGTGTTTTGTGGCTTCACCTATATCTTTCTGATGGATATCTCTGGAGTGAATCAGTTATTTCATAGGAAGTTTTGATTTCTCGCTGTTGATGAATTGCTCACAGAACTGAAAACTAGAGGTAAGGCACTTGATAATACATCAAGATGACAGAATCTCCTCAGGCACCCATAGTCTAGTGAAGTGGGGAGTTATATAAAAGGTTCATCCACTTGCTAGAATTATAATTGTTAGCATTATGTTGTCTGATTTCTATTAAAAAGATTAGTTTTACTCATATTTCTAAAAGTCTTATTCTATGCTCTTAGTAAATTACTCTGATTAAATTAAAACAGCAAGCTTATCTTTGCTAGTGGAGGTTGGGAAGAAATGCTTGTGGCCCATCCTCTCTCCATTTCTTAGTGACATTTCAGTACATTCTTACAAGTTTTCTGCATCATTTTATCTGCCAAGGTTTACTACATTTTGATTAAAAAAAAATTATTCTATCCTGCAATATTTGAGATGATGAGAGTAAAACTGAACTTCCACTTAAGACAAAAGGGATCTATATCAGTGTGTTGCATCCAGTAAGCACAACCTATAATAAAAAGTAATAACATCATTTTTGTGGGAAAAGAAAAGCCTGCAGATCTTCAGGAAAAGCATTGTTTTGTCAGCTGGTATGACTGAAACTGAATCAGGTAGTGAAGTAGCAGATATTGCTTTTACTAGAACATGAGACAGCATGGTCGTCTTTCTTCGTTGGGATATGTGTATGCCTGCTCCGTTTTGCATGTGATACCACTTGTCTTCACATCCTGGGGGCTAGACCTGTGGCAAGTTACATGTTGTTTTGGCACTAAACTGCAGCTGGGGAAAATATCTCAAAGCAGAGCTCCTCTTGACTATTGAACACAGCTCAGCATTGTCACTTCTCTCCTGTTCTCTGTCTTTCAAGCAAACAATTAGGGAATCACCCTAATCTGCAGACCAGCTGCAGCTGGCACAGGAGATTATGGGCAGACAAAAAAAGCCATGGCAGTATGCCGCATAGATGCAGGCGTTGCACTCTTCACTATGTGCATGTCAATTCTCAGGAATGCTAACTAAACACTTGATGTGTCTTTGTCCTGCCATCCTGGGCAGGTGAGTGAAGCCATTGCACCCCCAAGAAAAATTTGCTTAATAATGGCCTTCCTTCTGTTTTCCTTTGAGTTTCTTTATAGTGATACTGGCATCTCCAGAAACAAAACACAGTGTAACATAAACTGCTGGTCTGGGGAGATGTGGCAGTCGTTAGCGAAGTCTTGCCCAGTACAGAGTTAACGCAGCCCGCTCTTGATGGCCTCAGTTATACGGCTCTTCTCACATATTTCCACTTAGCTCCCTTCCACATGACATTGTCACAACAAATTAAAGCCCCCATCCTGCAAGCACTTCACGCATGTGGGTAGTCAGAGTTAATCACATGCATGAGTGTTTGCAGGACTGCAGCCTGAGAGATTAGAATCCAGAAAAGCAACCACATAAAATGACCTATTTTGAGCAGGAGGAGGAAGGCCCTCAACAGAAGTTCTCTATAGCTTGCTTGGATATAACATTGAAAACTAAATCATCACTTACTTTTTTCCAAAACATCTTTCTTTCACACACCACCCGTATCTGAAGATATAACAGAAAAGGCTGAAATGTGAAACTGGCACTCTGCCAGCACTTTAAATCTGTCGTTATGGCCATGACACTAAGACCCAGACACAGTAACAGCTGCCCCTCACAGGAGTGTCCTAGACTTTTTCATTGATTAAATTCTCAAGCAACATTTGTCAGTTTTGGAGATTAGGAGTTGTGATTATGAGATAGTAGCATAATGAAAAATGAAACAAAGGTCAAAAAAAACCAAAGGGAGATTCTGTTACTTGCCGATTGTCATGCACTCAGCATCTTCAACAGCCTATTTAGCACTTGCCTCTTTCATAGCTTCTAGCAAGAAGGCTAGGACTAGACTGTTCGTTGCAGCAGTGAGTTTGCACGTCAGCTCTAATGGGTTAAAAAAAGAATGTTGTTTATCCTCCTTGCTTTGAAGGGGAAATGATAAACAAATGCTTTTAAAAAATATGGATCTGTCTTTTTATATATATATTTATATAAATATATAATTATATTTATATAAAAATGTATAAATATATATTTGAATAAATATGCATGACTGAAAGAATAGCATGGTACTTTATGACCTGTCCTTGTATTTGCTACGTGTTGCCAAATATGTTATATTATGTTGCCAGACAGAACATAGTGTGTCAAGAAAGAAATCTGGATTTTTTTTCCAAGCAATTGCCAAACTACTTTTATATTTTTCTCTATAAGTCTTGTGTTTTGGAATAAAAGTTCATTTTCAGTATCGCTCTTAAACTAATTCAATCTGACATCTTTAAACCCTGTCACTTGACACTAATGTGGAGATGGAAATATAACGCTTATTATGAACAATTAATTATGATGGCTGTCCTCACAACAAAAGAACAAAACACAGTCGTTTTCTATTTGAAAAGGGACTGTAGAAAGATAGAATTCATACCCTTGTTTAAATTTATGTGCATTAAAACCAACCACAAGTGCTTTGCTCAAGCTGTGGATGTAGTTGGGGTCTGTGCATCCATATGAGTACAACCAGTTGTGTAACCTAGAAATGTTCTTCTGTCATCAGAGGCTAAGATAAATTTAACATCTTTGGCTAACTGTTTGGTTACCACCATTTTCAGTTACAGTGTGGCATATAAGTGAGCTTTGCATAAGGTTACCTCTACTTGCCTGACTTTCACTAACAGATGAAAGCCCTGATGATGGGTAGGCTTCAGAAAATGACTAAAGTCTCAGATGTTCAGGTTGCTGAATATTTCCTAAAATAGATGTAACTTGTAACTGTATTCAGTTCCTTGGAACAAAATCTGAAGATATTTTTGTATAGGTTGCATCTGAATCAGAAATAAGGCAAGAACAACATTTTTGCCTCCATCTGGCATTTCATCTTCTAGTTGCAGATGGGGAAAAGAGGTTGAAAAAAACCCTTAAAATATGCTTACCAAACAAGGATAACCAACATTCTAAAGCTTAGCAATTTTTTTTGCAGTATCAATTTCAAATCTTGGTTAAGTGCTATGAACACAACTGCCACTGCAGGAATTCCACTGTGGTTAGCTTGCATGGGAGTCAGTGCTTGTAATTTGGATGCAAGACCTGGGATATCTGTTGTAACTTGCCTTTAAAAGAAAAAGCTTTTGAGAAAAAAATTCTTTTCCATCCACTGTGGATCTCAGTGCCTCCATGATGGCATGTGAGGACTCTATAATGAAACCTCAGGGATTTCTCATTGTGTAAATTGCAGTCTGGACTTCACATAATCATTTTTTTGTTGTGCCTTCTCATAGCATGCACAATTAGAGGGATGTGGCTGAAACATTGTAAGCTGGGTCATTTTTGATTGAAAAACAGCCTATAAAGTCTCTAGGGAGTCAACAGTGAGATTCAGGGAAGTTATCATGACTTAATGGTGACCAGATGGGTACAGTTGCTCGACACTAGATTTTTTTCTCAAGCCCTCTTGGGCTAAGCTTTCTGTTCTGTGTCTTGTAAGTCATGCAGTAGAAAGCATACCTGTTACTATCATTCAGTGATAGAGGTATACTGAAGCTACAAGAACATGGCAGAAATACTGTTACAAGCAGAAAATTAGACATAAACAGACAGATGTGTTAATGACATCTGAAAAAAGACAGAGACAGGTAAATAGATAAATAAAAAGACAAATAAATAAAATAAATAAAAAGACAGATAAATAAACCAAATCCAGTGGTTTGATTGCGGCGACAAACTCCTTTAAAATACAGTGATTATACATACACAACACTATAGTGGGTAGGTTCCTAAACAATTTTTTTTCATTCCACAAGACTAATTCTAATTAATGCAAACTTAAGTTGCATTTACACATCAAAAGGAAAGCCTGCTCCTGAATTATCATTATTTTTTCCAGGCACCTCCTTTGCCTCAGTAAGCAGTGTGATATTCTCCGGAAGTGTCTATGATCTCTTTGTGTAGATGACCTAATGATAATTGCAGCCACTGAAAATAAAGTTATGCTTTTATTCTCTAGAATATGCTTATGATGCAGAAGACCTCTTGTGTCTTCTGTTTTATCTCCTGGACTGATACTGAACATAACTACATTAACAAAAAAATTATAGTGGCCACAGCCACATTGGTGTATTCACATATGTATTATCTATTTAAATGTAAAGTTCCATGACATAATCACTCTGTAGTTGTAGCAAGAGTAGCTGCTCCTCCATGAAATTTTTAATTGTCAGTGACATCTCATTTTTCTGGAATCAGAGGTTAAAATCTCTAGTTGTCATGTGAAGGATTGCTTGGATACAACCTTTCTTTAAAATCTTGCTGCATTACACACATTTTAGTTACATTAATGAGGTCTACATGAAAGATCTATCTTATTCAAAAACCCAGTATGTAAGCCAGTATGTACATTAAGTGAAAAATCTTCCAAACATTCATTCAAGTACCAAATGGAGTCGTAGTGTCTGTAGGTTCAGTTCCACCCTGTATGTCATGTTGCACAATCATGGAGGCCTTATCTGAAAAGCCATGGATGTGATGGAGTGAAACTTAACTGCAAACACCCTGCAGGAAAGCTTAAGGCACAAAGCTTGAAGTGTTGCAGTTTAAGAGAAGCTATAGCTTAAAAAATTTTGCTCAGCCTATGTCCAGTAAAGCACTGACCCACAAAGACTCTGCACTCAGCTCTTTATCATAGAATCATAGAATCATAGAATAGTTCGGGTTGGAAGGGACCTTAAAAATCATCCAGTTCCAACCCGTGCCATGGGCAGGGACATCCCACTGGATCAGGTTGCCCAAGGCCCCATCCAACCTGACCTTGAACTCCTCTGGGGATAGGGCAGCCACAACCTCCCTGGGCAACTTGTGCCAGTGTTTCACCACTCTCATGGTGAACATATTCTTTCTAATGCCTAGTCTAATTCTGCCCCTCTCCAGTTTATACCCATTACCCCTCGTCCTATCATCACAAACTTTTTTGAATAGTTCCTCTCCAGCTTTCTTGTAGGCCCGTTTCAATTACTGGAAGGCCGCTATAAGGTCTCCTTGGAGCCATCTCTTCTCCAGGCTGATCAACCCCAACTCTCTCAGCCTGTCCTCATATGGAAAGTGCTCCAGCCCTCTGATCACCTTTGTAGCCCTCCTCTGGACCCATTCCAACAGTTCCATATCCTTCTTATATTGAGGATTCCAGAACTGGACACAGTATTCCAGATGAGGTCTCATAGTAGTGGAGTAGAGGGGCAGAATCCCCTCCCTCGCTCTGCTGGCCATGCTTCTTTTGATGCAGCCCAGGATACGGTTGGCCTTCTGGGCTGCAAGAATACATTGCCAGCTCATGTCAAGCTCCTCATCAATAGGCGCCCCCAAGTCCTTCTCTGCAGGGCTGCTCTCAATCACATCATCTCCCATCGTGTACTGAAAATGGGGATGGCCACGACCCAGGTGTAGGACCTTGCACTTGGCCTTGTTGAACCTCATGACAGTCTCACAGGCCCACTTCTCCAGTCTGTCCAGATCCCTCTGGATGACATCCTGTCCTTCTGTTGTGTCAACTGCACTGCTCAGCTTGGTGTTATCTGCAAACTTGCTGAGGGTGCACTCAATCTAGCTGTCAATATTATTGATGAAGATATTAAACGGCACCAGTCCCAGTACAGACCCCTGAGGGAAACCACTTGTCATGGATCTCCAGCTGGACTTTGAGCCACTGACCCCTACTCTTTGAATATGACCAAACCGTCAAACCATCCACCCATCAAATCCCTATCTCTCCAATTCAGAGATGTTGTGGGGGACCAGGTCAGAGGCTTTACAGAAGTCCAGATAGATCACGTTCGTTGGTTTTCCCATGTTCACTGCTGTGGTTACCCCATCACAGAAAGCCACTAAGTTGGTCAGACAGGACTTGCCCCTGGTGAAGCTGTGCTGGCTGCCATTAATCACCTCCCTGTCCTTCTTGTGCTTTAGAATAACTTCTAGGAGAATCTGTTCCATGATCTTCCCAGGCACAGAGGTGAGGCTGACAGGTCAGTAGTTCTCAGGGTCATCTTTTCTACCCTTTTAAAGAATGGGCACAATGTTACCCTTCTTCCAGTCACTATGGACCTTTATTTTTCCTTACAGCAGCCATATGACCAGCCTGGTGGTTATCTTGTCATTTGTTCATGGGTTTTGGCCATGATAGCTCTGTTTAATTAGTGATGTGTCATTAGGAAGTGCCTAAGGATACCGAGGTGGAGGATTACTTTAGAGATGAAAGGAAATCAAGGAGTGCTCTTCCTATCTGTCTTGTATGCAGAAACTCTGGAATACCTATGTTTGCAATAGAAGTTAGACTAATTTAAAAGATAAACAAAGTCTGGCCTCTTTTGTCCCCTTGTACTGGCACTGACAATTCATGGCAGACTATTCTGTGGAAATAGTATTGGTCAATGCAAGTTATAGCCATTTCTCTACTATACTTTCCCAAGCTTGTGAAAAACTTTAATATACCATTGAAATTGATAGTAGATCTAATACTAAGATCTGGTACTAGATCTGCTTTACTATTAGGTCTAGTAAGATGCAGCTACCTGGATTTAGCAAGCAGTAAGGAGACTCAGCTGTGAAGATCTCACAAGTGCAAATGGAGAAGCAGAGCCCAGCCCTGTCCTGGTGTCAGCCTTAGTGCATGTGTACACAATAAGAGACTGTTTGCACAGGAAGTTAGTTTGCTGCAGGAAATTCTTTCAATACCTGGATGCTAGATGTGGCACTCAACATCTGACTTAGCCTTCTGTGTGGATCCTGCATTTCTTTTCTGAAGTCAGTGCAACACTTTAATATCTTTGTTGTCTATATTTTATTTCTCTTGTTTTAAAGCATTGTTTTGATTTTTGGTTTCAGTGTGAAGGTGAGACCTATGCTGAGGCTGAGACTTTTTGCCAAATGTTAAGGCTAAGCTATAAGGCATGAAACTAGAGATTTATAGGAGAAACCTGACAAAGTCTTAATGGAAGCATAGCTGAGGGGAGTTACAGATTTGAAATATATCCCTATTGATATGTACGTCTGTAAAGTACCAGAACAGCTTTGAACTGCATGTTCCATCCTGCCTCCAGGAAGAGCCAAGGCTCTACAATGTGAAAAAGGTATTTTCACTATTTTAGAAAGTGTTCAGACATGTTCTGAACTATCTGTTAGGAAATTATGCAGTCAAGTGCTTACTAATACAGAGTGACTAACCTTCCATTGAGCTAACTGTGACACAAGCTTTGTGCCAAAGCTTTCACTGTGCAAGCATGACCTATCATTGTCACGAATTCCTGCTGTCAAATTTTCTCTATCACTAACTTTACTTAATTATTTCTGACCATATTTAAATAAGGCAGTTTCCCTTTCTGATATGAATGTTCCTTTTCAGAGAGTAATTATTCCATGCACTGACTGACCTATATAGAGCTGAGTGTCTACCACGTGGATAATGCTTAAATAAAGAACCAAGATAGTTACAGAAGAGGTCCTGTTGCCCTGAGACTGTCCTTCTCTCTTAGCAAATGCACTCATGATCCAAAACATTCCCTGGGTTGAAAAGCTGTAGTGGTTAATACAGTATCAGATGTTCATTGAAGTGTTACAGCTTCAAAGTTTTGCTGTTTCATTTCTTCTTGGTAGTTACAGCTTTGCATTTGTACTAGTTTTAACTGAAACCGTTATATTCTGCAAGCCTGCAGGAGAGTCATTTTGAGAAGAAGTTACCCCTTTGCAGATTCAGACACCAAAGTTCAAGCCTACACAACCTTTCTATTGCTTACAAAAATGAAGATCTACACAGTTACAGAAATATTTATTAATATTACCCTGAGGTATTTTTTTTCTCTATCCAGGCAATATCATCTTTGTGTGAATGTACTGCTCGATGGTGGTAGAGGCATTCATTAAAAAAGAGACTGAGGATGCCACAGTTTTTAGCATTGCCATGTTTATGTTTTCATGCCTGATGCTACAGAGGAATCCAAAGCCTTACATGTAGACTTCATGCAGTGTACATGGAGAGCTAAACTCCATAGGATGAGATTCTGTTCAGGGAAGAGCTGTAAAAGTTTCCGGTACTACTCCCATGTGAACCATTGCAACAAAAGCGTGTCTTAAATCCCACGCATCACCAAGGCTTTTTCATCTTCATCAGTGATGTCTGGAATCCCTCCACCCACGAAGGATTCAGAGCCTGATAATCTGGAGCAAAGTACTTAACCTGCTCCTCCAAGCCTATTGCTTCAATAACATAGTGTCATGTTCCAGGTCATAAGGAAAGGAGGGAAAATCATGAGTCCCAAGTCTGTTCTAGGGAAAGTCCTCATTTCATGCTGAGCAGTCACTGGGTAAAGTGCAGAAATTCTTTTTGTCACCTAGGTAGGACACAGCTCACATCTGCCAGAGGACAGCATCAGTGTCTTCCTAGACAAGAGAGTTTACTTGCTTTCTTGCCTGATTAATCTTTAATCTCCGTGCCATAGCAGAGCTTCAGCTAGAGTGGGACATACTCTTTTCTCCCAGAATAGCGTACAGTTTTTTGTAGTGTGACTTACTTATTTTTTAAATTAATTACATATACTTCTTAGCAGTGAACAGCTTAACTGCTTACTCTATTAACATTTCAGCAATGAGTTTTTCCTCCTCATCTAAAAGTTCTGTCCTTAATGTCGATAGCACACTATGAGCTCAGTACAGGCTCAAACACCAGAACTCTCTGATTGCTGTGACAATTCTGTAATTACAGTACACATTTTCAGTATCATTTTTTAAAAATGTGACTTGCATGGCAGTAACTGTGGTTCCATCCCATGTTAGATGGCATGCTATTAAAAACATCTGTAAAAATCAGTAAAAAAAAAGAATAAAAATAAACCACTGGTCTGATTTTGCTATTCATTTCTATATTAACTTCAACAAAATCTTATATTATAGCTCTTCTAGAGCTGTCATGCAATTGCCAGTTGGCAAAAAAAAAAGACTGTCAAGGAGATAAATGCTTCACTGTAGAACGCACAGCAAAGTTTCTGAGGGAATTGAGGGATCTTGGATGCAGGAGGGGAATGTAAAATTTCAGGCTTTTTGCAAAAATATAAACTGACATTTTTTAAAACACCTTTGTACAAAGAAGCCGTGCTATTAGATCATTGTAATTGTTCCCGCTTTTCATTTGAATTACTTTCTTGATGGACTGAACAATTGATTGCTGGATGGAAAAGAAGCTCCTATTCTTCCACTGATTTGCTCTTTGGCTCTTCTGGCACATCTTTCGGTGTCCTTTGCTGATAAATAATTAAGTTAGTTAACAATCTCAGTACTGTTGTGTTCTAACCAACTGTAAAATGTCAACCATAAAAAGTCAGATCACTAGATTAAAAAGATTGCAATAATGAATATTTTTTATCATGCACCACAAACTTTATTTTCCACCAAAGTAAAATTTGGATTTTTTTTTCTGAGGAAAAGGGCAGATTTTGTGCGAGTATGAGATGAGTATTCAGATTTTTAAAATACCTCTGAGTGTTATGAATAGGAGTCTATGTATGCTTGTGGTTAAAATGAGTAATTACTTAGGAATAAACGGTTGCTGAAGAGCTGTCAGGAGAGTGCTGACATGCCCTGAACTAGGACAGACTCTTCAGTTCCAAGAGCCTTGAAACCACAAGGTGTTGGGGAAGTCTGTGAGACCAAGTGATCAGTGAGCTGTCATGCCACCTTGAGCCATTGTGACCTTGCCACAAACACTGGGAAATTATCAGGCCCTTAACATCATTTCTAAGGATGAATTTTACAAGAATAGATTATTGTTATCCGGATATGACTACATTTCTCTTCTGTATTTCTCCTCGATTTCCTTTAAAGTGATCTCTGGCTCCACCAGCATATACACTGTTTTGCAAAGACTTTCTTTACTCAGCCTTTGTGCAATTATTGGCCCTTTTTTAAATTTCTGGGTTTCTCATGCTATGCATACTGCTAATATTGATAGGGGAGATTTATTGAGAGAGTTTCAAACCAGATGGACTTAATTCTGTTAAAGAATAAAAGTGATGGCCCCCATATTCTTGATGACAATAATTCAACCTGTCAGGATGCCAAAACTGGAAATTTTGCTGTATTACTGCTATGTTCGAGACAGTAAAGCATCTTCTGAAAAATTTTTCTTTCATAAATTTTTAGATATTTTAGAGAATCTAAACTTTCAGCACTCAACTTATTTTGCAGGAAGGACAAATGAAGCTTTATGTACGCAAAAGTAGCACTGCATTTTCCCTGAAACAGGTATATCTTACAGATCCTGTCTTGTCTGAGTAGGCTACCTTGATGAAAATAACTGGAAGCCCTACTGTTGTGGCACAGAATTTCTCAGATATCATGGAGGTAGAACAAGTGGTGAAAGGACACGCTAATCCTAAGACTATGGCATGTACAAATAATTCCATGGATATAAATTAGAGTGGCAGACTTTCTGCTGCTTAAAAACTTTCCGCTGCTGCCTTTGATATGGACACGATTGTTAACAAAATGGTAAATCTCTAGCCAAGTCAGTTAATCTGCATCCTTTCTAGACAAGAACAGCTTTTGGGAATTGTTCTGTACAGAGCAGGGTACTATATCTTTACAAGACTCTGATGCACGCAGACTGGATTGAGGTAATGTGCTGTGAAGTTACCCATGCTAAGCAGGGCTCAGAGACTTGGCATCAGCAAAAGGTTTGACTGCAATTACTGAGTTACCCTGCAATACAAGTCTCTTTATTAAGGATGCTTACAAAGGAGGAGAGAGGAAAGAGTATCAGGAAAGAACATGAGTAGCCATGGCCATATAGAGAGACACATGTTGCTGTGCACTGCAAGAGGCACCAAACTAGTTTTAGGGCCCCTGCTAAATTCACGTCTGCTAAGGGCAGCTCACTGCCAATGAAGTAGCTTAGAGGGTGCAGGCTTTAGAGACTGTTTGGGGTTATTTTATGGTCCATGTGAAAGGCAAGTGAACTTGGTCCATTTTCCCAGTGAATTTGGTCAGAGTTATGAGGAAGGCTTCTCCTTTGGTGGAGATTTCTCTCCTTGTCATCTTTGTTAGCTTGTTGTCTGTCCCAGCAGTGGTGTGGGAGAACATGTCCTCAAACTGTTAGCCTGTCCCTCTTTGGTGTGTCCATTAGTTCCTGAAGTCTATCTGTCTTAATCACACGGAAAGCAGGAAGCACAGCCAAGACTGTTTTGCTGGCTGGTGTTCAGCTCCTTACTGTGTTTCATCAATGAATGAAGCAGAATGATGGATTACTGATGTGTAGCACTGATACCTTGCCAGCAGATCAATTGCGTTAGTGCCATACTGCCATTTGGTGGAGAGTTAATAGAAAACTTTGACAAAGAGTGGGCTGGGGAATACAGCACCTAAAGTTACACACCAAATGAGGACAGATCTGACTTAGCAGAATGATTAGCACTGAATAGATCCAGCTCTCCATTTAACAGTTTGACACACAAACTTCCATCCTAGACCTGATTCTTACATTTGTATTTAAAGGTCTTAAACCTCAGGAAACTTTGGCTTACAGATTTACATGACTGGGACTGTTTCTCTCCTTTTTTTCCTGAGTCAGCAGTAATTTGCAAAATTTATCCAGATTAGCCTGACTATAACAGTGGTGATTTTCTGCTCATATTGGGATATTGAGACTTTTAAGGATGATAGTTCCATATTTTGCTGTAAAATTCTAAGTCATTAATTTGTTTTGTAAGACCACATATGCAAGCAAAAATAGCATTTTCTGGCAAGAGTTACAATCTAAACATGCGTTATCAGTAGAACTTCTTCCACTATGAGTGCTGAATGAGCTTTTCTTTCTTATACTGCAAAGAGGGTTTTGTATAACTGTACAATCAAACCTGAAGACCCATAGCTATTTAATTAGTTTTGGTTGTGTTGGTCTTTCTAAAGAAAAAAAAAATTCCAGTTTCATAATTGTAACAGTAAAATAAGCTTTTGACATGACAGATATGTGATGGTAGATCTGTTACCTTCAGAGGCAGCCTGGCCACCTCAAGATGACATCCTAAAAGATGACCCAGAAAAGGACTTAAATATTAATGACTGTTTCTTTCTGCCCCTGTTTCAATCAGTCAGTCAATCACCGAGACACATCTTACATTCAATAGTACATGAAAGACAAGTGATCCAAGAAGAAATGCATCTTTAACAAAGAAAGGGATGTAATCTCACTGGTTATCAGGTTGTCAGCAATGACCTGGTGTCATTTTTGTGCTTACCCACATTGTCAGCTGAGTTAGTTATTTATGTATTTATTTGCAGATTTGCAGAATTTCTGACATCCAATACATACTTTTTTTTTCTTCCTTTTTTCAGGGAATTGGCCTTAAGTGTTCTGGGGAAGAAAAGATATAATTTTCAAGCATGCTGGAGAAACTCTAAGATCATGAGTCCGATATGAAAAAATTGTCCCTTACATACAGAAGTTTGGGAAGGGGGAAATTAATTGCTTTTGATGTTTGGCAAAGCATATATACTAAAAAAGCTTTCTAGCTTGTTTTGGAGACATGAAACAGGAGTGAATACCTAACTTCCCTTGGACCTTTATTCCAGTAACTAATTGCTTCCATACTTGAGAAGATGGTGTCTTTTCCACTGTTCAAGCTATTTTTCTGACTATCTTCTGTGCTTTTTCCAGTATTTCAAAGTCTTATAATGCACAGCCAATCACACTCATATGCTTCAGTAATGTTTTACCAATGATCTACATAACATAATATTGTGTAGATCCTGTTCGATCTAGCTCCTGCTTAGAACTTTGTGCTTCCTCTCTTAGCTCCAAATTTCTTGCTTTTTTTTTTGTCAAAGGTTAGTAGTAGATAATTTGACATTGCCTATGGCCTTCAAGCTGAGGTTTTATTGCTTTTCCACTAGGATCCCTGCATCCTTTTCATGAGTAACTTTCCAAGATGCAGTCACTAGTTCTATGTATGTGGTCCGCATCCATTGTTCTTAAGAACTGTTAAGAGATTTTTCTTTCAGCTACATATAATATATTTTAATGAATCAGCTTAATTAGTATTCAAGACTACACTGAGGGACTGTCTCAAATAAAGGGACAGTTGAAGACATTCTAAAATAAATCAATATAATGAACACTAATTGCTTAAGGCAGATGATATTCTCTCTAGAGCCCTAAAAGAAGTCAGAAATAGAACCGGTGAACTGCTAACTGTGTTATTTGAATAAGCCTTACACTGAATGCACTGGTACTAGAGGGCTGGAAATAGTTAATGTGTCACAAATTTTAAGATTATTTTAAGAGTGATCCAAGGAACTACAGACCATACTGTTAAAACTGATGAAAATCACACTAAAGAATAAAGACATTAATTAACATATTTATAACTATGATATGATGGCAAATAACCAACACTTGTTTCATACAGAAAACATATCTGATAATTCTATCAGAATTCTTTGAAGATATCATTGATGATATGGATTTGTTGGAAAAAAATGATAATGTTTATGGGGATTTTAAAAACTCTTTTGACACAATGCCTCTCCAAAAGCTTTTAGGGAAACCCTAGTGTTATGGAATCAGATCTTGCTGTAGGTCTACGATAAATTAAAATGAGGGACTAAAATATAGAAATAGACTGTGAGCTTTCAGAGTGGAACAAACTTCTCAGTAGAGTCCATAAAAAGCTATGATGAGTCCTGTGCTGTTAACTATAACCAAGAATAATTTGGAAACAGGGTGAACACGATGATGACTGGTGATCCAAACAGTTGCAGGGAAGTTCCATAAAAAGAGGCTGCACTATAAAATGGCAAATAAAACTAAATGCTGATAAATGGAATGTAATGTGTTGAGGGAAACAGTCTTGACAAGTTATATATAAAATAAAAAATCTTTGCATTAACTAATATTGGTTAGAAAAAATTATTTTGAGGCCACCGTGGACAGTTCACTGAGAACATCACCTCACTGTTTAATAACAACCAAAACCAAAAAGCCTATGTACGATATTAATGTTCACAAGACAGATAATGAACAGCACAGAAAAATTACTGTAGAAATCCATGAATTACAGATTCCTTGAAAATAATTAGTTGCAGTTACCCCCCCAAAATGATAAAGGGAAATAAAAAGAATACAGGTAACCTCAAGAAAGGTAAGTGAAGATTTACATGCATATACCAACTAGCAGTTCAATATGAGAACAAGATATTTAAGGAAAGATGAACGGATATTTGTAAAATCATGACTCCCAAGGAAAAGGCAAAAAGGAAATCGTCAGATGGCATTTCAAAACAAGAAAAGAAGATACTTGTCCAGATAACGTGTAGTCAATCTGTGGAGTTTGGTGCTGCAAGATGTTGAGAATTTTGAAACACTACGTATGCAATTAGAGAAAACATAGGAAAAAGTCCATCAGGAGCTATTAATCATAAGGACAGATACCTCTGAATCAGCATTTCCTTAAACTGGAATTGGGGAGTACATTGTGTGAGCTGTCAAAGTACATTTACCATGTTCTTACTGGGTTTGGTAGGCAACCAGTCTGGGTCACTGCCGGAAATAGGATATGTGGCTAGACAGGCTTTTGTCTCCCCCAGAGCAGTTGTTCTAATATTGCATTTTTAATTAAAGTAGTCTGTAGCATTGTGTATTTTGAATGCTCGATTCAAATGTATATCTTTATCACAGAGCTCTTTCTGTGTAGCAGTTAAACATACGGATCTCTCCTGTACCCGTGTCTCTGTGGCATTATGAGGCATATACGCATATAACAACTCTCCATGCCCTGAGGAGCTCCGTTGTCCCTGTTCTTCAGAGAGCCCTGGAATACCTGCTCCTCTGGAGTTTCCATCCACTGAGACACAGTGAACAGCCAGTGCACCTTGGTGAGCTGGAAAAGCTCTCCTCCACTCATAGTCCAGTTTAATTTCTCCCTGTTTAGGGCAATGGCATAGCTTAGGCTTTGATCAGAGGGCGAGCACAGGAGGGGAAAAACAGGATAATGATGTACCTATCAGAGGAAATCATGATTAGTAATGCCCCTCAGATATTACAATTTCACTGACTCTGTTCATCAGTAGGGCACTAGGACCCAGCTGTGGCATTAACAATGGAAAAAATGCAGTTCTTGTTCTATCCTTTCTTTCTAAATAGTAATTGAAAGGAGTTGAAGGAAGTTTTAAGGTCAGATAGGCACACAATTTGTTTAGGAAACTACTGTGTTGCGTTTGTAGCTGTTCCATACATTTTGATAGAGTTGCAAATAATTTCTGGGAAATTGATCAGAACTCTCTTAGGGTGCCTAGAGAAATTAATTATCTTTATTTCTATTTGCAAATTCTACTGCGGCTATTTTCCAGACGGAAAAGTAGCCATTGTCAGCTATATGCATGGACATTTTATTTTATAGCTTCTGTCTTTTCCAACCTCAAGAAACTGTGACTATTTCTTTTACGTTCACCTGCATGGCATTGTGATTGAGACTGGGGACAGCTGAAATTGCAAAGCAGTGTTTGATAGTGCTTGTTGTTATGCCACTTCAGTTAAAAAAAAAAAGAAAAGATGCAGATGGGTCTTAATTACAGCAATAAAACAGCCCAAAGTGTACAAGCCTGAGGCATCTGTGTAAATTTTGGGTGTGTTATGAGACAAAGAATTAATCTGGCTAAATTCTCTTTGTAATTCAGATTCTACGGGACAAGCCTAACATATTTCAATTAGGACTGAAACAGGAAAACACATCTCTCCACTTAAAAGGAGTTTCTTAACACAGAATTTCTGCATGTGCATTTGAAGTCATCCCAAATGGGAGCCAGACGAGTTGCTTCTAACATATTGGGTGTATGAGAAGCAAGGAAATGAAAAATCTCTTCAGCAAACTCGCAGCGCTGGTTTCATGTGGGAATCTATAAATATCTTCATAAGCTAGCTCAGTGTGCTTCACAGTTAAGACGGCAATGACTGAAGCTGGGGTGAGGTAACTTTAAAAAGGGATCTTCATGCACGAAAAATCACTAAATAGATCTCACACTCATCTCTGAAGAAATTCACAGCCTGCTCAGGTGTTAGTTATTATCTACCTCTGCTTCTCAAGACTGAGGATTGAAACTGGTATACTAAACAGATGTGCAGTTCCCATGATTTTTCATTTGGAGTAATTCTGGCAGCAGACTCCACATATTTTCTGCCAAATCTTTCATCTACACCCTGAAATTTCGTGGTTCTGAATCCAGGTGCAAATTGTATGCTCTGTGATTGTATTTCTATTAGATCCTATGACTCCACTTGAAAGGAACAGTGATCTCATTGTACAGGAATTAGTAAGGAGGAGCAACCAAATAAAAAAATCAAAATTACGTGCAAGACCTTAATTTCCTTGTGAGATAAGGACCGCCCACATTAAAAGGTGCCGAATTCACATGTTCAAATCACAGGCTGTGCTTCGGGTTAAATGACTAGGATTTGTTCCTATGGGGAGCCTCTGCTTTCTGTTTTATCTCTCAGCTTTGATAAATGGGAACAGTTCCAAAATTTTGGATTGTGACATGGAGACAGATAAATGTGGCAGGCTTCAGAAAAGAAAGCACATGGAGCAACATCCTTCAATTGACAGAGTGGGAACAGGAGAGAGTTCTAACTACAACAGTTAGAATTTTAACTTTCAGGCCTGTGTCTTGTGTTCCAAGATACATATTCACTCGTGCATGCTCAGAAGGATTTTCCCATAGGACATAAATATATGTAGGGCTAGATCCAGGTTTATGCAGGTTGAACCCATAGGATCTTGTTTTCTGACTTTATTCCTTTGAGGGCAGTAAGATTTAATAATTATTATAGCTCCAAGATAGCATTCCAGCCTTTGGAGGCTTATTATTCTATTCCGGGGTATTTAGTTGAGGGGTGGGGGTGCTGAGATCCTCATTCCATTCATTGTTTCCTTTAAAGCTTTAATGAAATCTATGTGATAAGGAACAGCAAAACGGGCAACATGTTAAGTAGGAGAGAAACTGTAGAAACATTTTTCAGCAGGACACTGTATACAGGTCATAGAATTCTAACTTACATTCTCTGACTTAAATAAATCTGTTTGCTCCCTTTCAGACCATACTAGGTCTTTTTGTAACAGTTACCTGGTAGACTTTCAACTAGGAAGCTCATGAATTCATCAAAGATACAGATGTGTCGAAGGACAGCTTGAGTGAAGAGTCATGTGTCTTATAATAAATTAAGAGCTCCCTTGTGATAATACATGTGCAGTACAATATCTGGCAAAAAAAAAGAAGGGTCATTAAAGTTTATTCATGAGACTTACTCTGTAATTTCATCCTCTACTGATTTACAGCCTTCACAATTCAAGTTAATTTAATTCCCACCCTGAATATTTTTCAAGAGCAAATAATTTAAATAACACACACTGCCTTTTTTTCTTCTTAACTATGATTCCATTTAATGCATTCCTTGGAGGCATTCCTATTATCATATACACACACTGTCCTGCTTGGATAAAAAAGTGATGAAGATAGAGTAATTCAAAATACGATTTTAAACTCTGCATAACTCATTAACATCACCCTCAGTTTTTCCAAAAACATTTTTCAAGACACTTTTCCTCATTTAGAGCTATTTTTCTGCCAGAATATGTCTGTTATTCAAAGTTTCTTGACCAGTAATGAAAACGTATCATTGTACGGAAAGTGTTTTGGCATTTTTTTCTTCAGCTTTCTCAGACTTAAAGCACATTTAGAGATATTCTCTTTGCTGAAATCTTGAAGCAGAATGACAGATATGTGCAAAAAGTAGCCCAGGGCAATTATAACAAAACAATTTCAGGAAGAAATGAGTAATTTGAGATAATATTTTTAATGGAAAAACTGGCACAATCTTTGCCTTGGTTTGCATTTAAATCCAATATCCTGACTGACACAGCAGAAACCCTTATGCAAGCGTAGATATCATCACTAAAGAAAATGTCACTTGCCATCAAAGCTTTTCATTCACGAAATGAGAGTAACTTATTCCAAGGAGTGGACTCTCCTGCCAACAGTCTCGTGTAGACCAGGATAGATCATCAGCATAATTGCATGGTGGAGCAAATTTGCACCGGAAAAGCGAGAAGAGAGACTGATACAAGAAGCACATATACCTAAAGCTACTTTACACGCTTGCTTTATTTTCTTAGTCAGTCTACAGGAGGAGGATTCTACAAAAGTAAATAGCTCCTAAATCTGCTTGTTCGAATGATATTTTCTTAAAAGCTTATCTGTTTGCATCATTAGAAGGCATTGAAATTAAAAGCCACAGCATGTCAGGTAGACAGCATGTTAAAATGGAAGGTGCTGTGACTTTAGGCTTCAAGACAATTTACTGGCAGAACAAGCAACAAAACACATCTCCTTTGACCTTCAGGTCGGTGTTATAGTGTACCAAATGACAATGATTACTAACAAAAAAATATTTTTAAATAATGACCCAAACAGACATTCTGCCTTAGATATGATCTGTTTTGAGTTCTTCCTTAAAATGTATATACTGCAAGAAAATACAAGAAAATGACCATAACAAGAATCTCATGGAAATCTTGCTCCAGATTTTAATGTTGAAATTGATAGCATCACCTTTGTTTTCAGTGGGGAACAGCATTTGCTCCTCTCTGACATAATCCATACAGTGATATAGTAGACCTGACAGAATGATGGAAGAACAGTATTTTCCTCTGATCTCCCCTGTCCTTTTTCACTTTGTTCATGTCCTACAAGCTGCTGGTTAAGCCACAAAATAGTCTAGTAGGATCTTGTTGTGACTGTTTTAGACTAAGATATTAAGTGCAGCTTCCTTTTGTCATGAGTTAATTTATGAGAACTGCTATCAAAAGGACAGCTCTTCAGAACTGGTTGAATGGGTCCTATTTTCACTTGCTTAAAACAAGGATGTTTAGGACTAAGAGCACATTCGAACAGAAGGCTCGTATTGGATATTGAGTCTTTTCCTTTTTTTACCACCTAAGAAATAGGTCTCTGCCTTTACATTAATTAGAGTTCTTGGACTGTACCTCCTGTTGGAAAACTGCTCCATATTTTACGGTAAGAAAATGTCTTCTTCTCAGCAGGAATAAAGAATAAAAATGTTATTTATCAGGAAGCCGTTAGAGAATTTGGAGCATAGATAGGATTGCTAAGGAAATGAACTAATATTTGTGTGATGTTTAACAGCTTCTGGGTTTACTTTCAATGTTCTGTTTAATGCTGCAGCCTCAAGGATGGAAGTCTGAGTCCCATTGGAATATGCATCCTACACAGTACAAGAACTTTCTGCCTGAGGAACTTAATGTCTGTGAGTAGAGTTTACAGTACTGTCACTAACAGCTCTGGGAAAAAAAAGAGATTAACTAGAAAATTCTGCTGCATGAAGCTATATTTCATTTTCTATTTGCTTTCCAAGTTAATACTAAAGAAGATATACTTCAGACTAACACCACTAAGTGAGCAGAATATGGCGAGCTGACTTGTTTTCTGCTATAAGTTCTCATAGGTATTAAAATTTTCAACTGCTTTTGTTGGCCAGTAAGCATAGAAGAATTATGAAGCTTTGTAGTGCTAGCAAAACTAGAGATTATGGACAGCTCTACTTTATTTCAGTTTACTAAGTGCACAGTTCCGTATTTTGTAACATTTGATGTTTTACCTCATATCAATGTAGTCATAGCATTAACCCTCACATTTGAAAAGCACCTATTGGTGATCCCAGCACTTGCACCAGCAGAGATGGGTGCACATAGTTGGGCTTTTTGCCAGGAAGACCATAGGTGTGCATGGATATGTTCAGGTACAAAGTCAAGCACAGGCGTGGGGCAGGACTTTCTCTATGCTGAGCTAAACGTGAGAAGCTGGGCCAGAAGGTTGTCAGAGATTTTATGCTTTGTAAGAATAGATGACAATCGATACATGTTTGTGCAAGGCTTCTTAGACTACAATTAGAAAACCAGCTAGATGGTTACCACACAGAATGTTTCTATTTTCTCTTAGAAATGTCAGCAATAAAAAGACTAATCACAGGTGTTTGGTAAGTCACAGACGTAATCACATTTTTGAAACAAGCTCAGTTAAAAACTGGTAATGGATTTCTTCATGATTCATAAAAGGCATTTATGGATGCCATAAACTAAAAGCTTGTCACAGGCTATACTCTCTACACTGTAAAATTTCCTGAGTGCAGTGAACACAGTAGCACACAGTAACTTCCATCTTTGGTGGAGTCGAGTTCAGATACTGGACTTAGCTGAAACTAACATTCCAGCCTGTGGCCATATATCATAGTGAGTGTGTTGTCTAATGACTCAAAGGAAGAGTTTTCCAGTCTGAAAGCTGCAAGGCATTGCATGGCTCATGTCCATAGGCCTAAAATCTCTTGTGGTGCAGAATAAGGTTTCTACATTCAAACAGCCTTTCAGGGATGGTCCTTGGTCCTTCGTTCACTGGGAGACTGCTGTTTAGCATGAGCCAAAATCATGCCAGAAGCGTTGCTGCTGAAATAACAATAAGGTTATGACTGTGTAATACTTCCGCTGTGGTCTTGTTTTACTAACAGCAACAAGGACAGAAAGACAAAGAATGAAAAGCAGCAAGATGGGATTCATTTGCTGAGAACCCAGCATATGTGAAAGAGAAATGTACATCTATGTTAGTCTTTGGAAAACTACAGCGATTGAAAAGGAAAAGGCATTCCTAATGCATGATTTGGCTCTTCTTAAAGGACGTGTCTAAAATAGGTCAGATGAATTGTGCCCTTAAAACGCCGAAAGACATCCCACTCCATTGGCTATAAAGGAAGTCTGCTAGCTTGGAGATAGGAGTGCCCCTCTGTCTGCAGAGACGGTACTAAAGCAGAATGCTTAGGGCAAATTCACAAGTATGACATGCTCGAGCGTATTATTAAGATGTTTTTCTGAAGGCCTGAGCTACACAAACATGTAACACCACCAGAGTTTGGTGTTTCTAATATACATTGTTATGTTAGTAAAATCTGTGGAATGACTACAGTTTTTCTTGTACAAAAATGCCTTATTTCAATATATGATTATTTTTTCCCCTCTTGGTCAAGAGTAAAAGACTCCAGCTCTTTATATTGAGAGAATTGTGTGTATGGTGAGCTGGTCACACTGTTTCAGCTGTACTTGCCTAGCTGAGACATTATAATTCTTTAAAGCAGGAGAGGGAAAAATGGTTCCTTCACACAATTAGCACAACATTTTTGTATGTTAACTACATTTAAACGCATTGTCAAAAAAAATTTACAAATTAATAAATTTCAGGGTCATTTAAAACCGTACTAGTATGAAATAAAAAAGATGAAAGCACAACATTCTGTTTATAAAAGACTGTCATAATAATGGATAGATGGGATTCCACTCGTCTTCAAAAATCTGCTGGTTGTCTCTGTGTGGTTGTCTCTGAAATGTCTGAGCTGTTCAGCAAATGAAGAAAAATAAATGCATGCAGAGAGTGATTCATCTTATTCTAAGAGAGATGTCTAAAATAAGCAAGATTTATTGCATTTTATAAGTGCCTATTTCTTTCCTCCTACTGCACAAGAAGTCCAGATGACTAGCTCTGATGTAGGTGGCTACAGTGTAGACATTTATAGTTGGGGAAATTAATTCTGTACCACATTTCTCAAAGGGTTAGCCAAAAATGTGTGGCCAAATAAGGGCTGAGATGCTGTCGGGGCTGTTCCTCACATAATCATGGTGTTCTTCCAAAGTAACATAAACCTTTTCCTCTTGGGTTAGTAATCAAGAAACCAGGTTTTGAAAAAAGGTCAGGCCAGGTCTGTCATATGTTAGTCCTCAGGGCTAAACAGAGGACAAGATTCAACATATTTTAAATTAAACATTTCATGAATGTTGTATATGTAAATTATGTAGGGGGCTTATGTTTCAGAGGGAATGGTTAAGTAAAGAACTGGCTTTGCCACACTGATGTGTGAGAACAGAATTATGGAATGTTTTTTCTGTTTATCTCAGTGAACATTAAAGAAAAGAAAACTGTCTCCTGGAACCTTGGGGAAAAGGTTATGTATAGAGCTGCCAGTACTGCTCTTTACTGTTCAAACTTAATCTGCAGGCAGAGGGTATGTACTGAGAATGGCTCTGGTGGCTTTCCTCTCCCTCTCTGTTCTTCACTAGCCACGAGAAATTGTGTGCAGCTTGGAGCAGATACCAAACTATCGCAACAGACACTAAGGGACCCTTGAATAGCACTTAGATGAAAGTTGGCAGAGAAGGAGGCTGTTTAACAAGAAGGCAGACATGAAGACATTTTTAAAAAGATATATTAATAAATCTACTTTCTTCACCAGTGACATCAAGTAAGAGAAATGACACCTCACTTCAACACTTACTTTAGCTTTCACTTGTGTATACGTTGGCAGCCTTCTTAAATAACCACAATTTCCATCTAACTCCTACAGAAGTTCATTTGGGAAAAAACCTCCCATACATACACAGAAGAATGAAGCTGGTTAAAATCCATGTCATATAACACCCTGAAATGATGACATGTCTCTGTATAGAGATTTACTAGTGGGTATAATTCAAAGAATTGGAAGCAGCACAGTGCTAGTATGGAGGGGTTTATGCTGGGGGGAAAGGTGGTACTTCAAGGTACTGCTGCCTAGCTCCCAATATGTGATCCAGATGGCACATCAGACATTCTTGCAGCCCTACACAACAGAAAACCCCCACCCTCCATCATAAGTCCTCCAGTTCAAGAAAAAGTAACACACAAGTAATGACTGAAGCACACCATTAAGCTGTATTTGTACCTTCTAAATTTCTATCACTAAGGATGCTCCAGATATACTCACATAAGAGGGAGATAGAGTCATGGTTCATGAAGACTTTCCTGTTTGCTGAATCACTAATGGAAACCACATATGGAACTGGTGGCAACATAATAAACTGGTGGCAGCCACAGAAGAGAACCACAGATATCTGTTTTCACTATAGAACTTCTCAATTTATTATTCCTACTAGATCTGCTTTCTCAAAACCTCATGGATAATTGAGGCCCCTGCATCATTCTAGTTATTAACTGCCAAAAGAGCTTCCCTAAAATACCTTATTATATACATTAATAGAGTGATGGATTGTAATAACGGTTTGAACCTTATTTTCACAAGTCATATAACTGGAGAAAAATGTTACCCAATTTTCTGGTCTATCTAGATGTTAGAATGTTTTCATCCATATTTATATCCTCTGTCTCTCTATCTCTCTCTTTCTTTGGTTTTTTTTTTTTTTTTTTTTATTTTAGCGATTTACCTTTAAGTTTTGAAAAAGTGTGAAAACTATTTTGAAATACATATCAAAGAAATTCGGTTCAGTAGATGAGAATTATTTTTCTTGTTACCTTATTGGCAAATATAAATTCCTTATTCAAGTGTTATAATTTCAAGATGAAAATGTCAATAGGCCATGTTGCTCCAAAATACCATTCATATACCTCAGGAAAGGGTTTAAATGTAGATGAGATTTTATTTTATGGAATTATGGACTAATTCTCTTGAGGCACACTGATCTATATTTGTGGCACACTGATTGTGATAAATCAAGGAGGGCCAGTTCTGTACTCTTTCTGTCTGTACCTGAAGTGGAAATATGGAACAATACAATGTTATTACAATCGTGATTACAAAAATTTACAATTATTCCTTTGGAAATGCATAGTTTTAATCTCTAAACTGTTCTTTATGTTCCATTTTCTCCTTGTAACACGTGTGGGCGGAATTGACCACTTGTATTATGATTCCTTGCATCTGGGTTGAAAATTATGTTAATCTTTATCTCTACAAGTACTTCCAGTATATCAGTTTCTTGCACTGAAAAACATGTGTTTTCCAAATGTTTTTTTGTCAGTTTATATCTATGAAATTTGTTTGAGATCCAGGCTTCCTTAAGTTTCTGCTGCATGCATATTTGCATATATTATTACTTGCTCCTAGCATGAAACTTAAAGCCAGGATTAGAAGTGAACTTCTGTAGCAGGTCTTTAACTCTCTGCATCTGCTTGTCATGAGATGCTTAATTGTGAAAGAGCAAAATGATCAGGCCTTGGGAAAAGGGTGTTAAGACTTGGTTTAGTTTTACATCAACTAATTCATTTCAGGGAACAGAATGATAATCATAGAATCACCAGGTTGGAAAGGACCCACTGGATCATTGAGTCCTACCATTCAAGTTTATTTTCTCTCTCCCTTTTATGGCAAACTAAATTATTCCTTGAAAAAGCAAAGGGAATTTTTGATCCTGGTTATGTATAATCAGAAATAAAAACTATGTTGGAAATCTGAAAGTTCTTGTCCCATCAGTACATTACACCACTCATGTAGTTTTTAAGAACAGTTCTTTAAATAGATGCAAGCAAGGCTGAACTGGATAAAAAATTTTAACCATTTATTTCCTTACTGTTCGTGCTCTCACTGGATATAAGTCCTTTCAATAAGTTTTCTCAGCGTACATAGCACTGAAGGATGTCTCCCTCCCTTGTTTTGGAAGAAAGTACATCTTCTGATGTCAGTACTTAATATGAAGTTCTGATGTTCTTTGATTGGGGAACCACAGACTGGTCAATCTTACCTCTGTGCCTGGCAAGATGATGGAACAGACCTTCCTGGAAAGTATGCTAAGGCACATGCAGAATAGAAAGGCTATTAGTGACAGTGAACTTGGCTTCACTAAGTGAAAATAATGTCTGACAAGTCTGGTGGCCTTCTATGATAATGTTACAGCATTACTAGATAAGGGAAGAGTAATTGATATTATCTACCTGGACTTGTGCAGAGCATTTGACACTGTTCTGCACAACATCCTTGTCTCTAAAATGGAAAGACATGGATTTGATGAGTGGAAAGGAATTGGCTGGATGTTTGCACTCAAAGAGGTGGTCAATGGCTCAACACTGTATGGAGACCAGTGATGAGTGATGTCCCTCAGGGGTCTGTATTGGAATCTTTATTATTTAACATATTTACTGGGGACAATGGGATTGAGTGCACCCTCAGCAAGTTTGCGGATTACACTGAGCTGAGTGGTGTGGTTGATAATCTAGGGGAAGAGATGCCATCCAGATGGACCTTGGCAAGTGCATGTTACTGGAGCTGGGTAGATGCAATCCCAAATGTGGATACAGGCTGAGTGATTACTGAATTGAGAGAAACACATCAGAGAAGGAGTTGGTGTGTTGGCATACAGAGAACCAAATATGAGACAGCAGTGTGTGCTAGCAGCCTGGAAAGCTGTCCGTATCCTGAGTTGCATCAGAAGAATCATGGCCAGCAGACTGAGGGATCTGATTCTTGTACCTCTACTCCACTTTGCTGAGGTCCCACCTGTATTCAGCTCTGGAGCCCACAGCAAAAGAAAGACATGGACCTGCTTGAGCTGGTCCAGAAGAGGGCCACATATATGACCAGAGGGCTGGAGCACCTCTCCTGTGAGGACAGTCTGAGAAAACCGGGCATGTTTATCCTGGAGAAGACAAGTTGCTGCTGCGACTTATAGTGTCCTTTTAGTACTTGAGGAGGGGCCTACAGGAAAGATATGGATGGACTCCTATTCAGGAAGTCTAATGATAAGGTGAGGGGTAATGATTTTAAACAGAAAATTTAGATGAGATATTAGGAAGAAATTTGTTACTGTGAAGGGGGTGAGACACTGGAACAAGTGGCCCAGAGAACTGCTGGGTGCCACCTCCATTGAAGTGTTTGAGGCCAGGTTGGATGAGGCCTTGAGCAACCTGATCTGGTGGAAGGTATTCCTGTCCTTGGCAGGGAGAGTTGTACTAGATGACCTCCAAGTTCCCTTCTAGCCCAAACTATTCTATGTTTCCATGATTCTGTAAGAAAACTTTTCAACCGCATCAGTAATTCAGAATGCATTATTTCAGCTCGAGGCTGGTTTTCAGTGTAATGCCTTCAGTTTAGCATAACCATATAATTTAGTCTAATTCATTCCTTCTGTGCTGGGTAACGGGAGTGTGACTCCCTCTGACAACAATCGCTCAAGTTAATGAATGGGACCTGCTATTGTCTGGTGTTGGAGGCCTTTTAGATGTCTTGTAGAAGCTAAAACAAAGCCTTGAAGACACAGAAACACTCAATGAAAAAAATGTGCAGAGTAGATAAGGCTTTGGACAGTGATGAGAAAGATTAAGTTGAGCAAGAATAAAGTTCCAGTATATGAGGTGTAATTATTTTCCCCACCCTCTTCTTTCTATCAGGCAGCCAGTTATAAGTGGTGTTCCTGAGATGGCTATGTTGGTGTAAATGTTACTTAACATCTTCATCAGCGAGACATAATGGATCTGGATAATGGGACAGAGCAAACGCTCTGTGATTTTGTCGACAATACCAAAACTGGGGGAGGAATTTATACACAGAAAGGGAACAATTGCAGACAGGAGAAATAGAGTAAAAGCCACTTTGGAAAGTTCAACAGAAACAAATGCAAAGTCCTATATCTGAGTAGAACCACTGTATGTGACTGTACTGGCCAAGGGTACTGTACTCTCTGGGTATTGCCTCTGTGGAAAATTGCTGGGGGTTCTGGTACACAAGCTGAATGTTTGTCAGCAATGAAGGCTAACCATGTGCTGGGCTGCATAGAATGTAGCCAGCACGTTGGTAGAAAATGTTCAAATCTGCATAACTCTGTTTTTGAAATACTGAGCCTCTGGTAGATCACATGCAGATGAACCAAAGAGGAGCAGGAGGCAATATTCACAATTTACGGCAAGTGAAATTTCTGCTGGATATAATGGGAAAATAGTTCTTCGTGATGATGATGGTAAGACACTAGAACGTTAAGTGACTTTGCAACTGGTCCTTTCTGGAGTAGGCGTTTGGACCTGCTGATCTCCAGAAAAGTCTGCCAACCTAAATTTGTCTTTTAATCTGTGACTTCTGGCTGTGCAGAAGTATTATCCTCTTCCTCATGCCACAAAAGAGTAGACATGGCATTAAGTTATTCTCCCGGAGCAGAAGTTAGCAGTGTTCCATACAAAACTCTGTCCCAGTGTTCACTTCTGCTCAATGTTTGGCTGCCTCCTCTACTCCCCTCAGCTTTGTCCTTGCTGAGATTCCCCTTGCTGCTTGACCTCGCTTCACTTACCCATTGCATTCTACTTTTGACCTGTTACCTCTCGTGTCTTTTGCCCCTTCCATGTCTTTCTGGTTAGCTCAGCCATGGATAGCTGAACCATTTCATGTGCAAATACATAAAAGATGAAAGCAATCCACAGCAGTAACATGGCAATTGCAAACAGGGATAGTTCATATTCCCTAGTGATCCAGGTCTTTCTACTTCCAGTCTTTAACTCACGTTGTTAGCTTGTTGCTCTGACGGAGGCTGATATATACAGGCCTGTATGACATCAAGAGATACACTCAGTCATGTGTAAGGAATGCTCAGAAGCAGAGAGCTCTCTGAAGGAAACCTCTGGTGTTTGCCACTTTGTTAAATAACTAGAAGTTGTCTATACTCTGATTTATGGCTGAAACTTAATGCACACTTTCTTCTTTTGCCTTTTTTTTTTTTTGCCTTTTTTACCCCGTCCACCCTTCCTCTTTTCAATGGAATATTAATATGTGCCTGTGTATTATATTTCCTTCAGTAACAGAAGATGCTTCATATGTACAGTTTCATTTTTAACAAGTTAATTATTAAAAAAACTCCTCTAATAAGTCTTAAAGAACAAAAGACCAAATTCCTTGTTGTCTTCAGTCTTTAGATTTCTATATTAAAATGCGTGGTTGAGCTGTTCTATTACATTGACCTTTAAATGCTGGGTTTAAGAAGAAATATATTCTTTTCAGATCTCTTACAAGTGAGCATAATAATTTAAGGTTACAACGAGAGTGAGATAAAATAGTGAAAAGCTCGCAACAACATGCAGCATTCAGAGCTGCAGAAGTATGTCTGCACCCACCTGCCTTAACTAATAGCTGCAGGACTTCAAATTATTCCTTTTAAGGCATGTTCAGACAAAAATTTGGAATGTTTAGCCTGTGTCAGCTTTGTAAAGTACTCGCTCCGCAAAGAGACTTTACTGTGCTGGGTTGTATAATCCTTGCAAGGGCTGAACTGTGGAGAATTTTTATACTGTGTTGCAAAAACTATTCTCTGCAGTAAATATTGTTGATGCTAATGTACAAGAAGAATCTCCAGTGCTGGACCTTGTGTGGCAAAGACATTCACATCAGGAAAATTGTTGTTCTGTATATAGGGGAGGATGCGTCTTTAAAACTTGGCCAGGCTTACTGTGGGAGTGTTTCAAAAAGTAATGATAGAAGCCCTATTCCTGGAATTCTTTAAAATTAGATTATTCAGATTTCTGCTGTTGCAGACGCTGTATAGAAGTCTAGTGACATCTTTAATGGGAAGTGTATTTTAGGAACCTGCACGGACCTGGCAGGTGTGACAAAGGGCTACTGCGAGACCAGTGCCATCCCTAGTCAGTCTGTGTCCATAGGGCATCTAACATGGACAGTGCTGTTACACACATGTAGTGTGGCCCTAGAGATTCTATGGAAAAGAATAACAGCATTAAAGCCATAGCACAGATGATAATACAAGACTTCTGATTTCTAACGCCTGTTTTACTAGAATAAAGAAAAAGGTGACAAATGTGCTTGTAAAGAAGATGACGTAGTTTCCGTTGCAGAAAGTTACTTAAAAGATTTTTTAAAATGTAATTTAGAAACAAGTTGTGTATTTAACCCATTTTCTTTGTGCCTGGTCATGACTACAAGTGTGTTTGACATTTTAATATATACAAGTGCTAAAACTTATTTTAGAATTGTTTTTAATATTTCAGATTCTAGCTACTGTGACTAATTGTGAAGCCTTATCTCCAGTGATTTATATCGTTGAATAGTGTAAATACAAATTTCAAATATGTTCTTCATGAATATATTGCCACTTATATTTACTGTTCTAGTGAATATCCATGTCAAGTAACTCATTTAATCCATGACTGTTGGAATGTAAGCACAAGGATGTGGAAATAATGCCAGTGATTTCATTTAATAGTTCAGCTGAACATTTGCAGGGTTTTTTTTGTCTTTTCTTCTGTGCATTATTTACTTGTCTTCTCAGTGTGCTGTATGAACAAATGAGGCCACTGTATATCTGCTTTAAAACTATTGTCCTTAGAGTACTGGAAAAATAAGGAAAGATTATGTCTTTGAATGTCATGAGGGTAATGCCCACAGCAGTAGGGAAACAGCAGTTTGGCTTTATATGAGAAACAACCACATGCATTTCTGGAACCAAGCAGGTACAGGAAATAACATAATGCTGCTTTAAATCCTAAACTTTGATGTTTTGGAGGAGCAAAATCTCATGTATAATTAGGTTCTTTTATATTTTTTTTCATTGCTTTGCCTTTACCAGAGACCCAAATTCAATGCTGATTCTCCAACACTGAAATTATCCCAGTGGGTTGGCTTAATTCTGCGGTGATATTCTAGAGCTTGAGTAGTTTGGTTCATCATAATGAAAGGGTGTAATTTGCACTTCCATGTGATAAGACAGAAATTAGTCTTTTATATCTTAACTTCTTGTATGCAGTTTGCAGCTGCCAACAACAATTTCCATTTCAAAACCCAGAACCAATAATGCAGGCTAAATCTGATTCTAAAGCTATTGTGTTTGTATTTTAATTAACAGTTTAGAGGAATAATTTATTGCCCCCTCTCAGAAGCTGAACAGTTTCTCTCCTCAGAATGTAGCCTGCAGTATTAAGTAGTAAAAGACATAATTGAAAAAGGAACTACCATTTGCTGAAGCCAAAGAGTGTGTCTGTTACATCATACATGTTACAGATTACATCCCACCACATTGTGTGACATTCAAAAATGCCAGACCATATCTCAGCCTTTTTTATGTGTAAATATATACATATATATATTTACAGGAAGAATATATTTTTATAGCCCCTGTTGCATTAAGTAAAGAAAAAGGTGAAACATGTGAAATAATAAAAAGATTATAATCTTTCTGATCTGTTTTTTCTTGAAAGAGAGGACGAATCAGCACATGATGCATAGTCCTTCATAAGTAAAATGAAATAAAAAATTCTCTTAAAAAAAAAGAAAAAAAGGGTAGTTTCATCTCATCAGGAAATAGGTCACTGCAAAGGAAATAACCATTACATTGAAATTTTAAGGGAGAATATTGCTCTAATCAGCTGCACTGATTTACAACTGTGGGTGAAAAAGTGCAAGTGCAAGTAAGTCAGAATTTAGGGCAGGATAAAGGGCTTCGACTACTCTTTAGGTTTCTGCAAATACTGTATTCATTCTCTGTTTACTGAAAAAAAATGTGAGCTCTCCATGAAATTATGTATAACATTCCAAAGAAAATGGGTTTAACTTAAAAATATCTTCATCCACTAGAACATTTCTTTTGCTAATTCTGGAATGTAAACACAAAACAATATTCAGACTAATCTATTTACCAATAAATAGTAATGGAAAAGAGTACAAGCAGAATTACATTTCTACTGAAAGTAGAAATGCATGTTTAATTGCAAAAATACAATCTAGCTAAATCACAAAAGGCAGAAAGTTGAATCAAACAAAATTGGATTCTTGGCATAATGCCTTCTCATAGCATAATTAAGACTTCACTTGAAACATGAGAAGATAGTCAACAATGGCCTGTGATAATATTCTGCAGTGCTATTAAGCTTTCAGTCTTCAGATCAAAATTGTAACTCTAATTTGCTAGAAGTAATGATCCCAGAAAGAAAAGACTGATGGGATTGTTATAGTTTGGGCCAGCTCACTGACCAAAGACACAACACAACTGTATTTGCCTACAAGTGCTGTATTTCTATACTAAGAGCAGTGGTGAATAATATAGTAGAGAAAGGCAGAAAAGAAGAATGGGCCAGTTTGGAGCAGCCAAGATTTAAAGATTACTGTCCTATTACCTTATTCCTTCAAGATGCGTCATATTCTATGAACATTTCAGAAAAATGGTATAGGCTCCACAAGTTGCTCCTTTCTCCAGTGTCAAAGAATAATCACATTCTGGATCTTTCCCTCCAGAGAGAGGGAAAATGCTGCCTAAGTGCCCGGAGTTCTTAATTTTTGAGTTATATGAATAAGAAAGACTTTAGTCATTCAGAAGTATGGCAATTAATCTTTTTATCCCATTCAGTATTTATTTTAACCATGTAAAGAAGAGTGGCTCAGACACTCTTTGGCATTTAGGATCATTTGGGAAATAAAGGTCTGGGTTCCTACACTTGGCATTGGAAAGGCCAGGCATCTAAAAAATGCTACAGACGAAATAAAACAAAGTGGGAAAACCTGAGAAGTGTGGATGCAGAGACCACAGCTGCAATAAGTTAAATGGAATGCCTCACAATATGTTGGTTTTGAAACCTCAGTGGAATAGCATATCCAGCTCTAAGAAACACTGACTACTAGAATTTACATGGTATGACATGCCCATACACTGGAATTTGGAATGATTTGCATGTTTTAGACAACCGTCACACAAAGGAACTGACTCTTGGGCTGATTTGAGTTTCTTGAGTGCACAAGATTTTCTCCTCAAACCCATTTGTTAGCAGCTGATAATAATTTAGTTTTAAAGGAAACGTCAAAATTTCATGGCCCCCGGTTTAATCTGTGAACTGAAAAGTGCATGGTGTTCCTCAAAAGGAAAAACATAGTTTTCTTCTGACATCAGAACAGCAAAAAGGCTCACTATTCATTCTCTTTCCTGTGGTTGTCTTAACCTTGAAGACTACACTTAAGACTTTTCCTTTAAGAAAAGAGAATTATAAATCACTACGAACTGTGCTTTAGCTGTAGGACATACTGATGACTCCTCTTCCCTTTCTTGAGTATTGTCCATATTTTGCTGCCATCCAGAAGAATTTTCTTTCATTTCAGAATGACCTTCTGTTTTAAAAAAAGACATTTCAGAGTTTCTTTGTGCTCTTCTTTTTTCTTTATTAAGTCTTTTAGTATTATTTTTTATAATTTTCTATCTTTTTAAAAAAACAGTCAAGATACTTTCATGTCTGCTATTTCAAAAGCCTTCCTAAGAGTTTTCCTGTGATACATAATACCAAAAAGAGGACACTAGCCTTTGCATTCATAGCAGTTTAAAGTAATGTCACATTACCTTCTGCTGTCTTCTTTTTTGCTTCTGTTCTTTTGATCGGTTGAAGTTAATCACTTGCTTCTTATCATGGTCCCTTGTATGCTAACAGTAGAGAAAGTAGTGGAAAAAAATTGATTGCACCGAAAACTTACGAAAAATCTGCCAATGAAAATAGACCAAACTTTCACAGAAATTTGGGCCATTGCAAAAAGATGGGGAGAAGAATGTTAAAAATTCACTGACTGAATAATAAGATAGGATGCACAGTAAAACCAGTGGGAAAAGAGGGTCTTCCAAAATACAGTTCTTAAAGAGGCAGAAGGGAATTTGACAGACTGAGCCAGGCACATTTTTAACAGCAACACGAGACAGTGTAGCAACAGTCACAGTAAAGAGTTGAGTTAGAAGAAAATACAGTTTGTTCTTCTGTTGCTCTTCTTGGCCCAATTCCACTTTATATAAAGTTTTGAATATTCATTAAACCAGAGAAAAGTAGTAAGAGGAGGAACTGTACCACCCAACATTTGAGAGTACTCATTTAGGAAGAATGAAGTTCAAACCTCTGCTCAAAAAATATTCAATTATTTATATAATCAGAACTCCACAGGATAACTTCAGTCACAACTTGTCAGATCAGCTTAGAAGTTAGAACAGTCACTGGGGAGATAGGAAAACAGAGAGTCCTATCACTAAATAATGCATACCAAGGGCTTAAAACTGGGTCTTCTGCATCACAAATCAGATCCCTAATCATTAGACTCCTCAGAATTAGTTTGCACCTCTTGTTTCTTTTTTTCAGTAAAGATTTTCAGATGGTTCTTTCATATTAATTTCAATTATCTTGGTTTTACCCTGATGTGGACTGGGAAAATAATAATGTCTAGGACATTTTTACAGCAAAGAAACAAACAGATTTTACTAAGCCAAATATCTGTTATTTGAGTGTGTTTTAGAGTGTGTTTCTTCTCCCTGAACCCTCTTCTGTTAGGAAATTCATTGACGATGAGAAAACAATTAAAACAATACGGTTTCTTGCTGTTAATGTAGAGAAGATTATAGTTTTTAACACTAAAGTAAAGTCAAGAGATCATCCTTTGTATTTGTCATTTTACTACCTTAGTATGTTAATACTGGGAAGATACTAAAGAAATTAGAGATTCCCTGACCAGAGATAGGCAAAAAGCTGCTCTTCAGAACAGGTGGCTGTCATTATGCTGTGGTGTGACAGGAGCATGGGGTGAAGGAGTGTGACTTTGGAATAACGGATTAAATAGAATGCATATCAATAATAAGCGTTTTTTTTTCCATTTACTGGACACATTTTCAATCAATCCATCCTGGTAGTTGTCATTACAATGAATACCAGATGGCTTCATACGGTTTTAGGGAAGTTGTTTCTCATGCCACATCCTTCTTTATTCTTCTCCTGAGAAGTTCCTTGAGGAAGGAAATGTAAAAATTATTGACCATCACAGGATATATTACAAATACATGAAATAATTTTGACCTTCTGTACCTCAAACATGACACGGAAAAATTACCTGATTTCAGGTAATTCGTGCAATTTGTTGCAGAGCATTCTGATCATTGTTAGTTGTGATCCTTTCCTCCAAAGTTTCTGAAGTGTTTCTGAATCCCATCCATATTCTTTTGCTGAATCCAAACAGAAACACTGTAGCCCATTTTGTAGCATAGAACATGTTGATAAAGGCAACCCTAAAGTATACATTTACTTATACAATTAACTGTTAATGAAGAGGCCTATTCAATGTTTTTATAGAGAATTATCAGTTTTAAAAATACTGAAAACCACAGAAAAAAATTAAGGTTTGAGAAAGGAGTAAAAACAATGTGAACTGAAAGTTTTGCATTACGTTTCTGAATACAGTGTTTGAACATCCATCTTTACTGCTACACACAATATTGAATGCCATCCAAAATCTTTTATGGCCCCATTTTATAAAACAAAGTTTGTCCATAAACATAAACAATTCCAGAGAGACTTTCACTAATATCAGCTGCCTTTTGGGGATAGGGAGCACTATACAGTTGCTTTTTGACTGAAATAATACTGACAGTTGCTGCTTGACTGAATAAATACACTCAGAGTATCTATACGTGCAAGGACTGGAGCAGAAAATAGATCATGTGTCATTATTTGTTTTCAGTATCTTCTAGTTATCTTTGCATATTCTCATTTCTAATGTATTTGTGGAACCTACATGGTTTTTGGACCCAATGACAAAAGGACTTTAGGTAGGAATTTCTTGCTGACTGGGACAGGCAGTATTGTAGAATCATTTGAATTGGAAAAGATCTTTAAGATCAAGTCCAACCTTAAACCTAACACTTCCAAGTCCACTACTAAGCTATGGCCCTAAGCACTGCATCTACAGGTCTTTTAAATATCTCCAGGGACGGTGACTCAGCAACTTCCAAGAGCAGCCTCTCCCAATTCTTGACAAACATTTTGGTGAAGTAATATTTCCTAATATCCAATCTAAACCTCTCCTGGTGTGCCCTGAGGCCATTTTCTCTTGTTTTATCACTTGTTATTTGAGAGAAGAGGCCAACATCCACCTCACTACAACCTATTTT
The DNA here is from genome assembly GCF_017976375.1 of Cuculus canorus. NCBI lineage: Eukaryota > Metazoa > Chordata > Aves > Cuculiformes > Cuculidae > Cuculus > Cuculus canorus. The sequence continues at coordinate 9,570,180 of NC_071441.1, read as the reverse complement.
CAGGTAGTTGTGGAGAGCAATTAGGACTGCCTCTGTCTCCTTCCAGCTTCATTGTCCTTTCCATGCATTGCACCACTGCAATGACTTTCTTGTTGTGGAGGACCCAATACTGAACATAGTATTCACTCTGTCCTCCTCTGCTGAAAAGCAAATATTTTCTTCCAGAGGCTGATGTAGATGAATATTAGGATGTGAGTTTCAAATATGCCTTCACGTGTATTTGGGCTGTGGGATTAAAAAGAGGAGATATAAATATTCTAACAATTTTCTACAGTTTGGTAGTATATTGACTGATTGGCTTCCTTTTTCTTATATGGGAACATAAAGTTTAAAAAGTTTCCCCAAAGTCTTACAGCTTCAAGAATCCGATATTAACCTTTCCACGTTGGTTCTATTCTTCAGTTTCTACATATCAATACATTAATGTGCTGACTTTTGTAGTTTTCCAAGGACATAAAGGCATTAAGGCATTGATAGTCTGTACATGGCAAAAATGCATATACTGCAGAGGAAACTGTAATGCAGCAAATGACCAGGAGATGCTAACTGTGCTTAATAAGTCTCAAAAATAATAAGAACAAAACATAATATAAATGACATATACACAAAACACGGGGAACAGAAAGATTTTTTAAAGCAGCCTTTGCTGCTGTTCACTCTTGTTGAGTCTATTGTCTACCAAGACCTCCAGGTCCTACTCCACACAGCTGTTTTCCAGCCAGGTGGAATCCAGTCTGAGCTGCACTCCAGAGTTATGGTGCAGAGTTATGGTGCAATCCAGGTGCAAGACATTACACTCATCTCCATTGAACTTCTTAAGATTCCTGCTAGCCCATTCTTCCAGCCTGTCCAGGTCTTCCTGGAGGGTAATCCTTCTGGAGTGTCAATCTCCCCACTCAACTCGGTGTGATCTGCAAACTTTGTTAGGGTGTTCTTAATCCCAACATCCAGGTCACTTAAGAAGCTGTTAAACAGCATTGGGCCAAATACCAATCCCTGGGGGTCCCCACTTACGACTTTCTCAAACTTGCCAGTTTGAGAAAGAACTATTTACCACCACCCTCTGGGTATGGCTTGTCAGCCAGTTCCTCAACCACATCACTGAGAACTTGTCTAGACCATAGAGCATTAGTTTACCTAAGGAAGAGGCTGTGAGGAACTGTGTCAAAGGTCTTGGAGAAGTAGTGCCAGACAGACAACGTCCACCATTCACCCTGCATCAGCATATTGGAACACTTTGTTGTAGAGAGTGATCAAGTTTGTTAAACATGATTTGCCCTTAGTGAATCCATGTTGTCTTTTTCCAGTCATGTGCTTCAATTAACTTGTGACAGTTGCCAGGAGTATTTGCTCCATAACCTTCCCAGGGCTTGAAGTGAAGCTAATTGGCCAGGTCCTCCTTGGAGCTTTTCTTGTGAATGGGGGTGACATTTGCCTTCTTCCAGGCTTTGGGGATGTCCCTGGATCTCCACGACTTCTCAAAGACTATAGAGTGTGGTCCAGCCAGCCTCCTCGGCACCCTCAGGTGGATGGCATCTGGGCCCATCAATTTGTAAAGGTCAGGCTCAATATTTCACACACCAGCTCTTCATTCATTGATGGTGTGTCAGTGCCTGCGACAACCCGGATGCTCGTTCCCATGTCCTGGGGGCCAACAGTGCTGGTTAAGACAGGGATGAAGAATACCTTTGCAACACACTGTTGAATAGTTCACCACTTCTCTTTAACAGTGGGCCAGTATTCTCCTTCTGCTTCTGCTAGTTTTTAACATATCTGAAGGAGCCGTCCTTGAAATTTTTGACAACTTTGGCCAATTGCAGTCCAAACTGAGCTTTTTCTTTCCTAACTGCATCTCTACATACCCTGCTAATGGGTATGCTAATCAGATACTGTCCAATGTTTATGAATCCAGCAGGTGACACAGCTGTTTAAGTATGCTATGCTACACTGAAAATCTGCAAAACGCTTGAGGTAAAACTACCTAAAGTTGACCTGACACTATGGTAAAAATACTCTAAACTTATTTATTTATTCTGCAACTTAACTATGCACAATATGAGATCATTTTATTCCAGTTAGGGAAAGTTTAGCATTCCATATACTCACAGCTACATTTCCACTAGTTTGCTAAAAGCCTTTAGGCGAAAGAAAAGTGGGCATAAATCTGTTTTCACAAGGTCTCATCGTTTCACAGAATATCAAAATACTTGAAGATACTGTGTAAATTTTTACTGCATATAACTATTTGTATTCTAAAGATGTGCACTGCTTTAGCAGTACATAACTTTTTTTCAGGTTACAAAATGCCTTTCCCAGCCTTCTTTTTTCTTCAGTGAATCAAGTTGCATGTTTTCCATACAAGTGGCAAAGAAACAGAATGTTATTTTAAGATACTGCACTGATGTTATGTGTAGCATGATGTGGTATTTTTTACAGTTTGGTCAAACATTTGAAATAGAACTTAATCATTCTTTAAATATTCATTTCCTGGAGCAACTGTTGTGCCTGAGGAAATCATAAAAAACAACACAAGTTATTTGTATCTACAGGTTTCAATGTGAGATTTTCAGAATAGTTTACATATGTTAATGACTTGAACTTCACACCACTCCATGGGGAAAACATGGCATTATCCCAGCTTAGGAATGTGGGAAATGGAGGAACACGTGTGAGTTATTGAAAGGTACTAGGTGTCAATTTATATGATAAAGTGCTGAAATACTTAAAAAAAGTCTGATTCCCTGAAGCTTGATCTTAGATTCATAGAATAGTTTGGGTTGGAAGGGATGTTTAGAGGTCATATAGTTCCAACCACACTGCAATAAGCAGAGACATCTTCCACAAGACAGTTTGCTCAAAGCCCCATCCAACCTGACTTTGAATGTTTCCAGAGATGGGACACCTACCATCTCCATGAGAAACCAGTTCCAGTGTTTTACCACCTTCACTGAAAAAAAAAATAAAATTCTTCCTTATATCTGAATCTACCCTCTTTTAGTTTAAAATCATTGCACCTTTTCTTACTGAAACAGGCCCTTCTAAAAGTCTTGTCTGCATCTTTCTTATAAGACACCTTTACGTACTGGAAGGCTGCAATAAGATCTCCCTGGAGACTTCTCCATGCTGAACAACCCCAATTCTCTCAGCCTTTCCTCACAGGAGAGGCATTCCATCCCTCTGATCACTTTTGTGGTCCTCCTCTGGACCCACTCCAACAGGTTCACGCCTCTCCTTTACTAAGAGCCCCAGAGCTGGATGCAATACTTCAGATGGGGTTTCACCAGAGCAGAGGAGACGGGCAGAGTCAGCTCTCTCAACCTGCTGGCCATGCTTCTTTTGATGCAGCCCAGGATATTATTGGCTTTCTGGACTGCAAGCGCTCATTGCCGGCTCATGTCCAGCTTTTCAGGCACCAGTGCCCCTAAATTCTTCTCATCCCACAGCCTGTATTGATACCAGGGGTTGCCCCGACCCAGGTGCAGGACTTTGCACTTGGCTTTGTTGAACTTCCTGATGTTTATGTGGATGAAGTTCTTGAGTTTGTCCATGTACCTCTGGATGGCATTCTGTCCCTCACAGGTGTCAAGTGCACCACTCAACTTCTTGTTGTTGCAAACTTGCTGAGGGTGCACTTGATACCACTGTTTGTGTCAGTGGTTAAGATATTAAGCAGTCCTGGTCCCAATTTAGACTCCTGAGGGACATCACTCATCACTGATCTCTATTAAGACACTGAGTAGTTGACCCTGTGGATGTGACCATTCAACCAGTTCCATTTGACACATTTGACTCCCTCTTGTTTACAGAGAAAGATGTTGTGGGGGACCGTGTCAAAGTCCAGATAGATGACATCTATAGCCCTTCCCTTGTCCACTCATGCAGTCACTCCATCATCCATTGGTGATTTAGTCAAGCACATCTAAGAAACCCACGGCCTTATCAGGAACTTGAAACTCCAAATCCCCAGAACTCTAGTCATAATCCTTTTAGGACTATCAGTGCAGTGTGCAGCTGCTGTGAGTAAGGAATCCCTTTTTTTCGGTGTTTATGTCTAACAGAACAACAGTTGATAAGAAAGACCAGATCAAACAGCAGATTCATGCTATGTTTATTGACACTGGTGGAATTAACATCTTTTTTTTTTTTCTACTGACAGGATGAGAATCTTGTTTCTATCTGTGATGCTTCTTTAAAAAAATGTATAAAACCTGTCTTTCATAAGAGAAGGAGGAAAAAAGTCATATTCTATTGGCATTTTTAACTCCCTTTCACAAAATGTGGTGACTTTAATTTTTGCGAGCCTGTAAAGGCTAGAAGATTCAAGTCCAACACATGATTTAAATTTTTCTGAACCTGTTTTTTCAGAGCAGGAAAATCAGATACTTTAATACTTTCATATGTTTTGGGGGAGGGATATGAAGACAAAGTAGTTTAGATGAAAGCAACCACTTTGAAGAATTACAGAGATTTATGTAAAATAATAATGACAAAGTAAACTCAGTCAAATACTTATCAGACCACCATGGAAACCAAGCTATATAAGATTAAAGGCTTATGCAAGCCTTTTCTTTGCTTAAAATTTGAAACAAATCCTCTCATTTATTTGTGATGATACTCAACAACAAAAGAAAAAAACAATAAAAAAATGCAGTTTCTTCTTTTGCCGTTATGCTCTGTACCTCATTGACTCAGCAAGGCAACACTTAGACAGGGTTGACCACACTTGGTTCTGCTGACTAAGCATTTAGCCCCTAAGCTTCTGCTGAAAAGCTGATTTCTAGCCACATGGTTTGCTAGCTTGATCTAGTAGACCACGCAAAAATCCTGATGAAATGTTAAAGCTCTTGCTATCTTTTGCAGCTGAAAATCCTTCTGGCTAAGCACTCTCAAATCATGTCCTCCCTATGAAGTGTCACTGGGAAGAAGGCTGAGATTTTGTGGACATGCTGATGTTTATTCTACTCAGCTGCTCAGTGTTTGGACTGCTCTGATGGATATAAAAGGCTGAGCTTTGAACCTGTAATGTCTGATAAGAGGTAGGGACTTAAACATGGGTTTCACACGTGATAACCTGTTGGTCGTTGTCTATTCTTGATAGGGTCTTTCTTTATCTTATCTTTGGAGCTGTTCTGCTTTATAAATAATTAAATATTCAGTGAAGCAGAGACTGGAATCTCTTGTTCCCACCTCAGTGCCCTAACCACTGAGCCTGAAAGTCCTTGTCTCCTTCTCTTTGGCTCAGTGAATATTTAATTATTACCCCTAACAGAGTAATGCCAAGAGTTTAGGATGGCGGTCTACGACATCCAATAGTCTGGTGGGTGGGACACCCTCCTGAGATGTTTCTTGTGCCTGTTCCGCTCAGTGGCTTGGAAAACAAATTTCTGACCTGCCTAAGGATTACCTGGTGGTAGAGTAGGGCCGTCTATGTCTTTATTTTGCTTAAGCTTGATCCTTTGACTCACTGGAGTCAAAATGAAGCATGTCTGTAAATTTTTGGCGTTGAGGTCTCAACAGATATTTTAATTAGTAACGTAGAAATTGAATTGATATTATTTAATTCCAGATTACATTATATTTATCTTATAAATAAGTAAGAATCTACAACATAAAACATTGCTATAACTGTGGTAAATAATTCCAAGCATGACAAGAAACAAAGTTGAAGCTGAAGGCTGATACTACAGAAAGATGATAGGAACTGCAATTGAGATATTAATGTGGCCGATAGCTGTTTAAGAGAAACGATGATGTTGAAAATCAATAGCTTTCAAAAGCATAGGCAAATAATGAAGGACAAGATTCATGGAAATATCTGAGATTGCAGCAGGGTCTCTAGGGTTGCATTAAACTCTTGTAGATTGTTCCACTGATTTATTTATTTTCACAGAAAAGTATTAAATTTCTACCTTCAAATTCAGAATGAAGTAGATAACTGACAATATCCTGGGTTAGTGATGTCTAGGTACATTCTACTATTATCACGCTGTGTGCATTCCAGCATTTTTACATCATGGTAAAATGCTATAGAAATCTATCGTTAAGTATCATTATGCAATTAGAAATGGAAGCTGTTGCTGAATTAGATCTTCTGCTAATATGATCTAAATTCAAAAGCTGGCAAGGAAAAATGCTTCTGAAGTGACTGAAAATACGTAGGGAAAACTAAAAGAATGAGAAGTATTAATTACATGACAATATTTTTTCCATGAAAAATGAAGAGCACTGCTTGAAGCCCAAGGTACCTGGTCTGTGATTCTGTTATGTAACTTCCCTCCCCAAGGGATTCTGCACGGGCAATGTGGAGTCTGGCTGACTCCTGTCAGCACAGAAATGAACACTGAGAGAAACCTATCTCTCTACCACATATCTCTAAAGGAATGAGAAAAACAATAGAAGTCGGTATTAGCATTGACCGTAACTGGAAACTAGTAAAGCAAGATACACTTCACATGGACGTGACAAGATGAAAGCTATGTTTGCACAAGATAATTTTGTTTTCCTGGTGCCTATAGTTCCTCTTAGCCTGTGTTACCTCTCTCAAAGGTGAGAGAGGAACTAAGAGCTCCAAACACAGGGAAATTCTATGGGAAAAAAAAGTGTTCATCTTCTTTTGTACTTAGTTTTAAGATTTCTGTTCCCAAACAGAAGTCCAAGGAGCATGCAGGATTTCAAAGACAAGGATAAACTGCTGCTGTGCAGAGAGAAGAAATGAATAGGAGACAAATAATTCATCGTGAAAGTGTTAACTGCTTTATGGAGTGTGATAATGAAAAGATGTTTTGCAAAAACATGTCTATGTGTATTAAATCTCCTACCGTCTGTCCTCCAGGATATTGCCAACAGCTGAAGTAAGTAAGTAGTAAAATGTTTTTTGGTGCAAGTATAGGCACATTCAGCTAATGATCAGGTCTGCATTAATTGTTCAGGAATTTTGATATATTTACAGGTACCGAACTACACAGTACATGTGGTATTTGTTTTGGTCCTAGCTCCCTTCTCAATTATGTTCAAACTGAGTTCAATGGCACTCATAAATGTGCAATGTTGAATTTTCTAAGGTAGACAGGGTCTGCTGCCTCCTCATATCTATGGGATAGTGAAAAATAACTTCTTTGTCTGCTGTATACCTAATGTGACCGATCACTCTGTTTTGAACCAGTTAAACTCCTCTGCTTGGAGAGCATTCAAATCTAAGTCCATTTAACAACTACCAGCTATATGGTTTAACTCTAGAAGGCCTCTTTCTCTAAGCTCCTTTAATGTTACTAATTAAATGAGTTTTCTACTGAGTTCTACATTTTATGCAGGATATCAACATAAGCACATAAAAATGTTTGTTTCAAACATGTTTGTTGTTTTTGTTTTTTTCCCCACAGGATATATTAGGTGGTTTAGTTAGAATTTAGCAGCAGACTGTAACAGAAAATGTTTTCTTTTGACACTTTCAATTAGAAACCTGCTCATACTGCAGTGTAAACTTGTCTATAGTAGAAAATAACATCAACTTGAATGAGTCACTCTTTTTCCTTCTCACAGCAAATATATATACCATTTAACTACTTGAATTGCTTTAGGATTTAATTCTTCTGCTTACTAAGTTTTCCAAATTAAAGTGTAGTATAATCTATCTTATTTTATGGCATTATAATAAGCTGGGTTTCTGGTTATTTTAGGGAGTACACAAGTCCTGACAATTAGAAATACTGATTGTTTGACATCAGAGCATTTAATTTATCCACCTACTTAAATGTTACAGGATTTGTGAATTTATTTATATAGATATCTCTTATCAGTGAAGTTAAAGTAGAAAAGACTGCATCAGTTGAACATGAGACTTTGAAATCAGTCTTTCTTCTTTATTTTATTACCACTGCCTTATCTGCTTTGCAAGGTAGATGGATGTTAAAGTAAGATATTTGCAAGACAACATTGCATGTTGCTATGATAAACATCTATTTCATGATTTATATGAAAACTTGCCCTTGTCTATTTCCCAGGCAGTCCTACTGACTACTGAATGTGAATAGTTATGATAACGCAGCAGTTGGCTCTTTGACATAGGAGATAGGTCTGAAAGGATATTCCTGGAATTGCAGTTAACCATGAAAAGGACCCTTTGTCCAGAAAGACAAACTTCACACTTGGATTGCTGACGGGTCATGACCCATCTACCTCCCAAACACTTCATAACAATTTGAAGATGTTGTACAAGCCTGCTGTGCAAAACTGCTGGTGTGCATTTCTGTATCCAGTGAATATCTGCTGTACTACCACTGAGAAATAGCCTACCTCAAAACTGAAGATCTCAAAAAAGCCAACTGTTAACTTTTAAGATGCATGCCAGGATAGAAGCAGTGTCTATGGCTCTAGGCATAGCATTAACATTCCTCTGTGAAACCTGAGGTAAGGGGATTTCCTTCCTCATATAGGAGATTGTGCTTTGATAAATACCTGTATACCATCCAAGTCAATGTCAGCTCGTCCTGAAGGACCGGGTGAAGTGGGATTTTTTTTTTTTAACTTTAATTTTCACTTTGCATGTCATGCCAGTTTTTTTTAAATGCCTGGAATAAAACTACTAACAGACTCATGGAAAACATAATCCTTCCCCTTTCCTGGGTTTATCTAAAACTCTAGATTAAATGCTGTTGGGGAATGCACTAGTTCATTTCAACATGCTTCTTTTCAAGGAAAATTGAGGATCTATTTCCTGTTATGACTCCTTCTGTTCCTGTTAAAGGTGATGAGAGGTCTGACCAAAAATCATAGGTTTTAGCTCGAGATTAGTTATGTTTTTGCCATCAGGCTGCCTGTTTGGTCCTGTGTGATAGACCTGTGTGATCTTAATTATATGTAACAGTTCAGTATTATGACCCTTCTGCGAAACCCAATGGATTGGGCAGGGGGCACCACTTGTGCAAAGACACATAGGTGCAGAAGCACAGCATGGTGGGGTTCGCTGCCTCAGCATTGTTCATAGCTTTAGTTGTACATAAGATTAGAGGAGAATGATTCAAGCAGCTTCCAGGGCTCCATGGGGAAGCTCCTGGGTTCTTCTTAGTCAATCTGAAACTAAATCACTGTTTGTAGGTAATATGTGTCTTTAACAGATCTAAGCAGTAATAAAACACATACATATATTTTTCCTTACGTACAAGAGAGTTTTAGACTTTGCATGTAAATCTTTTAATCTGAACCTTCAACCTCCACCTCTTTCAGTCAGGTATTAAATTCCTAGATCAGTCCTTTAATTTCTCTGTCATATTCCTTAGTCATTCTTCCTTACATGTTGTTTCTGCAGCATTGCTTGCTTTTTTCCTAGTGCCTTTTGTGAGGTCTAAGTTTCAGTGACAGCATCTGATTTGTGGTTTCTTCAGAAAAAAGTTTGCTCCATCAAACTCTGCTTTACTCATCTCATCTTCCCCTTCTTCATCATAACTTTTAGAGAAAATGGGCCTTACAGAAGATTGTCACTATTGTTCTCTTTTCTTTGGAGATTGCTGGTCTTTATTTCTGCTTCTGGTCGTGGGTGAATGCACGTATTCTCCTCATTTTATACAATTTGCATGACGCAGAATGCAGTAAGAAGGCAGTATTAAACATGTATGTTTCTAAATCAGACACAGACATTTTCCTTTACGGCTTAAAATGCTGAATAAATTACATACTGTTTTCACGTGAGTGCTGTTTTCCTAGCCTTGTACTAAAATCTGAGCTGCCCATGCCATTTGTAGCTAAACCTACCCAACAGTATGCACTTAGGAACTTGATGTAAGGTATGTCTGTAGAATATAATCAAATCTTGCATCTGCTTTACTGCTCACCTAAGCCATCTGGGTATTGTATGTTGATATGTCTGGGCATGTATAGTAGAGACTAGAGTCACAGCTTGAGAAATGAGATTTTTTAATATGATTTGCTATGCTAATATCAGAGGTTTTAAAGAAAGGTGTGGAAGACTGTATGCATATTTATGCATTCATACACATATGTATAATTAAGATACTAAAGTAGAAAAAATAGGAAAGATTAAAAAAAAAAAATGTTGTACCTGGAAGTGTCCCACTGATTATATGTAAGAGAGTAATTTCCTGTACAGTAATTTGCTTATTATTACTTTGATATAAATAGTTTGTCAGTCATGTTTTGCTATGTGTTTAGAGTATGAAATCTTTTTTTTTTTTCCTAATAACTATATAGATTATCTTCTTCCAGGACTGTTGGAAGTTTTTGTTTGTTGGCCAGCCTGTCTGAGCTACATTCACTTCAAGAAAGTCAACTTTAAGAATTGCAAGAATGTCAAGACTAACCTGATGTCTGAAGGTGTTACACTGTGTTAAATGCTAAACGGTGTTTCAAGTCCTAGTTCAGTGGATTTAAGTTTTTTTTCTTTAAGGTCATACATGATGTGAAATAGATTAAAAAAAAGATACAATTGGTAAAGACTGGTCTTTACACTATTTGTCTTTGCTTTACTAAAAGTAGTTTTATGACAGTCAGATATGCTGGTGCAGATTTCTGCTTGGGTCTTCTTTCTCGTAGATTGTATGGACTGCACCTGGTTGGAAATGTGTTGAAATAAGAAAACCTAATTCAAAACAGCCATAAATCTACATGAAGAATCTTATGAAATTAGTAGAGCTAAAAGTTTTCCATATATAGAAATGTAAAGTGAATGGAACATATTGACCTCTTGTAGCCAGTTTGTACAAGCATAATGGCAAAGCCCTGAGAAGCAGTCTGACTGTGCACAGTGTTTTCCTGCTTGTGTAAATCAATTATTTCATATCTATGTATATATGTGTAAATAAGTTATACATATATAGAACACTTATTACACTAGTCCTGCATGGGACAACTAGATCACTTCATCAGGTGGGAAAAATTCCTCTTATCAAAGACTAATTTAAATAAAACACCCTAGGGTTTTGAAATCCTCATTATATAATGGAAAAAAAAAAAGTAGTAAACTTTGGAGACACAAATGCTTCAAGTCTTGTGTTAGGAAAATTCAATATTCTGAAACTTCTTAGAAATATTTTGAGGTTCCTTGAATTAAGTACCCAGACAAGATCTGAATTGTTTCCTACTATAGCAGATGAAGAATAACCAGGAAACATTGCAAAGTAAGGTTTCAGATCTGTACTGCTTAGACATATCAGGCTATTTAGCATAGTGGGATTTAAATTTAAGGAGAAGCTCGTAAGAAGATTATTTTCTCAGCAGTGCTGTCATAGAGGCAGTAAGAAAAGCTTCTGCTGGATGAAGGGAGCAAAAAATGCATTTGACCGGCTACTGCAGATTATTTAGCTCTAGTGCTTGCTTTCAGATTGCCAGATATTGAAACTAAATGGCTCAAAGTAGGTAGCAGAACCTTTAGATTTTAATAGATTGGTGATGGTACACTACTGCTTTTGTCTTATGGCTTAGATTTTCTATTTGTGTCTACTTAATCTTTTCCTGGGCCTATGTTGAGGGGGAGAGGTAGCACCTAGAATGAAAAAAATATTTAGTCTGCCATAGTTTAAGGCGTTGAAGGTCTGGTCCCAAAATAAGAAGAGGAAAAGAAGGAAGACTGTTGTGAATGGTTTCATGGCATCACACATCTGAAAGGGAAAATTTCCTCTTAATATTTTCCAGACTTTTAATTATTAAATAACAAATTGGGCCTTATAATTCTTCTTCCTCTCTTACATCCCATCTATTTGTGATACTGTTTTCAGTGCAAAACTATTAATTTGTCTTTGTCCAAAATCAACGAGTTATTTTCTAATCTGATTTCTAATCTGATTTTTGAGGAAAATGTGATCACAGCTTTTGCCTATGCAAATAAGTTTTGCTTGTGTTAAAAATTTCAGACCTTGGCTAAAGTCACTAACACACTAAATTAATGCAAGTTGCATTAATAGTTATATGAAGCTTTAATATTTTGGAGGTATAATTTTTGTTTGTTGCATAACTGCTAGCTCTAAAATTTGTTAATGAAGTTTTCCTGGCTTTAGAACTATGATCATTTTGGAGTTAAGTCATCCTCCCTTTCCATCTCAAGTAGCTTAATGTTTCTGGTATCTAGGAGTGCATTGCTGCATGACTAAACTAAGAAGCTAAAGTCAATAATGTTTTGGATTGTCAAATCCACATCAGCTACAAACAGAGTTGGACTACTGTGTTGTGACCACCACTTTGTTTCACACAGGTGACCAAACTGGGAGCTTCTGTGAAAGTATGAAAAAAGTTACTCTTAAAGAGTAAAGACAGCTTCTTAAGCACAGATTTGAGGTATGGCCAGCACTGAAGAGGTCCTGCACTCATTGACATATAGTTCTTATCTGTTTCTGTATTTAATTTTATGAAAGTCACCATAATATGTGTTGTTCCATTCTGAGCTGTGTTCAAAACTGAGAGACTCTGTATGTTATACGCCTGCTTGGCTGGTATATGCCCTAAAGGGGAATAAACGCATACCTCCTCAGTTCCAGTTACAAAAATGAAATACTCAAGGCACTCCTACAGGTGCAAAGTTCCACGAACTCATTCTTCCACCCGAGTAGATCTCTTTGTAAGAGGAATCCCTGTAAAGGTGCCTGTTGCCATCTTTCAGTGTCAGAAGACACTCTTGCCATACCACAAAGAGAGATAATGCAGATACTGAAAAGAATTTGTCAAGACCAGTGCTATGCTGCATGAAGAGTGATTTGTTTTGTGCCAGGGACACTTCTTCACAGCAACTTGAACCCCTTTGATCTTTCACAGGAAAATCATGATGGGTTGGCAACTGATGGCCACCAAGTCTTCTTGCAGTTCATAACATGAGATTGTGTTCACAACACTCTGCTTTGAAACTTTTCCTCCACACATTTATATAGAAGTGAGGAATCCTGCCTGTCTGGTTTTACTCTTTGCTAAGGAACAGTAAACTCTGTTTTCCTTCACTGAACTATTTCAGGTTCTTTAGTTCCTCTTTCTGTTTTCTGGTTTTGTACTAGGTCTTTCTGGGGTTTTATGGTTTTGGGTTTTTTTTAGCCAAAAATGGAGGCTGTAAAGACAAAGCTGAGAGGCTGGTTCCAGCTCAAGGATTCCCCTGAAGTAGTCAGTTGCTCTCTGTTTGTGAAATTGTGCTATTTTCAAGATCAGTCTGCAGGCTTACTCCTTTGTGCTATGGAATGTCAGCAAGCAAAGCAAGGTCTTGGCACAAAATGACAAATGAAAGCTCCTGTGGGCTCAACCTGCAGTTTTCCACATAATCATCAGTGGTGACAATTGTGATGGCAATGTCCAATTCCTTGGTGTCAGCGCTTTGAAAACAGTGTGTAAATGTAGTGGTGAGGAAAGATGCAAATATGTGTTGAAATTTCCATTACAGACTCCTCCCAAAAACCAGCCATGGCTATGAGGGAGCAGAGTGTCTGGTTCTAACCCCTCTCCACAGAAGCCGGCATTTGCAGCAAGCCTTGAGGGTAAGGAAACGGATGGAGGTGCAGCTGGCGCACAGGGGGCTACATGCATGGGAGGAACATAGTGCAACTTTGAGTTAATGTTCACTATCATTGCATCAGTTCCTTTCCTAACTGTCACTGTTTACCTGTGAGTACAGTTCCTTCTTTATTTTCCACAAGAATGTCATATTAACTCAATTCTTCTGCATCTTTAACACAAGTCTTGCAAGAAAATAAGTGCTGTTTTGTCAAGTTCAGGCTTCTGCAATCAACAGACAGGAGGCTGAACATATTTTTAAAAGTTTGTCAGGATTTAGCTCTTTTCTGTCTTCAGATTACCTTTTTTTTGTTTTTTGTTTTGTTTTGTTTTTTTTTTGGTTTGGTTTGGTTTTCTTTTTTTTTTTTTTTTGATAAAATAGATTCACCAAAACCCACCCTAAGTAGAAATAAAGTATCTCTGCAGTATGTGGAGATTGTTTACAGAGTGTGCTCATTCTTTTAAGTGTTTCTTCTCATTCTTTTAATGTTTTTTTTCTTTAATGTTCCTTCTTTCTTTACTGAGAATGAAGCACTGCTAGATGAGTGTTCTGGGAAACAGTGGGGAAAAGTGATTAGGCTTTTTCAGTGTGTGCCACTGAGATCCTTAGGTCTGTGATACTCAACTATGGCCTTAACTGGTTCTTGCGGCCCCACTGAAGGCGTGCCATTTGTCTAGGGCAAATGAATGAGTGTGAGATACATATCTTGCATGCACACATTATCCCTGAAGTATAGATGTTACTCTGTGAACAGATGTACTCCTAGTATAGGAAGCTGCTCTCAGGATAATGGGGAATGGAAGCATCATCCCATGCTCTTCACTAAACAGACAGTCTTGTCTGAACTGCTGCACCACTCTTCTGAGCAATGACAGGTAACATGTGACGGGAGTTCCCCACATGGTGTTTGTATTTCCTGTATCCAGGATTGCCTCCAAAATATTGAAACACTGGAATGCTTGTTATAGATATTTACATGCCCATGCTCACATATTTTGTAGTCTAGTCCTGTTCAAGGTGAAGAGTTGGGACTAGCTAGTAGTTTTCTTCTGTATGCCTGGAATTGAGGTTATTGTCTTTCTTTTTTTTTTTTTTTGGCTACAACTCTGTGTTGCAGCAGAGAAGTGTAACTAAAAACATGCTATGCAAATATATTAGACCTAAATACTGTGCAAGTTAAAATGAGCACAGCATGTGGGTCTTGAATGCAAAACTAATTTCTCTGAAAGTTGTTTTCAACACTGTTTTAAAGTCAGGTTGAATGACACATTGCTGGAATAAACATCACACCATGCCTGCTCTGTAGTTAGCTATATAAGTCCTACGCTGTGGAAACACAGTAAGATATTTATATGGTTGGGCAGATACGTGTTACCAGTACCACTTGTTCACTTTCCACTAATATGATTCGAACAAAATTTGAGATATACTGTGTTTTGTCTCAGGCAAATCTGCAACCTTTCCACCCTTTGCTCCTCCTCGGATTCTGGCCTTATTGACTATCTACACAAACCTCCAGATCTGCATGTAAATTAAACAGTCACTCTGGAAAATGACAGCTGAGTCATCCTGAATATATTTGAAACTTGGGGGCAAAGGTTTTTAAAACCCTCTGGCAAAATAATTGACCAAAACTGTGTACTAATACCATAGATTCCGTGCTCTCAGAAGTGTGAAGGAGCATGAATATCTGCCTAAGAAAATGAGTATGGATGTTTTTCAAGTTATTATTTATAGCTGAACCAACAGGGAATAATGTAAGAAAAAGAAGTCAGTAGATTTTTAAACACATTCAATCAATTCAGGATGAAGTTTTTAAGCAATGTCCAGGACAAATTCTTATCTTGCTACTTCCTCTGAGCTTGCTTTATTTCTTGTGTAGCCAAGCTGTAAGCAAACTTATTTGCTGATATCTCCATCCCAGAGGTAGTTGCAGTCAGGCGATATCACACTCTGATTTTCTAATTGACTCATAAAGTTCTACCTGTAGGCTGTGACCCTGGAATGAGAGCTGTTCAGGTATTTAAGATATGCAGACACGATCCTTTGGCAGTGCTTTGATGTCCTATGTCTGTAAAGCAAATAGACATGCTCTGTAAGGAGGCAGAATTCAACACAGCTGGATTGTCACTCATGAAAAGTTGTAGCCGCAATTTTTCTAATTGCACCATCTGCGTCTCAAAGAAAAGAACTTGCTGCTGTCTACTCCTACATAACTTTCACGGGTCTGACTGAAAGTGACTTAGTAGGCTTGGATTACATTTAAAATTCCTGAAAATCTAGATTGAAGGAAGGCATTAGACCTGCTTCCAAGCATGCTACTTGCACTGAAAAATCTAGTTCTGACAATAAAGTTCAAACATACATATCTTTCAGCATCTCATTCCCTTTAAATATTACTTTGGTAAAGAAAGTAATTAGAGCTCTGGATTTCTAATCTGAAATATTTTGTCAAGGCCATTAATTTGTATATCAAATTTTAGTCTAATGAACCTGAAAATGGGAATATCTTTTGTATATAGCAGCAGAACTTCACTTACAGCCAAACATCTTAAGAACATCTTTCACAGTAAGATATTGCTTTTTTCCTGTATAATTTTGCGAATTTATGTTTAGCTGTGGGTACAGATTTGACAGGAGATTAAACAGATGGTGTCTAAAATGTTCCTATTTTCTGACTACTAATATGCTAATTTTATGATGCAAGACTAACCATAGGGAAGAAGAAAAAGGGTAAAGAGTGGAAATTCTTATTGAATTACTTTTATTTTCAACTGACTGTTGGGCGGAGGTGCATATAGAATTGAGGAGTTCATACATTCCTCATCCACATTTCCCCCTTTGGATGAACTATATGAATACACTGAGGGGAAAAACCTTCCCTGAAGAATTTAGTTAGACAGACAAGATATCTGAAGTCTACGCACTATAGATAAAGGACAGAAACACAAAGATTTTGTATGGACTTAATTGTGTTAGCATAGGACTGTGCTCAAGCCAGTAAATCCTACTTTCCAGCAGTTTTATGAATATATTTTTCTTCAGAAATAGTTTCTTAGGATGGAATACTTGGTTTAAATACTAGAAAAAGTGTAACAATGACTGTGTAAGAGAGATTATTTGGGAAATCTCTGCCTCTGTAAATGTTTACAAATACTGATCAGAGTGAATACAGATTTCACGTCTTTATCATGATATTAAATGTTCCCTCAAAGTGCCTTTGGGTGATGGGCTGTGTTCAGGAGCCATCCAAATGATTCAGTTACTATTAAAAACGCAGTTCAGGAGGAAGCAATGTGCAGGTTGAGTGAAGACAGCCAAGGGAGAGGTGACAGGAAAGATACATTGTCTTACAATAACAGATTCTTTTATGAACCCACACAATGGTTAAACGCAAATGAAGAGGGAATGATGACCCAGGGAACCGAGTTTTTTTTTGGCTGTGAGGGATAGTATTGTTGGAGATGATTGGAGGAACAAAAGATGGGATGGGACACCAGGAATTACAGCAGTGTGCTGTGAGACAGCAGTCAAAAACCCAAGGTGTCTCTGGATTGCTGATAAGCATTCACATAAGGCAATTGCAGAAAACAATCATGGGCACTACAGTTGGACACGAGTACCTCAATAACAACAGCAATGCATTAAACTGATTGTAATTGATTTGAGATACATATTACTAAGGTTAGAAGAAGAACATAGTGAGAGTGTGTGCATGGGAAGCCTGAGCAAGCATGCCACAGAATCACAGAATCACACACAAGGTTGGAAAGGACCCATTGGATCATCGAGTCCAACCATTCCTAACACTCCCTAAACCATGTCCCTCAGCACTTCATCCACCCGTTCCTTAAACACCTCCAGGGAAGGCGACTCGACCACCTCCCTGGGCAGCCTGTTCCAGTACCCAATGACTCTTACTGTGAAGAATTTTTTTCTGATATCCAACCTGAACCTCCCCTGACGGAGCTTCAGGCCATTCCCTCTAGTCCTGTCCCCTGTCACTTGGGAGAAGAGGCCAGCTCCCTCCTCTCCACAACCTCCTTTCAGGTAGTTGTAGAGAGTAATAAGGTCTCCCCTCAGCCTCCTCTTCTCAAGGCTAAACAACCCCAGCTCTCTCAGCCGCTCCTCATAAGACTTGTTCTCCAGGCCCCTCACCAGCTTTGTTGCTCTTCTCTGGACACGCTGAGGAGCCTCAACATCCTTCTTGTGGTGAGGGGTCCAGAAGTGAACACAGTATTCAAGGTGCGGTCTCACCAGTGCTGAGTACAGAGGGAGAATAACCTCCCTGGACCTGCTGGTGACCCCATTTCTGATACAAGCCAAGATGCCGTTGGCCTTCTTGGCCACCTGGGCACACTGCTGGCTCATGTTCAGTCGGCTGTCAACCAGCACCCCCAGGTCCTTCTCTTCCATGCAGCTCTCCAGCCATTCTTCCCCCAGTCTGTAGCGCTGCATAGGGTTGTTGTGCCCCAAGTGCAGGACCCGGCATTTGGCCTTGTTAAACCTCATCCCATTGGTCTCGGCCCAGCGGTCCAGCCTGTTCAGATCCCTTTGCAGAGCCTCCCTACCCTCCAGCAGATCGACACTTCCTCCCAGCTTAGTGTCATTTGCAAACTTGCTAAGGGTGCACTCAATGCCTTCATCCAGGTCATTGATAAAGACATTGAACAGAGCTGGACCCAGTACTGAGCCCTGAGGAACTCCACTTGTGACTGGCCTCCAGCTGGAGTTAACTCCATTGACCACCACTCTCTGGGCCCAGCCATCCAACCAGTTTTCAACCCAGGAGAGTGTGCGCCTGTCCAGGCCAGAGGCTGACAGTTTCTGAAGCAGAATGCTGTGAGAAACTGTGTCAAAGGCTTTACTGAAGTCCAAGAAGACTACATCCACAGCCTTTCCCCCATCCAGTAGTTGAGTGATTTTGTCATAGAAGGTGATCAGGTTAGTTTGGCAAGATCTGCCTTTTGTAAACCCATGTTGACTGGGCCTGATCACCCGGTTCTCTTGCATGTGCTTCATGATAGCACTCAAGATTACCTGTTCCATGACTTTCCCTGGCACTGAGGTGAGACTGACAGGCCTGTAGTTCCCCGGATCCTCTCTGCAACCCTTCTTGTATATGGGCACAACATCAGCCAGCCTCCAGTCTAAGGATTTAAGAAAATAAGCTGTGCTGATAATTAAGAGAACAATGATGTTGTAATTCAAAGAACGAAAGCCAAATTTAGGTGGAAAAAAAATACACCTTGCACAGCAACAGCACAAGCAAGAATGAGTTTAAAAGCATTACATTTGAAGCAATATGAACAGTAGTGGTCTACAAGGAGCTCACTGCAAGCTGCGTTTACACTTAAATTATTTCTGTATTAACAAATACCTGCAGAATAGTTCTTACAAGAAGGTGTGATCACCTGAATGGAATGAAGGTAAAACCCCAAGAGTTTCAAGTGAGGAAGGCTTGGAGAAATACCCAGAAGGCAACCTGTATGGTGTGTTGTTTACCTGGATGATATGGGCCTTGGAAGAAACACCAGCAGGGGCAGTAAGCAGAGCTTGCTGGGGTACTATTCTGATTAAAAAGTCTCTTAGCCATTAGAAATTAACAAAACATAGGGAATGGTGGGTAAAGTTTTGCATTCTGCATGCATAGTGTATTGCAATTTTATCAAGGAGGCTAATCCAGATAAACTCTTTCTACCATAGATCTGCCTCAGGTTATTGAAGAGTGTGAGGTATACAAAGTGCTTACCACAAAGAAAAGCTGTAGGAATTAATTTATGTGTATTTATATAGTGCTTCAGACACACTGTAAGTACTTTCTAGAGAAGAATAACGAGAAGTAACCCAATAGAGGACAGACGAGTAGGAGCTGACTGATTCAAACCCTTGATCTAAATCTTGTCATAGCAGAAGAAATTTAAGGCAAGAATATTCAGTGATTGTCTGAAGCAACAATAGGATTAAGAAATTATAGGAAAAGGCTCATATTTAGGAAATACAAACACTGTACGTTAAAAAACAATGAGTGCCTTTTAGGTCTTTCTCTTTTAGTTTCTTCTCTTTTATATTTGGAAAGACGGAAAGAGGTGACCTCAATAAGCCTGTGACTAAACCCATTAAAACCCTAGGAACTAATGTGGGGTAAAATGTAAAGTCCAGATTGAGTGTGCTTCTTCTTCTTTGGACTTCAGTGAGAGAAGATCTTCTGCGGTTGTTCACACATCACTTTGCTTGCTTGTTTCCTCCATATTTCTTCTTCTACTGCAAACATTGAGACAACATTTCTCAGAAGAGGATAGTTTGGTTTTGCATCTAAAGATCTGCTTGCATATAAGCAGGCTCAAATGAATTAAAAAGCGATGCCATCACTGTGGAAGTTACTACTTTATGTTCTCCACTTGTTTGATGGATTCCTTGCTCCTTTAACCAAGAAAAAAATATCTTCTATAGCATTTTACAAACAAAGTTTTCTGGAGAAGTGAAGATAACCAGCATTCCTAATTCTGAGTGAGGAAGCCTAATGTGTGTTTTAGTTTTGGGAGCAGTCTTCTTACACTAGCGGAGAACAAAGAGTCTAAGAATATGGTTATTCAAATCTAAGAGAAAAAAACAACATGGAAGAAGTTACTGTTGGTTGAAACAACCCTGTGGATCCTGGAATCTTTAAAACAGTTTATGTGAATTAGTATTTCTAGTTGTGCTGAATTTTATCGGGATTCAGATGCCCCACTCACTTGAACATCTGTGAAAAAAAGCAGCCTAAACTATTCACAATTCGAATTTAATGAAGCTGGAACATCTTTGTTCTACCTTCTACATATCCTCGCCCAGCTTCTGCTTCTTCTATATCTCAGTACAATGTGCTCTGAGGTCTTGATTCTGTACAATGAAAGTTGTGTACTTGGGCTGCACATCATCACAGATGCCACAGGACGTGGGACAGTCTGCCTGTGTAGATGGCAATTGAGAGATAATCTACATTTTAAATATGTTGGACTGACATATATACACAGTTATCTTCCATTGACAGGTTGCTTGGTAGATGATCTAGGAACAAAGTGAACTATGGAGCTTGGTTTGGCTTTTTAAGGAAGCCACTCTTGGTGTCTGAAGACAGCATGTCCAAGCTCTTAGGGCAAGGCTATCCCTGACTTGAGAAGCAGTGGTAAATCCTCTGTGCTTACAGCTTACTGGCAATTGAGCGTACACTCTCCATATGCTCCTATTCAACAGCAGATTTACTGGCTTCAAGTTCTATTCCGTAAAGGAACATAAAACAATTCTGCTGCTTTGAAACTGAGCTGTTTATGAACTGACAGTCTTCCTTTTGTTGATTGCAGCACAGTTCAATGCATGCTTTGAAGGGAGTGCCAAAGAGCTCAAAGCAGTCCTGCTGAAAGGCTAATATATTCTCAGAGGCAGCTGCCAGACAATATATATTAGCAGAACTTAGTGAATACTTTAACCTATATAATCACACAAGAGAAATGGAGAAGATATAGCATGGTAGACAGATTTTCTAGTGAAGGAAAGGGAGGACAACCAAAGCAATTCAATTTAAGTAGATCTGGAGACCTCTGCTGTTTTTTTCTTCAGTAAAAGGGAGATGGTTTTGGTTTCGAGCTGCCTCTAGGCTCACAGTAATTTGATAATCAGCACTGAGATTTTGTTGAATCTCTTCGTTTAAGGTTCGCTCAATTCATGCAAAGCACAAAGGGGAAAAAAGGATGAAAAGGCTAGCCCTGGGTATGGGGCAGAAGCTATCCCAAAGTTTCAAAACTGTGACATACTCAGGCTTGACTTTGGTGCTGGACAGTGTAACCAGGAGCTGGGATTTATGAGGGGGATAGGGCAGGAAATGAGAGATAAATTTTAGCCACAGTTAACTCAGGTCAGGGAAATTCTCAGGACAGCTAAATAATCTATAACCTGACCAAGCACCGAGAGATGTCTGAGAACATCAAATGTTATGAGGCACGTTGTGATTCCTAAAATGGTTATTTGATCCCTGTGCTCCTCTGGTGCCTATTGCATGCAGCTGTGGTAAACAGGAAAACAGTAACCAAGTATAAGGAAAAATTAGAAACTATTAGATAAATTACATGTTATCATTGTGGAAGAAACTCTCCTTGGAGCCAAAAATATTGAGATATCAGCTTTTATTTCTGATGCTTAGACTGCTGAGTTGTGCTTATCTTTTATTGCAATAATAAAAAAAAATAATTATTTTTGTCATGGACTGCCACCCAGGCTCAAATAGGCACTGTGCAGATGCACAGAAGAAACTCAGACCAGGAATGGTATGTGTTTGTTTCACATCTAGTGAAATGCCTGTAACTCTTGTGAAAAGACATAATTAATTGTAACAAAAGAACACACAAGATCCCAGCATGGCTCATTTAAGTGGGATCCTTTTAATGAATATGATCATTACTGCAGCCTGAATCACAGTGTTTTTCAGTCATAGGCAAAAAGTGTGAGGAAGAAAATTGCTCTCCTTTATCAGCTACACAGTAAAAAGTATCATTGCAAAAACCCATAAACATCCAGTGGGCTTTAAGGGCTCTATTATTCTTTTTCACAGAGCGGTGGGTGTAAGTGACTCAGCAATTCACTTGCAAAAGGGAAAAAGTAGCAATGTTAAAGTGAACTATTTATCTCAGACACTTGGTATGTAACTTGTAACCATCTAGAGATTATCTGGTTAATCAGAAATGGTCAGAAGCATAGAAAAACTTCACCTGAAAGGTGAACAAGGTTTTATTTCCAACTTTGTTGTAAAGTGAGGTGTGTTGATAGCAAAAGCTATCATTGGTGCTCTCTGAAGTTACGTGCAGTCTCTTGCAAAATCAATATGCAGTCAGCCTTTGTGATCCTACTGCTTGCTTTGGCTGTAGATGGGAAAGTTCCAATGTGATAATACAGAACAAAGTTCACTCTCTGGATTGTTTGTTGTTAAGTAATGTGCTGGAAACAATGCAAGGTGAAAGATGGTACAGGACTTTTCGGACAACCATTTCGCTTTTGGAGACAGCTTCCATTCTATCTTGTTCATGGTTGTACCTAGAGAAATAGATGGACCTTAAGAGGCTGCAGGTCTGAGAGCCAAATACTGATAGAAATGTATCTTATAAGTATTTACCTATGTGGTGCTTGTGAATGTGATGGTACAAATTAGTGAACTGGAGGATCCTGGCTGAAGATCTGGAATGCAGGTCAGTATTTTACAGGTGTCTAACTAGGCTGCAGTGATATGCCAGCACTGAAAAATTAGGCGAAAGGTACTAATATACCAGGATATTTCTTTTGTATTGTTTTTTAACACCAGTTGTTCTTTTGTACCAGTCTGATCAAAAATTAATACTGAACGTATGAATAGTTCAATAGGACATATATGAAGGTCCTTTTGTTCTTCTGACTTGTCCCTGCAAGTGGCTGGCAGCTGCTACTAAGCAATGTATAACAACAGGGAAATGGCATGATAATTCTTATCCATGACAATTTTCTGAGTGATAGCAATTTGTGACCAAGGAGTCCTTATCCAGCAGAAGAATAATTCATATGTGTTCTAACTAACAGATACCATTTTTCTTGTTTGAACTTACCTACATACTTTTTAAATACGTGTAAGTGTCTGATACCCACAGGGTCCTATGCCTAGAGACTTGACATTGATTAACTGTGTTATTGCAAAAAATCTGGTTTTTATGTTGAGTCTACTGCCTTGAATTTTCATAGAACCATAAAATCACAGAGCAGTTTGCATTGGAAGGGACATTTAAAGGTCATCTAGTTCCAACCACCCTGCAATAAGCAGGGACATCTTCTACTAGATCATGTTGCTCAGAGTCCCATTCAGCCTGACTGAATATTTCCAGAGATGGGGCACCTACCACCTCTGTGAGAAATCAGTTCCGGTGTTTCACCACTATCATCATAAAAATTTTCTTCTTTATATCTAAATCTACCATCTTTTAGTTTAAAACCATCCCTATTGCAACAGTCCTTGCTAAAAGATTTGTCTCCATCTTTCTATAAGACTCTTTTAAGTACTGTAAGGCTGCAATAAGGCTCTGTGGAGACCAGAGTGCAGTGAAGATAATTTCTTAACCCAGGTAGTAGACATCTCCTACCCAAGGGCATGCAGTATTGGACCTGATGATCACTACTGGAAATGAGCTCACCAGTGACATCAGACTGGAGGCAGCCTGGCCTGCAATGTTGACTCACTGGTGGAGTTCAAGGTCTTGAGGGATATGGGACAGGTGAGGAGTATAATCAGGACCCTAAATTTCGGGAAAGTGAACTCCAGCTCTCCAAGTAGTTAGTCAGCAGGACCTCCTGGGATATGGTCCTCAGGGACAAAGGAGCAGAACAGAGATGGCAAATATTTAAGGCTGATTTCTATAAAGCGCAAGAGCAGTCAGTCCCCAGATGCAGAAAATCAGGCAGGGAAGACAAGAGACCAGTGTGGCTTAGTTGAGTCCTGCTGGTCAAACTAAAGAGCAAGGGGGAACTGCAGAGATAAGAAACCTGGGAAGAGTATAGGGACGCTGCCCGGATGTGTAGGGATGAGGTCGGGAAAGCCAAGGTGCAGCTGGAGCTGAAAGTGGCAAGGGAAGTGAAGACTAACAAGAAGAGCTTCTCCAAGTACATCGATCAGAAAAGTAAGGTTAAAGAAAGCATACCCCACCTGATGAATGAAAATGGTGACCTCGTATCAGCAGATGAGGAGAAGGCTGAGGTGCTCAACAACACTTTTGCCTCAGTCATCAGTGGCAACTGCTATCCAGGACTCCTCCTGGGTCAATGGACAACAAGATGGGGACCAGGAGGTAAAGCCCCTCCCACTGTAGAGGAGGATCAGGTTCATGACCACCCAAGGAACCTGAATATATATGTCTATGGAACCTGATGAGATGCATCCCAGAATCCTGAGGGAATGGGCTGATGTGGTTGCCAAATCACTCTTCATAATATGTGAAAAGTTACGGCAGCTGGGAGAAGTCCCTGGTGACTGGAACATTGTGCCCATTTTTAAAAAAGGTAGAAAAAAGGACCCCGGGAACTACTGACAAGTCAGCCCCACCTCTGTGCCTAGGAAGATAGTGGAACAGATCCTCCTGGAAGCTATGCTAAAGCACGTGGAAGATGGGAAGGTGATTAACAGCAGCCAGCATGGCTTAACCAGGGGCAAGTCCTGCCTGACCAACCTAGGCTTCCTATGATGGAATAGCCACATCAGTGGACATGGGAAAAGCAACAGATATGTTCCATCTGGACTTCTGTAAAGCCGTTGACACGATCCCCCACAAAATCCCTCTCTCTAAATCGAAGAGATATGGTTTTGGTGGGTGGACTGTTCAGTGGATAAGAAATCGGTTGGATTCAGAGAGTACTGGTCCACGGCTTGATGTCCAGATGGAGATCCATGACAAGTGGCATCCCTCAGGAATCTGCACTGGAACCAGTGCTGTTGAATATATTTTCATTGATCATATAGACAGTGGGATGGAGTTGACCCTCAGCAAGTCTGCAGATGACACCAAGCTGAGTGGTGCAGTTGTCAAAACAAAAGGATGAAATGCCATCCAGAGAGACTTGGATGAGCTGGAGAAGTGGGCCTCTGTGAATATCATGAGGTTCAACAAGGCCAAGTCCAAGGTTCTGTACCTGGGCTGGGGCAATCAACTATTTCAGTACACAATGGAGAATGATGTGATTGAGAGCTGCCCTGCAGAGAAAGACTTGGGGTGCTCATGTGTTAGAAGCCTGGCATGAGCTGACAGTGTGCACTCATGGTCCAGAAGGCCAACCGTGTCCTGGGCTCCAACAAAAGAACGTGGCCAGCAGGTCAAGGGAGGTGTTTCTGTCCCTTTACTCTGCTCTTGTGAGATCTCATCTGGAGTATTGTGTCCAGTGCTGGAATCCTCGATACAAAAAGGCTATGAAACTGTTGAAACAGGTCCAGAGGAGGGCTACAAAGATGATCGAAAGACTGGAGCACCTCCGATACAAGGACAGACTGGGAGAGTTGGATTTGTTCAGCCTGGAGAATAGAAGGCTCTGATGAGACCTCTTAGCGACCTTCCAGTGCCTGAAGGCGGCCTACAGGAAAGCTAGGGAGGGACTTTTTACAAGGGCACATAGTGATAGGATGAGGGGGGAATGGCTATAAATTGGAGGGAGAAAGATTTAAATTAGACATTAGGAAGAAATTCTTCACTGTGAGAGTAATGAGACACTGGCACAGGTTGCCCAGGGAGTTTGTGGCTGCCCCATCCCTGGCGGTGTCCAAGACCAGGTTGGATGGGGCCTTGAGCAGCATGGTCCGGTGGGAGGCGTTCCTGCCCATGGCAGAGGGGTTGGAGCTGATGATCTTTAAGGTCCCTTCCAACCCAAACCATTCTATGGTTCTATGATTCTATCACTTCTCTACACCGAACAACTCCAATTCTCTCAGCCTTTCCTCACAGGAGAGGTGTGTCATCCCTCTGATCATTTTTTGTGCCCTTCCTCTGGACCCACTCCAACAGGTTCACACCTCTCCTTTACTAAGAGCCCCAGAGCTGGATGCAATACTTCAGGTGGGGTTTCACCAGAGCAGAGGAGACGGGCAGAGTCAGCTCTCTCAACCTGCTGGCCATGCTTCTTTTGATGCAGCCTGGGATATTATTGGCTTTCTGGACTGCAAGTGCTCATTGCCGGCTCATGTCCAGCTTTTCAGGCACCAGTGCCCCTAAATTCTTCTCATCCCACAGCCTGTATTGATACCAGGGGTTGCCCCGACCCAGGTGCAGGACCTTTGGCTCTGTTGAACCTCCTGAGGTTTACGCAGACACAGTTCCTGAGGGACACCATTCATCACTGATCTCCATTTAGACATTGAGTTGTTGACTTATTCTCTGGATAGGACCATCCAGACGCTTCCTCATCCACTGTACAATCTGCCCATCAAATCCATATCCCTCCTGTTTAGAGAGAAGGTTGTTGTGGGGGACCATGTGACAGGCCATTTGACATTTGATACACATGAATTTTCTAGAGAAGAGGGGAAGGAACTGTTATAGTTTACTCACCTTTTCCCTTCTAATCATAATTTTATAGATTTCTATTATGTCCTCATGTTGACATCCCTTTCCATACCCACCATCTCTTTTCTAGGCTAAAGAATCAGGTCTCCCTTATCAAACCCCATTTGAAGTTATTAGAACTTCTCTAGTTGACCTTGTTGCTCTTCTCTGCTTCTTTTTCCCTCAGTATTATAGGACTAGAATTGCTTTCCTGTTCAGTTCTTGGCAGATAATGGATTTATAATGGGACACGTTATTCTGTCTCTTTCCCAGTAATTCTTGAACTTTGATTTTCTGCTTTGACTGGGCATTCAGTAGATATTTTCATAGAACAGTTCATCATAATGATAGTTCTTGGTTTTGACTGGAAACTAATAAAATATTTGGGTGTTGAGTTGGAAGCCTGATTTGCTAATGTGACATAGATTACAAGTCAGCAATTTTGGTCATTCTGGAAAGAGGGATGAGAACAACAACTGGACAATTTAATTTTTTTCCCCATCCCTGGTTACATGTGGAGACAGGTGGACAGGGTGATGCTTCTCCCTCTGTTTTGGTGTGGGTGCAGAGCTGTAACTATTTTCTCTCCCAGGTCAGTTCAGGGGCAGAACAATTCTTGGAAGCAGTCAGCTGACACTGACACAGCAGGAGCAGAGTGGAGCTTCATGCACTGTCCACTGCACCGCTGCCTCAGTGCAGTTTTGAGCTATTTTATTTTGAGTGCTCTCTGAGCTCCTGTGTACAGCAGACTTTGATGGAAATTTCCCATCATACTATTTTTGCAAAACCATCATACTATTTTTGCAAAACACATAATTATCTAAAGAACTTTTAAGTATTTGTAAAACACAATGTTTTGCCTGGAAGACAGGATACCTAACCCCTTGCTGCCCACCTGGAATATTCACATCTGTTTTATTGTCATTCTACTGGAAAAAAAGTCTATTGGGAAGGAAAAAAAAATCTGCTTGATGTTGTTTCTGGTTTTGAACAGAGAAATAATAATGTTATTTTAATGTAAATATATATTTATTTAATTTAATGACTGTTTTGTTCTATATACGTCTACTCCTGCTGGCTCCTTGCTACTACGACTTCTGAGTATTGACTATTTAGATTTTTAGTACTTATCATGGATTCTTTTTTTTTTTTCTTCCCCAGAAGACCTACCAATTCAGAGGCTCTCCCAGTGATACTGTTATTAAATAGCATTATACTCAAAGCTGTTAATGACTATGATTATTGGAAGACCTGATCTGAAGATTCACACAGGCTGTGGTATGCCCACAGCTCATTTCCTCCAGTTTCCAAGAAACCAGTGGAAGCTCTTTGCAAGTCATGAGGGGCTTGCTTATGGAAATAGTGTAGGAACTATCATAGTGAATAGCGCACATCTTGCAAAAGCAAGAATTAAAAGACTGTCTTTTCAGCCTAAGTCTTTTTAAAAAAGAAAAGCCTGATTAATATCTGTGTGCCTGATTCTGCGAATCTGTCTATGATGGTAGTGTAAGTTTTATGAAGAGGGTAGTAGAAGTCCCAAAGTGTTGGGTTTGGAAGATCCATTCTGATGACCTAGGCTTCTGATCGGAGCTAAACGAGACCTATGTAAGCATGTTCCCTCTAAAGCACTTAGGACTATAGCTCCCTAACACTAACTTGGTGCTTAGATTTCAGTATATAGATCTCAATACTGTGCACATTCTGAGTTTTAGCATTTTTATATCAAATCCCCACCTGTGACATGGGACTGCGCTGTACTTCCCAATGTTGCAGAAATGTTAAAGTAAAAGGGCTGAAGCTAGCATACACTGTGACACTGTTCTCTCATTTTTTGGTAGTGCTGTTCTCTTTTTCATAGTTTGGATGGGAGGGAGGGTTGTGGTTTTTTTTTAAATTGTTTGGGGACTAGTTTGATTCTTGATTCTATTTTGCCTAAATGAGTTTCTCTTGGGAAGATAAAATGAATTTTCTTTTTAGCTTGAAGAGTTCCCACATGTGAATTCTGTGTTAATGGCTTGGATTTCAATAATAAAAGTAGCAATGCCTCACTTAAAGGAACCCAGGCAGCCTGAATTTAGGCAGAAAACATTAAACTGCCTGAATGGCTGGTGAAGGGAGAGAGGTTAAACTTCAGCTCTTCGTTATCTATGTAGACAATGCTGAATATCAGCTGAAGTCTGATGTCTAATACAAGATGGTAAAAATATCCTTTGCTGAAGGACACAGTCATACTTTGAAGGATTAAAAAAGTCAAGCTTGTTTATGCACTAATGTCTCAAGGGATGGGACAAGAGAGGTCTGTGGGCTGGAGAGGACCTGGAGGGTCCAGGAGAACTCTTAGCACGGAGCATGGCAGCTTAGTGCATATGTACTCCTCCACCCTTTCACCTTGTCTCCTGCTGGTAGTGGAGCTACTAGCATTTTTATCTCTGTTGTAGTAGAAATTGCTTTGCAGTTACCATAAAGAAAACATGACCTATGTTGTTGCTAAATAAAGAAGTTCTGTTCTCTTCAGCACTAACATTCTTCTCCACAGTAATCAAACCCAAGTGCACTACTGCAAAGCAGTGCGTAACTGGCCCACATTTCTTGTCTGTTAGAGAATGGGAAAGGAAAATAACAGCATTACAGACCTAAGAGACTTCAGCTACCTTGTTCTTGAATCTCAGAGTGAGAGATCACTGTTGACTAGTCCTTCACTTCACTTGCAGCCCAATGTGGTGAAATATTATTCATCTTTGTGTTAAATAAATAGCGACTTCCAATACAAGAGTATAATTTTCAGCTTAGGAGAAATTTTCTCCTTAACAAATACTATGCTAATAAAGGAGTGTATAGGATGTATTGTTTCTTTTTCATAATAATTCTCATTTTTCCGTCTTCTGAATTGAGCTAAGAAATATATAGAAAGAGCTGCTAATCTTCTGTATATGATGTTTCTGCAGATCCAGGAGCACCTTTGGAAGTCCTGGATGGAAAGTTTTCAGTTGTGTTCATTTGCCAGAGGCATGTTGTTGTTATTTTAGTGGGCAGATCCTTTTTATGCTTTTTTTTTTTAATTTTGTCAGTGTTTTATCACCTATAGCAAAGCAATATGCCATTCTGAACATTGTGTAGAAAAGCAACAATGGAAACAATAACTGTCATCAGATTTAACTACAGGCAACCTGTGGAAAAAGAATGAAGGAAAATAGTAGCAACACAGTCAAACAGGATTGAAACATGGCTAATGAATGCAAAAGCTCCACCAGCCGCAGAGCATGTGGGATTTTCATTTCTATTTCAGTTCTGCAGTATTGTTCTTTAGTTGCTGCTCAATTATATTAAAAACATTTGGAAGCAAAAAAGTATTTGCTTAAGGTAGTTAGATGTGGAATGCCTGGTGGAATGATTTGGGTTTTGGTGTGGATTTTGGATTTTTGTTTTTTTGGTGTGGGTTTGAGAATCAGGTCTTAGCCCTTCTGTACTGCAACCAAGCTGTGTTACGGTAAAACAGTGTCACTACTCAATTTCATACTCTCCATTCCTCGGTCTCACCTATGTAAGCCCAAGCCTCTAGCATTCTTTAGAGCAACCTAAATACAGTTGCAAGGAACAGATGTCTCTAAGAGCAAGAGATGATTTAACAGTGTCCCATTTGCCTCAGATGCTCTCCTTCCATCAATGTGAAATGTTCAAAAAGTAAAGGCATCGCTTTCATGTCTGTGGATTACTTAAGTTTCACCTTATATAAGGAAAATTCTTAAGAAGCTCAATAAAAGAAATGAAGGCTGCTTTGTTTTGCAAAACAGTTACAGTCACACCAAAGGCTTTGGACCTTTGAGACAGTGAGCTCTTAAAGGTAAATGGGTTGAGCACTATACACAGGTAAATAGGGGAAAGCCGTGTTTGCAGACATTCTCTTCTCCAAAATACCATTTGTAGCAACACAGATTTCACATTTTTTTTCTCCAGGTGGTAAAAGAAGAGGAGGAATTACCTTGCGTGCTCTATTGGGTGTGAGAGTGTGCACTGTCATGCTTGAAGACCGTCAAGCCTGCCTGCTTTTGTCCTCAGCAGTAAAATCGATCTTGTGAGGTAGCAGCTAGGGAACGTTTGCTATTTGTATGATAACATTATCTAGTATTATAGTATGCAATCAATCCATAAATATGCTTCTCCTCTGCCTTTCAAAAGCTACGTGGTTACTCATTGACACTTGGGATCATTGTAGTTCATATTGTCATGGGTTTGGGGATAATTGTGTAACAGTTAAAAGGTCTTAGCTGTGTCAATGACAGAGAAAAATGTTTGTTTTCCTTAATCTTCCACTTAATACATACACTTAACAAATTCTTACTTGTTCAGACTTGGAAATCAAGAGCAGTTTTCCCAGTAAGTCCCTGTAGGACAGGGTGGTTGCTATTGTTTCCTGGGAATACTTTTGTGCCCTGTGTAAGTCCTGACTGACTGACAACAACTTCCTCCTACCAGGGGCTAGTAATTGAAACAAAATATATCAATTTTTCTGGAGAGACCACATGAGGTGTATACTTCCTTAAAGTGTGTGTCACATAAAAGCTAATGCAAAGGAATATAATTTCTGAAAAATCATGTAGGAAGTCTTTTAATTTAATTTCCCAGAGGGAAAGACATCAAATGGCATATTAATTGCTGTAATTTTTCTTCTTTCTTTTTATCGTTTGTGCTAGTCCCCACTATATCTAACACTGCATCAATCTTTTAGTCAATTTACAGTGGTGTTTATTGCAATTTTAACCAGCTTTAGACCATGTAGTGGAGCACAAATCAGCAAACTGACTGTAAATCCTAGCATTATATTTTTACTTTGAAAAGTATATAAGCATCCCTTTATTGTAACCATATTTATACATAGGTATGATGCCTATAATCCTTATTCTTCTGTTGTTCTTTGTCTTCCTCAAGAAATATCTTCCTAAGCTATTAGTCAACTTTATATGGATGGTTTTTCTCTTGAACTTCTATGCTGCAGATGCAAAAAACAGCCAGTCCATATGGTCATATTTCAGAGAATGTTATTTCATTTAAGGCAAAACCATGCCAGAGGCTGTTTTAACAGTCTGCATGGTGCTCAGAAATGTTCTTGGGCACAATTTAATCTATCAATACAGATGTAACCTAGGATGATGCACTGCATTTAGTTCATGAGTTTGGATTTCCTGATTTCCTTTTCTTCTCTGACCCTTTTGAGGAAGCAAGTTACTCCTCCCTCCCATCCCCACTCCCTACTGCGGGAAGATTTACCTCACACAACTCAGCAGTCTCTTAATTCCGGACAACCTTCCATGTGAACATTTGTGTTTCTGCCTTGAGGTACTACATGCTGCCCAGTGTCTAATCTGAATTCAATCAGTGGGTGACCACAGTAGTGTTTAAATAAGCTATCAAATACTGCACATTTTCATGAAAATCCCTTCATGCTGATGGGATTAAGGGCATTTTTTTGTGGATGAAAGATTTTGCTGTTAAGAAATACTGGAAAGTACAGAAAGATGCGCAGGGATTTACGGAACATAGTGAATGGGAGAGTGGGATTAGGATGCTGTGAAAGGCATTTTCAGAAGTTTCTCTTTTTTTTGCAGACAATGTAAACAATCTTTTAATTGTTTACTCACTGCCTATTCTTCAGGCAACTAACATCCTCTGTGTTAGTGCATTAGTCACCAACCACGGGCTATCCTACATCCTAGCCATCTGGATTTCTTATAGAAGATAAGAAAGAGTAGTGTGGGAGCTAAAGAAAACAGGAAGATCCCATGTAGAGAATAGAAAAACCAATTGGATCATACTGCCTCTTGCAAAGCAAGCAAAAATATTTCATAACTAATACTTAACTGTGTTATCTCTGAAAGCTTCAAAGAAGAGCTTTTGGGGTTTTTTGAACATTGTCACCCTGAGAGAAGAAGGTTGGTTTGTCAGCTGCAGGGATGAAAAAACGTTGATGAAAATTGCTTTTAATTCTTGCAGCTGTAAATGCAACAAATCTAAAAAAAATGGCATTTTTCTCAATAATGAAGCTTGTAATTCCTATACACAGGCGAAGAAATATAACTCTATGGATGAACCTTTTACAGAAATTATGTTACAGCTAGCTAATATTTTATAATATATGGATTTCTTTGATAAGTTTCAAAGTACGTATGGCCCAATTCTTCTCTCCTCCCACTTTACTTGCTGAGCTAATCTGTTTTGGTTTTTGTCAGCCACTGTTTATCAAACACTCTGTTTTTTCAATAAATCTCAAATGAGATAAAAATGTGTTTAGTGTTGTTGACATCAGATCCCTGAAAACAGCTGCAGAGTTGCTATTGTTTGTCTTCAATGCTCACTAAAATGAATTTCCTTTCTGTTGAATCCAAGGGATATGATGAGTGACAGGCTATCTTTTTTTTCTTGATCACACAGATCTGTGTGTTCCTCTAGATGCCCCGATAAGCAATGTGTATGTGTGTGAAAGGAAGGGAAACAGGAATTCCTTTCGGAAGGGTGACAACCTTAGTAAGTCTAAAATGAGTTCAAGGCAGATGTTCCTGGCAGAAATCAACTGAAAACTCACATCTAAAAACTTGAACAGCTGCCAGCAAAGAGATTTACATTTATCTTGGCTCTTTTTCCAAACATTGATCTTGATTAATAATAATTAAAAAAAACCCAAAATCAAACAAAATTTCTATTAAGAATTAGTTTTGTGTAAAATACATAGCACACTGACATGCTTCACCATGAAAAAGAGGACTTGGCAATAATTCTGACAAAATGACATCCCAGCAGACGTGTTGCTACTCTTTGGTTTAATAGGTGAATGTTTCCATCTTAAAGAGCACCCCAGGGACAAACTGTTGAATTTAATTAAGCATTTGTTAGTGTTGTAGTCAAAGTGGTAGAAGTGAGATAAAGAGTCTACATTCAAAAAGAAAAAAATAAAAATGCTGTGGCACATCGAGAACTTGAGTATGAAGTTTTTTCTCTTTCAGGAATCCCAGACACATGTCACAGACTCCACTGATGCCCTCAAGCTCCTAAACAGCATGTTGTTCTTGGTGCAAGCTTCCTCCAATCATGTTCAACATCATTCTCTCAGCTTTTCCTACTTCCTCTCCTTGTCTTGTGCTCCTGTCATACAGGGCACTACTACTCCCTTATTTTTAGAGCTTATGTGACAATAACTTAGAATAACTTCCAATGTCCTAAAGCTAAGAGGCAGTAATGGTTAAATGAGTTTAACAAGATGAGAAGCAATGAGGTTTTGGTATTTCATGCTGGATGAGACCCTGCTTATGGGCTGCAGCAAGTGTAGAGGAACATGCTTGAATTTAAGAAGGCTTTTCTGCAAATACAGTAGTTTATCTGACTGAGGAGTTTAATATGAAGTTCTGAGAAAAGCTTGTTTTGAGGAATGCCAGATTAGATGGTCCAGAAATTAAAAGAAGCTAATCTTTGTGATAGCGGCGTTAAAGATATTCTATCATGGAGCAGAAGTGTCTAATCATTCAGTTTGCAACTGCTCTTGAAAGATGGGGTGGAGAAGGAGTGAAGTCTTGCAGCACGTAAGGAAGGTCACTAAATTTGAGGTCTGGTATAGCCAAGTGGAAAGCAAGGCTGGAGTCCAAGGAGATATCCTGTCTGCTTCCTCTGGTTAAAACAGGAACAGTTACCCTAAGAGCCTCCAATTATATCATGCTGAAAAGAGTAACTGAAGTAACTGAAACTTCAATTCTGAGATTTTTTTTTTCAAACTCTAAAAAGTACCACTAAAAAGCAAAGTGTAATAACAAATCGTGTTAAATCTATGACTGTTTGGAAGTGAAAGACCTAAAGTATTTTGGATAGAACTAAATCCACTTACTCCATGGTGACAAATGACAGGAGAAGCAAATTGTTTTCTTATTTTGCCCTGTTTCTTAGCTTTATCTACCTTCTTCATCCTCCTCCCAGTGGATAGTTTCTTTCAAGCTTATCATATGGTCTTAGCATGTTTTCTTAAAAATAGTTACCAGCACAACTTTTCTAAATAGTTGAATCCCTCTCTTTCCCTTTCCCTTTCTTGCATCATCCTCTGGAGCCTTAACAACAGGACAATAACATTCTATCTTCTGTAAGATACGTTTGTCCTATGGTTCTCACCCCAGGATCCCTTCTACATACAGCGGTAGCCAAGAGCACTGATACATATGTGGCAGGAGGCTGGATATTTTAAAAATTGAAGCAAAGGTATCGTCTTCACCCCTTGAGACTCTCCATGATGTTTCAGCTCTATGCTGGGAATCCTGGACTGACGTGAAGGTAGTCCTAAGCAGGCAGATTTAGCCTAACATGTACAGTGCTGAAGGAGTATGGTAGAGTAATATTTCCTTCTCAGATGTAGAGATAACCTTTATGTGTTTTCTGGAAGAGCAAATTCCCACCTGTTCCCACCTCTTCTCTAAGGAAATCACTTAATCAGATCCAACCAGACAATTTCATGGCAGCAGCACTCAATAAACACAAAGTATCTTCCATACTGGCTTCAAAGATGATTCAAAATACGTATGTCTGAAAAATTTATCTTGAGCTTGAATAGTCATTGTCAGTAATTATATCACCAAGTTTGATATAATTGTTTGTTGTCCTAATGAGAAGACTGGTTTTGTTCAGTTGGTGAATAATACTTGAGTATTTTGAACCTTTCCACCTCTAATTCTTGTTTTTCCCCTCTTCTACTGTGCCTCTCACTCTTCTGAGTTTTCTGCCTTCATTCACATTTTACCCTTGAACTTAATTTTCCACATACATCCTGCTTCTCCTTATTCTAATTCAGGAAAAAATATTTTAATAGAGAATGTATAAAATACCAGGATTTGTTTATACAAATTACAGATCATTTGTTTATAGATTAATGAATCTCCTGCCTATTTTTCTCTTTCTATCCTTTGTTTTCTTTGTAGAACATTTTATCAAGCAGTTTGTTCCCAGATGATTAAATATCCCTCCTTTATCTTCAAGTCCGAAAAAGACTAGTTACTGAACTGTGTGAGGACCCATTTTTCACAACTTCCTTTTTTTTGAGCCAGAAGACTGTTTCTAGTGTGATGCATTCACTATTTAGAACCACTTTGTATAGCAGTCAGTTAAGATTTCAGTATCTAGATCTTGATTTTTCATCTTGAGTTCCATTTTTCAAGTGCAGACT
The DNA here is from genome assembly GCF_017976375.1 of Cuculus canorus. Taxonomy (NCBI): domain Eukaryota; kingdom Metazoa; phylum Chordata; class Aves; order Cuculiformes; family Cuculidae; genus Cuculus; species Cuculus canorus. The sequence goes on along the minus strand of NC_071441.1, from coordinate 9,534,437 downwards.
TTAAAGCAGGGAGTACAACTTCAGATTTTAAAGTAACTTTCTGCGGTATCAAATTTACGTATATGAGCAAAACCCACATGTTTATATTTACATAAAACGCACAAACCAGAGAAGGAGTTTTTGCAAAATTGCAAATGTCACAATTGCATGAATACAGCTTCCAACAGCACTATTCTGAAATTGCAGTCTTTGGAATGCAGCCCAAAGGATGGCCTGCTCATGACCCTTCTTCGCAGTGTTAACAGATCTGCAAGGTCTGTCTAATACAGGCTAGAATTGCATTAATCTATATGGGTTTTGACCAGCTTCTCAGTAACTGAATCATCTTCTTCAAAAGCTTTGTTCAGTGAGTGATAACAGCTGCTCCTCCCTGGCAGTGGGTAAAGCCTTGTGTTGCTATTAAAACAGGATTCCAGTGGCTACCATTGGCTTTAAAAGTGGAGTCAAGCTTTACCTGCACTAAACTGATGTATCCTGGCTCTTTGTCTAATAATTTCTTTATTAGAAGAATATACATTTATATATATAATTATTCTTTAGTATTTGTTTAGCCATTTATGTTAAGGGCATAAGAAATTAGAGTATCACTTAACTATCACTTATATAGTACCTATATCGGGACAGGTTATCCAGACTTTTCATGATCTTGTACTTTAATACTTGTCTCTAACTTGAGATGAGATCACTGATATACTAAGATGGCCTGGTTTCTCCATCATTTATCCATATCCTCTAGCAGAACAACTAGCTGGAACGTGGACACCTTAAGACAATCAGATGAATCCCATGTTAGACAACCTCTTTTCTGCATAAAGATGAATGTTGAAAACTTCATCCACTTCTTAAGCTAAATATCCACTGAAATTGAGGCATTATTAATTTAGGTGTGGATTCTGGAGCCTTGAGGAGAGATACGATGGAAGGGCAAATTGTCTGTGTCTGCCCAACCCTGTCTATAAACTGAATCTTTTTAGAGAATGAAGGGAAAGTGAGGTTGTATTGGTTATGTGGTACTCCCTAGCATTAGTGTGATAATAGCAGTTGTATCCATATGATGAAGATCCGTGTGGTCAAGGGATAATGACTGGGAAAAATTATATTTGGTTAAGGGATAGTAATTGGGGAAGGTTATATTTGAGAGCTTTTATTATGCTAGACAGCCAGCAGTGTGTGTGAAGGGGTTGTCGCATCGTGATTGTGGGAGAAAGTGTGTAAGTCACTGAAAAGTGGAGATTGTTGCCATATTCAACTTGTTTGCTGTTCATTCCCTGTGGAGGAAATTCTAGGTCATTACTGCATGTTTATTAAATGGGATGGTGGGTGGATGAATGGGAGGGGACAATTTATTATGACACATAAGCATCCACATGTAGAAGAGGTTTGCCAAGTTCCTGCAGAGGCCAAAGAGACCAGGAAACAGGCTGCAAGAGTGACGTAGGGGAAACTTGGTGGGGTTGCACAAGCAGAACACTTCACAAGGAACAGCAAAATGTCAAAGTTAGCAGGCAGGAGGCTCTTTTGTTATGCCAAGGAGAAGCCTTTTTTCCCTTCAGCAAATTCATAATGATAACAGTAGTAGACAATATGATTTACCTCTGCATCCCCTAAAGACAACAAAAGTGTATATGCTGGTTTACAATTTGTTATCCTGTTTTAAGAAACACAGCCTGTTTCCTCTTTCTCATCCAGAGCCTGGAAGCCAGATGCTACAGATGAAGCTTCCCTTGCTATCATTGAGTGCAATCTGTTAGGATTTCATGCTAAAACACATTAAACTGAATGAAGAGAGCAACCAAACAACGCCAATCTTGTGTCAACAGTCAGCATCCTAATAGGGCCTATGTGGCTGGGTTTGTGGCCCTAGACCAGGATGATGTGACTCAGCAACGTCCCTGGCAAAGACTTTGGGTAGCATAAAGCTGAAGAGAATGCCAACAGTACACTACGTGCCCCAAGCTTGAAGAGCACATGGCGTCTTCTTTCTGCTGAGCTATTTGGTGTGAAGTAGGGCCTGCAGCCAGAGAGGGAACAAAGCTAGAGCTTCATGAATGCTACATTTGCATAAATATTTTTTTATTTACTAAGTAACACTGGAGTTAATCCAAAACCCTTAAGATTTTCTCAAATTGTTTTGGAAGATTTTTATTTTTTTTTTGCTGTAAAGTCTCTTTCAAAATATGCAGTATTTTGGCTCTGAAAAGAACTTCTTTTACTGTGTTCCTTTAGCTTTTGAAAAGTATAAGGTCTTCCAGTTAGCTCACAGGATCCAGCACACCACTGTATTTCTGCTTGTATTGGTACACAGTTTTATTGCCTGCGTCAGGCAATGACTCTACAGTAGAGAGAATTAGCGGGATCTGCTTAGAGATTGCATACAGGCTTTCACTGCAGTGCTGAAATCTGCCTTGCTTTTAAGTTCCCTCCTATTCTTTGGTAAGAGGCTGAGGAATCCTGGTGCATTCACACTGTTAAAAAGAACTCTGGGATTTGAGAGATAGAAAAGCATTAGGAATTGTCATAAAAGTTTGTTGCCGGGAAGGATAATGCACTTCTAAACTTCCAAGGGGTGCAGTTCTTAGTCGAGGAATTTAAAAGGTTTTCCGTCTCTATCTATATTATTCTTTTCTCTTAAACTCTTAAGCTTAAACTTCTTCTCTTAAAATGGAATTTCTCCACAAATTGCTCCACTGAGCAGGCAGTTTCTTTTATTTTTTTAAACATATCTATAGTAGATTTACATATTCACATTCTAAATAAAGATTTTTTTTTTTATAAAAGTCTTTTATATGCTTTCCTTTTCCCATTATTATATTTTTTTTAGATTCTTGGAGTCTAATATGGGCAATCGTATTTTTTTCAAAACACAACAACTTATCTGTCATCATGGAAACCAATGTTTCAAAAATCCACAAACCAAAAGTTGCCCTTACCTGCTTCATGTATAGTTCATTCTTTTACTTGACACATACAGGAAGGCCCACTTGGTCTGACTGTAGCTACAATCTATAATACTGTACTACAGTATCATCAGCTTTGACAGCACTGTAAAGGATGACATAAGTGCTATAATGTGTTGTGCAAATCACAGCAAACATATTTCTGTGTTGTTGATGTTCAGCTTGGAGGGAAAAATAAATTTTTGGTTTTTTGCACTATATTTTGTTGGTTAAGTCAATAACTTTATAGTATATACATTTTTATATATATTCCCGATGTGTGTATATATGCATATATAGACAGATTTATATAGATATGTCCCCTTTGCAACATAATATATACATACATATATATGTATACACACACACACATATATAGATATTTATATACATATTTCTGATGACCAAAACAAAACTCAGAATCACCTGTCCTCCTGTCATATGTACTGTATATATTTCACATGCCATAGTCCGCATTCAAGTATTACTTTCGTTTGGTCAATGCAACACTTATAGAGTTGCATACCCTTTTGATATGAGGATATGAAAGGCAGTGAGACCATCATAGCATTTTTGAATAGTTTAAGCTGGAACGGAACTTCAGAGGTCATCTGGTTGAACCTGCTGCTCAAAGCAGGAGTAACTTCAAAGTTGGATTGGGTTACAGAGGCCTTTTTTGGTGAGTTTTAAAAATTTCCAGGAATGGAGGTCCCACAAACTTCGGGGTATCTTACTCTAATGATTGCCATCCTTCCCTGGGGAGAAATTTTTCCATATGTCTAATGACAATAGATCTTGCTACAACTTCTCTGTCTCCTCTTTTCAATTAGTCTATATTAAGGGATAGTCACACTTGCTGTAAACTTGTGCTGTATTTCAGGGTTTTTTTCCTGTCTTTATCATCTGTTCATTGGTGCTGGTTATACCACTTAAATATATCTCAGCTACATTAATAGAATAAAAGTGTTCTTTTGTCATGACAATTCTTCTTTCATGAAGGCAGACATTGTGAAAAGACAGCTGAGGACCACGGAGAGGGAAACAGACTCAACTCTTCAAAGTTCTATCTACCCATATAAATCTTGGAGGATGGCTTCCTCATGCATAATTCTCACACATAGACGGCCTAATACTTGAAGATGTTTGTCATAGTCTTGCTTGAATTTTTCATTATATGGAGAAAAGTCCTAGGACTCCCACAACAAAGCTTATTCTCCTTTTCATTCCCTCCAAGCATTTGCGAAAATTGGAGATGTGATCCCTGGACCTGATTGTGTCATGTCATTGCCCATCTGAGCATAGGAGCGGTTCCGTTCTTTACTTATCATCACTTCTTTTTGTGTTTTCCTTGCCTCATCTGCATGTTTCTTCTGAGTCTTGCCACTCTTGCATTTGGAAAAGACTTATTTAAGGCACAAAAGCGTGAATCAAACTCATGTCTTTTTCAGCAGGGACTACCTCATTATATTAAGAATACTCTGGATAGTTTGGAAACATCATAATTTTTTTTTAATTCAGATATATTTCAGCTTCTGAAATAAAATGAAAAAACTCCCAAATATCTCTTTGTCTTGTAACTATCTATTTGAAAATCTCTGTAAGAAGTTCTTGAAATCTTTTCCCAGCCTTACTGAGCGTGCCCCTCCTTTGGTGTTTAGTGCTTTACACTGCAATAACTTTTACAAAATTTGACAGTGCAGTATGCAAAATGAAAAGCAAGGTACTTGTGCAAGTAGAATAGTGTTTCTAAAGTGTCAGGGCTTGTTTAAACTTGTCCCTTACAAAGGTACTGTGTGAAGATGATAGCATTGGTGGTACATTCTTGTGCCAGCTGTTCCAGAGAGAAGAGTGTTTAGTTTCACCAGATTTCTTTGCTACCATGCATGCAGCATCTTATTTTCCTTCTCATAGTAGCCTTCAATAGATGGGTGGCTACAGGGTAGTAGACAGTGAAAATCATAGTGCACATTTCTGTGGTGTGCAATTAAAACTTTGTTTCTGGAAGGCCAGTTGAAGAATATTATTTAGGCAAGTGTCATAAGAGTCCTTGTTTTAGTTCCTTCAGAATACAACTACATGAAATATATAAAAAATGCTAAGGGGTTTAAATTGGAGTGATACATCATTTAAAATGTTTATTTCCTTTTTTTAACGTGCGTATGGTTTCCTTAGCAACATAGAAATTAAACCCCCTGGGTAGTACCTTTCCAGGTTTTCAGCCCTGGATTTTACTGAGGCAAAGCTTTATGGGCTTGATGAATTAAGAGCAAGCCTGTCCAAGGGATTAAGAATGCTAATAGCTTTATTGCAAGGAACTAGAACTGACAATTCTCATTACCATAGATATGAACCAAATGTCAGTTCTGAGAGAGAGTAAATGTTCTGCTTTGCTCTAGCAACATGTTTAGTTTTGGAGAAGCAAGAAGAAATACTTTGTAAGGAAGTCAAGAGAATGTTGATTACCTTTTTGGGGAGGTAATATTCACAGCACGTAGCTGATACAAATACCACAAATAAATGATCTCAGAATGGCATACGGGGCTTGTTGTAAGGTTTTTTTATTAGTAAAGAGTGGACAGACATAAAATGACAGTACACCAAGAAATGCACAATGCATACAATGCATTTACTTGTGCTTCATTTTGCTTGGACTTTATGTCTCAATTGTAGGTGGTATGCATAACTGACGTATCTTTAACTTCACCCTTCCTTTGCTAATTTTTTTCATGCTACTTAACCACTGTGGAATTATTATTTCCTTTTACTTTTTGTGGTTGAGCAGAGGAGATAAATGTTTAGCCTCCTACAGGAATGAGGATAAGAGAAAAGAACCTACACTGGGGTGTTATTTCATGGCAGGAAACATTTTTATTAAAAAGGCTTTAAAGCACTTACACATCAAAGTGTAGGATCTGAAATCTGGGAAGCATAGGCTGAAGATGTAGTACTGTTTCTGTCTTGTTTACCTACCCAAACTTGGACAAGTCAGATTTGTAGATGCATGCTGCAGATTTAGAAAGATCTGCACCATGCAGATGAACCATATATGGTGTGAAATGAGCTGTCAGGATACTAAAACCTACCTAACTGTAATGGTGCAGAGTTCTTACCCTTCACTAAAATCAGCACAACTTGGCTCTTATTTACTCTTGTGAAAATCCTGAAGTATCCTCTACCAGAGTCAGCAGGACTGTAAAGTCACTATAATTCAGACAAACTGTGGCTGATTCTGTATGTATCGTAGAAAAGTTTGGGTAAATGTACTTCCTGTTAGGACACTGTGTCATTTTTCACAGTGTGGTCTCTGCAGCTTTGCTGGTTGTTGTATGCCAATCAAGACATTTGCAATTACTAAGCAAATAATTGATATTATGGATTTAAAGATCAGTCTTCTGCAGGTAATGTCATAAGTTACAGAACTCGGGAAAGTTACTTGCTATAGAGTTTGTCGCATTTCAACAAAAAGGACAAAACCGACATCTGTCTACACAAAAGATCATGGCTATGGCAGTGTAAGGAATATATTAAAATAAAAAATAAACATTGCATTCAATGTAAACAGAGTATCATTTAAACTAAGGGTACTAGAGGAATGTTAGAGAACTACAAGTTTCTCTGGAACAGCTGGCACATTTGCTCTTCCTTCCCTTGTGACATATCTTGAGGATGCTACTTTCTGCCTGTTTCCCTGCAGTCCCTAGTTCTTATTGTTTCCTCGAGGCTTTCCTTCTTTTGTTTTAAATACCAGCTAAAAAAAATGTAAACTAGCAGCTGTCACGAGTGAAATGCCCCCTTTGCAACACCTCTACCAAGTCAGAAAAATATGTAAATGATGGGGAAGGTTTTTTTAATAGCACAAAGGGGTGGATCTTTGTATTGAGTCAGTGGGAGTTGTGGGGTTAATTCTCACTCCTAGTTCTGACAATCTCCCTCTACTCAACAAAACCCATACATGTATTTATATCTTTAATATATGTTTGTATTTATAAAATCTGTGTGCTTATAAAAATAAACTTGCAGTCTAAAATCCTGGATCTGAATTTTATTTAGACAAAATATCTACTGACTTCAGTGGTAGCATCACCCAAGTAAAAAGTTCAGGATCAAGCCCATATTTTGAACAGTATATCAGAATTTTACAAAAGATACAAAATAAAGGGTTAATTTCCTGTCACTGGGGATTTGAAAATGCATTTTTGTTCCCTTGCAGTAAGCTGGACTCCTGTAAAGCAGTGGCAGAGGCCAGCATTGGAGCTGTTTCCGAGGAAGAACATAGTGATTGTGACAACCAGGCACCTAAAATCAAATGAGATCACAGACAATAAGTGAAAGCAAACTAAATTCTGCTCAGGGCAAGACTGAAACAGAGAGATCAGCATGAGATTTTTTTTTACTCCCTAGTTGCTGTCAAGATTCAAGATTAAAGGTAAGGGAATATTTTATCTCTATATACACAGTTTATTGTTGCAATACCGGTACATGTATGGAAGAATTACTGGCACAAAAATATTGCACAGGAATTTAGTATTTAAGCAATAAGTCTTAACTTCGGTTCCTGACAAATGAGACTTATTATCATCTATTTTAGTGTCTGCTTTAACCTGGTCACGAAGGCTTCCTCTATAGTCACTTGAGAGAGACAGACAAGGCTTTTGAATTGGAACAGAGCACTCTGATATTTTACACACTCTGTATAGGTTGTAACATCCTTTGCAAGTCCTTGTTTCTCTCTATTTGTCTTTAGAAAGAGCCTAGGCAATCAACTTCAACAAGAACCCTTTCTGAAGGTAGTTACATAGGACGAAACCCACTCTGACAAACCTAACATCCTCAACTCACCTTTTTAGAGCAGGAAACTTGAGGCACCAAGGGATTACAGAGTTGCTTAGGGTCATGCAATGAGATAATGATAGAGAGGGAAGAATACTAAGCCCTTTTGCTTTTTTCGCACTTTTAATCTTCATGGGCTAAGAAGAAAATGTAGGCTTTCTGCATATAATTCTAACTGGTTGCTTTTCTTTCTTTTGAATCATTCTGCCCTGTGTGTCTCCATTATACTGCTGTATATAAATTATAAATTATTTAATTCCCAGGTGGTGTAACGTCAGTTTTTCCCTTGTTGAACAATGCATTTTGACAGTTACAGACCTTGGGCAGCAGAACAAGCTAACAGTTAGACTGCAGGTGTTCTTCAGTGACTAAAGAGTAGCAGAAAAGCCAAATGTCAGTTGGGCTCTACACTTCCTGCCTGAACAGAAAATGGGAAATCATCCAACACGTCACATTTTCCTTAGAGGAAACTAGTCATAGGAACAGGAAGGCTATGTCAATAAAAAGGTACAGCTAAGCATTTCATAATTGTTTTCAGTCTCTAAATATTGTGCAAAAGCTAAAACATATATATGTGTGTTTGATATGCATATGTATCTTAAACAGTTGGTGCTATCTAGTAAAGACACCAACAAAAACCTTAAAAAAACTGATCCAAACACCCAGCCCAAATTTACTGACTTTTATGAGAAAACCCACAATAAAAGAGAGATTATTGTAAAACCATAAAACTCAGGACTGATTTGTATTTAGTTAGGCTCAAATTCCAGTTTGTAAGACACATTGACACTTTGTATCATCCTTTAATGCAGGCTTCTGTACAAAAATCACATTGAGCCTGCTGGCGTCGAGGGGCTACATGACTTTTCTTCTGGCTGACTGGCTGTGTGGAAAGGTTGGTGGCTCTGAAAGATCTCTTATCTTGCATTTTGGTTTGCCAAAATTGTATCGGTGTTCATTCTTTATTAGAACAGCTTGGGAAGAAAGTATAAGACTGTAACCTGCTATCCAAAAAATTGTGAGGATTTGTTTAGAAACATTTTTACTTCAGCATGTCATCCCAGTTTTGAAAAGCTGCCTCCTGATTTTATCTGAATTTTTTTGACTGAAAATATGCTGCAATGAGTATCGTGTCATTTACACATTCAATTACCTCACTGCCTTGGCACATAGATTGCAACTACATAAAAGACATAATTTTCACCTGCAAATATGTGAGACCATGTAGCTTTCTGCCAAAAGTCTGGAAAGTCCTTTGCCACAGTAATTGTGTTGTGAGCGCTATATATGCCTTGGATTAATACACAGGGGTGTGAAAAAAACAATCTAGGAATTACTAGCTCATGAAGTAAATGTATGGAAGCCAGCATCCTAAGATATTTTGTCTATGGCAACAAAGACATAATTATCAAATGAGAAACTAAAGATAATTTACTTTTAAAAGTACTATAAAAGTGTCTGATTACTGGAAAGTGACCAAAAAAACCTTTCTGTCCTAAGATGATATGTTTCCTTCCAGTTGTCTCTTAACCCGTCTGCAGGGCATGGAGAGAAGAGAATGCATGACTAGAAATAATAATGTTTCTCTATGGATGGTACACAGATACGTAAAGGAAGGGGAATTAACTCTTTTAGGAATCTCTGGCAGAAACAGGTGTAGAGCTTTTCAAATAGCGTTTCTCCTTCCTACTGCAGAGGGGTGGGTTATATGATCAGGAGTGGATGAAACTGCAGTATGGATTAGTATGGATTGGGGAATGGTGGGTGGGGAAATGACTGCTTCGTTAACCTGTGAGTCATCATATCATACGATTCCCATCACGTGTATTGCACTCTTCCTGTTAACATTCTGGGATAGACTATAGTGTTCCCTGATCTTTTTGAATCTCCTTTCACCATCATCCCTATCTGTAGAATTGTTACTGCTGTTTCCGTCACTGAATTAGAAAGAAGCACTCAAGCCATTCAGTAAGCCACTGTACTTGTTGACTTTCTTGTGAGTATGTGGAGGTCAGTCTTTTCACATTTTAGCTAGATGGGCGCACCATTTCTTTAGCATCCATAACCTGTAAGCTTCAAAATACGGTTGCCATTTAGGGTCTTATTAACTGACTCATAATGTCATTACATCACAAACATCTTTTATCTCCAGAGCCATGTTAAGGAAATCACAACATTTTCCCCTACCTAAACAGAAGCAGAGAAATGGTGCGTGTAAAACAATATTTCATCTCTAGACAGATTACCAGGTGTCCTTCAGCTTCCATGGGAGGAAGAAGAAGGTGTCCAGGCGCACTCAACACATGCACATGCCAATCTCTATTTGTTTTACAGTGCTGTTATTTTAAGACCACAAAACATAAACATGTTTGTGCATTACTCTGTCTGATGCAGGCTCTCTCATTACAGATCTCTTACATGGTCAGGAATGCACTATTTTTTTCTTGAAAACACAGCTCTTAGTGTGTTAGGCATGAAGTGTCACAACTCTCATTGCAAATGGCAGTGCTACAGTAGGATGAATTTCCCTTTCTTACCTCATGTGAATTTCCTACAACTGAAAATGAGAAAAGACCCCAGCACCAGGCATTATCTTTGCCAACAAAGGGCGTGGTGAAGTCAGAGACCTTGCTTCTGTTCTTTTGACTGGGATAACATTGGTTAGTCTAATTTTTATTCTTTCTCCACAAAGTCTTTCTTTCATGGCCCTAAGTAAGGTGTCTTACCTTCACTTTCACTTAGGGTTCACTTTCAAATATCTCGCACCACCTCAGAGCTGCTTTGGATAAGAGTGAGCACATGGGAAGCCGCCACTAAATGGCTATGTAATTTCACAGCAACCCAATAATTTTCCTGTGGCTGCATTGCCTGGGACATGACTTCTGTCAAATATGAGATTTGCTCATGCATTGAGAGATCCTGATGAGTTGAGACCCAGTTAATCACAGCACTGACGTTGACAGTAATTGTTCTTTTTTTCTACAGGGGCGATGAACAGACTGTCAATTAATACACTCAGATTCATTGAAATCTAGGGAGAGTTTTGCAAATGATAATACAGGGCCCACAATTCTACCTGAAGTATGAGGAGACAAAATCAGACGTTCATTAAAAGGGATAAATCCAGAAGATTCAGAGTTCATTCATGCACAAGATATTGAAAAAATGTAAGTTATTTTATATTTTGGAATAAATCAATCTACAACTGACTCAAACCTTTTAAGGCATGTATAGGTAAGTAAGAGTAAATGTGAAATGTCCATCGCTAAGCTGTTACCAGAATTTTGTGCATGCCTTCTACATAAAAGGAATATATTATTCTATGTTATCAGTGAAGAAGTAGTCACTACCTGGTATTATGATGTATGCTTTTTAAATATTGGCTTCATACATGTAGAAATACCCCTACTTTACATGGAAATGAGTGTTCGTTAATAGGATTTTAAATATTGTTCCATTAGTTGCCTTGTAAGACAGAAAATACAGTTTAAATTCCATCCTCTCCTAATTAACATTTGACAATATTTTGACAAGTAATTTTTAACGGTTGCAGCTGTTGGAAAAAAAAGGGATTTTTTAATAAAAAATTAATAGTAGTAGGATGTAAATATATGGTAAATCATTTAAACTGTATTTTGAAACAACTCATATTTTCCCTTACTTTATACTCTTCAAATGCAGGAGGAGAACAGCAAATGCAAAAGAAGAGTCAAGAATAAAGCTGCTTGTCAGCTTCTGTGAATATTGTATTTCTGGATCAGGTAGGAGAGCACAGGAAGTTTCCATCAAACCATGGTTGCTGAGAATCCAGATTTGAGGCTATAACTTATTCTGTCTAGAACCAAATAAACATTTCTGCAAATCCAGAAGCTCTATAAATTTATAGAATAAATATTGTTCAGGAAATGTTCCCTGAGGAAGAAAATATTTCGGACAACTTAACTTATAGACCCCACAATTTTAACATCAGATCTACAGGTGTGTAAGCGCCTAACCTTCTCTTTTGAATATAAAGAAAGGAAATGTAGCACCAACAGGATAAGAGTGCTAGAACTGTTCAGGTTGCCTAAATTTTATGGCTCACTAAGGATACTTGTGAGTAAGTAAGACATCCTATCCTCCTTTGCCCATATAACGCCAGACACTTTTTGTATTAGTCATTTGACAGAGAAACCTCTGCATTGCAGTTTTGCTTTCTCAGAGCCTGGAGAATGACTGAAGTCATCTCTCTTTTCCAAATGGCAGAGCGTGCACTGGGGCACTGGATTTGCGTGTTTGTGTACGTAAGATTTTTAGAAGCAACAACAGCCTGCTTGGGTTGTTCAGTGGCTCTTTGCTTCCAAAAGGCTGTTTATGCCAGGCCTAAGGTCCCCTAGTCACTTTCCTGATAAACAAAGCAGTGATGATTTGTGTCATTACAGCTGCCCTGTGTGTTCATGGTCTAAATAACTTATCCATTTTGTAGACCTTATAATACTGTCTGCAGTTCCTAGTTGTGTTCCTGGAATCTACGAAACTCAGGACAGGTAAGAACAGAAGCATTGCACGACAAAGACCAACAGAGATGCCATCAGCTTGTTCCTCTATCTCTTTGCTGCTCAGCGGCTTCTGCTTTTGCAATGTGCAAGAGGTGTACAGAAAGGCTATAATTGGCAGCTTGAATTCACCTTGCTACCTGATATTTGCCTATGTACGAGCTGATACTTGCCCAAGCTGGATCATGGCAGTCCCATTGGGCTGTGAAAGTGGGATATTTACAGAGCAGTTACTTCCACATACTTGCCCACTGGAATGCAGAACATCGTTTGGCATGTGTATGTGTTGAGTGCGCCTGGACACATCCATAAGTGAATCTGCTCTGAATTGAGTCTCTTTAGGCAGAATCAAATAGCTGAAAACTTCAGAAAATTAAATCTTCAGGCTAGAGTTCACTTACAAGTCATGAAAGTATAATAATGACTGACCTGCATTAATTGATTTGAAGTGCTTGAATGCTGGGGATAACTTAAAAAGTCCGTATAATGAGACACAATCCCATGATGGTAGTTATTAGAAAGGATAAGAAGGCCCTTCTCTCATAGACCTTACATTCTCAACGTGCACATAGCAAGATAACTACCAACTAATTATACACACTACAATTAAAAACAAGCAGGGTGAGAAGCTCTATCAAAATGCAAAATATGATTATTGCTTTGGGGTCACATAATTTACAGCATTAAAAGTAAAGCATTTAACGAGTGAGTCAAGAATTAATTTGTGTTTCAAATGAATCATTGCTTTCGTGTTGACGAAACGCATGATTATTGTATTCTGTTTACCGGTTTTATTCTGTTTCCTTGGCACTAAGGATAATGAGATTTTTAAATCCGGAGTGACAGAAAATGATGTAGACAGAACAAAAGTTTTAAAAATAATTATCATTCATGTTGGGTCACCCTTTGATTCTCTTCTAGATAATCATTCATATAGTAAAAACTTATCGTGGTTTATTTGTAAAATCTGAGATGCTTACTGTATCTCTCTGTCACACAAAGAGATTTACCGTCATGTAGATATTTATGCAAATATTCTACACAGAATATCTTACAGTGATAATTCTTTCAGATTTTAGAAATCTGTATGTAAATTTGGAATTTAATTTTGTGCTTAGGAACATATGCATCTTTTTTTCTTTTAATTCTCTCTTTGATTTTTTAAATTTTTGTGTCCTGTATCACAGAAAAAAGCTAACATGATGTGAGAAGCAGGAGTATGATGCTAGCAGACAAAAACAAATATGGAACTGGTACATTTCTTAATTTGATAAAATGCGTGTTCAGTTTTATTTCAGACAAGATATAATTTTCTGTACATGCTTTTGTAACAGCAATTGCCAACAGAAAAGCTTAAAAAATGAGTATTGTAAGACTTGGGAATGTTAATTTTATGGAAGTACGATTAGACCTAAATTTTTGCAATTTTTGAAATTTTTTCAATGCTATCAAAATGTTAAGCAAGGTTTCTTCTTGTTTTAGCTTTTGCCTGTAATGCTATGTCTATATAAGGAATGTCTGGTAGCTAAAAAAAATTATGTTTTCTTATTAAAAGGATTAAAAAAGAAGTCCTTTCCAAAGATACCTATCCAACACTATTAAGGAGTTCAATCCTTGGCTTGATGCCAAGGGCTTGATGCACTTATGCAAAGAGGAATGGGAGAAGAACAAACCTGGAAAAAAACTCTTGTTTTGTGAAAAACACTGAGGCTTTGCTCTTTTCATCATGATTCCATCACCCAGATTCAGAAACCTATCATGGATGAATCAGTTCCTGGCAGGAGTTACAATAGCCTGGAGGACGAATTTATTTGAATTGGCTAAAAATGTTGTGCTAGAAGAAGTTCCCAGATTGCTTGCCTCCCTTCAGTCAGGAGGAGGTGTTCACCCCAAATACCTTTCTGTCCTAGAAGCCCACTGTCTTCCCCGATTTATGTTTCTGCACAGTGAAGTCTGCAACAGATGGCATGTGAATACACTTGAGCGTGTAGACGGACAGCATAGGTCACCCTCTAATGCTAGCAAATCTAGTCTGAACAAGATAGCTTGCCAAAGCCACCTCTGTATTGAATTTATTGGACGTTTTGCTTCTACGGCTAAGGAATTTTCCTTGAATGCATCCTGAACTTTACTTATTTCAAAGGAAGTAGAGAGCAGGAACGACTTTTCCCAAATAATTGACTTAGACTTCTATGTAGCCTAAAAATAAACAGCTGTTACAGAGGTGCTGCACTCCATAAGCCTAGGCATAATACTGTCACACAGGTAAATCCAGGAAAGTTCTGATAGTACCCTGAACCTTGTGAGCGTTCCACTTTACTGAGATCCTTCAATATAGAAGGAACATTGTGACGAACCCACAGTTCTGGTCCAAACACAGATTGTGAGGTGTTCGGATCTGGTCTTGGTGTCCACCACACTTTGTAAGACAGTGTAATCTGCTTCCCTGGAGGCCACACCCTGGGTGGTAGTCTGGGCAACTGCCTTTATTTGCCTGTTTCTTCAGTTTTCTCATGTGTTGAATAGGACTACTAAGCCTCACTTCCTTTGTGGAATGTATTGACGGAGTGATGAAAAAAATGCTATGTATTCCTGTGTCTGCTGGGAAGTCTGTGACTGTGCATTGGAAATGGAAACCTTCTTGGAATTTGCAAGTTATGAATATTCATTCCATTGACTAATCACAAAGCAGATAAATAAATCCCAAAGCTACAGAAAGGTGTTCTGAAAATCTATATGTTGTCTTGCAAAGGTTTCATGATCATTCACAACTGAAAGAAAATTATTACAAGCTTTGCATATTTTAAGGAGGCAATTCACTGATTATTTTGTTGAACCTGTTTAGGCAGGTGAAATTACAAAGTCATGAGAAAACAATAAACCACCTTCTAAGAATTTTGTGAACCTACCCTGAAATGCACACAAAACTGAAAGAAGTGAAACTAGACCTTAACATTCAGATATATTATATTTGGTCTTGTACTATGAGGTACTGAATAGGCATATTTCTGCTTCTTATGGAGAATGACTACTGCTCACTACACTTGTACATATTATTAAAAGAAATGTGTGAATATGGAGTTTTTTGATTCAGTTATTGCAATCTGTTGGACAACAAGTTCAGTTAATTATTTTTTTTCTTTTAAACTTTGTATTGTTAAATTTGTTTATTTCAAAGAAGCTATATAATTAATTTTGAAAATATTTTTTATATTTCAACTACATATATTAACCAAATTTGATCTGGATATATTTTAATTGTTCCAATGCCTTTCCCACTAGGCGAGTCATTAAACTTGTTGCCCACAAGAAAAAAACTAAATTCAGAAATGCCATCAAGATTTGTTTATAGATAATTGCTGTATATCAGCTTTTAATGCTGTGGCTTGGGATTTGCGCAATCCTGACTGCAGAGCGCTTATGGATACTGCAGCAGAAATGTAGTTTTGGGGTAGAAAATTTATGAGGAGGAAGAGGCTAAAGACTTACGTGAGAGATGAGGAGAGGGGTGTCTGTGTAGGCTTATGTATATTAATACAATAATGAGATTTTTTTTAAACAGCATTTGCCTGTACAGAAATATAGTTGCTTCTGTTAATCACTGTTGTGTGCTCATAAATGTCTTTTGGTTTCCGTGAAGTAGCTTCATGGTTAAAATACAGCTAAAAAATGAGGAATATAATGAAACAATTTCTCTAACAGTGCTATTACATGACACAGTCTCTGGGAAGCTCTTCTCATCACGCTGAGGTAGAGACATTGTAATTGTCATTATGCCATTGTGCCACATCTTATCCTCTGATGGAAACTTCTGAATAGATGAGAATGAGGACAGCTTGGGCCTTAAATTGGTCCTCTTGAGGAAAGGAACAAGGGTTTGTCAGCACTGTAACATTTAGTCTCCAATATGAGAGGAATGGTAACAGAGGGACGTTAATCTCAGCCCTGCACATTTGATTTTTTTTTATGCAGAACACTAAGCAGGCTTATCGGACCAAATGATCAGTAGTGATGCAGCTGCTTTCTGCCAGTGAGACATCTGAACATCACAGAGCTGTCACAGGGACGCGTGCCACGGGTCTTCCTTTGTCAGAGAGACAAATGACTGCAATAGGAACTAGCAGATCTGGGCCAGGACCGCACTTCAAACTCACACAGACGTACAAAGCCGGTGTAAAAATAAGAAGTGCTTGCCACAAAACAGAGGCAGTGTTTGTGCATAGAGCAGGAGAACGCAGTAAGCATGTTTGTTCTCTGCTTTTTGATTCTTATGAATCCCCAAGATCCACAGTTGGACCTCCTTTAAACAAGTAATAGAATGACTTATTCTTTTGACGAGGGAGCTTTTTTCTGGGTGATTATTTCCTTTGTGGATAAATCAAAGAAGGCTTTGCCTTACCTCCATTTTCAAAGACAGTTTTAGCAAAGCCAGGAGAAGAAAAAACAGTCTGACTCCCCCTGGAAAAAAAAAGCTAAATTTTTTCAACTTGCCGCTTTCTTATCTCTCTGTGTTGTGATGATTGTAATTGTGTTAGCAGAATGTCAGAACATGTCAGAGGAGTTCTTTTTGAGGGTCTGCATTCTACGAGCTCACAGTAAGAACTACCAAGCTATTTCCATGCTATTATGAGGCTTTGTTCAGCTTTAATGAGAGTACAACTGATATAAAATGTATTTCCAAGGATCTTATCTGCACAAGTTTTTCATCAGTCTAAGTACGTTATAGTGCTGTATGCTATGTGATAGACTTCATTGCAGATGTACTGCAAGGGTGTAGTAGAGAGGGGTATTCTTTTGAAATGTTAGTCACGTAGTGCAGGACATTTAAAGAAATGCAAACCCATGTAGCATTAACCTGCTCTCACACTGTAAAATATTTATTATTTGAAAAAGCATTAAAGTCATGCTAAGGATGAAAATATTCTGAGTTAAAGCTGACTAGCTGTTTTAGGATTCTGAATTACCAATTGTACAGAGGTAATTTGTAAGCACATAGGTCTATTTGGGTTAACTAAGAACTGCTTTTGAGCTGTAAATGGTCATTTTTAGTTTTCAGCACACAAGCATGTTAGTGTGTCATTATTGTTGAAAATGTTATTTTTTTCCCCAAACAAATGTTAAATGTTTTTAATTAATAAAGCAAAAAAGAAGAAAAAACCCTGAAATAAGCCATATAGAGAAAAAATAATATATGTCTGGTATAATTACTTTAGAATTAGTCTAAAGAGTAGTTCTCCATCTTGGATGTTTTCAAAGGCAAATTTTCCAACACTATTTCTTAATTGTCATCAGATCTGCTAAGCAGAGCCGCTAAAATTTGTGCTGCCTTTTTCCCACAGCTAGTGGTTGCACAGCTGAGATGTGTTCTCTCTCTCTATATATATACCTTCTTGTTTGCACTTGCCAGTGATTGTGTAGTCACAGGAGTGCTGAATAATCCTTATTTCACAGAAGGTATTACACAGTGTGAGATGGTCAGTTTATTTCAAATAATAACATTTTTACTTTTTTCCACTGTATTGCGTGTCAGAAAATGACATCTGTATATACAACACTAAACACTCAACATGATTACGAATGATTTGTTTTGCCAGTTGCAATCTGAATTTCATTCAGATTGTGTAAGGTTCTTGGCAGCGTTTACTGCCTTATCATCTGTAAGCA
The DNA here is from genome assembly GCF_017976375.1 of Cuculus canorus. Classification (NCBI taxonomy): domain Eukaryota; kingdom Metazoa; phylum Chordata; class Aves; order Cuculiformes; family Cuculidae; genus Cuculus; species Cuculus canorus. The sequence continues at coordinate 9,516,472 of NC_071441.1, read as the reverse complement.
GACCAACAACATAATAATTAGAAAAAAAAAAGGGGAAGTTCCTTACAGATAAATCCTGTCTTATCAAACCTTTGAGGTTTTACTCATCATTCTGCTTTTCATCCCTCCCTCTAGCTCTCGAGTATCTGAATTTGGTTTTGAAAAGTCATTCATTAGCTTAGATGATACCTAAGGGCTGGGCTTACCAGGACAAAGTAGGCATTGACTATGGGACATATCGGTTTCCATGTAGCAGACATGGAACATCTAAAGTAGTTACTGCCTTACACGGTCACTACGATTCCCAGAGGCTAATGCCCTCCTACTAGACATGCACATTTAAGTGTGCAAACAAGTACAGCTAAAAAAGAGAGAATTGCAGCATTGCATATAGAAGTGTGTCCTATTCATTGCCTCTGTCAGGAATGAGGTATGATAGGTGCTGAGGGGAGGGTCATAATCCTTCCAGACATCTAACTTTAATCTGCTGCTGCATGTCAATCAGTATCTCGTATTTTGCAGCACCTTCCTGCCAAGTATTTAATGAAACTTACAAAGTCCAAGTGAGGTTTTTTTTGCTTATTATGAAACATAAAATGAGTTAGGGCATGTCTACCTGGGGTGCAATGAAACACAGTGCAGCAATTTCCTGACCTAGTAAGTGGCACAGCCTTGCTGCCTGGGGTCTAGAAGCAATGTCACAGGATTTGCATGATGCTGTGCCGTAATTAACTGATCTTGCGTGCACATAGCACTTCTGGTGCCTCTGGAAGGTGTTTCTTAACAGTACTGTGTTAACAGTGCTGATAACATGGTTGCATCTATCTGAGGGCTACTGGCATGGCATTAAGTGCTCGGGAATGGACTCACCAAAAGGCAAACCCCAAACAGAAAAGTCACTCTGTTTACCGGTGGGTGGAAGGCTAAAGAGAGATATGAGGCTTATAGACCAATGCTGGCACTTTGGCATCCCAGCTGGTACGCAAGGAACCAGTTCCATCTCTTCAGAATGCATAACTACAAGCATCTTCTTGAAGTACGACCAGCAACTCTCGTTCAAAAATATTAAGCAGTGGTAAAGGAATCATGTTTCCTTTCAATTCTGTAACGAAGCCTGAGGCATACTGATGATGTCTTCATGCCTTTGCATTGGATAATAAAAAATTAACATTATTCTAGTAGCAAAACTTAGATAAAGCATAGAGCACAATGACAATGACACATTTCCTTTCTGGAAATGCCTGTGTCTATTTACTCATGAGATATTACTCGCAGAAGTAAGGTTTGGTGCCTAAACTGTTGCAGGTCTGGAAAATATTACATCTAGATCAGCAATCAGCTACTACCTCTTTCCTGGAGGTACTCAAAAGATGTAAGTATAAATTTTTCTGGCTCTAGCTTTTTTTCAGATTCTTGTGTTGGATGTACTAATCTAACTCCAGTATTGTAAGAATAATCCACAAAGCAAAGTTGTTTAAACTTTTTACTTCCTGTTCACCATAACACTTTCTCATAGAAGCAGGGAACAGACACCATGGTCAAGCAGTCTGGAAGAAAACCCACATCTCAAGCTATGCAGCTGACATGATCATGTGGTGTGTGTGATATTTTAGCCTATGTTAAAGACACAGTTAAAATTTCAGAGATTAGTGTTTGGAGGAAGAAAATGAAGCACCTCTCTGGTCAGTGTTTGTAATTTAGTTTGTGAAGCTCAGAACTGGTTTCAGCAGCGCCCACTTGAGGTTCTGGAGTGTTTCACAAGGAAACTGTTTTTCTTGCTCAACTCATTCTCACATTCCCGTAGCACTCTGGTTGTAAAACTGTTCCCTTAGTGTGTAGGGGCCTTGCTCCTCTCCTCACTATTACCTTGGGTGGTTGTGGTTATCTTCCAGCTTGTACCGAGGACAGAACCTCCTTGCTACTGTCTGTGCTTAGCAATGCAGATGACCCCAAATGTAGACACGCCTTGCTAGTAGCATGCAAGACATACTGTCCTGAGCATAGCTAGCTTTTCTGCCTCAGAGGAGCTGAACATTTCCTATTAATTTCTTTGTTTGCTGTTCCCTTTCCTTTTCCCACTTTAGTTTACCTCGAGGAGTTCAGAGACCGGTGGGTCTGAGAGTGAAATGTATGAACAGAACTTGCACTTGACTTATGACAAGTGGTAGTTTGCAGGGAATGCTCCTTTTCTGTAGCACAGTCTCTTTTCTTTATCTCTGATTTCGCTGTCTCCATCTTCATCTTTTCTTTATTCATAATGTATGATAAGGCAGCAAAGAGCTCTAGATTGACTTGATTTGGTGTGATAGGGGGTTTAATATGAAACAGCTCTGTCATAACTGCCTGTGGAAGTGAAGCTGACTGCTTACAGTTCATGAACCTTTCCCTTTGGTCTCTTTTAGTTAGGTTTGCATTATCAGCCTCATAATTTTTAATGGCTATTCAGCTGCTAGAATACATGTCAAAACAACTTGGCTTCTGCTTTTGCACAAGGGAGCTGAAAATCCATGCTGTAAGAAGGGATTCAGGAAAAGAGATTCCATATATAAAGAAGTAGAAATGAAATTTCAGAAAACGTGCAAACATGATAATGTGGTTTTACTCTTGGTTTGGTTTTGTGTCCATTTGTCCCATCTCTATCTCTCACCCTTCTCATTAGGCGGAACGCAGCTCCAGATGTTTCTGACGTGTTTCCTACAGCATCTCCACACTAGATCTAACCAGGAAACACCGTCCCCAGGCCTAAAATAGCTTTACGTTATTATTTTACGGTTGTATTTTTTATCTCAGCCACTCGGCCACTGTGGGACATGTAACCTAACATTTGGAGAGGACCTCTGAGCATTAAAGGCTTGAGAGGACAGCTCATGCACATTCATGCTTCAGGCTAGAGCGTAATGAGTTCATCATTTGTATCTTTTTAAAGTGCTGTAACACAGAGGTCAGAGGATGACATCCAGGGCAGAGCAGAGTTACGGAAGAGGATTAGGATCAGCTAGGTTTTAAAACTGCTGATCACATTTGTGGGACTAAACATTATTTAGCTCAGATAGAATTAAAAAACAAAAAAAATATGACCCTATTCCACAAAAGAGGTTGTGTTGCAACATTGTAGTCCTCTTATCAGATATGTGATGCCATGTAGTCCCTTTGGTATGAAATATACCTTGTGTAGTCCCATGGATTTCCTTCATGTCATGGACTAGTTTTATAGTTACACATTTATTTCCATATTTTGCTAAGCCAGGGCTTTGCCATATGGGCAGCTCTGAGAGAAACATTTTTTCTGGGTCAGACTCCAGCCTCTTTCACCACTGATACAGAAGATGTCTTGGTCCTCTTGCTTGCACAGCTAACCCTGTGCCACAATTATCTGGCAGAGTGGTTGCCATGTGCTAGAGAATTTAGCCTGCCTGTTGACAGTCCTGAGAGGGATTTGCAGAGTATCGGAAGCAACAGCAAACTGTTTGTTGCTCCTTTTCTTTTGAAGACTAGATGGAATTATATGAATCATCCTCATATTATTTTACCAAGAACTGTCATAAGTGTGTTACCATATTTTGTGTAAACCTACAATTTTACTGAGTTTGAAGTCATATGTTGGACAAAGGAAGAGGATACACGTAAGGCATACAACTACCACAGATTCAGACGTCTAACTCCAGATTGAGACACCTAACTGCTGGATGCTCTGCAGGAGGGAGAGGAAGGCCAGCAGCTTTCCCGACAGGTATGTAAAGTAAATGGCCTCTGCTGCAGGAAAATTCACCGAGCTTAAGTAAGTGCTGGGTTTCACTTGATCATAACTGTGTCTTACCATGGACAGCCTATTATTCCACCTGGGTTTTGTGCCTTGTGGCCCAGGGCATATCTGCTTGGATGAGAGCTGAATGTTGTCCGTACCAAATCCATCTACCCAGGCTGATAAACCCTGCTAAAAGGCAAGTTGTGATTGCTCAGACTCAGTGCCTTGCCAAGACAGGCACGCAAGTCACAGATAGACATGTCTTCAATCATATGAGACTCTCTTAGTCTTACTATAACACTTCCTTAGAGTTGGACTGGTGAGGTGGCTGAGGAGAAAACTTGATTTGATTCAAAATTACACGCAGCTGTTAAGTCATATTCCTCATTTCTGTACCATAAAGGGGTATCTATTTATTGGGTTATATATTCTTTCAATTTGTAAGGTACCAATCAAACATCTTAGAAAGGTTTGAGGTGCCAAAAAACTGCTAATAAGCAGTGTGAACTAAAACTAGTACAGGCTCAGATTTTCACGTGGAGTGAAGCACTTGCCTTGAGAATTTGTTCACCATCATCCAACAAAATGAATTTCCCAGTCGTTGTCCTAAAAATGCTCTGCTAATCTAGCAGTGCTTTAATGGTGTGATCTGATTCCTTGGTATTTTAAGCCAATAAACTGTAAGAGGGCTGTATTCACATACATAAGGTATATATAGAGATAATTTGCCAATAATTAAAACACATTCATTGCTGATTTTAAAAAGATGCACTAGTCTCTTCTGTCAAGACGGTACTTATACAGCTCTAAAGCTATGTGCTGTGTCTGCTCACACTTCCTTGGCCAAGAACTGCTCCTGCTACTCAGTGAACTATCTGAATACCTCATATGTCCCCTCAGAGGGTTAAAACTGTGTCATACTGCAAATGAAATTAATCATTATCTAAGAAAAAAGAAATACCTTGTTTTGATTTGTCTTGTTTTGTCTTGGTTAGTTTTTTATTTGAGTGGTCTGCTTTGCTCTTTTTTTTTTTTTTTTGGAACAGTACATTTTGTTCATTAGAATCTATTTAAGTTTTACGAATATATTGTATTTTCCAACTGTCAAAGGTGATTAAGTTGTCATTTGTGCTCAGTGCAAACTTCTTGGGAGCATTGGCTGCTTCATTACTTGTGTCTATTGCGGTGAAGTGTCCAAGTACATGAACAGGGCTCCAAGACGTGCTGAAATGAAAACAGTACTATAAAATGGTCTGTGCATATGAAGTTATTTGATTCATCACAGAGAAATTATTACTGGAAATTAATATATTTTGGTAATGATAAAAGAATTTAAAATTTCCTGACAATATCATTCTTTTCACTCAAGACAGCCTTATGAATTATGCATATTTTAGGCACATTTTCTTCCTTGTAATAGTCACTCAGACTGTGCATAGGTCTAGGAGGAAGATACCCTTGCCTTGTAACATTACATGTATAATAGTCACAGTGATTTCATTGTAGGTACTATGAATGGACTATCAATATTTTGTCTCATACTATGTCTATATAACACAAACATGAAAGAGGAATGGGATAAGGCAAACAGCTTGTAATCCAAATATCACATGGTATTTTCTATGCAGATTGAGACCCACATTCACAGAATCCTGCATAGCCACAGAAATACCATGGGGAATAATTCTGAAGATTCCTGCGGGCTTTTAATATTCTCATTTCTGTTTATGCTTTCTTAAATCTATTCTCATTACAGTATTACTCTTCTTCACCATTGTTTGCTGCTTTTTCCTTTGGTTTATAACTTGTTTTTCAGTTAATGTCTTTAGTATTAGTATTTTTTATCCTCAGCCATTTTGTGGAGCACCTTTTTCAACCCCACCTAACCTCATAGTTCCGTTTCCTCCCCTGCTATTCTGCTTACCCTCTGCTGCTTCATTTCCCTAATATTTTGCCTCCTGGAGTGTGAACCACATCTCCACATAATCCTCCTTCCTCCACTCTGCACTCCCAACACCCATACACACCCCAACACAAATGTCTTCTCTACTACTGCCTGACACCGACACAGGGAATCTCCTGCTGCCACACTTCATCCCTGGCCCCTAAAGAGACCCTCTCATCCTCAGAGACACTTACGTTCCCAAGCGCTCTCACAAACACCTTGCGCTCAGCCCACAGAGGCACAATACCATATTCTCGATTTCCCTGGCTGCCAAATCTCGCTGACATATTGTCACATTCCCCCACATTCTCTCAGTCCTGTTGTTTCTGCTCTGACTGACCCAAACACTCCTGTTTTCTGCCCTTAACTGCCCTGATATGTGAGTCTGAAAGAGCTCTTTGAGCTGCTGTTCACTGCAGAGCTTCTAAAGCTTTAAGCTGGTCACAGAAGCTTAATTTCCTTTTTCCTTTGCTTTTCTTTTAATTCGCAATCCTTCAGAGGTGTGTGGCATAGGGACCTTTTTCACTGAGGATTATGAAAATCCTCAACTTGAAAGTGTGAAGGAGTTATTTTGTTCTTTCATTCCGCAGCACCTTGTGCTCACCTTGATTTGGGACAGGCTGCTGGGAAATCCCCTGATTACACAGCAGAGAGACCCAGAGCCTCCGGATCAGTGATCTGCCCTAACACGAATTCTCTATGAGGTTTTCTTAATTAATTCAATTCTTTCTTTCATGTGCTTGCTTCTCACAACGTTTTGCCTCCTTCTTAAATGCACTTCACAAATGAAGAAGGAAATTGATTCAGCAATGGTAACAATGATGTTCCAATTGTACAATGTGTTTTATATGTAATGATGTTTTGAGTATTTGTAGAAATACAAAAAAAGCTTTTTATTTCCCCCAGCTGGGAGCAGAAAGTGCAAGGTTGCAATGAGAGAGGAGAGAATTCAACATTAGAATTTAAATATTTCCATGTGTCTCTTTCAGTGCTTTGGGATGGAAAGAATGGAAATCCAAAGCATTTGCATTGCAAATTGCATTTGGAAATTGTTCGAGTTTACCCAGCTCATGAAAGTGTCAGCTCTTGACATTTAATAATATTCTTGAACCCTGCAAGAACTGGAACAGTCAGGATTTGCTTTGTGATTGTGAGATGCACTTCTGTATTTTTTCAGCAACGCTGGCACTGTGATCCATTGTCTGGGTGTAGGCTGCACAAAAACCTGAGCTGGGTGCATGTGCCTTTTGAGCCTGTGCAGCGGGAAGGCCTGGGCACCCTGTAGCCTCTTTCTATCTCTCTTTCTCTTTAATCCAACATTTGGTGCACAACCAACCCTGTGTGGTGCTTCAGAGTAGGGGAAGAGTGGCTGGAAAGCTGCCTGGCTGAGAAGGACCTGGAGGTGTTGGTGACAGCAACTGAACATAAGCCAGCAGTGTGCCCAGGTGGCCAAGAAGGCCAACGGCATCTTGGCTTGGATCAGAAACAGCGTGGCCAGCAGGTCCAGGGAGGTTATTCTCCCTCTGTACTCAGCACTGGTGAGACCGTACCTTGAATACTGTGTTCAGTTCTGGGCCCCTCACTCCAAGAAGGATGTTGAGGCTCTGGACTGTGTCCAGAGAAGAGCAACGAAGCTGGTGAGGGGGCTGGAGAACAAGAATTGAAATGCAGCTCACTAAGTCAATCTTCTAATTTTCCCTGGACAGCCAATGCTGTCTGAGGAGCTGCCTTCATAGTCTGGGATAATGTGAAAACTGAAGTGTTGGTTATTGATTACGAATCATAGAATCATAGAATCACCAGGTTGGAAAGGACGCACTGGGTCATCAAATCCAACCATTCCTAACACTCCCTAAACCGTGCCCCTCAGCACGTCATCCACCCATCCCTCAAACACCTCCAGGGAAGGTGACTCCACCCCCTCCCTGGGCAGCCTATTCCAGTGCCCAATGACCCTTTCCGTGAAAATTTTTTTCCTGATGTCCAGCCTGAACCTCCCCTGGTGGAGCTTGAGGCCATTCCCCCTTGTCCTGTCTCCTGTCAGGAGGCCAACTCCCTCCTTTCCACAACCTTCAATCATATCAGGACTGCCAGATTTTGCTCTCACTGATATTGTAAGGGTTGCACTAGTAAAAAAGTGATGCAGTATAACTTTATTGGCTAATAATATTTTTAAGAGGGTTATACTAAAAGTGATTTAGTAATACACGAAATCAAGAACTATATGAAAAAGCCAAGGTGAAATTACATGAAACTGTGGCATTGCCCATAATATGCTATAAGTCAAAGCATTGGGTGAATTTATGCACCATGGAAACAGTATCCAGTAAACTATGAGATTTTATAAGTTGTTTGAACTGTAAACTCAGTGAAACTAAGGAGGGAGGAGAAAGAAACATGCTCACACCCTTTTCTGCTAGCATGTCAGGTAATGTAATGACCTCAATTTTTGAGTAAAAAAATATAAAAATCATGCTTGCAATCAAAAATTGTAGGATTAACCCCAAATTAACCATTGTACAGCTATAAAAGCCTTATGGATGCAAACCAGAAGACTCAAACTGATTATATTGAGATTATTTTGGATGATATTTTATTTAGTGTGCCTTCTATATAAAATCTGATGGGTTTATAGTCCTTAAAGGCATGTAGGTATCATCCTAATGGACACATTATTTTACTAAGGAATGTAAGCATATCCTCGTAGATAATCTTTAGAAGCATGGGTTAGATGAGTGGACAGTGAGGTGAGGTGAGCTGAGGACTGGCTGGATGGCAGAGCTGGTGGTGTAGACTCTAGTTGGAAGCAGTGTTCCCCAGGGGTCAGGACTGGGCTCAATCTTGTTCAACATAGTTATTATTTCCTTGGGAAGGCCAACGTTATCCTGAGTTACACTAACAAGAGAGTGGCCAGCAGGATGAGGGAGGTTATCCTCCTCCTCTACTTTGCCCTAGTGAGGCAACTTCTGGGGTAATGAGTTCAGTTCTGGGCTCCCCAGCTCAAGAAAGACAAGGAACTATTGGACAGAGTCCAGCGGAGGGCCACAAAGATCAGTGGACTGGAGCATCTCTGTTATAAGGAAAGGCTGAGAGACATGACTCTGTTTTGCCTGGAGAAGGCTGAGAAGGGATCTTATTACTGCCAATAAATATCTTAAGCAGAGTTGTCAAGACAATGGGACCAGATTCTTTTCAATGGTGCCCAGTGACAGGAAAAGGGGCAATAGCAACAACCTGGTGCACAGGAAGTTCCACCTGAATATGAGTTAAAACTCTTTTACTGTGAGGGTGACAAAGCACCGGAACAGGCTGCGCAGGGAGGCTGTGGAGTCTCCTCTGGAGATATTCAAAACCCGCCTGGACATGTGCCTGGACAACCTGAACTAAGTGAACCTGCTTTAGCACTGGGAGGTGGGCTATGCGATTACCAGAGGTTCCTTCCAACCCCTAGTGTTCTGTGATTCTTTGATTTTTATTGTACGGGTTGAAAAATATTTGACTTACAGACATTCAAACATGTGTGATATTTAAGTTTAGCTATGAAATGTAATAACCACTGTCAGTGTAAGAACGTCACACTTCTCACTGAATATCCTATAGCTCCTTAATGAAGATTTATTATTATTTGTAATTAAGCTAGCAAATAAAAGCATGTGGTCTTTCATTTTCTGGTGTATGCTGTTGTATGCTGTAGTAGGGGGAAAGTTAAGTTTCCCAAAGACAAATGTTGGTACAAAAGATCAAAACCAGCACTGGTAAATATAAGATTTATGATGTCATTTATAAATGAAGTGTACACAAAAAGTATTTGGAAAAATATTTTAAAAAGAAATCCCCTTCCCTCAACTCATAAATTGAAGGAAGAGGGAATGTTCAAAAGAAATCTTCAACATAACCCAAAGGTTTCTAACTCATTCATCAAATTACAAAGGTAAGTACTTAATTAAAAATCCTTTTAAAAATTAATTTCTATACTATAAAAAAATACATTTATAGAAATTATATACAAAGTTCAAATCCTAATAATCATTTGATGAATCACTTAGATATAGTCTGGATGCTAGTGTAATGAAAAATGTAATAATAACAATAAAATGTCTCCTTTTTAAAGTGTAAACCCTCAGACTGTTGTCAGATTGTTGTAAATCCAGTTGTATGATATGATTTACTGGGTGATTTTTTTTTTTTCACTGACACTCATTCTGTAGTGATTATAAGTGGCTTGATATGTTACAGTTCAGCACAATTTATTTTTTTGAACTGAATAAAATTGATGGAAGCATGATTCTTCCACCTGCACTTAAATCAATGAATTTCGAAACTTTGTAAATCTTGTAAGAGTGGAGTTTTTTCATGCTAAGCTCCCATTTTGTGGGTGAATGACCATGGACATGACAGAGTAATATACTGCCAGAGTAGATCTTTTTTCCTTACATCTAGCTGGAATTTCCTTCACTCCATCTTGTATTTGTTGCCTCTCATCCTATCCAGATACACGTCTGAGAAAAGTCTAACTCCATCTCCTCTGCATCTACCTTTCAACTACAGGCAGCAATGAAGTGTTCCCTCAGCCTTCTCTTCTTATTACTGAATAAGAACAGTTCCTTCAGTCTTTTCCCCGTCTATCTTGGTCCTCCACTGGATTTGCCTTGATATGTCATATGTCTTGTTCACATAAGGGAGCCCCCAAAGTGATAAGTCCAGAAGTGCAGATCTTTGGTGCAGAAAGAGTTAAAAACAATCTGAATTCCAATAGAAGTTTAAGAATCTGTTTTAATACGTTATGATAATTACTACATTTTTATTCAATCATGAAAATATGTCATACAGATTTTCTATCTATTGCATCATAGAGCCACACTGCCTTCTGGTCATTGGTGACCTTGGACAAACATGTCTGGAGTTTTTTAGGCCATGCACATGGCAACAAATAAAGACAAAGCCCATCTTGACAAGCTTTCTGTCTCTAGAAGCGACTAAGAGCGTATACACAGGGAAAGAGCTGTTAATAAAAACGGGGTATACCTCCCACCAAAATTTCGTAGTAGGTGGAAAGAGTAAAACTGTTCAAATAATTTCTCTAAGAAAAAACCAAAATATTCTGTATAGTTAGAGAGAATTGAACTCTACTGAAGATGTTTCAGTAGATTTCATAGTATCATAGTATCATAGTATCATAGTATCATAGTATCATAGTATCATAGTATAGTTTGGGTTGGAAGGGACCTTAAAGATCCTCTAGTTCCAAACTCCCTGCCATAGACAGGGACATCCCACTGGATCAGGCTGCCCAAGGCCCCATCCAACCTGGACTTGAACACCTCCAGGTATGGGGTAGCCAAAACCTCCCATGGCAACTTGTTCCAGTGTCTCACCACTCTCATGGTGAAGAAATTCTTCCTGATGTCCAGTCTAAATCTGCCCCTCTCTAGTTTATAACCATTCCACCTGGTCCTATCACTACAAGCCCTTATGAATAGTCCCTTTCCAGCTTTCCTGTAGCCCCTTCAGGTACTGGAAGGTCAGTATAAGATCTCCCCTGAGCCTTCTTTTCTCCAGGCTGAACAAGCCCACCTGTCTGAGCCTGCCCTTGTAGGGAAGGTGCTCCAGCCCTCCAACCATCTTCGTAGCCCTCCTCTGGAACCATTCCAACAGCTGCATATCCTTCTTATGTTGAGGATTCCAGAACTGGACACAATATTCCAGATGAAGTCTCACAAGAGAGGAATAGAGGGGCAGAATCCCCTCCCTGGCCCTGCGGGCCACGCTTCTTATGATGCCGCCCAGGATACTGTTGGCCTTCTGGTCTGTGAGGGCTCATTGCCAGCTCATGTCGAGCTTCTCATCGACCTGCACTCCTAAGTCCTTCTCTGCAGGGCTGCTCTCAATTACATCATCTCCCATCGTGTACTGAAAACTGGGATTGCCCCGACCCAGGTGCATGACCTTACACTTGGCCTTGTTGAACCTCAAGGTTCCCACAGGCCCAATCCTGCAGCCTGTCCAGGTCCCTCTGGTTGACATCTTGTCCTTCCGGTGTGGCAACTACACCACTCAGCTTGGTGTCATCCGCAGACTTGCTGAGGGTGCACTCAATGTCAGTATCATTGATAAAGATATTAAACAGCACCGATCCCAGTACGGACTCCTGAGGGACACCACTTGTCACGGATCTCCATCTGGACTTTGAGCCATTGACTACTCTTTGAATATGACCATCCCACCAATTTCTTATCCTCCTTACCGTCCACCTATCAAATCTCTATCTCTCCAATTCAGAGAGAAGGATGTTGTGGGGGACCATGTCAAAGGCTTTACAGAAGTCTAGAGAGACCACATCCGTCAGTTTTCCCATGTCCACTGCTGTGGTTACTCCATCATAGAAAGCCACTGAGTTGGTCAGACATGATTGCCCATGGTGAAGCCGTACTGGCTGCCATTAATCACCTCCCTGCCCTCCATGTGTTTTAGCATAGGTTCTTGGAGGATCTGTTCCATGATCTTCTCAGGCACAGATGTGAGGCTGACAGGTCGGTAGTTCCCATCTTTTCTACTCTTTTTAAAAATGGGCACAACGTTACCAATCTTCCAGTCACCACGGGCTTCTCCTGACGGCCGTGACTTTTCTAATATCATGGAGAGTGGCTTGGCAACCACATCTGTCGGTCTCTTCCCTTTCCTGTCTGATTTTCTATATACAGGGACTGAGTTCTCTTGCGGCTTGTGGAAAGCTGCCTTAAATATTTCCTAGCTCTGTTCTGCTCCCTTGTCTCGGAGAACCATGTTCCAAGAGGTCCCATCTAGTAATTCCTTGAAAACCTGGAAATTGCTTCAAGAGCTTTGTCTGACTGTCTCCATAATTCTTCATCAGGAAATGCCTGTGTATATAGAATGAAAAATATTACAGAAACACAGCCTTTTCAGGTTTTTTTTTTTTAACTCTGGCTGGAATTCTGGAGAGAACTAGAATGAGATAGATCCCTCGATTTACACACACAAGTTATTTTAGACTAAAGATGCAATTTATCTGCCCTAACTTTAGATGTCTGAAAGTGAAATATCCAAATCTGGGCTATGTACCCTAGAAACTGCCTCTAGAAAGAGGTTAATTTTATAAAAGATTTTGATGTAGAACATCAAACAGATGATTAGGCATCTCTCTATTTTTTCCCCTGATTATACAACCAGCCTATGGTCACTATATCAGCCACAAAGTTCAAATACAAGATGTCTAAAATTAAGAAAGGTGAACATCCATACAAGTTTCTCAAATTCCAGTGATTACTGCAGCGCTCATGTTTCTTTCCACCGAAAGGTCTTTGTGAGATCTGCCATTGCAATGAAAAATAAGACGTAATGAAAATAGTTTTTTCAAGCAGTAAAAAAGATTATTTGGAACCTCAGAGTCTGTGGGATGAAAAAGTTATTTTTATGTTAATCTGTCAGCACTTAAGCATCCCTCCAGTAAATTTAGCAGAGCATCTTCTAGTTTTTAGAAATACAGGATCATTGAGACACTAAGGTAACCAAGTTACCCATATCAATAATGCCATGTTATGAAAATAAGCTTCCTTTCTTTTTCTGCATTAACACATAATCATACAAGCTTACTGTATATAGGACAGTACCAATAAAACAAGATTTTATAATTTAAAATAACTTTTTACTATATGAATATGGTATAGCACTAGTAGTATATAATGGAAAATTGTGAGGGTGTTATATTCCTGATTTCTAATGTCAAGATAAAATCTCTGCAATATCTTTTTAAAAAATTGTGGTTTTAGAAGATGCATGGGAAGAATATTTTATATCTGTGGCTGCATGTCATCTGCAGGAGTGAACCGAGATCACTATTGCAAGCATTCAGTATTGACAGATGCAGAATCAGTTTAATGATTGATTGTTTCTTTGGCATGTAGCCAGCATAACTTTTTAGGAAGATATTTTAGCTAACCCTAATTTCAATAGGAACTGCTGAAGTTAGCAGACATACAATGCCTACCTTGTGACACAAAGATATGCATTTTTTTCTGGTAATTTTAAATCCTCAGTTTCTCCTTAACTGTTCACTGTGATTTAAAAACAAAAACCAGTGCTGGAAAGAGTGAGCAAAGAATGCTGATGTAAAAATATTTTGGGTTTGAAAGCTCCCAGGAGAAATCTCATGTTACTTGTACTATCCATTATATCTTTTAAAAGTAGGTAAGAAGCACATTAGCCCCTCTGTCATGCCCAGGAACAGCCAGATGGTGAACACAGTGAGCACAGCATTTCCAGGTAGTATACAGAGAGATCACATCCAATGCAGAGAGATCATTGAACGTGGAAACTGAAACTGGAATACACTGAAACTGGACACTGAGAGCAAGAGCACTGAAAAGAAAGTGCTATCCCTGGCAAAATTCTCATTTATAAACAGGGCATGATGTTCATAGTATGGATTACTTCTGCTGGCTTGTGTGAGTTAGCTGTCCTGGCTCTGCTTCTCCCAGCTTTATATACCTGCCTACCTGTAAGAAGACATGAGGAACTGAAAAAGTCCTTGATTTCCTAGCAACAGTCAAAAACATTTGTCTATTTTTCAGCATTCTTCTGATACTAAAATCTAGAAAACCAGTAGCAGCTAGGAAGATTAATTCTATCCTAGCCAAACATCATCATTACCTAGAAACAACTAAAACCAATATATGTTAACAACATGCTTTCACTTAATCCAAAACAGAGCACTATATCAGCTACTAAGATGAAAATTAGCTCTTTCCCAGGTGAAGGCAGGACATAGCATTTACAGCAAAGGCAGGTTTGTCCAAGTTATGCTCCTGGACGCTGCTATCCAGCAATAGGCTTAGAAATGTGCAACAGGAATAAGAAATTATTCCATGCATATGTCCAGTAATTTGCACAATAAAGACCTTTGGATTCTAGCTTATGCTAGAATTTGAAGCCACACAGTGAGGTACTTAAGTGTTGTACTGACTTTATAGATGGTGAAACTGAAGTACAGAAAGTCCAAGTTGCTTAGCAGAAAGCTGTGCAGGAAGTCAAAAGAAATCCAGTAATACAATCTTTATTTTCTTGCACCCAATCCCATGCTTTAAATAGAAAACAATCGATCCTGTGACAATATCTTCAGACCAGCATTGTCCAAGACATGGATTGATCACCTCAGAGGACTTTTCTGTCACTAGCATCTGGCTTCCACAATTAGTCATGGCAGCTCTGTTGACACTGTGATTAGTGATGGCTGTTTCAGAGTTTTAGGTGTGGTTTTGTTAAGTCTAAAGCTAAAGGTAGTTGTGGTAAAGATTTACAAGGTCATCTGACCTAAACTGCTCCCATGCAGCGTTGTTCACAACAGTGCATATTTCTAAGGTTTCTACAAGCATGACCTCCACCTTCCCTGGAGTTCAAGGTTCCTGTATGTCCTTTGAATAAATACTACGCCACTTAATGAATCTGCCTCTCATTAAGCTTTTCCAACAGACAATCAAGACTTCCCTTACCTGTACTAATATCTCCTTATCCCCAGATCTTGTGTGAAACCCACACGCCAAGTCTAATAAAAGGTATTTTCTTTCTCCCGTTCTTATCAGAAATCCTGACTCCAGCTGAGTCATCGAATAGCTGCCATTAAAGGATTTCACATTTTTCCATTCCATTGAAAAGAAACACACACACACACGCGCCCATACCAGCTTATTAATATTGCCTGTGAGGACACAGGGCTGGCTGCTGGACAATGCACTTCTCACCTGCTCTCTTTGACCCATGCATGCAACCCTCCAAGACCTCTGACATAGAACCAACTTTTCCATCCTTGCCAGAGTTGTCATTGGTGTGCTGTGTCAGCAGAACCAAAGTCCTCAGAAAACGACAGCTGACGCAATACATTATTGTCCACCACCTTCCTCTTTCACTAAATGAATCCCGAGGTTATTCCTGTGTTGAACCGAAAGGTTTAGATCCAGGATGGTGGCAGTTAGGAGGAATCCACAGAAATACAGGGATCTGAAGTGAAATAACCTTCTGTGGTAACCGTTGTCCTGAGAGAACAAATCTCTATCACTTACTAGATTACTTCAAAGGAAAACAAAGAAAAACAAAATATAGTGCTTACATTTTTATTCTGCTTGACAGATAATGATTTTTAGTACGTGACTGTTTCAATAAGTGCAGTTGCTACTGTGAATGACATCAGGCTAGAAAGAGGAAACTCTTCATGCATTTCTGTGTATGGAAATAAGCATTTTCCTGAGAGGCTAAGCCTTCTTTCTAAGACTGGCCTTCATTGGATAAATATCATTTTCTCTTGTGCAGCACCTACTCAGACCTAGGATTTTTTTATATTTTCAAGGGAGGTTTTACTCACAACACTCTCAGTCAATAAGCTTAGCTAGTGCGTGTCCTGCAACATTTTACACTGTAAGGAGGCACTGTTGTACATTCCTGTGGCCAAGCACCTATTGCCACAACTGAGATACTGAGGACTGCCTCCACATGACACAGAAAAGACACTCCTGCACTTGCCCAGCAAAACAATGGTGATTTCACTAAATTTGTGTCTTTGATGACCTAAGGGGTTTAGGATCACAGAATTGTCCATTGCTGAGTAAATGATGGCTCCTATAACTTGACATTTATGACATGGCAATGGATGGCTTTAAAGTATGGTAGCTGGCAACGAAGTGGTGGCTGGTTTCCTTTGCCATGCTAGCTGAACTGCTGAAAAGCTTTGGATCCTATCTTAATGGAGTGGAGAGGCAATGAAGTCAAGCTGACCCATACACAGAATGCAGCTGAGCTACGACACGTTCGTTGTCTTTTTAAAATGCACCATAGAAGCAGAATGAGCACAAAACAGAACCCAAAGATTTTCTAAGCCCAAACTCAGGGTCTTGTTTTGAAAGTGTGTCCCTGGTTGTAAATGTTTCAATGAGGTTACTTGCCTCTCAGGAACAAAAGGGCAAGCCGTCTTTGTGAGTGAATTAGGTTTAGGCCAGGAAAGCAGCTTGGGCTAATCGCAGGGCTCCCAATGTGCACAACTGCTGCATCTGCAGCATTTGCTCTTACTCATTTAACTTCCAGTTCAGAGATGCCAATCTATGTCAGCAGTCCCTAACGCTATCTGCAACCCAAAACAAACAGCAGCTACTGTTTGGATCAGTTTTCCTCAGTTTTTAGGCTTAGTAGCCCCATTTGCTGACTGCAAGTGCTGTCAAATTTAGTGCTTAACATACCTGATCACTTGATATGATTGTCTAATTCCAGAAATGCTGTTAACCCACAGAAGAAATCTGTTGGTTAGAGAAAAAGAGATTGTTAGTTTCAAGTTTTGGGATCTTTCTTCTTTTTTACTGATTCTGGTATGTTTTTTTTTTTCTCAGTAGGTTACAGAAATGCTCATGTGGTGCCTTGTACTGTGTATTTATATAGGAAAAAAAGAAAAACCTTCACTAATTAAACTTTATACCAGAAAAAAAGATTTTGTTTCCTTTCTGAAAAGCAAATCAGAAAAAAATCCTGTTAAGGTTTGTACAATTTGATGAATAGATTAGCTTCAAAGAGAAGATAAAAGATTACTGATAAGATCACAACAAACAGCATCCATACCGTGCTGGAATTTTATTTGTGACCTTCAGGTTTAAGTCCAACCAGGTTTGCTGCAGTTGGCCAAAGAATAACCTCAATAATGTGTTGCCAATTGTATCTTTTTTAATTACATAGAAAACAGAAAATTTATCTGTCATTCTTGTTCTTTTTTTTTCATGTAACAGTACATGAAATATTTAATGTTTTTGGAGTTACATTTCCTAAGCCAGCGATTTTGATCTTAATGGATTTAAGCAGGAATTCAGTACCTAACTTTTGTAGGATTATTCTGAAACCATAGAACATCTCCTCTTGGCTTGCTGTTGGTCTGCACTTAATCTCTAGATAAATCAATAAAATGCTTATATTATTTGCATAGGTTCATTTTGGTCTAGGAGAGGGAAAATAATTGCAAAACTTTGAATGGTAGCATGGACAAATAGTTCTCCAAAGAGATCTTGTCCAGTTCCTACCCTGCAAGAAAAATGATACAAATATCCCTTCCTTCCTTCCACTTTGAGCTAAGGCAACAAACATAGTTGAATATAAAAACATCATGAAAAATGCCACCAGATTCTTGTTTGCCATTTGTTACAATTTCCATATTCCTTTCAGTTGGTTATTTTTCACTCTTTCCCTTTATTCTTGCTTTCTAGTACAATGCTATCACGTTCTGTCTTCAGATTCTTCTTTCTCTCATTTGTATGCTTTCTTACATGCTATTCTTCTTTGCTTCTTTCTCTTTTACTCCTGTTTCATTTCCATACCTGTCTTCTTGTTGCATGGCATGAGAGTTTCTTCTTACTTTTTAGCTGTGCTCAATGATCAGCTTAAGTCCATTTCCTTGGACATTTCTCCTTACCTTCATCCTAGGTCTTAGCATGTTTTTTCCCTTTTGCAGTTCCCCTAGTGCAATTTCTACACAAAGCAATCATATTGCCTCAGAGCTTCCTTTTCCGTTAGCCCTTAAGGTACATAGGAAGACTCCACGCACATCACAGAAAGGATAGGCTTTCACATGAGCTTGTGTGATCTCAAGCCTACAAATCTGGCAGCAGTTCTAAACTCAATTATTTCTGAGGATTAAGCTGACTTCTGGCATTATGGGCTTCAAGCCATTTTTAGGGTCACTTCTCTGTTATACAGAGCTTAGTTGCTTCTTTCATCTAATACAGCCACTGCTGAGGGCAAAGGAAGGCAATCAGTCATGCAGAATGACAGCCTAATATGAAGAAAATCACTGCCAAGAATAAATCTTTATGTGCATTATCTGCAGCAGACACCAAGATCATAGAAAACCAATAATAACTCTTCACGAGAAATTTGGGCAAGTTATGGCAAAGTCCATGCACAGCTGCATATGAAAGCTCAGAGACAGAGGATTCATAGTTTCCTGCATGAGGAATGCTTTGCATAACAGCAACTAAACTCAAAGATGCAAATTCCAGAGCTCAGTTTTGACGGAAGTTCCATGGTGGTTCAGATTCCAGAAAAGTGGTCCAGGTGTGCTACTAGACAGCAGGTGTGGGGAGAGTAATGAATAGCTCAAAGTGGCTATACCAGGGTCCTCAGTAATTTTCAGAAGTGACACGTGACCCTGCATAGAGGGTGAGTATGAAGCTTGTGTATCTCTAATAACCCTTGTAAATGTTGAGGTGGTTAATTAGGTTTTCAGTGTTCTTAATTTTATTCAGCATGAATAGAGTTCTGTCCCTTCTTATTTATTTCTTATCAGTTAGATAGAAAATATATTTCAACCTGCTGAATTTTCCACTATTTTTTAACTGACTTTGGATTCTCTGGTTGCTATTCTCCCTGGCACTTCTTTAATTAGATAGTTTTGTGGCTATAGGCCTGGGATAAACTAAATGTTATCTGCTTCTACGGGCTATTTCATGTTGTTGATAGAATATTTGATAAGCTTATAGAGACAAATTGTGGGAAAGACGTGGAATTGGATTTTAGTCTTGACTTCCCTTGCTGCTTATACATATCATATTAGAGTGAGTCTTGGAAATGAAAAGGTGGCATATCCCTTTCTGGCCCTGTTTCAGCAAATGGAGCGGTAGGTTTGTATATGTCTATTTGTACTGTAAAGAAGTTCTTATACTCATCAGTGGAAGAGACAGAGCTGAATCCCTTTTGGTCAAGAAAAATGTTTCCTGGATGAGTACATTAATACTTATCCTGCTCTTTAAAGGCTTTAGGCTCTTTGACCTCCTCCTTGTATTTAAATGCATTTTAGAGAGAAAGCAGCTAGCACTATCTTTTACAAGGAGTCTGAAAGGCTAGAATGAATTTGGCTTAATATCGATGCTATATATCAAAGCCTGAACTAATTGTCTAAGATCTCTCTACAGTAAAAGGAGAGAACTGGGAATTCACAGCGATTTGTGTAAGCCAAAGCAGAAAATAAGGCTGATGAACTACATTCTGCAAGTGTTTCATTGTCCACAAATGGAGCTAAGGGTGAATATCTTGGCCACAGGCATCTAAATGATAGAGCCTATGGTAAGGTGAGATTAATTCCATCTAACAGATCAAATCGTAAAGCCTATGGCTAGGAGAGACAAACTCCACCTAGGGGATCAAGCATGCCTGGTGGATTACTCCCCTGGAGATGCAAAAATACAGGTCTTTGTATTGCTATAGACTAAGACCGAAATACCTAGAAAGCTCTAGGTGGTTGCTGAAGTCAGCAAAATAAGGAGCAGTGAAATATCATTTTTTTTTTTTGACTGAAACTTCTGAAGTCTGTTTGTTCGAGGTGTCTAAATTCCATTTTGGATTTGGCATTTGATTGTGGTGATAAACCTGTTTATTGCTGGAGTTTAAAAGATGGGCTTAGGAGTGGGGACTTCAGTCTTTTGGAAGCTGGAAAAGCAGGTCTTGGATTCTTTCGATAATCCAACACAAACAGCTAAGTCAGCAGGAACTTACAAGTTGTTATAATGTTTTTCATTTGGAGTAGTCCACATTAATTGAAAGCAAATTCATTTGCTGGAATCATGATTGCTTGCCTAACCATTTAAAAAATTAAGACTAAATATAAGGTTGAGATAAAATTCAGTTTAAAAGAAATTAATTAACCTCTCTGGTCTTCTCCCAGAGAAGTAAATGTTACTAATTAGTCTTTATATTAGATCAGAATTAATGCACTCTATATACTTTTTGGAAGAGAAAGACAAACATGGATCCAGTACCCTCAGGTACCTTCCAGTACCTGAAGGGTTTCTACAAAAAAGCTGGGGAGGAACATTTCACAAAGGCTTGTAGCAATAGGACAAGGAGGAATGGCTATAAATTGGAGAGGGGAAGATTTAGGCTAGGCATAAGAAGCCATTTCTTCACCATGAGGTTGGTGAGGCACTGGCACAGGCTGCCCAGGGAAGCTGTGGGTGCCCCATCCCTGGAGCTGTTCCAGGACAGACTGGACCAGTCTGATCTAGTGCAAGGTGTCCCTGCCCATGGCAAGGGGGTTTAGAACTAGATGATCTTTAAGGTCCCTTCCAACCCAAACTAGTCTATGATTCTATGATTCTATGATTCTATGATTCTATGATTCTATGATTCTATGATTCTATGATTCTATGATTTCAGTTCGTAACTAGAAGAAATTATAGTCATTCTTCTACTCAGTGAAATGCTCTTCACATCTTAGTGTTATTTGAGGACTGGAGCTTGATGTTGGGAAGGAAAGAAAATAAAGCCTAGGAGAGAATTCTTTCTGTCTGTATAATTTCTCAGGAAACCCCTATCTGCACGCACTTAGATATGAAAAGACAGAAATTTTCCCCATTTTGCTATCAAATCAAAGCCCGAGCTCAGGCTGCTAAATATTAGCAACGCCTGGGAGTGCGTTTTGGCCCATGCTACAGGAAAGATGCTGACAGCATTTTGTGACAGTGTTTTGTGTGGCATTCCACAGTGTGTGGCTCTGCGTGCTGCCTGATCTGTGTGCTTCCTGAGGGGTGTGTTGATGCTGTTGGTATAGGGGAGTATAAGGAAACTATTTCCTTCTGTTTCTCTGAATTCCAGCAGATTATGTACGCAGACCTCACTACACTGTTTGCACATGTTCCCCTGTGTGCTTTCAAGTATTATTACAGTGATAAAGGAAAACAGATATAGTGTTCCCATTTCAGGATGGTATTTTTTAACAGCACTCGTAGAGAAAAAGTGCAGAATCCTTTCAAGTCAAAAGGAAATAAAATATAAACCTTTACTTTTTCTTTCATTTTTTTTTTCTAGTGGGATCTTGTGTTTTCTTATGGGTAGTTTGGAGAAAGTTGTGAAAAAAGAAGGTGTGAAAAATTGATAGCATTAAATATACCAGATGGTCACAGAAATTTACTGGATAATTTTCCCTTTTTGCTTTATTATCTTATACCTGGCATCCATCTTCAAGGTTGTGAGTACGGTAGTTCATAGACATACTCCACCATTAGTAAGGAATGTTTACTCTAGATAATAACGTATAATACAAGTTATATTGTATTTCTTTTGGCCAAAAGAAGAGTAAAATTATGATATGATCTTACTAAAACTGTTGCAGCCAAGACAACTTCCCATGAGCACTTGCTTTTAAGATTTACATATCTGGTTCCTAAGATTATGAGTTTGACACAAGAGAGTAGAAAAATTTTTATTTGCCTTTTACAGTAATAAAGATAGCAGACATGAGGTATCATTTCAATTTATCTTTCCTCCTTTTAATTGAAAACATCCTGCTGTTGGAGATAAGCGGCACCTCAGCAGAAAGAATTTATGGATAGAAGTGAGACTCTTCCTTGTAACTCTGAGTCAGAGGTGATAAAGTATTTATTGTAAAGTGTTATATATAGGTAATGATAATACTCTCAGTTTCACTGTTTTAAGTGCAAGATTTATCCCCTTTGAAGATACTTCTGATATTAAAATAATTTAATTTATAATACATTTTCATACTTTTGTTACCAATATGGCTTTAGAACATTATTTTCTAAAAAAGGGATAAAAAACTTACTTTTCACATGCCTGCAAGTTCTTCCTTTTTTGCATTCTGTCAAGTTTGGAGCATACAGAGTTTCTTTGGGACTGCTTGTGCAATTCAGTGAGAAAAGTGTTGCAAAAGATGAGTCTGAGCCAGTTTTACGTTTCTGTAGTCTATTCCCATGAGTTATTATACTGTTGAGAGCTATAACACACAGCAGTTTTTTTAGTAGAATAACTTAAGCTGTTTACTCAAAGGCCCAAGACATTGTCTCCACCCTTCTACCTCCAGAAGATCTAGACACTTCATCTTCCCTGATCAAGGCCACTCTACAAGATCTGCAGAGGTTCTGCCACAGCTCGTATCGTTATATGATATCATATACAAAAAATCCTTGGATTGTGGGTATAGCTCAGGTTCTCTGTGTCTTTGGTTAGACAGTAGCTAGACTTCAGATAAGTCACAGAGAAAACCTCAAGCCCTCCCCCCACCACAGATGACACTTGTGGGCTCATCTTCCATTGTCACGGCCACCTAATGTCCTGCAAACTGCAAGAGCAGTATAGGGCAGTATAGGGCAGTATAGGGCAGAATAACATCAGGCAGATATTCAGAAATTTGTTCCCTGTCTCTAATGCAGTTCAGCAGCTGCCAACAAGAGGACCTAAAGCTATGCCATTCACCACTGAATACAAAGGGGATGAAAGAGTTGAAGATGTGATCGCATGCAGTACTGTCATCTTGTAAATTCATTCAACAACAATAATATTGAGAATAGCATTACCATGCTACCTGGGTCTATACCGCCCTGTGCAGTGCAGGCCAGCCCTGCTGAGCACTCCAGGAAAGCTTTCCTCTGCCTCTTCCCTTTCCCTGTGGTCTCATAGGAGAAAGCAGGGCACAGCTTGACAGCTTCAGCAGTGATAAGAAAAAGGGTGAAAGCTCAGTATACTCTCTGCAAGGGAGTTGCAACATGCCTCTGTGTACACTGAAAGACAAGGTGCTGTGCTCTGCAGGTGCTCAGTTTAAGAGCGGCCAGAGCTGGCCAGATGAAAACCACTGATGTAACCTAAGACACAAGTTACAGTTTTCCCTCTGTATGTGGAATCGCAGAGGATGCAGGCTCTACTCTGAGATGTAGAACTGGGGATTTTCAGCTCAGATTGTAGAAATAGTTTGGAAGTCCTGATGTTCACAAAGAAGTTATTATAAGATGTGTACAATGGTTATGTTTTCATTCATAAACACCACAGAGAGTGTGTTCAAATGCAAATGCTTTAGAAATATATTTCTGAACTTATTACTGTTGAGGTCAGGAGTTAAAACCAAATACAAATTTGAATCCTATACTGCCTGACTGAGTAATTTCATTAATTTTTGTGAGCTGTGTAAGTATCAGAAACATTTCTTATCAGCTGAGCTAAACCCAGAAAAGGTCACAAGCCCTTTCAGGTCACAGTTGTATCTAAGTGAGAAAAAATTTTATATAAGGCTTTTCTGTCCCTTTTCTTTGACAGACGAGTACCAGTAACTTTGACCAGCAATCGTTATTCCCTGCTCCACAAACACTGTAATGCAGCCTGGCCTTTCTAATGACACAACAGGGAGTTCAGACTTGGAGTAAAGTATACCGTAAATTTTTGTGTAGTTTCCATTTTTATTGCACAGCTAGCATAGCCAGTAAAGCTCAAGAGCCTGTAAGATAATAGCTTAGCTTGACTAAACTACAAGGAAAGACAAAAATTTTGCCCAGTGAATTTGCTTACAGTGTAAACCAGGGCAAAATTTGTCTCAGTGTTTGCTTCTATACTAGTAAATGAAATGTAGTCATGTCATAGGCCTGATGCAGGCATGTTATCATTCATACTATGACCGTGTCCCCTGGCTTGCTTTTGGTTTGTATCAGCTAATGTGTTTGCAGGTGAAGATTAGTCTGGTATTCAGGATACACCAGAATCGTTTCCTGATATGCAGTTCGGATGAACTATGCAAGAAAGGGGGTATACACAGAGGTTAACTGCATGAAAGTGATATCTTGCTATTGCAGCTGGGACTCAAGGAATAAAAATAGTAAGTAATAGTAATAGTAATAGTAATAGTAATAGTAATAGTAGGTAATTTGTCTAGCATTTTTCTGCACACGACAGGTAGAGGGTTTTCCCTTTGTGTTTTGAATGGCAGTGTCTCCAGAGGGAAATCCTCCAAACTCTAGCCTAACTCTCCGTAACAGTTCAAGTCAAGATTTTCTCAGCCAAACTGAGGGGTGGAGGGAGTTCTTTCTTCTCCTCTACTGTGCTCTTGTGAGATTCAACCTGGAGTACTGAGTTCAGTTCTAGGGCTCCCAACATAAGAAAAACATGGACCTGTTGGAGCAGGTCCAGAGGAGGGACAAAAAATGGTCAGAGGGCTGGAACACCTCTCCTATGAAGAAAGGCTGAGTGAGATGGGGTTGTTCAACCTGGAGAAAAGAAGTCCCCAGGAAGACCTTAAGTGGCCTTTCAGCACCTGAAGGGGCCTACAAGAAAGCTGGGGAGGGACTGTCTACAAGGGTGTGTAGTGATAGCATAAGGTATAATGGCTTTAAACTGAAAGAGGGGAAATTTATATTAGATATAAGGAACAAATTCTACACTATGAGGGTGCTGAGACACTGGAACAGGCAGCCCAGGGAATTTCTGGATGTCCCCTCCCTGGAAATGTTCAAGACCAGGTTTGATGGGGCTTTTAGCCACCTGATCTAGTGGAAAGTGTCATTGTCCATAGCAGAGGGGATGGAACTAGATGACTTTAATTCCCTTCTAACCCAAACTATTCTATGTTTGTATGATTCCATATGAAAGCTTTTCAAGACCATGAGTAATTCAGAAAGCGTTGTCTCAGCTCTAGTCCGGTTTTCATTGTAATGTCTTCAGTTGAGGATAATCAGATAATATTAGTGTAATTCAATGCGTTCAAGGCCAGGTTGGATGCAGCTTGAGCAATACGGGCTCAAGGTCCTTTCCAACCCAAACCATCCCATGATTCTAAGAAATTGTTTTCCTTGAGTCATGATGTACTTTCCAGTGCTCTGTGGGAAGTGGGCAAGCTGCTATCTGTTTGCGGCCAGGTGTGACAAGTCCTACACCAGGGCCAGGGGGCCTGTGAGCCAGCTAACTCTGACACATCTCTCCAGCCTGAGTGGCAGAAGAGTTCCTTATCCAGCCGTCTGCATTCACCTGGAGCTAGCCCAGCACTTGTGCCATTTCTCTCCCTACCGCATACAGGAAGTAGGTGTATTTGAAGGACTCACGAATGCCATGGTGGGATGGGGACCATTTGCTTCACACTCAGCACTCAGCTGCAGTAATACATGTGCTTTCTTCTTCTCTCCCTTCTATTTCTCCACAGTATTGGTAGCTGACATAATTTTAAAACATGCAATGGTCTCATTTGTAAAACATGCCTATGGGATTTCCTTCATAGGCTGCTCACAAATTGAAATTAACAAATCGATGCATTCCAAATAGGAGACAAACACATAGTTACCTCAAGATAAACATCTTGGGAACAGCGGCATTGCAATGCTGGGTGCAGCAGCAATCCTGCTTTTATCAGTCACGCTGTTGCATTCAAAACCTTGCTTATTGGCAAAGAGGAAGTACACCTCACATATATGCATATCTACGTCAAGCATTTATCGTTAGTATTACTGAAATCTTAAGCATCTAATCATTATTAGCCTGTGTCTAGTTGTTACAAAAAAAAAAGTAAGAATAATAAAGTCAGAATATTTCCATATAGAAAATGTATCAATAATATAGTTGAAATTACTATATACATACTTCTCGACTTATATATATACCCTTTTCCTGGTGGTGTGTTCACCCTGCCACTGCTCTGCTGATCCTAAGGTGGGTAGTTTCAGTCTGGTTGTGGTAGTGGTGGTGTTACAGTGAATTATTAGCATCTGGAGTCTTTTGCCAAATGGATTATGATGTTCCTGTTGCTGGCTTCTGCTCTTTACTCCAGAATCCACTTGAGCTCTCTTTTATCTGTTTGATAACACACTTTTTCACCTTGTTGCTATTCATTGGTCTGCAGCTCCGTATCACATCCAAGTACATCGTATACTGTGGTTTTTATGGATGTTAGATATAATTTCTGCTTTCATTACTGTTACAATTAGTTTTGTCCAGCTCCCAATCTGCATTTCTTTAACTGGCCATGGGGGAGTTGTTTGTAGCTGAGAAGTCTCCAACGTCAAGCTTGTGCCCCATGTCTTATTGTCCCGTGTTTATACTGCTCCATGCTGCATTCAGTGTCTGTGTTTCTCAAGGCTTCTGCTATTGTACTGGACTTGTGTTTCTTTACACTACATAATTTTGTTAGAGTTATAAACATCTCATTCTCTATAGAATAATTGTTTGTTACTGCTAACTATATGAAACCATGGTTGTACCACACAAAGATAACAAGAGGAAAACAAATTAGCCATGGACATCTGGTCAATTAGATAAACTACTGTCACAGCTGAATCAAGTAAAACAAAGCTGCAGGCAGGTCAAGAGAAGTTCAGAGTGAGGAAGCCTGACAAGCCTTACTCCTGAGGCTCTGCAAATTCAGTACAAAGGTTATGGCCTGCTACTTGCAGTGGTGTTTCCATATTACAGGGGTACATGGATATTACCTGTGTTTGTGTTGTTTGCAAGAGTGCTGATAATGTATATCAAAGCACTTAAGTTGTACTAATCTTTTCTCTGGCATAGTCTGTTGCCCGTATTCATGAGTCCAAACTGGAAATGTTATCCAAAGTGCGACATTGGTAACTGAGGTGTGATGAGCTGCAGTATGAGCAGGACTGGAAGCACATGTTGTTGCCTTGCGGGTGGAATGACACAGGTGGTAACACATCATGTGACAACTAGTTTTGTGGGGAAAAATTAGAAGTGGCCTTACTTGAACAGTTAAAATATTTCTTAATATTTTCTGCAATAGTTGCTGTTACTGATTATATGGACAAATAAATGCTAGGAAAACATAACAAAATAATAATCTGTCCACACAGATATGTACCCCTTGGAAGTCATGGCAAAAAGTGGTGTCTGGACAGTGCTTTATCTTTGGTTTCTGCCTATTCATCTCTTTATAATTACGGATATCAGCTGGAAGATAAATAAGAGTCTGACAGCCATGACAGCCTGACAGATTGTACAATGGTACACACAGATAGGAGTAGCCAGTATTTCTCAGCCTCAGAAGTCCTGGGGCCTTTAGGAAGGAAGAATATAGAAAAATTTTCATGTAGTGCAATAGGAATTTTTTTTTGATTGCTAAGGCTGAGAAAAGATTTCTACTCTGTACAGTTCCATTCTTCCTCACCTGGAGAATGTATAGAAGATCTAGGTTCTTCCTATGTGCATCAAACAGAAGGATCAGAAGAAATAGTCTCAGTTGTTTGTGATTTTTGCAAGAGACAAAGCAATTGGATTCACTTGTGTCAGTCTTGGTTTTAGCAAAATTTAAATTCTGTATGTCTATCTGCCCATACTCTAGAACTTAAGTGAAATCCATCCATGTGGCTGTCCCCATCATCCAGGTCTCCTCTACTGGTTGCAGTCTGGCATTGTAGGTCAGGACAAGACTGATGGTGGCACTCAAATAGGTTAAGTTTATATATCCTGGTCAAAGAGAGAATGGTTGTGAATGCCATCAGACAGCTAAAGCATTCATTTTCAGAGAAAAGTGTGGAAAGCCTAAAGAGGCTACTGCCTTTCCTGCTTTGTTTTCCAACCAGTGAAACAGCTAGAATGAATGATGGCTGAGTAACACAGCAAGCAAGGGCATCCCTGGAGACTGAACACCAAATAATGCCTGGGACAAATGTCCAGAGTCTGATCTCATATTTGTCTGCTGGCCATGCAACCTGATTGCAAAATACAATGCTATTTGAAGCCTCCATCCAAGAGACAATTGGGATTGGAATAACAAAGGTGTGGTAGAATAGGAATTAACTCCATTGTTTGAGTAATGTTGAGTAATTTGCACAGTACCTTCCTAGGCTGTGCCTCACTCCGCCAAGTCCTTAGTACAATGTTTCTCCCACGATCCACAGCTTGGTTCACTAGGAAAAAGTAATACATGTAAATAAAGTGTGGCACCAGAACCGTAGCAGTTCTGTTGCATTGGTAGAACTAGAAAAATCTAAAGCTGTCCAAAAAAAGTTTCTAAACTGGTGTGTTTGTTGTTTGTTTGGTTGTTTTTTTTTTTTTAAATCATCAAGTTACTAATTGCAAAAATAGATGCCTGAGAAAAATTAGGTAGGAAATACAGAACATATCTCTCAGATGAATTTATTGTTCTGCTAAGAAACATCTTTTGGGATGTCACATCTTGTAAAAGCCATTAAGTTTCACTACATATGGAGGTGGAAGTTTGCTCTGGCAGGCCATAGTTGCTTTGTGTGCATATACAAGAAACACACCTTCTTTTATATTCCAATATGTATGTAATAAACATACAGAGTCAGGAAATTATTTTTCTTGTCATATTAATTAGAGCCATTAACCATGAATTTTTTGCAACATAATCAGAAATGAAAATAATTAGTAAGCAGATGACTGCAATTTGCATTTAGGTAGGTATTCCAAAACTACCTAATTGTCTTGCCCTTCTCACAATGATTTTCTTTTAAAATATTTGCACAAAACCAGCTTTTAAGCAGAAAAAACATTTATATTATGTAGGTACGTCCTCTCTTCCCCTATTGTCTTCTTCTCTAGTCTTCAGTACATCTCTTTCTCCGAGTCACCAATAAAGGAATAAAACTTCATTTAGAAAAATTCAGACTTGTAAGTCTCCTATTTTTCTACTTCTGTTCCATTAGTCTGAAGAGGCTGACTCTGCTGAGAAGGTAATAACATTCTCAATGCCCGCCACAGGTGTTGGGTTATTTAGATTCTTTAAAACATATGCCCAGACCTAATACAGTTAAGGCTTAACATAACCCTTTTGACAAATTGCAGTTTTACAATTTTTACATTCAAGAGAAACATACCAGCAGAGCCAGGCATATGACAAAGGAAAGCGAGAGAAAGGAAGGCTGCTGTAAAAAAAAAAAAAAAAGTTAATTCTATACACATATATATCTATACTATTTATACATATCATAGAATCATAGAATCATAGAATGTTTTGTGTTGGAAGGGATTATGAAGGTCACCTAATCCAAACTCTCTGCAGTGAGCAGGGACAATTTCAACTAGATCGGGTTGCTCAGAGCCCCATACGACCTCACCTCAGATGTTTCTAGTGGTGAGGCAACTACCACCTCTCTGGACAACCTCTTCTAGTGTTCCACCACGCCCGGTGAAAAAAATTTCTTCCTAATACCTGGTCTAAAATTCCCCTCTTTTAATTTAAAACTGTTGCCTGTTGTCCCATTTCTATGGGCTCTGCTTAAAAAAAATTTCCCTTCATTCTGACAAGTCCCCTTTAAGTACCAGAAGGCAGCAATATGACTCTCGTTAGAGTCTTCTCTTCTCCAGGCTGAACAACTCCAACTATTTCACCTTTTCTTTGTAGGGAAGGTGTTCTAGGCCTTTGATCATTTGGTGGCCCTTCTCTTGTCCCGCTCCAACAGGTCCATGCCTACTGCTGCGCTGAGGGCTCCAGAGCTGGGTGCAGTATTGGAGGTGTGGTCTCAGCAGAGCAGAGTAGAGGGGCAGGATCCCCTCCCTCACCCTGCTGGCCACACTTCTTTTGATGCAGCCCAGGATATGGTTGGCCTTCTGGGCTGCAAGAGCACATTGCCAGCTCGTATGTAATATGTGCCTGGGTGGCCAAGAAGGCCAATGGCATCTTGGCCTGTATCAGAAACGGTGTGACCAGCAGGTCCAGGGAGGTGATTCTCCCTCTGTACTCGGCACTGGTGAGACCACACCTTGAGTACTGTGTTCAGTTCTGGGCCCCTCACCACAAGAAGGATGTTGAGGCTCTGGAGCGTGTCCAGAGAAGAGCAACAAAGCTGGTGAGGGGGCTGGAGAACAAGTCTTACAAGGAGCGGCTGAGAGAGCTGGGGTTGTTTAGCCTGGAGAGGAGGAGGCTGAGGGGAAACCTTATTGCTCTCTACAACTACCTGAAAGGAGGGAGCTGGGCTCTTCTCCCAAGTGACAGGGGACAGGACAAGGGGAATGGCCTCAATCTCTGCCATGGGAGGTTCAGGCTGGACATCAGGAAAAAATTTTTCACAGAAAGGGTCATTGGGCACTGTCAGAGGCTGCCCAGGGAGGGAGTTGAGTCACCATTCCTGGAGGTGTTTAAGGGACAGGTGGATGAGGTGCTGAGTGGTATGGTTTAGGGAGTGTTAGGAATTTTGGACTCAATGACCCAGTGGGTCCCTTCCAACCTAGTCATTCTATGATTCTATGATTTCATTCTATATATATGCTATGAACAGCTATTCTTAGAAAAGGAAGGTAATTATGAGATGCAAATTCACAAACTAGCTGAAGCCGGGCTTCAGATGGAAACACTCTCTCTCATGTTGTTCTGATATTTATGGACTGATTCTTAGATGTTTATTTTCCTGGATTGGGTCAGCTTGTATTGTGTCAGAACAGTCATTCCTTTGTTGAAACATTCTCACAGAAAATGATGTGAAGTCTGTCATAGACATACATACCTCAGTTAAATGTTTAACTGCACGTGTATTTGGCTGACTGCTTGTGCTTAGCAGAGGGCTATATTTTACCCAGAGCATTTCCACACAGACTGACATAGGCACTTCCAGTGATTTAATTAATATTACTTTTGCAGATCAGAATAATTTTAATTTCTTATCTAAAGATGCTTGAAATATAGCTAAAAAAAAAGTTCATTTCTCTATTTTCTTAACAATTGCGCAAATTCAGAGACAATCTGCACAATGTTAAGGTAAAAGTCCGTAAAACCTGTGGAATGATCAGACTGCTTAAAATACCCCACTTAGGCCTACATTTGATACTTAGAAAAAAAATTTACCATTCTTTCTGTAAGGCCTGTTCTTAAATAATTACAGGTTAGCTAGAAAACTTCAAGCTCTCCTTTTGAGCTATGACATTTTCTCTCATTTGTTTCTCCTTTACATTCCTCCCACCCCTGATATACTTGCTATAAAATCTTCAGACTACAAACTTAAATCACATTTTAATTGCAATTGCCAACTAAATTAAATCATTCTTGAAAAGAAAATTCAAGGGGAATTTCATGCAAGGAGGTTGGCAGTTTCATGGATTATCATCAGAGATGTGATCCTAAACTATGCTGATCGACAGGAAAAATATCTGCATTTTTCATAAGTGGCATCTCCGCTGTACTGAGTGTCATATCCACCATTGCATATATAGAACCAAAAGCTGTCGAATGGTGATCAAAAATTACCATTTTGTTTCTGAGTTTGCAGCATATGTAAGTCATTTATTACATCCTGGTACTCTGGCAGTGGAGGTGTCTGACAAGGGCTCACAGCTTTGCAGCTTCCACTCCCTGATAAATGTCAAGTTTACTTTGATGTCCCATTTGGACATCTTGCAGAATTTGCTGATTCCTATATGAAGCAATATTTTTAAAATTTGTCCTGTAATCCAGCGCTTTATTTATAACCCCAATCTCACCGCCGTGTTTCCTGCTGACCTTATCCATTTTGTGCCTTTAACATCTATTCAGAATTTCTCAGCCCTTTATATTCTGCTACGGAATAGATTGTTTATAGCAATTTTAGTAGGCTAATTTCCAAGATACAATTACTTGAGCTGACAAAAATCTATGCCAGTTTAGATCAATCACTGAATTAGAAAAAAGACACAATTTTTCTTTTAATTGAAGGTGAGAATACGTTGGAGGTGCAGAAGCAAAGTGAGGGATTTACTAACAAATAGGTGTCCCAGTACATATTTCAGCATTTTCAGTATGATTTTGTTCACAGATTGCAGATGGGGCACATATTGTTGAAGAAACCAAGTGAGAGCTACCTCACCAAGATATACTTCAATTTTTCCCAGGTTCCTTTAAAATCACACACATATCATTAATAGGAATGAAAAGGAGACTGAAGCATGTAATGCAAGTCTTACTGTTGAAAAGACATTTTTATATTTTTAGTATTATTCTTATCACATAAATATAGAAGTACTCTGGTATTTGATACAGGGGTGTGACTCCAGAAGTTAGCACTGAAGTTTCTCCATAGATATGGCTAAAGACAGGGACATCATTAAGGGGATTTTGAAATGGCATCGCCCCACTCCTTTGAAAATACCTTTGGGATTATTTCAGTAGCACCTTGCTGATGTTGCAACAATGAAAATAGTTAGGTCAGAGACATTAACATTCCCTTGGCTATGCTGTCTCTGTTACATGACTAGGCAACTGAGCACATGAAACCAATCCAGGGCTGGTGCTTTCCCCAGTTTTGCGGATCGCGTGGCACATCATTACAAATATATAAAGTACAACACCACAAAGTGGGAGATTTTCTGTTTTTTTTTTTTTTTTTTTAGTTTCTTTCTTTTTTTTTAGCAACAACTTCATTACCAAGTATAGCATAAAACCCCAGTTCTGAAAAGTGACTTAAACTTGTTTAAATCCAAGCATCTGTTTGGTGCTGCTGGCTTCAGAAGGAGTTACTTGTGTACTGAAAGTAAGGATTTAGGAATTTGCTGAATTGAAACCATGTGCTGGAATGAACCTGAAGATGTGCTTGTTTCAGCTACATTAGAACCTGATCACTAGCAGCACTTCTGGAGAAGAGTGAGGTTGAAATCAAACTGTTCTTATGAGACCTGTCCTAATCACTGGACAGGTGTTTTGGAAAAGTAAAGTCATTTGCAGTCTTGATTACCTCTTTTAAATCCAGTGTTACTGAACGTCAGTAACTGCTCCTTACTCTGAACACTAATTACAGGCAGCTGTGATTATACTTTAAGTGATTCAGTACAACATTATGCCTGGGTCCCTTTCTAGTCTTCCCTTACAGCAATAAAAAATTGTACATAAGTTTATGAAATGCTTGCTATTGTTAGACCTGGCTGCACATTGATAGCCAGAGACAGTACCCCAAAGTCATTGAAGTATTAGACAGATGTTCTGGTATCCTCTTGTGCTCACATTGATGCATTAGGTCAGCTCAGTGCATATACTTTCTTGGTACTGTGTGCCAGTTAGTCATTTGAATTATTTGTTTCTTGATTTTTCAGAGCTACTTGAGAACTAACAAGATTATACTTTCCAATGGTCTCTCTTCAAAACCGCTGCCTGGTGTTTAGAGCAAAGGATACGCAATCAGCAATCTTAAATTTAAATCCAAATGTTTATTTTTGGATTGCTGTGTGACACAACTCTCTTTCTTCTGATTTAGTTTCTCTCAATATAGGCTATACAATAATACACCATAAATATGTTTTGAATATTCATTGACTTGTGAAGGCAATTTAATAGTCTGGATGATTATGCAGCGTGAATACTACCATTTGTAATAATGACAGATTATTGCATTCTGTCAGAGTTCCAGCTCATCTGAGCCCTACTGACCTCTTTTGACCACAATTGGAGAGAGCGTGATGTATTTTAGCAAAAGTTCAGTGCTGTGGTAAGAACTGGTTAGTAGGCTTTTTCCCTTGTTACCCCTTCAGCAGCAGCTCTGCTGCTGCACTTCAATCACTCATTGCACAGGAAGGTTTACTCGAGCCTTTCGTAACTTTATTTGTCACACCGGAAGCTATTTTCTTCCATCCTAGTCTATCTGAAATCCGTCTGTGAATTAGTACAGCGTTAGGTACCTGTTTCCTGGGCTCAGCAGTCTCTTTTCAGAAAACACACTTTGGCCCAGAGAAAGACAGACTCACCCAAGTACCGCTGTGGAATTCTCCCTATCTCATTTCCACCTCCTTGTCTTCTCAGTTGAATTCTCACAATACACTGAGAAGCAGCAGCATCCTGTAGCAAATCATCGCATCCCTGAATGCACTGCTAGTCCTGGCAGATGACAAATTACAAAACATTAAATCTGGAATATTTTGCTTATCAAAGTCTTGCTTTTTTTTCTAGATTTCAGTTGAGACCTCATCCAAACAGCTGAGGTCTTCCCAGTTCCTAATGTCAGAGGTTAACATACCGTAACGTTAGGGGTGGGGATTGAAATAATTTTCAAATGTGACAATGCTGGTTTCTATTTCAGGCATTTCTGGAGAAAGCAGCTGTGAGAGTCAAGTCTGAGCTGAAATAAAGAGACAAAAAGGCAAAGTGGGTGAGTCAGAAAATAGTTGCTGCTGGGAGCTGAGATGTAGCATGCAACTAAATGATATTTTTCTGTGTAGCTGCTAGCCAATAGCTTTCTAATGCATTGTCTAGCTAGTACCAGATTTTCAAAGTCATTTTCAGGCATCAATTTGAAAAATTCTAATTCATCTTGGTGAAAACCAACAAAAATAACAAGGGAAAAGTGACCATGGAAACCCAGCCTTTAAGTTACAGAGATATCCACTTAAAATTTTGCTACAAAACAAAGAATCTTTTAATGGCCTTCAATAAAGCTGACAGAATAAAAAAACATCATGCAGAAAAGAAAAACAACAAAAACAAATTTCCCTTTCTCAGCCGCGTTGTTCTAAAGGGAACTTCCAGCTTCTCCATGGCAGAGGTCAGTGAGTGGATACTAGATTAAGTAGGACATTATGATGTTCTATAAGGTGATTTCTGTGTCCCTATCACATTTTATTCTCAGACCTGTATGAGTATGGAAATCTTGAAGAAATATCTTGCACTGTTCAGACAAGGGATATTTTTTCCTTTGGTCACTTTCTTATTGTGCCAAGTAACAAGCAGAAGCCTCAAATGTATGTACAAGAAGTAATATGTCAGGACAGTGATTGTTTGCAGTCTGACTCACATATCTCGCTGTCAAGCTGTGTCTTTGAGGACCAGCTGCAAAGTACAACAATGCATAAGGGAGAAGAAACATAAACCAAATAGTACTTAGAGGGTATCCTGAGAGAGCAGTGATGTACAAGTCAGTAGTCAGAGTGCTGCTCACACAGAAT
Organism: Cuculus canorus; assembly: GCF_017976375.1. NCBI lineage: Eukaryota > Metazoa > Chordata > Aves > Cuculiformes > Cuculidae > Cuculus > Cuculus canorus. The sequence continues at coordinate 9,481,187 of NC_071441.1, read as the reverse complement.
CCAAAGAAGAAATGTCTGCTGAGTCTTTTTGCAATGTTTCGAGGTATTGGTTAGACTGGATCTTGGAGTCACTCAGCTTATACTCAGCAAGTATGAATAACAGATGCCTCCCACTGCCTGGAGCTCTGGTGGATTCAGATTATTTATAATCCTAGCTCAATTTCAGATTCGTCTTTTCCCTTGGTAAGCTCATTTCTGCATGGTTATGCTAGTCTGACAGTGACTGCATTTAATATCCTCATGAATAGACACACATCATGAATGCCTTACTTCCTGTAAATGAAGGGAGAGAAAATAAAACGCATTAAAAAATACAGGGAAGAGTTTCTACAAAACAACATTGGCTTTTGTGTGACTAATTCTTACTTGAAATAATTCGGAGCTGGAGACTTAACCTTGATTTGTATCCTTGAAAATTTTTCCTCACATGCATTATAATATGGTAACACTTTCTTTGCAAATAACCATCCTGCAGTAACGAGTAACAGATAACCATAGGGTTAACACAAGTACCATTCATAGAATCATAAAATTATAGAATGGTTTGAGTTGGAAGGGACCTTAGAGACCACCTAGTTCTAGCCCTCCTATCATGGGCAGGGACAGGGACAGGGACAGGGACAGGGACACCTCCCATTAGATCAGGCTGCCCAAGGCCCCATCCAGCCTGGCCTTGAGCGTTTCCAGGGACTGGGCATCCACAACTTCCCTGGGCAACCTGTGCAGTGCCTCACCACCCTCATTGTGAAGAGTTTCCTCCTTATGTTTAGTCTAAATCCTCCCCTCTCCAATTTATAGCCATTGGCCCTAGTCGTATCACTACAAGCCTTTGTAAAAAGTCCCTCTCCAGCTTTCTTGTAGGTCCCCTTTGGGTACTGGGAGGTTGCTATAAGGTCTCCTCAGTGCCTTCTCTTCTCCAGGCTGAATAAACCCAACTCTCTCAGCCTGTTCTCATAGGGAAGGTGCTTCAGCCCTCTGATCATCTTTGTAGCCCTCCTCTGGACCCGTTCCAACAGCTCCACATCCTCCTTATGTTGAGGATTCCAGAACTGGACACAGTATTTCAGATGAGGTCTCACAACAATTGAATAAAAGGGCAGAATCCCCTCCCTCGTCCTGCTGGCCACACTGCGTTTGGTGCAGCCCAAGATACAGTTGGCCTTCTGGGCTGTGAGCGCACATTGCTCATGTCGAGCTTCTCATCGACCAGCACCCCCAAGTCCTTCTCTGCAGGGCTGCTCTCAATCACATCATGGCCCATCCTGTATTGAAATCAGGGATTGCCCTGACCCAGGTGTAGGATGTTGCACTTGCCCTTGTTGAATTCCATAAGGTTCTCACAGGCCCACTCCTCTATCTTGTCATCTGCTAACTACTGAGAGTGCACTCAATCTCTCTGTTTATATCATTGACAAAGATACTAAACAGTATGGACCACTGAAAGACATCACTTGTCACAGATTTCCATCTAGACTTAAAGCCGTTGACTACTACTCTCTGAATACGACCATTCAACCAATCTTTTACCCACCAAAAAGTCCACTGTTAGAGATCGTCAAGCACATTTTGAAAAAAACTCTCATACTTGGCCCCAAATAGCTGGTTCTCAAAGTTATAAATCTCACAAGTTTGTGTATCACATTGTTTCTAAAAATTTATCAATATGCTCTCTCTTCCTTAACTCTATAGATAGGTTGAAGGTGTGGTGGGGAAAAACTTATTTTCTGGAATCATCTTTTACAGAACTTTGCATAGCGTGCTGTGGCTATGACTCTTTGAGAACAACAATTTAAAAAATCGTGATTTCTTTTAAACTACTTAATTCAAAGCCAGCTTCCAGAATTACAACTCAAGGGAAAAACTGATAGACCGTGCCAAAAATATTAATGCAAATACTTGGAGTGTGGTTTGAAACAGACATTTGTACACATGTAATGACGTAAGTGTCTAACCATTCATGTGTGCGTGATGATATCTGATTTGCATAGCTGACTGGGAAGAGGTAGGAGTGCAGTGTTAGAAGGACCCAAATCTGAAGTTTCAGCTTTCACTCTTTACTTTGGTAAGTCAATGTGTCTGTCCTGGTGAAGAATTGCCACATCCCATTTTGTTTTATCACAGTAACAGTGAATTAATAATCAAAACAACAGTTCTCAACAGTCTGTAGAGGTGCCTTGCTAGTGCGGCTGCGTACGTTATGTTTTTTTTAATGTGTCCTGTAAGAACAGAGATGGTGCTGTGATCAAGCTGCAGGTGTGGCACTAAGAATTACCCGAAGAGATTAACACTGTTTCCCTCTATAAAACAAGGTACAGAGAGCCTTTATTTTTCCTAAGGTTACTATTCTACGCCAATTATTATCAGATATTTAACTATAGAAAAAAATCATATACTTACTATAGATGGGGATAACTGATGTTTTCTGGCATGTACAAAAGGGACAAATCAGATATATTCCCTGTTGCTGCAACCCTGATATTAAGGCACAACCTCTTTACTTTTGGGATACCAGGAGTCTCTTTACAGTAGTGTGAGTTCCACAGGTGCCAAAATGCACATCGTTCCGGCATGCTTGCAGAGAGTAGCTCATCCTCTATAATAAGCAGCTCTACAGTATAAACCCCAGATACTGGTTTTCAAACCTGAATTGAGTTGAATGTCGCCCCTTGGAGTCATCCAGGCTGGAGCTGCAAGGGATAGTGCTGCTGGGCTTTCCTGCAAGGAGCTGCTGCTGCGGCAGCAGCAGCAGAGCTGTTTATGCAGATCAATCTAACCTTCCACAATCAACGTGGAAGTAAACTGGCTGAATACTCTTATGCATTTGCAGCTGGGTGCAATGTATAGGCCTCTTGCCAATCAGATTTTTCTAAAAAACCCAAACTTTAACAGTAATAGGTCAGCTGTTCCTGGTTTTAATGGATGACCTGCAAGCACCAGGTCTGGTGAGAAGTACGCTAAGAAATATAAGGGAAAACATCTGGTTGATCACTATTATCCTCAAATAATTAATCCCTCACTGTAGCTGAAGGTTAAAATTGTGCTTTTAAATGTTCAGTTAACATCTGAATAAGATGAGCTGTGAAAAAACAATATTTATGCAAAGACTATAGATTGCCTTAGTAGATATTCAGATCAAAATACATTCTATGAAAAGATATATCTTTAAATACATATTTTTATAATTTTATTTTCTTTTTCTGAGGAAGAGAAAGAATTCAGTGACTGTCAGCACTGCATTGTTATTGCCTTATACTAGACAGGCCAAATAATAAGCATTGTATATTCTGCACGTCGTCATTTATAAAAGTTGACTCATTTCAATTTCAATGATGAAAAAGTTAATCTCTGCCTTAGAATTTTACAAACTACCTATAATAATTAAAACCATAAACATGAGCCTGTTATTTCTTCAACCAATAAGCTGTTTCTGCCTTTCAAAGAGATCTAGGAGTTTTTATATACTTGATCAATAAAGATGCAGGGACAACAGCTGTAAAACATTTAATCCCTGAAGAGTTTTTGCTTCAGAAGGAAGCAATAAGAGCAAGTTTTCTTAAACTATAGGCTTGCATTTGTGTTTAAAGATATTGATTAAAGCAACTAAGAGGCTTAACTGTAAATGTCACCCTGTCTTGTTGGGAAAAGAAACTAATGACGAGGAGGTAAACCTCATGAGTAGTTCCTAGAAAACTGCTTATGGCACAAGGTCTTAGATGTACAGATACTTAGGGCACTGGCCAACAAGACTGTGGTGGATTTACCTTAGTCAGCTACCAGACACCTAGGCAGCTGCTCCCTCACTCCTCCTCAACAAGACAGGGGACAAAATAAGTTGTAAATAGTCATGAGTTGAAGCAAAGACAGGGAGGTCACTCAATAATGACTGTCGTCAGCCAAACAGCTCTGACTTGGTGAAAATTAATTTGTCAACTTAAACAGACTTGGATAATGAGGAACAAAGACTAAACCTCCCACTCACTGTTTTTTCCAGGCTCAACTTTACTTCTTCACTCCCAACTCCTCTACCTCCCCACCCTAAGCAGTGCAGTGGGATAGGGAATTTGGGCTGTGGTCAGTCTGTGACAGCTCCCCTTTACCCCTCCTTTCTCCTCACACTTTTCCCAAGTTGAGTCCTCTCCATGGGCTGCAGTCTTTCAGGAAAAACTTATTCCAGTGTGGGTCCTCCACAGGCTGCGATTTCTTCATGGAACACCCCACTGTTCTGGCATGGGGTCCTCCACAGGCTGCAGTGTGGATATCTGCTCCAGCATGGGCACCTCTCCATCACAGGGAAATATCTTCTCTGGAACACGGAGCATCTCCTTCTCCACCTCCCTCGTCCAATATTGGTGTTCATACTGCTGTTTCTCACACCTGTTTTTTAGCTTACTCCTATCTGCTCTCTGGCATTTTTGCCCTTTCTGGAATATACTTTCCCCAAAAGTGCCCCCATCCTGGCTGAAGGGCTCAGCTGTGCCCTGTGACGGCTCTGTTAGAGCCAGCTGGAATTAGTTCGGAATGGCTGTCTTAGGAACAGGGCAGCCCCAACTGCCCCTCACCCCTGCAACCCACTGCTATTAAAACATCCAGCCAATGAGGGGATATTACACTGGCATTCCCAATACTGAATGGATAAATACAGGAGGAAGACTTAAAAGTAGTGAAACCCAAGGTAAGAATGGGATGCGTGAGGGAAATCATGTAATCAAGCAAATTGCTGGCTGTGTCAGAACAGCACAAGGGCAGCCACTGATTTTTCCAAGCTGAGGCATGGGCTTACAGCTGCCACTTGGCAATGTCCTCACCTGGCATCAGGGCTGCTCTTCTACTCCTTCTGTTTGGAGGTGTGAGGAAGATTTAGCAGAAGTGAGGCTGGGTTGATCAGTAAGCTGCCTGATTCGGCTGACAGAGGGTCTGCTTCAAAACCGAGAGGGGAGCTACGCCCCGACAAGGCTTCTGTTCAGCCACTTGGGGTTACAGCACACACAGAGGAGAAGGCAAGCGCAGGTGCCTGTCCTTTTGTCCTCCTGAGGTGACATGAACTAAAATTCCCACTGCTTTAACCTGCTAGGAGATATTCTAGGGCTGGACTTTATCATCCATGACTGCTTCAGTTTTTCCACGTTTGAAATATTCATGAGGACAAAATAGAGTTGAGAAAGACCATATAGCCTCATTAGGGCTCTATTGCAAGCAATGGGATACAGAACTACTGGTTCTTTCTCTAAGGAACAGTTAATGTAAAAACAGTACTTAAATATTCCCAGAGCATGTACTAAAACCTAGACTTACTTCTTCCTAGCTAAAAGCTGAGGCTGTGGAGGTCAGATGGTGCTGGCTTCTCTGTCTCTGGCTTCTGAGGCACCAGATCAATGTGTTTGGTCTGAGCACATCTGCCCACAGACCTAGTCTTACAGCCACAAGTGAGAAGAAAGTTCACCCTGGAGGAGAAGCATGCTGCTCACAGCCCATCCCAGCCTTGTCAGGTACCTGTTGGACATGGAGCCCCATGAGCCTTGCGAAACGTAGCACCTGGAAGATGGTTGTGCAACACTGTGGACCTCTGGGGTTCAGTATCAGTCTTACAAAGGTCTTGATGGTCATCTTTGAAGACTAGAGATCTGAACTGACAAATGAATGCTTAAATTTCTTTCTGTATTTAGCCTCAGCTGACTTACACAAGAGAGTATTGATTAAGTACTGGAAGAGAAGGTCAACTACCCTGCACAGGGACCCAGTCAGGGTTTCTGGAAGGAAGAACATTTAAAGGGTGCCTGCTTTGGCACTCAGAGAGGTTTATTTGATATATAGAATGACACATAGATCATGTAGGTGTACTGTTTATGTATGGGCTTAGAGAAGGATTGATTAATGACATATTTTCTTTTCCTCCCTTAATACAGAAGCCTGCGGATGTAATTCAGAAGATCAAGAACACTTTCTTTCCCCCTCATCATGAGTTAAAAATCAGATTTTACATATTTTTGTGTCCTCGGTCTGGATATTTTATACGCTTAACATGTACTAACCTCATTGTAATATAGCATACACAAACAGAAAGGCTGATGTCCCACAACAAATTTAATCTTTAAATAGAGAACTTTCAAGGTTTCATCCTCTATTAAAATGATAACATATATAACATATTATCATTTGTATGTATAATATAAAAATATACAAACATATATAATATATTATAATTTAATATATAATTATAAGACATTATATTAAAATAATGCTTTTTGTTTTGAGAAAAAACCAAATATTAATTTGAAAATATGCGATATTTCTTTGCACCTACATGAGGTGGAGTTCCCTTCATTGCAGAAAGCAGAAGCCCAAAGTCTCAGTTTTGGATAGAAGCAGTTTAATTAATAGACTGGATAGAGCAGAAGTGCATTGATGTTCTTGGCTAATACAATTGAACATAAACACGCAGTATTACACTGCATGTGCATTCATTTATATAATCCAGTTAATGTTTTTGTCATCTATGCCTGTATTTTGAAATGTGCTGTAGACTACTTGATAGAAGCACAAATAAAGCAGGAACTGGATGTTTTGTAGTAGTTTAGTGTTGATCAATTCAATGAACTTTGCTAGGGAGTTAAGTATTTTACCAATAATATGACTTTCAGCTGTTGCTACACTTTTTTAATCTTTTATGACTTCAGGTAGCTCTAAGTTAGAGCGCCGAGCCCTGAATCCTGCATTAGAATCAGAAGATTTTGTTGCAAGAGTCCTGAGACAAAGCGTATAGAAATAGCAGCTTGTTTTGGTAGAACAGATACATCACAATGGAAATCATTCTAATCCACTTTTATTTCCTGGCTTTGGAACTAGAGAAGTTGGAAATATTTCCAAACTGACAGATTATATCTGAAAAAGCGACAGACAGTCAGACTTTTATTTAAGGTCATCACTATGAACTTAGAACAAAATGAATTCTCCTAAACTTTTACAGAGAGATAAGAGTTATTATGACATACAATGCATCCATATTCCCCATATGTGATTGGATGCACTTAAAAATGAGATGATTTTATACCAAAAAGCAGACGTTGGACCTTTCTAAATACAGAGGAAGAAGTTTCAGTGCTCCACAAACAAATGAAGCTGGAATTAGTAACTGATGCATTAAAGGTACCTAGAGAAGTCATTCAGTATGGAATAAAATTGCTAGTGACCAGCCAGAATATGCTTTTAGCAAAAACTAAAATAAGTCAAACCCCATAAGGGTTGAAGTGCAAATTTCTTGAGCAATATTGAGACAAATCCAGAAGTCCTGTTCTTTTCAAACCATTTCAACAAAACAACACCAATTGTTTACAGATCATTGGAAGTAAAGGGCACTTAGGAGTACCAAGAACAGAAGCTTTTCTTCAACTCCTCAGTTGTCATCTGCTTAACCTTGCAAGAGGAAGGAGGTGATTTAGCGCATGAATTAAAAAAAGTTTTTTGTTTTGTTTAGGCTATTCAGATACCACAGAAAAAAACATTAATTTCCTGCATAAAAGTCCAGTTTTTCACAGGATGCTTTCTGACTGTATCAGTTCCACTCAGGTAAGACAAAGCTTAATATTAACTTGATTGGAGCTGGTAATGGTGACAGAGCTCAAGCCTGAGATGATCGATGGGCTAGGTCTAAACTCAGGTCGTCAGCTCTCTGGCACATTGTTGAGATGATGCTTCACAGCTGACACTGGATATATTGCACTGGATGCTACAGGGCAGGCATGCAGCTCCTTTAAACGACGTCAGTGGGCCAGAGTCTCCAAGAGATTTTACTGAATGTACTTGCTTAGGAAAGCCCTTAGAAAAGGGCTCTTTCTGCCTCTCCCCGTCCTAGGTTGGATGTAAGGTATAGAAATTAGTCTGGGACCAGAGACTAGAACAAGAAAATTCTTCTGCAGTCAGATGCCCTAATCACAATTTTGTGGTCTTATATCAATCCTTCTTATGATATACTAATATAGTTGGATGACGAACACAAGCTCAAGAAAATGACAGATAGGAAACTCTCCTTGGACATGAGAATGACAAGTGGATGAAAAATGGAAAACATAGCAAAGATTAGCACCCACATCATGATCGTTTATGAGAGTGACCTATTCTTGTCCATGCATTTATCAAGTAATAAATACATAGCAATGACAATCTCTCTTTAGCAAACAAAGCGTTGTTATGTAACAGTGAGGTAGATCCAGCCTTGTGGGGCTCGTTTTCAGAGTATTGTATTCTTTCAAGTCAACTATTTCCCCATAATCTTCCTCTTTGCTCTCAAATCTTCTTTCTTCCTAGCTCCTGTAGTATGTGTTCCTTACATGGAGAGGAACATCTTTTTCTAATGTCAAGCAGGACATCTTTTTCTTCTATCAAAAAGGAAATTGTCCAACGTCCTAGAAAATTTAATGTTGCAAAGGAAGACTCTGAGCTTTGCCTAACAAATAAAAATGTTTTTCTTAGCTATTAACTCTTTTTATTTAAAAACATTTCTTATGGAGACATTTCTTCCTTGAAGTTGAAATTTTTCTTCTTACCAAGGGTGGCCACTTGCTGTGTTTTCTTCCTGGTTTTGCCTTGTATTACTAACCTACTAAGTGCAAGCTTTCCTTCATGGTTATCAAAAAGCATTGTAAGTGTTGAAAGCAGAAAAGCACTTCTCAAGAAAACCCTTTGTGTCTCATATGTAGGTTTTGTTTAAATTTTCTGACAGTCTATGGTGCAATACATTCAATGTGTAGCATAGTTAGATGTCTTTTCAGGCCTCAGCATGCTTCTGCCTAAGCATTTTATGCCCTGCTGCAGCGTACTTTCAGCTCAGGCTCTTCTCCATTTATTTTTCATGCAGTAGATTTTGTTGGGGTTATGCGACCTTGATGTGTTTCTAGCACCCTGAGATTTATTCAGCAGCTTAGTTTGATGAGGCAGTCTGCTTTATTAAGCCAATCCCCATGAATTTGCAGCTCATACCATAGCTATGAGATATGTTTCAGTTTAACAGTTTATCTCCCAAAATAGTTTTTCATGTTACACATCTTAGGAGTTCTGCTGTCCTAGTGCAATGTCTTGTCTGCTTCACATTCGCTGCAGTTTGAACAGCATTACCTTCTTAAGGCTTGTACACACCATATGGCAAACCACAAACCCTATGGAAGTCCTGGGAAGGCCAAGAGGTAGCTTTGATCTTCTGTTATCTTTCTCACAACTGCCTAAGACACCATGGCAAGTACAGATGCCCCAGATGTTCTTGATAAGAATTTCACATTCCATTTCTCAACATTCTTGATCTTACTCTGTTTTTAGTGTGCTTCATTTATTTTCAGTGTTTTATATGAGTCGTCGTCCCATGGATATCTACGTTTCAATGTGAAGCTTTTTAGTGGAAGAAGCCTCAAAGTCTTGGGGAGGTTTTTAAACAAAGGGAAAATATCATCTAAAATTGACCTCTAGAAGGAAAATATCAAGAATAAAGAAAAGTATACAATACTTCAGAGAGAAGTGAGAGTGCAGTCAGAAACAGAACTTTCCAGTGACTGTTTTTCTGAGGAATTGACACATCCTTAAGAGCATGAGCTCCCTTAAAATCAGAACTTGTCTTTGGATCAGGTATGACACTAAATTTAGAACTGGGTGCGACCTATAAATTGTCTCCTTTTGCAACCAAGTAGCTAAAGGAGAAGCAGAAAGAATCAGGACGTAAATCTTCTATTGCTACTGTTTTTATAAAGGGCACTGGAAAATACTTGCATAGGTTCCTTCTGGCAATTATAAGTATTCTATTCACCTTTCTCTAATTCCTTATTTTCCTTTTCATGATGTTCAAAGTGTCAGGCAAATATAAATGAACATATATTAACTGCAGCAGCAGCTTCAGCAAGAGAAGCAAATTCCAAGGTATCTTTCAGAGGGAGGTGAGCTTCCTTTTGCTGCCTCTGTAGCCACCACAACTTGTTAATCCGAAAAATCACACAGATCATGTTCTACTAAGAAGGGGTTTCTTTCCCACTGCTTGAGGCTGCTGATCTTTCCTCTTGCTTCGGAATACGCAGCACTGCAATATTGTTTAGAAGTGCAGCAGCCTGACTCATAACAACATTCTTACCTCGACAATAAATAATTGATCTCCGATCCATCCCTGTCCCTACAAAATCTTTTTACACAATTGCCAGAATAGTTCTGGAGGAAATATTGTAAACAGGCAGGAATTTTACTAGTAGAATGAAAAAGGAAAGGGACTAGAGTTCATTAAGATAAGAGTAGTTTGTATTCTCATAAAGTTACATCAACCAGGAAGAAACTCCATGAAAACAAAGGGTATTGGTTTCCTCTCACCCAATTCTATATGCATGGGACAGGTGAGACATCATTTGGTTCATCAGCACCTAGAGAGAGGAATAGGGAGGACCTGGCTGATCATGTGGACATAAACGCAGATATTAGAAGGGTCCATCACAGCACTGACATCATCCTAACTGAGCAAATGCTCAGAATAAGATATACTATGACTAGTTATGGTCACTAAGGCAAATAAGAAACTATTTAATGTTTGAATTATTTGCCTTAACACAGAAGCTGACACGATTTTTTAGCATCAGCAAACTTTAGTAAAGCTGAGGGGAAAATACTATTTGATAAATGCACAAGTAATACTTATAAATATGTATAGATATAGGTGTAAATATAAATATGAATATAAATATAAACATGACAACTGTTTCAGTGCTCCAGAAGTTGCCCTTTTATTAACTTTGTTGCTACTGGCCAAGTATCCTAATTCATATAGTTCTTTTTTCAACTTTGCATGGAACACAGCATAGCATTCATTGCCTTCAAATACTTATGTTCCCACCACCAGCATAAGACTTGCCAACTCCAAAATAGTTGCCACAATTTATGGGCATGTTCATTTATGCCAACAGTGGAATAACATCTTGATACTGGTTGTCCTATCCATGTACTCTCATCTGTTCTGCTGTCAAGGCAGTGGGGTAAAATCCTTATGCAGAGACATTAATACTTCACCAAAGTTTAATATTCACAAAATAATCATAATCATGTTTCACATTAATGTTTTGCCTATTCTATTCTATATTGAAGTGTTCTAGGTGCCTTGGCTCACTGTGTTTTTCATTTTCCAGAAGTATGTGCTAGTGTGCCTCATGTAGCAATCATAATCCATGAGCAGCCTCTTCCATCTCTGTTCATTCTTTGAAGCTCCCTTGTTCCTGACTGGGAACTGTTGCCGCTGTTTTCCCCATCCTCAGAGCACCATTTACACCAAAACGCTGCCAAAATGTCCTGGCAGCAGCTTATGCAAAGTCATTAAAAAGAAATTCACTGAACCCTATGCAAAGTCTTCTGGGGTGGGAATAAACACACACCCTTGAATTCTACAGAATTTTTATCAGGCCTTAGAAATCAGTGGGACTTTTCTTAGTGTTAGAAAAGGATCTCATCATTTAGTATGAGTATCAAATCTTTTTCCAGAGAAACCAGGTCTACAGTAACAGCTGCTTAAGTTGGAGGTCAAACCTGGGATACCGGCTCCTCCTAGTCGGATCTGTTAGGTGCATAATGCTCTCTGAACATTTCACCTTACAAACTTATGCTAAGGAGTTTCTCATAACAGCAGAAAATAGAAGCAAAACCCCCTCTTGTTCTGAAAGGTTCCAGTATCAACTTCTTTGTGTCCACCTTCTTAATAACCTTATTGGTATTCTCATAGAAGAGGAAATTATTGATGAATTACAGGTTACGGCATTTCTAAAAGATGCCATAGTGGAATTAATCAAAAGGAAAGGCTCAGATGGGTAGTTTAAGTCTTCCCATTACATTGCCTGCTTCCTGACTTTCTATCAGTGTGGTGAACTTTACTAATGCAGAGTATACTTATAATCCATAGAAAAGAAAACCAAACTGCTGCCTCCGATGTCTGCTGTAGCTTTGGAAGTACAGAATAAATTGGGATAAGTGCAGATAAACCTCCAAACTGAGCACAGGGAAGAGAGTTACAAAGCCACACAGCTGATGAAATATCAACATAGTAAAGCAGAGCAAAGGACAGACTAACTAAAGAAGAGTGTTGATCCCATCACCTTCCTTCCCCAAAGAAAACCCATGCCTACTTGTGCTCTTGGGCATCTAGAAGGACTCTAATACAAATTACCCAGCTATTTCTGACAGGGGCAACTTGTTGCAAACTACATGCTCACCTTTTGTTTATTGACATAAGAATGTTTCAATATTGGTGATGCCATGTTTGGTAAGAAACAGAAGTTGCACCATATCGTGAACACATATGTGAAACAAGGACCAAATTCTCTGAACCTTGACCCAGTCATGAAGTTCTTTGCCTCCAGAAGGATAGGCAGGCCAACAAAATCCTTGGTCCCTTGTTAGGCCCCTCCCACCCTCCTCAGCTTTTTTGTCTTTTTTTCAAATTTTGCCTAACAAATCTTTTCTTATTTTAATACCATAACTAAGCAAAAAATAGAAATGTTATTTTATTGAATGGACAAATTGTCTATATCGTCATAAATGTTCTCTTAAATGGACTGACTTTAAATAAAAAAAAAAAATTAGACACACAAAGTTCAGTCTGTGAACTCAAATAGCTCCAATCTATACCTTTAGGGCTCTTTATTCTCATCCTTGCAAAGGCAAAACCAGCACACCAATTAAAGCAGGGTCAAGCTTAATATCCTCTTGAGGATTAATTGGTCCACAAATGTGTTTACAGAGAAATTGTTGCTGTAAGCAAGCTGTATAATGACAGACTTAAGAAAGCCAGTATGTTTATCTTGTTGAAGAAAAGACAAATAGGAGACTTGGCCATTTTGTGTGACAAGTCCTTGTACATGGAAGAGGTTTGTTGGTCGAGACATTCTCAGTATTGCTGACAAAATCATAACAAAATTCAGTGGTAAAAAGTCAAGCTGGGACAAGTCTAACTTTGAAATAAAAGGAAAATTCCTAACAGGTCTTTGAGGAGCAATAAGACAAGTGGAACTGTACATAGAAGGAGATAACAAACTCATTGTAGGTTGAAGACCTTAAAACAAAGGTGTCAAATGTCTTCTCTAACAAATGTACTTAAATGTAGGTTGGATTTTTGCAGCTTCTGGGAGATATTATTTGTCTGTGTAACATGTGTGTGGGAGCTAACAGAGGAAAGCAGAGGTGAAGACAATCTAGGTCATCATGTTTTCTTTTGGCCACAGAGTTTATGAGACTCTGGAGGGCCCAGATGCCCCTACATGGGCTTTGAGGCAACAGAATTGCCTACATTGCCTTCAGCATCTTTGGAGTACTTGCAGCAGGACAGTAAGACAATGTCTATGACCCAGTCCAAACACCAACCCTGTCCTCACTCTTAAGTCATGCTGCTTTCTCATTGTCTCACTGTTCCCTTGAATTTTGTATTGTTTGCTGCTCAACAGCCCAATTTCAATAGAACAACTTGGGCCAACATCCACTCACAGGAACAGAATGGGGAAAACGGGTTTGAGTTCAGTTCCCCTTATTTACATTTGGTGAAACTTCTCTGATTTCTGAGACTGAAATAATATCTTATGGTTCTGAATTGTGCAAAGTGCTGAATAGTCTGATTTAAATTAATGTTAAGTATCTGGATATTTTAGCCAATGTCAATGAGCCTGAGTATTAGACTACTATTGCAGACTTAAGTGTTTCTTCTGGGTATAGGCCACAGCACTCAGTACAGTGAAGAAAAAAATCCTCTCGCGTTTTTTCTAACACTAAAAAGCCCATCAGTTCGCAGAAAAACATTACCGAGTGTTGGGATAGGGATGTGTCAAGTTTTTACCATAGCCTAGAGATCCTTAACACAATTGCCAGATATCTTTTCTTCAAAGACTTAAGTAATGCTTGTGGAATACCTGGGAATTCACAGTAAATGAGTCCTTCATTCTGTATGGGCTGAAAACAGCTTCCCAAATAGAAGAAAATATGCTTCACTTACAAAATTTGCCTTGGCCCATTCATTGAAAAATTTGAAGATAGCCAGGCTTGTGTATAAAGTGGAATGTACGACATTACTAGGACCGTTGGAGATACTCAGACATTTACTCTCCAACTCAGTAATTGATTTTCCCAGAATACTATTACAACCAAAAATTCTCTTTTCTGGAGAGTGTGAGAGGTATGCCACGCATCTCAACACTGGTTAATATTGGCTTTTATAGGTCTCATACTTGAAATAAAATGTTCTTTCAGTAATGCCTATATTGGAACAAGGAGGATATATGTTGCAAACATCAAGGCTGAAAAGTAAAGGCTGTCATACGCAGGCAAGGAAACTGAAGATTACTACTCCTTGTGTTGTTACCTGACACAGGTATTTTGTGGCCTTGAATGGATTTCCTAGATCCAAAATTCATTTGCCACTTAGCATAAACACACTTATTTTGTGGCAGCAATAATAACAGTGTTTATTTAATGCTAAATGGTGATGACACCATCATTTGCATAATAAATGTACGAAGATAAGCTGTATCATCTTCCAGCATTACTTTCATTACTATAAAGTGCCTTTTTAAAATTGAATCTAGTATAAATTCCCAAATGACAAAGGAATATTTTTCTTCTGAAAGCTCAAAAATATGATATGAGAAACAATACCAAGGGAAAATGTTACTTTGCACACTTTAAATTTACTGACCATAATGTAAAATGTTAATATTTCAGTAAGGATTTTCTGACTTGTCTATCTTCTCTTTTCCATACATTCGTGTAAGTTAGGACGTATGAACTATCACAGCAGGTTTTATGAAAGTTGAAGTAAGCAATCAGGATTATATTTTTCAATAGTTCGTGTCAAATTTTCCACCTACCCACTATAGTAAAGCTGAATAGATCAAGCAGAAGTATTTGAAGGCTGCTAAGTATAATTTCCTCTTGTGAAAAACAGACCACCCCAGTAACTTTCCTGTTGAAGAAAACCTTTGTAATCTCAATAGAACTGTGTGTGTTTTAAAAAATCATCTGAGTTGATCATTACCATACTTCTACTGCTCCATTCCAACAACAAATGTCTGCAACTTGAGTTAGGACTTTGGCTCTAGGTATCTCCTGTTCTGCACTACCTAGGGGAGTGTTCTCCTATGAACTGACATCTGTATTTAAATGGCTCAATGACATAGCCTTTTGGTTTTGCACAGTGAAATCCAATGCTCTGTCTTGAAGATGCTAGGTCGTGTATTTTCACAATGAGACTAGTCAGGCACTTTATTTTTCATTGCTGGGACAAAGCATGACAAATACTTGTAAAATATTCCAAGTAAAAAGTGCAAAACAGGTAGTAGAAAAACAGGCAGTAAAAATATGTCTTTAATTACCATCATAAACTATTATCTTAGCACAAATTTCATGTAATCTGTTTGCATTTTCCTTTTCAATAGGTGACATTCTAGCCCTTTGTGTGAAGATACTGGTAAGAATCCCATGCTTTCCTTTCCATCTAACATCATTCCAACAGAAGCAGGTGGGAGACCTGCAAGTTACATCCAGTGATGGCACCAGTTCTTCTGCGAGTAAGCCCATGTGGCAAGGCGGGTCATATAATGGGTTATAATCAGTTACACAAAGTGTTTTGCCAATGAATTTAAGTAGGATCCTCCTGGAGCAGGTCCTACAGGTGCTGTAATAGCCAAAAGTTGTAGTGTGGCTCATTTCAACTCTTTGTTATCCCTCAATGCTCCTTTACCCGGTAAGGTGAATGGAACCTGACGGCTAACAACTACTTTTCTGAGGATTTCACAGCTAATCCCAGCACGTGCCTGTGTGACACCAAGTGTTCTAAGAAAACCTGCCCCTGCTTTCATGGGTTCAGTGCAGAAGGAGAGCATTGCTACAACAAAGATTCCAATTTTTCTACCAGCATGGCTCCATTAAGCTCCTATCAAGTATACAGTAACAGCCTGAGCTACCTGATCATAGAAGGAAGAAATGCAAGGCACGTGCTTGTTCTGTGGTATTTGTTGCAAGAAACTAAAGAGGGCCTGGTGCATTAATGCACAACTCTGAAATAATCAAAGAATCACAATCTCAGCTTCTGTGAGTTCCTAACAACATACCTCCACACTGAACTAAAGCCAGCCATGGCAAAGGTTTCAGGTACGTCTTGAGTTTACCTCCTGTATTTCTCCAACAGACAAAGGAGATGGACTGAAATAATCTCCTTAAATGCAACTGCATCCTTAATGAAGATTTATTAAATTAGAAAAAAAAAAAAGAAAAAGCCTTGACTTAGTAATACACGTTAGTGTGCACGTACAGTGTGCATCTGCTCCTGTAACTTATGATACACAGCAAAAAGACAGGAAAGCAGCAACCCAGAGGTTTCCTCTGACCTAAAATGCTGTGTTGCCTTCTGACTTCTCAACAGAAGAAGGACTGAGGGGAAATATTCCCAAAACTGTCATTTACCTGTAGCCTGACCTTTGTGCCTTGCTAACATAACATGTAAAATGTGGCAACGATTCCAAGGACTTCAGTAAGACCATATGTATCCACTGAAAAAAAACACCTCTGTGTGTACACTCAAGGCTGTTTTTTTGTTTGTGTTGGTTTTGGTTGTTGTTACTAATTATCCCTCCCATATATCCTGTCCCTTGCTGATCTTTTCTTAATAGCCTCACAAGAAGACACCTTTCTTACCATTCCACCAGCCATTTGTGAAGTATCTGCAGGGCATGGAACCCTGGACATCTGTGTAAGCCTATACTGCGTATCATCTTCCTTCCAAGTAGGCCTAAATGTGCGCCACACTACATCTCTTTGTGGTGCTTTCCTATATAGATGTACCTGAACTTTATAAGCATTAACTGAATATTTGTTTCATTGTTGCCATGGTGAAACAAACAACTGTATTTTCCAGTCATCTGACATGTCAACAAGATAACCCAAGGAAGAATGTCATTGAAAGTATCTGGAGAGTCTCAGCTATGGAGAGATGTTGGTAGAGTCAGATCCAGCAATCTGGAGGATCCACCTCTTTCCCCGCTCATCCTTTTCTGTGGCTGTTTCCCAGGAGGGCTGCTCAAAAGAAAAGGGAAATGTCTATTTGATAATAAGACATAATTACTATCAGCATTATTTACAGAAAACAAGCTGGCTACTGTGAGCAGACTCAACCAGCACAGCACAAAACCTGTTTAAAACACTTAGCTGCCACATTCAACTTTGTAATAATTCAAGCCTCCAGGGAAGAAAGAGCACAGGGGTGAAACATTAAAACAACAGTAGTTAAAAAGCATGTGTGTTGAAGTCATAGTCGGAAGAATATGACATTTTCTCATAAATCTCAGGAAAGTATAGAAATACAATGAGCCTTCTGTGGAATGCTCAATTTTCAGATGCAAAGTAGGCTGTGACCATGAATAGTTATGAATTACACTCAGGTAATGCTGATGCTGTGCTCTGCAAAGGCTTTTTCTTTTCCTGCCATGTGGGGATGCCCTAGAAATTCAATCAAACAAAACATGTGGGCAGGAACAAAAGACCTCAGCCTGTTGCCAGATTAGTTCAGAACAGTACAACAAGTGTCGTCCTAGAAAGGAGGAAATTGCTGCTGCACAGTTGGAGTTCTTTCATTCGGTGTCAGAACAAGGCTTTCAAGCAGAGTTTTTACATAGAGGGCAACTTAGCAAATGTAAGAATGGCCGTATTCAGCCAGACCATAGTTTATCTGCCTAAGAATCCTGCCAGTAGTAAATCCTTTGGAAATATTATAGAAATAGGACCACAAAACTCTGATCTCTCAAGATTATTCTCTCAAATGGCAGTCTTTTGCAGCCCCAGGAGTGCCATTTTGCGTTGGACTGGGGAGCAAGCTTGAACTCTTGACTGTTAAGTGCCCGCGATGCTTAACTGTGAACAAGCCCTGAGGCATGGTTTTGTCTCAGGTTAACTCTGCCTTTGAGACAGTGTTCAGGCACTGTTCAGACACTATTTCGTGTTAAGGTCTTTTCCCACTGGCAGAATGAAGAATACGGCATCATGTCGGACTCCAGTTTTCTGCAACTTTTACTCTACTATTAGTTCAGCACATGTAGCTTCCCTCATACTGCAGGGTACGCACCCCTTGATTTCACACGATAAAAATACCACTAGGTAGGCCTACAATTCTATTTGCATTTTATTTACCAACAGCTACACGCATCCACCAGCACAAAATGTATTACAATCTTTTGGTGCTACAGAAATCACCAAAGAAATTTAGGACAAAGTACTGTGCAGTTTGGACAAAGCTAACTGGGTTTGATTGGCCTCAGTACTCGGTCCTGTTTTACTTCACAGTGTGGGAATATCTGTTCATTTAGAAGTTCTCAATATCTAATCTTCAGCAAATTTGCCCATTCACTTTTGGGATCCATGTAAGTTTTTACCATCTCTGACCATGTTAGAGAAAGGAGGAATCACATCACCTCAGTTTGTTTAGTACTTGCACCTTTGGAAAGCAAGGAGTCCAAAGAAATCCATAGAGATGGGACACCTTTGGTGAATTCTTACTGCTAGATAGAATGATAAGAAGGGCTGGAGAATCCAGAACTTCCAGCTGCAGATCTCTCTGGGCTTTGATTGACTAAAGCCCCTTTAGCGTTTGCATATTCACACCAGTGAGGACAGAACTGATTGAGAAAATAGGTGGTGGTCTAATGATTAGGCAGTTCTGTCATGGTTCTGGCATAGTTAAGGAGTTCTTCTACAGATAATTTGCAAGGGTTTTGTAAGTTAGCTTTAAGAAGTTAATGACATTTTGAATGTTCAGTTAGTGGGAACTGATGTTTGTTTTATGGCTAAAAAGTTGCTGTGTATATCAGCTCTGTCTTTGGAAGTACAGACTATTGTGTGTAAATACATATATACCACTCACAAACTTATGTGTTTTCTGGGAAACCTGAAAGATTGGTCCTCAGAGGACACAGAAACACTTTTTTACTGTGAGGGTGATGGAGCACTGGAGCAGGTTACCCGGAGACACCATGGAACCTCCAGCCTTGGGGATAATAGAAAGACCTCTGAATGTGGTTCTGTGTAGCATGTTCTAAGTGACCCTGCTTGAACAGCAGTACTTGAGAAACAATGCCTAGATGTCCATTCCAGATTCCACCGCATGATTCTATGACTCTGTTAATAGCTCAAATAAACTTTTGTGAAGGTGAAGAAAAAAATGAACAAAGGAATAATTTTAAATCTGGTTGGCCTACTGAATCCCTCAGATATGGAAGAAAACAATGCAGTAGTAGAGAATAGGCAACACCTTTGTCTCTTAAATTGGTCTGGGAAAGTCTCACTGAAGGGAAGCTCATGAAATTTTGTAGCAGTGGTTTAGATTGTGCAGTAATCTGCAAAGATCAAAGGTGGACTCTCAGCCTGCCTTTATCAGTTGCAGTTGCACAAAACACAATACAAAGCAACAGTCCTGGTGGACCAGTGAGATTAAAAGGGCTTACTGGAGGGTTGGCATTGCATTTCCATGAAATAGTCCTGTTTATAAAAGAACATGCTTAAAAAGAAAGATCGTATGTGCCAAAAAAAAAGAAATTAAAAAAGGAAAGGAAAACAATTTGATCCTTCCGTCTCCTCTCCCTGAGAAACTAGATTAAGACACTGGTCAAACACATGATGTATGTAACAAAGGATTTTATTCACGGTGGTGTTCTTTCAGATCACTGTACTACCTAAAGGTCTACATTCTGAGATAAAGTCATAACTAAACATAAAGATCCTTCACATTTCCCTGTACATTTTAGCCTATTTACACATAATTGTGTAAATTCACACATATTTCACATAAATTCACACATAATTTCACATTGTGTAAATTTACACATAATTGTGTAAATTCATTGAGATCCATAGCACTAACTTTCTCAGCTGGTGATGCTGCAGGGTAGCATAGTGGATGGTGACTGTTCTGCTAGCAGCACCCATGTCATTCCACAGTGCACCTCCTGTAGCCTGAGGTGTTCCAATGGATTAATGTCCAAGATGCAGGACCTTGTTCACACGTTTATCTTTTCTAAATTTACAAGCGCTCTATCAGCATATATGGAAAAATATGATGAGATTAATGAAATCAGAAGAATCATAACAGCTTGGATACTGTTTGTAACCAATTTTGATAACCTGATACACCAGTATAAAATGGTTGCCATAGCAACATAAAATCATGCCAGAGAACTGGATGTGTTAATTGGCATGCAGTGTGAGTAGCACATTTACCGGTTTCTATTGCCATGGAAACATAACTGTCATCTTACACTGACGACAAAGGACTGAATTATGTTTTTATTTTTCTTCTTCCTTCCAGCATTTACATTTGATTATCTTTAATAGATTAATCCAAATTCAAGTTTCAGAGGGGTGAAGTATTTCTTGCCTGAATTCAGTATTTACATTCAGACAATGCTCGAAATTCAATGTACTCTTCCTTTCCATATTTTCTATGCTTTGAAATTTGAACACTGATTTGAACTCATGTGTTAATTTACTAGTTAAGACCTACTCTCACAAACGCATGATGAGTTGTACTAGAATAACAGTATGCCTTGCAGTACAGTCTTCAGAACTTGTGTCCCGTAGCATTTTTCACATTCAGTGTGATCCAGTCTCTTCAGTAGCATGGGGCAAGTCCATATCACTTGATCTGGGCCGTTCCAGTTTCATTCAACTTCTCCGCCTCCCTCATAAACTATTAATTTTATTGATTTAATAGACATACATTTCAAATATGCTTCAGATCCAGGCTCAGTTTCCTTCTCTGTATTCTCTGTCCAGTTTCGGTCTCTCCCTAGCTTTTCCATGGATCTCTCTGAGGTCTTCACAACAGTCACTTGCCTCTCCCTGTGCAGTCTGCATCTTTTCCCTGCATCTACCTTTTGTACTTTCTTCATACAAGTCTGAGGCCTTATGCCTCCTTATTGCCTGGACCCAACAATGAGGCCAGAGGAAACACTGGCAATATAGTGCTGCTGTTTCTGATTCTGGTTCCTGGGCGAGTATAGTCTACTGCCCACAGGTACCATCTGGGAGATTGTTTCAGACTGTTCTGAGCTGGGCTATAGGCAGGAAGAGTATCTGGGACATTTTCACTGCAAGAACACAATAAACATTCTTGGTATAAATGCAACAAATTTGCCAGATTTTAAATAGAAAACACTAGGAATTTCCAAAATTTCCAGCATTTTCTGACACAGACAATACAATACCTTTTCTCCATTCTCAGAGAGTAAACTGTTTTGAGTGAAACACTTCTTATACTGCTGGACTGATTTATGTCTTTAAGGAGAAAAAATTTCAAACCAAGTGGGCAAAATTCAACACAGATACAAATTTTTAAAGTATTGTGCCAACAAGTGCCCGGTAATCCTAAGTATTGCTGAAACATCAGCTACATATCATATATATATAGAAAAATGGAAGGGTCTAACTTAGAAGAAGTTAGGTGTGTAGCGGTTTGTGCGGCCCTAGAAATCCGTCATTAAGGTTTGCCTCTGATGTTGGTGATGCAGGGATAAGCTATACTAAGATCAATCACATCAGTTTTTCAGTGCTGCCCCTACATCAATTACATGGGCTAGGATTACAAAAGGCTAATACACTGAAAACCAACTTCTGTTGGAGTTCTTTAGACAAAGTTGTCAGCAGGCTGACCACAGGGTATTTTCATAAATCATTGCCTGCTCACCTGAACTCTCACTGAATAAGACTGTGTTATTAATAGTGGCACCAATGTATTTTGTCTAGTGTAATTTTTAATTTAAAACATAAATATATTTCAAAAATATCTATGTCTTTTTTAAAGAGATTTTTTCCTTTGGTATCAGTGGAGTCACAGGACTCACAAAGAGCAATTTTCCTCCTGTCACAGTGAGACTTTGCCAGCCCTCTGGAGATGCTCCTCTCTTGTTTTCACCTTGCACATATAGTGGTGTGCAGTCGTGCCCAAGCTAGATCCACATAATATTCTCAGCAGGATAAAAAGGTTTCAAGCTACTTTGGGCAGGTTGCTTCCACCTTCTCACCTAGATCAGCTAGAGTCTTCTGATGTAAGTGTAATATGTGCACAGCAACCTATAGACCAGTTAAACTTATAATGCAGTCAGAGTAGTTGAGATATGACCCTTATGATTGTGTCATTTTAAGTAAGTCTTGTGGTTGACTTAGGATACAAAAAACTTAGTGAAATACTGATCTCAGTGATCTTCAGCGTAGCAAATATTTCATCTCTTGCAGCTACTAATTGCTAAAGAGCACATTTTGCTACTGTTGTTTGTAACATATCTTTTTTTCTAATGCATTACGTTTCCAGGGGAAATGACCTATAAGCACTGCACAAACAGATAATCCAATTACAATACAAATACTTTCAGTATACATATAACACCCTCCCAAAACCTCTTTACTTGGAAAGCACTTCTGGAAGCAGCATTAATTTGTCTAAGGATATCTCAGCTCTTTGTTCTGTGTGTCAGATTCACAGCTGGAAATCATTGCATTACAGAAAGTAACCACTGTTTTCACTCATTTGAAAACAAACATTGCTGAAGTATTCACCTGAGGTCATTCAGAATTTCACTTCTCCAAAGGCAGTTTTATCACTCCATGTTCATCTCTGATTCATTGGAAAAGGTGTCCAACAACCATTTAAAATCCTTCAGAAACACATTAACTTTTGAATGCTCCAACAAGATAAAATTCAATGAAATGAAAAGGGTAGTAAATTCAATGTAAGTGGAAAATGGATTTGAGAGCAGTTCAATATGTCTATTTAGAAAACAAGATTTTATTACAGCATAACACCTGTAGAGTAGAATTTCCAACATCAGAGACATCACCCATTACAAAGAAGCTTGGCGGGTGGGTTTGGTGACATACACAGGCTGCTCCTCCATATTGCAGAGAAGCCTATGTACAAATACCTGCTTAATACAAATAGGAACTATTACAATTTAAGCAAATTAACTTTCCTGGTCCTTATGATGACACTAGGACTGCACTCTTCAAAGCTGCTTTCAGCTGAGGTCAAGAATATCAAGTAGAGTTGCACGCAGCCCCCATATGACCTGGGATTGGGGAAATGGTCCTCCTTTCTACATGGGTCCTGTGGTGGTGCTGAGGCATGCTCAGTGTCACTGCACTGTCCTCTCCGGTGAGGAATGAGGCAACTGCAAAGGCACACAGTCACAGGCAATAGACCCCCCCCCAAGCAGTGCACCCCTTATTCATAGAAATACGTCTTAGGCTCCATTTTCTCCCGTTTCCTGCTCCCCTGCTGAGCCCTGTCATCATTCAGTCTTTCTTACACCTTACGGGTGTACGTAGGCCAGCATCGGGACTGGCAAGAGGATGGAGGAGTTAATGGGAGAAGGTTGCTAACACACTTCCTTCCTCGTTCCTCCTGTTTCCTCATACTTTGACAGATCTCCCTCGCAGTGGGGCAAAGCAGAGCAGTAATTGCATTACTCCCTTGTTTTTCACAGTGCCATGAGGTGTTTTACCCAGTGACTGTAAAAAACATTGTTTCTCAGCTTTTTAAGTCAAATGCACTAGGGAGGGTATCTAATCTGATGTCACTAATGTGACATAGAGAAACGTTCCTTGAAAAGATATGTCAATAGACTTAACAGCTAAGAAACTCGTTATAAGCAACTAAGTGGAACAAGGCAAACGGAAAGCTAAAACATCTTTTCTTTGCCAGGAGTTCTTCAGTAATAAAATATTTACTTTGTCCAAACACGTTTGAAAAATGCTGTTTTTTAGAATCCAAGGACTTGCTGAACATTTTCATAAACAGGTTATGAAATTGGCCTAAAGAGATCCAGCTAGTTTGTTTAAAAAGAAAACTGCTGTCCCAGATGGGAAAAAGATTTTGATCTTAATCATTTGGACTCTAGGAAAAGCAAGTGGAATTTCACATGCAAGAGAATTCGGGTACCAACTGTATTTTACCTGCAGTTGTTAGGTCAACTTCAGGACGATTTTGTCAATTTATCCATTCATTATACAACCCCCAAATTAAGGGTTGCCCTGGTGAGTATTAGAACTAACAACAAACTCAGTGCCCTTTTATTCACAGATTGTCTGGTAGGAATATCAAGCTTAGCCAAGAGGTATCTCAGTCAGCTATGATGCTCTATTAGAAAATTAAGCCTGCGTAGTGAACTGCAAAGGAATATATTCTGTACAGTATAACTGAAAGGTGTGCTTGTATCCAAGAAGGATGAATATAATGCAAGTTTAGACTCATTTAGGTGAGTTTATGCAGTAAATCATTATTCCAATACCCTTGTCCAGAAGAACAGTGTTCCTACTGTGACTTTAAATATGTGTTGTCAATTAATTCATTGACAGACTAACTCTTTAATGTCAAAAGTTCAATATTAAAATACAAGTGATTTTAGTCTTTAGTCATATGTCCCGTACTTTGTGTGTGATTTTTCCTCAGGGTATAAACTTTACAGGCCAAGAACTGGCTTTGTGTAAGCGAAATAATTTGATAGCTACCAGAAATAAAAGAAGGAGTGGTAATGATGTTCTACTCTTCAGGAAAGGTTGTTTTGACACTGTTTCCTATGGGTTCTGGCTTCCATTAAACATGGCTACACTGTTAGCTACTGCTTGTGGAAAAAAATGTACCCTATTCTCAGACAATCACATTTAGTGTCACAAAATTATTTTCTCACTATGCACAAAAATGGATCTAAGCAATTACAAGGACTGAACTACATTATTTTCATTTCTTCATAAATGTAACTGCATTCCAAAGTTAGAAATTTCCATTTTCTATGGAGAACTTCACGCTCCTTCAGACAGTTAAGAGTTCACTCCTTACAGGCTGTGGCTAGCAGCCCTTTTCTTGAACTTTCTTAGGATTAAATAATTCTTGCAAAATTTTACAAAAGTGAGTTTTGATGGCAACTTTACTTGCTGTAATTGTCACTGTGTGGTTGGGTTCCTTTGAGTTTCAGAGATATTTGGGCCTATTAAAACTGCCTAACTCTGATGATTGTTATTTGGGATAGTACTGAAGCAGCAAAGAAATACTGAGGTCACAGTGAATATCATGTGAAGAATACCGCATGCTAAAATTAATACTTTGCTCCTCTTGCATAGCAGGAATCACACTTGCAAACTTCAGTTGGCAAATACTGCTTCAAAAATTGGAATCATAGAACAATCTAGCTTGGAGGGGGCATTTGGGTGGCACTTAGTGCAGCCTGCTCCTCAGAGCAGGTCTAACTGCAAAGTTAAATTGGATTGCCGAGGGACTTATTGTGTAAAATCTCAAAGGATCTAGATCCGCAGCCATTCTGCAAAACTAGTTCCAGTGCTTAACTCTTCTCATCATGAAGAATTTAATTTCCTTCGCTTTGTAGCAGCACAAAGACAAATGGCAAAATCTGCTGTTGAGGTAGAGGATTTTTACATCACATATATGAACTGGCAACAGTGAGATCAACACCGTGTAAGACACTCTCAGAGACACCGGTACTGGCAAAGAAACACCTTGTAGCTTTCATTCTACATTTTGGATGTGAGGTCATCCATGAGGTTTATGGGGTAAGCCAACACAGAATGCTGTTTGGGGAAGATTTCTAAGACAGAGAAATTGAGTCAAAAGGCATCTTAAAGACTTTTGTAAAACACATTCACCCATATTCACTTCTGCACTGCTTCCAGAGCTGAAGTTGACAGAAGGCCGTAAAAGTAGGTGTTTACTGTATCAGCTGAAGAAGTTTCTGCAGTTGAGGCCAAGTGGTGGTAGATGCAATGACCACATGAACAGAGAAAGCTTTCATGTACAGGTAAATAGTTACGCCTCCAGTCACCTGGCTGGCAAACAGAGGTGAGAGTTTTGGCAGGCATAGCAGAGGAAACTGTTGCCACAGGAACACAAAGTGCACCTTCCTTTGATTTCAACGCAGTTCTTCATATTCATCAGAAATATGATGGTGAGTAATGACTCTGGTAAATCATCTTTGATGTTGGATCAAGCTGCTATGCACTTATTCTTCTTGTGAAGTGCAGAAAGTCAAGGTGCTGACATTATTTTCTTTCAGTTGGAAGGTGTTTGTTCCCTTGAGGATACCTTCAAACAGGAAATGAAGGGAGCCTTTCATCTCTATGACTGCATATCATCTCAAAAGCCTGTTCTTAGAGCTGCCCAGGAGCTATAAGAAAAGTCAAATGATTCAAATTTGCTGTACACACAAAAATGTGCATCTTTTTGAAGGGTTTGTTTCTGAAGTGCAGTCAAGTTTCTACACATGAGGTAAAAAGGGTTTAGGGAATTAAGTCTCCACAAAATCCCACTGACTGAAAGCTTTTCAAAGTGACGTCATGCATGCAATTGCAGCCTTGGTGCTTACAGGCTCAGGGAAGGTCTCTCCAGCACCCTTAATTGGAGGTTATGCTAGGATACAGCTACGAACATCCAGCTTCATCCAGACGCTTCCCAAATCCCAAGACCTAAATTCATAGAATCATAGAATAGTTTGGCTTGGAAGGGACCTTAAAGATCATCTAGTTACAACCCCCCTGCCATGGTCAGGGACATCCCACTGGATCAGGCTGCCCAAGGCCCCATCCAACCTGGCCTTGAACACCTCCAGGGATGGGACATCCACAACCTCCCTGGGAAACCTGTGCCAGTGCCTCACCACTCTCACAATGAAGAAATTCTTCCTGACGTCCAGCCTAAATCTGCCCCTCTCTAGTTTATACCCATTCCCGCTCATCCTATCCCTATAAGCCTTTATGAATAGCCCCTCCTCAGCTTTTCTGTAGGCCCCCTTTGGGTACTGGAAGGTTGCCATAAGATCTCCTCTGAACTTTCTCTTCTCCAGGCTGAACAATCCCAACTCTCTGAGCCTGGCCTTGTAGGGAAGGGGCTCCAGCCCTCCAATCATTTTTGTAGCCCTCCTCTGGACCTATTCCAACACCTCCATATCCTTCTTATGTTGAGGATTCCAGAACTGGACACAGTATCCCAGATGAGGTCTCACAAGAGAGGAATAGAGTGGCAGAATCCCCTCGACTTGCTGGCCACACTTCTTTTGATGTTGCCCAGGATACAGTTGGTCTTCTGGGCTGCGAGTGCATATTGCCGGCTCATGCCAAGCTTCTCATTAACCAGTATTCCCAAGTCCTTCTCTGCAGGGCTGTTCTCAAGCATGTCATCCCCCATCCTGTACTGAAAACTGGGATTGCTCTGACCCAGGTGTAGGACCTTACACTTAGCTTCACTGTCCACCCATCAAATCCATATCTCTCCAATTCAGAAAGAAGGATGTTGTGGCAGACTGTGTCGAAGGATTTACAGAAGTCTACACAGATCACATCCATCGGTTTACCCGTGTTCACTGCTGTGGTTACCCCATCATGGAAAGCCACCAAGTTGGTCAGACAGGACTTGCCCCGGGTGAAGCCATACTGGCTGCCATTAATCACCTCCCTGCCCTCCATGTGTTTTAACATAGCTTCTTGGAGGATCTGTTCCATGATCTTCCCAGGCACAGAGTTGAGGCTGACAGGTCGGTAGTTCCCAGGGTTCTTTTCTACCCTTTTTAAAAATTGGCACAATGTTACCCTTCTTCCAGTCACCAGGGACTTCTCCTGGCTGCCAGGACTTTTCAAATATCATGGAGAGTGGTTTGGCAACCACATCTGCCAATTCCCTCAGGACTCTGGGACGCATCTCATCAGGTCCCATGGATCCTCAGGTGTTCTCGAAACTGATCTTCTTCTATTGTCCTGGGCTTTATAATTGTTTTGTCCTGCTTGCATGTGATGATGTGACAGGATCCCTGCTGAGGCTGTGCCTTTTTTGGTGATCACAAAGCTGTACAACAGTTCTAAAATGGATAAGCATGCTCACCGTCACTTCTCAGCTTAATATGCAAACTCACCTGTAAAAGAAATAGAGTTGTAATTCTTCCCTACAGATATTGTCTGTTGTAATCCTGCACATCTCAATTTACCACATCCAGGGTGGAGTAACTCAAAAAAATACTTAAGAAAAATTTGAGGTCCTAGTATATTGAGACAAAGTACCAGTAGGGTAAATCAGTGTGCCACCTTTATAAGGCTAATATGAAACATGAAGATTGCAGTGGGCTATTAACGATGCTGGCAACTCCCTAAATAGTTCAAGAATTTTAGCCACTGTTTGTAAAAGCATCCCTCTTGCTTGAATCTGTGCAGGCATCTGTTCTTGATTACTGAGAGCTGCTAAATCTTTGTGTTTTACTCATTCTGTCAAGTATATATATAGGATTTCAAGTTTAAATAAAATCTGTCTCTCAGGTTCAGTTTGGATGAACTCTGTTATTTGAAGACAGTTATCATAGAATCAGAATCATAGAATCGCCAGGTTGGGAAATACCTCTTGAATCATCAAGTCCAACCATTCCTATCAACCACCAAACCATGCCCTGAGCACCTCATCTACCCGTCTTTTAAATACCTCCAGGGACGGTGACTCCACCACCTCCCTGGGCAGACTCTGCCAGTGCACAATGACCCTTTCTGTGAAAAACTTTTCCTGACGTCAAGCCTGAACCTCCCCTGGCGCAGCTTGAGGCCATTCCCCCTTGTCCTGTCCCCTGTCACTTGGGAGAAGAGCCCAGCTCCCTCCTCTCTACAACCTCCTTTCAGGTAGTTGTAGAGAGCAATAGGGACTCCCCTCAGCCTCTTCTCCTGAAGGAGAAACAACCCTAGTTCCCTCAACCACTCCTCCTAAGACTTTTTCCCCAGCCCCTTCACCAGCTTCATTGCTTTTCTGAGTTAAACCACTCTGTGCAAGCTTTTCTTAGCCAATTTAATATCAAAGTTATTCTGTTATTTATCAAACTTTCTCAGTTGTCGTTTACAGGAAAAACACAGACGTGTTCAATGACAGAGTGGCTAGCTTTTATCCCACTGTGATCTCCTCTTCTATTTTGTACCTGAGACAAAACTGGATCTTTTCAGGTCCATCTCTTTTTCTCTGTTTCATATGTGAAAAAAAACCTTTAAACTGAAGAACCAAGATGGTGTGTTTTATTGTTTTGTTGCTGGATTTTATTTAACTAAACCTAATATCATAGAAATATTTTCAGGTGCTCAGTGCAAATTTCTAACTCCAGATTTTCCAGAAAGGTGAGCTTTCATTTTGGTAGACTTGGAAAAAAATATACGGATCATACTAAATTACTTGAAAAGTCCAGTGTTATACTGGAATTTGTACTTCTTTTTTTTGATGTATTGCACATTAAAAACATCCAGGCCATCTGAAATTTCACTTTTCATTGAAATATTTTATACTGTTCTGCACTTCAATATTGCTGTGCAAGATAAGAGGGTCATTTTAACTTGTATTTTATCCATGCTCTCAGATAGGGTTTCTGTGACTTTCATTTATGGTATAACAAAATTACCTAATAGCATTTTTTCCTCTCTGTTTCTTTTGTTTTATAGTGTCATTCTCCTCAGTAATGCCCCTCTCTTTATTCTGGTTCCTCTCAAGTCCATACCTGCATTTTCTCCCAAATGAGAATCTGGTAAAAAAGGGACCTACCTTGTAGGACCTTCAGAGCTGCTTGTTCACTCACAGGTAGAAGTGGAGATGCTCTAGTTCTCCATCTTTGCTCCACGGTTTTTGCCTCACCACTGCAGGAGCTCAATGCCGTTGGATCCTTTTTGCATTGTCACGGGCCAGTACAGGATGTATACTACCTTGCAGCACTGCATAAGTAACAACTAATTCAGTGACTGATGCATGATTATTTGCTGGAGAAAACTTTCTTTTGGTTCATTTAACAAGTAAAAGGTTATTGTTAGAATGTGTGAGGGTGGTTTTTATTTTTTTACAGTTTTCTTTTCATTTTTTAAGGTGCTTTTTTTTCCTTTTTTTTTTCACAGAACAGTTATTAGGTTTTATATCTTAACTATAGAGCTTATAAACAGGAAACAGCTGGCTGGAGCTCCCAAGTCCTCCCTCTCAGTTAAATAACTTTCTTATGCTACTTACGGATATTTAACTGTCCCTTGCCATTTTGTTTTCTAGGTGATTTTCTTTCTATGTTAACAAAAAATTAGAGCGCTGCACTTTGGAAGAAGAAAGTTTTCTGTTCCTCCAGATAGGATAAAGGGAAAGTAGGTAGTTCTAACAACTAAATTTACTTACATCCCAACTGTATTATTTTTAGTGTTTTACTGTATCACCAGGGTTTTTATTTGCTCTGTTTTCAGAAGATCATTATTGGCAAGAAATAGAATGGTGGTGAGAAAAGAAGATTGTAGGGAGTGACAAGCTGATCCTACTGTCAAGAATGTGACAATTTGGTTGGGTAAGTAAATCAGGTGTAACTAGAAGATAAAAATGACATTGTTGCACCATTTTAATTGGAGTCCGTAAATCAGAGACTGATCCTGTGAGATGAGACTGGAGAAGCAGATTTACCCAGTAAAGGCTTTTGTGACTCCATTTTCCCAGGTGTTTATGACAAAGAGGTAAGTAGCATTCGAAAATGAGAGGTGTTGACTTTTGATTTATTTATAAAATTTGAGTTAGTGGCAAAATCTAGATGGGCTTTAGGTTTTCAAGATCTCTGTTTTCTTTATTTGGAAAATTTTCTCCAGGTATTTTAAAGAACATCGTCAGAGTTGTTGTTTAACATTACACAAGAAGACTATACCAGTGTCATACTAGTATTAATTCTTCACCATTTGATTAACTTTTAATGTAAATAATACTAGTGACTCTTGTGAAGTTTTCTTTTACAGATCTGTGCACATGCAAAAGTGATGACAGGATTTTGGTCTAAGATTATAAATAATCTGTCGATAAACTGAGCATAGCTCTCATTGCAGTTAGGCCTACATTACTGATTAATGCTTCTGGTCAGTATTGTAATAAAAGACATAGTAAACTTATCTGGTTTCATATGTTACAATTTCTCTCACTCACCTGAGGTAGTACCCTTGTGTTTCAATATACAATAAAGAAAAACCTTCTTGAGTTCTGCTGGAATGGTGGTAGAAGAACTTGTCATGTCCTGTCAGATGTCGATGACGTGAACAGAAGTATTTCTCTTGGTCTCAATTGCTACAAAAAAGCACAGAGAAGCTTCCAGCTGTAAAGCAGATTAATGCTGATATTGGTGCTTTGCTGCTGTTGGCACCCTTACAGCTGTGTGTTTCAGCAGACCACGTCATCTATGGATAATTGTGGATAATTCATGAGAGATACTCCGGCTTCCCCATATGTGTTTGTCTCACTATAGTGGCTTTCCCTCCCATGTCAACTAGGCTTACAAACATTTTTAAGGTGTATTGAGTGTCACTGTTTATGGCCTAGTCTTCATGCTGCAATGTAGATTTCACTCCAGTCAAGGAATTTAATCTTCATGGAACATATTGCAAGAATCTGCACATCACACTAATTGTCAAATCTCTTTGCTTTTGGTCTTCATTGATTCCTAGACACATTACAATCTCTAGTAGTACATTTTATCATTATTGCAAGTAGCTTTTAGAAAACATTAGCTCCCTGTATACTTTCATTATTATTTCTATTTTATTAATCACTTCTCTTTGTTACCTCTTATCTTTTCTACTCAAGGAAGAACATTTCAGGAATTATAATTGCTTCCTGTCTTCTTATTATCATTATGAAAACCTATAAGAAGATTGTTTTGTGTTATATGATATATTATTGAAGGGCACTTGGCCCAAAATCAGGCTGTTTGGTTAGAATAAGTGCAATTCATATTACATTGTGTTAATTTGATCTTCTACATCCCAACAGAGATTATGCCAATCTTTCCTAGAAGCATCCAGTTTCAGTCGTAAAGCAGGTCTGAGAGATATTTGTTTGCTCTACTAGTTAGACAATGCTGAACTCCTACAGTTAAAGAAAGAAAAGAAAGAAGATAATTTATATCTGCCTATAGTCTTTACAAATTAATCAGATGATGGATTTTATTGTGCTATGATTCTTCTACTTTAGATTAGAGAGGAGGACTGGAGGTAAAAAGGTGAGCTGTACTGAACTCAGACTTAATCTTCCAGATGCTATTCAGCAGTTATCAACAGGTCAAAGTTTGGCTCTGTCCCTATTTGTTCATTGTAGTCAATATTGAAATTCAGACATATATCTCCATACTAAACAGTTTTCTATTTGGCAAGCACTGATACCTCATTCTTCCATTTGATTTTTCCCTGAAATCATTGCCGAGGCTATGGAAGGCAGTACAGTTTAGCGAGGGGGGAAATCAGGACCACAAGTGTAGGCAACAGGGCTGCTGCTTGACCTTCTTGCCCTTTGTCTAGTCTGCATCTTTCTGCTGTATGCACAAAGGGCTCTGGTCTGGTTTGGCCTCTGGCTAATATCTAATGCAAACATCATTAACTATTAGTTGGCTGGTAGAACCTAATTCTGTTCATGGATTTTTCGGCAAATTCAATTCTGGAACAAAAAGTGAAATCCTTCAATTGTATATTTACTAATAGAATCGGCGCCAAATACCTGTCCCTAGCTAGCATGTGTCAAGTTTTCAATCCTGTTCTCTCTCACTCCTAGTTGGAAATGCCTACAGGAGCTCTGACTTCTTAAACCTTTCTATGAAAATATTTCTTGCAACTGATATGGCTCTTCAAAACAAATTTCACTCTAGTTAAAACGCATGTGAGGCGAAGATACACTTAGATGAAAATGTTGTGTCTCTGGCTTCATTTGTTAGTTCCCTGCAAATGAAGACCAGGGCATTTACTAGACTAGGAGAATTATATTATCGTTGGCTTTTCACTGTCTTTGTTCTTAGAACTGGTCCTTAAAGGAGGTTATATTAGTATTGGTAATTACCTTGGTAATGCAACTCTACCACTAATGAAGAACTGGGTAAAGCAACATTTCCCAACTCCTCCTGATTTCACCATTTGTAATTTTTCCATGTTTATTTTTTCCAGAAATTTTCTGTCTGAGAACTGTCATTCAGAGCTGAGAGAAATGAATAAGAAGGTAATGTCAAACTTTTTAAAACAGTGCTTGAATCCTTCAGTTTGAACCTCTATTACAGGTACTGATCTTTTTATAGTTGTACAACTTGTAATCTGGTTTATTCTCTTAGGTATTTTAGTGCTTCATTATGTCATATGCTTTATGTCCTCAGAAGAGAGTCCATAATTTAGGAAGTTTAGTACATAGAGTAGTTTTTTACTGATGACTTTGTACATTTATCAAGATATGAGAATAATTTCAGATAACCTAGTAATATGATATCCATGAACATGAAAAGAATAGTTCTATTTCAAATAATTATGAATGAGAGGAAGGAACAGTAAAGGCTGCTGATGGCCCTGAAACTGGTGAAAAGAAAGGACTATCAAAATTATTTTTTTCTCTTAAAAGAATCCGTCATTAATTTTTGCACAATTTTACCAGACTGACACTGACACTGAAATTACTAATGTTAATGATGTAGAGAATGTAAGTAATTATCCTGGACCAGTTTAGTGCATCGACCTTTGTCTTATCCTTGTAATCAGATCTCACTTGAAGAAATATGTTTAATTAAGAATGTAAATGGCATGATGCTATGTAGTGTGAAGGGAACCGTGGCAACAGTAACAACAGCACTTACTGCCAAGCTGTAATCGAAACAGATATTTTACCTTGCAGTGAGTGGTGAGCAGGTCTTTAAAACTATGCAGTTAAATCATGGAGGCATGCACTAATATTATGGTAATATGATAAGTGCATTTTGTACACATCTTTTTTTCACGTTACTGCCTTGGACCAGAACTTCCTGTTGCCTTCAGTGAATATCTGGAATACTTTAGGGATGGATGGCCTGATGGGCAGCAACTAGTTTGATTTGAGTCACTTCCTTTACTCAGACAGGCTTCCCACTAATTTCAGATTCCAGTCTACATACTGAGAAAACCCTTCTTTGTGCAGTACAACTATTGTTATTGATTTTGCTATTATTATTATTACTACTACTACTATTGTACTAAATTAAAACTAGTCATGGTTATTCCTGACATTATGCAAAAATATATGCTTTTCAATCCATTTCCGCCTATATGCTTTCTATATCTATCTTAAAACTCCTTGCTTTTATCTCCTTCACTAAGCACAATGTCTAGTGCCTGCCAAAATCTGCATAAAACAGTACCAACATAGGATAAAACCTTTTGAGCAGACAGGCCTACAGCAGTGCTTTTTCAGTTGGAGGGTGTTCAGACACTTTGAAGCAGGCACCTGTATAAAAGTAGAAGCACTCTTCAAATGCTTTACACAGCTGCTTATTTTGAAGTGTCTGAATTTCTTCTAAATGAAACCAATGCAAAGTCCTGCATAGCCTCAGTGTCTCATTTCAGCCAATCTCAGTTTCTATATAGCATAAAGACAGGCAGTAGAATTGTTACATTTTTGTTTGTCTTTTGCTGATATTTTTTACACTTGTGAGAGGATAGCAAATGATAAGAATGGCATTCTGTTTATAGAGGGAAATCTCTATCGAGTAGGAAGACTATATCATTTCCTAGCTATGGTCAGACTTTCATTCCAAACACTTCTGGCTTGTTTACTCCACACTCAGATCCCCTCAAAACAAGCTCTGAAGGCATTGATCTCCACTGACCCAAGACATTTTCCAGGCACTCACAGTTCCACTTCTGTGCAAATTCTCAATGACTCCAATCTGACCAATGTACCAGCTTCTTAAGTGGAACTCATAACCCAGAGGGGTTAATTCTACTCACCATTTTAAGTACATAATAAAGGTATAATTCAGAGGCTCAAAGCTGAAGTTCCACTTGCAGTCAATGGAGAGAAATTCATGCCAGTGAAGGTCAATCTACAACACTTAAATACAAAGGCCAGAACCAGACGGTATGAATATCTCCATAAGTATTACTTATCTGATTTTTAAAATGACACATCTGAACTGAAATGGCTTGGGAATGCTACACAATAAAGGTACTACTTTTCCAAATAAATCCAAATGTTTCCATTGCTTTTAATAGTCAGAGTATGCCTTACTTTTCCTACAGCATTCCAGTGGTTGCTATAGAAAGTTGCCTGCAAAGTGGTAGACGTGGTTTAAATTATATTTAGGAGGTCAAATCTCCATTTCACAGGCCTGGGAATACCTTAGTAACCAGGTACTCTCTACATGCCATCACTGAACCACTGTGGAAAAACATAGGAGAGGCTGACTCGAGAGTGAGTGAAATCTTTTAAGATAACTAAACAATGTGACAGGTAAGTTTGGAGTTCCATATACTGACTTAAGCCATAAATTAATCTACGTAATTGTTAAAAGTTCAGATTGTAGACATAAGCAAAACAAGGATAAATTATGCAAGAAAGCTCCCAATGCGGATTGCATCGCATTTCCTGGGCCTTCTGAATGTCAGCTTTCTAATGTGAAATCTCTTTTTACTGAAGTAGATAACACTGTAACCCAAACAAAACTTCCTTCCATATTGCCATTATTAGAATCCTACGTTTATCATTAACTTGCTGTACCTCATCACGCAACAACTGTATTTTCTGTTTACTGATTACCTTAGTCTACTGTTGGATTTTTTAGACTGAATATATTTCTTAAACTTGTGTGAAATAATTCTCAGGTTTCTTCAGAGAATGATTCTCATATTGCAGATCATGCACAACTCTGACTGCATTTCTTACTTTAAAAACCCACAATTTTACTCTATTCAGGAATTGGATGTGTAACCAAAATATTGAAAAAGCTATCTGTAACAATATTCATGAAACATTCTGAAAAATGGAAGTTAATAATTCCACGTAAATGTACTGCAATATTTCAAAATGCCTGAAAGGTATTTCTGTGTTTCACCTCAGAAAATAGTTCCAGTTGGTTCTTATTTTTCCTGATCCAGGAGTCTCTAAGACATCTCTAAATATCTTTAGGATGTTTAATTCATCTGCTGGATTGCAGTGAATATAGGCAAGCAATAGAAGCACAAAAAACATAGCTTGATTTTTGCTTTTTATGTATTCTTTTGATTTTATTATAATGTGTCAGAGTATTGCCCTCAAAGGAGTATTATGATATTCAGAGAGATATCTGGGTACTGACTCAGATTTGATTCTTATAACAAGTAATCATCATTTTAATAAGCGTATTTATATTACAATCAGTTTATCATCTCAGAAATCAATGAAGGAACTTACAAAAGAAGCTAAAGCAATTTGTTGCTGCCCATTGCCCTACTATATTTTCAAGCAATTAAAGCAAATAAAAGATTTCCGTGAGTGGCAGTGGGACTTTCTACCGTATAAAAGAATTATCTACATCTTATTAAACTGTGTTGAAGAAGTTAGTCAATGTCTTACAATCAAAATTTAGAAAAATATGTAGTTTTCATAGTGATTAAAGGCCAGTTACTTTTCTAGAACTGTTTCTGGAGGGACAAGAGGTTACTTAATGGAATGATTTATTTTATTTCTATCTCTTTGAAGTTATACTAGATGGGTAACATTATCATCTCTGCTGCTCCCTAGCTACTTATTCCCCAAACTTCAGAGGGAAAACCTACTCCCTTCAGGATTTTACTGACCTGAATTTTCTGCAGGAGATTGGAAGGATTGCAAGGTTAAGAAATAAAATGGAGTTATGATTTAAGTGGCTGAACATCAGGGTGGCAGAGACTGCTCTAGCATAGCAGTACTGAGAGCTCTGTGTCACCCTGATGCTCTGTACTTACTGGTGAGCAACCTCGGCCAGCCTGCTGTTGTCTGCCAGTTGGGGCTTAGAGTGAAGGGAACATCACTGTGTCCAAACGTGGCTCTGAGAGATGAAGCAGCTTGTTTGAAATGTGCATTTTCATAAATTCCTACATGCATCTTTGTATTCATCATTTTTGTGGCTATCCCCAAAATCTTTAAAACCACACTCATGGCAAGGCTGATAATCCTCTTTTCTCAGCGTGGATGCAGAACAGATGCTGCATTTCCTGCAGCATAATGGAGACATCTGGAAAGACTGCTGACACTATGATTAATCCCACTTAATTAATTCAATTTTAATACAGGTACTGGATCCATCCGATGAGTCCAGTCAGTTGAAGTAAGCAATGTTTTAATCAAATGCAATCTGAAAACACAGGCAGTATTCAGAAAAGTCAAGCAAGCTGATCAGATCTAAGCCACTAAGCTAAAATACATGTTCATAACAAGACACGTTTTAGCTCTGAGTTCTAAATACACAGTTATCAGCTTCAGGCTCACTGTTGTCTGTAGGTCACCCTCCTGTGTGCCTTTCATAAGGAATTTAAAAACCTTGAGCACAAAAAGAGAAAAGTTTTTCTTGATTTCTGGAAAGCATGGAGTTTTGAACAACCTCTACCTTAAACTGTGTTCTCAGCATTTCAAATATGCCTTCCATGAGACTGAAACTAAGCCGTTGTGCACAGTGACTAGGTTATGCAGGAGCACCCCCTGCATAAAGCAAAAGTGAAATCATTTCCTCCTCATCATTCTTGCAGGTTATTTTGGCAGATTCATTGTATTACTTTGAATTGGCTTGTTTCACAGAATTGTTTTGGTTTTCCTGCAGACCGAGTTAGAGTGTGTATACGTGTGCTTTGGGGCAGAAGGGAGAAGAGAAAACGTGTTTTGCTATTCATGTTCATTGCACACAAAGACATGATAGCCATTGGACAGAGTGCGACAGAAAATAGTCTGGGTGTGGTTCTATTCCCAGAGACCAAAGCCAATAAATCTACCCTGATGTGGGGAAGTTCCCAGTCTTCTTTTCTCAGACACTGGTGTCTTAGAAGGTTACTGCAATTGGCTATATCTACAGTAGCAAATTAAATACAACCAGGGCAGGTATTTAAGGCCCAGGTAGTGTCCTGTAATCATTGTTTAGTTGTTAACATGAAACATAGCATAGTTTTGACATGCACCAGCTATAGTGCTTACAAGCACCCAGGCACAGTTCCAAGGTTAGCAAAGATCAGAGACGGTTCCCACTGAACACACAGTTCAGTGTGCAGACACTGTGTAGACACAGTTGCTCTTTTAGGGAAAGAGAATTTGATTGTATTGTCATAAAATCAGACATAGTTTGCTGCCAGTCTGGAGAAAAACTTCTGAGCTATTTTAATTAACTATTGGAATAAAGTAAACATAGCCCTCTTGGCAGTCTGCTAGCTTGGCACTAAAGACATCCGGGTTCAGATCTGTGCTGTACCATAAACTGCTAAGTTCTCAAACTTATTTAAGATTACTAATTTCCAAAAAAAAAAGAATTAGATACTTATTGCATTTGCAGATCTCCACATATGCACCACATATGTGCAGAATTGTGATTTACTACGTCAACTAGTAGAGACATTAGCAAGCGCAAGGTACGGAAATCCTATGGTCATGGCACCATACTACTTCAAAAAGTAGAAGGGGAGTTCAAGGAGAATACTATCTGTTCTTTAGCCTTCTTTTCCCTCTCCTCATGTTCTAACCTGATTATCTGCCTACTTCTTTGTGAATCATAAAGCATAGACTTCTGAAGATGCAAGACAGACAGTTTTGCAATGCAGCATGAAAATGCATAGAACACTAATCTTGTTTAAAAAGAGATAGCATTATAATCCCTGATTTCCAAATGAGGAGGTGTGAACTCATGTCCTTCTGTACTAACCTCTGGAAAGTAAACAGCTTAAATTAAGCTAATCTGGAGTAGAAGTTACTTCGGTATCTTCATGTGAATGTGTCTTTGGCAGCTCAGCACTAGACAGATATTGAACTAGTAAATGCCAAGAAGCAGAAGCAGTCCTTGCCTGTATTTCACATAATAACATTTTTTTTTGTTTTAAAAATTGACACAGATAAGTAAGAAAAAAATTGCTGGTAGCATTTCTTTTACCTGTTCATTTTGTATTCATGACACTCAGTATTACCTCATTTCTCAAGTAGAAGGCATACGACTTCACATTCCAAATTGTGTACTTGATATCACAGAAAAGTGAAATTTAAACAGAAAACAAATCTCCTTATAATGCTTAGGTGTAGTCACTATATGCTAACATACGTTCCTGATTTTGGGATGGTGTATGATTAAAATAGTATCTAGAAATTGAGTGAAAATAAAATACAACTTCACGGCAGTTTTCCATTGAGAACTGAAATTTGTATTTGAAAATTATTATCTTGTATCCATTTAACAGATCTATGTAGAAGTGCAATGAAAATGCTTGTAATGGGAATGTCAAACCTTATGGCCCTACCTCCTAAATGAAGTTAAGACTGACTCTTAATTAAGAGCTACTGGAAATGTAGCAGTTGTTATTACCAGATGCTAATGGCAGTGGTTGTTTCATTTTCCAGGTCCTAAAATATCCTTTCTCTTTTTTGACTTAGCTATGGTGCTTCTGCGAGAACTACATGATAATGCCAGTAACAACCGAAGATAGTTACTGCATGCCTGGAGTGATAACATAATATGCAAAGTGAATGACTTTTTAGGAATTCTATCACTGACTTTCAAATTAGAAAAAAAATCAAAGTTCTTTATTTTAAACATAAAACCACTTTTATTCAAAAAAGTGAGGAAAGAATCAAGGAAGTTCATTTGGTGTTCTATGAAGCAAAAAAGTCAACAACATTCCATCCAAAAGTTGATATGTATTCTAAAGTACTTCCAAAACAAGTTTTGAAGTATTATGTATTATAAACAAGCACAGTTTCAAAGATTTTACACTCTCTTAGGTGCCTTTGATATCACAATTCACAAGAATCATGGTTTTTATAATTTTACATGGAGATTTAACTTCAAAATTTAGTATTTGCTTATTTTTATTTACACAGATCTTACACACAAGATCAACCTTATTTTGTCAGTATACTCTCCTTGAAAATTCATTGTTAATGTAGAGAAAAGGGATGCATCAAAGTCTGTCCTTCTCTGGACTGCGATTCCAAAGCATCTACTACTTAATTTCATAATCTATCTGACATTTGTTTCTGGGTATAACATGCCCACAACGTTTTCTGGCCTTCACAGCATCTATCTCTTTCCAGTCTAAAATTTCCTAATGATTCCTGTTTCCTGATAATCTGAATAAAATCATGGCTTTTTTGTGATTTACAACTCCTAGAAGTTAAGTAATTTTCAAGGTGGAGGGTATGTGAGGGGTTGCCTTTTATAGGACACAATAGTGAGGATAATACATTTGACTGCAGATACTGTAAATGACAGAAATACAGTTACAGCTGCAAACTGTGCTTTTCCTTTGCCTACTTTTTTAAAATTTGGCAGCAGTTGAGTGGCATATACGTATGGCACAGACAGTTCTGTTGGTCCAGCCCACAAATTCTCCTGTAAATATTGTTACTCAGTAGAAAAAGTTGCCACCCAGACATCTATGAACACACATGATCACAGATACATTAACATCTCTTATCTGGGGAGTGGACACACCACACTTCCTTTCCATAGGTAATTCAGCATGCAATCTCTTGCTTGACAGTAAACCACAAACCTAATCAGGTTACTTACCAATAAGAAATAATATGTTGTTGTTTGTCCTTGAATAAACAGAGCTGCCAGTTCACAAAAAAGAGTAATCTGTTTTTATTACAGTAACGTTAGGAGAAATGTCTTTATTAGTTTACATCTTCACCGATACAGGTGTACAAAGACTCTTTATATGAACATGCATGAATTTTCTCAAGGGTGTATACGCTGCACATCATGTCTGTTCTCACTGATCTCTGAAGAGGCACGAACCAAAGCGAATATAAGTGTGCCTGTCTTTAACTCGATTATCATAATATTGGT
Organism: Cuculus canorus; assembly: GCF_017976375.1. Lineage (NCBI taxonomy): Eukaryota > Metazoa > Chordata > Aves > Cuculiformes > Cuculidae > Cuculus > Cuculus canorus. The sequence goes on along the minus strand of NC_071441.1, from coordinate 9,440,358 downwards.
ACCTTTTGTTTTCTGCTAAAGCTTCCTCATACAAAAATAATTCACAACTAAAATGAGGTCTTTCTGTTCAAGGTTTCCTCATCCTGAGTGCATGCTTAGTCTCTCCGCTCCACATTCATAAATAGCTTGAGAGCTTTCAAGCATCTGAGGTCATTGTGCTTCACACAATTGTTCTTTGTTGCACTTTGTGAAGGAGATTACATGAGGGCAAGCTGGAATTCCTGGATATCATATTTCTCACTATTGAAGGGCTATCTCCTTGAATAAAAAAAGCAATAAGGCTATCTGAAGTGACCTTGGCAGTTGTTCCCATGCTTTATGACATTATACAATTAGATATGAGTTCAAATAAAGAAGTTCTAGAAAATCATAGGGACCAATTTCAAGCCCAGTAATGTCTTTGATCCGATCAAATTTTGCTGAATGAAGGATAGATTTTCTGAAATATAGACCTAAGCATAAAATAAATTATTTGGCTAGTATTTTCCTGCATGATTTAACCCTGTCTGTTATAGTACTCCATTGTCAGCAATTGCTGAGCTGTTAATCCTTGTGGAAGCGTTAAAATTAAGCAAGTGTAATGGAAACAAGTTACTGCTCACTAGGGGTAATTCTTAGTAAGTAGAGCCAAAATGCAAATTGCAAAGAATCTCATTATTGCTAAAAGAATGTCACTAGTGCAACTACTTGATGGTAGATAGCAGATAAAGTGTTCAACCCCATATAACACAAAAATATGTCAAATTGTTTTTCTTTCCTTTCAGCTTGATGAAAACGAGTCATGCAACTGAGTGCAAGGGAAAAAAAGTCTGTCTCCTTCCTTTAAAAACCCTATGATGCCATTACTTAGTGAGAGAGGCAGGACATCTCCAAGATTCCAGACTGCTAATTTTCAGAAAATAAGATAGTGCTTAGTGGAGGGAAACAGTTGTACCATTGGAAAGGGAAAGGCATCACAGAGACTGAATCTTACCTTGCACTCCTAAGAATTCAGTAGGAAGAAGCATATGTGGCAGCCCCCACTGAAAATGTTTCAGTTGAGTCTTTGCTTCATTAGAGGTCCAAAAACCTATTCCAAAAGCCAGAGCATACCATGATTCTAATCAGTATGCAGAGTGGCCTGTGCTCTTGTGCCTAAGCTAATTTTAAACATGACCTTATTCTCTGTTTTAAATTATACTGAAGAATGTATTCACTTGAAGACAAAAATTTGTGCATCTGGGCACAGCAGGGTTAATACTTTCTTCCCTCAAATTTAACTCTGCTTAAGTAATTGAGAGATTTCTCAGTGTCCTGGAACTACAGATCTAGATCTGGCTAGCACCACTTAGCTGCTCTCAACAGAAAGGTCCTCATTCGGGCCCAAAACGATAAATCCTCACTGGATGCAGAAGTCATGGTTTGTGTTATCTATATTTCTTCCTACATTACTGTGATTCTGGTTTCACAAAGTGTGGTAAGGAGCTGTCAAGAAACTGTTGGGTTCCTGTGCATGGTCGTTCATTGACAGCCGGTGACAGCAGTTTGGATGAAGACCCTGAGAAATATACACTTCTATCCACAGTTAAAAAAAAGATGGGAAAGAAAAGTTAGTAACACTTAGATGATGGGTGGGTATTTTTGTATGTATGGAGTGCAACGGTGCAGAACTAAATCTCATAAAGACTTACGTAAAATATATTTACAGGGAAGTAGCCATGGTGTATTCATAAAGGGAACAGGATTTTTGTGTATTATATCCTCAAATATCTGCTACAAATATTCATTATTTTATATATCCATCATATCCTTAGCACTCAGCTTAGGCCCTATGGTGCCCCAAGAACCAGAAGGCACGTTCTGCTTGTCCTCATCCCACCAAGTCCCCCATGAGAAAGGAGTCAGGGCAACTCTTTAACTGTTCCCTCAGTTACCACACCTTTTCTATGATGCTAAATTACAGCTGAGAAATATGTTTTCAGCAGATTTATGATTAAAAAATAAAACCTATTAAATTAATGTAAACCTTTTTCCCAAGTGTGACAGTTTTGTTTCGAGAAGACAGACTACAATGACAAGAACCATAATTTCAAATTTCAGAAAAGTTTCTGTTTTGGTTGTGTTTTGAAGCAACTACTTTGCTTTTTGTGAGATAAAGTGCAAATATTTAAAAAGATGAATTTGTCAAAATGCATTATTCAAACTAACTAGAAACTGTCAGGGTTTTGTTTATTTGGGGAATTTAGGGTGGAGTACAAACATCTGGAAACTTTTCTAAAAGAAAAATAAAATGTTTTAGTTAAATAATTTGCCTCAAGCACTTTATTTGACAAGTGCTTGAAAAGTTACTAATTTCAGGCTGCAGTTAAGAGGAAGGAGAGGTACAAAAATAGCCTTTTTTAATGAAGATCTCTTTCTTTATGGTCACTAATGTATAAAAGATTTAGATGGATTTGCTGCATTTCATGAGATTACTGATAGCTCTAGTGTTTTCGTAGTGTGTCTGCAGAGACCACATCACACAAGCAGATGTCTGGTTAATGAAATTTCACATGAATACCTGGTCTGCAGTCCAGCATTTACAGCCATTGTTAGGCTCACAGGAAGTGTAAAGAAACCTGAATGCATTGCATTTTATTGTATTTGGCCATCTTTTTCTACTCTTTAAACAAAAAAAATTCCATAGTTACAATAATTTTGCATGCTCCTAAGCCAAACAAAAGGCAGAAGGAAGCAGTTCCTCCTTTGTGAATGCAAGTGCAGTCAGCATGTTTTAAATGAAAGACAGAATGTTAATTCAGACCTGTGAAAGAGCACAAAATACAATAACCAAAAAAAAGGTTCGAGCACTAAGGTTGCAGAGCTCTCAGTAGACAGTCTAAACATAGACCCTAAAAATATCTTACAGATTTCACTGGAGTCAACATGAACAGGGATTTGGTACTAATTACCTGCAAACTGATCAATGACTAAGCATCAGCTGCTGGTGATGCTTGTTACTCCAAATTCCTGTTTACGAGCTAAAGAGGTACTTACAGCGGTCAGATAGGTCACAGATTTCAGTCTGCTTTGATACTCTCAACCAATGTAACTCTCCTGTTGATTTTGGACTTCTGCCCAAGGAAGTGTGGAAAGAAGTTAACACTGCCAGAAATCTCTAAAACCTTCCTATTTAGTAGCGGGGTCCATTGTGTACAACCTTGGTCTTTGTTAAGTTCTATTGTCAAACTTTTTTTGTGGTTTTCCCAGTTTTCAACGACTATTCTCTTTTCCCTCTTCTTTGAAGAAAGATAACATCCTGTCCAAACTCTAATAGGGACCCCCCCTGCCATGTGTGCGTGCATTTAAGCATGAATGCAGTCCTATTCACAACTCTTGGGAAATACTAATGTGGATTTTTAAGCAAATGCAGTTGCACTTGAATTCTCTGACTCAAGAGTCAGTGTACCCAGGAGTTTACTATGCACCTTTTTAGCAGAGTATTTATAGTAAATACTGTGCAAAAGAAAGTAGCCCTGAGTATATTAGCTGTCTTTCTCCAACAATAATGAGGTTCATATCTCTCTATCCTATAAGTTATCCTTCCCAAGGTAATATTTCTTGGTGTTTACATATACCACGTTTTCATGGTCACAGTATTGGGACGCTTTTGTTGGTTAGTAATGTCTGCTAGGGAATTAATCTTGGAAGCTGATGAGGAGATGATTTTAAAGAAAAGGCAACAGATGTGAGGACATTCAGCTATCTGGACTACTAAATTAGCAGAACTTAAGGAAGAGGTGTGAAAGAATGAGCCATATAAAAGCACAACGCACAACCTATGAAATATCTGTAGCATATTTAGCAGGTGGAGTCAGCAAATGCAAACCAGCTTTTCCTGACAGACTTGCTCAGCTGTTTAAACTCATGCCACATATAAAATAATCCATATTCTTCCTTCCTAATATTATTGTCAGGCTACAATAAGGCAAATTAAACACAAGTATGAGTGCATGATTGCAATTCTACACAATTTAGAGATCTTCTGACTGATGAAAAGTCCATCTAATCTTCATGCAGAATATTTTATTCCCTTTTCTTATTCCTTTTTTAATAGCAGCTTCTAGAGATTGAAGGTCACTGACATCCATAACTGAATAAATAAAGGAAGACAGACTATAGCCATAAAATCTGAGCTGATGAAAAGAAAGGTGAGTTTTGTAAGCACACTGGAGAATCAAGATTTAAAAATTATCTTGAAAAAGATGGGTAGTCCTTCCAAAACCTCACAGTATGAAATTTTCTGAGACAATAACAAAATACCTTCAGTGGAAAGAAGATGCCAATAAATGGCTGTGGAAGACAAATGCTCAGGTGGGTGGAGATACCTCATAAAAGGATCTGGGTCTGATCAAAAATGCAGCAGAAGTCAATAATTTTATGCTATTAGTGGGGGTAGTGGAAAGGCAAACATTATTCTAGGGTGTGTGTAAAGCAAGAAAGGCTTATTTTCATAGTACTCATGAGGTCTGTTTCAGGGGAGATCTTTGTGAGTAGTCCAAGTTTCATATATGCAAACTATCTTATGGGCAAATACAGGTGCAACCATTACTGATGCACTCTGGCTCTTCTCTCCTTATACTGAGAAGCTGGAGAAGATATCTGTTTGCCTTAGTACAGCCCTCAGCCCAATTTTAAAAATTTTACTGAGTCTAAGTTTAGAAAGTAAGGTTTCGTGACATGCTCATATGAACTTGTGAAGTGGGTTGCCTTTTATTCTGTTTTTTTACTTTTTTTGTTCAGAGCACAAGCAGAGGAAAAATATCTGCCTATAATGTGCATATGCAATGAGAATCATAAAAAATTATGGTGTGACATACAGCAGACCATAGATGGCTCACCAGACAGATAACATACAGTCAGACTGGTAATGGTAGGAATAAACTGTTTGAAAAAGAGGTAAATAACATTCCGGTAAAATGAGTGTGAGGTTGGGTAGAAATCAACAGGAGAGGAGAAGGCTGAGCGGGGGAAGGTGGTAGAGAAAGTGAGTTGTTTAAAGTCTTTAGTCACCACTGTCTCACTTGTCACTAACAACAACAAGCAGTGAGGTGTAGCAAATCACCCAAATGGCCATTGCCTCTGCTGGAAATTGAAAGGAGATAAAAATAAGAACCTCTTCCAGATGAAGCTCTATATGCTACTGTACACATGTTGTCTTGTCCCAGAATAGTCCAACAAGGTTGCTGTCTGACTCTGTTGCTCTTAGTAAGTCTCCCAGGCTTTTTAAAATAGCATTTAGTCATCAGTATGTTCTCACTGTGACTTATCTGAAGGGCAGCATCATTTTCAATAGCAGAAGTAATCACATCTTCATTTAGCACTCATTATGGATTATCTCTGAGGAAGAATCTTGCCTTTCTCTTTTAGCTTTTTCCTCCCTGCACCTGTGGGTAATCCAGGGCAGCCTATTTGTTATGTACGCTGGGTGACACACACATCTCCCGGACTGCCCCCCTGCTGATAGCTATTTAATGTTAATGAATGTAAGGTGAATGACTCCAGACACTGCCACAGTTAAGCAGACAGTAAATTAATCTGACAGGTGACTGACTGGTCTTTTCTGTAGTATGTCAGCTCAGGCACAGAGGGAACTTCTACTGCCAGCAGAAGGGAGCATGTCACTGGGGTTCATGGAGCGGAGTTTGCTGTGTCAGACAGCAATGGGGGATCCCTGTAGGTGTGAGGTGTATTCTACTCTTTAAAGTGTAACAGAGGAGCTGAAAACAAGAAGATGGATGAGTTTTTTGTTACTTATGTTGTGGTTTTGCCCTTCAAAGCTTTGCTTGTCCTTATAAAAAATATGGGTTTTCCCTTCTTTTCTCATCCTGTTGCCTTTGTCTTTTGGGGGAGGTAGATACTGAATATGTTATCCTAGAGCTGTCATAAGAATAAAAAAAATCTTTGGTTATATCTTTTTCAAAGGGGGAAGTGTTGTGATTAACGTTATACTAGATCCTAAAAATTATTTCATGCTCTCTGATCCTAGCAACTTGGATTTTGTTTATGTGTTTTTTAAGCAGAAGACACATATTCAAAGAAGCACAGCAAACATTGCATCACAAGTCTGGTTTTGCATGTGTAGTGGGAAAACCAGTAGTGCAAACTGCAGGCTCTAGCCAGGTTCCTTTGTGTTTTCCTGGAGAATAAGGAAGCGAAGTGGTTTTACAGGAGCTCTTTAGGTATAGAACTTGCTGAAAGCCAAATACCTTAAAAGGGGGTCTGTTGTAATGTTGAGTTTTTTTTTTTTTTTTTTTGCTCTGTAGCTTTTGTCAAGTAAGCTAATCACCAACACAGCCATGTCACCAATGCACCAATGGGAAAACTTTTATAGCGCAAGAACTAGCCTTATAGCACAGGTACTGACTGTACTTTTATTCTTGATGTGTCAGCAGGCATGACAAGTTAAACTAGAGAGAACCCTTTGGCTAAACAGCTTTCACTAAAATATACTGTTTCATTGAAATTAAAATAGACTAAGAAGACCTACTAGTTAGGTGAGAGTTTTCAGCTTTATTTTTTTCTTTTTGGTAAGACAGTCTTTATACTGTGAGACCGCAACCAGCCTTGAATGTGAAGACTCCTCTCCTTGCTGTGCTAGATCAAGCAATCTATTCTTGATTGATTGACCAAGAGCCCTCATACCAAACAGATACCATAAAAACTCTAGATTTTCTGTATGCTTTTAACTGCTGGATGGTGCTGCCATAGTGACTCTGCATCAAAGATCCTGGTGGCTCTTTTCCCACCTCTTGTAGTACCTGGCTCCAGTAAAAGATCCCATCTTTCCCATTGAATAGTTTCTCTCATATGTTACTGAAGAACTGATCAAAATCTCTACTTCTCCATTTTTATTCAAACAGAGGAGACAATGCTTGTTTTTCTTCGTAACAAAAAAGAACCTGGAAGCTGAGAGCACTGCTGCTGTGGAAAGGAATGTTCCTTCTCTGGCTTGCTTTCATACAATGTCAAAAAGCTACACCCCTCCACTGAAGCAGCTAGAGAGAGTAGTCACTTTTGGTTTATATCCCTTATTTTTCCTGCATGAAAACAGAGGACTTCAGTGGCTAGGGTAGTGAGGTTGAAATATCCCAAAAAGAAAAACATACAAAGAAACTGATTCTGGTGGGCTGACCATGGCTAGACACCACGTGCCCACCAAGCTGCTCTACCACTCCCCCTCCTCAAGTGGACAGGTAAGAGAAATTGGAAATGTTGGCAGAGATGATGTTCCTTTGGAGCCTGCAGTACTTTCTGGGTTTCTGCTAGTGAATCCATCCCTGAGCCTATCAAGCAGGCTATAGGGCTTCCAGACTGCCAGGAGCCAATGAATCTGTAACGTTCCTAGTGTATTACTGACCTTGTATTTGCATCTGCTGATCTCCTGGATGGGAACAACTGGAGTTTCCACATGCCAGGTAGTGAAGCACACAGTTTTGTATTCTGTCATTGGGCTGGCTGCTTCTTAGGGCTTCTGAAGAATTTGGGCTGCCATGCAGATTTATTGGAACTAGGCTCTTCGATATTTATACTGCAGACAATCTCTGCTGATGCTCTGCAACAGGACTCCCAGTCCAAGTTTTGACCTTAAAAAAACAATTTTCAGTGAATCTGATTACTGCGTGTAATGAAAATTTCTTGCTTAGACTACCTCTTACAGTTACCCACAGCAGTGTTTCTAAGTGTAGAGAAGCACATACTTCAATCACTCATTGACATAAATGCTTTGCTGTTCCAGGAAAGGGTCATTTACATGAAGAGGAATTGACAGACTCAAATCCGGTGTGACTTAGAACAACAGGACTTTCTATATATGAGCAGATAAACCCAACCACAAGCGAACAGGTGCAATGAGTTAACAGTTGGTTATCTGTGAAATATATTATCAGCATTTAAATAAGTAAGGGCTGGTAGTACTTTATCACTTGATTGAGAAACTTTGGAATTCTGCTACATATGGGATGAAGCACTCACCACTCAGAAGTCAGGAAGTGGATTAGACAATCTATCTTGTAGCCATGTTGCTGTTTGGTTATTGAAACCAAACACTTGCAGTTATGCATACTAACAGCAAGAGGATTTACCATCTGTGGTGTAATTGCATTTGTCAGTTTGTTTTAAAGTAAAAAGGTGCTGCTCTTTCACAGTGAACTTGTTCAGGAACATTTCTGCATGGCAGCTGCTAACCACTGATATACTGCCAAAGTTATAACAGAAACTATTTCTTTACTTTGAAATAAATTTGCCAGTATTGTGTACCTATAAAGGAAAGGAAGAGAGCAAGTAGGGCTGAGAACCCACATCAAATAATTTGCTACCAAATTTGTTTTCTGTAAGGTAAATTTTATTTCTTGGTTTTCAATAAATGAAAAAAAGCTTCCTCCAACTTAAAGTTGCCCCAGTTAATCCACAATTCTGTCTTTGTCAGTTCTCCTTAGGTCTGTTAATCCAAGAATCCTATTTTTAAATGAAATCTTTTGAATATTCCTTACTTTTTTTTCAAGCTCTAGTCATGAACTAGAGCTGAAACTAGTAATGAAATTTGTGGTAATTTGATTTCTCTGAAGAGATTTTTAGCCATTTAAAAACTTGCTTAAATACTCATTAGAGTCTGAAGATGGATAAATGAAGCCAGTAGGTTCCATTTCTCTGGATTTTGCATAAAAATGATGCAGCTTGCAGACACAGGTCTTGCCCGCTTTTGCAAATATCCACCCTGAAGTCTCAAAGAGCAACATTCATCTTATACACTGTTGAGTATAAGTTCAGGACTTTAGTAAGGGCTGTTGGTGACGTTGGTGCTTTTAGTCTTGCCTCTTTTTCAGGGCTGTCCTCTTCAACTGTAGCTGTTCCATGACCACTGAGAAATGGAAGAGAAAGTACTAAGATCAGAGTGTGGAGTGGTACATGTTTTGTAGTAGAAGTGGAGCTCTGAACACAACTATTAAAACCCATGGTTAGATATATTTATTTGAAAACAACCAAATTAACTGAAGGGCATATGTAATTCCTGGTAGTTTGTGCAGTGCCATGTTGGCACTTTGTGCTCAGCTCCCGCTGTTCCTTTCCACAACTGAGTGTGATGGTTTCCTACAACTGGTGAGGTTGTGATGTTACTAAAAAGTTGAGACCTGTCACAGAAATAACCATGAAATATCTAACTAGCTTGAAATGTTTGCTTATGGAGTGATATTAACAACATGGTGTTCTGAATGTGGAATTCTGAATGTGGGATATTGCAAACATTAGGTGAAATTTTGAGATTGTAGTGGTGCTTCTATATTCAGTTCTGTCCTCTACTGGAGGGAGTTCAAACCCACATCCGTCATGCTGCCCTAGGTACGGGGATATGGGCTGCTCCGTATATTCCTGTAAATTGTTCAAAGGTTAGTAGATAAAATGCCTAAAGCATTCTTAGGACTAAGGGCTCTTCCCTTCTGATAAGTGTGATGATCATCTGGCTATCAAATCAGGCTGCCACTTGCTTCTCTTTCTGGTCAAGCAAATTTTAAATACTTATTCTGTGCAGCAGAACAGCTTAAACAGAATGAAACATAAGGACTTCAAATGCAAAATTGCCAACAATATTTGGGGTATTTCCCTGTAGACATGTACCGCTCTAGCAAGGAAAAGTAGCTGAGCCTGGCTCTTCTGCTTACTGGTGGATGCTCTTCAGATATGTTATAAATAGGATACAAGTCCTGAGTTATCTTCAGTGACAAGAATGGACTTTACTCTGTTCTTTTAAGGGAAGAAGGAAGGTTCTGGGTTGCAGATCCTGACTTGGCAGAAGCACTACTTTACAGACTCCCTGAGGTGATCTAACATGAGATTTGTTTGTGTAACCAGATTTTCCTGCTGGCTATCCCCAGACAGCCCAGTAATGAGCACTTTGATGATGAAAAGCCTTTCATAAGGGCTCTGACATCTACTATTCAAGTAGTGACACTTGCACACTTTAAAGACTTGAATTGGAGCTGACCTAGGGTCCTTAACACCACATGCAACATGTTAGACCATAGCCCATTCTTCCTCATATCCTGCCAACCCCAATCATAAGGCTCTCAGTACAGAGGAAAAAGATTTACATCAAGTGCTGCTTAGGATTTCACAAATATATTTTAGTTTGTTTGCAAAAATGCTGCATTCTCAAGGTACTTTTGATTTTAAAGCAGTTTCCTTTGGCAAAATTCTCACTGAATTGAGGAGGTTTACATTAAGAGATTTAGTCCCTAGAACACCAAGGGATAAGGTTCCATTTGTTTGTTCTGATATATTCCAACAAATATGACTAAACATTATTCTTGCCATGTTTTTTTTTTCTTCTTCTGGTGATTCATAGATCTATTGTTAACATTGGACACATGCCACTTTCACAGCTGAGCATATTGCAGAAAACCAAAAACATTTTTGAAAGAACTGGATGACAAAATTATTAAAAGCTCTTGATGGTATGCAGTGTATTTGTAGCTCAAGAGTGGGAGAATCTATTGCATGCTAACTATTGTTCAGAAATGATAGATTAAAAACTCCTTTGCTTACAGAGGAAAGCCTTTTGCTGTGTATATTTTTGAATATTTGAAGTTAAGGAGGTAAGTCACTTGCCTAGTGGGAAACACATGGTGAAAATCGCTGTTCTTCTAACAAGGAAAGAGCGTCAATAGTCTTTTGTTGTCATAGTAAATGTATATTGCACCTCACAAATGCCTGTTGTCCTCAGACAGTAGAATATTTCCCTCTTGGATTTCTCTCTCTGCCCAAAATGTAACTGTTATCCTGATAACTGAGGGCAGTCATGTTTCCCAGAGAGTGGCCATGATGAAGAGGTGTCTGCTTGCTCCAAATTAGTTCAATGGGATTGTCTCCCTTGGCTTTTTAAGCCTCTCCACAGTAAGGAGACCCCACTTTGTGTAGGAAAACAATTGAAGTCTCCCCTTCTCTATGACTAAATCCTCCTACCAGCCTATTTCTGCCTGAAGACTCTTAAATGTTAACTTGCATCAGTCAGAGATTTGCTATCCCACACAAGAGAGTGCATGACTAACTATTGTATTTATCCAGCTTCCAGGATTTTGTATTCCTGACATTGACTGAAGCATCTGAGTGCCTTCTGCATGCTTCACTGTTAAAAACCAAAATCTCTCTGGATTTCATGGTGCATACACGATCTCTCTAGTTGCAATTGTTAAGAGAATTCTACTTTCATGATGATCTTGGCAGGGGTTAGATGCAAAATTAAGCATCAGTCTTGCAGTAAGTGAAATGCCTGAGGGGTCTTAAGGCTTTCCATAGGGCCATATCATTTCCATAAGAACCATAAAAATCATTCCCACAACTGTTTTATGCAGTTGAATCACTCTGGTAAAAAATGCTTGGTCCTGAAAGTTATGACGAGGGTCTTATGTTATTGGAGGCCTCTGAGCAGAAGTTTTGCGTGTTTTCAGTATCCCATGCGTGGATGAGAATTGCAGTAGTGTTGGCTGTGCAACCCTCACCCCTCCAGGTGTTGCCTTCATGAGCCCCCGTGAGAGTGAACAGTCTTTCAGCTAAACAGTAATTAAGGCAAACAATTGTAGTCACCCAGACACGGCCTTGATATGTGTCGTCTAGAGAAGTCACAGTAGTTCCATAATCTTTGCTGGGAGTGTGGTTTATACCCGGCCACCGAAACCTAAGCTGCTGTAGTTTCATTTCTGTAAGTTCCTTGGACAGTCAAGTCAAATTTACTAAGTTTATAAGCAAGAGTTGTATCTGGTGGGAGAATCCCATTGCCCTGTCATAATTTAATCTTTGATATCTAGTTCCTAAGGATCTGATTATTTTCTTAAAAGTATCCCTGGAACATGATGTCATTCTTTGTTACTGAGGAAAGGCTCATGTGAAAAGATGGGTCTTGCATTATGCTCTAAAAATAGTGAGGTCACTCCCATCAACAAAAGATAAGATTTTTCAAGTTAAGGAAAACCCCATGTAATCTCACACAGACAAAGCACACAAAACCAAGGCAAAGTGCAGGAAACTTGCCAACAGAGTCTATTTGTGGGAAAAGACATACAAATTACTTTACGCTAGCATAAAGAGAGTATGTTTTCCATTAAAGATCTATGACGATTGAAATTTTTCTGAGAAAATATGTAAAATAATTCTGTAGAAAACCAGCAGAGTGTCATGAGCTCTTGATTCTGGGAAAGGCTGAACTGAGCTAGAGCCAAAGAAGAATTTTTTTATGGAGTCATATCAGAGTAGTGTTTCAAGGCACTCCAAACAAACATATTGAAGTTCCTCTCATATAAGATGTATTGGTGTTTCAGTTTTATTTCCAAGGAAACAAAACATCTGTCAGGTTCTGTTATCAACAATTCCCCAGAATGAAGTAGAGCAAAAAAAATCATGTGTATAACAATAAAAGAAAAGATCCTTGTTCTGATACCCAGAGACTCCCTGATGAGCTTTTCAGGTTTTGGAGCCCTAAGAAAAAAGTATTTTAGGCAAGGCAGGAGAGAAACATCACGTAAATACATCAATAATACTTATAACATGTTGAACAATCATCAAATTAAATTTGAGCATTAAATTTGTGCTTAATAATCTCAGTAAGATGCAGTTCAACTACCCTTTATAGCAAGAAAGACATCGAGACAAGTACAGGCAAGATCATGCACACTGAAAGAGTGTGATAGCCTTGTACAGGGGAAAAAAAGTATCTGAAGTTTTCAATATGTGGGGTGTTCAGTGAAAAGCAAAGGGATTGTGAAAGAAGAGAAGGAACTGCAATGAAAGCATTCAAAACTGCCACTGGAGTCCAAACCTCTGTAGATACCAGTTTTGCAGAGGTGGCATTCTGCGTTGTGATACAGGTCAGAAAGAATATTTTAATAGTAGATCATATGCGAGGACTTATATGGGCCCATGTTTGTACCTGAAGATCTGAAGAGTCTAGGTTTTGGGAGGGATGGGAGGAGGAATGGTTTTCTACTTATATTAGAAGAATGAACTGTATATGGCTTGGCTTATGCAAATCCCCCTATTTTTAGGCTTGTTTGACCTTCACAGTATGCAAACTTAAGTACAATAAGCTCCCGATAAATATTTGTTGTCGTTATCTATCAAGTAAACTATTGCATGTGATAAAGAGGAAGTTTTACAGGGACTTTAATATTTTTTTGAAGGAATGAGCACAGTGAACACAAAACCAAACAAAAAATTGACCTGATAGCCCCTTTTCCAGAATTTTAGTATTTGTATGACTGTTGTTAGTCTGACTTCAGCAGAAGCAGAAAACAATTTTCTGAGTTCAGAAATGAGACAGTGATTTTAATAGAAATAGCATTAAGAAATTTATAGGAATTTTGAGTCCTAGGGACTCTCCAATGATACTTGAAGGTACTGTCTGATGCTACCGACTTCCTTAGATACTGCCTTCCTAAAATTTACAGGATATTTGGATTAGAAGGATGGTGAATTTTTGCTTTCCCTCCTAGAACACTGGTTACAGCTGCCTATGCCTGCTAGGCATTAAGGGTAATTTCAGCAAAAGAGGCTTACTATTTTTTTTTTTGTCTTCAGGATTCCAGGTTATTTCCAAATCTGCTCAGTGTGCTGTCACTGTATAATGTTCTGGGTTTACATATGCATATTTGTGCTGACTGGTTGTCTTACACAATTACATCAGTAATCACTTTAGAAAAATCTCCAATGAATGCGTATCTATACAATGGGTTAAAATAAGGCATTGACAACTGAAAAGTGAAACAGCTTTCTTGGGATTTTGAACAGGCAAAAACGTAAGTGGAAAATAATTAATGTTTTTCCATGGGTCACAGGAAGTTTCCTATAAATAGAGCACCCATTTGTGTCATAACTGGCAATCAGCAGAAAACAGCTCTTGGTGCAGAATTGCTGTAGAGAAAAAGCAGAGTGAACTGTCAGTGGTGCAAGTTGTATACATCTACACGAAAATGCTGCTGCTGGGGCTGGGAAACTCAAACTAGACAAGGTTCTGACTCTTAAGACTTTTCTTCTCAGCTGCAGATCCTGAGAACATCACAAACAAAGTCTCAATTTTTCAGGCACCACGAAACAATTACCCAAATGCCTGAAGTGTTCCAATTATGTCAAATAAGCAGCTAGCTTTGGAGCAATACTGTGATCTTCTATGACCTAAATGTCTTTACACTGATTCCAGGATACTGAAAGTAGAAGTTCAACCCAAATGCTGAAATCCCCATTTCAATACTGTTCCGTGCACAATAATAACTGGAAGACAAATAGCTCATCTATAGAACATTAAAAGGAAAGAGTATATAAGCACTGTAACAAATATGGACTGTTTCTGTGTTATTTATTTGCATATATCATTTAAGAAAAAGAAGCTGTTACTACAGAAATACAGAGGCCATGAGACTCACTTTCTGGCAAGCTAAACTCAGCTTTGTATACGGGAACTTGCTTATAAATGTGCTCATTTTTTTTTTTTGCCAGTTACTGTACAGCTTTTATGTAGAAGAACAAAGTGCTGCTGCTAAAGAGACCTATTTTAATGTAACTGGCCCTCACACTAGTTTTCTGTGATTTTTCCAGTCAAATTACTCACATCATTGTAGCAGCAGAATATGCACCTCATAATCTGCTTCTTTTACTGAGATAGTAATGTGTCGACTCTTAAGTTTTTGAAATTACTTTTGTCAAACACTGCTTTTAAGTAAAAAATAAATAAATCTGCCTAACCAAGGTGCACATTTCTCAAACCAGCTCTACTGAAAAAGCTGAGGAAATAGTTAAAATGTCCCTGTTTCTGACCCCATCCCTGATGGGACTTTCTGCATGGGTGCCCAAAGCTTCTATGCTGTGCTATACTCCCAGAACTACCAAAAGGGTTGTGATTTCTGTTGTTCTAGACTATGAGACACAAAAATAGTGCACTGTACAGGAGTATAGCTTCAGCTGTTTTTCTGTCATCTTAGAACTTTCTCTACACCTACTGTACCTTGAAGTTATCACTTAATTCCAAGAAGAATGACAATCCAGTGAGTTTAGGGCTGTGGAAAGGTTTTCTCATGGTTTACACAGTACCACTTAACACATGTAATTAGGTCTCTCATCTTACCTTGTTTGACCTTCTGTTTGTTTCAGAAAGACACTCCCCATTTTAGATTCATCTGAAAGTAAAAATATCTTCCAGGCTCCCTTTTAGTCTCTGAGCAAAGAAATTCATGACCTGCTATGCCCTACTAGCCCTGCTACATTCACAAGCATCTCAAGAAAAGCTTTTTCTTGCATGACAGGTTACTGTAAATAGCAATCAGATGTCGTAGGTGTTTTATAATTAGCGCTGACTGAACAATTGTGACCCTTTGGCTGTGATTCCTGTTCATTCTGTGGCCTCCATTCACCAAGAAACACACAGATAGTTATATCTTATGTCTTGGCTCCTAATAAAATCCTGGGAAGAAAATGAAATTTAGGAGCTTAATTTGGGAATGGTTTTTTGCGAGTGTTTTCTCTGTCGAACATTCTACTCTCCAAAGGGTGAATCTGGGAAGATCTAGCAGAAATACATAAGCAGAAATGTTGGCTGCTGTCCCAGGCGTCTGGTAGTCACCAAATTATTTATTTAACTCATCAACATCTACGTCTGAAAGATGCACACAGAAGCGGAAAGTCCTCAGAGTTGGCAGCGTGCGGGTGTATCATGATTGTGTGTGTCCCTGGTAGTTTGCCTTAGGTAGAAGCTGCCTTAACCAGAGAAATAAACACTCTCTCAGCCTGCTCCAAATTAGAAACATTTTTGGTGGCCTGTCTTGTAAATGGCAGATGATTCTGGTCTGGTGTCCTGGGAAAAAACTTGGTGCAAACAGAAATCACAATATTGGCTTAGAGTAACCATGTCATGATGTATTCCAAAACCCTTAACTTTGGCAAAATAAATAATCACATGATAATGTACAGGGATTTCACCTGTTTGAGGGCCTTTGTTACCTTGACAGACCTTACTATCTTGGCTTTCTTCTGTCTGAGGTGAAGTGACTAAAATACATTCTTATTGTTCCTGGCACATCAAAGGACCAGGCATGTAAGGCAATGTACAATTCATGTCTGATAGGTGGCTTAAATATTACTATCATATAATGCAGTCCAAATCAGAAAAGGAGTCCCTTGGAGGGGTAGAATTAGCATCTTCAGGTGGATTTCTAAAGGCAAAAGGGGAAATAGAATATGTTTCTGGAATGCTGATACTGTCCAGATTTTATGTGAAGGAAAAGTGAAATTCAAGGTGGTGGTGTTCTGCACTCTCTTTGTTCATCCAGAGCTATTCATAACATTTTTGGTGCAAGGTCTTTCATGACTTCAGAGAGGCTCTCAAACCATCTGACATGTGCTTCATTTAGCTTGGGCAGAAGCATGTAAAATATCTCTTGGCTTCAGTCTTTGTTATGCTGCATATCTCATGTGGAAAGTCTTTCGAATACTACTTTCCCCTGCCAGATTCAGAGAACATCTTGTCTTGTTTTAGTCTGTTGTATCAAAATGTTCATTATATCATCTATCTTTACCATAGAACTAACAACTTATTTCATTAATGTTTGTAAGACATGAAGACAGGAGGTGATTAATGCCTATTACCCCTCATTAATTTATATTAGATACCTAAATATTTTATTAGAAAACTAACTCCTTAATTTGATCTCTCTAGAAAATTCCAAGACAACCCTAATTACATCTCAGTTGTCAGTTATTGAGCGAATCATGTCTACTCTGGAACCAATGCAATTGATTAAACTGCTTGTTGCTTGCATAAGATGAGCAGTGTGCCAGTTAGAGGAGCATTTTATGAATGTCTTAAGTAGACATTCTTTATGAATGGCATGTAAGTAGACCACATTTTTTAATGACAAATAAATAGATTCTTAAGTACATACACGTTTTGCAAGAAATATTGTTTTAATGAGAGTTTTTAACTTGACAGTGTCTGACGGACGATGGAGTATGTTCTTTGTATTATCAGCCTACTTGAGCTCCTGATTTTTTTTTTTATTTCTGGCCTCCTAGTTCTTATTGCCTCTTTCCTACTAATATTTCTCCATGCTACTTTCAGTTTTCTGCTTTTTTCCCTCTAAGTTCTTCTTTCTTAATATTTAACTGGTGTCCCACGAAGTTTTCAGAACCAGTGTTAGTCAAGTGTTCAGAAATGTCCCTACACCCACCTCAGCAGCTGAACGACACCTGGGTTAGATATTTGCAAGCTCTGTCATTAATTGTCAACTTAAATCTGATAAGGCACTGACCAGTGACTTAACTTGAGTTTTCAAAACATATCATAAGAGCATCATAACCTTTTTTATTAAATCTTTAAAGCAATATCTTAGGTACTCTTAAATTGTGAATGAAAAGTCCAAATATCTGAAATGTAAAATTTAATTTTACATTATTATTAGAGATGGATTCACACTCTTAAACCTGTCTCCACAGAATTGAGTTCCGTTGCATTTACATCTCTTTCTCAATGTTACTTAATGTGTGTCTTTTGGCAGAATTAAAAATGATTAGGCATAAAGGATTCTGCACAACAGTATTTGAGCTACCTACAAATACCATCGAGGTTTGGGCTTCCTGAGGTCTAATTAATTAGACTCTGTATGGTGCTAACAAAGCTGCCCCACATTTCATGCAGTGTTAGACTGCTCTTAGGACTTGGTCAAGCTCTTGTGAACCTCTGAGTCTTGGTGAAGCAGCCTTTGGTCACACCTCTGATTTTGGAAGCCTGCATCTGTGGGCTGATGGAGAATGCTATTTGGCCGGCCTGGGTCGCATTAGCTTAATCTTTCACTGAAGCCTTGTTTTAAATACTGAGACCCAATAGCTCTAGACATATACAAACCTGACCTGGGAACATGTGCTAGCTGCTATGAAAGGGACTTTAAATCATCACTTACTTCCTTGAGTATTCTGTTCCCTGAGTGCAAATCCATAGATGGCAGGTTCCTCGAGGACAGAATTTTCTGGATGGTTTACACCCATGTGATGTGCTAGGCTGTTTTACGTCTTTGACCTGCGCTGGTGCACCACAGGACTAACTAGCCATGGCTAATCATGGTAGACAGGCTAATCAGGGATCCTAGGAAAGAAAAACAAAACTTAATGTATTTTTATTCAATGAGTTAAAATTAAATGGATAATTAAATTATTTTGGTAGAAACAGTTCTCAAAGGTTCAGGTTTTTGTTACTAATTTTCTTTTTTTTTGTGGTTACCATAAGAAACTCGGTGTACTGCAGTTCCTTTCATCACCTAGGAAGGGAGACAGCATTAGCATCAGAGGTTTCCTGTTCATTTTGTTTTGTTGGAATTCTTTCATTATCTTTTTGAAGAATTTCTAGCTTGGTACTTATTTCTTCCCGTATTTTGAATTTATGCCTTTACTTAATGAAGTTCTTGAGAATCTTCAGCTGCCTGTGACAAGGCTTTCCTAAATAATAACCTGGGTTTGTGTTCATTTGTGAATCATAGTAATTGTGAGATGACTTACAAGAGTGTTAAGGACCTGCGTTCTGCATTAGGAAGTATATCACACTGTCATTTCAAATCTGCAAGGAGGCATAGGTATGTTACATTTCATCTCTCCTGCTTTATTTCAGTGCTTCCTAGTGCGAGTCTATGAATGAAACTGGATTCTATATTAAGCAAAGTTACACCTAAACTAAGAAAAAGTGAACAAATGTAATAACATTTGGGGTATTTCATTGGTTTTGGAAAAAAAATTATGGCCACGAAACCTGCTGATCAAGAGAGGTCACATGATTCTGGCAGCAATCCCTAAATTCATGGTTTGATGTTGTTTCCGGTGACAAGTTTGTGGCAATAGACATAATTAAATCACAGCTTACGTGATGTAAAGTTAGTTTGCTAGAAAAAGTGGGGGAGGGAGTGAGAAGAATTAGGATTTGCATCAAAGTGCAAGTACAAAATATTCAATATCCAGTTCTCCAAGCAGACATTTCTAACCATTTTGTCGCTTCTCATGATTTTAAATGGAATGTGCCTCATAATCTTCCTCTTCTGTTTTACACTTACAATTTCTGAATGCAAGCCCCCTGAATCTATTAAAAGTATTCATTGTCTTATCTCCTAAAATACATTAAAAAAAAAAGTACTAAAGGAGCCATCAATGTTTATTTGGAGAAGTCATAAAAGCAGAGGGAAGACACAATTTCAAAAGTACAAAGGAGCCCTCCCCTCTTGGCTCTGGCCATCAGATTCTTCTAATGTAGTTCATTTTGTAATAAATTTTCCAAAGAATAATGAACCACTAGTTCGAATCCAAACAGTTCTCTCCTCTTAAATCAAGGACAGTTGAATTCAGACAGATGAAATATCTATTTAAAATATATTATCTAATGTAAGTCCCAGCACTCAAACTGATAAGTTGTTAAAGAAGCTCTATTCCCATATGGGCATTGCAGGAAAATGAATCACAGCATCAAAAAACTGTTGAGACTGCAAGGGATGTCTGGAGGCTGGGTAGTCACACCCCTCTGGTCAAAGCACAATCAATTAGAATACGTTGCTCAGGACCATATTCAGTCAGATTTTGAGTATTTCCAAGAATGGATGCTAAACCATGGGCAACCTCTTCCAGTGTTTGGACGCCTTTCATCTACACAGATGTTCACATGTTTGACCTTGTGCCCATTGCCTCCTATCCTGTCACTGGTGCCTCTCAAAAGTCTCCTTCCTCCCTATTTACTCCCCCTCTCCCACCCAATCAGATGTTTATAACACTGATAAGATCCCACTGATCGTTCTCTACTCCAGGCTAGCCAATCTCAGATACCTCTGTTCCTGTGTCCCTGTATGGCAGATGTTCCAAGCTCCAAGCACTGACTCTTTTTCACGACCCTTCACTGGACTCACCCCAATATGTCTATGTCTGTCCTGTGTTGGTGAGCCCAGAACGGGATACAGCACCCCAGATGAGTCTCCCCAGTGCCGAGTACAAAGGAAGGATCACCTCTCTCAACTTCTAACACCCTTCCTAATGCAGCCTAGAATTCTGTTGGCTGTCTTTGCCCAAAGTTCATGTTCAACTTCATGTCCACTATGATCACTAGGTCCTTCTTTGCACAGCTGATTTTTGACTTGTGTTCAAATAACTGAATCAAAGCAGATACTGTATTGCCCAAGGTTATCTCGTGTATAACTCACTATAAAACTGATCATTGCTTCAAGTACTTCAATAGGCGTATGTAAGTAGTACAAGATTACTATTTAGTTAGTTGTAAAATGAAAGGGTTATATTCCACCATGCTCAGTATTTTATCTTAACATGTCAATAGATGCCAAAATGACTACCAATTCCCAATATGTAACAGGAAAATATACACCACCAATAGTTAAAACTACTAGGGTACTAGGATGCAGAATTATTTAAATTATTGAATATTCTCTACCACAAACTGAGTTTGTAATTTGTTATATAAGTTTACCAGCATCTATGTCAAATCACTTCTGTAGCTGAATATTACCTTATTCCCTTTTAATCAAAACCTAAGTATGACCTTCATGTCTGTTAAAGGTGACGTGCCATACTGACATCTGCCACCATCTGGGCATTTCATACAAAAGCTGTGACAGCGAAGGGGGAAGACAAAATAGAAAACCCCAACACTATGTGTTACATTATTTAAAGAGCAAAAAAGAGTAAGAATAAAACCCCGCCCCACCCTGACCCCAAACACACTTTGGAAAGTATAGAAAAAGACACTAAAACACAGAGAAGATAGAGGAGGTGCTGAGCTTTTCCTAACCCAAAGACATTGTCCCTGCAACCAGGTGAGTAGCCTGCCTTACAGCAGAATTTCATCACTTCAGCACCATCACTCACCACCGCAGGTCTGTCCCTAACACATATTCATGCTGCTGCTGAGAGTGGGAGGTGCCAAGAGACTTCCACCTACTTCTTCCCTGTAGCTATCTTGATACTTTCCAAACAGAGAAATCGAAAGGACAAAACCACATCATTTGTCAAGGGAACATAGCCAGATGGATAAGGGTTGAACTGCAGCCTCCTAAGCTTGGTAGCTGCAACTCATGATGCAAACTGTTCTGAAACATCTTTTCTCATATTATTTCTGGCTGTTTCTGCAATGTGTTGTCAAATGCTATTCATACTATGAAGCACGATTGAATTGTTTTTTTTTTTCCTCAGGCTTGCCTTGACTGTTGATTAAATATTGAGTGGGATACAATAAGGTTCAATGTAAAATGCAAAAATGACTCCTAACTGCACAAGGGAACCACCATAGCAGAAAATGCTTTCTTTTTTTATTCTTCTGATCCATGTTATCTGTAACGATCATGCAACTATAAACATGCACAACTGAAAATAAACAGTTTGCGTTCTATTTGGTCACAACCACAAAAAATGAAAAGATTTTAGTCTACACCTTAAATTTCAAATTTTTTCAGGTTTGCTAAGTGCTGCTAATAGAGTGGACCTTATCTCCTCTGTTCTCTGAACTCCACACTCCACGCTTCCCACACCCTTTTCCTTTGTGCCAAGAGAAGAGAAATTGAGACAGGTATAGCTGAACAAGTTGTGTTGTGACTTTCTGGCTTCCAATACCTTTAGCCTGCGAATATCTGACATCTAATGACAGCTAAGCTCACTCTGGATAGTTTCCGAGTAGCATATTTCTCATTCTCAGTATTTAGTTCTCACGATATCTATAGGATCTTTCACTGACACTCCTCCAAAGTCTCAGTAAATTTTGAGCTCAGTTAAAATTGGCTACAGTGTTCTGAAGTTATTAGAGAAAAAGGCAGCATAGGCAACTTGTTCTCATCATCTTAGTTTCCCAAGGAAACAAGACTGAATAATCCAAATGCTTTTCCTACTGCTATACTGAGAAAAGGAAAGCAAGAGAACAGAAAGTCACTAATAAAGGCAGCAAACTACTAGAAAAAAGTTTAGGATGCAGTATGTCTTCATAGATTTGATATATCTTGGAGAACAGATACGTTATCAGGACTCAACTTGGTCTACTGAATTTTCTCAAGGAAGTGTAGATTCTGCTAAGAAACTCCAAGAATCATGATACTCCATTGTTTTCCTCCCATAAATCTGGGTGAAAAGTGGTACAGTTTGCCTGAAAACCAGGTTTGTCATAACTTCTGAAACAGAAACATGGATTTTCTAAACCCATACAATTTTCTAAAGGTTTTAGTTCAAGTCTTTCTGACTGAAAAATCCCTTCCACTTCAGTATGACACCACTGACCCAAATCAGTCTTTGGAGCAGGTCCTCCTCTGAGTCCCACCTTTTCATTCGATTTTATTCCAATACCTTGTTCAGTTTCCCAACCAGTTTCAAAATAATGAACACTTTTCCAAAGAGAATATCGGTTACTCAGATACTTTAAACATAAATTTAGGTGCACAATGTATGGTAGCAGAATTAGAGTGCTGCATCTGCAGCAAACCCTTTATTCCTATCATTTTTAGCGGAGTTAGGACTTGACCTGAAATTTTTCCAAGTGCCTTCTCACCCCAAGGCCTGGAGGGACTCCCATGGGTGAGTAGCCTCATGCAACCACCTGGGCTTTCCTCTGGCTGTGTGTGCTGCTCTCAGGTGATCACAAGAGCAGTTTCACCAGCATGTCATCTCTTTTTCCCCTTGTCCTCCCAAGGCTGCTGAAAAAGTTTTCATTCTGTCATTTGCTCTTTAGTTGAACAATTATTTTGCAAGTGATTGCACTGCTGCTCATGGACATGCCTAAAAAACCTCAACAGCTGCAGGTTTCTTCGTTGTTTACAGAATAAAAATATTTGATTAGTGGATCTGAAATATCCTACTTACGATGAGTTTATTGTCCTGTAACAGTCACTTTTGAAACATTTCTTTTTTTCCTCTATTTCTTTGTCAGGATCTGGTGAAAAAGACTTTTACCAATCTGAAAGTCAAAGTTGCTCTTTCCAAAATGAAAATGCCTTGAACTATTGTAAATTCAAACATTTAATTATTCAGCTTTGTAGTATTACATCGATAGCAATATTGGAAGTTCTAACCATATATCCTGTATCTTACAGTACCATTGAACAAGAACATGAGTGCTGCCTACAGGATCTTGCAAACTAAACAGAAAAGCACATAGCTCAGATAAAGAAACATTTGAAGCAAACGACAAAGTCGGGAAATGAACAAAGGAAAAGTTGGTGTGACCAATGTGACAGGCTGATATATTTTTGTAGTAATATCTCCTGAAGAATATTGGTGATGGGATCTTGAACCGTTTGAAACAGAGATGTCATTTTGCATGAGAAGGACTGATAGAAAAGGTGTTAAGCAAATATGCCTCACAAAAAAAATCCAATAGTTTTAGGAAATATGTCAATGAGTACATTAAGTTTGGTATGGGGGAGGAAAAAGCTCTGTGTTTTTTTGGTAAGAGGACAGTGCCTTAAGGTAGTTTGCTAGGTGTCAGTTTGAGCTTCTGGCAAGATCTTTATAAGGAGAAAGAGACTGAAGTTAATTTGTTCTGTATTTGTTCTTTTCTTCTAATGCCATGCTTGATACGGAATACTTCTTAACCACAGACTTTGATTTGGAGGGACCTTGGAGATCATAGAATAGTTAGGGTTGGAAGAGACCTTAAAGATCATCTTGTTCTGACCCCCTGCCATGGGCAGAGACATCCCACTGGCTCAGGCTGCCCAAGGCCCCATCCAACCTGGCCTTGAACACCTCCAGGAATGGGGCAGCCACAACCTCCCATGGCAACTTGTTCCAGTGTCTCACCCTCTCATGGTGAAGAAATTCTTCCTGATGTCCAGTCTAAATCTGCCCCTCTCCAGTTTATACCCATTCCCCCTCATCCTGTCCCCACAAGACTCTATGAATAGCCCCTCCCCAGCTTTCCTGTAGCCTCTTTGGGTACTGGAAGGTCACTATAAGATCTCCTCTGAGCCTTCTCTTCTCCAGGCTGAACAACACCAACTCTCTGAGCCTGGCCTTGTAAGGTGCTCCAGCACTCTGGTCATCTTTGTAGCCTCTTCTGGATCCATTCCAACAGCTCCATATCCTTCTTACATTGAGGATTCCAGAACTGGGCAGTATTTCAGATGTGGTCTCACAAGAGAGGAATAGAGAGGCAGAATCACTTCCCTCGCCCTGCTGGCCATGCTTCTTTTGATGCAGCCCAGGATATGGTTGGTCTTCTGGGCTGTGAGTGCACATTGCTGGCTCATGTCGAGCTTCTCATTGACCAGCACCCCCAAGTCCTTCTCTGCAGGGCTGCTCTAAATTACATCATCCCACATCGTGTACCGAAAATGGGGATCATCCCAACCCCGGTGCAGGACCATACACTTGGCCTTGCGGAACCTCATGAAGTTCCCACAGGCTCACTTCTCCAGCCTGTCCAGGTCCCTTTGGATGACACCTCATCCTTCCAGTGTGGCAAATACACCACTCAGCTTGGTGTCATCTGCAAACTGGCTGAGAGTGCACTCAATCTCGCTGTCTATATCATTGATAAAGATATTGAACAGCATCTGTCCCAGTACAGTTCCCTGAGGAATACAACTTGTCATGGATCTCCATCTGGACTTTGAGCCATTGACCACTACTTTTTCAACATGACCATCCAACCAGTTTCTTATCCACTTCACTGTCCACCCATCAAATCCATATCTCTCCAATTCAGAGAGAAGGATGTTGTGGGGGACCATGCCAAAAGCTTTACAGAAGTCTAGATAGATCCCATCCATCAGTTTACTCACTTCCATTGCTGTGGTTACCCCATCATAGAAAGCCACCAAGCTGGTCAGACAGGACTTGCCTCTGGTGAAGCCGTGCTGGCTGCCATTAATCACCTCCCTGTCCTCCATGTGCTTTAGCATAGCTTCTTGGAGGATCTGCTCCATGATCTTCCCAGACGCAGAGGTGAGGCTGACAGGTCGGTAGTTCTCAGGGTGATCTTTTCTACCCTTTTTAAAAATGGGCACAATGTTACCCTTCTTCCAGTCACCAGGGACTTCTCCTGACTGCCATGACTTTTCAAATATCATGGAGAGTGTCTTGGCAACCTCATCTGCCAATTTCCTCAGGACTCTGGGGTGCATCTCATCAGGTCCCATGGGCTTTTACATGTTTAGGTTCCTCTGGTGGCCATGAACCTGATCCTCCTCTGCTGTGGGAGGAGCTTTACCCCCCCTGGTCACTGTCTTCCAGCCTCTGACCCAGGAGACCATTTACTTCTAAGTAAGATTGTCTTCAGTACCAGGACAGATCAGGCATGTCTCTATCTAGATGTGACAGTAATTCCACAAAATCTCTAGGCATTCAAGTGCTGCACACAACCTCCTGCAAAGCCAGGAGAAAGGTGTGAAAGAATCCAGTGGATGGGAGGTGAACCCATGTAAACTGAAATCAGACACATTCTTAAATACTGAACTCATCTTTTAAACAGGAGGAACATTTAATCACTGGAGAAACATTTCAAGTCAAGTGACAAATGTTCCATTTCTTGTTATCTTCAAGCACAGACTACTTTTCTGGCATGTATTTTAACATGTACAAGGTACGTCTCTGAAGTGCAAGTTATCAAGTTCTGAGCAAGCATAAGGGAGAGAAACTTAATATTATATGATGTAGGGGAGATCAGAGACAATTATACTCGTTTTTCTTTCATTCTATCTATGAATTAATACAAGATGTGTAGAGTGGTTGCATGTACAAATATGAGCCTTAGTATGTCTGACATGGTCATTTTTATGATGTGTCTCATATTTGGGGGCATACTCTGAGCATCTGGATTCTTTCATTGCTACACAGGAGGTACAAAGCAGCTTTGCAAAGCGCCTCCTTAGAATCAAGGGGAGAACTTCAGAGCACAGCGCTCTGTCTGCAAGAGATCTGTAAGAATTTCTGTGTCTTTAAAAAAAATCTCCTGAATCATAAGCTCATCCTAGTTCTGGAAATTCATTAGTGAATGCTTATTTAGCGTAATGACTCAGTGCCTTTCTCATCACTAGAAAAGGTCTTTCCAAAATCATATTGTCCTGTTGGCTGGGTACTATGGAGTAGCTCATATTTCAGTCCGGCTGGTTGTGCCAATTTTTAAACATCACTTTGGAGATCGTGAAATGTGCCAGAAGAGGAGTATCTGCCCAGTGATGATTTTCTGGCAACTCGCAGTAGCACCGAAGTATCATAAAATATGGAATCGATTCTAATTACCATCTCTAGCATTTTCCACACTAGAATCCTAAATTCTCCAGACAGGATAAGAACACCTGTTAGCATGGAAATAACTCCTTAGGTTTTTAGTTTCTGTTAAAGGCAGATCTTGCTATTTTTTCTCTGTTCATCTTTCCTGCTACGTTGGAACAAAACAAAACCTACAAAATATGTTTAGGACAGGTAAAATAGGTTTTAGGGCAGGGTCACATTTTCTGAAAAAATGAAGTTAAATTTATAAAGAATATGTTAAAAAATGCAGCTCATCTTTTTACGGAGAGCAACTAAAGTCACAGCAGATGCTACATTATAAATCTACTGTAATTAAATTAGAAAGCAAAGCTCTAAAAAATCTTAAGCACAATCTTCATGACAAATGAATTTTTCAAAGTTGTATTATAAAGTCATTAAGCAGGGTTATATTCTTATCATAATTTTGCTAAAAATCAACTAATTTCCTGCAACCAGAATTACCTTTTTTTTCCAGCAAAAGAGAAAATAGAAATAAGTAAGTGCAAATGGATTTAGTTCTTTCAAAGTCAATGGTTTTATTCCGCTTTCTACTAGATACATTTGAGGTGCAACTGTCCACTACTAAACAATGCCCACCCTATGGCTTACCACTGTTGAGTGGCAAGGAATTACTTGCCAAGCATAATATTGTAATACTTTATAAGACAGCTTTTATTTCTGTCTTTTGCCTTACTGGGACACTCTGCCAATGCTGAGGGCTGCACGTCCATCATCTGTCTGACTGTGCTGCCTGCTTTTCGTTATTTCTAACAGTAGCTCTTCACCATCCTTACTCTTAGCTTTAAAAGGAGATGCTTGAGCAGACAAAGCATTTGTGGACTTCAAACACTTCCTGTGAGAGATAAGAGGAACTCTTAACTGTTGAGGACTGTGCGAAACTAGAAAGGAGGTATAGTATATTTCTGAATCCTGAACTATGTCTTATCTACATTGTGTGTGTGGACAAGGGGACACTGTAAGGGCCAAGCAAACCACTTCTGTGTGTGGCATCTCACGACTTCAAGTTAGAATATTTTCTTAGCTTTCTCTTTTGTCTTTTAATATTTCATTTCCAAAGTTTTTCATCTCCTACAGCCGCCTTAACCTTTCAGTAGCAGCTACTTGGAGACTAACAGAGAGAGTAGTTTTTCAACAGGGATTGATGTTTACTCCACACTGAGGGGTGCTAGTAGTGGGGGGGCAGTTGAGTTGAAGGAAAGTTTTAATTCAAAAAATTATTTTTTATCAAAAAAGTGCAGTAATTTCTTTGATGGAGTATGCAGCAAACTGAATTCAGTAAACTGAATTTCTCTGTGATAAAAGCAGTGCAATTCTGTCCTTTCTACTCTTCGTGAAGCAAGCAATAGCTTCACCTTTTCAGAAGGCTAGGTCACCACACACTGTTCCTGTAGCACAAGAAGGTGAGAGATGTACCTTCACCCACTTTCAGATGGGTGACAAACCTCAGCCTGCCAGTTATCTCACTGTCAGCAGGAATCTATGTATAAGATTCACAGCAAACAGGGGTTCTTGGAATCTAACGAGATGGTCACATTCTGCTGAGCTGTGACGATCCTACTTATCCAGATATTCTTATATTAATACATGCCCTGTAATGAGCCTGCATAAAAAATGAGACTCGCTGCTTCTTCTGCAAAGAACACTTCAAAGAACGCATATGAAGGAAAAGAAGTAGAGGGAAGTTTCAGTGTGGTCTCCAGACAATTTTGACAGTGACCAGATTTCAAAGCACGTCTCGCTAGTTCTGTAGAGGATAGATACAATAGCAGATTCAAGGCACAACAAATGCCTATGAATGACACGGCACGTATTTGTTCAAGGAAACTTGTCCCTACACTTGCACTGTTGCAATATTGGCTCTCAGACTCCTCACCTGCCAAGTAAACCCTGCAGAAATATCATATGAAGAGTGTCTGTTTCCTGCTAAGCAGTGCCCTGTGACCCTTGGCAGCAGGAGCCTCTTTCCCCTCAGTCTTAGTGTGCTGCTTTGTGTCCTGTCCGGGTGAGAGTCAAAAGTGTTACTCCCTTGGAAGATCTTGGACTGAAACCACAGGTAGGAAGGAAGTGGTGTGCAGCATCTTTTGTCAGAGACAAAATGTAATTAGCCTGGAGGATGTGTGAGTAAAGGAAGCCTACAGGAAAGCAGAGCCACATGACTCTGATGAAGTATTTAAACGTACTTGTTGCAAAAATAGCATAAAGTAAGTTACAATGCAGAAAAGATGAAGTCCTTAGACAGAATCTGTTGGTGTAGCCCATGTCTCACAGCCTATCAAAACATAACTTCAGCTCCTATGACTTTTCACGGAGAAGGTGGTTGTGATATTTTTTGTGGAGTTCGCACATGAAGTCGTAGCAACTGCAGATCTGAACTGTGCACCTGTATTGCTTTGATGATGTAGACCAAAAATTATGTTTATAATAATACATCTTTATATTTTGTGACATGCCTGCATATAGTTGTCAGTAAGGGGAAAAAAAGGTGGCTTTGAATATGTCTGGAATTTGTATTTGTTGCTAGTAACAAAGATTTCCAGTATCAGATCTGGTTTATTCAGTTTGAAATCTAGTCTAATTAGTTCATTACTATAATGAAGTCAAACACTTCATACTTATCTATATATGATCCTTCCCCAAAATAAGCATGTATTAATTTTCTACATTAATAAAAATATCAATGTAGCAATTACTTAACTAGGAAAGTTTTTCTTAGCAGATTTGGATGTAGTTCTGACAGTTTTAAATATCTGATTCAACTAGTTTTATAACTGTAATTGACACCATAAATAGACAAGACATCGTAATAAAAAGAGGAGGAGCTGAATGAAGTAAATTCAAAGTCACATGCAGCACACTGATTTTCCCAGAAGGCCAGCTTACTAAGCTTATTTTGCAAGGGATGCTTTTAGCAATTTGGGTATTTTGTTTAGAACAGTCTGCTTAGATGTAATGTGAAAATTGGAAGTAATGACCACAGATTTGCAGACAGGGAAAGTCTGCTCTAATATCACATTACAGCATAATTTGGGTTAATGATACCACAAACAGAACAGAATCCTGAGCACATAAATGCATAAATATATAGCAATTAAAAAGATCTAAGGGGCTTCAAAATATGTTATTTTTATCCAGTAAAATCTATGTTCAGTTACATCAGTGCAGAATTATTTCATCTCAGCTGTTTGTTGCAAAATTAAAGAGAATTTGATAAAAAAAAATCCAAGGCATGAGCAAAAGGTTCAATAGACAAATTTCTGATGTCAGGGCCATTCAGACAGGTATCGTATCTGCAACATTTTCTTGAACCTATAAGAAAACGCATATGAAACTTCTGCACTATTATTTATAAGATCTAAGCAGACCAGAGCTTTTCCCCTGTGGACCTTTGTTTCCCCTACACATTTGAGCTACACTTAGTGCAAGGTTGGAGAGCAGCCATTACCACAGGTTCAGGAAACTGAGGTGACCAGCACTGACCTCACGCTGCTCTCTGCCTCACAGCAGATCAAGAGCCATTCTAGTTTGCTCCCAGCTTCCTCATCAGGATGTAATGATACATCCAAGCCATGAGCCATTTCCTTCGATTGCACCTCCTCTGCTGGTGGTTGGTTAGATAAGGGATATTATACAGCCTCCCAGCCTCTTCGGTGGACACAATTTATCAAAGGGATGTCCTACCCTTCCTTGTGCTACTAGGAGTACGTGGTACTGTGTACGTGCTCCCGGTCATGGGACTTCGAACTGTCCAGGCAGTTCTGATTCTGCTGAGGAAATGCCTGGTGGTGGTGAAGTGTTGGCATGTGTCCCAAACTTGGCAGCGACATGGATCAACATTGATTCATGTAGTACTTGACCAAGAAAAGTGCTGTTATTCCTGACCTAGGTACCTTAGGCTTATGCCTCCTTACTGATCGCAGCTATAAAATTATCATCATAAGTGATCAAAATCATTAATTTTAAAAAAAAGTTAAATTAAGGTGACAAATAGCCACAGAAAGCAATCTGTATTATTATGTACACAGAAGATAGCCTGTCCGCAGAATTAACAATTTAAAAGCAGTGGCTCCAGAATATCTTTTTGCCATGAGCTTCCATTTCAACTGGTAGTTGAGGGTTCACATCCTTCATTCGGTTCATGCAATAGGGACTCATGACACCCACTTGAGAGGGACAAATACACAAGACAGCAGCTAAGCCCAGGCTTTACCATTTAAAAAATAATCATTTTAGAGTAATGTGGTAGAATTCTCATCTCCACATCTTCTTTTTTACACAAGAAGGTTAATGTATTGAAAAGGCAGCCAGTATTGCAGGTGGGGATGCCCTGGTATCAAGGTAGAAGACAACCTATCTGTTGTGGCTCAATGATACAGAGAAGTCACAATGGCCAAGACAGAAAAAGGGGAGAAACTAAAGAGCAAAGAAGGATCATCAATCAACTAAGTTGGTTAACTTCTAATCAAATGAGTATAATGAGAAGAGTAAGTGGAAAGATTCAACATTGGGACTCAAACAAAAAGCTTTTTCCACTTAGTTAAATATTCTGACCAGGCTGATTTTGTCTAGGAGTAAGCGAATAAAGTAGGAGTTTCCAAGGTTTTGATGGAACCATCTAGAAAATTGAAAACTGTCAAAACTTGTCTGCTGTGTTGTTGAAGAAAATATTAGATATACTTTTCATTTAACCCTTCCATATGTGCTGGAAAAATATATCAAGCAAACAACAGAATTAAAGCAGAAAATGAAAATTAGTGCATTTCAACACTTCAAAAACTGTTGAAGACATTTAATCCTTGAACTAAAAGTAGGCAGATGGTCAGCTATGCAACAAATAAACCAACTTTTTTTTGGTGCTGTAAAGCTAAGGATAATTTCATAAGTGACGCAAACTCTCAACCATAGATCAGAAATAGAAGTGCTGAAAATTTGATCAAATAGTCAGTTATACAGTGTTTACTAACACATCACAAAGCTTGTCAATCGTATTTATCCCTAATATTTTAGGGGAAAACAGATGTATTATTGAATCTCTAGATTTATTATCCATCCTTTTAATATCCGTAGCACTAGTTCCTGACATTTTGTGCTCAGAATTAATTATTTTTAGGGTTCTTGGGAGTTACATTTTGCAACATTTTCTGGACTTGATAGTAATCTCAAAAATACGGCATTTTATCACATTATGGTATTTTAAAAATGGAACAGGCTATAATTAGGTGAAAAGTATTTTAGAGAGCTCAGCTTACTTTGATTTCCCTTACCTAAGTTTTTCCATACTGGAAATCTCCTAATTAGTGTTATAAAAGTTATTATGATAAAATTCTTGAGAACATTTGGCACACGGCTTGTGTGTATAAGCAAATGCATATAAGTAATGTAGTTGAGATTTGTTTCCTCTTTTTCTTCAAAAAAGAAAGTGTTCAGAAGGGGCTTCACCTGACACGCTAAGATAAAATCAGAAAGAAGTGGGAAATATAACTCACAAAGCTCTGGGACACGTACTTAAAGTCAATTTCTGAGGTCACATGAGAGCCAATTGTACCACTGACATTGCAAAACTAAGTGTGCTCAAGTGACCTGCTGGATTAGAGTCAATATTTCCTGCCTCTTACGGGATGAAGTTCCTTGGATGAGGATTTAACAGTAAATTCATATAAAAAGTCTAAAATTTCCATAGTAACACAACTGCACCATCCACAACAATTTGTTGCTACGTTTCAGTCCCAGTTAAAGGTTAAAAAAGGCAAGGTAATCTACATCTTTAACTGCACATGACTTGCAGTGGAGGATTTGTGATCCACAGGCTTCCTAAACACCCCTTCCATCCTCACAGAAAGAACCCTCTTCCCGACCAAACAGAAAACTAACACACGATTTTCTGTGTTCATACTTTTCTGATGGAGAGGTTGCTTTGAACTTCTCTGAAGAACTCTAAATGCTAAAAACAGCTCTTCAGTGTTATGGAGGAACAGAAACTGCAGTATATAAGATACCCTTTTGGCAATCTGAAGAGATGTCCTGTAAGCTAGATAGACATTAATTAGATGCAGTCATCAGGCAGAAAAGATCAAATTATATTATTCTTTGCTGAGAAATCTGAGCAGGCTGAAAGTGAACTAGGAATTAAAGTCTACTGTAACTGTTACTTGGTACGTGTATTTTCTCATAGTGCAATTTGTTACAGTGATAATGGTGAGCCTCATGAGGGTATATTTCCTGTACTCTAAATTTAACATTTCCTTCTTTCTCTATTTCATAATCCCTCTTTTTGTTTACACTGTTCCTGAGCTGGAGTTTGAAAGAAATTCATTCAATTTTTTTTGCCAATTCCAAATGTGTTTTTTATTTTGAGCAAAGTGCTGGATGAATTCCATCATATGTAGAATTTTCATTCAGTTCCAGGATCAATATTACATGTACCTTGGGCATGCCAGCTCATCTTCCTACTGCTTTTGTTATTTTTTTGTTAAGATACTAATAGCACAGGTCTCTTCTTTGGTCATGCAAGGATAAAAAAATAATTAAGAAAGTTGAAGGGTTTCTGGTGTTATCAATTCTCTGTTTCTACAGCGGTATTCCATGGAGACCTGCCAAAGGAAATATTTATAAATTATATGAACAACCTAACACTCTGTAGTGCAGTTGGATACATACAAGTCCTTAGACTACTAACAGTAGTCTGCCATAGTAAAACAAGTGTCAGGTTGCATCAGCTGCTGGTTAACATCCCACCTGATTAAATTCTTAGGTATACAAAGATGTCCCACTCTGACCAGTATGAAGGACAGTAAATTTGTTTAGGAATTAGAAACTCAACTTCACATCCTTATAACACTTGAGTCTGTTCAAATGTTGGCTGTTCAGCAGTGTCCAAAATACATGTGTCCAATTTTACTTTCAGACTAGCTTATAGCCCTTCTTCATAACCATGCTATTGTAATTAATAGAGTTTTATATTTGGCCAGCATTTGTCCAAACTCCTATGCCTGGCCTTTTTAATTTCTAGCATATAACTCATATGTAGTTGATAAGATTTGGCAACTGGTGCAGTATACTGATGTTTTGCTTTGGAGGTACTATTTGATCCATTATTTTTAACTTCTAGCGGTCAGTTCTTCATTCTGAACTACCTGAAAGGCATAGGTTCCTTCTTTGTCTTTTAGCTCTTTTATCAAGCAAGGCTTTTCACAGCCCTTTGAAAATGCGTGTGTTTATCTTTTTTACTGAATGAATAACATGGAGCTACAAACAACTACTGAGATATACATTTGAGGAAAGGATTGACTAAACCTTTTTAGAGGAAATGAAATAATAACTTCAGGTGATCTCATCACACTTTGTAAGTGTTTATCAACAGGAGAAGAAACTTAAATAGGAAAAGACCTGTTGGCATCTAACACTGGAAAATGCAGTTATATTAAGGTGTAATGACTACTTTTAAATATGAAAGTAATCAATAAATAAAAAATATCTGGAATGCCTTCATAATCCTTGAAATTAGCACTGGATGACTTTTCAAATCTTTTGGCTGGACACGGAATTCAGGTGGATGGAGAGACCAGAAGTCTTTTCCCTCTGCAGCATCAATTACAAATGAATTGATCGACAGTTATTTTTCTCACACTCTTGTCTCTAATCTAAAACGCACTTGTTCTCTTTGGATAAATCAAAACCTGAACAGTCCATTTTCTCAGTTTTCAGCCCGTCTAGATAATGCAGCTTTGCTGCTCTCTGTCTTGTTGCTCACAGGCTTGTTTACGATTATTTACTACAACTCCTGTGTTTCGGAGTATTTCAGAAGTGCTGATGTTTGCCAATAGCTTATTTGACTGTCTTTGATCTGAACAGTTATCTATGGCCTAGTAAGTAAGTAAGTAAGTAAGTAAGTAAGTAAGTAAGTAAGTAGTAAGAGTACTTGCCTGTTTTTGTAATGTACACTCTTTCTGCTATTACTCTCTGCACTCTGGATTTATGAATCTTGGCATGTAATCCTTGAAATAAGCTTCTTTTTTGAGAATTCTGGACATGTAATTATTTGAGAGAGAAATGGAAAGAATCTGAGGAGGGGAAAATAGCTAGCAGTGATTTACTAGGCAAGACTAAAGTACCAATTTGAAGCTAGAGGAGAAGAGGGTGAGTCCCCTTTGCCTTTGGAGGGAGACATATGAGGAGGAAACTATCTAAATAGGTACAGTTTTAAACAAAATTTGAAGTACCTTGCAGGTCACCACATCTTTTTCCTTGTTTTAATAAACTGAGAGCAGTAACTTGAATGGTTTTGGAAGGGTTGTGCTAGAGATTAAAGAGTGCCTGTGTCCAATGCTAGTGTGTGTGTCTGTGGACATAGTATTCATGTTAGGGTCTGTTGCTGCATATTTTACACATTTTCCTATTTATGACCACAGTTAAATATATTGAGCATTGAAGCAATCCACAGTTAATGACAGAGTCCGATACTGCAAAGTTTATTTCTAAAAGCAACAAAGATGTTGGCATGGTAATTTTCTATTATTTCACTGCAAGACTAATCAGAATTAGCCTGAATACTTTCAACTTCTCTCCCTTTTCCTTCTCCTCCCCACTCACAGTGATTCACTTCTAATGATCATGCAACAGAAAGAAAACTACAAAATTCACTTGGGCAGAACTTCTGTTTGCTTGATAAGAATGTGTTTTGTTAAAATACAGTGTGCTCAACATTCAGTACTAATAGGTAGTCATGATTTATCAAAGTGAATTGTGCCCAAAGAATGTGTAGAAGATCACTCAACCCCAAAAGGTTTTTTTTTACAGAACTATGTAAAGTATTAGGTTAGGAAGATCATAGCCATTCAGAATATACTCGCCACAATGCCAGAGCATCTGGCAAAAAATGGCTCCTCCAGGAACAGTTTCAGACCAAACAAGCTGGAAAATCAAAGTGAACAAGATACAAAGACAGAAAGAACAGCAAATCTAATTTCTCAAACCCAATTATTCAAATCAAGAAAAAAGAATAAAATGAGAATGGGACGAGTATAAAGAAGACAGAGACAGTCTCTTTCCAGTGGTTGTCGGTGACAGAACAGAAGCAATATGCACAAACTGAAACAGAAGAGGTTCTCTTTAAATGTCAGGAAGCACTTTTTACTGCAAAAGTGATGGAATACTAGCACAGGTTTCCCAGAGAGGCTGGAAATCCTGGGCAACCTGTTCCTGGTGGCTCTGGTTGAGCAGGGGGAAATATAGGATGACCTCTGAAGGTCCCTTCCAGTCTACACCATTCTGTAATTATGAGGTTCTGAGATAAAGATGCTACTGCAGAACGAACAGCTGAAAGTAAAGCAAGATTTCTGATCTTCATTTTTCACATTTGCTCTCCCAGGTTTGAAAGCAAAATTTTCCCTTAGAAAATGTTATTCAGTTTGAGATAAATTTTACAGTATGTATTTACATGAAGAACATTCCTTAGCTGTATAGAATGAACCCCAGTTGGTTTTGTTTATGATACAGACCAGGCTGTATGTTAAGGCAATGCTAATATTTGAGATTGCACTGTTTGTTTTGTTCCACTAAAACATTATCATTCTCTTCATGTGATCCATTTGCCAACAATTTCTATTTTGGATGAAGTCTGATACACTCAGCTACTCACAGGTCATTTTGGCAACATGGACCATATTTGTCTAACTGTTGCATCTCTCTATATCTGCCTATGCAGTATGGTCCCACAAAGATCTGAGTTTTCAGTGTGACTTTTTATTCATTTTAGCCCAATGTTTCCTTCTTGTCCCATTTTTAATTCCAAAAGTTTTCTCTTCAGTAAATAGAACAGTTAGTCTATGAATGCAAAATACCTTCTGTGCACAGAAAAGGCTTCTTATGGCTCCTATTTTGCCACTAGTGAAGTAATTCCTTGAATGTTGTACTCTTTCTTGCACTTCTTCACCCTTTTTCCCAGAGATATCTGACTCAGCCTACCAATTTCCACAGTTTTCCTGATTAATTTTTAAAACAGATCACAAGTTTATTTTCCTCCTGCAATTTCAGCAGTATATAAAAAAGGGAAACACATGAAAACAAAACTGCCTTTCTTCTTGATCTTCTAAACAGTCTCTCTTAGTGATCATCTGTGGTTTTTCCTAAAATGTAATGTGACTTTCCTTCACTCTAATGGTCCTCTCTCTGCTCAGTTTCTTCACGTTTTCTCTTTGCTCCTAGGACATCTCCAGACTGAGCACCAGAAAATACTGATTTGCCAAAGGATAAAAAGAATAAGACTGCCGGATGACTCTCTTCTTTCAACATAGCGGGCTCTGCTGTCCCCTGAGCTCACAGGGACCCATCAACACAAGAGTCAGATATTCAGCAATTTCTGCACAGAAAGTCTCGGGGAGCCATAGCCTTTATTTCGATAATGAAAATACTAGAATTTTTTTGCTGTTTGTTTTACTTTTTACAATAATGTGTAGGTTTTTGTTTAGGATGGAAGTTTCATCAAAACAAGTATTTCGAGCTGGCTCTACTGGAAGTGGGATTTGTGGTTATCTTCAAAGAAATGAAAGGACAAAGTAAAGGGTACCAAAGCTCAGGTGCAACAAACCAGTCACCTCAGGCTTCCACATTTGTTCTTTTTCAGATTCTTTAACTTAGGCTTTGCCATTGCGGTATATACCTTTTCTGAAAATTTTTCCTTTTCCAGCTGTAATTGTAGGCTTTCTAGTACTTTTTCCAAGTATGAATTAAAGCAGCTCAAACATTACTGTAAAATGATTAATCAGGTTTACAACCCAGGCAGCAAAAGAGCAACTTTCATTTGATTTGTGTCTGGCTTAATCTATAATGTCTGGACTATGTCATTTTTTATTTCCTTCTCTACCTTTTCTGCTACCAGTTTTTCTGTCCAGTAAAGCATTTATAACTGCATAGTTATGTTTTTTCTGGCTTTTGTTAATGTGCCGGCAGTCCAAGCAGAGCTCTACACCTTTGGCTTCATCAGCCAGCAGCAAAGGCTGCTACACACGACTGCTATCTGGGCTCCAGAATTGAGCTTTATTTTGAAAAGAATTCTGCAGCCCCTCTGGATATGATCCTTTTGTATCCTGCAGATCTCCTTTGTAATTATACAATGAAAGTGAAATTTCAGCAGTGAAATATTGCTGAATTTCTAAACAATATTTTAAATATATAGAAAAATCTTTTCTTTCCTTTAAGAAAAAAAAAGCATGTTAATCTATCTGTCTTTATTGAGTCTACCCTTTTTAGGAGATTTCTGGTTTATTTTAGGCAGTGTGACATTTCACGTCTTGTTTCTTCTTTCTTTTTTTTTTTTCTTCTGAGAACCAAGATGGGTTTTTTGCCTTAAACTAAGGAGTTCTGCAAGATTCTGAATATCTCAGGGTACAGGGTGGCCTGAACACCACCAAGTATTCAAAATATATTACCAATTACAATTAAATTTAACTAGGAATAAAAAAAGGTTTTCTTTATTCTAAAGGTTTTCTTTTGTCTAAGGGAAAAGGAGGAGGTACTCTATGATGTCTTGGCAAGAGGTGAGTACACACCTTCATATTAAGAAGGTGATTGTGGAATGAAAGCTGATCTGTGCGGAGCAAAACTAACACAAAAATATCCTGATGATGTAAACCCTGACCGCTTCATGCACGACTTCTGCAAATTACTACAATTTAAAGAAGTGTAAGCTCTGAACTAAATTATACCACCTGGCAGCTAGGCCAGGACACACTCTTCTTTTTCACTGTATCATACCAAGAGGGTATATAAATCCTGCAAATGCTCTCTAAAGGAATATTTGTTCAGAAGCATTTTGGAAGGCCTCTGACATAGATTGCCAAGAGTAAGCCAGACTTCTTTAGAGATGCATGATGCATTGAATATTAGAGGAGTTGAGGAGGCTGTCTTTAGAACATTTTGGGCGTATTTCAGTTTTGTGATTTTCTTCCAAATTGCAGAGCATCAGATTTCCTTTTTGGTGAAAAGATTGTAGCTTTCATTTTTTTAATGTAACTTTGACTAGGTTTTGGGACTTACTGAAAATCTGCTCTCAAAATATACATTGCTCTCTGTACTGAAAGTTGTAGCTCTAGAAAAATAAGCTAGTGACAGAAAGACACAGCTTCACTTTTCCTAAAAATGCAAGTATACTTGTCTAATATCATTAACAGTAATATAAATGATCCTTGAAATAGTCAGAAGGGAATTCCTTCATTATCCAGTGCCTTAGAAAATATTTCCCAGTAGTGTCAAGTTTCACTTTGCTTGCAGGTTTCACTTACTAAATTTATTAATTTAACTAAATGAATTAGTAGTAGAGTGTGCTATTTTTATAGACACACTATGAGGAGCTACTCAGAATACTTTCAGCCAATTGTTTCTGTTCAAATATGCTATTTCATTCCAGACAAGTTTATTTGCTTTCAGATATTACTATACAATTTTTTGACACAATGATTTTTGCAAGTGACTTTCTGGATACTTTGGGAATGAAAGTGTATTTTCAACTTTAAAATCTAAGAAAAAGGGTTATATTTTTAACATTCTCTGATTTGTATCATGAGGTTCAAAAACTGCCTTGCTTAAAGAATAATAAAGTTTTGGTCTTAATACCCAGAGACAGCTTTTTCTCTAGCTACAATAGCCATTATGAAAGCCTACCAAGACTGCAGAAAATTATGCCTCTCCGCTTTGATAGATGAATCAGTAAATGAGAACAGGGGTTTATTACATACCCTGGATTTTACTAAAAATTCTTCCAATCCTCTTGAGGTTACTGAAAGTGGAAATTACATTACAAGGTTTGGAAAAGAAAAAGAACCACATTGATTTCTAATGCCTACATTGATTTTTTCATAAAAGCATTAAAGATTTAGATTAGATTAGATTAGATTAGATTAGATTAGATTAATAACAAAGAAAATGTATTTATTTGCATTTTTCCCCTTTCTGCTGGGCTTTGGTAATGCTTGGCTTAAATGACTTGTCAAATAATATATGAAAGAAACTTCAGAAGGCAGAAGTGAATATTCTGATCATATATGTTTGTCACCTATTGCAGTTTATTTTTCTAAATCATGCTTTAGAGGGTACTGAGCAATTTTCCTGAAGAAGAAATCGGACCACACAATGGGGTCTCCTAGCTATAAATTCTGAGCTATATTTAAAGGGATCTGTCATGCAGACAGTGCTAGTGAGACAAAACAAAGAAGGCTTTACTGTATAGCTTTCTGAGCTTAAGGCTTTGGAAAACTGTCAGGTACTTGAAAATATATATCTCTATCATTATTTTTAGGCACTTCCCAGATTCTTAAGTAATAAAAACTACATTCCATGGTACATACCTAAACTGTGCCGAGTATTGTATCAGGCAGTGGTAGACCACATTCCTGAACAATGATTGGGCCAGTCATAGGCAATTATTTCAAATGAGTCTGCAGAAGGTAAATTCATTACCAAAAAATTCTCATCCCCACTATTAATTCATTGAATTACAGCAATGTATGAAACTTGCCACATAACTTTCACACCTGGTCATAGTCTCTTGACATTTCTTTTCTGTAAGGGTGCGTTACATTGGGCCATGTGGCAATTCACTCAGAAAGGTGTGCAGGCACGGCACCTCTTTGAAAGGGTCACTCCACTATTCCAGTGGAAGACTTGAAATACACGTAACCCAGAAACTGAGCACCATTCTGTGACCACCTGCGCAGGCTGAGGCCATTCATTCCACCAAAGCAGAATGGTGTGCGCTTGTCTGAGAGCAAAAGCTGCAGCTCCAGCTGGGAGGTCTGCATCGTCTATCCCAGCGGCTGTTAAAGCCTCTATCTGGACAGAGCTGCTGAATGGAGAGGCTGCAGTACAGATCTCAGACTGCAGGAAGTGCCTGGACCTTTCTCCTGGGACAAGGAGAGGTGGCAGAGCTGTCTGCAAAAAGTGTGCCCAGGTGGAGGACCTCCTGCAACAGGTGGCTGAGCTGCAGGAGGCAGAGAGAAAGCATCAGGGAGACTGAGAAGGAGTTAGGTAACTAGCTTCAAGCACAGTCTGCAGTGAACTCACAATTCACGGCCAAAGAGCCAAAAACTCCCTCGCTGACACACATGTGGTTGAGGGGGAAGAGGGAAATAGTGCAGGAAAATGGAATCTTTCAAAGCAAGGATTGGCAGAAGGAAGACACTTCCCCCCAAACTGCAGGTGCCATCGTATTTGAGAGGCTGTGGCTGGTGAAGTTCCCACTGACTGGAAAGGGTGCAACATGATCCCCATTTCAAACAAGGCAAAAAAAGGAAGACTTAGGGGATTACAGGGTGGTCAGTCTCACTTCTATACCCAGCAAGATCATGGAGGAGATCCTCCTCGAATCTATGCTTGGGTGCATGGAAAATAAGGAGGTCACTAGTGACAACTACCACGGTTTCTCAAAGGGCCAATTGTGCCTGCCCTGCACAACACCCTTATATTGAAATTGAAGAGATATTGACTTGATGGTTGGACCACTTGGATGAGGAATTGCCTAGATGGTCACACTCAAAAGAGTTATGGTCATCAGCTCGGTGTCCAAGTGGGTAACAGCGACAAATGGCTAGTATTGGGATCATTGTTTTTTAACATCTTTGTTAGTCATATTCAAGGTGGGATCAAGTGCACCTTTAGCAAGTTTGCTGATGACACCAAGCTGAACGGTGCTGTCAACAAAACTGAGGGACAAGATAACAAGCTTGAGAAGTGGTCCCATGAGAAACTTACGAGGTCCAACAAACCCAAGTACAAGGTCCTGCACCTGGGTCAGTGCAATCCCTGTTATCAATACAGGCTGTGGATGAAGAATTGAAAAAAGCCTTGCCAAGAATTACTTGAGGGTACCGATGGATGAAAAGCTGCACATAAGCCAGCAATGTGTGCATGAAGGCCAGAACGCCAACTGTACCCTAGGCTTCATCCAAAGAACAGTGGCCAGCAGACGGAGGGAAGTGGTTCTGCCTCTCTACTCGGCTTTCATGAGAGCCCAACAGAAGTACTGCATCCAGCTCTGGAACTTTGAGCAAAGGAAGGAGTTGGACCTGTTGGAACAAGTTCAGAGTAGGGCGACAAAGATGATTCAAGGGACGGAACTCGTCTCCTATGAAAGAAGACTGAGAGCTGTGGTTGTTTAGCCTGGAGAATATGAGGCTCTAGAAAGACCTTATAGCAGCCTTCCAGTAAATAAATAGTGCCTACAAGAAAGCTGGAGAGGAACTTCTTGCAAGGGCATGGAGTGATAGGACAAGGGGTAATGGTTTTAAACCATTAGAGAAAGAGGTTTGATTTACATTAGATATGAGGAAGAAACTCTGCACTATGAGAGTGGTGGAACAGGTTGCCCAGAGATGATATTGGTTCTCCATCCCTGGAAGTGTTCAAGGCCAGGTTTGATGGGGCTTTGAGCAACCTAGTCTAGCGGAATGTGTCCCTACCTATGACAAAGGCATTGGATCTGGATGATGGAAGTGAATTTGAGGTCGTTTCCAACACAAACCATTCTACGATTCTATAGTTCTATGATTCCACACAAGTTGCAGTGCAATCGCCACTATGCAATTGCCACTAAGTACCTATTTCAAAATGTCTGTGGATATTCAAACCAATTTAAAAATGAATTCAGTCATATTTACTTTCTATAAATATACTACTGAGTCAGTTTACTGGCCCAAGCATTAGGAAAAGCTGATGGTTTAAATGAAAACTAGAGACCATTTTCAAGAGAATGTTGATTTTAAAATTGTTTTTTCAGCATATATTATCCATCCAGTAACCAGAGGAAAAGATCAGAAATTTCCAAGCAAGGTTTGGGTTTCCTGTATAAATTACTTGCAACAAATAGCAGAATCTATTCAATAAACAATTTTAAATCTTGGAATAACTACAAGACCCTCTAAGCCAGTTGACATATGGAGTGACTGGAAGCACGTGCTATTGTAAATTCCCAAAGCCATGTCCTATTATGTTAGGTCTTCTCTTAAGTTCCCGAAGAATCTTTTCTGGTTATTGAATAAAGTTACATTTAATTACATTAAAATTGAAATCTGTTTATTAACTGGCAACTGTATCTGTCATTTTATCTTGATTTAATATTGAGGGGATCAAAAAACAACTGCTGTTGCATGTGACACAGGACATGGCCTGGAATAGAAGTGGGGCCAAATAGTGGGTTTGTCTTCTCCTCTACAGACACAGCAGTATAATATGTTTGTTTGGTTTTTTTTTTTTTTTTTTTTTAACTGCCAGTGTAAGGGTGACTCTTCAATGTGGGCCAAAATTTGGCTCTATTTTGGTGCCAAAAGTTGGTTTTGTGCTGGCTTTTTCTGACTTAAACATGACAAAAATTATAAGCTGGTGTCCCTATGCTTGCAGGTTTCCACATTTTTTTCACTAACACTTTTCACCTCTTTACTCCTCTTCTCTCTGCTAACTATTATCTCTACCCCTTTTTTCACGTTTTCACCTTCTTTATGCAAACCTTCCACAAGCCCCAGAATAGACCTGGGCTGTGGCATTGAACCATTGTGAGACTGCTTGTGCACATCAGAAAAGCCTTCCCAGAGGATAGTTGTGAAGTAATGGCTATGTGTTCATGAAACTGTTCAGGGTGAAAGCACCCTTATGTCCTATTCAGTGGTAAAAAGCAGAGCAATAAAAATAAATAGAAATGCCACGCATGGCAATGGTAATTCAGCAGTATGTCCATAGCTGTCTTTTGCACAGAGCTAACAGCCTGAACCACAGTGAGCTGAAAGAAAAGCAGTGTCTGTATTTGTATGAGAAATATTCTTTCATATCTTTTGAAATCCTGAATTTTTCAATGATGACCCAAAAGATGATACACTCCTGTTAAAATCCAAACATTTTTGTTCAGAAAAACTCTTGGGTGTTTAGTATGAGTTACAGTAAGAAAGCTTCATGTTCCTACTCAGACTCCATGTCCTATGACAACTCATAAACTTTCCTATGAGTAATACGTAAAAATACGGAAGAGCCTTCTGGCT
The DNA here is from genome assembly GCF_017976375.1 of Cuculus canorus. Classification (NCBI taxonomy): domain Eukaryota; kingdom Metazoa; phylum Chordata; class Aves; order Cuculiformes; family Cuculidae; genus Cuculus; species Cuculus canorus. Next base: position 9,397,057 of record NC_071441.1, on the reverse strand, counting down.
TCAGCAGCACTGTGGTATCTGAAGCTCTGTCAGGGAATTCAGTGAATATGAGAGAACAAGGACACGATGTAACTTGTAATGACACAAGGACGCTAGCTTTAGTGAGTCACCACCAAAGCTTATCCAACTATAGCTTTTCAATATGAGGACATTGTTTTTTCACTTAAACAAACATTAAAATTTTAAAAGAAAGTCACCTCATTACAGATTATACATGAAAGACCCTAGTTCTCCATTAAAAACAACCCTGATTGTTCCGGTTGCATTATATTAAGCAACTCACCTACAAAACTGTCTTCTGTTAGTACATCTGAAGAGCCTGCTGATATCTGACAAGGTAAGGTTAAGCACTACAATGTTGTATGAAGTTGACTTAAAATCAAGTTCTGTCATCAGAAATTCTTTACTGGCTTTTGCTACTGTGCTCTCCTTTGCTTTGGTAACTTGGTGCATAGAGAAGCTGGGAAAATTGTCACAAGGCAGAAAATTTTCTGGTATTACATGAAGAGCATTTAGTACAAGGAACAGACTAAACACAATTGCCTTTTTCTCCCCAGGCCATCAGCAAAACATATCCTTGGAAATCTAATTTGAAAAGGTGGTGATGCTTAATTTGGTTTGGATTCAGTAGGGTTAGTTAAGGACTGGGTCTTTGCTGCACTGAAGACGTGCCTGCCATGAGCTTCTCTGCCTCCAAAATAGGTTGTTGTCATAAATATAATTCTGTGTAAATAAGACTGCCTCTTCTGAATTGAATTATCTGGCTATCTAACTAGGTTTAGGTTCTGGTGTTTTGTCAGTGAATAAGGACTGAAATCCTGGGGACTGCACGGGTTGTAATAATTGTTTTGTTGTCTCAAGGTAGGCATCAGAATTTGCTGTTCAGAATTTTTATGCTGGTAATAAATAGGGAAACATTTGACGTTTACTGTCAAAGGCAGCAGATCACAATGCAAACCTGTGCAGATTAGCCTAGTAATACTCCACATCTCTTAGGTCAACTCCCTACCTTGCCTGTTGCCTGCTATCATTTATGCATTCACTTCTTGCCAAGATTGCCAAAGAAATATGAATTCTTCCCAAGGCATAGTAATAGAATAGCAAAGTCATTTCACACAGGTTAATAATACTGCTCAAGATTAAAGCTCATATTCATGTGTGTCACTAAAAACTGAGGCTTTCACTTCCACAATTCATGCAAGAAAGTAGATTTTATTCTCTCTGTGATGGGAATGCACATTATGACACTATATGAGGTTGCATTCATCACTGCATTCACAACACGCTGTTATGCCAATCCTCCTCTCCAGCAGTGAGAATATAAATGATAATGCTTAGGAGTGAATCAGTCAAATTACTTACTCAGAAGAAGTACTGCTAACCAAAATCCCATCTTTTGTAGCAGGTTTACCTGCAGTGTGGGTGACCTACCTGTGACTTTTAAACTCAGGTCCAATATAGTCAGAAAGCCCAATGAGACAAATGACACCCTATGTTTCAAAGGCTGCAGAGAGAAACAAAGACAAATAGCCTGGGGAGTGTTGTCATAACCTTTAAATGAGTTTCAAGCCACTTTTCTCTGTGAATATTTACTCACACTTTTTTCTAATAAATACGCCTTCCCACACTTGCCATTATGCCTTGCCGAATCTCACAGCTCTTTTTTTTTGAACATATGGTCTTTTTACTACCTACTCGTTCTCTAGAACTACATATGGAAATGATGCATCATAAATACATCCTGTTTTTTACAGCTAGAAAAGTCACCCTGCTCAATACTCTTCCTTATTATCACCTTTTCACTTGATAGTGAGGTTGGATGCATGAGAGGAGATTTAACATTTTCATTTCGTATCAGTGAGTGAGAGGCTGGAAGTTTTTCTTTAATTTCCTCACCAAATGCCAACTTACTCTGTTGCTCTTAATGCTAGTGTGTTAAGAGTTCAGCTGTAGATCTCAATGCTCCATCTGCATCCCACCTCTATTTAAATACATCTTTAACATTTTAGAAAGGAACACAATTAAAAATTAAAATGAGATGGACAGAGCAGACCAGAACTTTATTGCCATGTTGTATGGTTATATAATAAATTCAGAGTGATTTAAAAATAAAGCTACAGTAAGTCTCTGAAGAGAGGAGGGAGGTGTCTTTGCAGCATCTGTATTTATATGTTTTAATTATACCAGCTCTTTCTAATTACTGTCATAAGCAACAATTCACTACAGATATTTTTTAAATAATTAATCTTCTTGATGAAATGCAGTCGAACAGGTCACTAACTTTGCTTTTGATAAAATACCATGTAGGACCTGGTTGAAAAGAGTGTTGCAGGAATAATAAAGCACAGCCCTTCTTTTCCCTCCAGCTGCAGATCTCAGAGCTCCTTAATCCAAAACAGTACCAAAATAAGCTTACTCCAGAAAAGCATTTCAGAGCACTCAGAATAGTGCTTTCAACAAGACTGCATTTGTCTGGAGATACTCTGGCGAGGTCTCCGCTCGAGATAGCTTAGGCTTTTTATAATTTACAGAAACTGTTAAAAACTTGTCATAACCACTGCACTGTAAACTTGAAGGCAGTAAGGCATTTAAGCATTTTGTGAATTATCAGGCACATCTCCATTTAAAGACAAAGGTCAGTACACGTGATGGCTCTCTTTAATCTGCATGTCTTTGTGAACTTTTGTGTACTTCTACTATGCAAATACTACTCATCTGAATTTTCTAGACTACATATTAATCCTCCTCATGTGGGTTTTTTCCCCATCAGAGCTGCCTTCAACACAACACTTAGGGTTAATGTCAGCACATGATCACTTAGGATCTTTCTTCAGAGTTAAAACAACAGCCAAGAAATCCCCGTACTTTTAGAGAACTGATGTTTCAGAAGTCTGCAGATTCAGAAAGTAGTTGTTAAGAGGGACAAACAAAGGATCTTACCAGCAGACTGGCACATTTCTGGAAGAGTAGAAGCTGCATTAATATTAAAACTATTCACCAGAAATTTAAAATTTCTTTTATGCTTTTCATGCCCCAGGTTTCACAAAATTATTATTCTTTTAGCAAGTAGGATGTGTATTTCCAATAGTCCATACTTCTGAAAAGAATATTGCCTGATGTACATAACTAGTCTAATAACTGTAATTACTAAACATTTGTTGACAATAGCATATTCTTCAAAGGCATTAATGTGTCTTTGTCTTATATTTGTGATTTTTGCTATGTATCTCTCAAGAGGCAATCTAACCTTATGGCTAGAAAACAGAGGGCCAGACACCATTTTCAATAACTAAAACAAAACCAGCCATGCGTCACATTTATATACATAGGCTCTGTGTTCTTGAAAGTATCTTTGTAACCATAACCTGAAGACCCCTAAGAATTGCATCAGGAACGTTTTGACAAGTTGTTTTCGAGAGCTGCTAACCTTTATTTCCAGTTTCGATTGCTGTACTTGTCAGAAAAAAAAGGATATTGTTTTAAAGGTACCGCAAAAAATATACAACTTAAAAGATAAAGCGTTTCTGGCATCATTAACAAACTGTAACACTGAACACAAGGTGGGCATCTAGCTACCTGTGCTAATGAGTTGGATAGAGTTAGTAATTTTCCACAATGTACTGCATTTGCAGGATGCTGAAGGTTCATGTAGAGTTCACATGATTAACATAAAATTTGGGAAATTATTGCACTTTTGGAAAAATACAAGTAATTTTATAATAAGGATGTTGAGCTCCCAGAATTCCGAGGTTCTTTCCTACTTCTTCTACCACTACATTTTTAAAAAGAGAAGAAAATGCAAAAGATGTGTTTGCTATACTCCCTTTTATAATTTCACTGAATGCCATTGTGTTATACACATGTATAAACTAATAACCATGACATTATACAATACTAATATAAAACAGAGTGGGAACTGCTATGACAATGTTCAGCTCCAGCGTACTGAGAAAGATGAGAGCCCGTTTCTTGCAAATAATCTAGCTGAAGTAGTGGCTGGAAAAATATAAGGATAGAACAGCAGCACTGCAAAAGAGAGTACAGGTAATATACTGGTTTATTCCTCCAGTGAACTTGCTTAAATGTCATTAACAAACCAACTGCCTTATCCATGTCAATAAATTACCTATAGGGTATTTTTTGCTGTGGTATCTGAAGCTCAAGTTCACAGACCCCATTCGGGGAACTGACTGTCAGCCCTTCTTGCCAGAATAAAACAAACAGAACAGCATTGTTTTTAAGTAAGTAGCCACAATTTTATCAGGCATTTTGAGGTACAGCATGTTAATTCCATATGTTTTGTTTTCCTTATAGTAATAAAAGCTGGGGAGGAGATTAAAAACCCTGTAACAAGCCATTGCTAAATTGTCCTTTATTTAATGTATTGCTACTAACTATCCAAATTGCCTGTGCTGAGCCTGTGCCTCTTGCATCAGGGGTGCCACGGAGTACACACTCATCCACTTTCCAACCAATGCTTACACATCCTTCCAGCCTATGTATGTCCTGTGTCACCTCGGAGCTGAGAAGTTCCCATCTGGTTTAAGCAGGGAAGTGTTGAGCAATTTCCTGAAGGGCTTTGTTGTGGTTCTTAGTTGAGATCCTATCATACCAGTCCACCTGCTCCTGCTCGCAAGAGTCACTTGAACTGTTGCATTACAAAAGCCTGCTCCAAGATACTCTCTTGTGCTCTCCAAAACATAGTAAGTTTAAAGTGGTTGTTTACAAAAAGCAGTTGGGGTGATAACTACGCACCTAGCAACTCCTGATGACGAAAGTGTTAGTTCCTCGGCATACTCCACAGTTGCACCTACAAATGCTGTCATACTGACTCCATACAGACATCACCTCTTGTTGATGGGCTGTGGCATCAAGATGCCTGATCAGCAGAGGTGGGTGCTGCTCTCAAAGCTGACTGCAGCCTTTTATATTCGAAATTGAATCTGATCTTTCTGACAGAAGTCTTTGCTCAAGTGACACATAAGGAGGAAATAAAAAAAAATAAAAGAAAAAGAAGTCCAGTGCTGGAACCCAAAATAAGAGTTTTCAATGTATGTGCAATGAAAGACACCTTGTCACAGGATAATATGAATCAACAGAGGGGATTGCCAGTAAGACAAACTCCTTTCTTTTCATTCTCCAATCTTGTCTTCCACACTAGTGTGCTCCAAGCTGAATTCTGAACATACTGCTGGGAATACTTTTCTCAAGAGGGATGTTATGGATCAATCAGTGCTAGGAGTCCCTCTGTGCACATCACTTTCAGTACTTTTCCTGGAGGCCATGAGCCACTGAACACTGTTTTGCTGGGTTGTAACACAGGTCTCTCACTATCTCAGATGCTGTGAACCAGGAAAAAAAGCGCACAAAACATTACTAATGATAGAAATTGAACCTCTGGAAGACTCGTGGTCAGACTCAGAGCAAGCATAATTCAATATGAAAAATCTCTGTGTACAAATGTCATTATGCCCAAGTAAAGGCTAAATTAGGCTGTTGTCAAACACTTCCAAAATATCTTTGCTAAAATGCTGGTGACACTAACACACTACCTCCTTGGAATAGTGACTGTGAACCACTGCATGCTGAGACAACCATGGAATGGCCTAACACAACAACACCACAGATTTTTCACACCCAGCGAACAGAGACATAACTCTTCCTAGCCTGCCACCTCCCTCCTACATCTGCAATTAGCTGTCATATTTTCTGCTTACCCTTCAAGGGTACTGTCATCTTCTCTCTGAGCATTTGCTGCAACACAAACCCAACGTTCCCAGTAAAATTTGTTTTCTTTATAGAAAGCCAAATTAATTCTCTTTTTATTATTGTATTGTACTTTCTTATAACAGTACAAATAGTCTATAATTGATACAATGTTTGTTATATGGAAATTGATTCTCTTCTGTTTAATCTTGCTTTCTTCTTTGATGGGTTTTATTTCCAAGAAAAAAAGCAATGATATCCAGAAAACACCATTGGTAAAGGCACAGAGAATTGCTCATTCTCTCACTCTGTCTGGTTTTATGTATTGCAAAATAACCTTGTATTCCGCTTTTTGTTGTTGAATGAATGACTTCATTTGCAACAACCTCCTTCTTGCATTCCATTCTGAACCCTGGTTTCATTATCCAAGTGTCTGATAGGCATAGTGACGGCTAAATTATTCTGATTCAGAACAAAATAATTTTCTTCCTACTCAGATGTGTGGATGTGAAAATGGACATAAAGATTTCCACAGAACAGCAAGAATAATTTTTTTTAGCCTTTTTTAACTCCTGAATAGTTGCAATTATCTAAAATGACGTAGAAGACTTCTTCCCCTCCGTCAATGGGTTTAATAGGGATGCTGTGCCTAAGGCATGTCAATAAGCACTTGTTTAAATACTCATGGTGAAATGCTAACACCATAGGCTGCCAACAACTATGCATCATGATAGAAAACACAGATGCTGAATGCCAAGAATGATGCCCTCACCACAAACACCAGCCTGGAAGTATGAGCATTGATGATAGCTGCCACTCCACTGCTAGGAAGAGGGCAGCTGGGCAGCAGCATCCCCAAAATAGCACATGGTGAACATGATGCTACTGGCTGGACGTGGGAAGTACGCTTGTACTGGCTTGTCACCCAGCTATGCTATCCTGTGCCAGCTTCAACACCAACACTGAGGTTTCCCATTGAAAATTAACTGTGCCAAATGCTGCAGAAATATTTCTCTTGCTGGTGTTACTCAGAATGGCATTGCTCCCAGATTATACCGATGTAACCTACCGCCTTATCTCTATGTTCGAGCACTAGGGTTGACACGAAAAGCCAGAGAGCCCTGGGCTATTAACTGTAATTGAATACACTTGAATGCTCCTCCGTAAAGTACCCAAGGGAACAGCTCTCACATCAGCCTAATACAAAGCAAGTTTATTAATTATGCTAGTACTTCTAACCTGCTAAGCACTTCTTTCTTAAAACTATGAATCCATATGAGCACGTTAACATTTAGCTTTGTACAAGGAAAAAAGTTTTAAAAACTCTAAAAAATGTGGCAAGACAGGAATTCTTCAAAATGAGGGTTTCAAAATATAGGAACATCACAACATTTTTTAATACAATTATGTAATTTATCACTTTTAATTTTCAGCTTACTGTTCAGGTTAATTCAACGTATTCACACATAAGTTTTTGTACAGCTACCTCCAAATTTTGTCTAGTTTTCTTCACTCAGTATATCACTACATGCTTTAGGTGAGTGTGCGTTATGGAAGAGAGAGAAGGAGAGGACGTTAAACCACTCATGACAAGGCAAAACAATGTGAACACATATCCAAGTAGCTCCACTGGGAGAAGTGAGAACCTCCCAGATGTGACTCAGACCCCGGAAAGCGCTACAGCCTGGCTCTACTGATCCCATGGCATCTTTCACTTCATCTTTGAGAATAATGTGAAAGTTCATCTTCAGTTCATCCTCAGATACTACTCTGGCTTCAGCAAAACTTCTGGCAGCTCCAGAAGCACCTAACTTTTTCACTTTTATTCAAACTCATTCACTAAAAAACAATATTCTCTGGCTTAAGATCACCCAAGCGTTTAATGACTTTTAAAGTAAATTTGTCAGTCTTTTGCAGGCTAGCTTGTGGCTATGAGTCTTTCAGATATGTTTATTTCCAGCAGATTGCTTCACTGACTGAGAAATCCAGTAAAGTATTATATATGGCACAAGTGACACAAGAAACCAAACAGATTTTTCATAACCAGGAATGTAATTCTCATTGAGCCTATAAGGCATTTGGCTTCCCTCTAGGCACCAATTTAAATCTAAGATCATGATTCTCAATTATGTTCATGTGGGAACAGTTTCTACTTCAGGACGCAGGTGAAAAAAGATGCTATTATCATTTCTGAAATAATGCTTATTTTAACAACAAAATTTGTAGTTTACTGTAGTAGTATTACTGTAACAGTGCAAGTGGCAATCAGGCCCCTGGCACTTCGAACTCACCTCATCAGAAAATCATGCACTAATTACCTCTCAAAATAAATAGTTAAGGTAGGTGGAAGCAAATGGTCCTTTCATCCTCTGAGATATCACATTTTAGGTATTTTCCCTTTTTTTTGTTTTGATACAACTCTGGGTTTTCAAATTGTATTACACTCATGTAGACACAAAGAAATATCACCCATGACGAGTGATCTTACACAGAATGGCATTAAACCTACATGGAAGCTTATGCTCTCTCTGTTCCTTCTTCTGGAGCATTTACAGTTTGTGTAAGTGATGGAATATTAAAGCCCAAAGGTGTACCCTAACTGCAAGACTTACTTCTCTGATCAGAAAATCTGTTTTGGAGGAGAAATGTTTTTTTTTTTTTTTCCTAGTAAAAGTTTTAGCAAAAGTGACTTCTTATTATGATAAAGGCTTTGGGGGGAAAAAAAAAAGAAGTGTTCACACCTACAAGTGGGTTTTGTGAGCTCAGTATTTCCAGATAAATTATATATATAGTAAAAAAATTTACTGGCTGGTTTTAATTACTAAATCTACTTAGAAGCTGATAATGAAGCACAGGAAAAAACTAACCAACTTCCTTGTCCCTGAGTGAATGAAAAAGCCAGAAATAGAATGAGGGAACATTCAGCAAGATTCAGCCTATGAGTGACATCTCAAATGCAGATTCAGAAGCAGTTGGAATGATTGGCATCACAAGCCAGAGCTCATGGGCAGTTGCCACACAGTAGTACCCCTGAGTGAGCAGGAAATATCTGTGTTATCTAAGATCCTGATGCATGGCAACAAACATCAGGTGTTAATTTGTTACCAGCACCCATGGTACATCTGATTGATACTGCACATATGAAGTTTAAAAAAGAGAATGTGGTTTGTCACTGCTTGAATTCTAAAGGTAGCAAACATTGTTAATAAAATGTTCATTTGCACCAGGAAAGGTCCAAGATTACTTTTAATCTATGAATTAATTTAGAATGTAGATTTTTACAATTTTGCCTATACTGTTCTCAAGGAATAGGGATCAAAGCTCAGATATTAATCACAGGAGGTCTTTAAACCATGAGAAAACACGTAATAAAGACGGCAAATGTTACAGGGAGGCTAAATTACAAGATATTTCATCATTATCAAGCTGCAGACTCATGCTATAAAGACACTTCTTTGAGCCTGTGTAAATATGTAAACTGTTTTTGAAAATGCCAAGGGCGAGATTTTGATCTGGTGTAAAACTAGTGTAGCAACATCAGATTTAGCCATCCCAGATGGTGTAACAGAGGTTAGTCCAACATACATCTATTCTACACAGATGTGAGAGCATGAGCTGAAAAAAAGTGTTTCAAGCTGTATTCATGGGTCTCCTAAGTTTTCAGTACCTTAGAGAAAAACTCGTAAGACTTAAGCACCAGTTTTAATATTTATTTGTCTTTCTAGCTTATACATCTATGCATTCTTTAGAGTATAAAAATCTGATTCTCTGAAAGTGATTATGTAAAAACAAGAACACTGCTGCTCTGCCAACACATCTTTCACTCTGCCTTATGAATAAAATAAACATTTCCTCCAGAAAAGCCCCAACCTTTCCATGAACATAGATTATATTCTTCTATTTCATATATCGTCTTACACCAACGAGAGTTAATTGGCTATTCAAGTACTGATGGTAAAGTACTAATTTCTATCGCTAAGGTGGAAAAAACATCCATTTCAGTTTCACCTCCTTGGTTTTCAGCACTAGCAGACATGATAAAGAGTTCCTTCTGCTCACAAGGTAGGCAAATTTACTCTGAAATTAGTAAGGTAATCTGCTGTGCAGGCTTTCAGATTCATGTGGTATTATATACCTGCATTGAAAAATAGTTGTTATAATCTTCGAAGCTCACAGATCATCGCTGAGGGGGTTGCTGGCATCCTAGTACTCAGGTGAAAGAAGAGATGCTGATGGGGTTTTTATATCCCAGTTTAGAGGTTCTCTTCTGCAGTTTCATGCAGATGAATGAAAGCACAAGGTCAGAAAATCAAAGAGTTTATTTAAATGACATTAAAATCACTCCTTTGCTTCCCTATATATTTCTGTAAGTCTCTGAGGGATGAGAAAGAAAGCAGCAGAAGAGACATTTCTGCTTTCCCTGTCCATCCGTGTGTTGTGTTTGGCTGAAGGATATCTGCAGGGATTGGGGTGGAAAGAAAAACCAGTCCTTAAACTGAGCTGGGACAATTACCTGGGAACCAGTTGACCAAAGCTTCTCCAGATTTCACCGTCTTTAGTGCTGGCATCAAAGCACTCCATGGAAAAGCCCAGGAGCTTTCCCTGAGGCACTGCTCAACATCACTGAGAAGCCAGAAAAATCAGGGGGATTGTAGGTCAGATGGGTGCCTATATGGGTCTCTGTTGGAGGGGGCTCAAAACACTGGCATAGGCAACACAATTAGGCTGCCTCCACGTTACAAAGCTGTTCAAGACTTAGCCTGGTAAAAAAGCTCAAAAGAATGCACTTAGTGCAGTGCACTTAGCTAAACTGCCTAATCCCAAGCGAATTTACTCATCTGAGGGGAAGAGACTTCAGGTCCAAATAGTTTAGGTACCTGTAGGGACTGAACAGATCTGCAAAACTAATTAATAGTCTAAAACAGGGCCTTCCTCAGGGGGAATTGTTCATTTTATCAAAAAAAAATATATAAATATTAATTGGACTAGAATTTCAAACTCTGGGTTTTAATTTTCTTGTGAACCTCCAAACCAGTGGGCTCCACAATGCTTTCCTCTCCCCAATGAGTCTTCAATTATTCCACAGAATATAGAAGACCTTCATTACCTTACTTATTCTTCTTACTAAAAAAAATTCATTAACAGGAAGAAAAGGAAAGGGATTCATTTCCCCTCAAAAGGAAAATGTGAAATGAATGGAATATAAAACACAACAGATATTAATTTAAACATGAGCATCTGTATTGATTTTAAGATTAAGTGTTTCTATTGATTTCTGAGTTCAGACTTTTAGGAACGCGATCAGAATTGGTACTTAACAAGAAAGGACCTGAGTTTGGACTTAACGTTCAGGTTAAGTGGGAGGTTTTTGCCGTAGGTACTGTGGGAGTCCATCTCCACCAGAATTTTACAAATTCTTCAAGGCCTTTCTTTGTGTTTCTGTCCTAATAGTGATGTGAAGTGTCAGCACAACACAACAGACACTTGAAGAGCAAACCAAGGACAGTATAGGTTATTTATTATCAAAATAATATTAATAAGATAGGGCTATATGTTTGTTACACCTCGGAGAAAAAATAGACATACTCTTGTAAAAGACTTTTTGAATTTCTTTTTTTCTTTCTTTATCCTTCTTATATTCAGCCAAATCATTATAGGCCAATGCAAGCTTACGGATTATCAACAAAAATTCCAAAATGAAAAATGACCTCACAATCCTTTTAAAAACTGATTAAGTGTTCAAGGCCAGGTTGGATGGGGCCTTGCGCAGCCTGATCCAGTGGGAGGTGTCCCTGCCCGTGGCAGAGGGGTTTAACAAGATGGTGTTTAAGGTCCCTTGCAACCCAAACTATTCTATGATTAAGTGTGTTACACTTTACCTGCACCTTTGCGTGCTCAAGCCCACAGTTGGGAAGGCTGAGCTCGCAGAGCTGGGCATGTAAAAGTATTTTAAAAGGAAGTAGCTCACTTTTTCCGTTTTTAAAGATATCACAACCAAGTGTTCTCACAAACATCGTCTTGGTGATGAACAATTAATATGGATAATAAATAATTGTTATCATAATAAATAATGACCTTATTCTGCATTACACTTTTCACCGTAAACCTCATCTGTGTGCATAAATTCACATAAATATCTGCTACAAAATTTTCTGTGAAGGTCCCCATCAGCTGTAAATCTTTGAACGACCTGGGTCATGTTCAGGAATTATACAGAGCAATCTCAGTTCTGGTAAACTAAAAGTTCAAATTACTTGGATCTGATCTAACTCTTTATGACCACGGCCATCTATCTTTCTTCACCTTATGAGCCACTGCTTTGATCAATGAGAATTATTGAAACAACGCAGTTGAATAAAGTTGGAAATAATAATTTTGTGTAAAACAGAGGATACAGAAATATATAAGAGGCTGATGATTCAGCTGTGTCATGGTCTTATTCAAATCTCCTACCTCTACAAACCTGTCATATTCATCCTCTCTCACTATTAATATTCAATGCAACTATGAATGTTACAGAGGAATATGAAAACCCAATGAGGCTGGGCCCTGAATTCTTAAAGCATAAACTGGAAAATATATATATGTCAACTGTTAAAATAGACACTACATTTTTCATTCTGAACTCCTCTGTTACATTTTTGCCTATGTGCAATCTGAATTTCCTTGTAAAAACAAGATGTTGCAACCTATTTGCATTCTATTTGCATTACAAACCTCTGCATTCATACTTTAAAAATTCCCTGAACTCAGATAGCACAATTTAGTGCAGAATCTGCCATTCCTTCACAGAAGCAAAAAGAAATGCTCAGTGACAGTGTTCATGGTCCAGTGTACATCATGGGAAGCCAGTGGGAAAACTCTTGCCACTGAAACACTTGTTTTGCAGACATGCACAAAGTTGCCGAATGAGAAGAGATAATTCATCACTAGCACTCATGATGAGGCTTTTAAAATAGTCCTAATGAAACATCATATGTAAACAAAAAGTGTGGAAGAAAAATCAAATTATTTAACAGAATAAGGAAAAAAATCGAAGTCATGTATATATCTTCTGCAGACTCAAAATTCAGGAGAATGAGTATTGCTAAATATGCCAGTGAAGGAGTATTTGACACTCGTCACACTCTGAGGGAGACAGAGTAGGACCCAGAACCACACTTAAACGTTTAGTTGATTACCTACGACGTTGCAATCCTAAGTCAAGAGTATAAGTTTAATAGTCCAATATTAACATCCTCTAAGGGTTTGTAAGGGACTGTATGACCTGTCCAGAGTTCAGTGATAAGGATTCTTTAGGTGGTTCCACGTGTTTGCCGCAAGTGAAACTTGTGCAGATTGCAGGTGCTCGGAGAGATTGGATCCATGATGTTATGTTGATGTCAGTGGGAGTCTCAGACCAGCTGAGAGGGAGATCCAATTATTACCAGTTCCTCTCATTCTCTTATAGTCCCTTCTGGAGTGATAACATCTGGGTATCAGGTGGTCCAACTCCTTATCTTCTTACCTTTGGTCAGTGCTGCTGCTGGTAAAGGACATGGTGGTTTGCTTTGTCCCCCTGCTAGTTCAGCCTCCATGTGGAGTGGCCACCTGACCTCTATCTCTTTCCTCCCGACGTCATTAGTCAGCAAAGCAGTAGCCCTCTTCTGCAGCTTCAAGGGGAGTTATATGTCAACACTCTCTTCCAAAAAGATGACAGTCATAAAATTTATAGATAAAAACACAGAAAGATACAAAAGATGTCTTTGTGATCCCAAAATTAATCTGTAAGAAACATTTCTGAGCCTTTTTCTCTTGAATCTTACCACTGCAGCTATCCAGTTTTACAGGGATTCATGCTGTTCCCACGTACAACCTGCTCATTAGAGAATGGAAAGAATTAAGCCTCAAGCTACCAGTGACTTTCAAATAGGACACTCGGCAGCAGGAGTAACAAGCACCTGAGCACGGACACAACAAAGTGATGAGGGTCTCTGGCGGAAATCAAGCAGCATCTTTAAGATGCTGGAAATATGCCTCACCAGACATAAAATAGACCCAGTGAGGGGCAAAGGATGAACTCTCAGGCTCCTACTGTCCTTATTTTCCAATGGTCCATGAAATACTGAGTAAAAAAAGGAGAATATGTCTACAGAGGTGAGCTGAAGCAAATTCTTTCTACTTTTACAATGGTAACACACAAAGAAGCCATAGCATGGTGATAGAAAGCTAATTAAATTGGGTATGGTTTTTTTTCATATGACCTTGGCAAAAAGATGCCAGTGCAACTTAGGGGCTTCATAACCTATGGTTCTTGTGTCTGAGTTTGCCATATTTTCTCAAGTTCTTGGCAACATTAAAATAGGAAAAGAGGTTTTTCAAAATCTGGGTCTTCCTCATGGCTTGACCTCATCACCTAGCACTGATTAATTCGCTAGAAAGAAAGGAAGAAATTAATTCTAATGTATGTATAATAGCATATCTATGTGTTATATATTTGTAATTATACTGTTTATGAATATTTGAATTGTGCAAACACAAATGTAAATATGTACAAGGAAATAACCTTCACAGAAGAGCTGGACTAATAAATCCCCTAACATGAGAGTTTCATGCATCCATGCTAAAAGATGAAGCTGTGAGACTGAAAACAGACCAACTGGAAGAAAAAGCCATCCTAACAACTTTATGCTGACTGATGGTTCCCAAAGAGATAATAATTTCACTGCTTAAAACTGTTAGCACTACACTGCACCACTACATCCAATAAGCAGATTATTTTCTCTTGTCAGGAACTTACCTCATACAAAACCAATCAATTTCTCAGCTAAGTTTTCATTTTGTAACAAAATTAAGATATTGCTTTTACTTTTTCCATTTCAGCCTCTATTCAAGGATTTCACCAGTCCCCATAGTCAAAAATATTAAAGTAAATTAAAAAAAAAAAAAATAGTTGCTTGGTCAGAGTCCTGACACTCTGCTACAGTGATATCACCAAAAGGCAAAGAATAACAAAAAATACAAGTAAAGTAAACCCTCCTCAGCATTCATAAAACCTATCATATCTCCACTTTGATGTCACCTTCTTGAAAACAGAAGGTCTTCCAGAAATATCACAAAGACAATTGTGCAACATATTTATTTGGATCAGATAAACAGAATCAAATGACCACTTGAAAGCCAATAACTTTTCCTGAGGTTTGAAAAATTCAGATTCTATACTTCAAAGTTAATTTTCTGTGTTTCAGCACTTCCTGTTCCCAGAGCAGCTGAGAAGAGAGCAAGTATAAAATCTCAGGAGGAAAAGAAAGTAGGTTCCCTTACATTTCCCATTGAACTCCAGGTCTGCTCAGAGAGATCTAAGCAAACCTTTGGACTTTTCAGCACTTGCCTGAACTGAAGTAAACCCTTCAAACTTTAAAGTTTGTTCATTACTTTATCAAACTGATGTCTAATTTATGTTCCATACTCATATACTATGTGAATGCCTCAGAGGATTTGTAGGAAGTGAAAATAAAGACTGAATGTGGTTACAAAAGTCTTTTCTTTCAAATATGCCTATAATAGAGTTTGCTGTGTTCATCAAGGGGCTGCACAATGAACTGTGCTAGTGCAAATATAAGAACAAGCTCTTCCCATGCACAAGGTGCTGAAGATCTTGAAATATACCAGGTTTCCTTCTAAATAATCAACCCTACACCAGCAGCAAAGACCCAGCATGCAGAGCCACATGTATAGACAATGTTCAGGCAATAGTGGCTCAGCCAGTTTCTCTGCTACACACGCACTTACACTTAACAAGTTGAAAATCAGAGGTTTTTAGAATTTCAGACTTTCCTAGATGGCTTTTAAAAAGTGCTGGACTGTTAGAGCATGATAATAAATCACACCGAGTCTATACTGCAGGATCACAATGCTAGGGAAATTGTACTGTGAAGCAATAAGACTACTGTCAACAATGAAACTATTTTGAGGGCCTTCTCCTAATGATAAAAAATAAAGAAATAGATCAGTTTTCATTTTAATTTTATAACTTTATATTTCAAGCAGTAGCACAAGAAAGTACAAGCACATTTACGGGTGACATCATACATGCACTCTCCTTACTCTAAGACCTGCTATGGGTGACTGGTAAGATTAATTTACTTATGTTTGAAAGCATTTTTTCTTTCTTAAAGATTCTGTAGACTGTTCTGCCACCAAACCACATTTAATCATCTGACATCCCAAGAGCTGCAGGAGAAGCTCTGAGAACGCTTCAGCAATTGCCTAGGAAGCAGCCCACTCTCGTGTCCCTTCTTTTGAGGCAACATGTCACACGTATACCTGCACACATTCTCATATGCAAGGCACCACCAGAAAAACCAGAGGGAAAACGAACCACCATAAGATCAGCGGTCAAGATTTGCTGTCCACGCATGCTCTATTACTGTTAAAACAAGGAACAGAGAGACATGAACTTCTCTGCAGCATTGCTAGGCATTTCATGCGCTGTATCTCCTAAAAGCTTGTTTTTCAGTTGTTCTTTAAAGAAGGCTTTTATGCCCTCGGATTTTCCTTCAGGACTTCTGCTTCTGTTGCCTGCAATAGATCTTTTAGGTTTATCCCTTCTGCCTCCATTCCAGCTTAAACCCACTTTATACTACTTATACTTTCCCACATCAACATATGCATAAGCATTTCTAATGTTCTTTGTGACTGTAAAGCAACATCTAAATATAGCCTGACTGAAATCTGTTTCTCAAGGCTACTGTTGATTAAATATCAAGCCAAGGAGTTTTATAATAAAGCAGCCAACCACACTTACTGAAATCAATAACATATATCATATTCCCAGCATCGTGCTAGAATTTTGGGTGTTGTGAAGTGTCCAGGGGTAGCAAAGAATATCTTTGGGCATCATTGAAAGGTGATTAATGGTTTGATGAAATCAAGAGTTTCATGTTTTATAAGCGCTTCCACGCTTCCGCTAGAAAGCTAGGCATGTGTGATAACCCACACGGATTTGTATTCCACAGAGTCCTTCTGAGGGTGGATAAATGGGAGTATGGGGATTGCAGCGGTGCAGGAGATTGAGGGGGATGGTTAATCTGCTTCTGCTACTCCAGATACCAATATATCTTGCTGTGGCTTGCTGCCGGAGCAGTGCTTTCCACATTTAATAAGAAAGGTAGAGGGAGGAGGCTGCGTGGCTTTAAGCAAAAAGCATGCTCAAAAAGGCCTGTGTGAAGTGATCTATAAAACATTTAAGAGAAATAATTAAGCTGATGGGAAAAAAATATTTGGAGAAGTATAAAACTTTAACATGTGTTCTCTTCCAAGATTCTAATTTCCGTTTGAGGGAAGGAAACTTGTCTCTTACTCCAAATATATCACTTGCAAAATGGAGTCCTTTTTTTTTGTGAAAAGAACAGGAAAAAATAAAGAATATAATTTTTACTGTAAAGGATATGACATGTGGAAAAGATATTCCCTGGGTAAATATAAATTGTCAAAATTATTTGTTAGAATAAAAAGGAAAGATATAAATGGAAATTTTCAACTGCTAAAATGTTTTAGTTCTTTTTCTTATTAGTCCCTTTCAAAGCCATTCATGAATTAGAAAAACGACAGTCTCACGAGATTCAAGAGCAAACAAGGTTCAGTTAGTCTCATTGGTAATTCTCATCTGGATTAAAGACATTTTTTTTGTCCCATATCTCCTGGCAAGATCTGCCTGCCTTGCAACTGTTCTATATTTATTCCATATTTTCCTCATGTTTGAATTCAGACTTCTAGCAGATTCACACTACCTCACAGTGTTCAGTGCAAAATTATATGTGCTTTTCTCTTGCAATTCTCTCTCCAAATGTCTAGTCAAGGTTCCAGAGCCTCTATTTCCCTCCTTTTCCTTTTGCCCCGACAGTGATCACAACCTGCAGACAGAACAAGAAGTGGAAGTGATGGGCTGCAAACAGCTCCAGAACTAGAAATTCTTCTCCTCCCACATACTTCTTCCTGTACAGGCAGAAGCAGGAAAGGGGAGATCAGGAGGGAGAAACAAGATGCAGATCTCTGTCATCAGTGTATTAAAACCCTTCCTCATTGTTAGCACTTGACAGTTCTGACCATGAGCTTTTAAGTTTTACATTTTCAACAACCACAATTTTGTAATGTTCTGCTCCGGATAAAAACCTTACGATTGCCAGCCTAGTTGGAATGAAATGGAAATTCCACCATAGAGAAAGATTTATTGGAATATTTGTAAAAGAAATCATCAAGACCAACTACCAACTTAAGCTAGGCAGTAGAGAAAGGTATGTATGAATCAAAACTTAATCCAGAACAAACCTCAAAACTTCATGCGGTGCAATCTATAAAACTCATCAGAAGCAAAATACATCAGACAGCACTAGCAACAGGCAATTCCAAGACCTGTAACAAGGGGAGGCAACACAAAATAAGGTTTCTCACAATCCACAGGTCATCACAGGAAATATCATTGGAATTGCCATAGGTGGAATAAATGGGATCACCAACAGATCAGTAATTTCCCTGCCCTCCTTTAATCATCAGCCAGATCGTTTGGGGGGTGGTCTTTATTTATTAGAGTCAGATAAGATCTTCTGTGTCCACGTCCCACCGCATAGGTATAGGGATAGCTGCAGCCATACTGCAGTTGCTGTGAGTGAAGCTGCCAGCCTGGCATTGGCATCAGAGACAGTAAAAAAAGAGGATGGAGTCGTCAAATGACAAAAAGCATGTATATCCTTTGGTGACCAAATTATTAAGTAAGAAAATTCTGTTTTGTCCAGGCAGATCAATGTCTTGTTCACTCAGAATCCCGTGGCTGCTGCCACAATTCAATTAATCTGTCTTTGCGATTGACCACTGCTGCTTGAAACCATTTTGGCAGGCTGTTTCAACAGAAATGAAAGCACATCAATATCTTTGGTGTCCTAGATCGTCTGAGAACAGCAAAGCCTGAAAAAAAGCTCTTATTTTCAGCACGGTCACTGGATACTCAAGTTACTAACTGTGGTAGGTTTTATTACATCTCCTCCATCACCCTGGCAGATGATCTTTTAGATGGATGCAAACCGCAAGGTATATTCCTACTCCACAAAGGAACAGGAGTTGGAGAAGACACACTCTCTTGACTGAACTTACACGGTGCTCTTGCACTGACAGGTGCTTTCTATCTGAACTGCTCTCTCTAGAGACTTAAAAATCACTGGAAATTATTGTGAAGTAAATGAACATATGCCCATTCAATCTAGTGAGTCTTGGATTTTTATTCTTACGTATTTAACCAGAAACAATACCAAGATAACTCTTGAGCCAGAAACAGGTCTAGTGTTAGCTGGAATGACAAAGAGTGAGGCTGATCAACAGGTCTTATGGCTGCTTTGTGGTTTCTAAAAATAGTAACTCTTCTGTGCTCTACAATAGTTTTTATGGAAGAAAGGGTGAAAACTAGAAATTATTTATTTTATAACATACTCGGATTTCTAAAAATTCTCCCTCACTAAGTTCCCACAGGCAGTTATCCATGAAACAATATAAGATGCTTTTCTCTGTAGACAAGGGCAGGGAGTTTCTCCCAGTGAAGTAATCCTGTGTATTGCACTACCAGGCACACAGAGGCAGCACTGGAGAAAGGCAAGTGCACAAAATTCACACCAGATTACCCTGAGATAGATTTGCAGTGCCTCCCACTCAGATACAAGCCTCAATTAAGATTTAACATTGATTGAATCCATTACTCCTGTATCAATCTACTTACTGAGGTAATGATATCATGGACCCTAAATACATCATTGTGCCCAAAATCAATACCTTGGGGAGAATCTTTTGGAACAATTTCAGCAGATTTCCTCAAGAGAATGGCCATTTTTAAAAAAAATTAATCAGAATTGCATATTTGGGTAGCCAGAAAATCTTCAGGTATTGATATGCAGGAAAAAAAATGGAGAAAAATTCCCCCAAAACAGATTTAAACCTTAGTAGGAGAAAAAGATTAATCAAATATTTCATTCACAATGTTTTTTCAATATTTATTTCATAGGGAGAATGGAAATTTCAATATTTCTGGGTAAGCCTAAACTGATTCTTTTAACTTGTACACTTCAAAATGCTAAATAAATTATTCAGACAGTAAAATTCTTCATTTCATTCTACCTATTCATTTATTCTGGGGAAAATAAGCATTCAAATGGATGACATTTAAGCAAAACTGTTTTATAGACTCTTCTGGTGAAAAAGAGGTGAGGTGTTTAACTCAATTTCCTGAAGCTGGCCTTCTGGGAGAGGCTTATCACTTGCAGCCCATAGGCACTTGCATCTCAGCTGAACACCCATGGAGCAGGTGATGGGACTGCTGTCTTCGCCCCTCTTAATCGTGTTTTATCAGTGGCTTCAAAATTACATCCAAGAAGTGCTGCATAGTAATTGAAGAGGTCCAAAAATTTGTGTCTTTCAAATTCCAGAAGCTGAAAACTGAGTTAAATGAAGACCTGCATGACTGCAGTGACCAGCTTGTTCACTTTACCAGAGTGTGAGCAGCCAGCATGTGTACAAGCTGCATGAGCAGAAGAGGAAAGAGAATTTGCAGGCAGTTTTTCCCCCACTGGGTCATTATGGTTCCATCCAGTGAGATGCAGCCTTTCCAGAAAATCTGGCAGAGCTGAAGGAGGGAGAGAGGTGGTGGAGATAACCCGCTCTCCCTGCTTAGAGGGTCTCCCAAGGGATCCTGATACAGCATTTGATGTGGCATGGTATGAAAATGTTGGGACTTCTGAGTCCACACAGAGCAAAGCAGTGTGACCAGAGCGGGATGTGCCCCATAGGTTCATGGCTCAGTACTTGGGGCACCCTTCTCATTGGCTTAATTTGTACCCATTTCCCTCTCCCAATGCCTTCATACTGCGTAAAGCAGCCAACCAGTCTCAGCAATTTGATATTTTTCCTATGAAAAAAAAATAAATTGTGCAAATTTAAACCAAAAAAAAGAAGGACCATTTTCACAGATTACATTTGAAAGACTCGTTGCATTTTCCTGAACTAAATGCAAAGGCAAATAAGGTCAGAGCCACCGTTATTTTTCACTCCACTACTACTCCTAGGACATTCTTGATAAAACTTTTAGGCAAATTAAGGGTTGGTGAGGATCTAACTCACTCATCTGAGAACCTTAACTTATGTTGACAGCCAGAAGCAAGGGTGCTCAGTAATGATTTGCTATCTCCAGCTCGTCATCAAATTATTTTAACCTTTAACACTAACATTGTGCTAATACTTGATGAGAGATCAGACAGTGTACTGGAGTAGTACAGTGCTAGTGTAGTACTCAGAGTCCCCCACAAAGGTCACCGTTCACAGATAAGTTCTCTCTGTCAGGAGCTCCAAAAGCAGCTGAGAGCCCC
This sequence comes from Cuculus canorus, assembly GCF_017976375.1. Lineage (NCBI taxonomy): Eukaryota > Metazoa > Chordata > Aves > Cuculiformes > Cuculidae > Cuculus > Cuculus canorus. Next base: position 9,375,968 of record NC_071441.1, on the reverse strand, counting down.
AGCTGTGTACCACAAGGATGCGTAAAAACAGCCCCATGCTAAAAGTTTGAGAAACACGTTCAGAGGGTGATAATGCACACAGGTTAAAGTGACAGTGCTGCTCTTGCAGACATCACAAACACCACAAAAATCATAGGGCTCTCCGATGTTTTACTTGCATTGTCAAGCAAGAGTGGGTCTGCAAGAAAATCTGGCTGCATTTTTCAGGGCTAAATACAATGCACCTTCTACTGGAACTTCCACTGTTCCATGGAGCTTTACACAAACTTTTGAAATTACATGGTAACTTTAGTGCACTTACCAGTTCTGAGAAAAACACAATCTATTTTACGCGCAGCTTGCTTAAGCAATCTTTCCAGATCAAACCTTTTCACCAAGACAAAGGCCACCTCACTGGCTGTCTGCCCACCTGCCCGAGCGGGCAGGACTTCCTGCCCTGCTGTGTGAACTGATGGCAGTGCTGGCACCCTGTACAATTTTTGGGCCAAGATGAAGGGGGTTGATAGTCTACAGTAAACATCCCTTTTCCTATTATTATCAAGGGCAGTATCACTGAGCGCGATCTCAGCTGCAGATTTCAAAATAACTTGAAGCAACTGCTTTCAGTCACTGCCACGAGTGCGTAAGAGAGGAAAAGTGCAAGCAATATTAAGTGCGCGGCTTAACTGACCAAATCAAATAGATCCATGGTATCAGCACCTGTCTTATGCAACGTGCAGTGCAGTTAGGAAATTTCTGAGACTCCTACACAAAATAGAATTAAAAAGGGGTAAGAAAGAACTTGAGGTGTGTGAGAGACTCCTTTGCTTCCTGTTGGAGTTTATCTCAAGAGTGAGGTATCTCAGCCAGGTCTATTCACATCATATGCACGCATACTGATTTTGGTAGGTCTCCAAAGTGTTAGGATTTTAGGAAGAGCTGATACCTTTCAGAGATTTTCTCAGCCATGTTCCTGGTATCACTCCTGTCTCACTGTTAGTAGAATTTTTTTCTTAGAGCAGGACTTCTGCCATGATTCTTGTGTTAGAGTATTAATCTCTCCCAAGAACTAGATGTAGACTGCCAATTTATTTGCATTTTAAAGCTTACACTAACTGCTTGTCTTTGTTGTTTTTCTGCTGATGTCTCAATCATTCCCAAAATCTGTTATGGCTCCGAAGACAGAGGAATGTTGCATTGTTTGCAATCAACAGACTCATAGAGGTGATTAAGCTCTCCCTGGGATATACTGATTACCTCCAGCTCCCACGAAAATCAATGTAAGGCAAACCAATGCATGTTCTGACCCTTTCAGACTCTCTTAAAGACAACTTGAATATCAGGATCCTCAGAGAGTCAGGAAATATAGTACTCAAGGACTTGATAAATGGTAGCTGGGCATTGCTAGACCACGTGTCTTGGTTCTCACCATTGGATATACCTGTTTATTATACGAAATAAACACAGACTTTCTGGATTACCTGTATTTAAACCCGTTGTTTAAAATAGCCTCAAGAGAAATTTTAATTACTGCCAAGAGCAGCCAAAAATTCCTTGACAAGGAACCCACCAGATTATTTCCTGGTCCTCAGGCAACAATAAGTCTTTTAAACAAGATTGTTTTTGAAATCTCTCTTGAGACAGTTTAAAGTTAACAAACGGCATGGAAACATCTATACACATTCCCTCAGAAAAGACATTGTAGAGTTCAAGAGCCCACCCTCTCTTTTAAGCAAAACGTGAAAAATTTGAATTTCCACCAGAATATCCTTGTTCCTCACATTTACTGATCATTCACAATATTAAGAGGGGGTTTTACCAGTTGCCTTTTCACAGGCTAGCACATCTGGCTAAAGTACATCATCATCGTCATCATCCAGATGTTCAAAATTGCTTGAAAGAGCCTTCCCCCATACTCAGTGCTGTACTATCAAATACATTGTTGTAATTTTGCTTGTTGCAATGACCAACAAGTGGTTTTCCAATTCACTACCTTGTAAGAGTGATCTTAACTGGTAAGATCACTAATATGTTAAGCAAATCGTTACTGACTGATAAACCATGAAACACTTTTAAAGGATTTCAAGGATACAAACAGCTATCTAAATAGTAGAAAATATTATGAGCTTATGAGACTAAATAAGTCCGTGTTCTGAGTTCCCACTGTATCATCCCTTTTCAGCACTGAAACATATGCTTAAGTGTAAACATGGAATCAGTCCTAGAAAGCACAGTTGAAAAACAGCTGTGCATAAATGTAAATACAAAGATCATCTTCATCCTTACACGTGACTCAGTGTAAAGCATGCAGTTAATACTGTACCACAACAATTTAAAAAAAAAAGAATATATGGCCTTTTTTCCCCCTAAAATAGTATTGCACATTATCAGAAAGAGCAATATGAAGTTGAAATCCAAGTAAAACAGGCCAAATAGTCATTTTGCAATAGGGTCTAGCTGCAGCAAATGATCGTATACCAGAAATGTGTTGAACAAAATCAGAGTTTTTTAGCTATAGTTTCCTGATTTAACTGTATTTTAGCCCTTTAGGAGAACAGATAAATAATGATTTCAAGCAAGGAGCAACCACAGTTCCAAGAATAGGAGATGAGACTCAAACTATTACAGCAATGATGCACTAAAAACTTCAAAGTGTTTAGTTAGTGTGCTTCAGGCAATTTCAGCTTCCTAGCTACTTTCACTCAAATGAATTAAAGACTGTAAAAGATAACTGCTGTTTTGTTTCATTATAACACTGCAGAATGTATTTTAAAGTGAATGCTAATGTTGTCTTGAATGTTGCAAACATAATTTCAATCACAGGAACTGTTGGTATCGATAATACAGTAGATGAGATTCATGACAAAACAAAGGCACAAATCTGTTCTAACTGTTTAGAGTGTGTACCCAAGAAATCAAGGGTTTAAACTCAAGGGATAAATCAGTCACAAAAATGAAAACCAGGACTCTTACTGAGTCCTGGCAGCTTGTGCAGGTTTAGCTGCTTTGTTTCTTCAGAGGAAGTACTGCTTTGGCCCTCAAGTTAAACAAGAAGTTCAGCAAAACAAGCCAAGAAGTTTAGGCCTCTCCTCTTCTGACCTTGGCCTCTGAAAGCCACCCTCCCCCTGTTACTGATGTGATTCTTGTAAACCTGGAATCTTACTTCCAAATACTTCAGTTTACAGGAATTGAACATGTTTGTACTTCTGTTCGTCAATACCAGGCAGCTGGATGTATGTGGTCTAGTCTTTACAGAAGGAGGAAGCCTTTTAATTTCTCCATGGGTGCATTATGAAAACGGTAGACATACTTTAGATTTTATCGTTCTTGCCATCTCTGTGCCATTGCTTCAGGGCATAAAAATTCCTTTCTCTTCAGGTTCTCACAACACACCTGCTTGGATAAACCTCAACTTCTCTGAGAAAAAAAAAAAATGTTCACAAAAACATTTTCCTTTGACCTGGGACTCCGCCTTTTCCCTGAGGCCAGCTGGCAAGGCCATATCCTCCTCAGCTGTTCAAGTAACGCCCAATAATTATAACTGCCAAACAACTACTTATATGGGCTGATGGAGGTCTCTAGCGGAAAATCAGCAGAAACACAAGTTCATCTCTCATCTTCACGATAAGATCTGTCTGACAGAAAAAAAAAAAGGGGGGGCACTTCCTCCTTACCCAGAGGATGAGGACAGACAGCAGAAACTTTTTTGCTAAACAATTTGCTCTGCAAGTAAAAAAGAAGTGTTGGAGAACTGCCTTCCTGGGTAGGGGGAATCCTTTGTGGACACCGGAGCTCAGGTGTGGTTGTGAGGAAGGAACACCCATTGTCATCTTTCTTTTGGCAAGAAATGGTCAAAGCAATATTTCTTCAAAACAAAGCCAAGAACTTCTGGGCTTGTCCAAAATGCAGTAACTGGTGGTCAGTAGTCGATATAAAATAACTTCCCAGGCTGGGAAAGTAAAATTATCAAAAACATCAGTGAATTACATTATACACGTGAGAAACATTATTCAACTATATAAATTATCATCTAATCTTGCTAGTAATTTTCTTAATGGCTAAATTGTTTAGAAGTAACATACAAACAAAAGCATAACTTCTTTAGACAAACTCACCAACATACTGTGTCTAAGAGTAGCAGTCCCGTTTGGGAGTCACTCTTGTAGCATCTGCAGGTGGACGTCTTACCTGTACATTCATGTAGACATCACAGCAACATAGAGAGACAGCCTCTGAAGAGGCCACTTCCAGCATATTAGGAGGAAAGGAAGCAAACCCCAAATCACACATGGCTCTGAACATGATTTTCCTACTTGGCAAGTCAGGTTATTTACCAAAACTTGCTGATCAACAAGAACAATTACACTCTGATTTGAAACTATCAGTCATAAAAATTCACCTGTCTCACTGAAGACAATTCAATTAACGCAACATGCTTCATCTCACCATAGACAAAAATATCATACAAAGAAGAGTGAGTTCAGAGTGTCTGGTAGGTCTAGAGAACTTGTGAATCAGAATCAAGACAAATCACCATCTTAGGGGATGCACGGAAGAATGTGCCACTTACCACAGGGACCTAAATACGTTCCATCTTCTGTCTGATGCTGGGCCAGATTTGAAGCACCTTCAAATAGAAAATCAAGACATTTTTAGCTCACTAAATATTTGCTCTGGGCCAGTATCATTGCTCTAGATCAGAAGAGGTTAATGTTGATTTAATTATGAATTAAAATAACATCTGCCATTAGTGAAATTCACATGAATCTGTTTTTATAACAACAAAGATTACACTTGCACATAGTAGTATCAATATAAGGAAAGTGTTCATTAAAATAGCCTGGAAGAGGTTAAAAAAAAATTCCCTATTACACCTATAGCAAATCATGCAGTAAAGAATGGAGTTTGGGGAGTGGAATACTCCTTTTCTTGACCATTTGTTCCCTAGTGTGTGGTATGTTTTTTTACACCCATAAAAGTAATCCAGTCTGAGTGTTACCTTCATGCCATGTCACTGGAATAAATGGAAATGCATAGTGCAAGGCAGATGGACAAGAAAGACTTCTTCACTCTGTTATCAACATCTTTTTCCCAGGTGCTTTCCTCTTGCCATGATTCTTTCAGGCACACATGCTTCGACAGTAACAGAAACTGATCTTAGATGGAAGCATTAGCTTCCAGGCTTCTTGTGATCCTGAATTTCACAAGGATATAACTTATTCTATAGAATCAAGCAAATAATTCACAATGAATGATTTCTCCCTCCCTAAATACCTTCCAAGAGGACTTATTTTCCTCATTGTTATTCAAACACAGGGCTAAATTATTTTTCATTTTATTACATCAGCTTTCAAGAAGTAACAGGAACTCATGAATTGTACGCTGTTGCTATGTAGTGACTTGTCTCTTAAATCATGTTTTTGGTTTCATTTTCCAGTCAGAGGGGTGAGCAAAAAAAATTCAGAGCAGAGTTATATTTATTTATTTAATAAGTACAATAAATACAATGCTGCTCTCCTTCCTCTGTGTGTCCAGGGACCATTATGGAGCCCTGCTTTGCAATGACCCACAGCCATCCTCAGCTGGGTGTCACCCCCAAACATGCTGAGGTTGCCCCGCCTTCCATTGTCTCAGCCATCTGCATCATCCAGAGGAGGAGGATGAATCAGTCCCAGCAGGGACTTCTTAAAACCAGCCATATGTTAGATTTTGGCCTTCCTGGGTTTGGAAGGGTATAACTTCCTACTGCTTCGCTGAAGACTTGCTCAATATGGTCAGGAGGCCAGATATTCTCTGTGTATGAATGTGAGAAAGGTGCTAGCACAGCTCAGAAAAAATCATTAAAATTCTTTCTAGACTTGTAGCAGTGCACTTCCAATATTCCCATTACTTCAAAAAAAAGTCATTGTGAAAACATCAAGACAATTTAACATCTTGAGCTACCCATGTGTTTACAATAAAACTTGTAAATTAACATTTTATTCTGAGATCCTCTACAAGAAAAAGAGGTGACTAAAATTTCCTGAAGTTGTAAGGAACTGCAGTTGTATAGATTCTATGTGAGCCCTGGATACCCTCTTTGCAGAGACAAAGTCTTATTTTATCTTTCGTCATGTCACCCTACAGGCTTTATTCAAGATATGATGAAGTGTGATTGTGCCAACAAAATCCCTCCTTTGCAAAATGCAGCTCTTACAGAAATTACAAGAGCCTCTAAGATCTATTTTGCACCATACATTTTGATTATGAGTATAGATTGTTACGATGTCTCATTTGTAGGTCTACTGAGACAAAATCTCTCTTTTTATCTAGACCCAGAAACATATCAATACCCTTGAAAATGGAAAAAAGCAATAGGAAAAATACCATTTGCTTTTACCGAGCTCCTGGTTTAAGAAAGCACTCAATTTTTCAGATAGTAAGGCAACCACAGTTAGGCCTTGCCTTTAGACCCTTACTTGTAAGAAAATCAGACATTCAGAAGGAATAATTTTTTTCTCCTGGATTACGTAGTGACCACTTGCAAGGAGGGAGAAAGTGTATCTTCAATAGGCTTTGGTCTCTCAAATGTAAAACTAACAGAACATCTGAAAAATCAGTGTTCATCTGATGTTAAAAACATAAAAGTGCCAAAGCATGTCTGCCCTCAGCTACAGGATGCACATGAAGCCACTCACTGACCCCAACACAACCACAGACCCCTGCTGACTTTCCCAGCCTTGTAATCTTTCCAGAGCACTGATCTTGAATGAAAGCCAATTAAGAGGATTTTTAAGGCCATCACTCATGCTGCTAGATCCTGGCGTACTGGTGGGAGACATGATCAACTCCAGAGGCTCACCAGTACCCAGCCTAGGGCTGCAACCTCCAGGCATCTGCTGGTGGAGGAGTTTGTGTGAGAGAAAAACAGCCTGGCAGTAATGCCTGCTGCTCAAAGCACCCCATCTCATTTTCCTGGTCACTGGGGAAGGTAACGGAGCAGCCCATAAACTGTGCTGCAGGCCACCAGTGTTGTGTAGTAATATGAAGTAGAAGACCACTGATGAGACACTGGTGGTGGTGACTCAGCACAACTCCCCAAATACCATTTATGATCCCAAAGACCATGAATGCTCACCACCTCAGATGTTCACTGTCCGTGCTTGGATAACTTCAGTGTATGAAATCTTCTTCACTTTGGCAGTGGTAGGCTCGGTAACCGAATATGGAGGCAAATAGCTTTAATTTTGTCATTTTAGAAAAGTAAAATATATGCATTATTTCCACCCTCACCTGCCCTACTTTATCTACTATTTGTCTTTGTTGATAAGCAGATTTTTCCCCATCTGCTAAATCTCTGACTCTGAAGACACAGGCATTACTTTGCATACTCATGGAAAGTGAAGAAGGGTTGCAGAGGAATCTCTCCTGTTGCGAGGGTTTTAGGAGCAGCCAACCACACAGATGCAGGTGCGTGGCAGAATATCTCCAGAAGAGCTGAATATCTGCCCTAGACTGACTTTAGCTATGCTGATTAACATCAGGAAAAAAGTGGGTGCAGGAGTTAAGAAACAAAGGAATGTGTCTTGCAGCATATGTTGCAATTTTATCTTCACACAGCAGAAGGAGAGAGAAACACCTGGCAATAGCAAATGCCCTGAGGAGAGAGACACTATATATTAATATTATGGGAACTATTCAAGACTGTGTTCCGTGTATGCTAAAAACTGGCCAACTGGCAAATTGTTTCCTTTCACTAATCTGATGTAATGAGGTACTTTGTTAAAAAAAAAAAAAAAGAGTTAAACAGAATATGAATAAGTAATTGTGGGACCCATATTTCACTCCCTAGAAGCCAGACAGCAGCAAGTGAAAGCAGTGCTGTGGACATAGGCACAGAAATCTGGAGGGGACAGCATGGGGAGGAATCATCTGCCCCAACAGGATGGTTCATACAGTGTAAATTGGTTTATGCACTCTGCAGAGAAACCCAACTCCAGGACAAAGTGGCTTGGGAAACAGGTCTATGCATTTCTGCTGAAGTAAGACAACTTTCCCGCCCTGACAACAGTGCTAGCGTTTGGTGGCCTGTATCATTCTGTTTCCTGTAAGACTGCACTTCATGGCATTGAAGCATTTCGTATGCCCATATTAGTTTGGTCTGTATCTTCCATGCTGTTAACAAATGATGGTATGTGCACATTTGTAATTTAACAGTCCATAAGATCTTAAGAAACTTAAGATCTGCTATGATGAAAGACCTGTGGAAATCATTAATATAGAAGACAATGCATTAAAAGTCCTCCTTTGTCTTCTCCTCTTTCTGTTCTTTAAAATATTATCCAGAGATAAGGGAAAGGGCTCCTTTGCATGACATGTCTATGTGTTTTAATAAGTGAGACTCTCTGAGCACACTTGTTCTTTTGCCAGGTTCCCAGGGAGGCAAACACAGTCATGTCATCATGGCTTTGAAACTGGAGGCGAAGATGTCAGGCAAAGCCTGTCAGGACATCTTCTGAGGTTTTACTGGGAAGCCTTCAGGGTGAAGAAAATTGGAGGTGAACTTTATACAGAATTACTATACATACAAGTATGCTTAGATGGAAAAGAAAGGTTCAGGGAAAGGTTCCTGTTAGGTTTTGTTCATATATCAAGCCAAGTGAAGCAACTACATTTCCCTAAGAAAGCACTGTCGTATGGAGCAGAACAAAAATGTAGTTTAGTCAGCAAGAATTAATGGATGTTATAGCAGAAAACATTAGTAGCCTTATACATAATTACATAGGGGTTTGACTTCCTGCAGACTTGACTGGTTCCTGTTATACTTTATTATCACAAATTAATATCTAGGAAGGGTGGGCCTAAAGAGCAGGAAAGGCTCAATAAGTGGTAATGAGCTACAGGCCTGTGTCACCAGGAAAGCTGTGGAAGCTTCTTCCCTTGAACTTTTAAACATTTTCTGCCGGTATGCCAGAGGAAATCTTTGTACCCACTCCTTGCAATGATTTAAACAATGTTTTTCAGCTATATTCCACTCTTAAGGTAGTCTAATTTTTCTGCAGAAAAAAAATCATGTGTATAAAGACAGAGCTCCATATGTTTCTACTAATAGAAATTAAGGTTAACTTTGAAATTTATTACCTTTATTTGACATTATTTTATTAATTTCATGACTTAAGTGAAAAAGGAAAGAGAAAAAATGTAGAAGTGTATTCTAATATCACACTCAAAGTTGTTGCCTCTCTCTTCCTTATATACAAGCAAACAAATAAAATGAAAGCATTAAGTTAAATAAATTAAAATTCTAAGCCAGAGTATGAGGCTTTATTTATACTTCCAGAAAGCACTCTGTGGACCACCTTTGGGTGTCTTTTGCACCACAGGTATTCAAAAAATGGAACACAGCATGGTGTTCATTTGGGTTTTGCTCTCTTATTTTTATAAGGTAAGCACCACTACAGAATTTGTTAGGTTGATTACTTTCAAGGGAAAATGTAAGACAGACCGACACTGCAGTTCAGGGCCAGTGCAAATCATAACATCTTCCTCACAATTTTATTTGTGAAAACTCTGCTCTAAGTCTTTGCATAATTTTTCACACATCTCTTCTCACCAGCCAGCACCTCTTCATGGAAGGACTGCTGCAATCTGCTCAGCAGAGCTGACTCCAAGACCAGCTACACACATCCTGCTCATGTCCTGGTCCTCCACCTGCTGTGCTTCATGCCGGCCTTCCTCTGGAACACTGACAATGAGGGTTAGCCAGTTTAACAGTGCCTTCTGCCATGCTGGCATGGGCAGATTCTCCTTTTAAATGCACTTGGCTGGACAAGACCCACTCCTGCACTCAGGGAACAAGGTGTGGGGTGTCTGTGGGGCAGGGAAGGAGGGAGAATGCTCCCTTCAGACAGCAGCAATGGTAGGACAGCAGTGAGGGAGCACAGACTCCTGGGCCAGGAGGGATGAGACATGGGTGCCACAAGAGGAGGAGAAACGTGCCCCTCAGCAGGTGGGTGTCACACATAGAACGGCGGTGTACACGCTGAAGTGGGAGATGGACTTTAATTATGGCTTGTAAATCATTCCATTGTCAAAAGATGAATTAAAGAAGTCCAAAATTCATGAGTATGTGCAATTGTTTACATATCTGATGTTGTGTCAGGGTTCAAAGACCCTCCTGGTAACTAGGTACCTCAAGCTGCAATCAGATACCCGTGGTTTTGGTTTTTCAAGCTCAAGTGGAATTTTGCTTCACTGATCAGATTTTTAACATAATCACATTCCTACATGGGATCCAGACCCAACTGCATGAATAGAAAACCTTCGCCTGGCCGTGTGAGGAAAACATCACACAGCAATTGGGGACGAACAAATCCCAACATGTTTGCTTCAATGGGAAGCTGAAAGGCATGTTCACAGTAAATACATTTTTAATGTCCTCTTCCCTGCTTCTCATTGTAAGCTGTTTGTTTGTTTTTAAATAAAAGCATGTTCAGTAGTTGAATCATGAACTTATTCATTGGCAGATGCAATCACCATAATGCAGTGTTTCTCTCATATTCATTCTGACTGTGGCATAAAACAAGATCTCCAATGCTGCAAAAAGTCAGCTGAAATCTGCACATGAGACCTGAGCACCATCCAACTTAGAGCTCTGTGGCAGTCACGATCATGGTTGGGTTCTTTTTAATTTCATTGAAGAACGCAATATTGACCTTTGATCTTGTGAAATGAATAAGAAAAATATTTAATGTAACTTTCTAAGTAATTAAATGTCCTTTTTTTAATTTCCTAATTTATTCTAGATCATAAAAAAATTTTCTCTGTGTTCAATCAATAGCATTATTTTCCATTCAGTTTAGATAAACAGGATCATTTTGACCAGAATTAAGAGGACTGCATGTTGGGATTGCCCAAACCCAGACGTGTGTTACCATTTACTCACATAGTTCTGTGTTTGCTGTGGTCATTGTCCTCCTTTCTTCCATCTATCATATACCAAAAGTTCCAATCACATAAATAATGTTCACCTAACCAATAAAATTGTGACTTTTTAAAAAAAAATCCAAAATTCTACCATCATGGGAACATTGAAGAATCTTCTCTTCTAGACCTTCAGTATGAGTAGGATGGGTAAAATGGTCAAACAACTGGAAGGCACCTTCCAGGTATTTAAAAATGAAAGTTGCTACATCTCTCTTACAATCAAATGCAAACACCCATTCAGTGGATTAAACACAGATGAGACGGAGGCCAAAAGATACCTGCAATAGATATTGCTAAGCAGTTGTCTGATGACAGGTTTAAAATGCAAACTACAGATATGTGACCCATCACAGGGCAGGGTTCTAGAAATAAGTAGAAGAATGTACTTTAGATCAAAAAAGTTAATATTGTGGTATCACAAATTAATCTGCCTTGAGGTCAAATTAGCAAAGTACATTGCCATATTGTGTCTCTGCTATTCAGGCTTAAGATGAATGACATGGAAGATCTACCACAAAATGAATAGTTGCTTCATTTTATTGTGGTTCTATAGGAATGGGAAATATAAGGATCAAGAAGATTGATACCAACTTGATGTGAACGTAAGATCTTAGATTTCGACCCCCTTGCTTCCAAGTAGTCCATAGTGGAAGGGGCTCTGGAGAAGAGCAGCTCCACTCACACCTAGCAAGGCAAAGGGGAGACAAATGGAAACAAAAAACGATCTGACTGATTTAAAAGGTATTTTTGCGTGTGTTATATTATTAGATTGAAGAGGTACTTCTGATTAAAAAAAGGATTCTCCTTACAACTAAGCATTTTCATATGTCTTGCCCAACTCCTCTTAAACCAAGAACAAACGTCACTTCTGCCAAGGTTGCTAAAATTTGCCTGCATCTTTCCACAGACCAAATTTTACCTTGTACACTCACTGTCTGGCAGGTACCTACAAATAACCAATTTCTTTAGTTATCCCTGTAGTTTCTTCGAGGAAATCATAGCCACAGAACTGTATGCCTACATTTTTATTCATCTTGCAAGTCTCACCTCTGAAAAAAGAGAGAAATCTTGGTATGATCAGAGAATTGGTCAAAGATTTATCTCTGTGCAAATTACCCCTGTTTCGTCGTGTTTGTGTTGCACAGCCCTCACATTGACTTCACATTGACTCATGCCATTACCTCATGGGAAACTCCTCTTAAAAGTGATGAGCAGCACTTCTGCAATGTACATATACGATGTCATTACTTCCATCTAACTTTAGCATTGTGGTTGTCCTAATGAAACAGCTAAAGATAAATCATCTGAAATATACTGAAATAATGACCAGTAGAGGGACGGCATAAAAGAAAATTGGGAAGTAATGAAGAGGAGAACTTCAGGGAAAACATTTCAAAAAGGAGTAGCAAAAGAAATTTGAAAAAATGGCATTTTTTTCTTATTGTGTAAGTATATAAAGAAGAAAAGGAACTGGGGAGTTATTTTTCCTTGTCTCTCTTTGCTGACTTTCCTTAATTCTTATTGAATAGTAGCCACTGGCCAAAAACAATAGCACAAGGGGCAATGACCCACTAGCTCATCCTCTTCCTTGTGACCTACTTATTGAGCACCTGAGGTACTTCTGAACAACAGAAGCACTTGTAGGTATAACAGATTGGATGAGTTCAGACAAAATATTTTTGTTGACAGAAAGTAAGGATTCATCAAAGTAGAAGCTGCCGCTGGTAAGGGATTGGCATTTGAGGATCTCTCCGTTTTTAAGACAAAACCTTCATTAAGAGATTTACATTTATTAAACCAATCAATCTAATAGTTTCAAGATGAAAACTTCACGTTCCTTTCTGAAGAAATTTCCCATTTGAAGGTTGGGTTGTTTAAAGTGGTTTAAGATCACAAAAGGTCAAAAACACCTATCACTTCAACAAGAACTATTTCAAAAGCTCATTCAGTAAGTCAATCAAGGCAATTCATCTGCATTCAGATGCATTTTCAGCATTTCAAAGAATAATTCCAAGTTAGGCCCTCTTCTGTTTTTAGACTCAGCCAGATTCATACACACAAGCAAGTTCTGTCCTCATGAGCAAGCCCTGAAAGCCTGGACTATAAACATCATGGGAAATGCTTTTATCCCGCTATTGAAATGGAGCAAAGTACTCGCAGCTAGGTGCCTGAAAGTGACACCCTTGCAGAAAATGGCATCTCGTTGTTCTCAACAATGCATCTCTTGACATACCTGCATATTTACTCGCTAAAAACCACCATCTTTTCAGGTGTGTTTTCATTAAGGATAGCTAAACAAACTCTACCCAGGAATCCTCTGTGAACTCACAGGGGCTAGAGTTTTAATTCGTTTGGCTATCATCTAAATTCCTATATTTTCACTTTCCCATGGAGAGCAATACTTCCTATTCTGCACCAAAGCTGGTGAGAATCTTCTAGCTTTACTTGCAACACAAGTCAGAAGGAACCACCTTTCCCTGCAGGCTGTGGTAAATTGTGAATTTCCAGTCATCCCCATGATGCTGACATGGTCAGTGGAAGCGAGGCAGCTGCAGGTTTGTAGTGCTATGAACACTGGGTTTCAGTACTCAGTCTTCCTTGTCATAGACGTATGCTGCTTGCAGCATGAGATCAGTTAGCTGCTCCTGACAGAGCATATTACAGTAAGCAGGCAATGGTTTCATCACGCTGGCTCCCCAGCATTTTTTCAGCTGGGAAACAGCTGTGAGAACAATAGATAATATGTCGCTGACAATAGGTGCAATATCATCTACATTTCTGACAAGCTCTCAGCATTGCTTTATTTCAGCTGAGTTCCTGCCACCATTATGTGACTGCAATGTGCCTGCCGAGTGATGAAATGCTGGCTCTCTGACAATAACTAAAGTGGGATACACCCAGTATTGGTTGAACACAAGGTGACTTTCCCAGCTTGTAAAGGCCTGGGAAAAGGCATGAATAATGCTGATGTAAATCACAACATCCAAAAGGTATTGAGTTCTTCCTCACACATACACAGTAAAAATAAATAATGGCCAGGAAGCTGTTGCTGTTGCAGACAACAAGGACATGAGTTTGGAGACCGAGTCCTTGCACATTGCCTAAGAAGGCTTCTTGTCCTCTCTGGGATTTTTTTGAAAATGTGTGTTCTGGATTTGTCTGGACTAAAGTTACTTTTCTTCATAGTAGTTGGTACGGAGTTATGATTCGGATTTCTGCTGGAAATAGTGTTGATAATACAAGGATGTTTCAATTATTGCTGAGCAGTGCTTACATGGAAAAAAAACTTTTCTGCTCCTCATACCGATTCACCAGCCAGTAGGCTGAGTGTGCACAAAAATTTGGGAGGAAACATAACCGGGACAGCAGACCACAGCTGACCTCAGAGATATTCCATCCCGTAAAACATAATGCTCAACAGTAGAAGTGAGGGAAGAGGAGAGGATGTGCACGGGAGGAGGGACAGTGCTGCTTGGAGATTAGCTGGGCATCAGTCAGTTCGTGGTGAGAATTTTTTTCCTTTGCATCACTCGTCTTTCTTGGGTTTTATTTCTCTCTCGTTGTTATCGTATTATTTTTTTGCTGCGATTTATTATCATGACTACTATTATCATCATTATTTTATTTTACTTGAATTATTAAACTGGTTTTATCTTGACCTGTGAGTTTTCTCACCTTTACTTTTCTGATTCTGTTCCCCATCCCACTGAAGGAGGAGTAAGCAAGTGGCTGTGTGATGCTGTCTGGAGTTAAGCCACAACAACAGGCAATCCCTTCTCACTTCTCAAGCAATGTTTTAGAGGGAAGAGTGTGCTTTAGTCCTGCCCAAATTCCTGCCACCCTGTGCTGGTAAGTCACACATTTGCAAGACAATGCTACATCTATTGTCTAGTAGTTAAAACAGGTGTAGGAAACATGCAGAGACGAGTGGTGCTGGGCAATTAACTGCAAGAGTCCTCAGGTGAGGACCCATCCAATACATAGCCAAATGTGGTCTGACAGCTCCATCAGGAAGACAGGATTTACTCATCTCCCCGTTCACGTCCCCCCTGTGCACACTTCTGACAAATTTCAACAACAGAACAGGAGTAACCAAGCAGAGGAATAACAAAATGGATGTTTAACTTCAGTATCTCAGTGCAACCGCTCTCTCACTTAAATGTCTAAATTTCCATTGTCTTTTCAAGTGCTTCATGGCTATTTTTGAGGGCTGAACACATTCCTTACCGCCTACAGAAGAGAACACTGCATTATCAAACTGCGTTTTCCAGCCCATTCTCCGCACCTCAACTTATTTATCAGCGCTGATGTCTCTCTACAGGAAATCCACATTAGGGCTACTTTTAATGTTGGCCACCTACCACCCCTTTGCCTGGGCTCCTTGGGAGGTCTTTCAGTCTAAAATGGGTCCCACAACACTGTACCCAATCTGCAAGCCATGCTTCAAGGCAGCTAACTTGCAGCTCATGTGAGTCTTCCTGCACAACACAGCAGCAACAGCTGAACATTCCTGGTAGTCCTCCTTTTCAGTTTGTTGAATTACTAGTTTTCAAAGCACTGTTTCTTGAAAAAATAACTGCAGAATTTACCAGTTTGAGTTCTCAAAGCCCTTTAACACACGAAAGATAAGCAAAAAACTCCTATTTGTGAGAACCAGTGTTCTAAATACTTCACGTGTTCAGAGGGCTCTTCCTAAGACTCCAGAAGACACTGATACTGAGCTACTCATCATGAAATATTTGCAATAATATTCTTAACTCCAAAACGGGGCCAAGGAGTACAAGAAGTCAAAAGCCTGTCTTGTAAAATGATATTTTCTGCTGTTCAAACTAAAAGGCTAGGGTGTTTTCTGTATGCACACCATGCTGGTTTTACCCTGTCGGATCCCTAACAACAATCTTTAACTGGCAAGCAGAGACAAATAAGTCTTCTATACCTCTTACTGTTCCTCTATCAGAATTTAGGTGCAGCATTTGGGTGCTTCCTTTGTCAATTCTAAATAAAACTCAGTATTTTTTCCCGAAGAACTGCTGCAGCTTAGGTAGGACTTTGAAAACCAGTGGCTCACTGTAAACTGCTGGAAGACACTTGGTACAAATATAAGTCCAGGGATACAAGCTGCCTTTCTATACTTCTGCCAAGTGCAATGCTCACCTGCAAAATGACAGAGTTCACTGCATGGGAAGATTCAGAAGTGGCAGCCAAAATTCAGCAGTCCAGACTACTCTTTCCAAAGGGAGAGGGAGTCTTGTGTTTTTCACAGCATTTTGTTGAGATAGTTTTACGATGTTTGGGTGTTTAGAATCCTAGTCTTGACATTCCACTCAAGAGTTCAGTAAAAGAAGAAATCACCACTCTGCCATCTTGGAATTCCTTCAAAATCACTCCTCCATTAAATCTAAGTGTGATGCAACAGTTTGTTTCCAGGAGTTAATGCACAGTTTGGGTGTTCGTGCTTGAGAGAGAGAGCCCAGAGGGTCTGGTGCTGTGGCTGGCTGCTCCTTTCTCCAAAACTTAGGCACTCTCAGGAGGCTGCTGCAAGAGAGATCTCACTGCTGTTTTGGCAGGGATTTTAGGAAAAGTTTGATGAAACCTCTGCCTTGAGATACTTTGGCAGTATTGTTCAGCATTAAAAATACTTTTCTGCATATGATCTGGGTGTTGATGCTTGAAATTCCCCACTTCCCAGGAGCGGAAGTAAGCTACGTCTGCCTGCAAACCAAGTGAGGACATGGCAGGAGGGGCTCCCTGCTCAGGAGCCTCTGGATAAGGGGTAGCTAGAGGAGGGTAAACAAGGCACTTGCTTGACCTCTGCCTCTGCAGGGCTGAGAACTGTGAAATGGATAGACCTGAGGAATTTGTTTTGCATGTCATCCTGAATTAAGTATGTTTCCCTTTTTGTCTACTTAATATTATCAGTTAAGACAACCAGTTCATATTTGTGAGTGAGGAAAATGAGCCCCCGAGGCACCAAACTGTTTAAATTTTTTTCTGGATTGCTGAACAGCAGCCTAAGACAATGATTTATTACTGGTCACTTAAAATTTTAACCCATACCTTGTTACTGCCTGAGAAGATGTATACGTATCATGACTAGAAACACTTTAGATGCAAGAGGCAGACCATTTTCTTTTGCTGCTTTGCTCATGATTTTAAGATATTTTAAAATTCTGAACAATATATTTGCAAATTTGATTTAATTTTTATTCACAATGTCGCCATCATATCCCAACTATGTATTATGTTAAAAAACAGAATGCAACTCTACACCTTATATTAAGGAAGTCAGTGCATTATCATACCTGCACAACCTCTTTAATTTGATTATTCTCTGAAAGAGCATGGTCTTTTAAAATGTTTTATAAGATCCCTGAAAAAAGGCCCCAAAACCTTCTAGAATCAAACATTGAGACGTTTTGTTCTGTTCTTGTGCATTCATGTCAGTCTAATTAGCATTACCAAAGAAAAAGAATTACAAATCACAGTGTCAAGTTGCAGCTAACACTAATCAGTAAAAGCAGTGGTAATATCATCACGATGTATGGGAGATGTCTCCTGCCATCTGGTTTCACTTCTCAGAGATGGCTTCAGTTAGACTCTTAACATCAGAAAGAAGGTGGAGCAAAGCCTCCAAGTGGAAGTTCACTGCTCTGCCTCTGATTTAGGAGACTGAGATCTTCTGTTCAGATAGAAAACTTGCTTTTCCAGAAAATTTTCATTTAGTAAGAGGTTTCTGATATGGCCCAAAGCAAGAAATGACAATGTATACAAGATTACTAAGGAAAGGTTGATTTCAAATGCGTTCCTTATTGCTGCATGAGCATATGTTATTTTTGTCTCCAAGAATAGAATTTCTTCATTATACCACTGAGTCACTGTACTTTGCAACTCCTACGTGATAAAAATAAAATACTCTCATTTTTGTTTATTTATTTTTATGCAGACCGGGAGTATGCTGCACAGAAGCACTTACGCACTTTCGGGTGTTTCACTTGCAAAGTCACATACCTTTGATTACCTGCATTCTCCCCACTTAGTATTGCTCATCAGAGCTGAGTTGTTTATAGTTTTTGATCAGTGGAACTTGACTCAGGACAATTGCATTCTTCAAATATGAAGATAAATTCTTTCATGGTAACAGAGGGATTCATCTGCACAAACACTGTGGATGTGTTTCTGCTTTTTCATTAATAAGCAAATTAAAGCCATAACCCATGCAAATTCCAAGAGTGGGTTATCTGAACTCTGATGATTAGGATTCAGCGCATGCTTCGGAGAAAATAATTGATGCAGAAAACCCTCCAACATTTCTGTAAAGAAGGTAGCTGAAACTGCCTTCCTTCGTGGCATATACGTTTTACAGATTTCAATACAGATTATATTAGGCAAAAAGAAACGATCATTGAACACTGTATTCCAACAAAGAATGCAAAAGGATGAAAGTAATGAGACTTTTGGTCGCACAACACAGTAAGCAGAAGCAGATCGGGACATACCCACTTCTGAACGACAGGAACTTGTAGTGCAACAGTGAGAGAAAACACAAGGTTCACAGGGGCCCCAGGCAAAGACTGAAGCCAGACTTTTTGTGCTTGTTTGTTACTGACTTGCTGTGATGCCTACCAGTCTAACGAGGCCCTCGAGCTATTCAGGCTTATAGGCTTCAAAATGGTTTTCTGCAGAGAAACCAAATCTGGTGCTAATGATTCTGGTGTGGCTGGTGAAAGGCCAACAGCTCTAGAGATGGAGGAAGCAACACCACCAGCAGGTCTGGAAAGGGTGCAGAGGGCATGTGAACCTGCAGCTTCCAGAGGAACTGGGCTCAGCAGAGTCACCTCACTCTCTGGAGCCAGCATAGAATGCCAGTAAAATCACAAATGAAAGTGTATGCCTGGACACAGGCAGACACGTCTCTTTTTTTTCATTGTCCACTTCGGAACAGGCTGTCTGTGAGAATCAGTATACCATAAACAGCGCAATGACATTGAAAACTTGCTACATTTCTTCTGTTGCTGTTGCAAATGCAATTTCATCCACCTTCATACATTTGTCTTTCATTTTTAAGACATCACTGTGTACAACTATGCAAAACTTTGTCCTATTTCCTGTCTTATTAACATTCACAGGCCAATGCTGGGGCATTCTTCTTGCCCATCTGTGGTCCCTGAAGGTCAGGAGGTTGAGCTGTCCGAATATGGCAGATATTATAAGCACCTATATACTGTCCCTCCCCAGCTGCAACATTAGTTGCCTCTGATTGAGTGGAATTGGCAGAGCAGTTTTCTCATCACAGCTCCACTATAACCATACCAGCAGGGAGAGGCAAGAAGTGGATCATCAGAGATAAAATACATGGGCAGATGGAATATATGACAAAGTAAACAAAGTGGAGGTATGGTGTGGGGATAAGAAATGTCCTGGAATAACTAAGAGGTGTGCTGTAACACTACTAATCTCTGGGGAAATGAACAGGTGAGAAACTAGGTAGTGATAAGGAAACAGCTAGGAGAATTAATAGATGTGCCTTGGGAGACGAAAAAAATTGTCAGAGCTTCTAAGGGGAAAGCTTGGGAAGGTAGCAATGCCAACACTCTTGAGAGATGATGAGAAACAGAGTAAGGAGGCCAAGATAAGCAGTAGGAAGATGAATAGCAGGAATAGTCAAAAGACAATGCCAGACTTGAATAACAAGCCAAGGAAGCCAACAGAAGTGCCAAGAGCCTGAGAAACAATCTTGCCTGAGAAATAACCTTGAGGAGGCAATTAGCATGAAAACCATCTTATGAGAGGCAGGAGCTGTGGTTTGGAGATCAAGACATAAGCCTCTTTCTTCAGATCACACTGAAAACTTAGGCATTTTCTGGTATTGAATGTCTTTGTCTAGGTTTCTCATAGCAAACAGATGACAATTTTATTTGGTTCTATAACGTGCATGTTGTACATACTAGAATTATAAACAGTAGTGGCTTTCACTAGTGTAGTTTGTGGAAACTACCCAAAAATGCTTGGAAGTCTTATAAAATCACAGCCCTTAATCAATCTAATCTGGGCTCTAAAAAGATAAAAACATACAAACACTTACAGCAAAAAATAAAGAATATGATGTTCACCTGCAGAATGCATAATCGCCTGAGGTGTCCCTTCTAGTAGCTGGTGCAATCCTAGCACAAGAGCACAGTTTCTCTCTACTTCTTCATCCCAATACACCATGCTGGAGACCTGGAGAGAAGATTAAATACCTACAACTCCATCTTGCACAATTATCCTTAGCTGCCACCCTTCTCACAGTGACACAGCAGGGGTAGAAATCTGTAATAAAAGAAAGAGAGTGAATCTGAAAGGACCAAATTCACCTCTGCTCAAGCAGACAGACACGAGTCAGCCATCTGCACTTGCCACAGGGACTTAATCTTGGGAATCACCATCTTGCCACTCTTGGAAGGACAGCATTTTTCATGAGAACTTTCTCTCCTGAGTAAGGCCATTCCCTACTCCATCCAGCAGCAAAAACTCCCTGGACACTTTTCAGACTGAGAGTCATTGTGGGTGCTGTCACTCTGCAGATAGCTTGGTCGCATCAACAGTTCCCTTTGCCCGTGCATTTCTGTTGTCCAGAGAAAATGTGTAATTCACATGCAGTATTCCTACTCCATACACTTTTAGTCTAATTCTGCACGGCCTCTGAACCTTGTAAAGGTATTTAGCCCAGAGCAAAGTTTAAAGGTCCCTACCACAGAATGTGGAATTCTCAGCAAGCTCACAGCTCTCTTTCTCCTACTGTAAATGGTGTTGCAGAGTAAACAGTAATGGCAAATCCAATGAAGTTGCCCCCTTACTGAGACACATTTCACTAACTTCGAAGTAATACTAATTCTGGAAACGACTGATGCTTTTCTTGGTCTCTTATGCTATAAAGTTCAATCATTAGATACTTTGATGTAAAGAAGCCATACTAGACACTGCTGAGTGGTTATGCGAGAAAATAAAAGGGAGGTTCCATCCATTTAGAGAAAACCTATGAAAAAACAAGCTTTTCTAGGTTTGTGACTTTCCAGGAGATTGCTTATTCATTGCCTCTACACAACAATGACTAAGTGATTTTCTAGCATGGTATTGTGACATGGCATTACTGCAATTTTTGATTTCATGACATCTAGATATGTTAGGACTAGATTTACCAGGCAAATGCTAAAAAATACTGCTTTGAGTAAAACTGCATTTCCTTCCCAATTCCAAAATTACCTTTTCAGTGATTTCAAATGCAAATATTTAAAACTTACCGGCAAGAAAAATCTATGATATTGGCATAATTCTTACACATTTCTCTTAAAATATCTGTGGTGAAAGTAATACCTTCTTGTTCCTATGTCTTTATGGTTTTAGAGCAATAGAGGAGAAAGGTTTCAACATCTGTTCTTTATTATTTGTCATTTTCTGTATTTGACAATTCACAGCAGTAGGATAAGAAACATCTAACATACAAATTAATCAAGAGGCAATGTGAGTAATTTTACACCCTTATATTTTGAATATATTATATACAAACTGGATATTAGCATGAGCTGGTGAGTCAGATCCTCTGAGCACTGGAAGAATCAAGATCATATGTACAAATTTCTATCATTAAAATCACAAATATTTTTTTCAGCAACTCCTATGATTAATTGGCGTGAAGATTGCATTAGATAAAAATTGAGTCATAGTGCTGGAATACTGGCAGAATAAAGCTTCTTTGATTGTTTTTTTTCTACTACCAGGCTGTATTCTAAAATTATTGCCTCAGTTGGGTTTAAGACACAAGTTTGTCTACCCTGCCACAGAGACTGTAACAGTAGTCAGAAATGGGTGCTTAGAGACATGACAAAGAGGGCAAGGAGAGTAAGACTTTTCTGCTGGTGTATCTTCTCAGCTTCTCTCAGCTATTGATTTAGGGACTTGTCAAGCTGGAATTTGTGCCAGTGATGGACTGTGATCTGTGAAGCTGCCCAGACTCTTTTTTCATCCACTTATACTTTTAACAATTCCATTACAACAGGCACTTTGATTTGAGTCAACTTTCTGGAGAAGTAGTTTACTTTTTGTTTGGTTATACCTTTTTACCTGACTCCACCAATGTCTGGCATTCTGAGATATCATGCTCTACTAACCTTTTCTGCTCTGTACACGATTTCAACATTTCTATTAGATCACTTATAGTCATGTGTTAGCTGTTATTATCTGAGATGAAAAGTCTCACTCCATTTCTCCTCAGACAGAAGTAATTCCATTCCTCTATTCAGCTTTAGCAAATGTCTCAAGCAGTCTTCTAGATTTATTAATACTTTTCTGAAACAGATTGTTCTGGTTTCCACACAATATTCAAGGTATAGATAAACAATAACTTTGCAGTAGCACAAGGCAGCTTTTTTTTTTTTTTTCTCCTCTATTTCTTTGTTAATGTTTGAGAACTCTTACAGTTAAGTTACGGAGAAAGCTAATACCTCTTTTTGGAAACCATTTCTTGCTTATATTCTTACACCATACTATTAGAAGAGAGTACTAGAGAAACTTGAAGTGGGCCCTCATTCTTCCTGGCAACCTTCTTTACTGCGAAAAATAACTCTCCGTGGTTGGTGTTTATTTCCTATCCGTTAACTGGTTGCTTTTCTACAAAAAAAAAAAAAAAAAAAAAAAACCAAAAAACAAACCTCTTTTCCTTTGAGAATTTGAGTTCATTATTCTTCAATAAAGAATCATGTAAGTATTTTTTATATTCAGACCCATACTTTAGATTTACTGATGGGTGAAATTTCATCTACCTTCAAAGAATTCTATTTATTAGGTTTGAGACATGACTTGCAAAACCCACACTTCCTACTCCAAAAGGTAATCACAGAATCACGGAATCTCTAGGTTGGAAAAGACATCCAGGATCATCGAGTCCAACCATTCCTATTAACCGCTAAATCATGCCTCTGAGTATCTCATCCACCTGTCTTTTAAATACCTCCAGGGATGGTGACCACCACCTCCCTGGGCAGCCTCTGCCAGTGCCCAATGACCCTTTCTGTGAAAATTTTTTTCCTGATATCCAGCCTGAACCTCCCTTGGTGGAGCTTGAGGCCATTCCCCCTTGTCCTGTCCCCTGTCACTTGGGAGAAGAGCCCAGCTCCCTCCTCTCCACAACCTCCTTTAAGGTAGTTGTAGAGAGCAATAAGATTTCCCATCAGCCTCCTCTTCCCAAAGTTAAACAACCCCAGCTCTCTCAGCCTTGTTCTCAAGCCCCTTCACCAGCTTCGTTGCTCTTCTCTGGACACTCTCCATCATATCTGCATATCTAACCTAAATCATACATATCTAATCATAGATACCTAATTACACGTATCTAACCTACATGTTCGATTCTGTTATTTTATTATGGTTAATGTTCAATTTTAGAATTTGATTACAGTTGCTACAGTTGCAGGGTACAGAAGCCAGACTTTTTGGTCTGTGTCTTCTACTATTTCTCCACTCCACTTTTTGAAGTCTAGCATCATGCTATTCAACTTCTACATCTATTGAACTGTGTTTAAGTTAAGTAAATATTTTTATCAGAGTGCCTTTATTATTCCTGCATGAATAAAATTTGATCTCAGCAACTCTTTTACTACTCCTTCTATCAATGTCTTCTAAATTTATTTTTTTTTTATTTCTAAATTGACAGTTAAAAACCCCAGGTTCTCTCTTCCTGTAGTGATGGACTGCGTAGCAAGAGCTCTTCACAGTCAATACCAGATAACACAATCCATTTGGCTTTTCTCTGCTGATTGTTTCTCCTGAATGTTTCTTTTTGTCTCTGGTAATCTATAGCTAAACAAACCGAATTTATTCACCCTCTAATTAAAAAAATTAGAAAACCTTAATGCTGCCTTACTTGCATCTTGAAATGCATTGTGTGTACCTGTTGGAAGTAACTCTGTAATTCCTTTTTCTCTTCCATAGCAATACTTGAGATTTTCCAGCATCACTATGTTTTTTGTGCTCCTTTGATCCTGTCTGACTCCCTTCCATTTTATGGTGGTTGTTATCATCTTAGCTTTTCAATGCTGTTGTAAAACACATTCTAAAAGTATGATATTTAGATATGAAATTTCAGTCCATAGGAATTACACGGTGCATTTCTTACGGTTGGTCTTGGACTGTGAGTTTTACCTTCATGGTGTGTTTTCTTCATCTTGATATTCCTTCCAGTGATCTTGTGAAATGCTCATTCCAACTCACATTTTTTGGGTTTGGATATTGGTGTTTGTCCCAGTCTCTAGAGAATGTCAACATATCTGAGGACAGATATAAAACTGCATGTTCTATACAGTTGCTTTATGGAATGCAAGCTCTTTTTGCTGTGGCAAAAATCAATACGACTTGAAGGAAGAGATAGTTCTGTATCAAGGCTAATTTATTTGAATCAGGTGTGTTAAGCGTGTTAACCGTACCACACATCAAAGAAGTAATGATTTAATTTTATAGGGTAATTCCTTCTCAGACAAATTATCACAATATCTCACAGAGGCATCACAGAGCTGTGAGCAAAAGTGTCCGTAAGTAAAGCATCAAACTCTCATTATCACTGAGTTTGCTATCAAAGCTTGTCATACAAAAATATAGAGAATGTTTAAATGGAGATTAAATGATATTCAAACTATAGTAACCCAAAGCAATCATCTTAATATTGCTAGGTTTATATATCTTCCTAAGATTAGAAAGGAAACTTTTAATGTACTTTTCATCTTTACTCTTTTTTAATTCCTTGCCAAAGCATTTCCTTTCATCATTCATGCACAGTGCATCATTATTATAGTCAAGTTGTGCAAGAGTGGAGGACTAATTTTCTTCTTCCAAAAAAGATTGAGTGTTCAGAAAATGCATGGCTACTCTTGTGATTTTATTGGTTAACACTGTGAAATATCAAATATTTGTTCTGAACTTTGGTATACAGGATCCTAAAACATGTATTTGGAAACTGAAAGACAAATTACCATGAAATTAAAGACTGTACCAAAACATACAGAGAAAGTAGCAGATGCGAATAGGTCCTCAGTGCTAATACATGAAGATGGTTGTGATGTGGTTAGCTGCACATTGTTTGCACAGCATGGCTGGCAGTTGGCCTGACACTAAACAGGCCTTCTCCTCTCAGGAGGCAGTTAACAGAGACCTAACAACATCTTGATGTCTGTATTTTCAGCACAACTTACATCTTCCCTGCCATTGCACAGAAGGACTAAACTTTGTGAGATGCTAAAGCTGGTGGCCTTTGTGGCCTGTGTATTTTACTGCTGGGCATGGGTTTTGATTCTCTCTGTGATGACCAAAATGATTACATTAAAGACAGGCTATGTCACACTGACAGATATTTGAACAGGTTTCTTAGCTCAGTCTTTGCCATCACCTCATGGAGTAGGTCCCCCAGCTGGATAGTCCTGCACACCTTCTCCTACATGTATATAGATGCTCGTTAGATTATGCCCATGTGATGCATTTAGCATTTAGTTTAATCCCCTTGACGTTCTTGACACCAATGGAAATTGAAGGCAGTCTGAAGCATTTAGCTTGAAGTGCAGTCAGAAAGCAACTAAACTATGCAGAGATGGCTCTGCCTAGAAAGGCGGCTAACGTTATCTCTCTGTCCACATCTCTACCTCCATGAATGCATCGGGAGTGCTGGTTGACTAATCATTCCTTTCCAGGAAGGTGGCATCAGAAGTAATACCTGCTGGATAGCTGTAAGTTTTTCACACATAAATAAATCCAGTATCAGATATGAGAAATGTAAGCATGTTGCGGGGGCAAAAGGGGAGTTAGTGCAAGATGTAAACCTCTCAACTTCCACCATCTCTCTCGAAGAAAGTACCATTTGGACTGGGAATGCTTATGCTACTGGGTTCAGAATAAAGCCTGTCTGGAGTATAAGCACTGTTATTCGTGCTGAACAGGTTTACCCAGCTGTATGAGGATGAGCTGCATTCAGCACTTCCCAGTGCATTCTTAGTGCACAAGTCCCTTTACCTTTTGAACTTGCAAAGTGCCTGAGCATAGCTTAGCCTGCAAAATAAAACATGCAGCACATCGATAAATACAGTATTTAATTTGCTCTCCTTCCATCTCCACTTCTCATACTGACAGATCTTGCATGGGCTTTTTGTTATTACTATTGACTTTAGCCTTTTGAAATACTGCTGAGTGGTGACCCAGAGGGGTGGAGGTGGAATTAGATTGAGCAGCATTTATGCCATCATCTGTTTGGTATGCTATTTCCTTTCGCTCTGATGTTGGGAAGATCACACCCAGCCTTTGCATTCCTCTTTGACAAGTTGTGTCAAGGAAAAGCAAGAAAGGAAGCTGCCTCACATACCCCTGGATATCATAAAGGAAGGTCTTAATTAGGATGTCGGGATGTAATTTCTACAGAAATCAGCCCTTCCTTTTGTCAGTCCTAGGTCCGACTGCTATAATCATTTCAACGGCATCATCTAAAGGAGTCAGGGCTCAAAAGATAATACAACATACTCTGGGGTTATTTAGTGCTTCTGGCTTCTTTCTAAGAGGAATGCTGAATTCTTAAACTTAACAGTAGTAACACATCCCTAAAAAATAAATAAAATAATGGAATTTGTTTGCTGGCATTTCAGAGAGAAGTGAGGTGATTAGAACACGCAAAGTATCTTGCTCAGTGTTGTACAAAGCAGCCCACTCCCAAGTAGCCTAAATTAAGAACTCCATTATATTCTTATTTATAAATTTGAGAAATATAGGTTATATTTTATTTTATCTACACTTTTCATGTTTTTCAGTGGTAGCCATAGCAGCAGTAGTAAGATAGAAGGCCATGAAGATAGAAGGCCATGAAGTGTGTAATGGTGGTCATATATTTGCAATATTTCAGCTGAAGAAATTTTTTAAACTTTAAAAATATGTTTGATAGTATTTTTAGTGACTTATATATGAAACAATGCAGGTATTTCGGTAACCATTTCTGACTCATTCATCTCAGAAAAGAAAGCACTGAAAATTGTTTGTAATATGCCTATAAAATGACATGAGAACACAATAATTCAACATAAATAAAATATTTATAGTGTGTTTAAAGAAAAATAAATCCGCTTAACCAGAGTCAAACAAAGATATGCCTCCAAACAAAATTTTCTTTTTGTTTGTTATTTGCTGAATTCAGCACCATGAAAGCCACTAGTCCATCAAGACCATTTTGATTCTGGAAAGTAATTTCTGCTAAGTATTTCTCATTCTTAGACAAACGGGATTCTTCTTAAAATTTTATGCAATATTTGAAAATTTCCAGTCCTGTAGGCTTTCTTTTCTCCTTGTTTGCTATTCATGACATGAGAAGAAAATGACTGGTGGTGGGCCATCTCATAGGAGTTATAATGAGCTCTAAAACTGCAGCCACAAAACCTGTGCAATGATGAAAGCACAACATACCGCTTTGCCTTGCCTGCTGCTGTTTTATAGTGGCCAGTCTCCGAAGACAGGACTGTGCCCAAGAATTTGGGAAACCTGAATATGCCTTTCAAAAGCCGGACAAATGCCACATTGAGAAAGTGCCAAGTTTGGACACCATGTCATAAACATTCCAGGAGAACTGATGGATTTTCCCATGTCACAGGCTTCCGTAAACTAATGCATGGGAAAACATCTGACTTATAAAGAAGTTAATCATTGAGTTACCTCCCCATTATTCCCCATCAGATCATCTTCAATCGGTTTGAAGATAATTTCATTTTCCCACACAGGGAAAATGCACAGGCCAAGCCACCAGGACCATTGCTATTGTTTTTGGTTTGATATGCTTCAATTCCCAGGGCCTAATGCCTGCTTGCTAAAAAAAAAAAGAAATGGCTTATGGTACTCTAGTTTGTACAAAATACCTTTAAAAAGAGTAAATACTATTTAATCTGACATAGAGCCATTACCGCTTAGAATGGGGTAGATGGCCTTAATGTGAATGATTGCTAGTCACAACCAAGTCAGGAGAAACTTGTGAAACCTTGGTCCTACTTAAGCTACAGTGCTATCAAATACCAGAAGGCCAATACTCCCTCCAGTTTCTTCAGTCATTAGCAGAGAAAGTCACTCTCCCACCAACTCAAAGAAAACATAAGTTATTTCACTTCTTTGACACCTATCTTTCTCTAGGTGCTATGAACCATAAATGCAGTCATTATCACAAATAGTTCTGATCTACTTATTTGCTAAACTAGAACCTGCAAGATCCAAACCGTTACAAAATGTGATCTTTCTAGTGATAATCTTGGTCTATGGATATTTTTGTTAACATTTCTATATCTCTTCAAAAATGTCACCCAGCAAACAGTGCCAAAAAGTAAGACTGGACATTGAAAGACAGTTGTGGGGTAGATCCTATTTCTCTCCAGCTAGAGACATTACATGCTGGGCTAATTGCAGGAAAAGGTAGAGATAATAATAAAAATATGCTTTTATATAAGGAAGAAAACTGACACACTAGGTAGTCGCTGCAAATACACAAGTACTATAGACGATACTGCACAGCTTGCTCTGTTGCCTACAAAATAGATATGTTTATGACTATTGAATATAGTTGTCTTAATAGTGGAATTACATGACATAAAGGAAGACATATGGCAAATGTATTCAGTAAATATAAATTCATAGCTTTATGACTTGCTTCCATTTATGCCTGACAAATATATGTAGGCCCTAGTACAGCCTTACATACAATGCAGATATTCAAATTGTTGTCCTGGTTTTCACTAAGGGGGAAAAATCCAACAATTAGCAATAGAGCTAATGTTTACTTATTCTAGAAACTGAAGTCCAAATCCTGCAGATCACAGTAATCACATTTGTTTACAGACTCATATGCTTCCTGATCTTAATATCACTATGGGCCAAAACAACCTTTATCACATTCAGAAGTTTAGGATTGTAGCTGTCTTTCTTCGCTATTATGTGCCTTTTCTATTCCACCTATTATATCTGGCAGATAATCTGCTTCAAAACATAGGATCTGTATCCAGTGCACATATCGTTTAACAAATCTTTCTAACAAGGTGAGTACTGGACTTGAGATTCTACTAAGATTTAAAACATTTAAAACATTTCAGGCTATTGTTTATATTCCACAGCTCTCAGCTCTCAGAGAAAGCATTTCTACACCGTAGTAAGTATTCTTTACAGAAATGAACAAAATGACATAGACTTCTATACATTTATGTGTCCACTCTTCAATCCCACACGGCTTTCTTCTTCCCCAGATACAAAAGTGGCTGTGCAGTTTCTCTGATTCAGCAGCTTTGGCTGAAACATCTTTTCCAGCCATTCCAAGCACAGAAGAGTGCTAAGTTCTCCATAAAACTTCCCAGCTGTGGGAGTCCTCTACTTCAACAGTAAAACTAGAAATGAATTAGTTTTGCACTAATGAAAGGATGTAAATCCATGCATTGATCTCAGAACTATGTTGAATCTCCTTCCTTCAGCAGAGCATCACAGCCTATCTTGAAATAACGATGCTACCTAAGACTATCTAGTCGATTACTCTTGTGCAGCATAAGAGAGAACAGGAACATGACATAAACAGAGACCAAATCCTACTCAACAGGTATCCATTTCAGTTCTCTCCCAAGAGTGATTTCTTTGCTAAGTTAGTCATTTCATTGTCAAAACCTAAGTGGCCTCTGTTCACTTATACAGCTCTGAAACGCTGAACCATCATGGTAATGAGGTAATGCCCATTTCAAGGAGCAGTGGCAATGACTCTTCACAAAACCATGAGATGTGAACTACTTGACTGATGCTCATGAGGGCACTGACCCAAACTGCAAATCTAAAATGACTAGTAGAATAGGGAAATTAAGATAAACTATGTTTCAGCCAATTATTTGCTGGAATCTTCACTGCAGAGCTCCATACTGGCAAGAGGTAGCTTCAGCAGTAAGTCAGGAACCCATATGGCTCCAGAACTCCAGTACTGTCTCCCAGCCCTCCTTCCCTTTCCCCCTAAAATGTACACACTCATACGCACATGTGCACATACACATACACAAACAGAATGCCAAGAGCTTATGTACTGCACTTAAAGGGTAATGATTGCTGACCTTCATCACTCTATACTCCAGCAAAGAGGACAGCATATAAAATAGGCATAGAAGTAATTCCTCTTGGAAGGAAAGCTCATATGTGAGCCCAGTAGTTTTTCATCAGCAAAAGTCTCAAAGGGATGCAACCTAGCATTTCATACCAAACCTTACCTGACAATGCGAGAGAAGATTTGGACTGAGCCTTTAAGTACATCCAATAGTAACACCCACTGTGATTGCAAAGGTACTTTGCTGACACAAATGGTGGAAAATATAGTAAAGACTCTTCTGTGAGCTTTTAATAAGGCATGTCAGAAATGGGTTGAGAGCTGCTTTTTCTGTTTAGTTAGCTCTTGTTTGTTTTTAAGGCTCTATTAAAAACTTTTGTAATTACCTGAAGCCAGAGACACTACCAAGAAACCTGAAGCAACATAGAACTATTTTATGCCAACTGACAATAACCTTGAAATTTAAGCGAGAGAACTAATTTGTCCTTCAAGTCAGTATGGGAGAAAGTGCAGTGGGGTAGAATCATTTCCTTCTTTTACAGCAGGGCTATGTTTTTGGCCTGAATTATCTAGATGTGTGATACCCAGTTACACTTCACTGCACTGCCAGAATCATAAAAATCTGCTAGCATGTTCCCTCTTTTACTGGGGACAGCACATTTCCATTTTCTGAGTTAAAAGAGGTTTCAGTTCCATATAGTAATGAATTTTGTGTTGAGCATACAATGAATGTAAATAATTATTTGGGAAAAAAATAGATAATGTCAAACCTTAAAAACTTCTAATGTGGGGAAACTGTGAGAACTCTTAAAGGAAGGCAGCCCTGAAAGAGAGTCTTAAATGATTGCCATGAAAAAAAAAAGTGCCACACTTTAGAAGTACTTCAATGAGAAGTTGAACAACGCCTGCAGAATAATAAACAAATAAAGACATAGTGTAAAAGGGAAACATTTGGCTTCATCTGTTAACTGAAGTTTTTCCTTCAGCTTAAAAATCTTAGAACAGGAAATAATAGAGAATCATCTTTACCTACCTGATTTCTATCCTTCATATGCCTTGCTTTCTGCTAGAGCTTGAGGACTCATGGGGCCAATAGGATATAACACAGAGGGCTGCAAAAAAAAGCAGAGAGAAAAGAGACAAGTGAAATATAAAATGGAAGAGCCTCAGTAATGAAGAATGACATCTACTAACAGGTCCCACAAGCACCTGCCATGAATACTAAAAACTGGCAGCAGAGCCAATTTTGCTTACCTTAAGCAAGGGCTTCCTGTATGGAAGACATGCTAGGGGATATTCCTATCACTAAACCCATTGTCTGGGTTCTGTCTGCAAGCAGATCACTCTCTAGGGCTTTCAGGATATTTAATATTGCCAGGCTAACAAATAACCTCGCAATTACTTCCCTAAGAAGAATACATGACAATCTTACTTCCATCTTTGTTTTGACAGAATTTGGGTTTCAGGAGTTTTCTCTGCATTCTTCTATAAGAAGCCGTGAAATGGCCAAAAATTAAATCCTTTCCCTTCAGCAGGTAATTTTACTGAATTAAAGACTTAAGAATTTTGGTTTGCTTTTTCTCTTTTGGAGTAAAGAGATTTGGAATAAGGAAATCAATCTCTGCATGAAACACCTACAGAGAAAACATGGAGCCAGTTCTTATCTGCTTCTTAGAGCAGATAGATACATGCAAAGCTCAATTTCTTTTGGGTTCAGCACCTCTCAGTGAAAAAAAGAAAACATCTTTTTGGGTACTGTTAAATACAAAATTATTTGTGTTCAAGGTAAGACATATCTACATTGAAAAACTCATTTAATTTAGAATAATATAGATCAAGATCTGTGTTGCATAAAGCATACAATCATTGCCAAACTGAGTTATTAGGTAACTTGTAGACTTCTTCAGGTGTCTGGAGACATCTTTTCAGCTAAAACTTTAATTTACCCCTAGTTTCAGAGAATAGTCCCTACTAATCTACTCCATCACTGTTTTCAGAGGTTTTTGGCCATAAGAGATTTCTGACAACATTGTATTTATGCATCATCCAGATTATAGGCCTTCACAGTCTCATAGAGTGCAAAAGAAAGAGCATTCTTGAGGCTGAACAAGATCACAATTTTTTTTAGAGCTTCACAGTTCTCTTGCAAAAACATCCTTAATTTTTAGAAGAATTAACTCAATATAATAATGGTAATGTAAGATATCAACACGTATGTCACCCTGGAAAATAGAATGAGTTTCCAGTTTCCGGAAGGAAGAAGGGAGTGTCCCATGTTTCATTTAAAATCTATATTCTAAAGGTTCTTCAGCTCATATATCCCTTCATTTGCATTCAGGGAGGAGGCCTTGTGAATTTTTTGGCATAAATATTATCCTCTCTTTATCGCAAGAGATGAGACTACACTATTTGTAACGCAATTTCAAAGGGAAAAGAAGTCTTCATAGAAGAGACTCTGATTTAGTGATAGGGTTAGGTAGTTTGTTATCAAACTGGTGTTTGAGGTTTTGCTATCACTTTCATTTACAGTGCTGACTTCAAAAGAAATATTTGCTGCATGAAAATACTGATTCATTTCCCACCATCCCCCTCTTTTTCCCTGAATGCACTGAGAACCACTGTAATTCCTGCCAGACAGCAAAATACATACTAAACTGGAAATTCAAAAGTACTGCGTTGCAAGACAGTAAATGAAGTTGAAAGGCTGAAACAGCAAGTGCACAAATGAAGCTGACTATCTCAGACATTACCTCCACGGAGAGGTTTTTGTCAGACCCCAGAAATTCTTTGTATGTCCTCCTCTCTTGGGAGGACATGTGGAAGCACTGAAGTGACAACTCCTCACTGAGTAGTCCAAGTCCAGGTCATTTTAGGCCATGCTTGTTCAGTACTGTACACCACAAGCCTCTGCATAAGTTACTGTCAACACTTCTGACACATGGCTGCTACCATCCAAATGGGTCACCTTTAACCAAAAAAGAATAATGAGCCAACTTTCAAAAAAACCAAACTCATAAGCGTTAACTAAGTCTATATCAATAGTTTTAGAAGAGATAGAGCATATTGGTATAAAGATTTTAAAAATGGATAAAGTCAGCTGAAAACAAACGAATGAGCAGTGTTTCCTGAAGAAGAGCAAGACAACATGTAAATTTCTAGACTCTTAAATGTTTTTGGATATTATACGTAAGTAAAGAACCTGAAGAATTTTCTCAGAATTTTGGGGACCTCAAAGAATCTACTGACCTGCCAAAGTAACTGAAGATCACAAAATACAAGATAACAATGTAAATGGGAGAACCCGTAACTGAAATAATTTTCAGCTTTCATAGTGAGACACGTCCAGAACAAACAGAATCAAACATACACAAAAACATAACTGAAGAAAAGCAGAGAAAGTGTACAGGCAGGTCCCTTTCACTTTACGACCTTTGTCTTTCACCCCCAAAGCAGAAATGTTAATTCTTAAGAGGGGCTGCAAGACTTGCATTCTAGGGTGGGCACTGACTGACCTACAACATCAGCACAGCTTGTTCAGAGCTGAGCTGTAAGTATTGCTCCTTATTAACATACACAACAGAGAAGTGGTTGAAAAACACAGTATCAGTCTTGTAGGAGGGAGAGATGGAGGCAGTCACACTCAAATAAAACATCTTTGCAAAGATCACATAGATGTTAGGAATATTAGATTTTTAAATTCTCTTTCCTACCGTTTCAGGAAATCTACCTCAATGCAGGACAATATAAAGACAAAAACTAGGCCTTTCCTAGCTAAAATGGGAATTCCTGCTGGACTGCCTTAAAGTAATGTTGTGCCTTACTATTAACACCCCAATATACACACACCACCTCTCTCTCCCACCTTCCTCCCTCCAGCGCCCACTGTGATTAAACATAATTGTACGTACTCCATGGAAAACTAAGATTCATTTTTTTGGCAGCCATATGTCTAAAGAGCAGCCTTGGTGTTGAGCACAGTAACAACCTTGAAGACCAATGATCAGTAGCTTTCTGGAAAGGGTAGATAAGAAAGCAAGAAAGAAATATGACCCAACTCCAGAAAACAGTGAAAAAGAAAAAGAAACCTTCATTTCATACTCTGAGAGACAAAATACAGCTTAGTCAACGTAATTCTTTGATTTCCCCACAAAAAAAACTATCTCGTATTCACTCAGCCTCTGAAGCCTGTTTTCTCAAAGGATGTATTGCCTTAGGAATGGTAGCAGATGCAGTTTTATTCTTTCTTTACCTTATGCCTCCTTTACATTTTCTTGTCAGGCCTGTCAGTGAATGCGACTGGTGCCCTCTTGCACCTCAGCTACATTTCCCTAGGAGAATCAGATAATGGGGATCACTTCATTCCTGGGAAGATGCAAGGGAAAGAGAATGATGCACACAAAACAAGAACTACACCTTCACTGTAAACATTATCGGATGGGAATGCATCAACAACAAGGCTATCAAACAGTCTAGATAGTTTAGCACAAGAGATCTGTTCCAACAGCTGTCCTTGACTGAGGAAAGACTGGCAAAGATTCCACAGCCCAGCAGAGGCAGCCAGCACGGTGATTTGTCTTTCTGATAAGTCAAGATTTGGCTTTCTGATAAGTGTTTATTATTGGCATTTGAAGTTCAATCTGACTTCAAAATAAGTAAGGCTTAAAAGGTTTCTTTAAAATAATAAGGTTTAAAAGCAAGTAGGAAAAAAACCTGATGTGTTGTGCAAGCAACAATAACAACAGCGAAAGCTTGAATGACCTAGTGTTGAAGTTGATGACGTCAAAAAGCCTGAAGTCACTTTACTAATCTCGTATATAGGACATGATATTGCCTTAAAATCAGGTGTGTTTCAAGTACACCCATTACTAGTCACAGCCTTGAACCGGAGTTTTAATTCTCTGTGCATGATCTGGCTGAAGCTCCAGTGGCTGGTCTTTTACAGGTCCTGTGCATCTTCTGTGTGCTGAACAGTGAGGGGTGGAAGTACAAC
The DNA here is from genome assembly GCF_017976375.1 of Cuculus canorus. Classification (NCBI taxonomy): domain Eukaryota; kingdom Metazoa; phylum Chordata; class Aves; order Cuculiformes; family Cuculidae; genus Cuculus; species Cuculus canorus. Next base: position 9,340,932 of record NC_071441.1, on the reverse strand, counting down.
CTCACAGACGAGCACTAGCTCACCATATCCGAACTTCTGAAGGCTTTACTTAGCAATCTAAACCCTAAAAACCCAAACACAATTTTCAAAAATGCTATTACTTCTATATGTAACTTATGGAAAAGGTTACGATTCTACATTTAAGTTTAAGTGCTGGCAGATGGAAGACAAGTTATCCCAGACCTTTCAATGGGGCCAGTTTCTTTCATGCTTTCAGAGTCTCCAGCATTGACCTCCGCCACAAAGAGCATGGACTGCATTGAACGAGCTGTGAGAATAAGCTCAAACAGCAATTTCTCTTTTCTTATGTTGAATAAAAACGACTGTTTAAAGTCCAGACTCTGCAGTGATCCCATCAATAACACTATTATATTGTCACATTGGCAGAGCCCAAGGAGTACCTACAAAGACAAGACATCTCATCAATGTCACACAAGTCCACCTTTTCAGATACAAGCTAGTGAAAACAGTTGCTTCATCCTTCCCTTTAAAACCCTTTTACTTGCCATCATCTTTTTACAGTCTCTTCTGATTACACAAAATAAGCCAGTCTGTGGAGCTGGCAGGGCCCCTATTGCAATTGCTACAAAGGATTTTTCTTCTTTCATCTCTCTCCTTCACCGTTCATCTTTTTCTTCAACAGACCAATAGCTGGCAAAAAGGAGACCTCAAACAAAAGCAGCACCAGTGAGGTATCTTTAGGCCATTCTCATAAATATGTTTCTTGCCAGAGATTTCCCATCCAACAGCTGTGCTGGGAGTGTAACTCCAAAACTCTGTCTACTGAGTGATCGCATAAGTATGACTCTGAGAAGATGAGTTAAATGGCATTTCAGCATTCTGCCACTCTCATCCTGCAACCATAGAGGACTCCCAGTTCAGATAAAGCACTTATATTTTATTGAAAATGCAAGTAGCGTTTCCAGAGATTTAACAAAACACCCTAACTCACAGAGAAAGTAAGGAAATTGGCAGCAGAAACATTTTGCAAACAATGCGTTAAGCCTTTTTGCTCTATTTTTTTCATGTTATTCTTAGCTACTAGTATTTCCAGAAGTGCTGATACACTTAGCATCTTAGGAGGAGTGAACAACAGGTTTCTCAGGTGGGTAGTAAGTGGAAGCAAATTATGCTTCTAGTCTAGAAAACCTGCCTAGCTGGAAGTCATACAATGTCAACAACTGTGCCTTCTTTTTTAAAAAAATTTCCCTTTTACTTGATGTCCACCAATACAGCAGATCTACAGTATTAACAATAGTAAAGTCACTGTCTCAATAAATAATTCTATTCATTCCCTTAAAAAGAGAGCTGTGCCCTGAATTTTTCAGAATATGGCTTGTCAGATTTATATTCTTGGTATTTTACACATACATGGGAACAGAAAAAAGAACTGAGGGATATACTGGTCTCAAAAAGAGACAAGGCAGTGCTTCCCTGTTACTGAATTTAACAATGTATTGGGCATGAAAGCCTCTAGAGAGGAAAGGTAGTTGTATTAATATTGACAGAACTAATATTTCTTCCCATTCTGGGATATGGAACTGTTTTACAGAAAAGAACGTGTTTGCCATACCCTCTCATCTACATAGCATAAAGGGAAGTGAATTAAAACCCATAATCCCAAAACTCAACCACAAACATAATAATAGGTTGTAAAGGCTACCTGTAAACAAGCAAATAAAAAAGCCAAAGTCATCATGCTATATTGCAGCCTCTCCTATTTTGTTGGCCAGAGGCCCATACATCAACTTCTCATGACACAGTCTAACCCAGCCATGCAAAACAACCCTTTTCACATGAAGCATGGCTACAAAAACAGTTTTAGAAACAGCAGAAGTGCATGCCCTCTGTGGAGGGGGAGATAATGCACAGATCATAAGACAATTTTGTTTTTAGGAGACCGTTTTCCTCTGTACAACTAATGCATATATTTGTACAGTAATATAAACTGAAGGTGTTTGTGGGCCCAGGTGAGAATTAAAAGGACTCATTTCTACATTTGCTTTTTTCATTGGAGAACTTTCTGCAACACTAGGCCTGGGTCCTCTCTTCTGGACAGACATTGGTATGGAAAGGCATCTGTTTGGATGTACTACCTGCAGAAGGAAACAGGTTGTTTTACGAAAAATAACCCAAAAGAGCAGCGCAGGATGATGGACTGAACTCAGGTATGGTGGTCTTTAATACAACTACTCAGAAACAAAATGGATTGGAAAGAAGAGAAAAGCAGTAAGCAGGATTGCAGATTCAGGAGAAGGATGAGTAGGAGCATCCTTCTTCCCATTAAACCTTCAGCTTCTCATAGTGAGAGCCAGTGAGAACTGGATGCTCATCCTCTCCACTGAAAAGGTTCAAGATTGCAAGAGTTTTGCCATTCCAAGGGAGAAATTCCCTGCCTGCACTCAGATCACATGGAAGTGTGAATGTTGCTTTCAGATTGTTTCTCTGCTTCAGTCAAGCAGTAGTTTGCAGGAAGACCTGGTTGAATAGTGTAGACAAGGTTTAGATAATTGCTCTGTTCAAACACAGACTTTACAGTCTTTATGTAAATTTTCATCTGAAGGAACAGTTTGTATCAAAAAGGCAGAGAATGATGGCTTAAATCATACTTGTTACAGCTGCCAATATACACTCTATAGACCAGTAGAGAGGACAGTTTACATTTTTCTGATCTGAAAAACGCAAAATAATCAAACTGATTTTAAATAGGTTTATCAAGCCTAAAACTGCCTGTGCAGATACTCTGAAGAACATCAAAGCAGAGAACAATAGAGTAACCTGAAGAAAGTAGCAGATGAAACAGTGAGTGCAAAAAAATAATTTTAGGTAAATATTATAGAATCATAAAGGTTGGAAAAGACCACTAAGATCATCGAGCCCAACCCTCAGCCTAATATCGCCATGCCTTCTTAACCATGTCCCAGAGTGCCATGTCTACACCTTTCTTCAGCACCTCCAGGAATGGTGACTCCATCACTTTTTGGGCAGCCTGTTCCAATCCTTCATCTCTCAGCAAAGAAATTTTTCCTAATATCCAAACTAAACCTCCCCTAATGCAACTTGAGGCCATTTCCTCTCATCTTATCTCTAGTTACTTGGAAGAAGAGACCAACACCCACCTAACTACGACCTCTTTCAAGGTAATTGTAGGGAGCCATAAAGTCTCCCCTCAGCCTCCTCTTCTCCAGGCTAAATAACTTCAGTTTCCTCAACCATTCCTCATAAGGCTTGTGCTCTAGACCTTTCACCAGCTACATTGCCCTTCTCTAGATATGGTCCAGCACCTCAATGGCTTTCATGTAGGGGGCCAAAACTGAACACAGGATTTGAGGGGTGACCTCACCAGTGCTGAGTCAAGGGGGACAATCACTTCCCTAGTCCTGTGGCCACAACATTTCTGATACAAGCCAGAAAGCTACTGGCCTTCTTGAACACCTGGGCACCTAGCTGGCTCATGTTCAGCTCTGGCTGTCAAACAACTCCCCGAGGTCCTTTTCCACGAGGAAAATTATATGCATAATGATACGCAGTATTAGTCAAAAGCATGTAGGAAAGTTACACAAAAATGTCAGAGTTCAGTGACTGTTAAACAAAACAAATAAAACAAATTTTATGGAAGAAAGATAATGTAAAGTGGATAACGTAATTATGTTGCTGTAGAGAGTAACAATGCAGATGTGTTTTCTGGACTGCAGGTAATTCATACCAACCCGTCTCATGGTAGATGTAGAACCTAAAAAGGTACAGATGGATGAATCCAGGATCATGGTAGATTTTGAAAGAACATATATATAAAGAAAGACTAGATTAATTCATTATTCATTTGACCTTTCTGGTTTGCTGTTCCAATTAAATCGAGTTAGTCTTAGTTTTCTTCTAGTCAACTACTTGGCAAAGTTAAAGAAGAGGGGTAAACGAAGATCAAATCCTATAAAAATAAACCATGAGGAGAGTATGGTAGAAGACCACAAAATGATAAATGCCATGAAAAAAGTTTGTAGAGAATGACTTTTCATGTCTTCTCACAATACAAAAATAAGGATGAACCAAAAGAAACGATCAGGCTTAAACAAAAGGAAATGCTTTTTCTAGATAACTTCTTAATCGAAGTGTGGAATTCATTACCGCAGGAAGTTGTCGAGGTCACAGCACAAAAGGAATTGGGAAAAAAAGGGGGCATTTGTGGAGGATAAACCCACTGATGGCTATTAGACACAATGGTCCGGATGCAAACTTTAGCACAGGAAATTCTTAAGCCGTCAATCAGTGGAGGTGAGGATAATCACTTTCTACGTCCCATGTTCCTCATCTTCCTCCTTAGGCACATATTGCAGGCCACTGTTTGCAACAGGACACAGGGCTGGCTAGGGCTTCAAATGATTCAGATATAAGTTCTTCTGGTCTTAAACTACATTGCATTTAACATGGTGTAAGAAAACATTTGTGACTTGCCACCATCAAACATGCTACTAAATCATATAGCTACCCAATGCAAGAGAGGCAGTTTTCTCAGGATGCAATAAGAAATCTTATGGTAGCTACCAGTTACATTCTTGTGAGGATGGTGCTACGGAAAGTAATCCCCCAGTTTTCGGTTATAGAAAGTGTCTTTTGCACTAAGAAGCACCACAGTGGAGCTCTGTGTCTGGGTTGAGCCTCAGCAATTATGGAACAACCATACTTATACCTAACTGGCTTCACCCAAAATCTTCCAAGGCACATCACTGGAAGCATTATATAAAGAACAGCTAGTTTTTAATTACCTGATTCTGAGCTATGTCTATTCTTTATGAAATAACAAAAATCCTAATATACATATCCTAATATACATATACCGCCAAACAAATGTATCCAGGAGCTCCGGCTAGGGCAGGTGCCGGCAAATACAGTGCTGTCTTTCCACCACCACTAACAGCCTGAAAAGCTGAGCATTGTAGTCACATATTCATAAAAACATTTACAGCAATTCTTCTGTCATATGCTGTGTTAAAAATGCAGCCTGCACTTACACTGCAAGACAGTTGTGATCTAACTCCCCAAAATGAGAGCTTCATACTGAAACAGAACTCAAATTTTGTTTACAGACCCAGTTCCTTAATATTTCACTCAAGATGGATCTGATGCTGCATGGGGCAGGGTGTTTCTGGAGTGGTACAGAAACACGCTGCAGCATGTAACGCTGTCAAAAGGGACAAAGAAAAGTCTGGAATACAAAAGTGCAGGGTGTGAGTCCCATTGAGCACCTGTCTGCCAACAAGTGAAAAACTCTTCTTTGTTCACTGACACTGAGTACCAGAGACTGATGGAGGCTGTCAAAAGCACAAGACCTTAGAAACAAGGTGCAGGACCTAATTAACCTAATAACTAATTAGCTACACATTCGGGTGTCCAGTGCCCAAGTACCACACCTATGTGGGCAAAAACAATGCATCAGTGTCACAGTTTATCCCCAGCCAGACCTTAATTTTGTCAGCTAAAACTAAGGAGTTGGGCTCCCAATTCCCTTCCCCCTGCCCTTACCTTTCCAGGGAAAGGAGGAAGGGAAATGAGAGGAAAGGACTTCCAGGCTGGACATTAAAATGACAGTTATAATAATAATAATAATAATAATAATAATAATAATAATAATAATAATAATAATAAATTTATAGTAATACATTAAATCATGCCCTCCCCCCTCGATATGATGTGTCACCACAACTGCTGTAGAGTAGACATGAAGGAAAGGGTCTGAGGCTAGGAGGGAGCTGAGTTCAGGAACACACAGATCCAGGATCAGGGGCAAACTGACAGAAGAGGTCCTCACTGGACATCAGCCTTGAAAAAGAGAGCAAGACACTAATGATCTATCCCTCGAGGTGTTCAAGGCCAGGTTGGATGGGGCCTTGGGCAGCTTGATCCAGTGGGACAAGTATTTGCCATTGCCAAGGTGGTTGGAAATGGATGATTTTTAAGGTCCCTTCAGACCCAAACTGTTCTATGATTCTGTTCTATGATTCTATTCTATGATTCTATGATCTCTGTGTTTTATACTGAAAATGATGTATATGGGATTGGAACACTCTGTTGGTCATTTTGAAGTCACCTGTGCTGTTGACCCCTCCCTGCACTCTGACTTTTTCTCCTCTTCGAGTTATGCCACTCCACGAGCTCGAAGATAGCCTTTGTTACGACAGGAATAAGTAAAAACAATGGTCTTTCTGCCCACCAATGTCCCATGTTATTACTTCTAGAGTGAAACACTGAAATAAATGCAGTTAACTCTTAGAAAATTAAGTTATTTAGATGAGACATACTTAAAGTAAAAAAAATGATTCTACTTAGCTCAAACCACAACAGACACTCATACAGCTGTTTATGTGAAACAGCATAGAAAATTACATCTGACTTTAACACATTGTATTCAAAATCTGTATGCCAATTTTCACATATTCACACAAACACATAAACTCCATGTTGTAAAATAATATTCCTCATTACTATTTTCCTCTTTAAAAGTGTAATTTAAAACTACTATTTTTTTATGGAGAAACATGATAATATCTGGTCAGTTTACAAAGAAATTAACTACCATTTCCTTTAAATTAAAAATCTAATGTTTGTGTATTTGGTCACTATCTTCTTCTACTATTAAATGTGTACTTAAAAAGAAAACAAAAGTGCACACCCAAGTGATCAAAAGAAAGTTAATTACTGAGACTGGCTTATGATAAGAACTAACACAGTCAGCACTTTTAAAGCACAGTTCAGAAGAATTGGCACCAACAGAGAGGGTTTCTATAGTGTTCTGATACTTACATTAAGAGACATTTGTGCAAAGACCAGCATATTTTCTGACCAAAGGCAGTCAACCTCGTGTAGAGGGTGGGTGAGGAAGGAGGGGCACGCAGGAGGCCACAGACAGTGGGAGCCACAGGGTGGGAGTTCCTCTCTCCCAAGCTCAAAGTACAGGAGGAACAGTGCTGGGAGAGGCAAGTGGCTATGCTCAGGTCAGTGGAGATGGACAGCCTCCCACTGGTGCTATATCCCACCACCTCCTGGCTTTTCAATATTTTGATACATTTGTAGTTGTGGGCTACAAAGCTTTATTTTCTTGTCTAATTTGGTGACTTCGTGGGGAAACACTTTAGAAGGTAAAATTTGCTTAAACCTTACAGCAATAAACTACAAAGGTAATCATCCTTATGTATTACTACTAGGCATGCATTGGCTGACATCCCTGTAATCCTGGCAGTTTTTCTTTTCCAAGGAGACCTCCAGTTATTGCAGCATGTTTCAGATGCCTAAGCTGGGTGCATGATCATCTCACAGCATGCATTAGGGACCCCAGCTCCTACCCAGTTCAAATATACCTTTGCCAGACCTCCTTCTTCCCTCACTGGGCAGAGAGCTTCCTGCCTGACTACACTCTTCCTCAGTCTTCACTGTTAATACCAATACAAGCTGGTTTCACACACAGAGGGTGAAACTGGGCTGATGTCAGCAGGTTATTGGTTTCTCCCATCCCTTTGGAGTTTCTTAGATGAAGGCACAAGAAGGTGTCCTACAAATGAATAAATCATTCCCTCTTCTGATGTGATTGTGATTTGGAAAATCCAGGCATTGCTTACATGTAGCAACCCCACTCTATATCACCAGACGGCAGGTGAGGTTGAGGAAACAGCTGCATGGCAAGCCTAGCAGCCTTTGGGATGGTACCCCCAGGTCATTGTGGTTAGGAGGTTCCTTGTGCCCTGTCTGCTCTTCAGGACATCAGCCTCATGTCCAGGCCTTGTGGCTGCAGCATCTTCCATGGTAGCTTTGTGCTGTGGGATGAATTTAACCTCCTTCACATAGCACTATTCTTGTCTGCAGCCTAAACTACCAGACAGAGAGAGGTACAGTGCCTTCGAGGGTCTCAGATGTCAACTCTGGAAAAGCCATTGCCTCTCATTTCATTCATGTCTTTGCAGCAGAGCTCAAGCAGAAAATCTGCTCTGCTCTTTATTGTTACAAATACTGGAACACTGGCAGAGGCTGCCCAGGGAAGTGGTTGAGTCACCTTCCCTGGAGGTGTTTAAGGGATGGGTGGATGAGCTACTGAGGGGCACGGTTTAGGGATTGTTAGGAATGTTTGGGACTCGATGATCCAGTGGGTCCTTTCCAATCTAGTGATTCTATGATTTATGCACAGCTTGCTGTGTACTCCCTTGTCCCTCTTGCTGCCAGCACTGGTGTGTCAGTGACCTCTAGAGGCTCACATCTCTCCTCCTGCTGTGTCTCTGCTCACACGCCCAACAGGACACACTGTCATCTCTGCTGCAGCAGGTTCTGCCCAGCCTTCCAAGGGAAAATACTTATTTGTTTAGAGAAAGACCATGCTGCAGAAACATCACCTGCGTATTGTGCTTGTAAATTCTGCACTTGTCTTTAGGAGTGAGAAATACAGCCCACAGTCTGTCATATACAGCAGACAAAAATCAGTGGGCAAAACCCAGGACAGGGGAGGGATTGCTGAGTACATTACCAGGCACAGCTGTCTGCTGTGATGGACAATGCACTGCTTTCACAGCTTTTAACTCCTTGACAGCAGAGAAAAGGACATGGTCATCACGAGAAAGCTGTGAAGATCTCCTTCAGGGAAGGACAGGAACAGAGATGTCCTCTGTTAAGCAGAGGGGCAACAATGGCCCTGGCTACTGACAGCACCACAGTCCACAAGAACCTTTGGGTGAGCCACCTGAACACAAGTCTCTAGGTACACCCAGCATATGTCAAAAATGATAAAAAGCATCGCTACCAAGGAATACAAAACTAGGCTGACCCTGTCTTTCACACACAGTCATACTGGCAGGCAAGTTTTGTGCTTCTCTTCTTAAATGGAAATGCATAGATTTTCACACTGTATATTTACTTTCTGGGGGAAAAAATAAAGAACAAAGAAATATTGTGTACATCATATGGTCACTTGTCAAATTTTGGTTCCGTTTTAGTGGAATGACAAGTAGCTATAATGCGAGGCCTATCCCCACCTTGAGGAATGGGGGTCTGAGCCTCAGGCAACTGCTTCAAAGGGTAGTCAGATGCTCATGCAATTGCCAGTCTGGGATGCCTGCAGTTTATGTTTAAATTCTTCATCATCCATGACAAGACAAAGCTTTTTCCGTGTTTTCATAGAAATAGAAGTATTTCAGAACATATGACAGCTTAGAATGTCAATTGTTGGGAGAATATCCATTGCATATAAAGGGAACGATCAGGCATGAAGTAGCACACAGTCAGACAAAATAGATTGACCCATACATGCAATATCACTGGGTGGGCCATGTAGCATAGAGCTGTTCAACACAAACCTGATGTAGAGGCCTGAATTTAACCGTGATTCATTTCCCATTATAGAAATCATGCACACACTTTGAGGATGCAGGACCTTCAAAACCCTGAGTATGCAGAAAAGAGTCCCTGTATATATATATATAATATATGCAGAGCCCTTACAGTTCATTAAATGGTCCCTCTCTGCGCTACGGTTACCTCAAATAACATTAATGGGTGGAGAAGAGGGAAGGGTTAATTAAGATTAGAGAAGGGAATTTACATACACCCAGGCGTCCGACAAACCCTCAAATTCTTGGAGTGTCCTGGCTGAAATTGGGGCACCCAGTTACCAGTATATATAGCATGATAACTCAGTAACACAAGCTCTTATACTTTCCTTCTTGCAAGTGCCTTTTAACCTAGACAAAAGAGAGAAGAAAGTACCTCAACTAATTCACAACTGCTCCTCACAATGGATGTAGTGCTGATAAAAAGAAAGGTATACTTCACTGAAAAGTGCTAATTACTTCTATCTGCCCCGACCCCAAGCAGGTAGTGCTGCAGCCTACCTTGCACACTGGCACCTGCCGACGCTGCCTCCCATTGACTCCCGTGTGCAGGCAAATTCACACGGTCATCTTCAGACTCTGATATCCTGCACCTCACTTTACTGATAACGCGCTCAATCCCGTTTAGCAGACAGTAGCTGGTCTATCCCTATCTGTGAACTTTGTCTCAGAACTAAGCCAAGGGAGCAAAATTCCTGAACATCTGTTTCCAAACGTTTCTCATATTCAGGGTGGGTCAGGCCAATCTCACCAATTCTGTACCAGTGCAATAGCAGCTTAAGTCTATGGCTTATTTCTTTAGCATGCTGTCAAGCACATGCCACGGAGATAGAGTTCATCAGCTGTCCGGCTCTTTCCCTGTGAATAATCTTGCTGCAGATTGCCTTTGTGCATGCTGATCATGAATGGCCATCTTCACCTCCACCTTGCAAATCTATTTCCAATGCAGTCAGAGAGTATATATTTCTTATCGAGCCATCAAGCACAGAGCAACAATACACAGCTAATAAAATAGTCAATCAAGGAACACATTGACAGAATAAGAAGGTATATTCTACAAACATATTTAAAGAAAAGAAAAAAATTACAACATCTCTAATAGACTAAGAAATTGCCATATATGTTACTGATGCAACAAGAAAATGCACCTTAAAGAAAATATCCTAACTGTTACAGGTTTATACATTAAAAGCTGTGAGAACAGGCTAGGCTATTGCTGTAGCTAGTTTTTTGTTGGTTTTAGTACTTTAGCTCAGCTCCTAAAGAAAAGTGAATCTTCATTTTATCCACAAAATGATATCTTACAACCATGAGTAAAACTTGTAGAAACCGATTTCTGATGTCACATCTGTGAAAATGAGAGTTTTAGTCATGAAAGACAATGGAGAAAAGGCTTTTTACTGATTGCCTGGTGCTTCCTATTCAGTGCCTGAAAATCCACCCCCTCTCAGATGCACTTTGGTGTCTTCTCACAGAGATCTCCCTAAAGGTCAGAAAGAAAGGACAGGAACAAAGCCAAGGATATTAAAATATATTAATATTCTATATATATTTTTTTTATATAGAATATTAATATATTAATATATTAATATTATATACATATATTAATATATGTATATAAACACCATTTTCTACAGGCAGGAAAGATGTACGCTAGAGAAATGGAGGAGGAAGCAGGGAGGTGAAGGGAAAAGAAAAAGTATAAGAAGTAGAAACAGACCACCATCACAGTATATTTACAATGCTGTGTGCTGTAACAGGTCTGGCTTAAACACATGTGGGAAAGCCTGCTGGAGCAATTGTGTCATGTGTGGCGATAGGTGTCAAGTGTTCTTAGCCAGGGATTAGAAAAATATGTTTGTCTCCAAACAAGCTTATCCTGCACACTGCCAGGAAATAGTTTAACAAAAAATGCCACTCAGACCTGTTTCTTTTGCCGTGAAGTAAAGAAAACAGCCGTGCTGCTGGAAACACTGACAATGGCCACTGATTTCTATGTTATCTACTGGAGCTTGGTCCTGGCACTTATCCAGCTCTACCTGACTGACTTCAAGCTTCAGTAAGGGCTGGCACTAAGAACAGCCCTAATCACTGCTAAGACATTTGACTCTTCAAGCAAACGCTGACCTGTTATAGTTGGTTACGATCCTATTTTGACCTTCCATAAATGCCCTCTGTTTCATTTGAGGTACTTAAGATGTTGTTACTCGGTTGTACGGTGAAGCAGAAAATCTGTGTAATCATGTGTGGAAGTGGCATTATGAACACACTATGAAAAATATCTTTGCCATATTTGTAATTCTTAGAAAACACTTTGGAACATCCACTGATTTACAAAAAGCTGGGAAGATGCATTTTGATCAAGAATTCAGTTTAAGTGTCTTTGTATTGACAGCACAGTCTGGAGGGAGGAGAGAAAGAAAAGGAGGGATGGAAGGGTGTATCTGGAGAAGACATACCCACCAACAGACAATGCAAACTAAAAACATTGTAAAACAAGGTGTGACTTAAAACAGGAAAAGCAATCAAAGTCAAAAAATAACTGCTTACTGGAAGAGACTGGAAGAATCAGTGCCTATTTTTGCTTTGAGAGGGACTCAGTCACCTGCCTGTGAGAGCACAAACAAAGCAGATTAAATCCCAGACAGAATGGAGTGTTGCCTGTGCCTAAGACTTAAAACTATGTCGGTGAGATAAACGGCAAGTAGTCATTGATGTTTTGATAGTGCAGCAGTGTTGCCCTGGAGCTGGGGATTGGCTGATTGCGCCAGGATGGAGGGCAAGGGTCTAGGGAGGTGAGGGGGCTGTTCCTTTGCTCTCAGTTTCCTTTCCACACAGTCTAAACAGAGACATGGGATTTTCCCTTTCATGCAGCCAAAACTCCTGTTGCTGATAACAGGGATAGGGCAACCCCAGGGCTGAGGCACCTCCTAGCTAACGTTCACATGCCTCGCAGATCAGAAACCTTCAATTAGGCTGTGTTTTACTGATCTGAAGCCTGAGCTGTCCCAGGAATGGTGGTATGAGGACTATTTCTCACCTCCAAAAGCTACCACTGTGGCTAGAAATGATCTCAGAAAAACCACTGTGACAAAAGTTGTCAGAGAAGTACAAAGAGACTGAAGGTATTTTTTATCATTGCATCCAGGATTTCGATCATAAACTCTTCTGAAAAATTTGCCCCTCCAGTTATCTGAAGTTGAATGCAATACTCATACAGCACCATCTGTTAAGCGAAAGATCCTTCATAACATTATCATCAATACTGACATTTTTCTTGTTTTGTTTTGATTTGATTTTATTATGCCTACATTATTGATTGTCAAAAATACTATTTTATATTTTGTTTTTCATTCTGCAGATGAACATTACCAACAGCAAACAACAGCGAGTCTCAGTAATTCTGCATTTTCTTCTGGGGCCCCACCTCCCGTGGTTGTCTCCAGGCAGTACTCTGATAGTGTTAATAATAATTTTATCCATTGCTTATTAACACTAGGTACTGCAGATATAGAAATAGCCACCACAGAGAGATGTTATTGTTTCAAACTTTTAATGGAAACCTCTGAGAATTAAAAATGAGAGTACTTGCAGGAAAGCTATCAAAGTTCAGTGTTGTCTGTACATTTAGTTTGGGTTTGTTTTTTTTTTTCCAAATAAGTTTTGCTTGTATTTTTAAACATTCAGGTGCTTTTCAAAAGTAAAAAACGTTTATAAGAGCAAATTTCAAGATCAGCAATAGTAAAGTATACCTTGACTTTTCCAAGGTTTTTGACACACAGTATTCTTGCATCCAAACTTGAAACAAGGATAGGCTGAGTAAATCACAGGATGGCCTGGGAAACTGAAGGGATGTTCAGAATTAAAGATCAGGGGTCAGCAATTCACAGTTCAGCTTGCAATGTGTTCAGGGTGACGCTTCTTAGGGGACCCTGCTAGGGCCAATGTTTCTGTGCATCCTTACCAATTACCTGGGCAGCAGGACGCAGCGTATCCTCAGCAAGTTTGTTGAGGACAGCAAATTGAGCATCCTCCTCTGTGACACACGCATGACACAATGGACCCTTAGGAAGTTCTGGGAGGGACGGCAGCTGGCAGTAGCAGTGCCCTGCAGCAAGGCAGGCTGGCTGGGCTGTGCCAGCAGGCTGCAGGAAATATGCCCCCCCCCCCAGTTCAATGCTCCTGCCCACAGTATGGTTCTTCCTGCTATCACATTAAGCATTGACAGATAGAACCACGAGTGGTTTTAAAAGGGAAAAAAGCTAAGGGTTCAAGCTGGGTTGGTCAAGTCAAGCTCAATAGTAAATTTGAATACTGACTCACTGAGAAAAAGAAGTGACTGAGGAAAAATTAAAGCTAGGCAGGATTATTCTTTACACCAACCCCTTTGTCTATTTCACAGTTCTTCACCCTATGTGCAAAGCCCCTTGCAGTGAAAAAAAATGGGATAACAAGTTTGTATCAACCTTGTAACAGCCTGGAGGGAGGATGTCAAGAAAGAGCACTCTTTCAAAGTGTCTGATGGGGGGAGCAGCTATGTGTATGGAGAAGGGGATGCTGCTGGCAAAGGTTTCCTTCATTGATACACAGCGGGAAGGTACAGCACAGGCTTCTGCTCTTATAGCAAGAAAGTTCTTTCTTCCTTCCTATATCTCTCTTTCAGCTTGAGAGGTCAAAGCAAGCAGGTCTGCCTGAACATAAGCAGAAAAGGAGCATAGTCACAGAATTTTCCATTAACCAAAAACATGCTACTCCCCACCCAGGCTATCCACATCCTACAGTGCCTCCCTCATTGTTTGCTCCCCCATACACAGAGGTTACTGTTCTCCCCTATCCCATACCCCAGATCGCTGTTCTCTCTGCATTTTCCCCATCAGCAGCCAGCTCATATGTTCTTGTTCAGCTGTCTGTTCCTGCTGCTCACGTGTATAGGACCACCCAACAGATCAGATGTGTGAAATCATGAAGGTTAGAGATAATCTTGCTAAAACAGCTCTGTAAAAATCACCTCTGCTCCAGGAAAAAACATTCCTGGTACTCCCAATCCTGATGCCACAATATCAGGTTCAGGCTTCCTCCCTGGAACCACTCACCAAAGCCAAATCTTTGGACAGAGATTTCTGAACTGGGCAAGATTTCCACTCAATGTGTTTAATTCAAGTTTGCCGTGTCAGAAAGTCCCACCATCGTGAAACCATAGTGAAACCTTAAAAAAGTCTCCACCTTTACTTTCCTAATTCTTTTTGACCCAATCATTTCAAAAAATAAACAATCTTTCTGTTAAGACATTCTCATCAAGGCAGTAATCAAAATTTTTGGAATGTGCACAGCAGTAACACTCTTTACTCACCAAAGCCACCAGGAGACAGTTTTTTCCCCATTCTCCTAAAGGTACAATCAAAGGTTGGGGTTTGCCTCTCATCTTTCCTGTTTCCAAAAGGTTCCTTTTTTCACCCTGTGATCCTAGAAGTCTCCATGGCACACAGAACAGGCTAAATTCCAATAGCACCTTTTTTTCGTCTCAGTGCAGTAGGCTGCCCTTCTCTGATGGAAACTGTTTTTTCTACTCTGCTCCTGGTGAGATTCATGGGTGTCCCATACAGCTCTGCCAGGCAGTGTCTCTGGACATTTGTATTCCTCAAAACCTTGTTTGGAAAACCTAGTTCCATCAGTAGGCTTTATGCATCCATTTATTTCTATTTAATTATACTTTGAACCAGTAAAAGTCAAGGGTACATAACTCTAGTTTTATCAGACTCGTACAGCTCTGAAAAATTATTTTTAACTAGTAGGGAAATAGTCTCTTCTATTAAAGTACACAGAATAATGTCCTACATCCTCTTCTCTATTTATACTGGGGTACTGATTTCTTTCAAACATTAAAAGAAGAAAGATTACCTCAAACAGGGAAGGGTAAGATTGCTCAGTTGAATAGTTTTGGGGCAAACATGCAGATTTGGGTACATCTGTAACTATTTGCAGAAAGGCACATGATTTATTGATTAGTTTCAGTTGAAAAAGCCTGGAGAGAAAGGCAGACAAATGTTAAGAAACGGTTTGACTTTTTATTTCAAAAATAACACTGTTTAGAAATGTGTCAGAAAATAACACTGAATTAATTAAAAAAGTAATTTAAAAAAGCCCTAAAGTAACAATATTTTTTCCAGATCAAGAAGATAGGATTATATATTTAATTTTAATCACAACCCAGATTTAAAATCACGGCTAATGTACAAACTAAGATGACTCTTAGAAATAAGTCATTACAAGAAATCCACCACAGTCAAGAACATCTGTTGCTCGAGATTTGGGTATGCTTTTACATTGAGTCATAAACTGACATCATCAGTCTAAAGACAACATCAAAACAAACCTTAAGACAGAGCTACAGTGCTCATTACTTAGTCACAATAGACAGTTATGTCCCAGTTCAACACATGCAGATCCCATTTCTCTGCTAGAATTCTTAAAAGACAACACTGTGAAATCTCACCTTGTACAACAGGACTGAATTTTACATTTCAGCTCCTAAAAATACCCAGAGCTACTATTATGCTCTATTAGGACACGTTGATGTTTGCTCAGAATATGAAATGTTATAGTTTTATTTCTTCTCATTCAGACAATGTATTTCATGGGTGAAGCATCAATTAACAGTAGAGAATACATGAAGAATTAAAACAGAGTTTCTTGCTCCTGGAGGAGTACTGACTCAGCTCCCTTGTTAGGAGCAATTATTTTAGTTAAATAACAATGGATAAATAACTCAGAACTTCCGGGAGTACATTTTCCCTATGGAAAACACCTACCTAAGGAAGTCCAGATGTTTCGAATAAAGGTAGGAATTGCAAAGAAATCCTGTCAGGCATCTGCAGCAAACTTGCTGGGCTTCCCAGCCATCTACCAGTGAGGCTGCTGAGAAACCTGCACTCTGGGGCTGACATATCTGCACTGTGAAGCTGAATCCATGCATTTTCCTAAGAAATAAGTTTATGCTTTGACAGTTTTTCTTAATAGTGATTCTCACACTACTTGTGTGAGGCCACAACCTATGAATCCTATGAATCAGTCTGACATTCTGTTACAGAAAGGTATTTTTCTTTGGCTCTGCCGCACAGTTTATTCAGCTCGCCCCATCAGGACACAACTTGCAGCCAAAGGCACTTCACAAAGCAGCTGCCAAATTTATTCTCATATGCTGCCTACCTCTAGCAGCTTAATTATCTTATCAGCTTCAGCAACATGTAGTTATCTACACTTACCTATGGGAAAGAGACATTATCTTGGGAAAATGACATTATCCCTCCTTCCAAGTCTGACCTTAAAACTTTTTCCCAAGCCCAAACATTTGCTATGACACTGATTTCAAACCTTCGCAATAAGTCACTATGTTAGAGCAGAGAGCAGCCAGAGCTCACATCCTTCCCAAGGCCAAGAGAGTCATATGCCCATCCACATCCTCCCTGCCTCCAGTGGCTGCTGGAATATCTCTGCTATCTGCATCAACCAGCTGGGAAAGGGCTTTGAAAACCTCGGAGGGGTAGCATTTGTTATAGTGAAACCCGGCCAGTTCTGCTTTGTGTGTGCAGAGTGTGAGCATCACCACTGAGGGCCACCCCAAAAGGATGTGCAGGTGCGCCTTTTGAGGTCCAGGCAAGCAGCTGTGGCGAGGGGCAAATCCTGCACCTAAGCTAAACACATGCCAAAGGGGGAAAAGCTAGAAGCTGAAAGTAGCCGCTGCATCCTTCCCCCAAGGCTTGCATCCTCTCTGCCCGTTGTGTTGCCATCTTGTATGCTTTTGGGATGCTAGCACATGCTGGGAAATGTTATATCTAGGAAATTAAGTAGGCAGCCTCCACCATTACAAGAGAAAACCACACTACAGTAAGCACCATTTAGGAAGATGGGAGAAGGAAGAGCAGAGTGAGTGTCAGTCTCTGCAGTTTTTAGGCTTTATTTTAGGAGTTAAAGGGATGATAGGGTTTGTGCTAAGTGCTGCCCTGCTCCATCAACTTCCTTATCTTGTAGATCAACTGATCCATCTCCTTAAGGATCCTTCCACAAACTTAAACTGACATGAACTGCAGCTGTTATTTCCTGTATATTCTGAGAGCAAAGTAAGAATTTATAAATCAAATTTTCATTGAGAATTTATTGGTGTTTTTATAGTTCACTCATAGAGGAAAAGCTTTAGACAATCAAGACAGAACTGATCCAAATATCAAACCTAGATTAAAGACAACAATACACAAGAACCAGAATTACTTGGCTATGATATTAGCATGGAGTTGATATCATATTGGTATGATATCATAGTGATCTCACCACCTCAAATCACTAAATAAGGAAGAAAGAATTAGCATTTAGGCTAATAATTTGGCCTTTGAAAAAAGAAGTGGTTTGTCAGTTTTCCGGCAAATACTCTTTGGAGCAAATACTGGAAACAAATACCATTTCTCGGAAAACAAAGTGGTAAGAACAGGTCACACCAAAGACAGCCCAATTTCTTGTCCTCAAAGGTAAAGTAACCCAGCAAGGCTCTGCACTTCAGCAAGTGGAGAGTATAAAAGGAAATTTTATTCCTTTGTTATATCTGCTGAAGCACGAAATAAATGCTATGGATGAATGAATCCTAGAATCCAGCTCCTAATCCTGCTAATGTTCATGTTCATGTTTATTTTTTGTTTTACACAAAAAGTGCTCATAAATAGTCTGTAAGTCGTGTTTCCTTCAGCTGCATCAAATATAAACAAAGCTGACATGATACTCCCGCCCAGGTTTTGTTAGTTGGGATGCTAATGACGTCTCATCAGCCTTTTCAGTTCGCCTAAAAGTAGACCTCTAAAAAAAAAAACCAGTTACTTGGTCCCAGCTGGTGCTTGATCATAGACAGACCCAAGTTTCTGTGCACATCAGTCTCCAGTTCATCTTTAAACATCCCATAAAATTCCAAAGACAAGAAAACCTCATTTGAAATGCTACAAATCAGCCCCTCAGATGAAAATAAACTATGTCCTTTTCTATTTCTACATTCTCTGTACTTTTTCCCAAAATGTATATGGACTCTTTGCAGTAAAGCCTCTCTCAATGTTACACTACCTATTTTCCTTGAGAGTCTTTTAACCCACTCACCCCTTCAAGTAAATAAAATTTTCATTTCAGGCTGGCGTCTTAGCTTTGATAGGTAGCACTCCTGGTTATTTGCCCTCCTAAGCAGTCAATGCAAGCAAGTAGTTCATGCTAGCACGCTGAGTACACACTTTTTACCAGATAAATTGCTTTTTTATGAAGGACTAAAATGCTTATAAATTTGTCCAGCAAAAGCCATAGTAAACCGGAGGGAAATATTATTCATCTGTGATGCCATCATTATGCAGCTGCTAGGGAAGGACACTGATATTTTACTTGATATAACAGACTCCCAGCAACTTCTGACTCTGAAGCATGACAAAAGGCTCCAAAGTATTCTCAGATGTCAGAATAAAACCAGTATAATTCTGTGTACAGCTGATTCTTCACAGGGGATATGAGAGAGCATGTGGTGTCATACCCATGTAAAGCTTCTTGCAAACCTATAATACTGTCTTTGGTGCAGAAACTAAAATAGCTCTTACACTGCTCTACTGTCCTTTGTCCAAAGTGTCTTTCAGAAATGTCAGGACCGAAGTAAATAATCTTCCCTGCATGCTGCCTGCAATTGTTCCTTTACCTACAAGCACAGAAGAAAGAAGAACTTCAATTTATTGTTTGTGTGGGCTCTGCTGTACAATCACAGCAATCAAATTGAGACTTTTTTCATTACTCCCACACATATATTTTTACAACATCTGTCTAACAGTCTTTTCTGACAAGTTTGAAAAGACATGAATTTTAACTACACCTGAGCACTGTGTTCTGAGGACGTATGTTGCCAGATGATATTGTCAGAGAGAGCGGCACTGTTGCTATGTGCAAGCACAGAGCAGCGTGTAGCCTCAGCCAAAGGTAGCTTCTGCTAGTAGTCAAAAGACCTCATTCATCCCTTGTTGCTTGTTTCCACTGTTCTAGCAGTAACTGAATTTTGAGTCAGTTTGAGTCAGTTAATGTCTGTGAAAGAATAAATCATTGAATATGAATATGTTTGTATGTCACAACTAAAATATCCTTCTAATCAGAAATCATCCACATGTGGTCATAAACTGAGTTATGCTTCACATGCAGCAAGAATAGCAGGATAAAAGAAAATGTCTGTTTGTGAAAAAAATCTTAAACCCATTCTACCCAGACCATGACATTATTTTTTCATGCAGAGGTTTAGACAAAACGTTTTAGAACCAGAACACAACCTTGGAGAACGTTTTCCAGCTGCAAACTAACATCAAAACTAGGGAGGTGATTAAAAAAAATCACAATCCTCAAGGAGAACAGACATATCTGTTACAGCTGTCCAGCTGACCAGCCTGCACACAGCTCTCCGAGAAATAACATATCCCACCACAAATGAGGAAACATACATTGTCATTTTCCTTCAGATATCTAATGAAGAAAGTTTTCATGCTATAAAGGTAGCATAAATCTCCTTAGCATGAAAATGAGGAGTGGCAGCTTGCACTACTTGGCAACGTGGGTTGGATGGTGTATTGTTAGGTACCAGCTGTGGAGACCTGTCCAGATCTGAGAGATAGTCATGGTCTACTCAGGAGAAATGGAGCTAGGGATTCCCTGTTTAATGTTTTTAATGGGGAAAAGAAAATCAGGTGGGGTGGAGATTTTTGCAAAACCAATTCTCTTCCACGGAACTTTCCTGGTTTTCACAGCTGAATTTTTGTGGGTTTTTTTGGGGGGGGGGAGAGGAGGGGTGTGATTACTTCCAGAGAAAAAAATCACTGCTTTACTAAGAAATTTTGTTCAAGTAATGTGTGATCCCACCACAGATGTATCAGCTTTAGAAAAGAATGTGTGAGGATATCATGTTGCTCAGCTATTTTAAGAATTCCAGTATTGAAGATCACAAAGACATCCTCCCTATAAAAAAGCCTGTATAGACACAGCCTCATTATTGCCAGAACCCACATATAAAGACAAAGCTTACCAAATAGTACAAATATAAAAACCTGAATGATTTCAAATAGATTCTACACTCAAGACTTGACTTTTCTGTACCAGTGTGAGCACAATAAAGTCAGTCAAACCACACAGGTGTCAGATGAGGAGATGCAGAACTGGACCATAGAAATCCTTGTCCATCATGATATATTATGTTCTTAGTATATAAACAAATATACTCTTCTTATAGGCAATACACAAACTGAGCTAATATTACTTGGGAGTGGCTGCTATTATATTCTCTGATATATAACAGTCACAGAATAACATAGCAGCTCAGCTGACAGGCTAAACAGGTTTCAGTATGCTATTCTAGACCTTTCTGCCACAAAATCAGCTGCCTGTGAAATAACAGAAAAACGTGAAGAAACCAAGTTCTCTGTTATGTGATTACAGCTCTCACTCCTGACACAAAATGTGATCTCTGCATTCTCTTCTGCAACCTTTGCCAAAAGTCTGCAGATCTTACAAACCTTCTAAGAGCGTGCAAGAATCCACTTACTATCTGCAGGATGGTGATTCAGATTTTACCCAGAAGGATGACCTATAATGCGGGTTCCCATTCTTGCTGAGTGCAACTCGCACTGAGCAACACAGAGATGAGCGATGCATCAAGTTAGACTACGATCTTGAACAATTCCTGATTACAGGTTATTTTTAAGATTCGGCACAGTTTGTTTTACTGTACAGCATCGCTCAAGGCTCCCGGTCATTTGGGCATAAAACCCTTTATTCATAAAATGTGAATTCAAAGTGTGTTCCCATGAACATCCTGATCTGGGACAAGGAAACTGGTGGGTTCTGAGCAGTGCCCAGCAGCTGGTTTCCCATCATGAAGATGGCCAAGCCCATGCATCTGTGATGGGTTTGGGTTGGGCATGTTTACAACACAAACTGTGGCAGATGCAAGCCGGCTCTTCCTGTGATCCAGGCCTAAAACGTGTAAGCTAAACAAGTTCTCATTGTACCAAATCCAAGATAATATACCCTGCCATAGCATTTTATCTCTCAGTAGGTTTAATCAGGTTGGCCTTGAAGTGCTGTACTAACATGGTCTGTCTTGACTTCCTCTGGTAACCAGTGGACGTAAGCATCCCATGCTTCCCAGCCCCTGCTTGTGCTGGTCCTCTTATGGCCTAACTTCACATCCACCCTCTGCATTTCCCAGCCAGGCAGGTAACAGCTTGGCATTTACCCTACAACACACTATGACCTCTTCAAAATTTATTCCGTCTCTATTAGGTAGCTTACCAGGACACCTGTTAAAAATCAACTGGGAGAAGACAGTTCCTGGGATAATGTGGACACACAACAAAGGGAGGGCACTGCTGGTGACTGCCTTCCCCTCCCATCAACTCCCATCAACTCCAACGGATGAGGTCTTTGCTTCCCTGCTGACCATGGGGCAGCCAGCTCAGTGAAGAGAGCCTCAGCACATGGAGAAACGTCTGAAGCATGGCAGCAATGAATGAGCACACAAGAAGCTTTCCAATGGGAAGAAGAAAGGGAAAATTCCCAAGACAGTGACAGCTCTGCTTACTCTTCAACATGAGGCAGTGCGCAACAGGCTCAAGTGTCTTCCATATCAGAACTTATTTCACCTGCCTTCATTGCAATTTGGTTAAAAATCAATTTCAGATAAACTTCTTATGTGGATTAAAGAACAGGGATTTCATGTTGGTACCTACATGAGCTTAATATAGTTAAATATTTATTCTCAGTATTTGAAAGAAAGCCAAGGTATCTCATGTGTTCATGGAACCTGCTATCCATGATGTGTTGCATCCTTACTCTAGGGGAAGCTAAGATGTAATTGTACCATCCATGGTTTTCCTTTCAGTTTCTAGATTTATAAAACAGAAGACCAGCCAAGCACAATCAAGGATGTAGGCTGCTTCTTTATAAACCACTGACTATAAACTTTCATTCAATTACCCTATATTGAACCCAACAACATGCATCTGACAAAAGCATAAGTTTTCTGGATTTCCTCCTGTGAAAATGAATAGTATTGTTTTAAAGGAATGAAATTTTCCATTCTAACCTTCTTTATTTATTCTACTACTATCTGCTTTCATGAAAAAAAAAACCATCTTGTATACTAGTAAGTAAAAATTACTTTAAAATACTTGCAAAATTTAAATAAAGCACTTCTCACCACTCTTTTTCTAAGTTAAGCAGACTGAGTTCACTGACAGGCTGTGCCTTCAGCCCTAAAATGGCTTTTGTAGCCTTTGTGATCACCATCTTCATATTTATTCTGTATTTTAGGTTGACTCTGGATACGCATGCTATATTGTACAGTCCATCCCCTTTCACCCTTCCCTCCTCTTCTTCATCACTCTTCCGATGACAGCATCAGCCTTCCTTAACCCAGGGCTGTGGTATGAAGGCGTGGCAAGCGACAGACCAGCTCCTACAGCCTTTCCAGACTCACTGCTTTGGATCTCCTGTTCAAGGGACAGCTTTCATTGCCTGATTCTGAACAGAGAAGTGTGTGTTTGTATTTGTATTAGCAAACTGTGTGCAAATAGGCCTCCTATACTGAGACATCATGATGTCTTCCTCCAGTTCCTATGTCCTCATCACTCATTAAAATTCTGCCAGTCTTCATAACATAAAATCACTGCTAATTACACTGTGAGAATATTTGCATCTCTGTCATTGATGAACACACAGACTAGTGTAGGGCTGAGTAATAATCTAAGACATGGCACATACCAGAAATAAATACATTTGGTGAGGTTTCCTTTTTTGGCTCAGCTTCTAATCCATTTGGTATTTGCTTCACTGATATCATAGTGTGCTTGTCTTAAATTAGAATGTTATGCAATACTGATACTGTCATGGTATTTTTAGGCAGTTTAATGAAACATAGTCAAATTAGGTTTTCCTGACATGATTAATTCCTTCCATAATCATGGTGGCTTTCATTAAATACATTCCGTATCTTTTAGTCTGTTTACTATCATATCCCCATATTTCCTTTTTCTTTCCTGGGAAGGATGACAAGGCAGCAGACTTATAAGTTACACTGGACCTTAAACTTGATTTTTCCAAATTTTAGGATGCCTTCCGATTTTCCGTATATACTACCTCAGCAATTATTAAGATATACGTGACTTCTTCATAACTGTAAAGAACATTTTAAGCCAGTCATCTGAAAACTAACCAAGCCAGGATCTTCAGGATGGTTGGTTTAATATATCCAGAATGGCCTATGCAAAACAAAAGAAAAAAAAATAATTTTCTAACACAATTTTTCAGGAATTCTCATTAAATTGTAAAGCTGTTTTCTACCTCTTTATGACCTGAATACATCATCTTAGCTCTCTCCAAACAGAACAAAAATACCAAAACCACAAAACACAAGAGAAAAGGAAAATCATGCATGATTTTCCTAAATTCTTCACAGATGCTGACTCTTCAGCCACTTGTAAACCAAGCGACACAATAAAGTAAAAAAAAAAAAACCAAACCAAACCTCTTTTATTATTCTCTCTGCACAGTCTAGCAAGAAAGGGGTTTTGTTTGTAGATATACTTGTGCAAATCAAACTCTGGACTTAGCCCATAGTTCATCAGAAATATATCTTTCCTACGTGGAGGTCAATACAGTTTCTTTATTAAAGCTACAATCTGAAACTTGCTAGCAAGTTGGAATATAATTAGAATTTACAGTTGGCATCAGCATTGAATGAAATTAAGTCTCTTCAAGGGAAGAGAGTATCTTTAAGGAAGATATTTAGATTCATTGAGCGGTTATTGTGTCACGAGCCACAAAAGCAGGCAAAACCATAGCAAAGTTAAAGTTCGGTGGAACACATTAAGAAAGGATTTTACTACAGCTACCTCGGCACACCACCTCCTGCTAGAACCACAGATACATTACATCCAAAATGTATTAAGGGATGCAAGGCATAAAAAGAGAAGAATTATAGAAAACAATATTAATGTATGCCATAAGTGTGTTTATTACACCTATGTAGTAAGACTTACTACCTTTGAGACCGTAATCACTCGCACTGTTTCTGCAAAATCTTCAGTGAGAGCCCTGGAACTGATGCATTTCTCTGAGATACAGTTCCCATGCAAAATAACTGTAGTGCAATGCACAACACCAGAAAAATTTTTACACAGATGTGACCCAGATACAGATCTGAACAAACCTTGCACAGATGCAAGTACATCATGTGGCAAGAATAGATTAATTTTAAAACTCACCATACCTGTACTACATCAGGAGACCAAACGTCATACAAGCCACTCTTCCATCAATCCCCAAACAAAATAGTTTTGCGTGCTTTAATGCTGCCGTCCACTGTACGGGGGGTGCGTACAATCTCTGAAAGCCACTTCTTCACTGGCAAGGGCTTGTCTCCCAGAGCAGCCTGTAGCTGGCCCACAAACATCTGCAGAGGAAAAGCCGCCCCTGAGCAGCCCTTTTTCCCCATCCAAAAAACCCCAGTGGCACAGGCAGTGCGAGACTTTGGCATCCAAATAGTAAACATAGCATCCAAGGAGCTTCAACAGTAGCTTCCAAAGTAGCTCAGCAGAGGCCTTTTACCGAGCTCAGTACTTCTGTATCAACAGCTGCAGCTACAGCCACAGACACTTAGAAACTCCGTGTTTGCATCTCTAGTCTTTATATAGATCGTCATCCATATTCACAGCTAGAAACTGTTGCAGGTGCATGGCCACTCTTCACAATGTAAAATCGTTCCAAAAACTCTGGAGGGTTAAATTTGCCCTAAAATATCTTGCCATGTTAGCTATAACCTCTATTCCCACACCAGCCAACAGCTGGCACAGACTGCATTGTGCACAGTTGCTAACACAACAGCAACGCAGTCGTGTGCTTACTCCTGTTTCAGATCTTATCTGGCTGCCGGGGCATCCAGAAACACACAACAAATATTGAACTACTGGCACTCTTCAAGCTGTTGTCAAACCACGGCCTTCTTCCTAACTGCAAGTCCACACAACTTATCGAACAGAAGTTCCACCTGACTTCTGTCACTCTTCTGCTGATATCAACATTTCAATAAAAGTCAAATACAGCAATATTTTTTCCATTTAATGGCAGCAGTTGCACACCGTGCAGTCTAACAGTTGTCTATAATATTTTGATGAATATACAGCACCATTAGAAAACATGGAAGAAGATAAATTCACTGCTGTTCTTCTGGTGGTTAAATTAGTCCTACATTCTTTTTCATCCCCAATGGGAAAAGTAGGAAAATGAAAAGAAACAAGGAAGTTAGTTCTTTTTTTCTCACTCCCTACATCTGACTTTATATACACACTTTTTCTTTCTTCTCTCTACACTGCCTTCCAGATTAATATAGTCTTTAAATGTTTTCCTTCTTACTTTTTGGTCATTTTTGTTTAGTAGAAGAGAAGAAAAGAAGAAAAAAGACAATGAAAGCCATTCTCAGAAAAAAAAATTGCAAATCAAAATTCTTTTAGACAAGGCATTTTTCTTCTGAATTTCTAAAGGCACAAAATAGTTTTCAAAACAAAACAGAAAATAGAAAATAGCTTTTTTTAAATGTCACTCACCTAGCTTATTCCTCCAACAACTCAGAAAAAAGGCTCTGTGAGTTATAGAAAGGCTTTGATCTCAGCCTTGTTTAAATAAATAGGATTTTAGAGGAAAGTTCTTCTAATTTTTAATTACAATAGGCAATCAACCATTAAAATATATTTAGGTTATATAGCTAACAAGTATCTTATCAGCATCTTGCACTGGACAAGACTTAAATGCTGAAAATATTATCCTTTGACAAAAGGGAAATTAATTTGATGATGACAGCTACTACACATTCTTAGAATGACCTCTGATGAACAAAGTAGAGCAGGTTGCTTCAAACACCAGCGACACTATGAATGTGAAATTTCCTGCTACTCTACTTCTTATTGTCTATTTTCCAATAACAGGTTGATAAAAAGATACTATAAAAAAAAAATTAATTCTTCAAGAAACTCCATGAATGTGACTGGCAGAATTAAGCCCTCTTTAAAACTATCTTAGAATCATCAGATAGGCAGGAGACTTACAGAATATGGGTCCCAGTTAATGATTATCTTTTGTGATTGTAGTGGTAGGGGATTAAAGTTTGTTCAATTGTATGGCTAGATAATAATGCAATTTATTAGCATGACTTTTGAATAAGGAGATGGACATTTAATTTAATTAAGAACTTCCAAGCCAGTAGTTTAGCGATATTGCCAATAACTGGGAGGAGAATGGGAGGAAAATGGGAGGAGACCAGGAGGAGAATGGGAGGAGTTTGGGAACAGTTAACCAATGGGTGAACTCCGTAGGTAATTTTTGGGGTACTGACTACTAAACACACCTAAAGAATCACTTGGAGCATGCACAGAAGGTGCAGGGAATTACTTGACATTTCTTATAATTACATGTAAATATGTGATCACATGCATGATGAATAATGTATGGCTTTGTGTATAAATTACGGTGACAATTCCCTTGAGGTTTGCTTGACTTGAGGCATCCAGGATTTGCAGAACCTGAAATGTCTCTCGGTGATGTAGTTATTGTCCTATTTCACACTAGGTAATGGATCCATATTTTGAACAGCACTGTATGTTTTAAAATTTCTTTTAATATCTGCCACTGTGGTAAATGGTACCAGAACACAAATAATTACTAATAATGACTATTTAAATCAATGTGCCTCAGAAATTTAGAAAATTACAGTGCACAATGACACACAAAGAACAGAATTTATCTGCAAAAGTTAATAAGGTTCACAATTCTTTATCCAAAGTGTTAAAAAGCGAGTTTTCCTTTCCTTTGAAAAGTGGCATTACATCCCTCTTCCAAGAAAACAAGAGACAAGTATTTGCCTTTCTATACAGAAAGCAAAACTCAGTTTTGGTATTCTCACCACATCATGTAATCTGCATGGCTCCCATCTAAAGATTACACATGTAGCAGTCCCTGGAGCACTTTCCACATCAGATCTAAGAAGTTTCAGCCCTCTCTGATGTATTTTGATAAGGTCTAAGGGAGAATCTTGGCAGTACTGTTCCTCTCTGTACCCACATCACCTCCAGGATTACCATATTTTTGTTTATCTGCTCTTTATCTGCCTACTGATACAATTCTCTTCAGAGATAATTTTTTTATCACAGTTCAAAGATTTAATTCAGGCTCAAAAATACATGTTCACGCACATGATGCACACAGAGCAGCTTTCATTTTAAAGAGTGGCCAAAAGAGCTCTTCATGTGGCGTTCAGTGACATAAGGACAGTTTCAAAAATTCAACAATTCCTCTCCAGAAATATTTCCAGCACACATGTAATTTTTTTTCAGCTATGCTGAACCAGAATTTTATAATATTTTTTACTATCCATGAATGACCTCAACAAGTATTCATCCAGAGTCAAAGATCCAGCAGCAATGATTCTTTGAAGAGTGATAACTAGAAGAGATATATCATCTAAGGTTTTCACTTCAGTAACAGCACATTCATCCTGAAAATGTAACAGCTCCCTGTTTGAGCAAATGCTTATATTTTTGTCCAAGACAATTTCATTTCTGTCTTCTACTTCCCACCGTCAGAGCTGGTAAAACGAAAGGCTGCTCTGTGTCAAAGATTATGAAGAGCCTGTCTGCAAAGGCAGCAGAGGAAAGGAGCTTGAAACGTCTTTCAGCTGCCAGTGACCTCCATTCAAAGGAGGAAAGCTTTGCCTTAGTATGTCAACACTTGACCACAGGAGTCTGGAAAAGCTCCAGGAAGGAAAGAGTGACCACATACCCTCCAAAGGTCTGTGCCACCTGAAGTGGCATTTGCTCTGTGACTCTTAGTATCACTGTGCCAGCAGCATCCTTCCGCTCAGTAGTGGTGGTACTGGTCAGTGACACCATCGACATAAACCTGGGAAATGGCAAACTGTGCCTGTTTTGATGAAGATGTACCTATTCCAGTTGTACATACGGCTTTAGAGATAGCAGCGCTAGCAGTCCTTATTTTAATAAAGTCAAAATATGTTTATTTTACTTAATAATATTTAAGATGGGTAAGTCAGGGCACGTTTGGATTGACGAGGAGAAAGACAAGCCACTTTTATGTTTAAAAATATCATTAGCTGGAGCTATGGAAAAGAAAAAAGAACCAGAGTTTCGCACTTTGTAATTGACTATATGTATTTTGAGTTCCTGCAATCACTAATGAGTCTGTGAAGGAGGAGCACGTGCTCACTTCCATAGTCATTTCTTGCAGGAGCTACACCAAGAAACAAGTTCAAAACAAATAAAATCACTACAGGTCCCAGCAGAGCATGTCAGAGTGAAAGTCATGAAATCATTGGACCCATTAAATCAGTATTGATACTGTCATACTCAGGCCCACTGACTCCTCTGCAGTTTTTTCTTTCTGTTGCTGTCATTTTCTTTGCCATTGGTACAGCAGTAGAGGAGATGTTGGCCCCATGCAGGGTGCTGGTGGGCTTGGAGAGTAGGCAAGCAAAAAATCAGTGGGAAGCAAGGTTGTACAAGTGAATGCCTAAGTAGAAACTGGTTGTACCACCCAATCAGCTCCTGTTCTGCAGCATCATGAGGACACAAAAAGCAAATCTGATTAAATAAATTTAAAAACAGAAAGAAAGGAGATAATGCTGGCAAGTACAGTCCTGTCAAGGTTGAAGGGTCAAGGGCTTGTTGAAGTGACAGGCAACCACTGATTGTGATTTTACAGAGGCTGCTACAGCAAGAGGAGCATTACAACAGAAGAGGTGCTGCCGAAGTTCCTGGAGGGATGTTCAAATGTAGGCACTGGAAGGGAACATATTCCCTTAAGAGGAAAAAAGTAATGCAAAGAATGAAGTGACAAACAGTTTTGCTGAAATCTCCTTTCAGTCTTCAACTTTTAAATTGGAAGTACAGTTTGCGATTAGAGGTGAAGTTAGCACTGTTGTCCAGGAAGGGCCAGCTCTCTGCAGTGGACAACTCTCCATGGGACAACTCTACACATAGACTTGTCTCTCCAGAGAGCTGGCCATGTAGAGCTGTCCCATAGTGTTGTCCTCGACCCCTCTTTGTCCATGCTGAAAGACTACACTGTGTTAACTGGAAGCTGAAGTCAATCACTCACAAATGTTTGCCATACCATTTAACTCGGGTTTGATCTGCTCTTGACTGGTACAGCAAATGGAGATGACATAACAATGAGTTCCAGTAAGGCTAATGAAAGAAAAATAAAGTAATAAAACACAAAAAAACTCAAACCACCTTTGGTTGACAAATCACTCCTGTAAGTTAAGCAGAGTTTGTCCATGTATCTATTCAATTCGGTTTTTGATAGTAAAAGATTTTCAGGTGATGCTGTGGCCAAAATAGAGAATGGATCCTTGCTTTTCTGGCTCAGTCATTTCCCAAAATTGGCAGGTTCAAGTCAAATCCATTGCCTCCTTCTCCACTGATGAGTTCCTGTACCACCTAAGCAGTCATAGTAGATTACAGAATGAGCAGATCTGTCTATTTTTCTATTTTTTTTTTGTGGGGTCTTGTTTTGTTTCATCTTATTTTCAATTTTCCCCCATTTCATTTACCGAAAAAAAAGAATGGTTGATAACTTCCACTTGAAAACTTCACTGAAGTACTGCATTTAAGATAGAGGTGAGGGTGCATATGCACACGTGGAGTCTTTTCAGCACATAATCTCTCAACCCTGACCCCATGAGTAGGCAGGAACAGAGGAACTGCCGTGGGTGCCCAACACTACAGAGCTCCCCATGAGACTTCCAGGTGACATAACTTGTCTGTTCCGGTAGCAGATGTCTTCAACTTTGGCATGCCAGAGGAAAACAACCACTTCAAACCACAGCACAACTTAAACAGTCAATAATAAAATCTTCTACCAAAGCCTTTCCTTAAAACTTCCAAGAGAAAACAAAGACTCATAAGAGAAACAAAATCATTTTCTTGAAAACACAAACATTTCCATTAAAAAAATGAAAGCATGAAGTGTAACTCTCAGCAATAGAAGCAAATATTTAATGTTTGAAGAACGAAATGCCTTTGTTAAAAAGGAAGGTTCTGAATATTTCTAGTAAAACTGCATATATAAATACAACAAGCAGTAGCCTGTTTTAGATTACATTTACCTTCATTTAGTAAACCCAGAACCTGCTTAAACTCAGTTCATCTTTCTTGCACACAACGATAAGTTTAAAGAAGCCTAGCTCACCTACCCACCTTTTAATTTAGATATCCATAAAAAGTTCAGCAATTGCTCTGGTTGGGCATCTCCTCTCTCCTCAGCCTGAGACCCGAGTTAAGCACTGCCAGTGGCAACCAGTCAAACAGGAAAGCTAGTTTGGAGCCAGTTTCTCTTTGCCAACTGTATGGGGTCCTATGTTTTTTGTCCTTTCTCGCCCTTTTGCAAGAACTGGACGCAGTTTTTTGCCTTGAACTGGGTGCAGTCCAGCCATATACAAACTTATATGTCAGTCCATGGGTGCATCCAGCCCAACGCTCTGCCTCCAGCAGCGTGATGGGAAATGCCAACCATGCATGAAAGCCCTGCTGCTCTTCTGCTCTTCTCTCCCATGTCCTTCTTCAGGACCCTCAGCTGCTGTGTTAGGGCTGTTAGAAGATGTGTGACTCTTTTTGTGTCACTTAGAACTTTTAAGTATCTTTTTCCAGATTCACTACACATGGAATTGCCTAATCTGTATTTGAATATGCTGATACCATCAGCTTCTACAGTCTCCTGCAATACAGAATTCAGAAGTTCATTACCCACGCAGGGGAGTGCTTTTATTCAATTTAAATTAATCTCCTACCTATTTCAGTAAGTGCTCCTACTCACAGTACTGGCGGATTTAGCTTTACATTGGTTTTTTTCACCTCCATTATAATTTTGTAAGCATCAGACATAGCACTCCTGTTTCTTGCTCTCCAAGATTAATCATCTTTTTCAAAATCCATCACTTTCATATCTTTTCAGAAGACATTGATCTTTATTGCTGCCTTGTTCTAAGTCCTTCTTACAGTGTGGAGACCAGAATTGCACACAGCATTTACAATGTGCATGCATCAAGTGAAATCATGGATTTCTCCTTCTTCTCATCACCCTTCTAGTGCCAACCAACAATTTGTTGTTATTTTTGACTACTTCTGCTGCTGCTGCTGCATACTATATATTGAAAGATAAGTGCAGAGAGATCTCAACAGTGACTCCAAGATCTCTTTCCAAGTTCAGCACCACGTAGGCATGGTTAAGATTGTTTTTCCCTAGGTGCATGGCCTTGTATTTATATACTTTGAAACTCACCCACTAACTTTTTGCTTGCTCAATCAGTTTTGCAAGGTTCATTTGGAGTCCTATTTAATCAGCACATTTGATTACCTCAAGAGTGTTGGGGAGGGTCAGCTTTTCGCTAGGGTTCAGCTTTTCGCTAGGGTTCGGCGTCGAAGATTCACGGTGGCCTTCGCCGGGTCCCTGTTCGGGTGCCACTTGTCAGGGAGGTGAGCCCCAGGGTCAATGAACGAGTCCTCATAGAGGTATGATCATTGCTCATTTATTGTAACATCTGAGGGTCTATTTATACAGATAATCAGAGTGCACGCGACAGAAGCGAGTCTACAATAGGTTACAAGACATTGTCCACGCAGCCTAAAAGTTATTCTAATTGGTCAATAGGTTAAAATCACGCAGCACAGTTTGTCACATATTCCATTTTACATCCTAACAATAGACAGTAATAGGTTACATCTTTCAAGATACATGTTTCCATGGAATCAGTACATTTACTACATATTCTAATCGTAAAGTCACACTGTTAAACTACGCACCTGGTTCCCATGCCTGGTTCTGATTTTATCAAGCCAGCCTCCTCATTCTCATGAGATAGCAAAGCTCTCAGAAAACATCACAACCTTGAAGCCTTATACTAAGGCTTTGTATCTAAGAACTGACTATAGGCCTTTGTGTCTAAATATTGATACTTCAGCACATTCCTTTCTACTGATTGTCGTAGGCAGGGTTGTGCAAGCAGGCTTCTAGGATTACAGCATGTCCAGTTTGTTCCGATATATTTTCTACACAAGAGTTTAATATCACCTGTAGACATGGAGACTTCATTGTTCAATCTTCTAGCTAGCTCACTGATGGTGATATTGGAAAAAATCTGTCCCTGGAGGCAGTGCTGCTCATTCTTCTCCATGATGGGAATTTAGTATTAAGCCCACTGAAACCCCATCTTTTGCTGGACAGATCTTCTACAGGAGAGGAGGAGTGCTCTCTCCAGAGAAAATAGCAGCTATTCACACTTATGTTCGTCACCGGTCATCACAGTACTTCACAGTCAAGGCCTGTCCATAAAAAGTGTTCTGTTGAGAGAGTTACAATCTTACTCAGAGAGTCAAATAGCATAGAAACAAAACAATTGAAAGTGAAAAAGACAAAATAAAGTTTCTCCATAAAAATACACCAGCCGGTAAGGAGATGAAAGCTATAATTTTCCTGATTTGTGCAAAGTCATTTGCTTAGTGTCACTTTTTACCATGAAGCACCTTCTAGAAGAGGCTACATAAAGAAAAGAAAAGCTTTGTGGCTGCAGATAGAAAATGTCTTTGATCTTTACCACTTAGAAAAGGGAAACTTCCACAGTTATAATAAAAAGATCATTTAAAGGAATGTTATCCAACAACAGGATTAGCAGGTTGACAGGCCTTTTGTTTATCTTATTTGTACCGCTTGTACTAAGGGCAAGCAGACAGTAGACCGAAGTTTTCCTTACACCGAGTCCCATCCTCTCATCAGTGCCCTGCTCAGAAAGCTACCTTATGTGAGGCTCAGGCTCACAGAGATTCCTATCCCTCAGTGCCCTAACAACACAGCACATCTCTGTACATACTTGGCCATCTTATCTAAAAATAAACTGGTTTTATCCCACAGAAAAAAGCAATTATACATTTAAAAAAAATGCATTAAAAAAGCAATGTGAGAGCAGGTTGCCCTAGCATATTAGATCCCTCCCTTTTCTCTCCATATATTATTGCTGCCACTGTGTTGTTAACAACAGAAGTGGAATAAAGATCTTACAGAGGAGTTTGAGGTAGTACCACTGCAATACTTCTGTTCTCCAAGGTGTTTTGTCTTCTGCAGCAAACCAGAGTGGTGTTTTCTGAAGAAGTCTGTGATAGTCTAACTGGGAATTCAAACCTATGTTTAACGAGGCAGCTTAAGCAGAGACGGTATATAATCTTAAATTTCCCAAACAGTGTGGAAGAATGTAACACTCTGAGATGGCTTATCCAAAGAGCATCCTGGGAAAAGCTGTACCAAAGGAGTTGGAGCAGCAGCAGCAGTATGACCACTTGCATATCTATCCTGTGACACGTTGTCAGTTCATAGCTAAATCCTCATTATTAGGTAATCTTCAAACTCTCACCAGCCATGCTTGCACCGCCCTGGTATGCAGTGCTGTCTTCCCAGATCAGCAGGGCTGAAGAACAACACTCACTCCATCACAGCAATAGTTAAATAGCT
The DNA here is from genome assembly GCF_017976375.1 of Cuculus canorus. Classification (NCBI taxonomy): domain Eukaryota; kingdom Metazoa; phylum Chordata; class Aves; order Cuculiformes; family Cuculidae; genus Cuculus; species Cuculus canorus. The sequence goes on along the minus strand of NC_071441.1, from coordinate 9,306,955 downwards.
AGATTCTGAGCAGAAATGGTGGGTGCCCCACCAGTTCCTGAAAGGAAATTACATCTATAAGTATGACGTCTTCACCTGCTTTCCAGGGCAATACTTCACATTTTGGCTCCCTGCTAGTGCGGAAAGCCAAAAAGGAAAAAAACAAAAAAAGAAAACCACTGAACTGAGCTGCTCTAGAAGGAAGCCCTTTCAGATAAGGGGATTAAAGCAGGTAGTGAAGGACACAGAGAGAGCTGTGCTCCTGACCATCACAGTTTAAGCATAGCGTCTTCCACTCAACAGCATGGCACTTCTGAGTAGCAGCAGTGAAGAAGCTCAGACTGCTAATATTTGCAAGTGCATCCAGAAAATTGCGTATCTAAAGTAAGCAAACTTCCTCCTCATGTTTGTAAACTCAGAGAGAAGAAAAAGTCAGCCAGGTTTCAGCTTGACCATGCAGATCTGATCTCAAGTGTGCTCAAAGCACTCACAAAGAGAATTAATAAAAATTCTCAGAGTAATTTTCTAATTTCCTTAGGTCTCTCCTTCATATAGCAGAGTCAAATTAACAACACATTATAAGGCCTAGGCATGAGCTCTTAAACAGCAGAATTAACAGTGGAGTTCTGTAAACAGGATGTGTCCCAAAAATAATCTCTCAAGAGCTCTACCAGCTAAATTTAAACTATTTAACAGGGATAGCTTGTCTGCAGCAGCAGTAGATTAAGCTGCAGTTTGTTGTAGGCTTAAGGGCTCAACTATACAACCTGTGTTTGCACTGAAATTTAATTCCCTTTTGACGTAGAAGGCTGGGACCAAGCCCTCTGTTCTACGTAAGCTCTGCGCAGGAGGACTGGAAGTGATTGGCATGTTGAATAGCTGAAGCAAAGCATCTGCTGGCCCTAGAGCTGGCGGCTATGCATTGAGCAAACAGTTTCAGGGTCTCTTGAGGGCAGGACAACGATGCAGAGACACAGGTCTTCTCCCAGCACCAGCAGCAATTGCTCAGACTCCTGGCCTGATCAGCAAGATGGGGAAGTCTGTTTTCATGAAGACTTCTTCATGAATTGCCATTTATTCCCATGGGAAGTCAAGTCTATGCAATCAGTCATGTCATGTCATTCACACTAGGTCAGATTTTGGCCCCAGACAGATGCTCAGATGCCCCAGAGACAACACTCAAGGATTCCACTTGCGAGATAAGAACTTGACACCAGTCTTTCTGTTGGAATGTGTATATTAAGTACTTCAGAGATACTAAAACTAAGTTTCATAGGGAGTTTACCTATGCCTTATCCAGCTTAATGTTCAGTGGCAAGAAGGACTGCGAGTGCTCAGCACAAACCTACAAGCCAGCCTAAAGCATGCCATAATAGTTTACATGCAAAGTTTCAAAGCATTCCTTGATGACTGGGAAGCAGGATAGGGGGAATCCCATCCTACCTTCAACAACCCTGCCAATCTCCAAATAGGAACTTTCTTGCCCAGAAGAAAAGAGCATCCCCTTATTCCCAGGCTGGAATGCTTCCCAATTCCACAGTCTAAAACCAGGCCCTTGGACTGACTCTTGTTATCTCTGCCTCTTTAATTCCCCAGTGTAAGAGAGCTTGTCCTTCTGGGTTCCTGGATAGCCCAGTACCATGCTGAAGGTTTTTATACTATGGATTCTCATAAAGGTGCCTCAGTGGCTCTCACTGTCTGTAACAGACAGCACAGACATACACTGCCCTGAAGACTAGCCATCAGATGGCCATGTGGTATCTAAGTTCCTTACCCTTCCTGAAGCTTCTTTATTTTTTTAAGAGTTTGCTGTCATCTAGATAATAAACACTTCTTTTCTTCCTTCTCTTATTTTATGTAATAGATCCAGTGCTACCAGCTGCCTGCATACCTCTGTGTATGAAATCTCCAACCCTACGCAGATACTACTTGCTTAATCCTCAAAACACCCTCCGAGGTTGGATGAGGAAGAATTATTGGCCCATTTTAACAGTAGGGCAAAAACACAGCACAGACCCAGAGCCCCAGACAACAAAGTAACTCTGAAACAAACTTGGTTCAGATGCCGGGATCACTATGTCAAAGAGGATGCTTTTGATTTCACCAAGTGGAGGAATGAATGACAGGTAACAGCTCTCCAATTTCTCTGAACTGAATTTGCTTCAGGAGCATTTTCCTCTAGCTGTTATACACATAAACAGTGAGTGGGCAGATCTGAGTGCTAATTCCCTTAGCCCATGCATTTGGCAGTCAAGGAAGCTGACTTATTCCTGGCATGAACATATTCAGCGTAGGACCAGAGTGGATTTACACATCAGACTTACAGTCAGCAAGAGAAGCAAGGAGGAGAGGGTTGAGTCCAGGCACCTATGAAAAATGACTGGGCTTTGCCTAGAAAAAAACACTGTATTCATGTATCATATTGCCATATCTACTGTGGAAGCAGTTACTTTGATGGAATAAGTGACTTTAACAGGAAGATTTTCAGTGGTAAACTTGACTGACAAGGTGCTAGTAATTACTGTAGTCCTATAAAAGCTGTTATTTTTGAACCAGTGCCATGCAAGAGCCCTAATTTCCACATTTTCTGCAACTCCTGTCAGCTGAGGGGAAATGCAGGGTGCCTCCGCGCAAGGCAAGCTTCAAATGTGGCAAAGCAGAAAAGGCACTGGTTCCTGCAGATTTCCTTGCGAGGTAATCCTATCCTAAACCCCTCATTCTGTCAGAAAGAAGGGGTGTCTGAGAACAAAAGAGAGAGGCTTCTTAATGCCTCCTCTGCCCTTGCTTATACTCAGGCCTTCACAACAGCCTCAGGTATCCCGTGGGCTGCAGGAACATCAAAACTGCCATAAAATAAAGCCAAAACTACCAGATGAACAAAAAACCAAGAACACTGCCTATCTGAAAGTAAGCAAAACCTTGAAGAACTTTAAAATACAGCACTCAGACTGCCAGAATTTCTATTACTGAAGGTAAACACAAGTCCAACAAATAAGAGTTTTCACAAACGAGCAAATTAAACATCTGTGGATTTTCCGGACCTGGCACAGTTGTAATAGTACAGATATAAGGAATTGGTTAAGCAGTTTTACAGATTGCATTCTGCTTCAGCTGCTAGAAAACACCCTCGTGAAAGAATAGGTAAAAGCTAGTGAAGATTATGCAGTCCTAAATTCACACAGACTTTCAGGAAAAAAAAAGAATCAACTATCATTCTGGAGCTCCAATTGCTTTTTCAGAGATCAAAAATCTTGTCTATTTGAAAGTCTTTGGGTTTGGATATTAGAATTTGCCAAAAAAGATAAAAGACTACCTTGTCAGAATTCTATTCTAGTCAGAATCATCTGGGTGGCACAAAACCTGTGTGATGGTATTCAGTGGTAAAAATAAGCCTGTAATAGATTCTCAGAGGGGAAAAAAAAATAGAAAGAGAAAAAAAAAGGTTAACTTTGTGACAAATATTTGTTTCTATTTCAATAAACACGGTACTCTGCTAGAAGGGTAAAGAAAAACATTGTGCACATAAATAAATTTTCTTTTGCTGGGATTTCCTAAGCCAAAATATAAATATTTCAAAACAAAATCATTAAGAATCATTACAATACAAAAAAAGAATTAACATGAGAGCCATTTTAATCAAGATGTTATAGTATGCAAGAAGAGCGTCCGGGGAAGTCCTGCAGCCTTATATAGACCCAAAGAACTCAACAAAACTTACGGACATGGGTTTCTTTAATTTCCAACATAATAGGACAGGTATGCATTCTAACTGGTCTATTGCTTTTGATTATTTCCGTGCAGATCAGCTGAATTGAGTATATGAGAATTCTAGCATATGGCTGTTGGGACTGCTCAGGTATATCATATATAAATACGGATATAAATACATATGTGGGACACTCATCCACATTCCACTCTCTGCAGCATTCAGAAATAAAACCCAACAATCTTTCAATTTCTTTATACAAAGTAGCTATCAAATTCCTCTTTCACAATCCCAAAGTCATCCCTGCTGTAAGGCAACAAACCAACATCTAGTCATGGATAGGACTGCCATGGGTACGACAGTTCCTAACAGTATTTTGAGCATACTGAAATACCCCAGAAAATTAAAAAATATCTAACTGCTTTGGAAATATTTAGAAACGTTAAAAGTGTAAAGGGGAAAATATTTTCTTCATCGTCGCAGCAGCTCTAAGCCCTTTAAATATTAGAATTAGTTATGTTCATTATTTGTTATGTCCCTCCACCAACCCACAGGCAAATCCATACTGACATCCGTAAGCTCTTGTTTTAGTAGTTGGTATATAGTTGAGTAGGGAACAGCTACTGCCAAGACCAGCATGCTTCGCACAATGGCAGCAATTACTTTTCTGTGTATAATGCAGCCTGTTTATGTGGCAGAAGTAATTACTCCACACTCCTGGCCTTGGTTTGGCTTTGATTTATGGTAGTGTATTGCTTGAAAGACTAAAAGGGAAGTTTTCAATGGAGAACAGAGATAAACCAGCAGTAAAGATACTATGATAGGAGTGTTTTCACCTGCGCTACAGTTATTGCATTCAAAACGCAGCATCCATTGTGTGAAATGAGATAGAGAGATAGAAAAATGGCTAAAGCAAGTTTGTCACAATACCACCTTTTCTGTAGGAAACAGGAGAATTATTTGTCCTTTGAACATGCACACAGGTAACTACACCGTGTCCTTTTTCCATGACCACATGCATTCAGCTGTGCCTATTTCCCTGAGCTGTGTAACAGAGAAGAGCTGCCTGCAGAAGGTATTTGCCACTCAAATTACTGATGCACAGGCATATTTGTCCTAAAAGAGGGAAGTATGCATTTCTGAGGACAATATGGAGTTAGGCAATCAGATTAAAAAAAAAAAAAGAATACTTATCCAAAGTGCTGTGGATGTGCAGCGTGAAAAACAGTACTCAAAAATTTAAACAAATCTGAGAATCTGTGGCTGCAGCCAAAATTTTGTCCTTGTTTAATGCAAACCTTTCTATAGTACTTCTCATTATGAATCTTAACCTTTGCTTTCACTTGCAGAAAGGTGGGGCTTTTTACAAGGAAACTATTGTGCAATTAATCACCAGCTAGTAATCAAACCATAACTGCGGACAGAAATCTGCAAACCCACCACAAAATATCAGTTATGCACACCATGATTTACCAGTTTACCTTATTAGGAAACCAGAAAGCATTACCCCTACCACAATTTTGTGGTGGGGAGGTAGCGTGATTCCGTGGGGATAACAGGATGCATGGAGGAGAAGCATCCTTTTTTTTCTCTACCAAAGATTAATATCTTTAAAAATATGATAAGACAGACTGGTTTAACAATATGAGAAGCTTGATAAACATCACGAGTCCACATCAAAAGGTTACTATGCCATTTGTTCATTATGTAAATTATGTTGTCTGGATTAGGGAAAAAAATACTAGGTTCAAAGCAAAAGTATAAACTCAAGAAAATAAGAAAAGCTTTCTCTGAGTCATTAATTATGAATCCTCCTGAAGCCTAGTGAAGCAACCCATGAGATGACCTGAGTGATTAAAATTATGCTTTTTTCTCCAGACTAGAAGAGAAAATAAGACTAAAAATCAAGGTTTAGTCTGTGAAGTCCGTTGTTTTTCATGAAAATCAGGTTAAACCACGAGTTTCTAGCTTTAGCTGCAGTGCAGATCCCTTCACCATCAGGCCAGAGCCTGCCCAAGACCTTGTTAAGAGTATTTGTAGAGGAAACAATGAGATGCAGACCTCCTCAGCAAGAGTGAGTTTCAGCAGGAGATCAGCGGGAGATCAAAGAGCATGTAGGAGTGTGTTATTGCTGTCACTTACTTCCCACCCAGCTTCAAAGGGTAAGGCAGAGCTGTAGCAGAGGAAGTGACCTTCTCACAGGCTCTGAGGGAGAAGCTTCTGCTCGTTGGTGCCTCTGTAAGCTCGTCATGTAGGATAATGCAGCAACAGAAATCCCCACATGCACAATTGTCTGAACAGATAAAAGATAAATCCACACGTTCCTCTTCTTCGAGGCAAGGTCTAGGGTCTCTGGTGACCATTCTCCATTGCATGTGGTGCACACCAGCAGGTCTCAGGATTCCCATCCCAGCATGACCAAACCAACAACATTTTTATCACTCCCATGGCAAACTGCTGCTCAGCCACAAACATCGTTTCTGTCCATTGCTCTCTGCATCTCAGGTTACTCCTGATATTTGTGCTACTCCCTCTTTCTTATTCCATCTTCCCATATGAAATCCCTCCCCGTTTACTTTCTTTCCCCAGGTTCCTACCCCACCTCTCCTTTGGATGATGTAGGGAAAGTTTCTAAACATTTACAATTCATGATGTTAGCATATGCACACCACATTAAAAAATTACAATTTTTTTTTTTGCAACAGTGAACAGCCTTTATGTATACTAAATTGCCACGCTGAACCGTTATGTGTGGCAACATGCATTAAAGGCCAAAAAAAAGCTTGGGCAAGCACATTCTGCCCAAGGAAAAATCTTTGCTTCTCAAGTGAGGTCTGTGCACATAACCTGTGCATGTTACAGCTTTCGGGACCAGCCCCAGTTGGTGGCTTTCCACCACCAGTGCTGGCAATGCCATCAAAACCAGCATCCTCACTCTGCCTTTACTTCTCTTCCAACACCAAGTTGGGGAGAGGAGAATGTTTGTGCAGCAGCAGCAGCTTTCCAACATCTGGACGTGTTTCTATTTTTTTTAATGTAGACTTGTGATAAAGAGTTTTTAGCTATGGGCTGAGTGTGTGGAGGTGGAGGATATTTTAATGCTAGAATAATAACCTACTGAGGTTAAATTAAGTTTCTTCATGGAATTCACAACTAGAAGTTAAAGTTACCTGCTGCCACAGTTAGCTTATTCCAGAGATAATGAGGTTGCTGGTAATGGGAAAATTATTTTTCCCGTCCTCAAAATATTCTATGGAAAACATTGAGCATTTGAAGCAATAATCTTATACTGTCCTTCTGAGCCTCAATGAAAGTTTCCTATTCTTTTTTCCTTTCTTTGCCTTTTTTTTTTCTTCATTATATAAAATAGCAGTCATCACAATCATGGAGTTTTCCATCTCTATTAAAAAATCATTTCGGAAAGGAAACAAGCAATCGTTCTCAGTACTGGATTCCAAGGTTACTGTGCTGGCTCCTTGATTTTCTCCTTCCATAAAGACAAATACACCAAAAGTCCACAGCTTAACCCCCATAGTTTCAAGTTGACTGTCTAGGAAACAGTAAATAATAAAATGATGACGTAAGGAAGACCAAAAAAAGCTATTATTACATGTCTATGTTCTTAGAAAACATTTGTTACTCCTAAAAATCATATCTAGTTACTGACACATTAAAAAAATACTATGCGCAGAAAACATTTCCAGTTGTTTGGGACCTACAGACATGTAGGGCCTGCTCAGACATCAGAGAACTCCCTTGAGAGCTCATGCAGGGATTCAGTTTCCATATTTACAAATACCTGGTAATTTTCACAGCCTCCTTGAGATAATAGGCATTATTGATTCCGTTTCACAGATAGAGATCAGAGGATGTTAACTGATACATAAGATCTGTCTTCTGCTTAGCCGATGTGCCGTAACAGCCACTGCAGCAAATATAGGTTTTTAGATTTGTGGCTGCCTCATCCCTGGAGGTGTTCAAGGCCAGGTTGGATGGGCCTTGGGCAGCCTGATCTAGTGGGATGTCTCTGCTCATGGCTGGGGGAATTGGAACTAGATGATATTTGAGGTCCCTTCCAACCCAAACAATTCTATGATTCTATTCTATGAAATGCAAAAATCTTTTACATAACATTTTCATTCTCCTGAATATGAATCACAGTCCAAGTAAAAGAAGCCAGATAGATAAGGGTGAAAACAATGAAATGAAGAACACAAGTAAATATAGTTAAGCAAATATAAATACATGTGAAAATGTATTAAATTTTCACGGTTTTTGAAAAGCAACATTAATGTCCAGCCATTAGAATTCACAGCTTATAAAAACTGTATTAAAGACCATGGATTTAAAATGCACAGAGTAAAAAAATACAAAAGCTGTGATTTTTTTCCACAGCTATAATGCAGTTGTCTCATACGCAGCAACGAAGCATGGAAGGTGTATGTGGTATTGTATTTCATACACATTTCCACTTCCCTACTTACACAGTATAACTTTAGGACCACTACAGATTCTAATCAAACACCTCGGGTTTAGGTGCTTGGAAAACAACTTCCTCTTATTATTCACTATTAGCTTGAATGCACGTCAACTTCTTTCTTTAATGCCACATTTCCATAATTGCCACGGGCTCATTCTTCCCCACAGAGGCTTTCCTTATTTCCAGTTAAAACAGCAAGTCTAGGAAAAAAGAAAACCTGTACAATTCGGCCCTCTGAGGGCTTCAAATGAATTGCACGATTTTCTTTTTTTCCTTTTTCTCCTACCTTCCAATGCACCCTAAAATCTTGCCCTCTGAGGCCAATGCACAGAAAGCATCAGAATTGGTAGGAATGTATGAGGCACTGAAACCCTTGTTTCCTTCTGCGTCTAATACCCTATTAGCTGCACTTGACGCTGGTCCTCAGCTCCTCCTAAGATTTTGATATGTTTTCCTCCATACCCCTGACATCTGTCCTTAGCTCTAGCACTTTCCCTACTTTCCAAGAACTGAAAGTAGATCGGCAGTTTATTTTGTTGGTCTGCACAGAGGGCAGCAGAGAAGCAGGAAACACAAAGGCATCCAGGAAACATTTTTCATTACATATGATAGACTTATTCATTATTCATATGAGATGGAGATGTCATCTTTTTGTTTCACTATGTAACCAGTGGAGAAGGATGCAAAGAGCATCTGTTGCAAGCCTACAGACAGGGAAGCTGGACAGCCTGAAAATAGACAAAATAGAGCCTGTGAAAACTCAGAGAGCAGCCTTCCTCCTGTAGTTCTGGGTTATCAGCCCTGTTCCAGGCCAGCTAAAACCTGATCATTTTTCCATGCATTCACCGTGTGCGATTAATTCCATTTTTAACTTCTCCTCTCATTTTTGGACTCTTCCCAGTGGGGTTGCACACTCCAGAGCCACCCAACATGATGAGATTCTCCCCATTATCATTTCAGGAGAGTTGAGGGTATCAGACTCACTCTTCACATTAAAAAACACATAGCTGCTTTTAGTAAATACAACACAAGACATTGTCATATCTCAGTTCATTTCAATGCACTTCTAAAGGAAATGGGTACATATTTTGAGAGAGACACAGACACTAAATTATGTTTCTGTTCAACTCAGTAAAAAGAGTGAGTTAATATAAAGGCACATAACAGGAGAATGCTTGCCCTATAGTTTTGACCACAGTAGGGTCTGCTCTTCAGCATCAGTCCCCAGCAACTGTTTTTCTATTTACTCTTTCCCATTCTCTGTATGGCATCCTGCTGTATCTCCAGTCCTCTCACTTTTCCTTGCTGCCTTTCACTACCTGCATTTAAAAGAAAATTTTATTTTTTTTAAGCAAAAGCTGGAAACACCTCTGTCTTACTTATCAGTGCCCTGTCAGCCCATTATGATGAGGAAACCTGCACAGGACATAGCAGCAAATTTCAGCTAATCCTGCCTGCCCCTCACTCTCCTAAAACTCACAGGACTGTGCCCGTGCAGCCACAAATCTTGCTGAGCCCAGCCTGCAGCTCTGGCCAAGGCTCAGAAGGCTCAGCTCTGCACTACTGCTATCACTCCTTCCTGACCAGCCAAGAGCCAACACGGTCTCCCTCACATCAAGCATTCTCCACATTAACCCCTTGCAGTCTTGCACACGGGTGAGATGGGAAATTTGTCTGTTTGCCCCTGCGCTTCTCTATCAAAGGCTGCACACCCTACCTACATCCTGCATCTAAATTTTATCATGTTTTTCACTATGCTTGTGGTTCCAGTCATGTGGCTATTGTCTCCACTAAAAACAGCTAGCATTTGTTCTTCAATTAAAAGTCTTCTCACTCATCTGGAACTTCTTCCCCAATCTCACCATTCTGTTAGCCCACTTCTACCTCGAATTTGCAATCTCCTTCGCTATCTTCGTGCCTAACTCTTGCATTGTTTGTATCACATCTCATAAATTCAGGTTGAAAGGTTATGAGGACAGATTGCTGCCTAAATTACAGGAACTTCTAAGTTAATTTTACTTGAGACTGGAAAGGCACACACTTCTCATTGGATTTTTAGAAGTTGTTTTAACTCAGAGAAAATATTTTGTTGTAACTCAATATTCATAAAAAGAAACAGAAACAGGAACTTAATTGCTAACAGAGGAGAAAAAACATGTCAGCAAATACAACTGAAGTGCACAAGGTAATCTGATTTGTAAGGTACTGTAATAAAAAAGATGGCCCATTAGGCTTAAAAAGCATCCAGCAACCACATGTTTATCAGAGTTTTTGCAGGACATGCTAGCTAAGGCGTAATACTAATCCATTCAGAACTACCCCTAAACACTGCATTTCCAACATTGTGTCTCTTTATATATTTATCGAAGCAACCATACCCCAAACTACCTTTTTACTCCACAATACACTGCAATTGCTTGAATATACCACTAACTGCTAAAGGTGCCTGAAAGTCCTTCAGCTTCAAAACTTAACCTGAAAGTGACTTATAAGCTGCAGGAGGGCAGGGTTTTGTTTTCAAAAACACTTGAAGTCTTGTTTTCTAAAGAGGAAATAACTGTTTAGCCTTATGAGCAAGCTGCAGTTTGAAAGATTAGACATTCATAGATAGCTGCATACAGTGCTGACAAGTTCTACGCATACTCTTACAGTTTTTGCATGGAATCCTAAAAACTGCCTTTTTTTTGTCCCTGTATTAAACCCAGGATTTTTTTTATTATCAATATTTATGGGTAACTTTTAGGAAACATTGCCTAGAAATGCATAGAGTATAAATTGTGTACTCGTGCAGCTGGGCAACAGTCACACAAAGGGAGTAATTCTACAGCAATGCCATTAATTTCTGGATTGTAAGGACAGCAAGGCAGACTTTTGCCCTGAATAACTGTTTTCTATCTAACTAAACAGTCCATTTTATTATAGAGAACTACACAGGTTATTCTGATGTGAAAATAAAACTATCAAAATATTCTTTTCAACATCTTCTTATATAACACAACACTGCAATGTTATTTGCCTTCAGGTTCGCTCAACATTTCCAGCATTAAAGCAAACTTTTAATGGGGCTAGTTTACAGCTTTGGCTGAAAAAAATATCTCAGACTGAAAGTTTTATCATAAGAAAAGTCAAGGCACAAGCAATGTATACTCAGAAAATTGGAAGTCTATGTTATGCATACATAGCTAATTTTTAGATTTATAAGGATGTAAAAAAGCTGCTTTCCCAGGAGGTTTCTGTCATCAAATCAAAATTCTTTGGGCTGCAAGTCACGGCACAGGTGAGACATGAAGCCTACATGCACTATGGGTATCTTTGCATTACATGTGGTAAAGTCACCAGAAAAATCAGTAGACTCCAAAAATCTCTAAGATTCTCTCCTTTTTTTGTCTATTGAGTCTGTGCAGCCCCTCAAGGGTAGGTCAGCGCATTGGCACAACACTGAGATGGTAACTTTCAGACAGAGAATTTTGTAGAGGTGAAAAGATGAACCTCCTCCACCTGAATTTCTTCCTGTTTAGCAATCCGGCAAGGGCTAGGACTGATGGGATTAACACCAAGGAGGGGCAGCAATCTCAGTCCATGCATATTGCCTCCACACAGCATCCATGTACCTTCCCAGGCAACACTCCTGCCCACAAGGCAGAACTCCAGCAGAGATGACACCCCTCCACTCTCATGCCAGTCAGCCCACACAGGATTAAAAGAGAAACCAAACATTTGATGGTACACCTCTGCAATGCAACAAGAAATATCTGCCACTGCCATAGGGTGTTTTGGTCCCAGAGCTGAGACCCTGCGACAGACCAATAACAACCAGAGTGGCCACATGGTCAAACTTCAGGGATGCACAACACCAGGCACAGCACAGGCAGCTCTGAAAAAGGTGCTGTGCTACAAGCTAGGGGAGGAGAGCGGGAGCGCCTGACTTAATGTTTTATTTATTTGTATTTATTCTAAAGAGAGCAGGAGAATGTTTTGCTGGTTTTACAGAGCTCAGTCAGAAACCTCCTCGCTACACACCATGCCTGACTGCACACTGCTATTTTCAGTCTGTTGGACATCACTATACGGGAGACATTGCTGGTTTAGGAGGAAAAACTGATAGAGTCAAGGCATTTCACTCATTTAATCCTTCCTAGTTCTGTATGGAAAATGTAGGAAGTCCTGATAACCTTTGAGGTAGCAAGCATCAACCAGCTGCTTGTAGCTCCAGCTTCCCTTCTGGCAGGGCCAAGCCTAAAAGCCGCTTCTAATTTGGTTTCAGAGCCACCTTACTAATACAAGTCTGGGCTATACTCCTGCTTCTCTTTTTCTGCTTCTCTTTCAGATGTGCATTGATTTTCACAAATTGTTCCTATAGGGTGATAATTTTTTCTGAGACTGCAAGAGGGATCTCATTCTGGGAAACAGCCTACCAGTCTCTCTGAGCACAACACTGCATTTCAGTGAGATTTCCACAAAATCCCAGCAGCACTCCTAATTAGCTTAAACGCAAAAGAGAGTGGAAACCTCTCAAACAAAGCAGCTGAGGGAGAAGGGCAACAATTTTCTCCTTAGATGTTTCTGCAAAGCAGAAGATGTAACATTACATCTTGATGACTATTTTCTTCTAGAAAATCCCTCAGAGTACTGGAGGAAGTTCACACAACATGATACAGCAGATGATACTCTGACCCTATTCAATTTTTTATTGAAGAATGCAGGAAGCAGGGAAGTAAGGCTGTTTAACTACGTGATGTAGTTTAAAGGTCTACAGTGTTTAAACGAGTCTTTCAAGTCTCTTTTTCACTCCTTCAGCTCTACCACCTTCACTTTGAAATGGGCTTATTTCAGTTGCTGCCAGGCCCAGTGCATCTGGGTTTTTGGTTACACAGCACCCCAGATAGTGCACAACTTACCCAGTCCCTCCAACCATGACGAGGGAGCACCAAAGTACCAACCTGCACCAAGAAGCTGCTGACTGCTGAAGATGACCCCATAATTTCCAGTCTAAGCTTCTCACTTATCATGGACTGCCTTCTTTTCTGCCTTTTGATACGCTCAATTTCATGTGCACCAAGTAAGTTGCTAAAACTTCTTTAATCATTCATGGGAATAAAAAACCAAACCAACAAAACAGTATAATACTTGGCAGGAAAACAAATTACCCTATAGCTATTAGTATGTATTATTTGACAGTCACAGGTATTACGGATGCATTACAAGTTGGTGGAATTGATAGGAACAGCAAATTACCATTGAAATAGGATCAAAGTTATGACCTGCCATAAATCACTAAAGCAAAATGGGACAACTCATGTTTTCTGTGCAGAAAGGCTAAGGGACTAGGAGGGAAAAGTGTCATTTCTCTGCCTATCCACATTCTAGTCCCACGGGTGCTGGTATTACTGAGGACAGACCTTGTGCAGGAAGTTTCTGTGCCATTTACCATTTACATTCAAAAGCATTTTTAGTGCATTAGTAGGCAGTTGTTAGCAAGGAAATCCAGTTATCTGTGAAGGGATTGGGTGCCTCCCTGAATTCTTCTCATAGTTATGACACTGTCCAAACAAAAAAAGGTACAAAAAAAAGATGTTTCATCTGCAATGTCTGAGTGTCGAATGTTTCACAGGGGCTGAAGAAACAGGATGAACAGGCTGCTATCAGCTCCCACAGATGAGACATACTGCCAGGAACACTCCATGATGCTCATTTTCCAACTTCTCATCATGAACTCCTTGGACATGACTCAGTGGTCCCATCACACTAAATATGTTTGTAATATATTAAGGAAAGAGCTATTGAAGCTTCAGACTAAGACATGTAGACAGACTTACCACCAAGAGATCATGTCCAGTAAATATAATCTTGCAAATGGTCTCATGTTCAAAGGAAAATTTTAGCACAGTAAGTAGAGGAAGTCAAAAACTTATTTCAGAGAATCATAGAATCACTAGGCTGAAAAACACCTTTGAGAACACCAAGTTCAACCATACCTGTCCACTACTAAACCATATGCCTGAGTAGTTTGTCTACCTATCTTTCAAATACCTCCAGACATGGTGATTCAACCATCTCCCTGGGCAGCTTGTTCCAGAGCCTGATAACCCTTTTGGTGAAGAGCTTTTTCCTGATATCTAATCTGAATCTCCCCTGGTGCAACTTGAAGACATTTTCTCTTCTCCTAACACCTTAACTTGGGAGAAGAGACCAACACTCACCTCACTACGATGTCCATTTAGATAGTTGTAGACAGTGATAAGGTCTCCCCTCAGTCTCCTTTTCTCCAGGCTAAACAACCCCAGTTCCCTCCATCACTCCTTGTAAGACTTGTTCTCCAGCCTCTTCACCAGCTTTGCTGCCCTTCTCTGGACAACACCTCAATGTCTTTCTTATAGTGAGGGGCCCAAAACTGAACACAGTATTCAAGGTGCAGCCTCACCAGTGCTGAGTAAAAGGGCACAATCACTCCCCTGGTCCTGCTGCCCTCACTGTTTCTGATAAGGGCCAAGGTGTATTTGACCTTCTTGGCCACCTGGGCACACTGCTGGCTCATGTTCAGTCAGCTGTCAAAAAAAGCCTTCATGTCTTTCTCTGCGAGGCTGTTTTCCAGCCACTTTTCCCCAAGCCAGTAGCACTGCATGAGGTTATTGTCTCAAGTGCAGGACTCAGCACTCAGTCTTGTGAAATTAAGAAACAATTCAGAAAATTAACATTGTCTTCAGGGCCCTCCTGAGGAAATCTCATGATGCAGACTCTCAGTGATATGGAGGTCTTTTTCAGGAGGTTTCATCCAACCCTTTCAAAGGAGCAAGGTCAGAACCAAAAAGGAGTATCTTTGCAAATTCAGGTCCTATATATGTGTAAGATCACTAAACACCACCTAATGAGAAATAACGATACACAGATCAACGTAAACAAGCACCTACTTTGTCAAGCAGTTGCTTAATGTTCTCCCAGTCATTGCAGTCAGGAAGACTCCTGGAGCAAAATGCAATTAGGGAAAGGTGCAAGAAAGTCTAAGAAGAAAGAACAAGGAAATCAACTAACCCCTGAGGTGTTACAAAGATGGGCACATGGGATTGGAGAGAAGAATGAATCGGACAATCATAGAATAGTTTGGGTTGGAAGGGACCTTAAAGATCATCTAGTTCCAGCTCCCCTGCCCACTATGTCGGGCTGCCCAAGGCCGCATCCAATCTGGCCTTGAACACCTCCACAACTTCCCTGGGCAACCTGTGCCAGTGCCTCACCACTCTCATAGTGAAGAAATTTCTTCTTATGTCTAGCCTAAATCTACCCCTCTCCAGTTTATACCCATTGCACAACAACTTGCACCAGAAATATTTCTGACTGTTCATTTCCATAATTATCATAAAAAAAAAAAACCCAAGCATAGTAAGAACAGTTCATGTACTCATCCTCTTCTGATACCTGCACACAAAGACCATAATTCTTTGGTCTTGTTTTGGTCTTTGGTCTTTGGTTATGTTTTCCCTTGCTTCAGATGTGCTTTTCTCAGCTTTTACATTACACAAAAACTCTCTCTTCCTACCTGTGCAGGGAGAAGGAGGGTGAAATTCAGGAAAGCCTATTGTTTGAGAGAAGGCAGACCTACTGTTGAGGTGACAACTAGAAAGAAGACATAGATGGTGAGATGTCTACCCAGCACAGGTGCCTTGAAGAGGTGAAACAGAGAAGATAACAGAGGACCTCAGGGTCTCTTTCTCTGTCAGACTCAACACACACAAGCTAAAATCTGTTTTCAAATGACAAAAAGCATATCTTACCCTAAATCCTTTAGGATCTGAAAATACAGTCAAAGAAATGTTGCTCCTGAAAACCTCTACCTCAGCATGAACTAGGCTTTCCTTAAAGCCTAGTCCTTGTTGCAGCTTTGAGCTGGATTTATGGCACAAGGCATCACTACTGCAATACACCCAAAAACCTGTTAAAACAGAAAGGTCAAAATAGAGCCAGTAAGACCCTTCAAAGCAGCATCCTGAAGGCAGGAAATAGACAGCCACTGCTCTCTGACACCCCAGCATGAAGCACTGGCCTCCCAGATATCTGCCTTCACTGAACAAAGTAGGCAGACATCACTTCATGGTAACAGTTTCGGACATCCGTTTCAAACAGTAGGATCTGACAAAGTCTCTAGTGCTTCCTCAAGCTCATACCAGTCCATTGAAGTCAAACTCATCAATATCTGGAAAGTTCTTGTCATGATACTTTTTAAAATTAATTTTAACCCTTTCCATAACCCCTTGCAAATGCTTTCTACTATTTCTTCTTCAACTTACTTTCCTCTGACCCATTCTTCTCTTTCTTTTCTCCAAATCTCTGTAATATCCCTCTTCACATGCCTCTTATTTAGGTATTTTTAAAATAGCTTGCCTGAAATTCTCCAGTCAAATCTCATTGGGCCAAAGGATCCAAAATATCGTTATTACATGGAACAAATCCTCCTTTTTCACAGTCTGGAATCCATTTTGCAGAATGGTATTACTAAAACCTGAAAACTGTGGCAGCACGGCACATATTGCAGAGAACCTATCAGGGATTTATTTGGGTAGATGTGATGGTGCCAATACTGACATCTTATTGAGCAGACTGGATGCTCATATGGACTTACATGTGTCAATGTCACATGGACAGCAATTCTCATTCCCACTTTACTATTTCCATTCTCGAAATCTGAGAAATCCCCCTAAACAGAACAAAACTCTTCTCCTGGCACCCAAAACCAACATAACCATTCCTGAAAGAGTTTCAGGGCTTAGGACGAGTAACAGCCCCACCAGGTCTTTGCCAAAATAAAGCTAATGAATTATTTTTTCTCCTTTATGGGAGGTATATAGAATACAAGCTTGCATGCAGCACTGCAGAGACATAACAGCAGGGGAGGATGGAAGCAGCAAGGGACACCTGGCACCACTCAGGTAACATACCCAAAGACAAGGATGCCACCATAAACAACAGCTCTCCACGCATTTTAGCATTCCTGTGTAGGTAGAATAAGAGAATATAATTGCACATCACAGCCAGGCCAACCAGAGAAAAGACATTAGATCAGCAGCAATTTTACTAAAGCTATATTGGGACAAAGTGTTCAGTAAAACAATTGCCATCCTTAGAGAGACATGACCACAAAAGAGTGGTTGCAAGACACACTGTTGAGAGTTTGGAAAGCCATTGCTGGATCCAGGCCAGCGTGGGGCACAGGGATTCCCTGTCACACAGGGTAGGCTCCGTGTTAGCTCTCTCTTCAAATCTGCCTTAAAGATTTTGACAGCTCCGTTCAATTCTGACAGCACAGAGGCAGGATTAAAATTCCAGTGTCTCATGTGAAGACAAAATCTAGTCTGCCTTATAAACATTTTATTGAAAAAACATGTCCTATGTAGCAGAAAAAAACATGCCCTTTAGCAGAAAAAGAGCCAATATTTGCTGCAATTGACTTGAAGGCCTGTCCCAAAATGACCTGAGCAGTGAGCCCCAAAACACTCCTCCAGCTGCCTACTAGTACTGTGATCATGATCCTTGGCACAGCTGAAAGCCAACCCAGAAACTCAGGAGAAAGCTCAGTATTTGTTTGATTTAATGATCTTATGGGTCTATTCCAACCTAAAGGATTCTGTGATTCTATGTTTTGGGAAGAACTTGAAGTGGAATAGACATCTGCTCTCATCATTGCTGCTCATTCATAGTAGGAGGCAAGGCTGCCTTACTTCACTTTGTGGCCACCTCTGGCATCTAGTGAGAGGCTGTATAACTTTAAAACAAAAAAAGAACCATTAATGGAAACAGATAAAAATCAGAGAGAACACACTGTAATGTAGGGAAAAAAACCATATGTCTCCAATACCCTCAAAATAATAGTTAAACGTGTGGGTGTGATGGCCTCTAAAACCATATATAATGTGATTATTAAAAGCATACAAAACCAGGATCCCAAGAACTAACAAAAACATTGTGCCACTTAAGCAAAACAGGTTTTCCTTAGAGACTGTATTGAGAAACTCTCTTACTTGGCCCTAACCAAGAGTAGCTTCCTTGCAGCTCTTAGCAGCAGATGACGGGAAATAGCAAGGGTACACACAAGGAACAACAGAGTGTGGCAAAGACAGTACTGATACAATGCAGAGCGCTATTTTAGATTTTATTTCTAGCTGCCTTCCAGGACTGGCAACTACAGACTAGGAAGAAAAGTACAGCTCACATGTTGGCAGCACCCTCAAGGAAAACATCAGAATAAATTACAAAGACAGGTCAGCCAAATTTAGAGGTTCTCCAGTAGCAGCAAACAGTGCTGCAACCAAGAAATGCTTGGCTTAGCTGAAAAGTCAGATACGGCATTTGTTATTTCCACTACAGCTTGCAAAGTAAATCAAATACACAGAGTCATGGAATGATTCAAGCTGGAAAAGATGGTGCATGTCATTTATCCAACTCAAGGTCAATATTTTTCTTTGTAAAACCAAACTTCCATACTCACCATGAGAAAGATTTGTTTCAGTGTCATTCTAGCTACAGTAGTCATATGTCATAAATTAATCATATGTGCTGAGAGGAGCAGAAAAGTAACAAGACACTACTTAGATTAGGCAGCTACTTTCTGACCGAAGACTGCAAAACCATCAACCAAATCTGCCGTGTGAAAATCAAGTCCTGAATTTTCTAAATCAGTTGGCCTAAAGTCACTTGCATATGCATCACTGGTAGTATCACTGTTTGCATAAAAAGAAGGAAGCTTCCTAATCAGACATCCCACGTCAGCCTAAGGCCAATTGATCACTTTTCCAAAACTATCCTTGTCTTCCATCTTGTCAAGCAATAGCCTCCAGGCTGCTTTCATTTGTACTTGGCTCTTGGTCTTCTGTAGAAATGCATTAAAACCAAGAAACAAAACCAGAACAATTTTGCTTCTATCATACAGTATTATATACTTATTTACCCTGGAATTTCCTTCAAAAGAGGATATTTACCAACTGACTTCTAATATTTCACAATCAAAAGTATCTTATTTACATGTTTATAAAAAGCCAAATATGAAATTTGAGAGTAATCCAATATACATGTCCTGCAAATTGGACAAAGACAGATTCTAATCTTAGGAACATGTTATTTTAACATTAATATACTTAAGATTCATCTCACATTTGGCAATTAATGTTTTCTTTTAAAAGTTTAGTAATAAGTAACCATACCAAAAAATCTATAACATAAACATAACTGATAGTAAGATCTCTAAAAACCTTATCTTGTGGAACTATGTTTCTAATAAATATATATTTTCATAAGACTTCAGTAATTCACAATGCTAACATTTCTGGAATAGAGGAGACCAATCAAAAAATAAATCTTTGCAAAAAAACTTATCATGATTTGTATTAGTAGGGAAAACAGTTTGTGTGGGAGAGGGGTTATGCTATTTTGAGAACTAAATTGTCCAGCTGATTTCAGCTAGTATATAAACTCACTTTGGATGACGATGCAACTCCGTTGATAAATGTTAGAACTAGGGGCAAAGAGTAACATCCGAAAAAAAATTTACAAACAGTATAAATGGTGTCTAGTAGTCTAGTTCACATATATAAGATCAAAC
The DNA here is from genome assembly GCF_017976375.1 of Cuculus canorus. Taxonomy (NCBI): domain Eukaryota; kingdom Metazoa; phylum Chordata; class Aves; order Cuculiformes; family Cuculidae; genus Cuculus; species Cuculus canorus. The sequence continues at coordinate 9,287,203 of NC_071441.1, read as the reverse complement.
CAACTATCACTGTTCTCTAAAAAAAGCCAACAAAAAAACCACGCCAGCTTCCTCTTAGCCCTCATTTCTCTTCATCTAGTCCCATTATTCATGACAGATCCATCACCTATTCTATCTTTTCCCAACTAAATACCAATTTTAGCTCTTCATTCTCATGCTCTTCCTTCTGTTTATGTTCTGGAGTACATCACCAGAAACTGCTTCATCCATCCATCCATCCATCCATCCATCCATCCATCCGTCTTGATTTTTAGGACAAGGAGCAATGAACATACCCCTTGTTTTGACTAAGGTACCATCCTGCAAGAGAAATTAACTGGAATTGAGTGCAATTTATCTCTGGACAGGCCTGTCAAAAATTCAGCTATACCAAGTTTACCATCATTTTCATTCAAAACCATGCTACTTATAATTTTACAATTACACAAATGGGGTAGGGCCATCACTTCTGAAGTTCGAAAAGAAGCAGTACCTGCTTTGGAGAAGCTCTTTGCTAAAATATATACATATATTTAGTGTACATATGTGGAAAACAAGAATAAAGCTGTAGGAGAAGATTTACACAGGGATCCAGTTAAAAATTCAGGATGCAGCAATGCATCTGAAATAATATGTGTGAAGATGAAAATAAGATGTTTAATTTAAACCAAAACATTCTGGTGCAGGGAAAAACAGTTTCATTTGAAATGGAGTCAGTACCTGGTGTAAGGAGGTTCTGTTGGACCCAGGCAGATTAGTGCTGCCCAACGGTGACAAAATGTACTGAGTAAGTAAATGTAGTAAGAGAAAGAGCTACATTAAAGTGCCCTTTAGTGTCCAAGGGAACAAATTCGCAGCTTTGCATGAAAGCATGCAGTTATGTAGTTCAGTGTCCCCAAAATGAATACCGGCATTGCTGTGACAGGTGAGAGGAGATTTCATGGGAAAAGGCATAGAGGTACCTGTGGAGAGATGCATCACAGCTGATGCTACTGCTGCAGCTGTTGTGATAAGAGCAGGGAACAGAGAACAGATTATGTACATTTCAGTTGCATAAATCTTGGCCTTTCACTCTGGTAAATTTAGCTCTAGACCCATTTAAATCAGAAGTGTGCCTGCATAGTGATCTCAACACCACTTAGCTCATAAATTAGAGATTGTTGGAATGCTATGAAAACAAAGTCCTACAGAATTATAGCATGGCAGCACTACAGGCCAGTGCAGAAGTTTTTCAAGACAAGCAGCTTCAGCACAAAGCAGCAGAGCCTCTTTCCAGGGTGAGTGGGCTGGCCGGGATCTATTGGAAAGGTCTCACCAGCCCTCGCAGCCAAGGACAGACAATCCAGAGTGTCACGTGGCTCAGAGCCTCTTCTGTAAGTATAAAAATTCAGCCTAGAAGGAGAAAAATACACAAATGTATTTAAGTGTGGAAAATGATCTTCCTATTCTTACACTTCTTTTTTCGAGGGAGTATCTAAAGAGAGCATGGTTTTTAACTGGCGATAATAGCTCCCTGCTGATAAAAGCTATCTGTGGCATACTAAGCAGATGGCAAAAAAAGGAACAACAATCTGTCTCTCCTTATGTCTCCACTATTGCAGTTTAGAAAGCTGGAGCTTCTTGTACAGGTGAAATTTCAACACTTCTTTTTTTCTTCGTACTTTTCTCCCCCTTTCTCTTCCCAATATACAGCGCAATGAATTCCCTCCCTTTAGTGAGTTACAAAACATTTTGGAACATGTATGAATAAAATTATGAGCTGAAGAAATAATGGAGAAGAGAAGCAAATCTATCATAGAAGAAGGAAAGAAAGGCAGGGGACAGGGAAAGAGATATGTTGGTATGCATGCTGGATTTGCCTGCTCTTTCTGGGCTATGTAATGTAAGAAGGGCACAATGAACAATTTATTCCATAAACTGAGCTGTCTTCCTTCTTCTCATCCCGAAGTTATTCACGCCACACCAATAAGTGCAGAGACACTGTATAAGTACATTGCAAAGCACAGAAGTGATCAAGACCTATCCATCCCAGATTGCTCCAAAAAGTCCAATGCATGCTCATGCACGCCAGCATCTCTCTAGCAACAACTCCTGGACTGCAGCTGATTTGTTTGCAAGACATTAAGGAGTCCTCCAACAAATCTCCCTCAGAAATGCATTTACACTGTCAAGAAAATAAAATGTGGGGGACTAAGTATAAGAAGTAATTAAAAACTGATTATATTCTCATTTAGCTGTCAGAAGAAAAAAAAAAAAAAAAAAACCACAAGGACAACACTACAGAAAAGGGGTTCTGGAACTTGTTTAAGGCTAGGAGTTCCTTCAACTTAAAAAAACGAGTGAATAATAACCTAACTTGGATAGGGATATAGTGCTGTAAATCAAGTGCCATTCCTGCCTTTCAAGAGCGGAATTGCCACGCTGTTATCAGCAGAAGGAGGCCTGCTAGCTTACAGAAGCTCTGATACGTTTGCAGAGCGAAGGAGAAAGTTCTTTTTGCTTGCTTTCCAACACCCTACAACTCCTATGTGCTGAAAAGGTACCAAACAGCATTCATGAGTATTTGAAATATGTCTGGATAGTTATCTGAAAACAGTTAGGTATGTTATCATTCAACTATGCCCTTTATAAAGTGAACCAGAGCTGCAGCATCCCTTAAAGGAACAGCAACAAAAAGTCTGCCCTAGATTTACCAGAGAAGTATCCTATATCCCAGGTTTCGCATGTTAGTACATATCTACTGGAAAATAGAAAAATATTGAGTAGCACCAGGAAGGAAATGCTTAAAAGCTTTTACCTTCTCAGGAAATTTACTCAGGCTGTCAGAAAAACTCTTTTTTGCTACGCCAGTGACAAGGCAAGAACTTGGCTTCTGGAGTTTGATAGGGGACAGCATTGATAGAGTGGGAAGGAAGGCATGCGGAAACCCTGGAGAGAAGGGGTTGGCCTGCATTGCCTCATCTGCAGAAACGTGTTTGCTCCCCTACACTTCTCTCTGTCTTGCAGAGACCATGGTGTGTGACCATGGTTCAGCGAATCAGGCAGCTCTACTGCCCATCTGCTTCGCTTATGCTTAGAGTCAGATCTCACTCAGGTTACACACATCCAGTAATCTGACTCACACAGGGAAGAACATTGCGTATATAACTATATTTTTGCTGCAGCCTTAGCTGTGGAAAAGTTTTCTCATAGTGGAGTGATAGCAGCATTCTGACATCAAAATGTAGAACCATTTCAGTGGAGTCTGTGGAAAGGCCTTAGTATTCCCAGCACAATTATACAAAGTAGCAGTGACACACACAATGGGATTCATCTCCCTATAAATTACACACCTAAGGCACTACTCATGTTTGACGACTTTTACAGCAAACAAAAAGTATACTCTCTTGAAGACATCAAATTTAGGCAGTCGCCATACCCTCTGGGCATGTTTCGCCCTGCTGATGATAAGGAGTGCAAAGTGACCAGCTCAGATAAAGATATGTAAGCGTGGAGATGGTCAGGCAAGTGCTACACATTTGATGCTGATGCTGCAGCAGTCAACAGAAATGTAATTTTGCTGTTCTAATCTTATATGCCAAGCAATCCTCATCAAAAAAAACACACAGGGAGTGATTAAGCACAACTAACCTCTTTCTCAGAGATACTGTCTCTTTGAAATAAAGACAGCACAGATCTAACATCACAAAAGGATGTGCAGTGAGGTATGAAGAGGTCGGAGTGCTATCCTTTCAAAGCCATAGTTCTCAAGTGTAAGTCAATACTCCCTTGGAAAACATGTATGTTAAAGCTTGTCTGTGGCAGGTGTCTTTGCACAGAAGACAATTCTGTCTACAATGGAAGATCTAATGACTCACATTGTGTTTATTGTCGAGACAGGAAAAAGATACACAATTCATCATGGTAGATGGCAAATAAAGGTCACTTGTGGCACCCGTGTTTTCCTTCCAATATGAGATAATTGAGTCACTTCTAGGCCTTAACGCACGTCTCTGCAGTTTGTCTTTTGTACTTTTGTAGGGGCAGAAAGGGTAAGGATATCAGCTTGTAGTAAGAAAAATCCATCTACCTGGAGTATTAGGACTATATGTATCTATAAATTAAATTATCGAGTTTCTATTCAACAGAAATAGAAATTCTATTCTATTCATTTTTAAAGAATGACAAAAATCTTCTGTTATGTAGAGTATCTAATTCAGTGGATGGGGTGAAATTGAACCTGTTCTCTGCTCCTTAAGTTCAAAGGGAAGTGCTTAAACAAAATATTGTTGATGTGCATCTTGAAAGGTGACTCAGGAGATAAGTCACTGCCTATCTTACTTCTTAATACTCAGAAAAGCCAGATTTGCAGAGAAAGAGTGTTGGCACTTTCTGCACTCACTGCCATTAAGGAAGGGAGGGGAGGCAAAATATCAACAATATCATTTGAAAAACGTGGTTGCAGTTTAACCACAGTGGGTGAAAAATTGGATATGTGGTTTGAAGAAGAAAAATCCCCACAAACTCAGTATATTATTGATATAGAGAAGCACATATCAACTGCTGAAAAGCATACACGTTGTGGGAAAAAAACCCATCATCTCTCATTCTTTGCAGCTCATTAATCTGAAAACAAAAATATTGGTTTATTTATTCTAAAAGAAAATAAAAATCCCACATGCAGCAAGAAAAGGGATGGTAGAAGATAAAAAACCTCTTTTCAGAACTTCATAGTTCAGTGAACTCTGCGTTTTTCAACAGTAAACTACAAACTGAGGACACCCAGACAAGTTTCAGTGTGTCATTTGTTAATCTAAATGTTTCTGAGCATGCTTTTTAAAAAGTTCCATAAATCTTCCAGTCAAACACTTTGTAACGCTGGATGAATGAACCCTATAAATTATTTATCTTTGTCCTTACTACATATCTGACTTAGTCTTCTTATCTACTTTGAAGCTTCCTTAGGATTAATCAGCTGTCTCCCTTCAGTGTCTCAAAAGCCCTTGTTTTGTCTCCCTTTTAGAATTTTTTTTTAATTACTAGAAAAAAACACAAAAGCCAGGAAGAGAGATAAGACTGTAGAAGGCTATAAAAACAATGAAGGTCATTAAACGACACACTAACACATGTTCATCAACACACTACATGCACGTGTAGGAAATTAGTTTTTATGACATTTTCCCAGAAAACCAAAGAACTAAAAAAGTGGAAGATAGGTATTCATACTAATAGATATAATCTTAGTAATTGGGATCTACTCCTATAACATTTAGCTCTAAATCAGCCACTCTAGGACTGACCTGTTGTTTATCCCATGCACAGTAACTACCCATCATACATCGGATGTGGATGAAAGCATGATAACGCCTATTTAACTCATTGGATAACTTGTTTATTCAAAACTGAAGAGCACTTTAGAATCACAGACAGGTTCATGAGTCATGTCTAAGAGCCTGCTTTTGTGGATGAATATCATCAGTTTGTACATAAAGTGCTCCCTAGAAAATTCACAGTTTAACAGTCACATTGATAAGCGTACTTCCTGCTGCATGAGACAAAACAGATTTTACATCTAAATCATTACACAGTTTTCCAGAGACTTGCACAGCCTGTGGTGGCTTAGAAAAATTAATCACTGTACAATTTTTGATCAAAAAGTGCTTAGTATAGAAGTTGGTAATCAGCCTATAAAAAGAATTAATTCTCCTACCTTACAAGGCTTTCCTGAGATATTTTTTTTTCCATGAAGCAGGATAACAGTTCTTGTCACAGTGAAGTTTCAGGAAGAAAAACTGTTTCCATATAAAATGTCAGCTTTGCACACAAGGAAAAAAGTGGTTTTCAATACAGTTTTAAATTACATCTTTTAGGTAGATACTTAAAAACGAGTCTTACCTAGCCACTGAATACCCTATAACAGATGTTGTCCACTCCTTACACACCAGCTAGAAAACAAGAATATTGTATGCATTTTTCACTTTTATAAGAGGAGCTATAAGTTTCTGAAATTCTTCTTTATATTTTTTATTTTGGTGAACTGACTATCTAAAAAACAACCATGCATGGTCTGTAATGTCTTAATTTAATGCTAAAATTATTACTACTCAGTTATGGAAAAACACATTAAAATGGGAAAGATTGTATCATTCAAGTGTCCTGTAATATTTTAAAGAGAAAGAGAAGGCAGAATTGAAAACTTTACTATCGTCTTCATGATGAACTTGCTATATGGTCAATCATTAAAAAGTGGAGTTTGACGACAAGCTTCAGGTGTCTCCTGAGTGCACAGTGGTACGTATTACTAAGATATTTAATGTGCTCCAATGCTAGAGAAATGGTCTTCACAAATGCCTTAAAGATAAAAAGAATGGATCCCTCTAAATGAAAAGAAAAACAAAATAAAGAACAATAGAACACATTTCTACACTCTGTAGAGTTTACTGAAAAAGGAAACCACCCTAAAATTATTAGTCCTTGCCCTTCACATTCACTTTCTATCTCAATTCATGTTCCTTTCTTCAAAAACACTTAAATAAAAATTAACAAAGACTGAAACTGACAGTTTAGTTCATCTGTAGCACTTTTGCCCTCCAAAGCAATTAATTCTTTCCCTATTCACCCTAACTTGCTTCTGAGTGCATGTGCCAGTATGTGGGTGTCCGAGTAGAAACATTATCATTTGTTTAGTCCTTCAAACTCACATTTCTGGCATATAAACAAAAAAAGGGTAATTGTTTGCCTTGCTACTGTGTGTTACAGCAGTTGCTTCATTGACAGTCCATACTGAATGGCTGTGACTCAAACCTCAATGGGTGGGCTTTTGTTCATACTTTCATCTCTGCATTGGATTAAAATATAGACAATTAACAGAAGGACTTTCAGACACTACAAGACCAGAAAAGGGAAGCTCAAGAGGGTTTCTTCCATGTTCTTTTCCTTTTCATGAGCTATTAAGTATGCAAACGTCTTCCTAAATAACAACTACAGTATTAGTTTGCAAATATTACTGCGAGTACCAACTACACTACTAACAGGTTGTAACTGATGAAACTACATTTTTCCTGCTTCAAGGAGATACTATGAAAATAGCAAAAAAAATAACAAAACCCAAACTCTGCTAAATTAAATCCAGACTTAAAACAGTTATCAAGTTGTAGGAAATACTAGTGTCCAAACCATCAAATGCTTTACTCCTGCAGCATGTCTGTGGCTTATTGCCTGACAATGGTCCCACTAACGGTAGTGGAACTATTTGTAATCATAAAATAAGATAGGTAGGCAAGTCTTCTACTGGACTTGAATGAAAGTACTCCTCACATCGGAAGATGGGGCCCTAAGACATGCCAAGTGTATTACAAGCTTGAAGGTCTAAGGAGTCCTCAAAGCAGTGCAAGGAATGCCAAGTGGTTCAGGGTCAGGTCAGGGTTTGAAAACCAAACCAAGCCAAGTTTGATTGCTTTTGCTCAGGCTTTGTCTGGAGCCAAGACAACTGAAGACCACTTATCGGTTGTCACTCCACAGTCCAACATGGAGGAAAGGGAGAGAAAAAGCTTCCATCTATGCTTCCATGTATGAATTACTAATAAAGATCTGCAGCTCTTGAGGCTCCTTGACTACTGGAATAATAAAAATTTTAAAAAAAAATCAAAAACGGAGAGAGACGTATCCACCACTTAGGGCCATTTTAACCCAAAGATAACCAAAATTCATATGCACCATCATGACATCCAAAATCTCTCACTTGAGATATACTCTCTGCATCAACCCAAGATTTTTCAGGAGCAAGCAGCTCAGGAGATAAAAACAGGTCACAGACCTGACACAAACCATTGACGCTTTGAAAGAGTAAGGATTGAGCCTACAAACCAGGACTGAACTTCAGACCAGAAAATCCCAAAGGGCAGTACATGTCAGACAGGATGTAGTTCAGACAGGTGATGAGGCAGTTGAGGATGGGGGAATGGTATGAGAGAGGGAAACTGACAAAAGGAGAGAAAATGTTCTGTTTGGAGGTTGTCATTAAATAAATGTCATGTGATATAAAATAACATTTTTATATATATCTGTGTGCCTGTGTGCATATATAAGAAATACATGCATAAAGATACACACACATAACTATATATATAGGCCAGGCATCAAATACATAAACAAACAGCTATGTTGTTGTAAAGTCTCTATTAGGTACAAGCTGAGAGACACTCATTAGTCTATAACAAAGTAATGTTACAGGTTATTCAACATGGTTTATGTTATGAAACTTCAAAAGGCTGCTACCGAGGTAACATCTACCTTCTGTTTCATTTCCCTTAAAAGCATGACAAGTAGAACATATTTGCAAACAGATTTTAAGTCTTTAAAAATATCCTAGATCTACAGAGTGTAAAGTATAATCAACAGAGTGTAAAGTATAATCAGTTGTAGCCAACAAACTAGTACCAAAATCTCAGTAAATCCCAGGAATAATCTTCACTGAATTTTACAATCACTTTGCACGTGAGGTGTCCATGCCAACGGTTCTGTGAGATGCACCGATTGCTTTTAAGTGCTTTTAAGTGCTTTTACTAAAGCACTAGTACATGCAGCTCTGTCCAGTGATGGTTTTCAAGAGGTAGGAAAATGCTTTATAGCGGTGAAATCAAAGATGTTAATCTTTACATTTTTTTACCATTTTTATTTGGCAATGTATTCTGTGCACAAGCAAACACAGAACTCAAAACAGATTGAATAAAACTAGGCAATGTCTGCTACTTAATGGCCAAGAAAAGCGATAGCTCCTAGAGAAGACCAATAATCAACGTAGTTTCAAGAGAACAAGAGGAATTTCACAGGAAAAAGTCCATACCATTATGGTCACAACCATAAAACAAATGTCACCAGCATCAAAAAACTTAATTTGAAAACTGCACTAGATGTTGGCATAGGGCTTAGTTACTGTTTCACATATTTGCATATTCAGCAAACTTCATCCAATCCTAAACCACTCATCGAACATACATACCCCGTTCTTGAACTCCATGAATAGTAGTAGTAACATTTCTGAGAGAAGACATATTTCAGTACCATATCAAGGACTTTTTCTTCATAGTAAAATACAAACATCTCATGTCCTTTATATGGAATATCTTCATTTATTTAAAAAAGAATATTAAATAAATATTTGATGAAGAAGATAAAATACAGTGGGGAAAATTGACTTAGCAATACATGCAGAATTAGTTAGAGAATCTAATTATACTTGCACTGTGAAAGACACTACCTGCAAGACCCCTTCCAGCCATGAGAACTGAAAGACCTTGTGAGAGCTGAGGAGCCTCTTAGTCACCCTTCCTTCATCCATTTAGGAAAAACAAGCTCCTTTGTACAATGGCGTAGTTTAAACAAGAGAATCCACTGCCCAAATCACCAGCCACTTGAGAACTGAGCAAGAAAAGTCTCCTAAGGAAAAAAGTCCTCAAACCAAACTAAAGATTTAGGGTTTTTTTCTGGGAACCATCTGAAAATACAATATTTTTAGTGATGATTGAAACACAACTGCACGTGTTTGTCCTGTCAAGAGAAACAGACGGAAGTAAAGAAAGCTTGGAAGCAATGAAATTAATCTGAGAGCATGAGCAGGCAGTCCCAAAGGGCAGAGGGCTGTCTGAAAGCAGAAAGCCAAGTTGCATGCAAAGGAACATCCCTGCACCTCCATCACAAGCTGAGGGCTGTGAGGATTGCACAGTGGCAGCACAATGCCAAGGAGAGCCTTCTTGGTCACCTCCCACTGCTCTGGCTGGCAGAGATGGATGGGTCTTCGTCATAATTCAGTTTTCTAGTGCAGGTAATTAGTATATATTGCACAAATTCTGCTTAAATTGGCTTTCTCTGGAAACACAGTGTCTTCCCCATACAACACGAATGGCCCAACCCATCCCTGTGCTGCATCTCAGCCCTAAATAATAATCTTATCTCAGAAACAAGCAGGAAACTGCTTCTGGGAGAGATCTTCACTGTTAACTGTAACTGTTGGAAAAATCCTGACGGCAATTTGACAAATCTAGAGAATAGATCATACATTCCTGTACGGAGACCACAAAAATCCTAGTGTTCACCTGGGGCAGGAGATTTTATAAATCCACCATGAAAAAATAAATCAAATTTTCCTGTGGCTGTTGCTTACATTGTGTGTTTGAATTAAAAGTGAGCATGCCAGGTACTAACACCATTCTTTAACAAGAAAATTTATGTTAGTCAATATTCAGCTTCGTACTGACTCACACACATCTGGAGTCTTTGGAAGGAGAAGGAGGGAAAGTAGAAATATCTTCCCCAAAGAACAGAAGAAGTTTTTTTGCTGGCAGTGGCTCTTCTAAGAGGTCACATCATGTCAAATTGCTTGCCTAGGAAAGAAAGTGAAAGAGACAGAAGCAATACTAAAAGCCAGAGATGACATACAGCTACCTAGCTGGCCAAGCTGACAGGAAGTCTCCTGAGAAATTATTACCTTGTATTTTCACTTGGTTTGTTTTGTAACTGTTTCCTGAAGAAAAGAGAACAGAAGAAAATGAGGCTTACAAAACTTAGAACTTTCTGTGTTACAGGCAGTGGGCACCCTGCTGTTATCATCAGCAGGAGCTGTGTACGTCAAAATAGCTGTCACAGAGAGAAAAACACAACACAGGCTTCCTTTCTGTCATCAGTACTATCCAAAAAAATCATTTTCAAGTTAACAAGCCCTTAACAAACTAAAACAAGTGCATCAAGACAGCCATGAACAAATGACTTGGTAGTCAGTGTCTTTCATGGCGATTATTTCAGTTAATTATCTCACAAATTGATTCTGTGTTCCACAAATTTATCTAAACATCAGCCTCTGGATATCTCACAGGAGCCGCTTTCTACTGCAAGGGTGGCTGTGAGTTGTTTCTGCAAAGAAGTCAGTTTGTGGTATAACAGCCTGTGAATGCCAAACAACAGCAAATGGCAAAATTTTAAAAGAAACGCATGGAGCGGCAAGCCATCTTTCTTGCGCACAGATAAATTCGGTTCACTTGCCTGAAAACATAAATATTTTCAAAGCAAAGTCTTCCTTCCTGTACCTCCATTAAGGACCACAATAACAAAACCTCATGGAGGACCTGGGCTAAGTGTCTTCAGAGCAGTAAGAGAGGATGTGCATCTTCCCAGCCCTACCACTCCTGCGAGACTATTCACCAGCACAGCCTTTTCACCAGTCCTGTTCAGCTGAAGTACTTAAAATAGCAGCAAATGGGATACAATAGTTACAAGTTACTTCCTGCTTCTATAGCTCCCTTCCCTCCTCACTGCTGCTGGATATCCTGTATTTGCAGGATTTCCACATTTGCAGTCTCAAAGCACACATTCCTTGCCAGTAACAGGGAAGATGTACTTTCTGGGCATTTCCCCCACAGCAGGGAACATAGGGGACTCCCATTGGCTCTAAGAAAACCTCTAAGGGGACCTCTATCTGCAGATGGAACTGCCAGATCCTGCATGGGGTGATGGAGCACCCAACACTGCAGGGTGAAGGAGCTGACTCTGAGTCACTCCTGCACTCCCCTCCACCACAATATGCAGCGTTCCCTTCCATCCTGTGCCCACTCATCCTAGGATGACACAGTGAAACTCTGGGAGGGATTGCAAGAGGTCACCTCATCTCTTTGGCTGGGAGAGATCAGAAGAGGCCATCTCATCGCTCTGTCTGGGACAGATTGCAAGAGGTCATCTCATCTTTCTGCTCGCCCAGGGCAGGACGCCGATGACGGTACCATCAGGTGCTTGTCCAACCAGTTCCTAAAAACCTCAACCATATCCTCAGGTATTTTATCCCACAGCATCTCTAGCTCAGTGCAGCACTTCCACTACTTCTTGCTCATTCCTCTGCAAACTTAGAAACCAGATTATCTATTTTCTTTTCCTCTTGGTGTTTGAATAAAAACTTTTGTTGCTTTACCTTTCAGAAAACCCTGAAAAACCTCAAGACATTTCACTTTTCCAAATATTTTTGTCTGTAGCTATTGCTCTCACAACAAAACGACCAGGGATTTTGTTCCTGAAAAAATGTCAGACTCCAACAGTGTACGTAATTTTCAATTTCTATCTTACTGCAAGTATCTTCACACAGACTTGTCTTGCTACTGTTGGGACCTGATCTAGGGAGAACCAAGAGCCTTCCCTGAGCTCCTCTGTCAGAGCATGACAGTGTTTACACCATAAACCAGGTTTCAGGGATGAAACTCTTACTGACTTCAGAGGAGCCAGTGCTTCCCATGATAGTCAAACTGCTGCAGTCCCAAGGGACTACCAGCTCACACTGCTATGGGCATTAAAAGTCAACGCAGACCAGCTCTTCCTCTCTTGCGGCAGGTACACGCCCTTGGGATGAGGCTGAACCAACACATAAACAAAACTCCATTCTCAGTCCCTGGGAAAGTAAGAGGCACTTTCACAGAAAGAGCAGCACTTTAATCTTCATGATTATTGAATCTTTATGATTATTATAATCTTCATTCAAGACACCAATGTACACTTTTGCACCCACTGTAGGAAAGCTTCACAGGTACAACTGGCATTAAAAAAAGGCTAATTGGGGAATGTCTGTGAAAATATTTGGTAGTCTTAATAATGACAGCAAAGAAAATTTTTACAAAAAAAAAGAAAAAGCAGTAAATAGCAAGAGTTAGAAATGTCTCTGGCTCAAGGGAGTTAAAACAAGTTCTAATGAAAACCCCAGGGCCACACTGTCTTAATTCTCCACAGAATTCCTTAATTCTTCCAGGAAATAAATTTATGATAATGTTTTCCAGAAGGCAATTCATTATTCTGGCTGTACTAAAATCAGCAGTCATCAGGCATATTCCGCTGCTGTGCTGCCTCCTATGTACTAAAAAAATCGTTTACTTGCATTCAGACATAGTAATTGGACACTCCAGTATGTACAAGTGCCTTGTTATAGTTTTCTCCTGTGTCTTGCAGTTCCCAGGGTTATATAGTCTCATTTCCAGCCATACCTGTCAGTCAGACCAACCTCCAGAGCACAGTATTTTTTGACCAGCAACAGCTACAGTCTTATCTATGGTATCTTGGTTAAAAACAGACAGTTTTAAAAAAGCTTGTAAAAGCAGAGCTTTTGTCTCCCAAAGATTTAACACATATATGCCTTAAAAAAAATAAATAACAAATAACCTCATACAAACTTCACCTCTCAGGGAAATTAGAGCTTGGGCATTTTGTTCTTGTGAAGGTATTGCATAGGGAAAACAGTTGATTATACCACAGACATTTGATACTCTTAAAATAAAATGCTCTGTTTACTAAACAAAACCTGGCAGTTTCACTTTCTCTACTACTAATAAATAGTTTTCCCTTCTGGTCCTCTGCCTGCCTGGATTCAGACACACAAACAAGACATTAAAAAGTACAGTGTTTTTCTTTTAATCTTGATTTCTTATATATTTAACAAACATTGGCCAATCTAGTCATGAGCTTCCACAGAGGTGTGTCAAGACTGAATTATCTAAACAGAAAAATAGATTGAAGCAATTTTATGTCCCCCCAGTAACCCCAAAATGCAGTAGCCATAGAAAGACAACAAACTAGAGATTATAAGGATGAGCTAAGGCTTAATTTGCTCACCACATGTCTGGTAGCAAATTGCTAATAATACATGTAGGCTCCATCCTTATAATGGTTGCACACAGATATCATTACATCCAGGTTGTTTTTTTCTTTTTCTTTACATATACTGCCAACAGTGTAGTGGAATAAATTGCCAACTATGGATTCTTCAAATGCCCACAACTTTCAAGCATTCCTCTCCCTTAGAAAGAGTCATTTCATTTTTTTTTTTTTTTTGTCCTGAAAGTCTTAAATAGGTACCTATGTGTAATTCTACGAAAGTTATTCAATTTCTCACATTCATTAAGTATTCTATATTGATTTTAAGGTTTGAAAGAGTGAGGTGAAGTGATGGAAATCATTTGCCCTAAGCATTCAGAAAAATCTGTGTTCATAGTAATTTTGACCTACTACTCTCTTACCAGCATGATACATCCCTGATTAGTATGTAAACCTAGTTAATTCTTAGGGTGATTGTCTTCATTTCAGGTCACTGCTAACTTAGCAAACATTGTGCTAACCATGCTGGCTGATTTGCTTTCCCCTAGCACAATCTTTTTTTGCACCACCTCTGCTTCAGTTTCAAAGGCAAGTCAATCTTAAAATTTCATTCTCAGTGAAGTGCAATATGCACTGCGGAAGCTGTCATGTTTCTTCTTTCCAGCTAGGAGTATAAACAAACCTTGCCTTAGTGATGTGAACTCCAGCAGCTGTAATATTTCAAGGAGACACGGTTGCTTAAAGAAATGTTGAAAAGCAAGTTTTATTAAGCGTGTTGAGTCAGGGGAAAAAAAACACTGATGCATCTACTTCAAGGAAAGACAAGATTACAGACAAAGAAATTGTTTTGTTCTTAGAACCAGGAAATCTGTGCCAAGGATGCACCCAGCTCTCCTTTGCAGTGTAGGAGTGAGTCTGGCTTCCTCAGGATCAGGGTTTCTCTTCTCTAGGTGCAATGACTGCTTTTATGTCTGCCATCTAAGGAGAAAAGTCCCAAAATAACCATTTCTAATAAACAGTCAAAAGAAAACTGCAACAATACCAGAAGTAAAATACACAAGCCGCATTGTTATATCATTTGTTTCATCCATTACGTTCTACCAACAAGCCACTTAAGCCTCAGAAATATTTTTTTGCTTTCCCTTGTTTTCTTGACAACTGAACTTTCCGTGTCTGGCCTTCCGGTAGCAATTAGGGCAATTGAGTTGCAATTAGAGTTAGCTAGAGGTGGAGAGTAATACAAGTCATTTGATTTCCCTCTCAAGGTACTCACATAAAACAAGAGAAGAGTGAAGGGGGAAGCTGCCAACAGAAATGATTGAAAACGTAAAGACAGAACAAGACAGCCTTTTTGTCAGCACACACAGCTTTTCTGTTTGCACGCTGGAGGCCACCCAGCCACAAAACCTTACAGTGCCAGCCTGTCACTCCTATATCAGTTCTCCAATTCTTCTTCCTCCTTTTTTTTTTTAAGTCGAGATTGTGCTTAAAACGGTGTCCCGTGATTTCTTATAGTCATCAAGTAACAGCAGTGGTGTCCATGGAGATGAAGTGGCATGCACACCTTGCCTTTCAATCTCAAGTCTAGCAACCCTCCAAGGCTTCCCTTCTCTGCTTCTCCACCAGCTTGGCTTCTGGGCAGAGCTGGGAAGCAAAACACGAAGCACGGTTGAACAATGGTTATGCTAAAGCATTTGGCAGCTTTAGTGCTGAAATGGAAGCAATATGCAGAAAGCATGCAAAATGGCCTTCCTGTTGCTATTTCAAGACCTCTCGTGGTGCTACATAGACACTTGATGACACCGCTTAGTCCAGTCAAATGCTATGGGTCCAAATTGGAAACCCCTGGATAAACATGGCCCTTCCGTTATAGCAGTCAGATAAGATGATTGTATTTTAACCCTATAAAATACAAAACCACAGGAGATTTCTTCTCAGGGAAGATTATTTTGTCATGCAGGGATGATCACGGTTGTGTACAAAATGCCACTCTGAGACACGTATCAAAACAAGCATCTTTGCTGTCACATTGTATTTAGACCTTGCAGAGCCTCTTCCTGGACATGAACCATCCTTCCACACATGACACTTCACAAAAGATACTGCTGCAGTGACAGTTTGCTAAGAGATGAAAAACATGCTGCAAATAAAAGGGATGTATACTTTTCCCTGACTAGGTAAAAAGCAGGCAAAGTAAACATCCTTTATAGGTACATGAACTGAGTAGGCAAAACTGATCCCTCCAGTAATACACTGAAGAGAGGAAAAGAAACCACAAGGACTGGAGATTTAAGGAGTGTGAAACTGAAGAAATGACTTCTTGCAGCCCTTCAAATGTCTTATCTGCAAAATTGCTCCAAAGTATTCATATCTTGGCTCTCCTGTTGGACTTATTCCCTGTAATCTCAGTTTAAATTTATCCTTCACTGTAACTCTAAATATATTACCTCATGAGGTATCCATACTCAAAATCTCCCTGAGATGGTGAACGTGCAGAGTTCTGGGTACTCCTGCCACACATCTGTGAATACCAAAGAATTTTAAAATATTAAGTAAAAAAATAGAAAGCAGTACTCCACCTGCACCATTCAGTTGTGCGTTTGAAAGGAACTTTTAAACGCAGCTGTATTTTGTCGCCAAATGAAATGTCACAAGTTGTAAACTGCAGTCTTGGAGCTTGCTTAGCTTTAAGAAATTACGAAAAGCAACATAGATCTTGGTTTGATTTTGGATATGCACACAGGGCAGCCAGGCTCAAGGATCTCGTTTAGCAGCTAGATATTGGAACAGATATTTCAGAAGCTGACTGTGAAAGTTTCCCCTAAGGACATGGAGCAGTTGCACTAATCACTGGCCTTCAGACTTCACCCACAGCAGAGGATTCATCCAATGTATGACCCTCAACACCACAGCCAGGCCACACACCACGTCACTATACAACTTTAAAGCTGTTGATCTCTATTTTAATATGACCCTTAAGTTTAACGTAAGTAATCTGTCAAAAGCCTTATGTAGATTATTTAGCAGTTCCCACTGTTACCGGCAGCCTATGTGGCAGATCATGGCCAGTCAGCCCTCCCAGAGTTGTGCTGCTGAGACTCCAGGAAGGAGAAAGGTTATGAAACAGGAATTTAAGAGAGTTCTCTAGATCCACTGAAACTGAAACCAGACGCATGGCTTTTACAAGAGCTTCTCTCACAACCCATATACCATTTGGGCAGAAGTAAGCATTACTCACTTAGGAAGCCTTATGTTAGTGTAATGTCCTGAATACCATAATTTAATTTACAAGATTGCACAGGGCAGCAAGAAGGGATCAAGCAGAGAAACTGGCTCTACAGCTGGAAGGACTCTTTGCTAGCTTGCTCCAAAAAGAGATTTTGTCTTAAGCTAAAAAAAAATTGAGCAGAGCTCTGTGTGAGAAAGTAAACGCTTCTAATCTGAGCAGTCTCCTGCACAGTCACAGCTTTAGGGCACGTCCATCTACTCCAGCAAGTGCAGACAGGTCTGGATGCCTCTGTATTGTTTGCTGGAGAGACAAACATAAGCCAGTTCCAGTCACAGAAATGCAGCACAGCCCATTAGAAAACAGCCCTTTGGAGCAGCTTGCCGGCAATGCTACACCAGCAGAGCAGACAGCTTCCAAACCAGAGCTGATGCAATGCTTGACTGTCTGTGCAGATACAACCTTGGACACCTCAGGAAAGAGCATCCTGCACATAGATCGCATCATCTGTGACGTTTTAGCTAGTGGTTGCAGTTTTCCAATACCCAGGCAGCTGTGAACCCAAAGGTTCCTGCACTCTGTTTACAGCCAAGGTCCTAAAACAACTGTCATGTTTGCTGTTCTCAAGTGCCAGGCAGTATGAGTGACACACAATATATGCAATGGCCACACAGTTGAGAATGAAAAACCATCTTCTCTGTCACTTTTTAATTCCATCTTTGTGATTGAATGTATTCATACACAATCTCACATTCACAAGAATCTATCATCTCATCTACTCTATATTTTACTATTCAGTGCTCATAAATCCTCACCAAGACCCTGAAAACCATAGTAGGGCAGCAAGTAGTATAACGTGTCAGACCAAAGTCACTTTGGTTGCAATGGATTTTTTCTAATGAAACATTCAAGGCTCACAGTGATTATTCAGGCTGTCAATGCATTGCTACCAAGCACCAAGCACAGGAACTGAAAGAGCTGCAGCCCCCTCATTTCAAACTGCCAACAGAATTAAGTGGTTTGCAGCAGGTTGTGCTTGACTCATTTCTTTGTGTTTCGATGTGCATTACTCAAAGAAAGACCTTACTTTAGCTGTGACCCAAAAGAGGAAAGAACAAGGCTCAGCCGCAGTGGAATTCAGATGAATGACACTCTCAGTAAAGCAATCCAGTAGCAGTGGTATCTTTTGTTAGAGTAAATTGTACAGCTCAAAGATTAGGTATCTGAAATAGAACTAGAAGTTTGCAAATGCAAGTAACAAGTTTTATTAGATATGTATTGATTTCATCATCTTTGAAAGCAAAGATAGCTTTACCTTACTGGAGCAGGGGGAGGAGGCAGGTGAAAAGGCACTACCTTAGTGTCACAAACTTACAGAAAGACTCAAGGAAAAGACAGTATTTTCTAGAGGATATAGCACTGGGTAATGTTCAGCAGAGCCTTATGCTTGCAGGTCTTCTCCTCTGTGCTCATTGCCACCCTCATCCCATCTTAATTTGTGCTACTGTTTAAAACAGGGTGGTGCCGGGCCTTGGAAAACAGAGAGCACAATCCTAGACTTTCCATAGGCATCATGCTAATGCGTCTGACTGGACTCAGCCACCCAACTGGCCCTTTCAGAACTGGGCTCTCCTGTCTGCATAGCACCATATCGCACCAGGGTGACTTAACCTCCATGAAAGAAGAGAGAGGTCATCCACAAATGGAGCTTGCGAGACTGGAGAAAGCACAGACAGATGGTAATGCTGGGAAGAGAAGGCTCCAGGCAGGGGACACATAAACTCATTTACTCATCCACACATACACACTGTCAAGGTCAGATGCCTGTACATTTGCCCTGAGGTTTTAGGCAGAGAAGTGCCTGCAGCAGCAGACCTTGAAGATGCACAGTTCTGTCCTGCTTACACGCAGTTAACATATGGAGCTTCATTTTTATTTTTATTTTAAAAAAAGACAAGAATTTGAGCCCTATGTAAAAACGGCACTTTGGGTCACAAAACCCCTCCAGCCCCTGCAGACTTGGCTCAAGCTAGAGGGGCCCAGGGAGGTGCAGAGAGCAGCCCCAGGCACCCTCACAACCTACACCCACTGGCCAGGAAAGAGGCCACCTCTCCTTTCACCTGTGTATAACAGAAAGAATCTGGAAGTGTTCATAAAAGGAGGGTGAGTCCACACATGATGGAAAGCAACTCTGTACCATTTCAGTTTGCAATCTAATGTCAGTCTGGAGTGAAAGAAATACAGCTGACTGCTAGTCAAGTGAAATAGACAGATAGTACCCCAAGGTCATGCAGGACTTCTGGCAGATTTTCTTCTTTATAAAAAAAGAATATTGCACTTTATTGATTATTTGCTTTTTATTAGTGATTCGCTTGAGGGTTTTTTTCTTTTTATTGGCATTTATCAAGGCTGTAGGTCAAAACCAAAAAGGGTAATGAAGCACAAATGAACTCAGACAGCTTAAGACAAAAAAAAGACAAAAACAGTGTTTTGACCTACACACAATAATGACCCACAGAGAGCATCATGTCCTATACTGTTCACTGTCCTTACTGATAACAGCTGTAATGATCATCACTATACAGCTAAGGGGATCCCAGCTTTGTTAAAAAGCACATTGCAAAACTTCATTTTCTACTTGGTCCAGATGCTTTGTGAAAATTGATATTTTCCTTTATTGATGTATCCCAGCCTACCCTGTATTTTCACTGGGCATGGAAACTCCACTCCACCAAGTGTGAACAAACTTCCTCCTGTAATTCCCCAAGCCTAATTAAAAGGATTACAGAACCTGGAAATGAGGTATAGTCAATATCGACTTTTTCTGAACGACGAGTAGTGTAAAAACATTATTTAGAATTATTCTAACTGCCATTATCAACACAAGAAAACAGGCAACACTGTCACATATTCTCAGCTGTTTTAAGTGTTCATTCAACAAAGTTGAACAGGAGTGCCCTGTCATCCAGGCTAGTTAAAAAGTCTGTTCCAGAGCAAAATCTGTCCCTCTGCCTAGAAAATTTCTGACTCAGACATCCTTTTTATTATTTGGAGAGTGTAAAGCTTAGGGTATACGCCACTGCTTTGATTCACACCCAGCTGAATCAAAGATGTGTGGAGGTGAAGCGATGCAGAGCTGCAGCTGCCGACAGTCGTATGCAGCACCGTAAAGCAGCCAAGGATGCTTTGCAGGGAACCTGTGGGACAGTTTATGTGTGGTCATGTAGTTCTTCCAAGCTGTCATCTGAATCATGTTGCCTCTTAATGAGTTGATTTACCACAGTGAGCCTCACTATGAGAGAACCTGATTTTTAGGAAAACAGTACTATCGTTTGGGCAATAAATAGTCTGAACTCCTATGAGGTAACAGATTGTCCCTGTGTTTGACAGGAGCCTTCTATATTTGATTGACTTAGCTTCCAAATAAAAAGAGTAAATTCTTTTAAAACACTGTGGAGTAATTTATCTGAAGACTGCTGCAGGGAAGTTGTATGATCCATGTATTGCAACTGGTAGCAAATCTTCAGCAGTTGGTTGAATGGGATTTATGGACAAAATTCAAATACATTCTACGAGTGAAAATGCACTGCTACTATGAGATAACCTTCCATGCAGGCTGGTAGGATGCTGGGTTCTAAGGAGTACAACTAGCAATGATTCTTCCAAGCGGTGGAAGGGTTTGATGAGTTCTGGCATGCTATGACAAAAATAATCAGCAAAAACAAATAAAGTGCCCTCTAAGTTGTCGCTTCTGCTAAGGACACTTAATTCCACTAATATCTTTAAGCAGTTGCTGATAATAATGAAACTGTGTCTCTGTACCTACATAACACAAAACTAGAACCAGGAAATTAAAACTACTGATATAATTAATAATTTTGCCAGCTGACAAAAGCTTTCTTTCTGAGTAGAACTGTAATAAATGCTTGGAATCAGCAACTGCATTTAGTGCTGAGGGCCAAGGTGCCTGGGAAATTAATTCCTCTGCTTATCATCAGGGTAAGCGTGACTCTGCCTGCTCTGCCTTCAGTCATGTGGAGGCAGCATGGCTTAAGGGCACCGAAGAGTTAGGCAACGCAGAGACCAGTCAATATCACCTGTGGTGATGTCTTTTCCTAATGGTGCTGCTGATGAACTAAGTGCGCTGAAACAAGAAATGGGGCAGGGGAAGAATTTTCTGCAAACCATTGAGCACAAAGGAGAGGGTCTTGTGTCCGCTGCTAATTGATTGCTGGATTTCTAACTAGTGTAAATAGTTAACACTATTAAACCAAAGAAAAAACTTATATCTAGCCACAGAGGTTATATCTATCCAGGCCCTTAGAGAAGAAAGAAGACCAACCACACACGTGCTGTTCTCTCAGAGGAGTTGGAAGACTTCTTGTGGAGAAAAGCTGCACATCACGTTTTCTCCTTTCTCACACCTGTGCTCTCCCCTATGCATGTATCAGATTTAATGCATTTCGTCTATATTGCATCCAGTCCAGACAGCCATGCAACATGGTTTTCCTTTCCACAGAACACTGAATTCGCAAGTTTTAATAATGGACTGGGACTTCAGAGCAGGCCAATACCTTCCAAAATCAGCTCAAAGAAAAAAATGTCTCCTTCATTCAGGCTGAAGGCAGAAATGTCAAAGGAGAAAAAAATCCCAAACAAACAAAAATAAACAACATAAAACAAACTGTCCTGAGGTGCTCTGGGAAAAATCATTTACACACCCTCAAGGGATCTTCTTGGCAGTTGGTAATGCTCATTATTTGTTGGGAAACTGTGCAAATTGCCTCCAGCCCAGGAAACAATAAAAACTTACTGTAATAAAGTCATCTAGGAAGACAGCCTCAAAGGAAATAAATAAATAAATAAATAAATAAATAAATAAATAAAAACCCCACCAAAAAAAAAAACCAGCTTTCAGGGGAAAACGCAAAGGAAAAGTGGACTGGACGAACACAGTACTTCCTTGTAGCATTTTATGAACCATTGCTATAAAATTGCCTGAAGAGAACCCCGAACAGAAACTAGCATCAGAAGTCCATCAAAAATCTGAAGATTTCCAATTCCAGTAAGAAGAAAAATAAGGGGTAAATTTACTCACTTTGTTTCTTTGAAACCATCCCTCCAGGTAAGCTATGTAACGCATATCCTCTCACCTTTGAGAATTTCCTCCAATTCTAAACATCCCATCTATTTTACCCTGAAAAAACAGAGCTGCATTATTTTCTAGTGGAGTGCAGCTCTTCTTTCAGTCCCAGAAAAAGGGTCTATGAGAAAAAGTCTAATTTAACAGTTTTGGAGCACCATTGAAACTGCCCCTACTTAGTGAATTTCTCATTTCCTCCCAAAAAGGCTAATAAATATGAGGAAAACAAAGACAAATTATAGGTTTTGCCCCACTCCACCTTCCTCATTTTGCAGCACTGCACAGTTCGGGCAACACTTTTTCTCCCGTTATTTCAGAGAGGCCAGCATCCTCAATTTAGAAGGACTTCAGGCATGTCTACAACTCTGACCATGCGTGGGAAACAAACTCTTAGTTCAGTTCTGTCCTCTTTTATGGTCAAAGGCAGTGACCTCCAAGAAGGCTGAAACTTGCAAATGTGTCATCATCTGAATGTATAATTAGATGTATATGTAATGTAATTACTTTATTAACTTAAGTATTTTCTTCTATGACTAGTTCTGGTCAAGTGAACCTGCTTTCCACTAGCTTTGAAAGATGAAGGAGAAAGGCACTCTCAGGGAAAGTTTTCTTTCTACAATGTCCATTTAAAAACTCCAGAACACCCAGCTGAGATATTTCATCTGAGCCTGCAGCCCACACTGTTGATAGGATCAATAAAACAGAGCAGCAACCCCAGAGGCCCCAAAGGAGAACATATTTCATCGAGTTTAGTGTACAATGCAAAAACATAGGAAACAACACTGATGTCTGTCTGTGCTGTCACATCTCCCTGCTGTAAACCCCAGGACAGGTCCAGCCCACAGTGCAGAGTATGGTGTGGTGCCCCACGGCAATGGTCAGCCCAGGCACATATGGCAACATTTCATAGAGCTGCTTACTTGTGTGGGGCAGTGAGGCTGGAGGACTGAGTGGGTGCAGTGCCAAAGAGACCTTCCTTGTGTCGGTCCTCGCTGAGATGTACCAGGGTCGCTGCCACCCATTCCGCTATCCTTCTCCATGAGCTATGCTGTCAATGTCATCCCCCCACTCATAGAATCATAGAATCATAGAATCACCAGGTTGGAAAGGACCCACGGGATCATAGAGTCCAACCATTCCTAACACTTCCTTAAACCATGTCCCTAAGAACTTCATCCACCCGTTCCTTAACCACCTCCAGGGAAGGCGACTCGACCACCTCCCTGGGCAGCCTCTGCCAGTGCCCAATAACTCTTTCCGTGTCATCACTCAGTCATGTGTGTGAAAGCCCTTGGTGCCATCTATTTACTCTACCAAGCCCAAAGTAGTTTCTACATGTGTAGCTTATCTGAACAAAGCAATGTGCTAGGATTGTTGTAAATAATATCATCTTATTTACAATATTTGGACTATCCCCAGTCCCAGGGTAGATGAAGTAGCTGAGCAACCATTGATGCTGAACACAGATCAAACCCACTAAAGACCAGTGCTGCATGATTGCTGTTTCTAACCAGAAAGCCAATTAGGACATTCAAGTGTGTCTTAGAGGTGTTTCCTTGTGTCCGCAGCACCAACTCATCTGTTGCCTACATCTTCATCCGGAGGTGGATATAGACATGGACAACCATCCCTCAAATGGCAGGGATCCCATCCACAGGTGATGTCTAACCTCGTCCAGCCTGCTTAGCAAGATGTCCTTAGGCTCTATTTGAAGAGGTGTTTCCCTTTGAGAGGCAGAAAGCAGAAACAGTCCTGACGAGGGGAGGGGGAGAAATCAGTACTGAAGGATAGAATAATGAGTGGTTCTATACTGTTCCATTCTCCTCATCATATTGTTTATTTCAACGTGGGATACTACATGCAAAGAAAGTCAGAAAAAGCAAAATTCCCCAAACTTTTGTTCTTGTTCCATGCCTTTTCTAGAAAGCTCATCTTGCCTTGACTGGCAGTAATTTGCATTTACCTGTCAACATCTATTTCTTAGTGAATCATTTTACCTACGTTGCTCCTATTTTTATTTTCCCCTCTGAAAGGGGGTGCTTGCGATTTTTTCATACAGCAGTAACTCTAGCTGATGTTATCACTTATTAAAAAAAAATCTAATATATAAAATCTGAAACTTCTTATACTTCTCAAGCAAGCCAAGTCTTGAATGGTCAGGAAGATATCATCATTAGCTAGAATGTAAATATTTGTGCTGTTACCACTGTTATTTCACAGCCCTGAGCGTGAATAACTATTATTGTCTTACATTTGCACCTTTGCACCTGAGGAGCTAAAACCCTAAAGTTCTAGTGGGGCCATCTTTCTCAAATAAGAGACTAATAAACATCATCAGACTGTGTTATAGTCTGAAACAACAAGCAAACAAACCTACTCACTGTTCAAACATCTTTTTAATTAAAATTCCTTTGTGAAATTTACCACAGATATAAGTCAGAATAGTAATTAGTAGTGTGGCATAGACAGTTAGGAATTGGGTCATAATTAAAATAAATACTGTTTATTAATAAATAAATTGTCAACTAGCCAGGTCTTTGATGCATTAGTATCTTAATGTTGACCCTTTATTTCTTGTTTAAAATAAAGGTTCTGAACTTAATATAACATGGGCAAGAATACAAAGGAAAAGCGTTGCTACTTGGTTTTCCCCTTTCCCTGAGACTGAAGAAAAATAATGGAAACTGAGATAGACAGCATCATTTCTGCCCCTCTCTCACTCTTCATCTTTTCTTCAAGGCAAAGGAACCACCTCTAGCAATAGTCATCATGTGGCTCTGGGTGTTTTGTATGATGGTACCAGGCTGCATTTGCTTCAGTAACATTCAACAGAAACTCCAGCACTAAGACTCATCTGAAAAAGAAACAGATGTGGAAATATCATGTATTCCAAACAAAGTGAAATCTTACAAAGAAGCAAAATTACTTGCCTCACTTAGTAAGTGGAAGAGACTGTACATGGGAATGACAGAGTTCCTCTCCTGCAATGACCTTGGAGCAAGATTTTTCTTTGCAAGGAACCCTTCCTCAGTTTCTTTGTCCAGATTTATGCATCTGTCCATAATTTTTATCTAACTCTCCCTTATAAGTAGCAGTGGTGGCTACAGGTTCCATCTTAGACTTCTCTGTCCAGACCTTTTGCACTGTTCTGGCGTCAGGGTGGTGGGATAAATGCAGGTATTTCATGTTGCCTGGTGCTACATAACCTAAATGCTACTCCTTTAAATCCAGCGACAATGCCAGTGTCATTCTGACTGTGGCAATCCCTAAAACAGAGAGCTGGCAGACAAAAAAGTCTTGAGGCAACCCATGGTATTCCATGCAAACAACTCACACTGGTGACATGGGATGACTCAGGAAAAGACAGCTCAAGTTTAGAAAAAAAGCCTGTAAGCACATACAAAAATGGAAATAAAAACTAGCATGACTGAACTGAACTGAAAAGTCCAAGCAATTAATGAAAGCCATTTTGAAAAAGAGCAACCCATGCAATCACACCCACAGTGACACCCAGCATACCTTCAGATTGAACATGGCAACTGGGCCCTCAAATCAATCTGACAGGAGATACATCTCAGTTAGTTTGATTGATTTCAGTGTTACCTCACTGAATAATTTGAGAAATCTAGTCCTTGTTTTTTAGAACAATTATTCCTCCTCTTGGTTTTCTTTCAAGACATAACATGACGCGTTGTTGGACGTACAGTGACAATCCAAAAGACACCACACTGAAATCCAAGTGACCCCAGCTCAAGATTTTGGGGAAAGTATTCTTGACTGGCTTTGGAATTAGCTTCACATCAGTGACACAGCAGCACCAGTCCCAGATCTCACTGGGCTGTGACAAGAATACAACATTCAGGCACTGCACATGAGGGCATGGGTACATGGAGACCGGTGGCACTCTGCATCAGCTACCCAGACCTCACAACAACCACTCCTGGACATGACTGAGATTTCCAAACACAGCTGTTTAACTTTGACCTGAGACTGCAAGCTAGCTGTTGGGTTTTTCCTGTGGCCACTTCAATCTTTTGCAAGCTTGCCCTCACTGCAGAAGCACACCTATAAAGGGGAGTGATGATGACAAACATTCATCATCTCAGTGAGAGCTGAGGGTTAAAAGTTCACGAGATTCTGGGTAAAACACATATTCCTTAAAAGATCAACTGTGGGCTTGCACTAGCTGAGAGAGATGAGAAATGCAGGTTTTCTTCAGCTCCAATTCGAAGAAAACTGAAAGGGCTCCTATAGGATTTACTGTTCATTGAGGGCACCAATTCACGGGCTACCAATTTCAGTGAGACAGTAATATTCACAATGAAGAGCAGGAGTCCAAAGGGCAGTACATGTAAAATTACAGTAATTAGTCATAGATTGTAAAGAGGAGGACATGACCTAAAGAAATAGAAAAGGCCATATGTGACAGCCTAAAGTTGAAGAGTGTAAGAGTCACCTCAGGACATTTTAGAAAGGCCACAGAAAAACAGAAACGAATGTTACGCAAGGAAATTTATAAATATTGGCAGTAAACTTCAGAGTAGTTGTTCACATAAAGTTCTCAAAAAGTAATGTTAATGCACCAGTAAAAGCAGTAGTCACTAGTTTTCTTCTAAAGACATTGTAACTGACACATTTTCCTTATGCAAACAATCGTGAAATCTAGTTTATTAATTTAGAAAGTCTATAATTTATACATAAAGAAACAGCATTAAGAGTTGGACTGCTGGGATACAAACAAAACATTTCATGCTGTGAAACAATAGGGGGGAAAAAAGAGAAATAAGAAAGGAATGTTTAAACAACTATGAAGACTTTTTAAAGTAGTCTTCACAAAGTTTACATACGTGGGCTGAAGAAAGGTCTTGACCTTCTAGCCATGAAGCTGACTGGTGTTAGTGCTACTTCCTAGTGATTTCTTAGATTTAGTGACTTCACAGTATTACATTATTGCTGCTTTTGGTCCCTATTCCCCAACATTTAGGAAAAAAAAATAAAAAGAAAAAAGGCTAAAACAACAAGCATAGTGAGAAAAATAAATTACTTTTCTGCAAACGGAATTGTTGCAGACAATTCATTTGGCCCAATGTCACTCACCCTCAAAACAGCTTAAGCACCCGTTCCTGGTAACATTTTTCGTGCCAATATGGGAGTTGTAGCTAAGAGGAAGTTCCAGTGCTTCGGTTGTTTGCAATTAGACTAAATGTAAATCTCATATCCTTTTAGCTTTAACTCATCCATAGCACTTGTATTTTTAACTGTTGATTTTATTCCAGCCACAGGCCTCTCTTTCTAAAATACTCATCTGGAAATAGTGATGCAGCAGAAAAGGTGAGCACTGGGTTACCCTAAGTGGGAATATTTACCAAGATTCTACGTGATGCTTAACAGGAGGAAAACAATAGTGAAATTTCTTCCCCTACAACACTTTTCATTCCAATAGGACTAGACTTGATTGACCAAACAATACTAGTAGGCTACAATTTTACCAACACATAAAAACTTTATTTTGCTCCATTATTCTACATATGTATATGCATAACTGTCTGAAGCAGTTCAAAAATCCCCCTCACACAGAGGCAACAGAAGACATCAGATGGACACAGCAGAGGAAAGCACATTGTAGAAAAAGCTTACTCCAGCAATATTTTTAAAAGTTATTTCTATGTCCACATGTATATATATGTATAATTAGTTATCAAATTAGTAGCATCATGTGTTCTTATTTAGGAAAACTACCTTGGGCTCTCAGTTTGAATGTCTTGCCCTAAATTTTACTGCAACAAGTAAGAAAAAGAGAGGTCCTTCACACAGTAACAAAAAGAGAGGTCCTTCAGCTGCAATGTTTTATAGACCCTGCAAATAATCTGCTTCATTTGTTATATCCTATTTCTATTTCCAGGTGCCATGAACAGAAATGTGGATCAGATTTGCAGACAGCTCCATCACAGCTGTGACTATTGCTCTGTCCTTGGCTCCCCTCTTCCTGCTCCATCTTATGAGAAGTGCAGCATGGTGCGCAGAGTAGAGATGATCACTCACTGGTATCCTCTTCTATTTACATTAGACATTAAGAAAATAAAACAGAGAGGGTTGGTGGATCCTTTCTCAGGAGGGGAGGAATGCCCTTAGTATAGGGAGCATGGATGTAACCACGTTTCTACAGACTGCCTTTCTGATTTCTGGAGTCATATACCCTATTTGCTGCAAAAAATTCTATGTCAGCTGTTTTGCTACTTGAGAAAATTCTGCTACAGTTTGCCACACAAGTACATAAGAATATTGCTTTTACTCTGAAAACATAGAAATGAAGAATGTTCATCTGGGCCTATAGTCCTGGTCTTTGACACATACAATTTGAGATTATCAATATATAAATATAAATATATTATATTTACTTTTTCTTCCTTTCTACAAGCTAGAAATTTGATGTTTGTCAACTGTATCATGACAAATAATTCTAAAAATTGGGGAAAAACAACTGTGTAAGAGAAGGGGAACAGATGGCCATTGCTTCTCATTATTTGACTATGACATTTAATTTACAAAAGGCAAAAACAGAGGAGTGAGATTAGTAAAGTTCAAACCTGGAGACAGAACAAAGAATTACAGCCAGTTTCTTAAACTGAAGGATCAGTCTCTTACTAGCAGCATGTGTCCAATGGAGGTCAATGCAGTTTATCATTTAAGAATGCTTTTGAAGTTCTTGGGATGCTGTGCTCCTTCTTATTAGCTTGCCTGAGAAAGACTTCATCCTTTTCCATCCTCACAAATCACAATCAGTCATTGATTATTGGTACCCCCAGGCCCCTGACAAAAACAGTAATGGTAGATACCTAGGACATGAAAACATTAGTGACAAGACTTAAATTCTGTGATAATTTCCTCTTGGCATCACTGGTCATCACTAGCACTTCAAGCCTATCCTCTGTGGGGGCAGTCTTTCTCTTTTTTCACATTCCTTGCAGTCCTCAAAACCCATAAAGACAAGGAATTGAGAACAAAGAATTGGATTTGGACTTCAAAGACACCATCAAAGCCACCAGGAGATCCACATTGCTTTTCCATATGGATAAAACCAAATTGAATATTCATGGGAAGGTTTGGATGGGGAGAAGGAATCAAAGCAAGGCTTTTGACTCTAGGTTTGGTAGCTTTAAGGAAAGACCAATGTGAACCTGCTGAGGTAGAGCTTCCAACAGCAGATAGCAAGGGAAGTTCACTGTAGAGCTGTCGTCTTTCCAACAAGACCAGGAGGACATGCCTGGACAGCTTGAGTTCTGGTGGTGGAATCATAGAATCATGGGTTGGGTTGGGTTGAGTTGGGTTGGGTTGAGTTGGAAACCCACCCAGGTCCCACAACCATCAGAGGCAGGACACCTCTCACTGAATGAAGCTGCTCCAAGTCCCATCCAAGCTGGCCTCAACACCTCCAGGAATTGGGCAACCAAGACTGCTCAGGGCAACCTGGGCCAGGTCTTCCCCACCCTCACAGGAAACGTTTCTTCCCAAGATCCCATCTCAATCTCCCTTCTTTAAGCTGAAAACTGGTTCCCTCATCTTATCCCTGAACTCCCTGATCAAAACAAACCATTCCTAGCTTTCCTGGAGCCCCTTTTCCATACTGGAAGCTGCTCTAAGGTTTCTTTGGAGCCTTCACTTCTCCAGGCTGGACAACACCAACTCTCCACCCTGTCCTTGTAGAGGTGCTCCAACCTTTGGATCATCTCCATGGCTTCCTCTGGCCTCACTCCAACAGCTCCATCTCCTTCCTGAGGTGAGACTTCCCAGTAAAGGGTGGAGAGGAGGACATTCCTTCTCAGAAAGGGCTGTTGGGCACTGGAGGAGGCTGCCCAGAGAAGTGGTGGAGTCCCCACCCGTGGTGATCTTTAAAATCCATAAAGATATGGCACACAGGGACAGGGTTTAGTGGTGGGCTTGGCAGTGTGAGGTTTCTGGTTGGATTCAGTGATCTCCAAGGTCCTTTCAAACCTCAACAATTCTGACTCTGCCCAAGTTGAACTTTACTTTGGACGCCTGGGGAAGAAACCCAAGGAACCTCTACTGTCAGCACTAAATGTTCTCCTAAAGAGAAAGTTCCGGTGCCCACAGCTTCTCTGGACTCAAACAAATAGAGGGTCTCCTACTCCACGGGTCTTTAGACGTTTCATACTAATGTCCTACAATGAAATTTTCCTTCCGGGAACTCTGATGGGATTTCACTGCTGGGTTTTCCTTCCCAGCACCCCTTGAGGAGGGTTCTTGGAGAGCCCTCTCCCCATGTGGTGTGGTGATCAGGAAGAAGGGAGTGGAGTTCAGGGCTATTTTTTGTGACTCCCAATAGCACCAACCAAACAGGGTCTCAAGAGCCCCAACCCTGCGTGACTGAGCAAGATGGACCACGGGACAAACATGAGATGAGAAAATAGAACTAGATGTTTTCCTGGGGGTTGGTGAAGCCCTGGCCATGCTGCTCAGAGAAGTCGTTGCTGCTCCATTCCTGTAAGTGTTCATGGCCAAGTTGAATGGGGCTTGGAGCAACCTGATCCAGTGGGAGATGTCCCTACCCATGGGAAGGGAGATGTCCCTACCCATTATTTGGCACACTACCAAATAATCGCTGGGTTTTGGTGCTTTCTTTCAGTGGTGCAAGGCAGGTAGGGGCACAACACTGGCGCCACCGGTTAGCACAGCTGCTGTCTGGGGCCACCATTCTCCAGGTGGCTGGTTCCAAGAACAGAAGAAAGCAGTTAAAAAAAAGACACACCTTTGTAATCCCCACTTTGGACATGCAAAGGGTTTGTATACAAATTTCCAAGAGCATCCTGTGACTCCCCATCTAGGGAGGTGGGCCGTTGCCTAACACCTGCACTCAAATGCAGCAGTATTCCATCGTCCAAATTGCACTGTGAGCATGCCATCGAGAGCAGGCAACCTGGGCCACCCCTGCATCACACCTACAGAAACGTAAATACGTTATAGAGGGGAACAAATGGTGTAATCCGCTTGGAGCTCCAGGTGGAGAACCAGCTCCCATCAACCAAAACCTTGCCAGACAAAATCAAGTCTATGCTCCCTATTTTCAACTCAGAAGCTGCTTAAAAATGCACTTAATGTGCAGGGTTTGTCGTGGAATTAAAAACTAATAATAATTTAGGCCAATGGCATCTTGGCTTGTATCAGAAACGGCGTGACCAGCAGGTCCAGGGAGGTTATTCTCCCTCTGTACTCGGCACTGGTGAGACCATACCTTGAGTACTGTGTTCAGTTCTGGGCCCCTCACCACAAGAAGGATGTTGAGGCTCTGGAGTGTGTCCAGAGAAGAGCAACGAAGCTGGTGAGGGGCTGGAGAACAAGACTTATGAGGAGCGGCTGAGAGAGCTGGGGTTGTTTAGCCTGGAGAAGAGGAGGCTGAGAGAAGACCTTATTGCTCTCTACAACTACCTGAAAGGAGGTTGTGGACAGGAGGGAGCTGGCCTCTTCTCCCAAGTGACAGGGGACAGGACAAGAGGGAATGGCCTCAAGCTCCACCAGGGGAGGTTCAGGCTGGATATCAGAAAAAAATTCTTCATGGAAAGAATCATCGGGCACTGGCAGAGGCTGCCCAGGGAGATGGCCGAGTCACCTTCCCTGGAGGTGTTTAAGAAACAGGTTGATGATGTGCTTAGGGACATGGTTTAAGGGAGTGTTAGGAATAGTTGGACTTGATGATCCAGTGGGTCTTTTCCAACCTGGTGATTCTATGATTCTATGATTATGGTATTTTACAAGCTGTTGGAACAATATGCCCTATGAAGGTTATTGTTCAGGCTGAAGTCATGATGCTACATCAGTTTTCAGCAATAACTCACCTCCCAAAAACAACCTTCCACTGCACAAATCTGCCTCTGGTGGGAAGACTCACCACTGAGAAATCACAAGACATGACTAAAGCTGGCAGAAAGTGATACAAAGGGAAAGAAATGAAGAGATACTGCTAACATTGCCCCAGTTTCCTTTATTTTCATACATCTATTTTGAAAGTTATGTCAAAACAAACAGAAGACCATGAAAATAAGTGAGATGCATTTTCTGCAAGTGTTAAACTTCAAGCTAAAACACAGCCTAAATGCTCAAGAGAGGTCACATAAAAATAACCTGACTTACTGTCAGATCTCAAACCTTTTCTCTCCAGCCTTTCTCTCACTTGAAAAACTTGTGTTGACCCATCAAACCTGTGAAAATCAACAATTTGAAAAGGAAATCTTGTTTGTGGTGTTAATCAGAATGTTTCTGTTTACTAAAAAGCTACTGAGAGTTTGCACTTATTCTTATATTCAGTGCAATTTGGTTTTTATCTGGACTATATAGAAAATATATTTCCACTTCATTTGAACATTCATACCACTTCAAAATATTAAACTTTATTATTTTGAATGCTAAATGAATGCATGTAGTATTACAGTATTTCATGTGTATTTGCTCATAAAATGAGAACAAAGGTCACATTAAAATATCCATAAGAGAAATAACAGAACTTCATGATGGGAGAGTCACCAATACATTCTTCTCAGATGCTAGCAGCTGACTAGACAGTGCAACAAGGCGCCATCTGCTAATATTTATGATGAGGGAGAAATTATGTAAATTAACAGCTCTACATGATAACAGAGTCCCTTATTCCACTTTTTTTTTATCAGGAGAAGGAAGACAAAAACCCTTTAAATGCAAGTTTCCAGCTTCTTACACTAGCAAAAAGAAAAAAATCTTCCAGCTAGTAGAAAGTAATATTTTAACAACTACCTGCCCTAGGATTTATGTTTTTCAGAGGTGTACAGCAAATGATTTTTCATTAACACCATATCTGCCTCAGGAACCCATTCTCAACATTTCAAAACTACACACCAAATGGGACAACGCATTGCAGTAGACTTCAGTGAGAAATGGCACAGTCTCCTACGCATATCACTGAGCTTCAGCTATAACATCATGAATCTCATTCCAGCCTGCCACTTAATTACTGCATGGCCTTCAGCAAGTCACTTTACATCTCTCCTTTTATTTCTGCTTACGCATTTCTTTATACTTGCTTTAGAGGTAGGAGGGTAGGCGGGTAGAAGGCTTGAAACATAATAGTAGATAATCTTTCTACAAGGAAAAAGGTTTTACCTCTCCTACAAATAAAAAAAAAAAAAAAAAGCTGTCAAAAGTGTCGTCCTCATACAATAGGAACTGCTGTCAAGCACTTCAACATTAATCAACATTAATATACACCAGTGGTATGCCTTGCATTTCTAAGTTTTTTGTACTGTGTATTAATAGTACTTCTCTTTTCCTCAGGTTTATGTGTGCCTGTTAACAACAAGGTCCAGGGGTTTTGCTGTTCCCTATCCTGGGCACAGGATTTTAGGATAAAGTGAATATTATAAGCTTGACACAGGCAAGACAAATTATCCTGGTAGCTAGTAGATCGCAAAGCTTTTTCTGTGAAACATGGAAACCTTAGAACTGTTTTAAAATAAAAATTGCTGTAGTGTTAAGGACAGCTTTTCCCTGTG
Organism: Cuculus canorus; assembly: GCF_017976375.1. Taxonomy (NCBI): domain Eukaryota; kingdom Metazoa; phylum Chordata; class Aves; order Cuculiformes; family Cuculidae; genus Cuculus; species Cuculus canorus. The sequence goes on along the minus strand of NC_071441.1, from coordinate 9,253,719 downwards.
ATTCATACTTTGAAACTGATTTATGGTTTAATTTCAAAATTCTCTGCTTGCAAATCCTTGACCAAGAAGCCAGATTGAGGCAGGTGTGCAGTACATAGTATCTCAGCACTAAGAGTTGAGACACATGCCGTCATGAGAATTGCCAGTAAAGTCGCAAATGAGTCCCTGTTAAATAGATGTACCATCCACATGACGGCACAGTAAGTTTTAGTGTTCACAAAGAAAAAAATAAATTTCCTAAGATTTTAATGCAAAGTATAATTTTTTTATGGCCTAGATTAAAATCTATTTGAAAACTTTTTAGAACACATTTTGTTTAGTAAGGAAACAAATAAATGATCTCTCCACTTCTCTTGTATTTTAGTCACACTTAGAAAACAAAATCAACAGCAGAAAAGCCAAGTGTAAAACCGTTAATTAGTTGGACATGTGTTTTTCACTTGATCTGAATTTTGAGAAGACTACACCATTTTCTCTCTTTATGTCAGAGTACATTTTGCCCATATCATTGCAGTGCAAACACAAATACATTCTTAAGTATCACTTAGGAGTGAAATTATATGCAGCTTTAATTTCCATGCACTTTTCAAAAGCACAACTGAAACTGGAAAACACAACAGCAGCAAGAACACAGACCGTACTAACAAAGACCCCTTAGCCCCCAGCTATTTGTAACCATAACAACTTTTGAGAACTGAGAAACAGAAAAGGCTAATCCAAATCCAGATACCAGCTGAATATCATGAAAACAGACATTGCTGGTGATACCAGCACAATTTTTCATAAGAGAGGAGTAAATAAATTACTTAAGTTTATTGTTTTTCCTCTTGCAATCTTCTCTTTTCTAAGTCAACACAACAGAAATCATCTCCTTATGTCTACTTCACATTTTTCCAAATAATCAGACTTTCAATTGAGTGAATAGAACATTTTTAGGGTCACAAGTCTGGCAGGTGCAGGGATATCTTCCTCTTCTCCTTAGCTATTCACTATGCACAGCTTGGGGCAATAAACCATGCTACAGGTAAAGGAACAAGGGGGTGGATGTAGGAGTTCCATCTCCCTTGCTGGCTTCTGTCAGAGGTGCTCCGTACAGCTGTGTATTGTTCAAGATTCACTTCACCTCTGAGAACGTGATATTTGATGCGATTAACCTCTCTTGTGCTGCAGAGGTTCTTACTTATCCATCTTTATTCACATATTGCAAACAAGTACTTCTGTCTGCTTTCTGTGCCATCCCCAAAACTCTTCCATATCACACTGGAAGCACCTGGCTGTAGTTCAGAGGAACAGTTTAATCATCCCGCTGAGGCTCATGGCTCTACCACAACTTCAGGTAACAGTAGGGAGGCAGCATGGGCAGAGGGGCTACTTACAGGCAGAAAACCCAAAGAGATAGTTTCCCAAAAAAACCCACTGGTGGAACCACATGCTAGAAACTGAAGTTGTTCTTCAGTGGCTGGAGGTCATCAAGGTCATGTTATTATTTCTCCCAACAGCAAAATTCTGAGGATATATGACTTAGTGGTACCATCTTCTCTTAATATCAAAAGCTATAGAAAAAATCAAATCTCCAGTTGAATACAGTATCTTGTGCAAATGTAAGACCCAGCCTCAGCTGTTGTTCTTCCTCTCAGTTCTGGAGCACAAAGGGAATGGATAGGGTTCAGCCGGCTTAGGTCAAAGCAGATGACTTGGCTGAATAAAGACCCAAAAGCGGGAGAGATATCTTTAGTCTGAAGAATCGTTTTGGGCATAGTCATCACCTTGGCAGTATGGTGGTCTCTGGGAATACAGTGAATTTCACAGTCCTTTGGGATTCACAATGATATTCTCTTATTTTCTTATGAAAATCTTGGTGAAAAGTTGTTACGGCAGCAACTACAACATATGTGGTAGACAATGTTACATGACACAGTAAACTGTGGTGTTGCACTGGACTCTGAGCAAGTAAAGGCCACTGCTGCCACTGTCTCCATGCAGGAGGAGTACAGGCTCCCTCACAGAAGTGAGCAGTCTGCTGCCCTATGGTTTGCATTGAGCCCTGTAGCATCCAAGAGATAACCACAATTTCACAATAAAGTCCAGCAAGAACATCTGCAAGTTCTTACCTGGAAGCAGGGTGCTGTGAGCAGGCAGCACTGACTCAGCCATGCCTGCAGACTACAGATTCTGCCTTTTATACCGAGTCCCATAAGCATCAAATCCATTTCTCACCTTGGAACAAATCTAGACCAACTCCTCCATTCTACCATCTCTTCCACTTTCCAGCAGACTGGTTTGGAAAATTACGGTATGTATGACAAATCTGGCTCCTATACTGAGCGTAAAAAACAGTTCTAAAAAGACATTCATGCTAAGAATTGCATGATTATAGTACCTAGCACATCAAGCTATATTTGCCCCCTCAGGAACAATATTCCTCCTGACAGGTAAATGGTAACTACTCACATAAAACTTGCTTTCTTTTATTTCCTTCTCATGCAGTGTCCTGACCAGTGATATGCAAAATCTGTTCCTCCAAAATTAGGGTCTATGACATATACATATGATTTAAAGACAACTCATTTAAATTACCTCTTCAGGCATGTTTCAAGATATATCTGGTAACAAGATAAAAACTCCAAATCTTGTAACTGAACAGCTTCTTAGATAGTGGTTCTGAGATTCCAGAATATTTGGGATCTCTTCAGAAACTCCTCTGACTCTGTAAAGATCCAATAGGATATTGTTTTCCCACGTTTATATTTGCTTTGTAATGAAATCTGAGATTTTACTTCAACAACTGAAACAAAACTGCTTGTGTAAAAACAGGGGAAAAGCACTTTAAACTTCTTTCTAGTCTGAATGTCCAGGGAGGTTAGAGGAGAAAGGTCAGCGTAAGCTTGTTCCCTGTGAAACTGTTCATTAGAAATACATGTAGGTCAAATTTGACTAATAGCAGTGTATTAGTCTAAAGCACAAAAAGTACACTCATTTATTTTTGAGACTGCATCTATTAATGCCGTAAGGATCCTTCGGTCTTCATAAGTTGCAATTTATCGTAAATTAACAATTTACAGTGTGATTGAAAGCCTGTTTTCCATAAAGCAAAAAAGATGGAGTCAATTAAATAATTTTGTTCTAATATTAGTATCCTTTATCATGCACTACTCATTAACCACTCACTGCACAAATGTGTAGCAGTAAGCTAAAGAGGAGAGATTAAAATAGCTCTCAAATTTATTTAAGAACAGCAGGCAGCTCTCCAATCATAAAGTTTTGATCTGCTTAAAGAGTACCATGCTCTTTCTTACAGGAGTAGCATTCTTTTAAACCAGAACTCCTTTTAAAGCAATCAAAGAGCTCAAATTTAATCAGAGTTTCTCTTCTGCAGCAGTGGAAAACAGTCCATTAGAGTCTTGCTTTATGGGAACATAAAATTGTCTAGGCTAGCTCACCACCAAATGAAACACCATTTGGGCTGAAATGAAACTCTGCAAATAAGCGTAAAATATTCACTCCTATGTAACACAAGCTCCTGTCTCGTCCATGCCAGAGAGTCCCAGATCTTTCTGTATTTCACATACAGAAACAGCACTTTACTACAAGCAGGTCTGGTGCAGCACATCCGAAACAAACTTATTTCTGCAATCTACAGGAAAACACTTCAACAAGCACTTGAAAATCTGAAAGGCAGGTGGCTGTCATGGCTTCAACTGCAATTAGCTATTTGCATAATTAGTTTTACTGATCATAATCCACTTGTGCAAAATATAGTCTCCCAGACATCACAGTTGCTGCAAGGAGAGTCTATGTGGTCGCTGAAGAGTCAAGTGTATATTTCTGCTTCTAGTGAAAGAGTAAACTCAGGGCTCTTTGCTAGGACAAGGTTCACCAAGACACTAATCACAAAAATAACTTCAAGTCTGCTCTCCCAGGTCCCATCTGCAGTATCACAAATGGTCATATTCCTTCATCTCAGATATGTTTACAGTGCAAGGTGACTGCCTAAGTGAAGCCTCCTGCAGCATCAGTGTTCCAAAGCCACAAGCATAGCTGATACACCAGCTATGCATTGCAGTTGTTTGTACTTAATGTCTACTCAGCAAACGGCCCCACTGACTCTGGGTCTTTTCATGAAGTGCCTTGGTTACAGAGGCCACTTGTTTCTCTCGGGACAACTTCAAAATGCTGATCATACCCGGGGCGGGGGGGTGGAGGGACGGGACGAGGGAGGGGTAATTAATTAAAAGCATCCTAACGAGTTCAAACCTTGAAGTTATTTCCCAGTCTTATCTCTTCCAACTGCTAAATGTGACAAAATCATAGAGTAGAATCACAGAAACATAGAATAATTTGGGTTGGACGAGACCATTAAACACTGTCTAGTCCAACCTCCCTGCAAAGAGCAGAGACATCTTCAACTGGATCTGGTTGCTCAAAGCCCCATCCAAAGTGATCTTGAATGTTTCCAGGGATGGAGCATCTATCACCTCTCTGGGCAATCTGCTCAGTGTTTTACCACCTTCGTAAAGAATCTCTTCCTCACACCTAATCTGAGTCTTCCTTCTTTTAATTTAATACTACTACCCCTTGTTTCATTGCTAGAGGCCCTATTAAAAAGTCTGTCCCTATTTTTCTTACAAGCCTTGTCTAAGCATTGAAAGGCCACAATAAGGTCTTCTTGGAACCTTCTCTTCTCCAGACAGAGCAATCCCAATTCTCTCAGCCTTTTGTTATAGGAGAAGTGTTCCACCCTCCCCGATCATGTCTTTCCTGAGGATTCCAAAGCTGGATGCAGTACTCAAGGTGCGGTCTCTTCAATGCAGAGTAGAGAGGCTGAATTACTTCCCCTAACCTGCTGACCACCCTTCTTTTGATGCACACCAGCATATGGTTGGCTTTCTGATCCACGAGCATGCATTGCCACCTCATGTCCAGCTTTTCATCCACCAGTACCCCTAAGTCCTTCTTAGCAGGACTGCTCTCAATCCCTACAACCACCAACCTGTATTGATACTAGGATATGCTTTAGCCCAGGTGCAGACCTTGCATTTGGCTTTGTTGAATCTCGTGATGTTCACATAGGCCCAGTTCTTGAGCTTGTACGGGTCTCTGTGGATGGTGTCCCATCCCTCAGGCATGTCAGTCACACCGCTCAACCACACCTTCTGCAAGCTTGCTGAGGGTGCACTCAATCCCATTGACTGTGTCGCTGACGAAGATGTTAAACAGTGCTGGTCCCAGTGTGCACTTCTGAAGGATACCACTCATCACTGCAGACATTGAGACATTGACCACTACCCTCTGGATGCAATCATCCAACAAGTTCCAGTCAATCCATCAAATCCATCTCTCTTCAACTTAGAGAAAAAGATGTGGGGAACTGTGTCAAAGGCCCTATAGAAGTCCAGACAGATGATATCCATAGATCTTCCCTTGTCCACTGATGTAGTCCTTCCACCGTAGAAGGCTACTAGGTTAATTAGGCAGGAATTGCCCTTGGTGAAGCCACGTTGGCTGTTTTGAATCACCTCATTTTCCTCCATGGCCCTTACCAGAGCTTTTAGGAAGATTTGTTCCATGATCTTCCCAGGCACAGAGGTGAGGCTCCTGCTTTCTACCCTTTTTAACAAAAGGGGTAAAAAACAAGGGGTTTTTCTACCTTTTTTAATAAGTGCAATGTTTTCCTTTTTCCAGTCATGAGGGAATTCATCTTGCTGCAGTGACTTTTCAAATATCATGGAGAGTGTCTTGGCAACTACATCAGCCAGTTCCTAGGGCTCTGGGATGCATCTCATCAGATTCCACAGACTTATGTATTTTCAGGCGGTCATGAATCTGATCTTCTCTTACAGTATAAGGGACTTTTCTCCCCTAGTACCTGTCTTATGCTCCATCCACTCAAGAGGTGTGGGGAGAGAGAATGCCAATGAAAGTGTTTCTGAGTACCTTAGCCTTCTCTTCATCTATCATTACTATTTCGGCAGTCATCAGGGGTGAATACTTTCTTTGACCTGCCCTTTCTGGCTGACATACCTATAGAAGCCCTTATTATTCTTTGTATCCACTGCCAAGTTCAGGGCCAGCTGCACTTTGTCCTTCCTGACCCCACCCATACACAACCAGGCAACATCCCAATATTCTTTCCAAGATACCCGTCTCTGCTTCCACTGCCTGTGCATTTTATCTTGCCAGCAGGTCTCAACACATCCTTGCCAGTCTCTTGCCTTCCTTTCCTATTTCCTTACACCTGGAAACTTCTGAGATCTGTGGGAAGCATCCCTAAAGATCTGCCAGCTCTGTTCTGCTATCTTGTCCTGGACGGCAGTTTTCCATGATAACCTATAGACTTACTTGAATAGCTGGAAGTTTGCTTTCCTAAAATTCAGGGTCCTGACCTTACTCTCTGCCTGACCCATATGTCCACCAACGTATGATCACAGCAGCACAGGCTGTCTCCATCTTGACGTCTCCAACTATCTCACTTGCATTGGTGACCGACAGGTCCAGTAACACATCCCTTCTGACAGGATTGTCTATTACCTGGCTTAGGAAGTTGTCCTCAACACAATCCAGGAGTCTCCTGGATTGCCTGCAGTTTGCCATGCTACTTTTCCAGCAGATATTTGGGTGGTAGAGCATAGGTGGCATGTGGTTTAGGCCCCCAGCATGATTAAAAATTATGAGCACAATACCTCCTGTAGCTGGAGTAAGAAGGCTTCATCAGGTGGCCTCTAGCAAACACCAGACACAAGTTTATCTTTGTTGCCTCAGTCCGTAATTTTACCTGTAAGCTTTCGACCTGCTTGTGGTTATTATTCAGAGACAGGTCTTCAAAATCTATTGATTTCTTGATGTAGAGGGCATCCCCTCCACCCCTCCTTCCTAACTTTCTTTTCTTAACAGCCTATAACTATCAACAGCCATACCTCAGACATGGGATTCATCCCAACAAGTTTCTGTAGTGGCAACTATATCATAGCTTTCTAGCAGCATGGTGGCTTAACAGCTCCTCCTGTTTGCTTGAAGATTCTAATGGGAATGTGATTTGGCTCTCTGAGGATGGTCTCTACATGCCAAGGAGAAGTCCCTCAGGACCTAGCGGGGTGCAAGAACACGAATCAGTGACTGGCACCCTCCATAGTGGGCTGAGGATGGTGGCTCAGCATTTCTTACCTGCCTATATACTTTCTGAGATCTTACAGCTCTTTGGTGATGGTCATGGTTCATGTTCATCTTTCTGAGCTTGCTGCCTCCTTTCAGGTCAGCAGTGGTGAGCAAGGAAATTGTGTTTCTGGTGTGTAACAAGACTGCTACCCCTTTGCTTTCCAGCCAGGACAAGTACAGAGTACAGCCTGTCGTGAGCTGCCTCGCAATATTGCTTGAAAACAGTTTGAAAAATCCTCTCTGGCACTGGCCAGGAGGTTTTACCTAGGGCTGTATTGACAGCAGATCCGAGATGAGGAGAAGTTTCCCCTAGATCACTTGACAGGGAGCCTAAAAATGATCAGCAACATGTGTGACTAAAATATTGCAGTGTATTTTGCCCCAGACGGAGGAGGTACACCACAGCTATGGTATATTAGTCTCTCTTGATTCTGTACAAGGCTCGCCCTACAGTATCCTGAGGACTGAAATACCTTATCTACCTATACTTATGCTACAGCGTTCTGTTGAAATAGGGCACATGGATGAAAATTCATAGGTGCATCAGGCACCGAAGTTCTTCTAAGGTTTCCTGCAGCTCTCATATTAATGGTGTCCCTCTCTGACTTTTCAGATGCAACAGATCATTAAATCCAAAAGGAATCAAAGAAAACAAGACAGGTAGGGCTGAGTTTCTGGAGCTTGTTTGAATTGGTATTCTCATAGCAGGAAAGAAATAACTAAATTCAGCATTTAGGTACAATCCTGAGAAACAGAAACCATATAACTATTTCACAGGACTGTTCTACATTTTGCAGAAGTTTAGCCCTAATATCTATTGCACTAATGGCTGACACTGCTTGAAGAAAAAGCCTATCGGCTTCAAGAGAAGGGAACAACACCACATTATCTTCTAAAACCTCAAGGAAAGCAAGAGTCGCTTATATTTTCTTGAATAGAGGCAAACACTTCTCTTTATTTAACATAGCTCTCGTCTTACAGCCCAGTTGAGAATGTCTTCATGTAGAACACTACAAGCTATTCAGGACAACAGACCTCCTTAAAATTTTAACAAAAAGCTTTTTCATGGATTTTTTTCTTTGATTGAAAACGTGCTGTGGGGGGTCATAAAGGTTTAGGGCTGGATAATGTGCTCAATGAAAAAGAAAATTCTAAACATGTGAGAGCAAGGGATAGACAAGCTTCAATTTGTTTCACAAAATTCTCAACGTGTCACCCATTTAACCTCCAAAACTTGTGATTTGCCTTTTCACTGTCCTTTTGCTTTTCTACAACTCTTTTCCGGTTCGCACACACTGATTTAATTTATTAATTTAAATACAGAGCCTCTCCCTACAAAAAAGCAACTCCCAAATGGATAAAGAATACAGTACTCCAAGGTTGAAGTAACACATGGTGAGAATGAAGTGACCTAGCAGCACAATCTGCTGAACTTTCCTGTAGTCTGGGTCTTGTACTTCTTAATAACCCAGTAAATTTAATATCTTGGTAGAAACGTAATCTACCAAAATCAGTCAAAGGTTTTCTGCTCTGTGAGTTGAATTGATGCACGGGAGGATGTTCAGAAAGAACTAGGTCTGTACAGGTTACAGCGAGGCTGGAGGGACAAGGCAGGGAAGATCTTCCACACTTTCTAGAATGAAGCAATGGCTTTGTCTGTCTGTCTGGTAGAACTACACTGTCCCCGTGTGGACAGAAATGTAAGTAGCTTTGTGTCATACAGTGAAGTAACATTTCTCTCACTATCCACAGGAATTTTGCCAGCATCGGGTACCGTCACAGCACTATCGCTGAACCCATTCAAGATATTGGGTCAGAAAACATATATGACATACTAAGCATACTCTTATAATTACAAAACCGGAACCTTTACTTGCTGGCATTAGCAAATTGCAAAAAGAAAGTGGTGATTACAATTGCACAATAATTTGTAGATGTGTCATTGAAAATGAGCACCAAAAATCCTCGGTGGACTGCTTTGAGGCTGCTTGACAGGCTCTGTACACTAGCTTGTACACTCAGCTATGCCAAAGCTAACTTCATGAGTAGGAACGGCAGTGAAATCTCCAAAGAAAGTACACAAACATCTTGCTGATGGCATTAGGAGGAATGGCTGATCATACATACCTTCCCTTCTTGTGAAGATGTTACGGTCCCCTCTTTTTAACTGTTTAATATTTTCTCGCATTTGTTCAAAAACTGGCAAACTTTGACATATTTGCAAAACAGCCTACTGCTGTACTTTGGTTGGATGCTTGGTGAAGCATGCACACAGAACAGAATTTTGGCGCAAGGTGTTTGTCTCAGGATGCATGAAGTGGCCGTGCTTAGCAGGGGGAATGAAAAGCCAGACAGGTCTGTTCTGTTTCAATACAATCTGCCACATGGTGTTATTTTTGTTTCTGTATCTGGAATATCAAAGAGGAAAGAGACAGAAAAGTGTGCTTCTTGTGCTTTTGTTACTTCTTATAATCCCTGCTATGTTGTCTCAAGATTTGCTTGTCCATGGCATACTGGTATTTCACAACCTACAGTGAACAGGAAATTGTCAAGAATTATTGCTTACTTTTAGACGTGGAACATACATTGCTCATAATTGAATGCCAGCATTATAAAAACGTGGTTGCTACAAAGTTCAACTGCATTGCATGAAAATTGTCCTCAACTTTTCTAATCCCAGCTGCGAACTGCATGTAGTCTGGCTTTGTGTCATCAACAAAGCATTTAATCAAGGTGTGTAACAAAGTCACTGGTGGCAGGAAAATGGAAGTGCACAGAATCATATTTCCTAAAGTTTTCAAGGCAGGATTGGAAAGTGTGTCTCCTGAGGTAAAATGCAACTTGAAAGTGGTGCATTTTGAGGTGTAGAATGAAAGTGGAAAATTAAAGACCAAAACACTCCAAATACTGAAAAATTAACATAGAATGCACACATGATTTGGAGACTGACTCCTGCAAGTCTCTCTGTTAACCCTGCCACTAGCTGGGTAGTTGTTATTAAGAAATCTAGATAGTAGTTGATATTATAAGTGTCTGTTTCCTCCGCTCTTCTAAATGAAGCACAGCTGAAGACAGAATGATGTGCTACATTGCCTTTGTATTTTGGAGGATGTGGCCGCTTTGTATCTTTCTGTATTGTGCAGAAGAAATCCACATCTGAGAAGTCATTCTAAAGGTTTGTAATTGCATCCAGATGATCACAAGCTGGGGGCTAATCTTCCCTGTCTTCATAATACATAGTACTTTAGTCATTTCCTAGGATTAAACTTCTGACATTCACAGCCAAGAGACCAGCTGTCTACAAAATGAATTAAAGCTGGACTTGAGTAGATGTGCAAACTTATGAAATTCATACACACCAGTAAGTGCCAAATTGGCTTCTAAACTATATTTCATCTCTGCCTGGGATTTTCAACTATAAATCTGTAGCTGGACAGCTGACCCAGTTCACCCTGGTTTTATACCCAAGATAATAGATCTGCTAGATGATAGACCCTAGTGAATAAAACATTTGGTTCAAGTCCCTGTTTCAAATCGAGCAGAACAAGGATTTCAATGTGGGTTGTGAGTACCAACTTTGAGTGCATCACCTATCAAAAGACCAACGTATTTTCTTGTTTGTTCTTGGCTGCACCAATCTCAGATACACAGATGCTGCCAGGGAGCTCAGGATCTTGGTGCCGTGGGCATGAGAACAGTGAGCCTGGGAATCCTGTAGCAGAGCCTTCATTTTCTTCTGACATTGTGCTCAGATACTCCAAGAGGCATCACATCTTGCCAAGTCAGCCCACTGGATGAAAACTTAACACTTATAAATACAAGGAGAATCTAATAATGTTGTTTCTGAGAAAGTAAATTTTGACTAAATGTTAGACTTCCATGTTCAGGTCCAAAATCCTCTGGCTCAAACACAAAAATGGATGCACAGAGTACATAGGCTGAACAGGGGCACTGCACATCTACTGAAACAAGGTTAAGAATTTCTGACTCAAACCTAGCACTGTGGTCTTGCAACAAGACGTTCTGGTGCTCTACTGGCCCGGCTAAATCATGGCAAGACTGTGCTAACAAGCTACTCTTCTTTAACAAAGCGAAGGTTGCATTCCTTTAAAAACTACTTACAAGATATCTGGTACAGTGTAGGTTGCCTTTCTTACTCCCACAATGTTACTCCAATTGAATGATAGCAAAATTTCAATCAAAAGGAAAGCTCAATGCTGCTGACTCTGGTGATAACTTAGGATCCATGAGGCAGTGGTTTAATTCACCACCTTTTGATAATCCCTTTTGGTGTGGTCCCAGGTGCCTTCCTTAAACCTTCCTTTCCTACAGCTCCTTTTTATGAACTTAGATGTTGCCGTTTACCTGTATATAGTAATGACTACTCACTCTCCACCCTTCCCTGGGCACACATACTCAGGCAGATGATATTCAAACACTACCCTACCCGAGGCTATTGTGAAGCTTAGATAAAGTCAGTCTAAGCAAGAAGAAAGAGAAGAGCACTCCTGTCCTTAAAGTAATGTGTCCCTGCAGGACTATGGAAAGCACTGGCAGAAAAAAAATGTGGTTTTGTTTTAAATTCTTTAATTGCTTGAAATATATGCAATCTGAGGACACTTTGCTGTTGATTGAACTATTTTTAATTGGTGTGATCATGGCAATATTGGACAAGTGTATTAATCAAGTGTCAGGACCGGCTATTTATCATACACATAAGAGGAAGAGACTCACAAGAGTCTACAACATAAGACTGCTGGTACATACAGTGGTTCAAGTATTGGGTTCTTTCTGAAGTACAAACTAGTAATAATTCGCTAAAACACCATGTTCAAACAAGATTTGGAAGGGGGGGAAAAAAACCCACACTTTTTGCAATACAGAAAAAAAAAAATCTTATTTATAGGACAGCCAGTTCATTGCATTCCCTGGGAACTTGGACCTTGTGACTGAAGGCTTTCAAGAGAAACAACTGTAGGAGTAATTAAAGAAAACATTTTTCCAATACTTCCAAAGAAAATTTACTCCAGAAACTGAATGGGAATCTGTCCAAAATCAATTACCTAGATTGCAGAGTGGAGTCAGCGAGAGAGAGTAAAAGAGGTTTATTGAGGTTAGAAACCCAAATCTGAAACCACGCAGTCTCTGCAACAGAAGCAGCAGCGCACTTCAAGGCTCCTACAGCGACTGGCACACCCAGGGACCACTGCAGTACTGGGATCACCATGCTGCGGGACGAAAAATAGTTGTTTAAAACTATGGTAGGTCTTATTTACTGAGAGAGTCCTCGGCACCAGGGTGGACCCAAAAGAGCCTCCTTTCCTATTGAGACACCAGTGAAAATCAGACATTGGAGCATATGTTCCGCTCCCTGTATTTAAGCAGCTGCCTCTGCATACTACTTCTTCTCATTACTTCCTGTGGGAGGAATTTTGTCCCTCCTTATACCTTTCTCCAAACAGATCATGCTGGAAACACTGTAGTGGAAAGAAATGGAATCTATGACACTTTTCTTCTCCTCTTCACAACTGACTTTGATTTGAAGATCTCCATTTAAAGAAGGAAAAATATCTGCATCCTGCTGACACAAATGGAGGAAATAAAAATAAGAGCAAAATAGGCAAGAGACCATTTTGGTTTACAGCCACACAGGCTGAAGAACAGCCAGGAGAATAAACGAGCAGACAGGACAAAGTATGGGAAAGTTAAAGCAAAATAATGAAACCATGTGAGAGACTGTCATTTAAGAATTCTGGAGCCTGTTTGCAAAAACAAGGATAAGAAGGAGGATAAGAAGAAAGATCCTAGCAAGGACACCATGAGCCATTAATTTTTTCCTGAGACATGCATTTTGTTGAAGTTGCCTCTAAACTCAGCCTTCCTATTGTTTCTGCAGCATCCAATATCAATAAAAATTAATGTGCATGACAGAAGAGTGTAGCAGTGAAAAGGAGAGCAAATTTCGAACACAATTTTTTCAGCACCTCTCAGAAGTTGTTTAACAGCCTTCACTTGCATCAGCATCAATCTTCTTGCAGGAGAAATCACTGTGTTTACATCATCGCTAAGTCCTAATTGCTGTTAAAGGCTTTTAGGAGATGTTCCTTTTGAAGCACGTGCATTTTGGAAAAGAGTAACTCTTGTACATAGCCCAAGTAAAATAACTAATCTCTCCAGCAGCTAGTCACATAAATTCTGTTCAATTTCTTGGAAACACTTAGCATTCCCAGTAACAAACGAACATGAAGCTGTGCTGCAGCTAGACAAGTAGAGAGCCAGAAAACTGTCTCTCTTCCTTACAACTTAAGTATGCATTGTAGGCATTGCTCAATATGTTTCCTTCTATTCTTTTAAGCACCCGCAAGAAGAGGTTAAATTCAGGATGCTGGAGCCGCTGGCACTTGTCAGTGTATTCCCTCTAGAGGAGGGGATTCTTGTTGCCCAGAGTGTCCGTCATGCCTGATCTTTGCCTCCCAGACAAGAAATACAGTTCTGTTGTCAAGCTCTTCTGTATTACTTTCACACAGGATAAGACGATTCATCTGGAGTGCAGTCCAGCAGTTCCTGTGCCCTTCAACTTCCCAGTCCCCAGGAGGCTGGAGTTCACCTAAGTTCACTGTGGGGCAGTAAGAAAAGCAGTGTTGGTTTGCAAGACAACACATTCTCCTGCAAAGATATTTTCCTCTCTCATTATGGGTATTTTCTCTGTTCCTTTCTTCTCCTGCAGAACAACTATAGAACAGTATGTTTTCCACATACTGCTGAATTAATTTGAGCTATCAGTGTCCTTCTCTGTGCACTTCTGTTTTGGTTGCTGCTAGAAGTAGAAAGGCCAAAATGCCATGAGAAAAATTACTCTGACAACATTTGAGTCATTGCTAAAACAAAAAATGTATTTACATTTTGGAAAATGTAGTTCTCTTAAGAGCTCTAGCCCACTTTGGAGCCTAAGTTATAAGAATCATTTAGGGGTATTTTCGTCCACTCTCTTCACTTAATACTGACATGGAACACAATTTCCTTTTGCTGCATGACACATTCATCTAATCAATACAGTACAAAGTGGAGAAAAAAATGAATGAGAATGACCAGGTTTTCTACTAATTTCAAATTGATCTTAAAGCAAGGCAGCTGCTACAAGACAATGAGCAGCCAGGTACATGAGGAACTGTTCATACTCCTTAATGTCTCCATTCAATGGTAAATCTTGAAGGTCCAGATATAATGTAGAAGTTAGATTCTCATGCTTACAAAAACTTATATAAATAAAATTTTATGCTTACAAAAACAATATAAAATTTAGGTGAAGTAAGCAAAAAAGACTGTCACCTGGAAAGGAGAAAATAAAAAGTTCTGGACACAGTTCTGTTCTGATCTACTGCAATTCTGATCTCTTCCCTATAAAATCTGCTAAAGGCACTATCAGAGAGTAATATGTGATTCATTATCTACCCCATGACCTCCTGCCACGTCCCACTTAACAGAAAGTTTTCAGCGAATGAGCAGTTTCATTTTATAACGCTATTTACTTTTGCTGCATTCCCTAAAACGAACCATGTTGTTCTAGGCACATTTGTGAAAAGTCTGGATCTGCTTATTATATTGAAACTAGACATTTCAAGTCTCCACAAATACCACTGTTTCAAGATTTGGCAATGGCTTTAAGGAAGGGGGTTCCTAACCACAAAAAATGTACAAGAAATTACTTTAATCTTCTATAAAGTCAGAAGCAGTTGGTGTCTTGTAAGAAAAGCCACTGCTGGCAGATGAACAAATGTTTAGTTCCCTCATCTCCAGAGTTACCAGCATGTTTCAAACATAGTGTGACCATATCTGAAAGCTCAGGATATAATAACTGAAAATCTTGCTGGAAGATCACATTTACTCAGTTTTACAGCCATGAAGTTTCTGTGACAAAAAATCCTTGAACGGGTGTAGGTGGGATAGAGATGCAGATAAATTAGGCACCCTGTCACCTGTGACATTGAGGTGACACGTGTGGGCTTCTGAAGACACAGCCACATCGACGAGCCTCACCAGATGCCTGGTCTGGGCAGAAAGGAGCATCTGGGGCTGCACATGGAGATTTCCTGTGAGGAAACACAGACCAGATGGGCAGTGCAGAAGAACCAGGAAGCCCTCTGAACAATAAAGATAACAACAGTAATGAAGACTGCACAGACAGACCACCCACTCCCTCGGTACACTTCAGCAGCAGGTGGAAGCCAAGAGAAGGAATGGAAGAGCTGGAGGAGGAGAGCCTCCTCCAACCTTGGTGATTGCTTTCCAGGTCTGCCCTAAAGGCAGAAAAGGGGCACCATAGTGGGCAACTTTGGACCCTGACTGCAGGAGCTGGGACACCTCTAAGGTGTCTCCGAGGAGAGGGTGAGGAAGTGGGAAGATATTTAATGTCTAGGCTTAGATAAAAATCACAATTCACATTTTATTTACCCATTTTCAGTCCTGACATCAGATGTCACTGAAAGCAAATTTTTGCTTTGTTTTATTCTCAAGCACAGTCTTGGTGCAGGAAAATCAGAATAAACCCAGCAGTGGGCTGCCTCCTTAGGAAGCAGGTCAAGGACACTGGAAGGGAAATCATAGGCTACTCAGCTGGAGCTGTATGTAGGATATGCATTGTGGGGGGCTTACGGTCAAGGGAAGGTTATCTGCCTTGGACCACTGTGCTGCAGTCCACATACTGCAAGAAGGTGAATTACTGCCTGCAAGAAGGACATTGTAGGGCCTTCAGAGACCCCCAGCGCCAAGCTGTCCTCATCTCCTCCAGTGAAAGAGAAGTGTAAGCCCAGTGGACTTAGCTTTTAACAGGTACCAGGGAAAACTGAACTAATGCATTTCTCCCACACACGTTCTTATCCAGATGCAGTAACTGAGTCTATAGTATTGGATTTTGAAGAGAGGAAAGGTTATAGCTGGCAGTCAGGAAGGGAAACCTAGGTTAAGAGTGACTCAAAGTGGCTTTTCTTTCCACTAAGCCTACAGATTACCCTGGAAGTGAAGCATGCTTGAATACCAGAGGTCACCCTCTGCAACATGACCCTTTCTGAAGTCCACATGACAGTCTGCCATGTCAAAGGCTTTACAGAAGTCCAGATACATTATACCCATTGCTTTTCCCATGTCCACTGAGGTGGTTTCCTCATCATAAAAAGCCACTAGGTTGGTCATACAGGACTTGCCCCTGGTGAAGCAGTGCTGGCTGCCATTAATCACCTCGCTGTCCTCCATATGCTTTAGCATAGATTCTATGAGGATCTGTTCCACGATCTTCCCAGGCACCAAAATGAGATCAACAGGTCAGTAGTTCTCAGGGTCATCTTTTCTACCCTTTTTAAAAATGGGCACGACGTTACCCTTCTTCCAGTCACCAGGGACTTCTCCTGATTGCCATGACTTTTCAGATATTGTAGGGAGTGGCTTGGCAACCACATCAGCCAGTTCCCTCAGGACTCTGGGACGTATCTCATCAGGTCCCATAGACATATATTCTCAGGTTCCTGGGGTGGTCACAAACCCGATCCTTCCCAGTGGGAGGGGCTATATCCCCCTGGTCCCCTTCTTGTTGTCCATTGACCTAGGAGGGTTTTGGAGAGCAGTTGTTGGTGAAGACTGAGGCAGAAAAAGTTGTTGAGTACCTCAGCCTTCTCCTGGTCTGTTGATACAAGGTCACCATTTTAATTTATCAGTTGAGGTATGCTTTCTTTAACCTTCTTTTTCTGATTGACATACCTGTAGAAGATAATGGAGTCAGACTCTGCTCACATGTGTTCGATGGAAGGACAAGAGGCAACAAACACAAGCTGAAACTTGGGAAACTCTGACTTGATGTCAGGGGAGAAAAAATGTGCCTTGAGGATAGTCAGTGCTGAAACAGAAGCTGTAAATCTCCATGTGTGGAGATATTCAAAACCCAACCAAACGTACTATAAACAACCTGCTTCACCCAGACCTGCTTTGTGTAGGATTTTGGTCTAGAAAGCCCCAGAGGTCCCTTTCCACCTGTATGACTATGATCTGATTCTTCAATCCTGAATATAAGTACTGTTTCCACTAAAGTATTAAAATCACCAATATTGTTGAAGCAGATCATAGAATAGGAATAATGAGGCATGTTACACTTCCTAATAGTTTTAAACTTATCTCCTTTATGATACTGTGTAATGTTGTTCATCCCAGTACTTTCTGCACGTTTCCTCTCTTATTTGCAGGTTCTTTAATTTTTGAGTCCATCCTACAGAGACCTCCACTTCCAGCTGCAGGATAAGCTTAAAATCACACACATATGTATTTGAGGGCTGCTTCCAGTTTAGAGTTGCAGGGCTTATGGGGCAATGATGTGTTCAGTAGAGCAAAAGTTCTGCATTCTCCTACAACTCCACAAAGAATAAAGTATACCTGAGAACTCAAGACCCATAGTCATGTAACTAACTCAGGTTAAAAAAAACTGTGATTTAATTGTGCACTTCATTTCCTCTTTACTCATTCTCCACCTTCCCTCTCTCAATCTTCCTGAGGAATGGTATTGCTAACCCCAAGTATAAGTAAACAAAATTTGTCCTTGCTGATTTGGGCTTATTTGCTTTTCTCCAACCACTGTGGAACAATAAAGTTTTTTCCATTTCTGTATTTTTGCATCAGTTCATCAGTTCTTCATTTCTGTAGCTTTGCTGCTGTTCCTTTGGTCAGACCTGGAAAACCCCACTCTGCTACCGTCAATACAAGAAATTTTTTTGTTCTTTCTCTTGTCTTCCCTCTTTCCACCTTTCCCCAAGTCCCCCTCCCTTGAATAACAATTTCTGGTTGCATTTCTCTGACCGGATTTTCCTGCTGTGCAAACTGATTTTCACTAATCTGCTATTTAGGAGGACATTGGTAAAACAATTTGTCTGCGTTCATCAGTGGCATAACATCATTGATTGTTCTGACTGTTCCAGCTCCAAGGGTAGATATCAGTTCTTGTGGGGAGCTCTGCAGTGTCTTGTCATAGGAGATTTAATTATCTATGAACGCTTTTGGAAGCTCTTTTTTTTTTTTGTCCAGTGGGCTAATTTGCTTTACCTGCTAACTGAATTTAACATTCATTTAAATGGAAAAGTATGTCAGTCCATGGTGCACAATACTTCTAATGATACGTGCTATCACTGTTGAGCCAATGCTTGGGAAAGGCTGCATTGAGCTTGTCTGTAAAGTTAACCTAAGGTCCCTTTCACAATAGATCCTCAAATCCTGTTTAATAAAGGGCTTGTGTACAATACACCAAGACTGACATAAAACCTGGAGAAACCAGATTTCCAAGCAACTTCTTTTTCTCACAAATATTGCTGGCCTTCTCATGTAAGTGAAAATTTGGATATTTCACTTGGAAAAAATATAATGTGAATGATGGACAGAAGTTCAGTGTTCCGAAGGCCTTATTATTTGATAGAAAAATTAATTTTGTGCTACACTCGTTGGTCTTTGTTATCTTTAGGGTCTGTAAAATTTTTAATCGTAAGCCTTGAAGGCTGTTGCTGTAGAAATCAAGAAAGAAGATTTGGGAGAAGGGGGAGGCTAGCAGACAGGATATTTCAAGAGATAGTTCGAGTTCCTGTCATCCAGCAAGATCTGTGGGAGCATTACAGACTATTCACATTAGCTGGATATTTTAGTGAAAATCGCTATTAGTTTTAATAAATTACATTACATCCACATTAGTATTAAGTTTTAATGAAAATACATTGTTTAGATATATGATGAAATTTTCTGGAGCATAGTTTTATAAACATATTGCGTATTGATAGCTCATGTTGCCTTCAAAACCCACAAGGCTACAAAGACAGATTGTATGGCTAAGAGGAGACCATGGACTAGTTTAATGACGTTGACAGAGGACATAGAATCACAGAATCATAGAATCATAAAATCATAGAATTGTTTGAGCCAGAAGGGACCTTAAAAATCATCTAGTTCCAGCCACCCTACTATGGGCAGGGACACCTTCCACTAGATCAGGTTGCTCAAAGCTTCACCCAACCTGGCCTTGAACACTTTCAGGGATGGAGCATCAACAACTTCTCCAAGCAACCTGTTCCAGTGCTTCATCAGTCCCGCAGCAAAAAATTTCTTCTTAATATCTAATCTAAATCTACCCTCTTTCAGTTTAAAACTGTTACCTCTCATCCTATCACTATATGCATGATAAAAGAGTCCTTCCCCGGCTTTTCTGTAGGCCTCCTCTAAGTACTGAAAGGCTGCTACAAAGTGCCCTGCTGAGCCTTCTCTTCTCCAGGCTGAACAAGCCCAACTCTCTAAGCCTGTCCCCACAGTGGAGGTGCTCCAGCCCTCTGATCGTCTTCATGGCCCTCCTCTGCACTCAGTCTAACAGATCCATGTCTTTCCTGCACTGAGGACTCCAGACCTGAATGCAGATGAGGTCTCATGCTAACATAGTGGAGGGGCAGAATCACCTCCCTTGACCTGCTGGTCTCACTTCTTTTGATGTAGCCCAGGATATGGCAGGCTTTCTGGGCTGCAAGTGCACATTGTTGCCTTGTGTTGAGCTTCTCATCCACTAGGAAACATCCCCATGTCCTTCTCTTCATGGCCACTGTCAATTCATGTGCACCAGCTACGAGAGCAACAAAAGCTCCCAAACACTGCATATATATATCATAAAAACCCAACCAGACAAAAGGAACTGAGAAATTTGTAACTGCAAATTACCCTTCCAGAACACAAACTCTGCTTAAAAAAGACTTTTGAATGACCAGTCTGCATACTTAAAGGATAAGGTCATGTTTTTATCCCAGCATGCCCCACATTTAGTCAATGACAGCAAAGGGCAGCAATGCTAAGAACTCTAATTCTACAAATAATCCAAGATTTCTCAGCAAAGTGTGGCTGACCTGACTATGAAGGCTATCCTTTACTATATATAGCTAAAGAACAAGTATTTTTAAAAGATCAGAGGAAGAATAAAAGTAAGCTAAGTACGTCCAAGTATATTTTTGAAATTAAAGTTTGAAGTTCAGCACTAACTGAACCCATAGACAACAGGAGACAAAATCCCCTGTCCTGTAGAGAAAATTCCTGCTGATGAACAAGCTGACAAGGAGGCAGCTGCTTGCAACAGTGGCTGAGGCTTCTGTTGAGGGCAGCAGTCTGCATGGTCAGCAAAAAGGCAAGACTGAGCCTTGGCCTTGCTCTCCACAGCAACTGCACCAGACAAGATGAGGAGAACATAGCTCAAAGGGAAAACTGAAGCCCTCCAACCCTACCTGAGGTTCACTGGCAACCTACAGACATACTACATCTCTGGGCCCAGTTTTCCATGTGAAAGAGTAACCTAAGCCTATCAACAAGAGTGGGACTTTTAATAGTGGTTTTATTAGAATCATAGAATCATAGAAACATGGAGTAGCTAGGGTTGGAAGGGACCTTAAAGATCATCTAGTTCCAACACCCTGCCATGGGCAGAGGCATCCCACTGGCTCAGGCTGCCCAAGGCCCCACTCAGCCTGGCCTTGAACACCTCCAGGGATTGGGCAGCCACAGCTTCCCTGGGCAGCCTGTGCCACTGCCTCACCACTTTCATGGTGAACAAACTCTTCCTAACGACTGGCCTAAATCTGCCCCTCTCCAGTTTGTACCTGTTCCCCCTCATCCTATCCCCACAAGCCGTTATGAATAGCCCCTCTCCAGCTTTCTTGTAGGACTCCTTCAGGTACTGGAAGGTCACTATAAGATCTCCTCTGAGCCTTCTCCAGGTCGAACAACCCCAACTCTCTCAGCCTGTCCGTAGGGAAGGTGCTCCAGGCCTCTGAGCATCTTTGTAGCCCTCCTCTGGGCCCATAACAGCTCTATATCCTTCTTACATTGAGGATTCCAGAACTGGACAGAGTATTCCAGATGAGGTCTTACAAGAGAGGAATAGAGGGACAGAATCCCCTCCCTCGCCCTGCTGGCCACGCTGCTTTTGATGCAGCCCAGGACACGGTTGGCCTTCTGGGCTGTGAGCGCACATTGCCGGCTCATGTTGAGCTTCTCATCGATCAGCACCCCCAAGTCCTTCTCTGCAGGGCTGCTCTCAAGCACATCATCCCCCATCACGTACTGAAAACGGGGATTGTCCCAGCCCAGGTGTAGGTGTTATTACCTGGTGTTATTACCAGATGTTATTACCTGATGACTTCAGTAAGTCCTGGTGCAGCTACAGGTGAGAGCCTACCTTCTTAAGTCTCTTGAAGGCAGGTCGCAAAGCAGTCACCAAAGAGGTCCTGCTCTATATGCCAATTTATACCATTTCCTAAAGAGCTGCTCAAAGGAAAGTATATTACCAACCTCAGCAGAGCCATGAGAAGCAATACTTGCCCAGAGCAGCCTCAAATGGTGGGAGGTGCTGGTGGAGCTGTCAGCAGTGCCACACAGCACTAATACCATCCAGGTAAAATGGGTGTAGAAAAGGAGGAAAAGGGGAAAAGTTTCAAGGGATCCACTTCACGTAGTAACCAGAAAGTAGAAAAACAGAAAAATAGAAAACATATTTTTTAAGATAATTGAAGAAAATCATGGGAAAAAAAGAAATATTTTCAATCAGATCCCTGAAGGATAAAATGTATTTTAGAAGAATGGTTTTATTAAAACTTTCTAAACAACATCCAGAGGGTTCTGCAGCATATACCTTAGACAAAAATCAGACACAAAACAGGAGCACACAGATGAAACCTGGCAAAACCTCCAGGGAGATTAGCAAACTCCCAAGTGTGCTTTTAAGTAAAGGATCATCATGCTTGTTTTGTATACACCAATTAATGTCACATGAAGTGTAGCACTGAGGAAGCACAGTTATTCTAGTGTAAACCCTGCATGAGGTCAAACTAGGGGAATTAATTATTTTTTAATGTAGGTCTCACTTCTTATACAGCTTATAGAGCGGTAAGGCCCAGACTCTTAAACAGAATAGCCCCATATGTGATCTGTACTGGACTGTACACGAGGTCCAAAGGCGGTACATAGAGTTTTCCTTCAGTGATATTTAATGATGGAGGCTAAGGGGATGGGGAAGCATTTGACATGAATTTAATGTTTCCTCTGTGGTGTAATGGTTGAGATCTGCTCACAGCACCACCTAGGAGCTCAGCAGTGGGAAATGGGTGGGAGTGAGGTGTGGACAGAGGTGGAGGAAAGCGAAGGGGGCTGAAATACTCACCAGCAGCTGTGCTAGTTACACAGGAGCAAGACATCAGGTAATCATTTGGATTCATTAATTTCTATTTCTACTACACATTTTTCCTCCTTCCTCTAGATATCAAGCGTATCAAAAGGCTGGTAAGGGGGGGACATTGGGGTGGGAGCGCATAGCTATCACACGCAGGATGGCCCAGAGATGTGGGAGCTGCAGAGAGGCTGGAGGAGAGACAGCTGCAAGCGGGGCCATCAGCAGAGGCTAATTTTGCAAACTGAAACAACAACAATAACGGTATAGGCGTGACAAGCCTCATCACAGCTGGTTTGGGATTCAGCCGGCTTTATGTTGTTTTGATTAGCCTGATGTTCAGCTGGTGGGATGCTTGCATGGGCACACATGTGGGTGGGAGGATAAACACAGCTGAGCAAATCTGGTCCCTCATCTTGCTTCTGCAAAAGCAAATGAGCTTATCCACGGCTCCGACGGGAGTTGTAGCCGTCCTCTCTCCCACATCCGAAAAGGTGCATCTGCCTTTCATGGCAATGCATCACAAGAGCATTTTGGTAATTTTGCTGATGTTTATTGTTACAGACAAAGAGCAAAAACGTTTAAAGTTGTGTCTAGCTTATGAAACTCAGATATCTGTGAAGAATTAAAAATCTACCAGATCATTTCGGGAGAGAAGAAGGGAAAGGAGCAACAGTCTGACAGATAAAATATGACAGTTTAAATAGGATTCTTCCCTGTCAGGCCAAGTCATCCCTCCAGAAAGCTTGCTTTCAACCAGCTCTTTACTGCACAATCTAGAGACAGACTTACTTCAAAGCCTGTATTTTAGTTTCTGTGGTGTGCTAACAGCAAGTGGTGGTAAACACAAACTGTATCTGAAATAAGAGCTGGCTTTAGGTGACTTGGGAAGAAGGAAAGGGGGGAAACATGAAGCCATTAGAAGGGGAGAAAGCAAATGTATGAACAGGTTGAGAAAGAAAAAACACCATCATCTTCCCAAGGTAAATTATTTTGGGGTTCTCTAGCTTTTTCAGATACACTCTATACCTGGTATTCCTGCCCATGTTTTAAATGGGTGGTTTGACTTTCTCCAATTCCATAACCTTTTTTAAGAAAAGATGATCTATCTTTCCTGTAACTTCTGTAGAAAGATAATAGAAAATCATCTTAATTTGACAGCAATAAAAGCTCTGTCTTCTATCTTCCCCTATATCTTCTGAGAATTGGAAATTTTTGCATGTTGAATGGTAAAACAAATTATATCAGCCACGTGCCTCTTCAAGGGTTAATAAATGAGCACAGATGGCTTAAAAAGCACAGCCAACACTTTGTGTCTCACAGAGGATGCAAGGTTGTAAACTCAAGCCCACAGTTTGTTAGTTCCCCCAACAGCACCACAATGCCCTGTGAAAACTTCATTACTGCTGAATTTCTCCTTAGAGAAACCAGAGTTAGAGGTGCTGAGGGGTGGTAACATCCAGATTACTACTACCCTATTTGCCAGTCGTTCCACCTTCTCTTCTTTTCCTGCCATCTAAGGCGTGTACGTGTTACTCCCTAAATAACCCTGTAACTGCCAAGAGACTTCCAATCAGATCAGCTACCTAGATTGATGTAATGTACCTGTAACAACTCCACCTGGAGATAGTCAGTGAGCCTTTCACCAGCACAATGGTTTTAAGAATATTCAATCTGTTTAAATCTATTAACGTTCAGAGTGTGATGCAAAGACTGTCTCCAGTTCTGCTGTCTCCCTGCCAGCAATATCCTCATTAATTAGAATGCAATGAGAATAATGTACTTAAGCAATAACAAAGCAGCAGGTGGAAACTAAGAGGCTTTGTGCCTATCTGTGACTATGAATGAAACCAAGGGATTTCAAAAAATAAACACAAAATGAGGGATATAGGTGTTCAAGAGAAAGAGGAAAAATATTTGCACCTCAGTCTTGCTTAAATAAGAAAAATCCCCCACAGTCAGGCAATGGGGAGATGATTGGAGCCTATAGACATGAATTTACTTAAGCAAAGGGTGCAGTATAATCAATATAATGTATCTTGCCTTTTGGCTCTACTGTATAAGGTATGCGTTAATTACTACTATGCAAATAATGGACTTTTTTTGACCTAGTTCTTTTTGGCCTTTTGGTAGAAGTAACTAATTATATAAATTATTCCCTGTATATTGTTCAGACATTTTGAAATAAGATTGTAATGGAAAACTCTACTTTTTATCTATTTTTTAAGTAAAATATACCAAAACTGTTTGGAGAAAGTGTAATTTGTCATTCAACCATTCAACCACAAATACATGCTGATACACCAACAACATAATCTGTATGTCTTATCTTGCAAAGAATAGTCTTTAAAGTGAGCTAGAATTTTTTAAACTTATGCAACAATAAATAACTGTCAATGTGTACAAAGACTGTTAGAATTGTTTGAATTGATTGCATGTTATAATCAATTCAAAACCAGCTTTGTGTTGCCATCAAACTGCATAAGCAGTGCAGTCTAAGGTTTAGCACTGTTCCTTTCCGTCTGAGAGGGTGGTCCAGAAATGGCCACAACAGTGGTTCTCCCCTGCCAAATCCACAGAGACTGGATGGCTATCTGTGAGTTGGATTCAACAAGAAGGAGTGTGTTCTTGCCGAAATATGCCTAATTTTACCACAAATGCGGGAAACTTCCATCACCAATTCTCATCTGTTTCTCTGTGCAGGTGTAATGAAGGGAAGAGATTTCAGTTGGAGCAGCAAACATAACTGTTCTTTAATGGATATTGTAAGCCAGCAGCATCACCTCCATAGTCCTGCTGGATACAAGATAGCTGACTGCTCCATCCAAAAATCTACTTGGTCAAAAAGCATGGGAGATAAAAAAACCTATTTTTTCCATAAACAAGAGATTGACAAAATCTATTATCGATAAAGATTATTAAGCAATTAGCCACATTGCCAGGATTATCTAGTATGCAAACTACAAAACACAAAGGCAAGAGAGTAAATGAAGAAACTTGCTGACATGGAAAGGCAAACAAAAGTATTAATTGAAGAAATTTAACATTCCAGCATCAAAAAATAACTATAATCCCCATCCTACTTTACTACCTGTTGATCTATTCTAGTTTAATAATGTAGTGACCTGTACAAAATTCTGCCTCAGGAATTCAGTATCTGTGGGACTCTGCTAAACCATTATCACATATAAAGCTGGTATAAAGAAGACTGAATTACATCTCCTCTTCAATCCATTCCTGATTATAGGGTGGGTCTCTGTGTTTTCTTTTCACCATATCTTGAAGCAGTTATCTGGGGGCTTGCAAGCCAAACCCAATGGCTGATCATCAGAGGTTAGGAGATGGAGCAACCAAGTGCTCACAAGAAGATCCAAGTCAGTGGGAATCTATACTGTAATAAAGAAATCACACCAGATGTGATTTTATAGCAGGATTGTCAGCGCATGCAAAAAGCAGAAAACTCATACGGGCAGTGGCTTTTTTGGTGAAGGAAAAGGGCATTTTTTCCACCCATGAGCACTGGCCACTCAGGGGAAAGGACAGAAGAGCCGGTTCTTACCAAAGATGGGTTAGTTGTTTCCAGCAAGAATATCTCTTATATAGCAACTTCATTTCTCCAGTCACAATAATTTTTTTATATCCTGTCATTATAGATAAAGTTTTAAATGATCTCTGATTTTAATTTTGTCCATAATATTTCATTTTCAGATGTACTGCCAAAACCACCAACATAAAACCCAAAGAATATAAATAATTAAACTATATATTCCATGTCTGAATTATGAGTATGCTTTTTTCATGTTTATTTAGAAATAAATTATTTTCTATATTTTATTTATTTGAAAAAATATAAATCCTCTTGTCATTACTAAAAAAAAAGAAATATTATTTTATGCTTGACATAAAAATACATGATTCTGGACTGAACAGAAAAAAACTTTAATTCCACAAAGCTTCTATCATAGACTATTCCATAAGTGAATGCCTTGAATGAATTACAGCTTTTCAGTTCCCTTCCACAATTTATTTCATCAAAGATACTTCTAAAAAAGAAATTCTTGCCCTCATCCAAAAATAAATCTGGCTGAAAACAGCTCCAGAGACCTCCACAAAAAGTGATTAAATAATGAGGTCTGGAAGCATATGCCAAGGATAAGAAAGCTCAAATAGATTATAAATTTTGTTTGTTATACTCCCTACTACCACCTCACCAAGACCCTGGAGAGATTTGCATTCTGAAGTTCAGGACAGAGTGTAACCACACAGCAGGGACAATACTTCGCAAAAGTAGAGTTCCAAAATTTCCTTCATCGGGAAAAAATTGCAGAGGACTCTCATGGGCAACTCCTCAGTCACCCTGGAAAATCTTTGCATTCTACATTTTCAAGAATACTGGCTAGGCAGCTTCAATAGACCTAACCCTAAAGGGCAAATTTCACTCTTATTTACACAAAAGAAAAATTTGGATTATTCTAGTGGTGCCAACCATCAGTTCTTGGGGTACTGTCCGTGAGAGGGCACAGGCAGTTTCCCCTGCAACCTAAGCAAGTGCACTCAGAGATGTAGCAAGAAACCACTGACAGCATTAACCTACTGACTTCAAAGCTCGTTTGATTCATTACTGAACTGTCAATACAGGTTCAGGTACTATCCCTCATGTGAACCAGTTGCGAGTTGTTTTATTAGCATTTTGCAAGACATATCAAAATCTGACCCCATTTCAAAGCACTGTATGGAACATGAGTATTTGTGCTCTCTGTCACGGGCAATCTCTCTGAAACCTGCTGAGTAGAAACCCACTGCCATTTCACAGAAGTCAATTTAATTAGATTTGTCAAGCCCTTCACACAGGAAGAGATACGAAATTCAGATACGCCAAAATAATGTCAGCATCTCTATAAGAATGCTGTTATGCAGTGTCATTACTCCTTTACTGGTGAGTTACCATGAGCTGCTGTAGTAGATGGGCTGGTTACCTTCTGCCAGATGAAAGCACTGCTTCCATCTCCTCTCTAAGCAGAAGACAGGTCCTCCAACAACCTAAGATACCTCCTGCTGTGAGGACTGTTTGTGGATGCACAACACTGTCAGACACAGTCAGCAGTAACCAAACTTTGTTATTGTAATAAATTATCACTCATTTTCATATGCCTTTGATTTGGGAGTTTCAAGAGAGTGCTCAGAGAAAACCACTTAACGGAGTCATTCAAGCCTAACTAGAAATTACGGGAAATATTAAGGGCAATTTATTCTTGCAAGATTATCTAGGCTAATTTTGCAGCCCTAAGAAGTTCAGAAGTAATTTGGACTAATCTGAAATGCTGGATGCTTCTGCAAAGCAATCAGTAAAACAGAAGGGCTGCTTTCTCTAGGCGCTAGTTGCCATCACATAGGAAGAGATAATGCAGTTCAAATGGTACATTGTTCATCCCATATTAGAAGAGTCTTTTAGAATATCAAAAGGCCACAGAGCTCTTTGGAGTTTGGAGGAGTTGGGAGAGGATCACAAATTTGAACATCAGAGTGTTAATCCACCCTCAGGCAACATATCAAGTTTGGCCAAAGGGATCAAAGCAATATTCTCCTTTCTTTTTTTTTTTTTTTTAAAGTCATTCCAAGTTGGCAACTTGTATGCCAAGTTTCAACATGATACTATTTCAAACAGCTGAGATAACACGCAGTGCCACACAAACCAATTTGCTTAGTAGAAACTAAAGGAAAAAGTATAATGTAAAAGATATCCTATAGCTGCAGAGCAGGTATCTCATATACAAGGTAGATAGAAGGATATGAATAACACACACTTGCTTTGGAACACAGAGATGCAGGGTGTCTCTCTTACACTCTCTCAACGTGAAATTATTGGAGATTAAAGGATTAACAGAGTTGCTCTAAAATAATCAGAAA
The DNA here is from genome assembly GCF_017976375.1 of Cuculus canorus. Taxonomy (NCBI): domain Eukaryota; kingdom Metazoa; phylum Chordata; class Aves; order Cuculiformes; family Cuculidae; genus Cuculus; species Cuculus canorus. The sequence goes on along the minus strand of NC_071441.1, from coordinate 9,225,446 downwards.
CAAGTAAACTACCAGAAAGCTGTGATCGGTACAGTGTTATAATTTCTATTAAATCCTTCTAGCAAAACTTCCACCCTAAAGTTAAAGTGGTTAGATCTGGGACATCTTTTCATTACAGAAGAATTTTACTTTCTGAAATTTAAGAAAATATTAAGGAAGGGAAAAGTAAAAATATTATAAAAATAAAATGAAAACTTTCTCCTTGTTTTATTATCTGAGGTGACTGGAATACAGAATAGTCCCTAGGGTTTAGAAAGTGGTAGGTGACTGACGTGATAAAATCTATTATTCTTGTCTATGTCTAAGCATGTCCTCTGGCTTTTATTTTCTTACATCTTACTTATTATGACCAGTGCTGCCTCAGCACACTTCAGCTAAAAATATCTTCTTTATAAAATCTTACTTCATTTAGATACTAGTACTGAGTAGATGCTTAATAAAAAAACTACAATTCATAGTCCACTGAATCTTAGCATTTTAAAAAAGGATAACATAAGACACTCTGATTTTTAAGCTGTGAGGTAGCTTTTCATTAGTTTTATGAAAATTCTGCATTGTGTTTTGTAAGACTCCGGGCTGAAAGCAATTATTTTTAAAGCCAGGTCTCCTCAAATGGAGAAATTAAGATGCAGATCAATGCAGAATTGCATCGATACAACTGTCAGACTCGTTACAGTCATACATGTGACCTGGCAAGGAAAAACAGAGTAGCTGATACTTCCTTGGTAAAGGCATTGTGTGTGCCACAAGTCTTCTCCCATTCTCCCAACCCCATGGCTGCTGTGATGTTTGTCGACAGCACCATGTTTCAGCAGCGACCCTGCCCAGACCCACTAGTAAAGCTGACCCCCTCCAAACTGGACTCAAGTGCCACAGCTGTGCAGAGACCTCACATGCCCTAGAGGCCATCAACATCAAAATGAAATGCTAAGTAAACTTTGCGTGGCTCCTGACTACACACAGGAGACAGGGTAGCTATTTTTCAGAACTTCACAAGTCTGCTGAGTATCCAACAGACCAATATTCTCTGTACTTTGGTGAAGTTCTGCACTAGAAGGAAAGCTACCGTTGCTTCACTCACTGTGAAGCCTTCCTTGTCCCCCTGAAATGGAGCAGTCTAAGCTGGAAGAAACCTCTGGAGCTTGTCATCTTCGTGGCCTGCTCAAAGCAGGACCATCTTCAGACTCGGATCAAGTGTCTCAGGGCCACCTCCAGTCAGGCTTGGAAAGTCTTGCAATACTTCAAGTCCAGGCTACTGTATATGGAGAAGTAGTGACAAAGAATGAGGCATGAATGGAAAACAACGGACTTACTGAGGCTATTAGTCCTTTGCTGTTAGCTTCTGAGAGTATGCATGGCCGCTAGATTAAAGATGGCAGGAGGCCCAAGGAAGCCAGCTATGAAAAACACTTTCTTGGTGCTTCCTGCTGGGATCCCTCTGCCCTTTTCAATTCACCATCTCCCCTTCCCTCCTTCTAAACATCCCCACTACACCAATGCTGGCTGTGCACAGACAGGATCACACAGGTATCGAGCATCCTACAAGCATCCTTCAGAACCCATTTACCACTACATATTCACCCCGGTCTAGGAGCAAGCTACAGTTAAAAGAGACCTCAACAACACTAGCATCTTCTCCCTGTTCGTTTACATAGGCACAGTGCACAGCCCAATAACTTCTCTGATGATCCTTACCACTAACTATGGGGGTTTTTCCAGTCCTTTTCACTACAGCTCAGCTAGTAAGGCGCATACTAATGCCAACGGAATTTGGAATTTAGGTTTGTGTCTAAAAGGGGATGTAGCTGAAGGAGTTTAATCAAAAAAACACCTGAATGAAGTGCATGCTTAAGATAGTCCAATGGGTTTTTCATCTAGGGTAATATTAAAAGAAAAAAAAAAGAAAAGACAAATACTGAGCATAAGCCAATATAAATTCACTACATTATTATAGTAAAAACTATATTCACTTCTGCCAGCTGAGGGTCTACACCATCAGTCCATTAAAAGCTGTGAGCAATGGAAGGGCAAAATTGCTACAAATGTGGGTAATAGAACCTCAAAACCCAAAGTATTCAAATAGCCAAGTCTGTCAACGGTAAAAACCTTTCATGGAGACAAAGCATAATTTAAATTAATTAGGGCCTCTGCCTTCAAAGGAAGTGATTATAAGCTTCTGCTTCTGCAGCAACAGTATGGCAGCAGCACATGGAAGTACACAAATCTTATTTGTACTTGCTTCATCTGCTCTACTCTGATAGTCATTAAGCCTATATATCAGCACAGTACAATCATAGACATTAACATCACAGTGGTCCTAACAAGATTAAGCTGATTATTTTGCTATGTAGTGCTGTCTGTGAAGTCAGACTGGCTATCAGACATGTCACACAGGACTGAAGAAACCATTTTCAAAATTTTCTACAGGCCTTGGAGATTCACCACATTTTCAGTTTACAAGGACAGATACTCAGCTGGCATGAACGGATCCCACAGACCTCTACTGACTGATACCCGCTGGGAAGCTACTGAAAACAAATAATATCCTTCACCTTTTCAACACAGAGACTGAAATAAAAACTGAGGAGTGAAATTGGGCAGTGAAGGTGCAGATTGCATCAAAGGTTTATTTGCTGTTCAGATGAAACAGATCCATATAACAACTACAAAACTGAGACAATAACGCAAACACTGGCAACCAACATCTGTACAAGCTCTTGCCTTTCCTTTTGAATGCAGAGAGGAGCTGGAGAACATCAGCACTCATTACATGACCAACTTCTTACCCACCTGACCACCATCAAAGCCAAGCCTCGGAGACAGCTCATCACATGGCCCACCCTATGTCACCAAAGGGAGTTACATGTCAAGGCTATAACATTTTACCTTCAAAATAGTAGCATGAGGTAGCATAGTGATAGGGTTTGACCCTGCTGCATTGAACTTCACAAGAAATTGCTAGGCAAAGATTAAAAGGAGAATGTGAATTGTTTTACTCTTTTACAGGTGTTCTCAGACTCAAAGATTTTGCAAGACTGACTTGTATTAAATCCTGTGACACATGTCACCTTCATCTAATTCAGATGACATAAAAAACTCCTGTATTTATTGACATTACTGTAGCATCCCAAATTCATGACCAGGATCTGTTACACTTAGCAAGGAGGCGCAACTAACATGAGCACACAATCAGCCATCATGAGTGTTCTGTGGCTAGCGGACCTCATCATCATTCATCTTCCCTTCCAGGAAAAAGAAGAAGCACATGTGTGACGTCTTTCAGTATGCAGCTGATAATTGTATGGACAGAAAGAGGAAAAAACAACTGTTAAAAACCTTTGTCTTTAAGTTTGCAGCTAGTCTTAATAACATCATGCATTGGATATGTTCTACTACAAAAAGAAACTGCACTAATTTCATCTTTGATTCCTCAAGTTTACCGATTAAATCATTCAGCGTTGGGATATAGAAGTACTGGTTTCTATTCAGGTACTTTCATTACATGGCTTTGGGTATCACTCACCATCTAAAACCAGCAAAGCAAGACTTTCTCATTGCTCAAGCATAGCCAGTGCATCCTAATTTTGGTGATAATAAAGAATTGCAATCAGTCAGTAACTGGTGCATGGGGGAGTTACATGCAAGAGTTCCAAACCAAGCTTAACAAAGCTTCATATTATTCATTGCTGCTTCAATTTAAAGCCTAATAAGAATAAGATTTGCTGTTGAAATATTCGTCCTGCAGATAACAAAGAAAGTCAAGAAGCTTATTCATGCCACACTAGTCCGAACTGTTTAGCAACTCCCTATCTACAGTAGGCTTGAAATTCCTCTCAAGCCTATGACCTGAGCCTCAAGCAGCAAAAAACCAAAAATTTTTGTAACTGCCACAGAACAAAGACAGCACAAACAAAACCCATTACCAGTGCAAAATTGGTCTTTGTGATCAGGAGACGCTAAAGGCTGCTGAACCCTAACCTGGAAATTCGCCTGTTTTAATAAACAAGCAATCAGAATCACTGCAGCAAAGAGAGGGGAAGACAAAAAATATTTTTAATATATATATTTTTTAAAAGCAATCAGCATTTACTTTTCCTTGACTTGAAAGCGACAGCAGAAGACACCAAAGTACCTGAGCAGACAAACCTCAGACACCGCAGTAAGAAAATCTCAATTTGCTTTGCAAAGGCTGTTGAGCTCTTGCCAGAGCAGTCAAATGAGCATCAGGTTATGCACTGCTACGCACTGCTATGATGCAGTGTTTAAAAGTACAGATAAAAGAGGCTCAGATAAATGTGGTGTGAGATTAAGTCAATAGTCACTGCAAATGCTCCAGTGCAACTGCTACGACGAGCAGTAACACTATGTTTGTTGTTTGTTGTTCAGCTACCTTCTACATCAAAAACACTGAAAGAGAAGTAAGGGGAGATGGACTAGATGATTTCGAATGAAAAAGGAGCTGAAATCAAATTTTATTCAATTACATCCGAAGGTTTATAAATTGGGGGTTTCTCCCAAAATATAGGTGAGATTAAGCAAACTAACAAAAGCAGTGAAGTTTTGTTGAGCTCATTGATGTTAGCTGAGTTGTAAAATCATACCCATCTCCCCAAGGAATGTTCCTCCAGCTCTTCAGAGCAAGGGGGCACAAACACTGCTTTCTGCTGTTTTAATTCAGAAGCACCTTATGAAGCTAAATATCTGGTGGAACAGACCAGAGATACAGAGGATACTGCCTGCTCCTCTTTCATCTCAGCATATGCATAGTGCCCAAAGAATTATCTTTCCAGTGGCTCATTTTAACACATGAAGAATATTAGTATCTGCGAAGATGCTGGGTCTTCTCAAGGGGCAGCGTGGCTCTAGCCAGGCTCAAAATCGTCACTGTGTAAACACGACTGTCTGTTCCCAAGGTCAGCGTAGTCCTGGAATTAGAAGAGGTGCTTCCAGTACTCCTTACATGATGCCCTGCAATCGCAAGTTGCACAGACTACACCATGTTTCCATCACCAGGGACTCTGGAAATGGCCGTGCATGCAACATGGATTATTTGGTATGATACATCAGTGCCTGCAAGTACAAGTTTTTCTCTCTTACTATCCATCCTCCCCCCCAGTCTGCCTGGATATTGAATGACTGGGAGTACTTAAATACCTCATCGCTCTGAATTCAGAAAAATACTACTTTTCTTTCTTCCTTTCTTTGTTTTTAAATCTCCTAACTAGCTCATAACAGGATATTGTGTTCGAAGTTAAGCTAAAGTCAGCTTGGAGGAAACTAGGATTAATTTTAGCAAGGTTGCATCCAGCTTCTGGAGTTTTCATTTTTAAGACTCTATGAAACAAGGTGTAGTTCCTGGAGGAACTGTACTTCAGACTACTTCTGTACTTCAGAGCTTGACATTTCTGCAGGAGCTATAGAATTTGCTATAGAATTTGTACAATTTGCTATAGAATTTATAGAATTTGCTGTGACTTAATCCAAAGCTCCCAGAATATTCCCAGGGTTTTAAGATAGCCAAAAAAGTGAAATATTGAACTATATTTGTGTTAATTGCTTTTCTGTTCAGGCACTAAGGGCCACAGCAGTTTCGGGAAGGAATACCTCAAGGAGGCATATCCACTTTATTGCTGCATATGTCTGTAAAGAACCGATGATGGTGGAACTCAGGCTCAGACAGAGCAGAGACATGCAGAAAAGCCAGGCAAGGCTCCTCTGCAGCCACGGATCTCAGAATTGCTTGGAGAGAAGCAGGTCATGAGTCCTGGCTGAGTAGTTCCATCATGTTTCACGCCCAAAACTGAGGCAAGAAGGGTCGGTGAGAGCACTGCAGTCCCTCTCGGAGGCAAAACACTAAGCACAGCACTCATTTAGAGCAACAGCACACTCTTTTTCTGTTCTCTATTTTCCCTGAGGGCAGTAATGGATATCACTGTATTGTATTGTATTGCATTACATTGTGTTGCATTGCATTGTGTTGCATTGTATTTTATTGCATTGCATTGCTTTGCATTGTATTGTATTGTATTGTATTGTATTGCATTGTATTGTATTAATGATAACAGAAAAAAAAATGTTGGTATAGCAGAGGTACCTGACACGGCTGTTTTTCCCTGTGGCACCACTAACCCAGAAGAGCAGATCATGAAAACCAGTGATGTTTTATGACACAATAAAGACAGCTCCAACTTTTTGTGAGCTGTAGCTACACATCTCCTTTTGACACATATAATCCCACACCGCTTCCTCGATGGCAGCAGTAAAGAGTAAGACCTCACCCTCAAGTGGTGCAGTGTAGCAACAACGCTCCTTGTTGCATCCACATTTATCTAACAAATGCACAAATTCACACCTAATAATCAGTAAAGATCTCATTCATTAAGTTCATATCTTGAAATTATTCTAACATTTGGCGTTAGAGGAAAATGTGTGATATTTTGGGCATTTTTTAGCATTCATTAGCTAATGAAGAATAATCAGGGCTTTGGTTCCATTTCCGTTTCACATCTGAAAAAAACCTTACCCAAAACAGTCACCAGAGAAAAGTCCCAATGATAGAAGAATCGATACCCCAGAATAATGACGTTTCTTTGAAGTGAGAGCTAGGAGCTTGTAAACCCCAGTGCAGTCATTACCCTGCTTCGAAAGGCTTCAGTCTGATGATGCTTTGCTAACACACACACCCAAGGGTGAAAATATCTGCCCAGAGGCTGCTTCAGGTGCCCGGCACAGTGTAGTGAAGGGTAAGTAAAGATTGATAGGACTGAGCAGGCTCATCCAGCATCTCCCCTTTATTAATCAACTTGTATCTAAAAAAATAATCACATATAAGCATATAAGACAGGCATTTATATGCAAGGAAAAAAATTAAATACTGGCTTTATTGTACACTTTCAAAGCAACGTATGTAATATTTTCTAGATATGAAAGTTTAATAACATCTTAATTCAAGCTGCTGGAAACGTGATTTTTATAGAGAATCAACAACATGTGACAATTTGCTTCTTCCGAAGTTCATCACTTTGAACTGGATGTTTTCTGGTCATACAGAAAATGAAAAGCTTTAAAAGATTTTTAAAACCAAAATAACTTAAAGCAAAACAAATGATCGTCTTTTAAAGTTTGCTGGGTTCATTCCTACCCTCCACATAAAAAAAAAAACAAAACAAAAAAAAACGCTCCCTTTCCCTTGATCTGAAACAGAATTGTGGTTGATGACAGTAAATAGGAATATGAAAAATATGAAAGTGCTACTAAATCCAAGGGAAGGACTCTCTGGTCGTTTATCGGATTTCCTGTGGCAGGTCTTTGATCAGGGGAAAAAAAAAAGTGATTTAAAGAAATCTGTCATCAAGTGATTGGTACTGCTGTGATATATTGTAATAAAATTCGAATTTAAAAGGTCTTGATAATGGGAAGAACTGGAAACAGAAGTACAGGAAATGACTATGTAGATTTCTGTGATGTGGGAGTTAAGAACAGTGCTAAGTAAAAATGAGTCTCAGCTGTGATATCTGAACCTGACTACCATCTTTCCCAGAGTCTGGGAGTATTCTGTCTTTGGGGGTGGTCTGTATTTGACACCTTGTGTTAAAGCTGGGTCTAGTATTACACTTCCGTTCTGTTTTGTTTGACAGATGAATAGGATGACTCTTCACTAACGGAATACAAAAGAGGAAACTGTGCAGGTAATTTCTGAAGAGCCAGGAAAAGAAAAACGGGTTTATTCCCTTCTTAGCATGCAGAAATATCGATCCCTCAGAAGCCAACCTTTGTATTGTTCAATATGTATGGATTAAGAAACATAATAAAAATGTAAATGCCCAGCTGTTTGGGCTTTTTGATTGTAAATAATTGTAAGGTAGTTTATTTCCATATATTTTCTTTTCATGTTAAACACCCTCCCCCAACAAGGAGCCTACTACAGCCTCCCTTGTCCAGAAAGATTCTCTGAAAGCCGTTACCTGGATTTACCACAGGAGAGGGACTAGTGTTTGACATAACCCATGTTCCAAGTACCTTGATTGCAATGAAAAATTGCAGTAGTCTATTAATATCGCTGCAGTTATGAGACTTTACCCACAGAATTACAGGTACGTGAGGCCTGATGTGGGTACCACAGTAGCACTGAAGACCTGGAGCCAGTCTGGCTGTTCCCCACCGTCACAGAGCTGCACCACCACAGCTGCATCAGGGTTAAATGGGTTGTAACTTCCTCACAGTCGATATTGTTCACACAAGTTGTCGAGTTCAGGTCTGCCTATAGATTTTTGCTGGTGGATAGAGGGGAAAAGCTGCGTCTCTGACGGACAAGACTAAACTGCTGTGGCAATGCTGCAAAATCACCAAAGAGCTGGGGAGACAGGAATCCCACCTTTCAGTAGTTTGTATTACAGAAGAAAAAAGGTCTTCTTAAGAGGGTGCCTCCTGCAGCAAGCAAAGTACATACAACAATAAAATAATTTTAACTACAACTACAGTCATTAGAAAAAAACCAGAAATAGTAAATGTAATATGTGCTTTCCTTATAAGCAGTACAGGGAAGGGTGGCCTTAAAAGTGGTATATGTGCATTTACACAGCTTTGGCATATATACATACTCATTTATTTGTTCAATATTTTCAGATCTCAGACAATAATTTTATGAAAGCCAGCCTTATTTGACCATAAAACAAACTCTTCCTATTCCCAATGTGACACAGTGACAAAATTCCTAATAACTTCAAGAGGAAGCAAGAGTAGATCAAGAAATTATGTGACCTTTTTACTCCCCTTCCTGTTTTAGCTCCTAAGATCTAATATTTATGCATGAAGGTCAGCATCATGAAATAATAATACCTTTGGCTTCTGACTAACAAGGAGCTTGAGTAAGTGAAAAGAAAACAAAACATGAGAAATCCATATCATCGGCTCAGAAAGCTAGGAAGTGGACTAGCACTGCATGCTGGTGCCAGCTGTGCAGCGATTCCATCTGGTATCCAGCATCCTGTGTCTTCGGCCAGCTGACACGATGCAAACTGAAGACACAGCTCCAGGTACACACCAACTTCCAAAGGGTCCCACACTTGACGGATCTGAGATTTGTAGAGACTGAATAAAATTATTGCTTGTGCAAACTCAATAATTAAGTCTTAATAAAGGATCTGAGTTCCCCATGTATTCTAGAAGTCTTTTACTCTGTTACCATTTTGGTGGAGGCATTTTTTGGATGATAATTTTGACTTAGATTATAGGGGAAAAAAATTCAAAAACACTCAGACTTTTTGTCAGGCCGTCCAGAGAAAACATTTTTTTTTTACAAATTGTGCAATTTTTTATTTCACACAGATGACCTAATATTTGAGGGTAGAAGAGGGCCCAGTAAAATTAAACCACAGCCAAAGTAGTCGATGCTCTGTGCTTTCACTTCAGTTTCACAGAAAACAGCAACTCCAGTCTTGTGGAAAGCTTCAAATTCTTAAGATAGAGCGTGGGTGCAACCCCATCTCATGGTGCTACCAGGTATTCAGTATGCCTGCTAACAGACATGTTGAGTGAGTAGCAGGCAAGTTTTGAGCTAGGCTTTAGCAGGAAATTTAAAGGCTTTGGAGGAGGTACACACGCAAAGCCTTCTTGCAGAGGGAGCCATGTGCTCAGCTCTCTGGAGGAGCAGGCATGAACTATGGGATGACATCAAGAGCAGCCACCAGTCTCCTAATCTATTTAGGACCTGCCTGTGCTGCAACTCCATGAAACAAGCCCAACGTCCATTCCTCTGCGAAAGTTGACTTATGGGGACTGAAGGGAGCAAGTCACACCGACCTATTGCCTCCAACTCTTTGTGCGGTAGTAGGCAAAAACAGGACACCACCACCGCTCTTGGGTATGAAGGAGCAGAAATATGCTGAAGAAGATGTGCTGTAGCAGGAACAAATTGCTAATGAGTTACATCCTGCACAGAGAGACAAAGGGAAATTAGAACTTTCAGTCTCATGATCTCTGAGATCTCTAAGAGTCAATACTACCGCCTAAATGGACTATATGAACCAATACATGTTTTTTTCTAGTCTACTTCTACTCTAATTCATAATAAATAAGTCGTTGGCACTTTCCATTCCTCCACAATTACACACAGAAACCAGCCCAACTCCCTGGCAGTTAAATTTCCATTTGATTAGTAAATAACACCTCCTAGAATCGGACAAAATACAGGCGCATAATGTTTTCGTATTTTTTTCAGAAATCACAGTTTGAAAGCCACCTCAAGTATCATTTTTTTTTGGATGCTTATGTCAGAGGCAAGCTCAGTACTATCCAACAGACATCAAGTTTCTCCAGGAACAAACACAGATCATTAAAATGATACTACCTTTACTAAGGAAAAGCCTGCCCTCAGGCTACAAACATACCACTGAATTTAGTCTCAGACGTCAAAGAGCTGAATGGACCTGCTGGAAGAAGGGGTTGTAATGAAACAGCGTAAGAGCTCCGAGCGTAGTGGGTGGCAGAGTAAGGCCTGCTGAGGTGAAGTCAGAGCCTAATGTTTCATGTGATGTTCTTCCTAGTCTCAAAGACATATGCCAAATTGCTGTTCTCGAAAATGCTATTAATCAAAACGCAGTTTTGAAAATACAACATTCTATACAACCACACTTAAGAAAACAATATTTTAACAAATGTTTTGCTCAACCAATGCGTGGTCTACTGGGACGCAATACCTCAAGGAGCCAAATAGATGGCACAGACCAGCATTTGCTCTTGGATTTGCTGATTCATGGCTGCTGGCACAAAATGACATCATGCAGGCCAATTCCTAACTTACTGCTTGCTCCTCAGGTCCTTCTGGTCATGCAATGTGCCATATTTCCACAAGTACCATTTTAGGTACCATCTACCCATACGATGTCTGCAGCGCCCCTCTCACATTTATTACTCTTGCAGTAGGGACAAGAGGAGAGGTTCTGTCAAGCAGATCCAGGCTACCTCCATGCCATGTTGCTGCTGTGCAGTAGTTTGAACTTCACTTTGACTGCTGGCTGGAGCTCAGTGTGTTCATGTCACACCACAGACTCTGCAACAATACCTCTCAGTGGGGCAGGCAAGATAGGTGAGGTCCATACACCCTTAAGCCACTTCAACAGCAGGCGTCTGCGTGCAGGACACACGGTAATTTCTGAGACCTCTTAGGGTTTTGGTTTTGATGGGTCAAGGGTGGAAACAAGGTATATAACTTGAAGATCCCATGTGAAAAATCTTTTCCAATCCTATTTGATGCCTGGCTTCAGCCCTACGCTCTTACCTCCCTGTACGACCATATGCTCATCGTAATAAACTCTCCCAGACTGGCTGGGAGCAGAAAGTCATGGCGTAAAAGTTTATGCTAATGGGATGTTATCTCCTCCTGCAGTTGCCTTGGGCAACTGGGAAAAAAAATAAGCTAGCAACATGTTTCTGCCTCTAATATCTAGGAGATCAGCCAGAGAGGATAAACACCCAGAATTTTCTAGTAAAATGGACAGTACAGACATTTAAATATTGTCAAAAAAGTTAGGGATAATTAACTGAAAGAGCAGAAAGATATTGGCCATAGGTTTGCCAGTGGTATATTTAATAAAATGGCAACATTTTGTGCTTCAAGTGTCCTGGCCAGCAAGAACATGTAACAACCCTACTTGGGCAAAATGCTGCAAACTCTGAGTATGTGCAACGAATCTTTTAGAAATGGACTGTAGCTAATAGCTATTGATTGAAAATCTTGCTTCAACATCTTTTATTGTCACTTGTTGCCTCAAATACTAAGTGACTGATATATTTTATCAGTAAACTAGTTCTCTACTCACTTCGCGATACCTGGCAGTGGGAAGGGAGAGGCAGCAAAAGTTCTCTCCTGGCTCCTAGAGGCTTGGAATATGCTATTGGTCTTGTCCCAGTGCAGCACAGTCTTTGAACAACCACTCAGGTACGACGTCCAAGCTCCTGCGATGAAGAGTTGTTACTTTAAAGGAAGACTATCTACAGATTGATAGTTCCAGACAAAATGTGGATCAAGCAGAACAGACTCAAATCAGCAGCCTTTCTCATTAAGGTTTTGCTGAATCAAAATCAAAGTGCTCTGCTCATTCTTTGTGTGAGGGTTAAAAGATTCCATCATGAAGACCAATACCAAAAGAGCGCAGAGGGCCTTCTGCAACCTTCTTTGGAAAAACCTCCTATCCACTCCACTAGCAGCTGGATCAGTACATTTTTTATCCATGCACAAATCAGCTCATTCTCCCTGGCTGAAAATCCTGGTGATGGTGCCTTATGGGATGTCAGGTCTTACTCTCACTGTCAGCAATTTGGCTACAGCTGACTCCAAAATACTACTTGGAATGTTTTATGTAGACACACAAACAAAATCTGATGGAATGGAAGCAGAAAATAATATTTTAATGAATCAAATATGGCATCTGAAGCAGTGCAATGGAAATGATAGAGGGTGAATCACTGAACATATGATGTATAATATTCCAAATGACGAGCACCTCTGAATGAATCAGTTGTTTTGTAAATAACAATAGAACCTCCTTATTACAAGATCAGAGCTGCAAGCAGCTCAAGATCTCTGCATTTTCTCTATTATCTGCTAAGTTTATATTACTGCAGAGCACAGATGATGCAATTAGTTCCCAAGAAAACCTATTATATTAGGAAAAATCACATGGCAAGAACTAACTGCAAATTAGGCAGGCTGTTTGCAAGCTTGACATCTGAAGCATGCAGCCCACAGGCTCTTCTCTCTCTTAATGTAAATTAATCTATAAATATTTATTTTCACATTCCAAGTTGGAGTACACACAAGCCTGTCCTAGATCTTGGTTCCAAAATCTCAACTGCTTCACGGTCATGTCCAAACTGCTGGTTTTATCACTTCCACGGGCTGTTGTCTTCACTCTGCTTATCCCACACAGATACCACATGAGCAGGTTAAGACAGAACCCTCTGAATATGGTCCTGGCAGCAAGTATGGGAGGCCTCATCTCTATCTATGAGGCTTTTCATAGTTATAACGTTCACTGACAGAAGCCTCTATGGTAGACATGCCAGCCTCCAGCAGTCAAGCCACCCCAGAGGGCTGTGTGCTGTAACGGCAGAGCTGTGTCCCAGAAGTGCTATTACGGCACATTGCCCCCATAGTCCCAACCCTCCACTCTCTCCCCAGTCAGCTCCTTCTACTTCAGATTCTCTTCACCATCTCTTCCCTTTTAACTTGCTCAGCTTTTCATTCTCATTCTTGAGGTTCTGTCCACCACCTTCCCATTAACGCTCCTGCACTTCCCTCCTCCTTCTTACACGAACAGGTGTCCCATGTTCTGCTTCTGCATTCGAAACAAATTCTTAAAGCCACCACCACAGCTTTCTTTCAATCAAACCCTCTTTGCGTTGCCTCCAGGCTGGAAGGAAGGACCTCATATAGGTTTTTATTCACATGATTTTAGATTTGGCTCGAAAGTGGAATGCCTTATCTGAAGGGCTACCCTAGCAACCCAGATCATTCATCCTTTATTTAGTTTTCTGAAGAGAAAAGCTTTTATCAAAGGTTTTTACAGACTGCCATTGTTCATGTTTCTTTGTTATAGGAATGAGAGAAACAAAATGAGAATTTCAAACTTCACTCAGATCTGAATTTTGGTAGCTCAGATAAAACTGAAGTTTAGCCAGCTCCTAGTGTTTATTATGTTGTTTGGGTTTTTTTAACAAAACTCTTCTTTCTGGTTCAATTTTTAGAACTGTAATTTTATCCTTACCTTCAGTTTTATCCTTTAGTAAAGGCAGACCATAAGCCAAATAAGATATTAACACCTTTATGACAGCTGGTAAAAAAAAAAAAAAAACAACCAAACAAAAAAAAAGACAGGGTTTCTCCATATTCTTCTAGGATTTTTCCCAGAAATAAAACATTATACAGACCTTTTGTGACAAAAAGGGTCTAGTTGAAGTTTCTTTAATATATGAGAGCAACACAGAACAAATACAGGTTTTTTTAATTTTTTTTATTTAAAATAAATCTTATCAAAATTGTCCAAGAAAAGGGAAATGAGCATATGCACTTCAAAACCTAAATATTAAGTATTCCACAATAGAGGTGAAAAATAGTGTTTAGATCCATTTTCAGGTCTACTTTGTGAAAAACAACAGGACAGCCTGCAAACATTTCCTATGAAGTGTATGAGATGGCTTCCTTATTATCACCACTAAAGCTGTCATAAAGCAATAAATAAAAGCTATCCCTTCCTTACAGACTCATTAAAACTTAAATCCTGGAAATATATGAATTGTTTCTAGTACCTCTTTATTTGTTAAGGGGTCTCTCACATTTAAAACCAGTGTGTTCAATTGACAAATCCCCTACTTACATTCAAAAGAAGAAATGCTAATTAAGCCTTGATTGATTTGATAAAAATATATCCTCATAACTAAAAATCTCTAAGTGGAAGTAATTAATCCAAATAGAATTACAAATTTGCATGTATATCCCACATTTTGCTGATACTCCTAGGATTTTTGTGCTCCACCTCTACCTAAAATTTCTTTAGCAATGCCAACACAGGTAGCATCATTATCTTAACAAAGAGAGATTATAGGCTTGAATCATTTTGGAGGAAAATGCCACTTTCTAACAGAAGTTGCAGAATTAAGCAAAATTGCTCAGCACTAGCTATAATTTCAAGGAAGAGTACATAAAATCTTTGCTAACATACAAACTTCTTCATCTAAGCAGTCTGGCTCACTTCACTGGTTGTAGCAAACCTTTACCACGCAAAAGGGGCTCCATCCAATGGGATTTAGGACATCAACAGAAACTTACCAGAGAGTAACTCTTATCTATAACAAACTGGTGATTAGTACAATCTTACAGACTATGGGCTTCGGAGACTGTAAAGAATTGTTAAGACCAAGGGAAGAACAGGGCTTTCATACAAAATGCACAAGATCAAAACAATTAAGACTTATCTCAATAAAACAGCAGTCTTTGAGTTTGCAGCATTCTTTGGAAGAAGAGAAGTATTCTTTGGAAAGGGGGAGAAGACTCATGCATACAAAGTATAAAGTATTTGCATCTACTGGCTTGAGGATTAAGAAGAACCACGTCAGCTGGAGAACGAAAAACATAAGTGTGGATTCCTATCATCACATGGTCTCACATGAATTTTTTGAGGCTGTGCTCATGCAAACTGTGCAGAGAGCTCCCCTACTGACATATGGAAAAGGAGGGATAATCCTGTCTTCAAGGAACAGTGACCAGCTCCCACATGACTTAGGACCTGTTCCCGATACTTCTACAGACTTCCTTTAAGGCTTTGAGCAAGTGACCTGATTTTTCAGTGTAATTTCTTATAAACATTTCCGGTGGACTGGGTACTTTTTTCACGCATCTGTTCCAATAGCATGAATATGCGTGCAATAATAATCCCATCATTTTGTTGGACTACAACATTAACTCTTATTTACTGTGCATGTTTTCCACACAGCAAAGAATTTGCAACTTCTCCTGACCCCACTCAATCCTTCCAAAATAGGACTTACACACCATTAGAGAAAACTGTGACATCATACTAGAAGTTCTAGAAGAAGGGCTAAATAGCACTTTAGAAGTGACTTTAAAGCTCATGTACCATAGAAAGCCAGGACAACAGAGGGCTGGGTTTCACTGAATTATGCTAAGAATCACAGGCAAAACAGAATCAGCACAGCAGAGAACAAAGAGCTAAAATACGGCTCCCAAGACCTGAGGAGTTACACTGAATAGCACTGAACTGCACCAAACACTGGCATGAGGACAAGGTCAAAACAAAAATTCATCTTGCTTAGTAACCCTTTTTTAGTAATGTCAGTGATAGGTGATTGAAAAAAGGGGTAATTGCAGAATGGTTTCTCCTGCTCTGGGCTAGCTTTGGGTCTCTAAACACAAAGAGAACTCTTTCAGGGCTCCTAACAGCCCGAAACATTTTTGCAAGCCTGACTTTGATTCCTGAATAATTGAACCGGTTCTGAAAATTTTAGAGGTTTTGGACAGGCTTTGCATGATGCATTTTCTAGATACTCTTAATAAAGATACCAAAATGAGAAACATGGGCATAGCAGTTGGTAGGAGCTGACACAGCAGAAGACCATGCTTGCAAGGTGACAAGCGATATGGAAAAGGCATCAGTTAGGAGCAAGCTCATTAAAAAAAACAAAATGACCATCTGACAGATTTTCAAAGCTTTGGCAACTTGTTATATCTGGAAAACATTAGCCTTTTTTGTTCCAAAATGATTTTCAGTTGGGGAGGGGAGTTTGATGGTAAAAATTCCCCAATTTCCAAAATTAGACTTGTTTTTCCTCAGAACAAAAAAAAATCATAAGGGCAAAACAGAGAAAATTGTGTAGAATTAGCTCTCATTGCAAAGACAAAAGCCTTTTCTGCTTAAAGGAAATGTTCAGGGGCAACAATTGAATTCAATATGGAAATAACATCTTTAAGAAAATTAGCGTTTTTCAAAAATGCCTTGCAAAACCTGGCATTTAAAATACAGCAGTGGAAGGAAAAAAAGACTGCAAAAACTTTGGAGACATGAAAAGTGTTATCAGTCTTCCCTGACATTTTGTGGGTTCTCATATGAAGACATCTTTTAATAAGCACTTTCCAGTTTTGGCTTGCATGTGCAAATCTTAAAAACATTTTGTGATTGCGTGGATCAGTTTTGAATGGAGTGTCGAACAATTTGTAAGACTGATAAGTTCATTTCTAAAGACAGCATGTCTGGGTACACTGGGCTCCACTGAGGTTTCCTCTACTGATTAGACCATTAAGCAGTAATGTAGTTTTCTTCATATCTGCATTCAGTGGCCAAAATTTTATCCTTATTTATACTTCGAGTTAAATTAACTCTTCTAAATCCTAAGCTCACAGTTATGTAATTTCCAGCAACAATGTGTTAAAATATGTATAATAGAGGTCTTCTAAGTCCTAAACCTTTAATTTACAAAAAATATACTGTCTTTCTTACCAGAATTTGTGGATTTAAATTTCAAAACTGCAGTTTTCAAAAGATGTTGGGAGAAAGCATAAATAACGTTTTTATTCACAGAAGATCGATACCAATGTGTTTATTCACAATGTATTATTGTGATTAAATAATATTTTGCAGTATAAAGTAATGCAGCAAGAATTTACTTAATCTTTTCAGTTTGAAATTGTTCTGTTTTAATGAAGAGTTTGTTGGTATTTTGAAGAAAATATTTTGGTGCAGCTTTAAATCTCTGCTCAAAGTCCCTGTGAAATGTGGGCTCTAATTCATTGTCCCATTCTCTACTTAGAAATAAAGTCTACTATTTCAGAGAAGTCTCTGGGTTTGTTTCAATGCTTACCAGCTACCTCTAACCACGTTCAACAGTAGCTTTACCACGAAGAGGTAAGGTTACATTACATAGTTTTGGTGCACAACTGACGCTGAGGCACTGGAGGTTCCCCAGATGTCACTACAGAGAAGGCTTTGTGATCTGTACCTGAAGTAATCTGTGTGTTGGAGGACACACTACTAAACATAACTTTTATTGAGATAGTCAAACTCTCAGATTTTCTTTTAGCTGATTGTGAGAAAGCCAATCTATTCCCTAGAGGGGATTTAGGGTGTGAATATCAGAGGATAAAGCCAGTGATATTGTCCTCACCCACAACAGCAGGCACATTGAAGTCTGCGCACAGCTTGTCCATTACTTCTGGCTAAAACACTGCATATTTACTTCACATACAGTCTATAAATTAAAAGTAATCAAAACTACCATGTAGATACATCCTGAGACAGCAACCATTGAAAAATATTTGTACCTATGAAATAAGAGCTTTTGTTCAAAGTAGACTACCTCCATTTCTTTTCAGATTAAACTATCTCAAAATCTATCACAAACCTTCTTGGTCCTTTGTTTCCCACAGATGAAGAATTATTACGGGATTTATGTGGGCATGTACAGCTAATCTTCTTTGGAAAGATGTGGTTTTACCCTGGGAATTATGAGAAACGTCTAGCCCCTTTGGTTCCTAAAATATTTAGGGTAGGTTACAAATAATATTTCCTGGTAGCTGAAATACATCAGCCAGTATTCTGATACCTTGAAACAGAAAACAGATGAAAGCTGCCTGGTTCAATATTTTTATTTAATCAATTTATCAGGAAACCATGTATCTTGTTGAGCCAAACCATAAAGAAGAAAATTTGATACAGTCCTAATTATTGTCAATAAAATGGAGATGTCTTTTTCTCTTTGCTGCAGTTTAAATACCAAAGAGATAGATAATCATAGCTGTGGAGCACTGTCTACATTCTCATGTCTGTAGATATTACATAAACAGAAAAAAATGCATTTCAGTTATTACTTTTCATATATTATGAGAGACACGATAGAATGAAATATAAAAATGTAGCATAGAGATCTCTGCACATAGAAAGTACTCATCTCCTTTGTGGAAAGCACAAGGAAAAAGGTGCTCCACCTGCTCAAATCAGTGTGGGTACATTTTTCAAAGGTATGTAAAAAGATCAGAATCATTTGCCCTTCCAGTGGAACCAAACAACACATGCTAATCAGGCTGCTCAGGTGAGAGCTGTGGAGCAACTCTCTTGGATGAAATCCATTTTGTCTACGGTCACAAAAAATGTAGGTGTATCGTCTAATAGGTTTTCCTCCACAGTCAGTGAAAACGGATGTGGACCTCCAAAGGCCAGTTCAGTCTATCTACCTTAACTGGAAATAACTAACTTACCGAATTGGTTTTGTGTACTGGCAACAAAGAAAACCTAGGAAGGTCTGCACGACAATCTAGCTTTCAGTTGATTCCTGCTTTTTGTGCCTTCACCTCTGCAATTCCTTGGCCACTTCAGTCCTCCAGAGTCGCAGGGCACACCTGCCCAAAGGACACACATATTATATGAAGATCTTCCAGCTCTAGTAGCTGCACAGAATGGCTTTCAGAGACTTTGGACCCAGTGCCACTCCTGCAGCAACGGAGAATCTCTCACTGGCTTCATCTGTTGGAGAATGAGCCCAGATGAGAAGGAGAGCATGAGAGTTATGCTGCCTCCTAACAAAGGGGAACATCTCACTTATAGAAATATGCATTGCACATTTAAAACTACTTTATCAAATTTACTTTAAAATAATATAGGGGTGCTTTGAAAATCTTATTCACCTGCTATTCACAATCCTTTTAAGTGTATTACCTCATGTTACAGGGACTGGAGGAGTACGTATGATTTACAGAATGTTGAAAGTCTGAAAAACACCAAAGTGACAGAATTGTTTTCTTTTACAGAGAAACACTGTTGATTCTGTAAGTAGTGGAAACACAGAACATTAACATGAGACATCAGTGGTTTAAAAACTAATTTCTACTTTTGAAAGTTTAAGATGAAAAAGTGATTATTCAGACGTCATCTTTAAATAAGAACTTAAAGTATCCCAAATCAGACAGTTCACGGCTAATTTTTTCTGTTTCTAAAATAATTTATTAAGTATCACAAAACAAATTTCAACAGTTGCTGGAAACAAATATTAATTATAGCAGGAAGATATAACCATTCACTGTGCCCCAAAATTATTAATAAGTCAACATGCACATTCAGAGAGGACAGCAACAGTCACAATGAATGGTATCCTGGTTTGTGTGTGTGTTTCTGAACTAAACAGACTCCACCATCTGTGGTTAATTATTCTGGGACATTACCATTATTTTATTCGAGATTCACTCTCTGGTTTTAATAAATTAATGAGGTGTTAGAAGACTCCTTCTATGAATGGAACAAATGCTTCGTCACTGTTTATACATTAACACAAACACTCTGTCAGCTGCCATTCCACTTCTCAGAAGACATCATAGATGACCACTACCACTCCTCTAGAAAACCATACATGAACACACAACTAAATCTTTATGCTCCCTATTTCAGCTTTCCTAGACAGACTGCTCTGGCTGAAGTCTGTCCTGCTTCACCAGGACTCTTTCCTGGCCTGCTTTATTAGGCACCTCCAAAAGCCACACAAATAAGGCTGTTACTAGAAAAAAAGAACACTGCTCTCAGTACTGAAGAAGGCAGAAGCAGGATACACCATAATGTAATTAGAAGCAATGTTGTAATGCATTACAACATTGCTAAATATGCATAAATATATGCATAAATATATGCATATTGCTATATGCTAAATAAGGCCACTCAGTCATTTTGGCATTCCTTAAGCTACAAATACTTAACCTTGTAACCCTAGAATCTCCTAATATCTCCCTCTACCTAGTTTTTGTGTCAGTGCACTATTTGATATAGATAAATCAGAAAATCAGTCAATTCGTGAATATTTGAGCATTAACGGCTGAGGTCAACGGCATCCCCTGGAGAATGGGTGACAAGGGGAGAGAGCTGGTGGCCCAAGGAAAAGCTGGGAGCTATTAACAAAATTACTTGAAAAATACCATGGGATAAGATTGTCATTTCTCTAGCAGAGATGCTTATAAACTTTAACTCTGGAGGCTTGGTTGTAATCTATAAAGCATGCACAGAGGAGAGGTCATCCTTCTTCCAAGTTTGGTGCTGCGAGAGACCTTCACTATTAAGCAAAAGCAGCAAAATGGATTAGAACATTTTGTTTGAAAATTAACACTCTGTCATTCAGTCAGATCACCCCAAGTGGAACCGAATGTGCCTACTAAAGAAGCAGTTTTAAAAGATTTTTCCTGATTGGCTTAATTTGGTATAATCCCCAAATCTATTAAGTTAATACCTGCTGTCTGACGTTTTTCACTGTGTTCTGGTCTCTACTTTCTCTTTTTATGCCTGAGTCTAAACGTTGCACCTTCTAGGGTATTGTTTATGTCAAATATTTTTTTCTTTGTGCCTCAAATAAGCCTGAGATAAAAGATGTCAAATCAATATCTTGCTTGACATCTTGGGGTTGATTTGTACAATCTGTGGGAAAAACAAAAGTCTGTTATTTCAAGTTAGTGGTAGATTACAATTAAACCATATTGTGGACTGTCTTAATGACTTATTATTGTAATAGTAATAAATGCAACTTATGTGCTAAATCAAGAAGGAATTATATTTTATTTAGTGTTCAAAATTATCCCATCTAGACAAGTACGCTGTAACAATACTTCCTAGAATGTCAAGACTAGAAATTTATTTATGCACACACGCATACACAAGCACACACATAGAGCAAACAGTTGTTACCTATAATTTTTAGGTTTCTAGCAACTTTATACACAGCCATGATTTAGAACAAAATAAATAACAAGCAAAAAAAAAACCCAAAAAATATTTTAAAATATTAAGAAAGTGGGTGGGAAGGGTACACAGACCCTTGCAAATGTGGTCGTTGGGGCTGATGCCTGAATGCCACCAATATCAATGGGAGCTTTACCGTTGCAAGTGAAGGGTCCACCCAAGATAGTGGAGGCTGTACGCGCCAGGCGAGGTAACACACTCCTCCCCCAGCCTCCTACATGAACACGAAGCCCTATTGCCTTTCTTACCAAACCAGAGCACTGAACGTAGCTAAATCTATCTTATATCCTGATGATAAAAAATGACAATAATTTATCTCTAGCCTTGACAAAGAGGATATACAGCTATCTTGTCCATGTCTCCGGCCAGAGACCACTGCACAATGTTATGACACCTGCCTAGTTCTGTGGTGAGGACTTTCTGCAGCAGGCACCGACAACAGTGCTTTGTTTGTGTAACACTGCAAGGAAGAGTTATGACATTTCCTGGCTTGTATTACCTTGGAAAATAGAGTGCGGCTCAAAACGAAAGCTTCTCCCGAACCCTCGCACTCAGAGCAGGTAGCGTGCTGTGTCCCTGGGCCTGGCTGTGTTTTATCCAAGCAGCCAAAGAATGACTCCCATAGCAGTCCTATGTTCGTTCCATTTTTCACACACAGAAGAAGCCCCTGGCAAGTGCAGTGACGAGTTATTTTTCGCTACTGCAACACCAGATAACTTTTTCTATCAAGAGCCCACAAACTTTCCTGCAAACTTAATCATACCCAGGTGGGGAAAAAACAAAAAACAAAACAAAACAAAACAAAAAAGAACAAACAAAATAAACCAAAAAAACAAAACAAAACAAAACAAAACAAAAGAAAAACAAAAAAAAAACCAAGAAGACATTTTAATTCACATCCTGGGAGAACTGTGTAAACTCTAAGTCCTGTTAGAGGGAAGTGCGTTTTCTGTGTAATTTCACCATCCATGAGAGCAACACATAGAATTACACTGAAGGGAAATATTTACATATTCCAAAGGGTAAGTAAGTGCATTACTCAAGGCTGAACTTGTACAACTCATCATGAAGCATGACCAAATACTGAACTACCACAGAACTGCTACTGCACCGAGTTAATGCACAGTAAAGTAGTTTACTGGGCAGAAGTCAACAGACACCCAAACATGCACTTGCATGTACAAAATGATGAGTTATGTACCAATAATTTTACAGTTAGTCAAAGAAGCTGGCAAGAAAGTGAGAAGACAGAGAGGGACACAGTGTTTTAGGAGTAAAGAAGCACAGAAATGATGCAAAAAATTCTGAAAAATAAAACGATTGTGACTTTGTAATGGAAATTAAACAATTGGCTACATTAAGATACATAAATTGAAACAGTTCTAATACTGCAAGGATGAATATATGGGACCTAAAACTAGTTGAAATCAGAAGTAAAATATTGATCAAGGAAAATACTAATATGGAGGCAAGAGAAAGACCGGAGTAAGGGTATAAAAAATAAAATTACCTCCAATAAAGTGGAAGCAAAACTGAAAGATTTTGCGCATTCTTGATTAGAGGAATGAGAAAAACTCCATCTCAAAACTTCTAATGCTCTCCTCTATGAAATCTCAGCTTTGCTAGAAAACATATTCCATAAATTCCTGTAATTAGTGGAGGCATACTACAAGTGGATAATGGGAAATTAACATCCATATGCAAAGAATAGAGACATAAAGTGAACTAGGCAAAACAACCTATGTTAGCCAAACCTCAATAACATTTAAGGCTTTAGAGTAAACTAGGAGAAGTATCCTAATGAAAAAGAAAATGAAATTAAAAAGAATCCAGGGAAAACAAGCGTATTAAAAGCAAAGCCAGGCCAACTTCTTATTTTCCCTCAGGAACAAAAACAACCATCTTAAAAAACAAGCAAGGGAAACAAACTTTGGTAAACACCAGCTAACATCTTGTGGAAAATTACTTGCTCTATTGGAGAAAGGATTATTCCAAGAACTATTAAGGACGCATGCAAGCAGCTACAGGAGAGCTACAGTAAACTGTGCTGTAAGGAGAATTGTCACTATGGAGGGACAGTCCCATTGCATTTCTCTTGGGGCATACATGTTATTCAATATTCTTGTTAAAAGCCTTGGGGTAAACTCTATAGGATTCCACTGGTTAAATCTATAGGTAAGAACCCAAGGAGCAGGAAGACAAAAGCAGCAGAATACACTTCAAGAAGCAGAAGGTCTCAGAGGCTGATCAACCAAAGCACTGAGCCTCCCACAACAGAACTGACCCCTCCAGCTCAGCACAGTAATAGGATGCCTCCATCTTTTGCCAAGCAGGACAGTATTCCAAAGTGTGTTCCCAACCAACCAAGTGGAATCAATGAGGATGAGGGTACTTTAACTAAACATGGGAAGAAACTTGGCACGAGTAAGCAGAGTAACCCCTCCTCTGCAAGTCCCTTTGTGATTTTTGGATAGATCAGCAAGTGTATGGAGGATGTATGGCTGACAGATAATGCCTCTGCGTTTCTAACAGATTTAGCAATGTCATCTGCCAAAGGACTTCTAACGAAACACATCAGAGGCAAACAGTCCGCTTCTGCAGTGCGGTGGGGGGCAGGCAGAGTCCTTCAAGGGTCTCTGCTGGGACTCTTGGCAGTCAAGAAATTCATGATAATCTGGAAACAGCAGTGTGGTAACAAAGTTTGCTGATGCTTATTTATTCAATTCAGTTGAAAAGGGCAATCTTCAACAATTTTGGACCTCATGAGACTAAATGACTGGATAATAACACACAGATGAATTTCAGGGCAGGTAATTATAAAGTCAACCCCAAACGGAAAAATAAATCCTAATTTGAGACGTCAGATGGTGGTTTCCAAGATGATCATTACCACTGAAGGGCAAAATTTTGAGGTTATGATTAAAAGTTCCATAAATCTTAGTGCTCAGCAGTAGTCAAAAGACCAAACTGATTAAGAATTATTGGAAAAGGAATAGAGAATAAAACCAAGAACATCACTATGTCCCCGTACAAATCAAGGGTTTATCCACAAACTGAATACTGTTCTACTACTCTCGTCTTCAGCAGAACAGAGTAGAATTGGGAAGGGTTCAGAGAAGGGACAACTAAGATACTGAAAGATGTGGATTATTTCCCACTAAGAAACAAAAACTTCATGGGTTGCAGTTTCAGACTCCTCAGTCTGAGAAAGAAACAACTGAGGAAGAAAATGACAAGTGTCCACAACATCACGACACCCCACAGGGACAGAGGCACAACATCTGGCAGGCAACTTAAAAAATGCAGTAGAGGCTAAAGCAGCCGTCCGGGAAGGACACTGTACTATCAGTCATGGAAGGAGTAATTTGGCCAACCAAAGTCTGCAGAGAGAGATAATGTCTCATTAAATCAAATACTATGGGTGGGGAAGAGATGACAAGCTTCTGGGCATGCTCATCCTTCTTCAGGTTATTTAACATCTACTGTACTACACATATGGTGAGAAATGCCTCTTTCAAGGCCTGTACTTGAAAGTAGTACTTAATGAAAGAAGTACTTAATGTCTTAAACCTTTCCATTTTCTTAATAGCGTGATTTCTTTTTTGTTCACAGAGCACAACACATGTAAATTGTTGTACTGTCCTCACGTTGTCCGGGTGCTGGCAGAAGCCCAGAGGATTTAGCTGAGGCGTGAATGGGAGCACTAAGAAAGATGCCTCTCACTGTAGAGCATGAGATTTTTAGGACAGCTTCCTATCCCATTCTCTCTACAATTTCTGTCTTTTTGGGGAGCTGGGAAGTCACACCATACACCACAACACATGGAATCACAGAGAGAAAATCACTGCAGTTACTAACAGAAAAAAAACAAAGACATAAATGCACTTTCATTGTGTAGTTTATCCTTTGGTCTGCTCTCAAAAAAAGCATGAAAGCCTTCTACTGAACCACTTCAACATACCTCATACAAACATAATGCCTGTGCACACTCACTAGTTCTGAGGCTTCATCCAGACATCTACAAGCTGAAAACCACGTCTGTCCTTCCAATTCAGATTCATTTCATTTTTAAGTGCATGCCGACATTTTTTCCTAAGGTACAACATAGACATAGAACGGATACCCCGTACTCCCTTCTCCAGCTCATTACATAAGGAACTGGGGTCTATGGCTCAATGTTTTATACCTCTGCAGTGTATAATGTTAGCGTGAACTCTGGTCATTGCAGGAAAACTTTTGTCATTTCTCACTATCAGTTCATCACTTAGAGACTTATATAATTAGAAAAAAAAAAAAGCCTAGAGGAAGAGCACTTTCTGCTGTAACACAGATGCTAAATAGAGTAAAGATAGCAGGGCAGATTTTTCTTGTGGGCAAGACAGGTATGTAAGTGATATTATTCAGCGGTGTCTATGTATCTGTTCATACCCCTGTGTTACAGGCTGATAAGGAGGAAAGGCAGCAATCCACAAGAAAGTGTTGTAGCAGAGCTCTCATCTGAACCGTATGCTCTGATAGTATCTTCTCTGATTTACACTCCAGAGCATTCAGTTCCTATTACACACTGTCTGGAAGCATTCTGCATTTTCCCTCCTATGCAGCAATCCAGTGCAACAAGAGCTTTTTATCTTATCATGTCTCCCCTGGCCCTCCTAGAAGATAAATCTCTAACATAACAGACTGATAGATCATCCGTTAAAGGCAAGGCCACCGAGTAAGAAATATTTGTTCTCATGCTTATTATTCCATTATTGGAAATAAAATATCTTTGTCACTTGTTACATCAATGACCTCCAGAGCATGTCAGTAAAGTTCTGCCCATGTTGGCATCACCTGTGATCATCATGGAAGACTTTTCCAGAAGCAGCAGAAGCAAGACAAGGAAACAAGAACACTATGATAGAATTAGTGGAATTGACAGAACACGCACCCAGGACACAGCCATTAGAATGCTGTAGAATTAATTTCAGTCTGGAAATCACCCATAACCTAAATGCCTTTTATAGATTACCAATTCTAATGACTTTATGCCTAATGGCACATTAAAAGCTGTTTTCCATCATTTTTAATTAATTGTTGAAAGCAAACACACATCCAAATGCCTGATAGCATAGCCTCGACTCTGCAAACTGAGGTATGGCTTTAATTTTACTCACGTGAGTAGCTCTTTTAACTTCATACATACAAAAAGCCCAAGAAACCCCCCACATTCATCTGAGTTTGCAAAATCGGGGCCAAGGATCATCACCAAAATTCTCTCCTCGCGAAGAAAAATAAGTCCTTCTTTTCATTCCAGGGCCCTTGTGGTGGAGACTGGTGGACTTCTTTGTTGTGAGGTCAGAGTTGGGGAAGGAATGTATGGAAAGGAGAAAAAAGAATAAACATTTCACAACAATCTCCTATGAAAGTTACCACAAGATATGTCAGCACTGCCAGATGGATTGGGTAAATATGAATTTCAACAGACTTTCCTCAGAGATGTGGTCCTAGCTTGGAAAGTGACTCTATAAAAGTTGACTGTTTATTGTTTGTGTTTAAAGCATTTCACCAGCTTCAGTCTAGATATGGTCTGTTTAATAGAAAGACCTCAGAGAACATAAAATCCCTTTCTTAACTAAAAATTACTTCCCAGGAGGCATTAGAATGACACAAGATACAAATTTATCATATCATGCCTTAGAACTGTTCCTGAAGTTTTATTACTTTTCATATGCTAATTTGAAATTTAGCATTACTTTACGAGTAAAGTTAGGCAGCTACTGTGCACAATTACAGGAATGATTACATATCAGCAAGGTACAGTGATTTTTATGCATAATATATACAAACATCTATACAGCACTGACCCAAGACAGGTAAAACTCCAAGCAAGTCAGGAAAAAAGTTTGACAGAAATCAATCGTTCTATATAGGGATTTAGAAACTGCACGCTTGGTCAAGGTGTCCTGGGAATTCAGCTCAGCAGATGAAAGCATATATACTGAAGTATTATCTGAACCAAAATCAACCACAGAAAGTTTCTGAGAACAAATATTTACTAGCTGCATCTGCAGAGCTGATGTATTCTTCAGACCTGCAAGCCTTTATTCTGGGTTCTTACCACTAATTAAATATGTCAAAGCTATGTCCTTTCAGAAGAACAAATATAAACACAGGATTATAAAAGAAACCACAGGCCTGTTTCTTTAGACCTTATTAATGAAGGAGAATAGTTTGATGGCCTGGGAAGGTATTTCATGAAAATACCCAACACAGTTGAATATTGGGCTGCATACATTTATTGGCCTCCACTCAGCTGAAACTGCTTTAGTTACATATTATTATGCTAAAGCAACACAGTCAACATCAAAGTCCTCAGATATCCCTGAATACAGTCTTCTGCCCATGCAGACTGCAAGCACAGCATGAGAGTCCCACAGGTCCCTCTGCCCCTTCCTAGAGGAGCTCACCAGCCAACTATCATTTTTTTATCGACCGTCTGCCCTGGACAAGAGGTTCCCACACAGTAGTTTCTACCTCTATTCCATGTTTCCATTCTGTTTCTGTCTTCCACAGACAAAAGAGATAAACAGACCTTAAAAGCTCAAGGCAGAGAAGCATGACAACACACAGAGGGAAACGGAGCAAAATCTGCACGGACCTCCTTGCAATTTCAGCACAGCCAGTAGAACTCCGCCTGTGCTTGTGCTCAAACTGTGGAAGAAAACTGTAAGTAAGGCTGAAGAGTCAGTATGTGCAAGGTGGAGAACACCAGATTTAGAGTTGCGTTTGCAATGTGTGTGATACACGAATGTTTTATTCCTAGCCAAGATGAGTCTGCTGGTTTGAAATTTCTTCTCAGCTTTATTTGACTTAAAACACTGACATTCTGAAAATTACTATTGCCCTAGCAATATTTTTTTCTAATATTTTCAGAACATTTTGCTCTGATTTTTTCCATTTTCATTTTATGAATTCTTTCATATAAATTAAGGGTGAAAAATTGTTTTGCACTAAAAAAAATACGAATCTTGTCTCTAAATGAAAAAAATAAAAGGGGAAAAAAATGGACAATTCTGGACAATTTTGAAGTTTTACTTACCATCTGATTGGATGGTGCTGTTAAACCATCCCTTTCCCTACAAATGTTTTTGCTCTATCAGCATATCCAATTCTACTCATGGAGGACATACCTTCACATCTTATTGACCACCCACTGTTCAAACTGCACTCAGCCAACACAACTCTTACACTAACCTTGAGCTTTGCTTTGGCATTCCTCATCCACACTGCCCCTTCCCAAGCTCCCCAGGACTATCCAAGACCCATTTGCCTGAACCTGTCCAGTTGGGATTCACCTTTCTCCACCACACTCCATATACTCCTGCATCAATTACCTCTTTTCCTTTAGCACCATTTTATAGGCACTGCCTCGCTTCTCTCTGCCCATCACAAGGGTATTTTATTTCCTAGTCCAGGCTAACCATCACTCACTGGGTTTGTTGTTCCCAGCCACTCACGTCTCCTCCTCCGTCTGATATTCCCTGCCTGCAACTCACTGGCAGCCGTGGGCAAAACCTTCCTCACGCTCCACCAACCATCTTCAAAACCAAATACAAGTCAGCTTGAAATTGAATCCTGACACCCATAATTTCAGCCCATGCCATTACAGTCCATTGAAGTAATAAGAAACTAAAGACTTCTAATGGAATGCATTGAGTAGCTTTAATACACAATGCATTTTTTTGCTGCTGAAGGAGGAGACAGGCATTCTACAACACAAACTTGACTTTGCTTCTTAGAGGACATTTTCCCATCTCTCCTCCCCAACTGCCCATTGTGCCTATTCTCACTCCTTCAGTCTCTCCTGTTCCTTCCCGCATTTGAGGAAAATGCTGGGTGGGTCTCACCAAAAGAGGTCAAGGCCTGATTGTCCTCCTCTACAGAGGAGGAAGTCATTATGCCATTGCAAGGGCAAGCTGCGGTATTCGGGAATCCATAGCAAGTGGTGTCAGCACTTCTATGTATTATTAGTCCATGGATTTTAGGGATATAAACTAAGCTATGTTTCACCCCAGCACAATAAAGACTTTCTTCTCTTTTGAAATTAGTCTATAAAGCAAATAAGCATCATAGACAGAGTCTATTGGTGGTATGGACTGCAGATATGCATTATTTAAAGCAATGGCCTTGGACAGGTCAAAGGTTCCGTATTTCAAAATGGAATTCAGATTCAGCAGTTGGAAATTATGCTGCTGTTGTGGAAAGGGGAATTACTGCCGGGGGAGAACACGTACCCTGCAGAACCATAGAGGCCTCTTGCACTGCTGTCCACCAGTGACTGCATATTATGAATTCACTGGCTTTGCCCAAGGGAAAGAGATCAGCCTCTCCCAGCGTGTGGTGTGGGCAAGAGGGTACTACTGTCCTCCTACATGGATAGCTTTTTTTTTACATGAAAAACAGAAAGATGGGATGGGGAGGAACATATAAAGAAATTTGTACATCGGCTACCGGTCACCTAACATCCTGTCACAGGGACTGGGTAATTTTTAGTGTAATAAATAATGACAGAAGCATCCCAGAAGTAACGCGCATTAATCAAGGTGGAAAACTGCTGCAGCTCATATTGGAGACACTCAATGCTTCTCAAGCTACGGCAATGCCTGAGGCAGCTCTGAAAGTTCCAAAGGTACCAAATGAGCCCAGAGCCAGAATGCATCCATAGCAGTCTGAAGAGATGGAGGCGATGATGGAGAAAAAGAAACCTGGAGACTCAGAGAAATGCTTGTTGCAGTGGGACACTGGCAGAATTGCAGCCTGTCTCTACCGCAAGTAACTTGAAGAGTAACTTATAGCCACCTGCTAAAACACGATGGAAGCATGCGAGGATTAAGAGGAAGCACTGGGAGCTGGCAAGGGCTAAACTGCTGTCAGCTGCCCTTCTTTGGGAATACAGCAGCACATGCACCTCAGCACAGCTGGTGACCTGGTGCTAGATAAGAGACAAGACTGCTCCAGCAGCTTCAAAGCTTGCTGTGTTGTGTTCATTAAAGGGTATCCTTGGGGGTGATAGATAAGAAAAATGGCTACTCTGGTCTGTTAGTTGTTTATCTGATTTAATTAAAGAACTGCATAGTATTGTGCTGATAGACAGGCAGGCAGTGTTAAGCATCCACTGAAATTCCCACATCTTTTCTCCTACTTAGAAGGGTATTAAAAGCACCTTTGAATCAACCAGTTCATCTTTAAAATGGAAAAAGACCTATTTTATTTTCGTTAACTATGTCAACAATTGCAAAATAAAAGCGTGTTACGGAATTTTGAGACCCTGATACACCTACCAAAACCTGAAACTCAGAAAGAATTCTATTCATCTGGAACTAGGCTTGAAAAACATTTTCAGTGTTCAGTTACGTAGTAAGGGCCATCTAGCACTGACAGAACTTATTGTTATGAATTTAAGGTCTGAGATATGATACATTAAGATGAAAACATAGCTAAGATAGCAGGGACGGTACGTTACAAGAAAAATATAAAACAAACTGTGAGTGTAGGTACTCAGCAGGGTGTGAGTTTTAAAGCAGGATCAACAGTCCACATTGAGCCCAGTACGCAGCGGAACCAGGGCAAAATAAGAAACCAGCACAAAGCAGTATTCACAAAACAAGGTAACATTTTAGAAAATGTCATTTCCAATGCTTCATTTTCACCAGTAAGCCTAAGGTCATGCAGGACAATATTCTCCTTTTTGAAGTATCAGTTTTCACTAGAGCAGGAGGCTGATCCTGCATCCAGAAAAGATGCTGTTTCTAGCACTAACTCCTGCTTGTCCTCCACCCTTCTGTTCCCCACCCTGCTAAGCACAGCACTAGGGCCAGTCACGGATGCTGGGACATCGGGCAGTAGGGGGGCAAAGCTTTCCCTGGCACCCCCCAGCAACAGACTGAACCAGGCAACTGATGAGAAAGCTGTAGAAAATCCAAATATGAATAAAATCTAGCAAACGCAGAAGTAGTCTTGATCCACTCCGCTGCCTGACAGCAAGATCTCACCAGCATTTTCTCCTGCTTCACAAACACAGTTCTTACATTATAGAAATTGCCCTATGTTGTCCTTCTGTTCTCTGCCTTCAACCACATGCTTTTCCTAATCCGCTATTTGCACAAATTGCAAGGGGCTCTGACTGATTTAGATGAAGCACAGAGCATATCAAAATAGCTAAACCGCCTTTGCTTTGTTTAAAGTTTTTACTACTTCATTGCGTGATAATACGAAGTCTGAGTTTGAGCCCATTAGCTCAAAACTGCAGAAAACAAACAAGTGATGAGCTTTGTCAGGATAAGATGCGCACTAAAGACCATTTCATTTCCATCAGCCATGCCATTTCCAAACAACACGCTATTTGTATGCACTTGGTGTGCTGCCTGCTGGCTCAGTTTTTTTCAGATCACGTTCATCTATGAAAGGCTACACTTAAGGGTCATGTTAACGTGAAAGCACGTGGAAGACTCCCAGCTGCAGAGCTGCACCAAAAACATCTTTTCTTAAAAAAAAATGTGCAACAGGAATTACATGTAAATAGATTGTCTGAAAGCCAGGGAGACATTTTACAAGATGGGCTAAGCAACCAGCTCACAGTCACTAGAAGACACAGTTCCACTCTATTCTCCGTAAAAATTCAGAAGGTTCGGGGCTTTTTCCCTGATTTAATGAGCTGAATCGGGTTTTTGAGGGTCCAAGCCAGTTCAAGGGAGACTGAAGCGTGGAGGGCCACATAGCCAGCAGGCAAGTTCTCCAAAGGAAAACACCTTCCTGATAAAAATGAGGTGGTAGAATAGGGCTCTCGGTGCCATGTAGCTCCAGCCCCGTTTGCTAACCTCGGATTAGCAGGCATGAAGAAGGCCAGTGAATGGATGAAAGATAAGGGGCTTTCTTCCTCACAATGGATTTTCAGGCTGATCCAGGAGGATGTTTAAACAGGCAGCACAAGAAGTTCTGAGTCGGAAGGATCATCACAAAGCTAGGAGAAGGACCTGGGGGTGCTGGTTGACAGCCGATTGAACATGAGCCAGCAGTGTGCCCAGGTGGCCAAGAAGGCCAATGGAATCTTGGCTTGTATCAGAAATGGGGTCACCAGCAGGTCCAGGGAGGTTATTCTCCCTCTGTACTCAGCACTGGTGAGACCGCATCTTGAGTACTGTGTTCAGTTCTGGACCCCTCACCACAAGAAGGATGTTGAGGCTCTGGAGCGTGTCCAGAGAAGAGCAACGAAGCTGGTGAGGGGGCTGGAGAACAAGTCTTATGAGGAGCGGCTGAGAGAGCTGGGGTTGTTTAGCCTGGAGAAGAGGAGGCTGAGGGGAGACCTTATTACCCTCTACAACTACCTGAAAGGAGGTTGTGGAGAGGAAGGAGCTGGGCTCTTCTCCCAAGTGACAGGGGACAGGACTAGAGGGAATGGCCTGAAGCTCCGCCAGGGGAGGTTCAGGTTGGATATTTAAAAAAAAAATTCTTCACAGAAAGAGTCATTGGGCACTGGCAGAGGCTGCGCAGGGAGGTGGTCGAGTCGCCTTCCCTGGAGGTGTTTAAGGAACGGGTGGATGAAGTGCTTAGGGACATGGTTTAGGGAGTGTTAGGAACGGTTGGACTCGATGATCCAGTGGGTCCTTTCCAACCTGGTGATTCTGTGAAAGCTAGGATTTTCCTGGGCAGTATTTAAGACGTAACTTCACAACAACTACTGCCAGAAAGTGGAGGCATCCAGCAACAGGTAATATGCCTCCTACCTCTCAGCAAAATGAGAAATAATGATGAAGGCACAAAACTAAACAGATAGTAACTTTTTGAAGGTATCTATTACACACACGATCCTCAGTGTCAGGTTTTGAATCCTTGAAGCCCTTTGTAAAATACTGTTTAAATCAGTGCCAGTTTTCTGATACAAAGGGCCTAAAGTGAGAACAACAAAAATTATAATGGCACAAACTAGCATCGGATGTGCACAACAGGACCTGGTTGGGGGAAAATTACACTATGAATTCTCAAATTAACATAACAGAAAAAAGGTCACTTTGTAAATGCAACTGAATTTATCATTGTAGTTGCGTAAGGTGAAACTCATTGCCCAGTCCAGAAATTAGGACTGACTGTCTTTGAGAAGGATCCCATGACATGACAATAATCTTTTCAAATTCAAAACCTGAAAATGATGCTTTTATTGGCATATGACACTTGACCTTAACTCTTCACAGTCCGTGTATTCTTTTGCAACTGAACATTATAAGTAAATAATGAGCCTTCTAGGAGCATTATTTCTTGCTTGTGAATGGTGAGAACATCACTTGGTAGCAGGAGCCTACAGCATACACGTGCCCACATAAACAGGCAACCTTTGAAAACTAATGAAAAAAAAAAGAAAGCCCTAATTAAAGCGTAACTCTTCAGATTCATTCTTGCTATCCTGCAGATAATATACAAGCTTCAGCATAGACCATATTTTACAATGAACACAATGTGGTTCCTAAAATTCACCTAAATAAAATAATAAATAAATAAATAAATAAATAAATAGATAGATAGATAGATAGATAGATAAATAAATAAATAAATAAATATAGCTCCCCACCACTATCACCATCACAAGAAGGATGACAGAGAAGAAAAGGTAACTTGAGGTTTTCTCTGGAGATTTGTTCATTTACATAAATTTAGTTTAGAAAAGACCCATCACTCTGTTCCTGCTTCCACAGTT
This sequence comes from Cuculus canorus, assembly GCF_017976375.1. Lineage (NCBI taxonomy): Eukaryota > Metazoa > Chordata > Aves > Cuculiformes > Cuculidae > Cuculus > Cuculus canorus. Next base: position 9,191,435 of record NC_071441.1, on the reverse strand, counting down.
TATGTCTTCTGAGCAAGTGACAACAACTCTACAGCCAGGATATCTGGCTGTTTATATCCACTGCTTAAAAGCTTTAGAGACCAGATAGCTTTCAGTGCACCTGCTGTAACAAACTGAAGTCCATAACTAAACAAATACACACACAACCAGGAAGGACTAGAGGACTCATCAGCACGTGTCGCTGGCTCACGTGAGCTGGCCTGATCCTGTGTTTCAGAATCACTTCAGACTCCGCTATCGGCTCTTGACATCCCTTTCAATTCTATGCTTGGGTTAGAAATCAAAGTCAATTTCCCTCATAGCCAAATATTTTTCAAGGATAAAAGTAGCAGGGCAACAACAAACTCAAGCATCCAAGCTCACTATCTCCATAGTTATCCAATTTAAATTTTACAAAAGCCAAACAAAACATGAGATATTTTCTTTCAAGAAGATCACAAATACTCTTCAAACTCTTTGGTTATCTTGTGGGTTGGGATCCACAACCAGATTTCAATCTCCTTTCAATTATCTCCCCTTATGAAAACAGTTTCAATATAACACATGACTGTCCAAAAAGGAGTAAAAGGCATAGAGACTGACAATAATGACCAGAGCTGAATTTGAGTATTCATAGACACCAACATATCCTTGCACTCTTTTACTCTTTAGTCCCTAAAGCATCTCCAAATAATTTTCGTCCATAGATTTCACTGCTTTCTTTCCTCTTTATTTGCCTCCACGCTGTACTGCCATTTTACTATATATTGATGATGGCTTTTACACAAAATAAACCATTTTAAGAACCTCAGACCTTGAATTAGAGGCAGGATACCTAGAGCATAGAAGTCAGTGCCCCCTTCTAAACAACTGTAATGCTAATCACAAGTATGATTGAGTCCAAAAATATCATGAAGTCAACTCACCACAGAAAACTGAGGTTGTTATGAATCCAGACCTCACCAAATATACGTATAAGAACAAGTTTATGCCAGGACTATGTCCACTTGGGTATCCTGCCTCCCCCAGCAGCCAGGAGCAGAAGCATGGGTGCAAGAAGAGTGGCACCATAGTGATAATTCCTCAGGACATTACTTCAGTTTCTAAAATTCTGTACCCTAATCAGAGGCAAAGTCTGTGTATTCAAACTATTTCCATTCATTTGCCTAAGGCCTTCTTGAACCTTTTAACCCATGATCATGTTTTCTGGTTGCTTTCCTGTTACTACCTCAGAAGGCAGTAGTCAAAGCTGGAATTACACGGCTTCAACTGCACTGAGCAGAAAGAAAATGAAGCACAGGGAAGCACAGCGGAGACACAGCCAGCCTACGTGGATGTGAACCAAAACACCATAGTTATATTGGCCACTCTGTTTCAAGTTCTTTGAACCTTTAGGACTTACTTTGGCATCTTGCTCCTTCACTTTCTTGTGGGTAGGAAACCTGGCAGGAGAAGAGACAATCGCTCTCATTTTGCTGTGAGACTTGGTTGAGGCTTGTGGTTCTGTGTGAAACCGGAACAAGAGGAAAAGAGCCCCAAATCACACAGTCCATGCACTTCAAACATCACTGCTAACTTCTATTCCAACTAATCTCAAAGCAAGACTATTCAGACCTGGCAGAATACTATGGAAACTCCTTCACTTTGGTCTGTGCTTGGAAGAAGTGGGTGGAGAAGGGGAGCAACCCCCACTCCGACAGCTCAGACCTTGGATCCCTGTGTTGCCTCCAACTGCTGTTGTCACCTAATTTAATATCATTGCAGTTCAGATGAGCACATGTTGGTAAACAAAGAGGCAATGGAAGGGCAGCATCCTGTTTACATTTCACTGGGGGATGATTCATTTACAGTTCTTCAGCTCTTCAGTCAGAGACTGTAATCATGCAAAAGGTCAGCAGTTTCTGCTACGGCTTTTGCATTTGGTCAGAGAGTGTTTAGGTTAAAAAAAAATCCATTGTTGATATAATCCTGCTGAAGAGTCTTCATCTTTCCTGGAAATCAAGAGTTTGACGTAGAACGGACTTCTTTAACTTAAAGTATGGAAAACATTGCCCGTGTTTCAAAAGAAAGTTAATTGTCCTTGAAGACAACAAATGTAATCCGCCTGCAAAATGTGCTTCTGGTGGACACTGGCAATATGCCACCTCTCACAGATCCCCAAAACCAGCACTGCCAGACTTACAAGGTGAAAGAAAAAGACATTACCCTGAGCATTAATGGCCTCTGTTAAAAGAGGCTGGAGGAATGTCTGTCATTGTTTGGAGAAATGATTACAGATGAGCAAACAGTCTAAAGCAACTTTCCCTTCCATTATACAGCACATGGCCTGCAGGATCAGCCATTTAACTTCAGCATTAAGATATTGAACACAACATCCAGCGCAGTAGGAGCTAATCAGTCTCTGATGAGCTATGATTTCTTCACAATTAGCATTTCCCTGAAATTTCGTCTTCCACCCCAATCACTGAGCTTCTCTTTTTCTATGTGTTATTTACAGCTTCTCATCGTGTGGCTTCATTGACAGTCAAAGTCTCAGCTAACACCACGTCCCCGATCTCTGCAGGAACACACTCAATAAAATCTGTGCACATGTGCCCAAATGAGCTATTGATTTAGAAGCTGACACCTACTCTTACATACACCAAACCATCCCAAGCTGTATCCTCTTCAAAGGCTAAACTTAGCCTGCCTACACCAGAATATACATAAGGAGCAACCTTTCCCAGCTGCTGGAAGAGTCTGACCTTGCAGCGCTACATGATTTATATTACGATCAAATAAACATGGTCCCTGCTAAGGTTAGAGATGCTTACTGAAATACTCCCTTCACATACACACTTCTAAGCCAAAGATGTCCTTAAATCAGTAACTTCAACAAACCCTCAAGGAACTGGCATGTAATTATTACAGCACCAGCTCCTGATTAAGGACTTGTTCAGAAAAGGGCTTATTAATATGAATGCACATCTGATTGACTGTGATGGAAGGCAACTACCAGGGAGTTACGCCGGGCACTTGTTCTCCTGCACAGTGCTCCATGTATCAAGTACACGTGTTTTAGAACAATTGTCACCTGGATGTTTTCCATCTCTTCTAAACTATAACAGCTAAAATGTCAGATTTCTCCTTTTCTTGCTGGCCTAAACAAGAGTTCCGTGCAAGTCTATCCAGATTGTAAGGATGTTCACAAAAAAATGAAATGATTGTGGAAAGTCTCTGAGTGCACAACATGAGAGAGGAAGGCCAGCATGGCTGCAGAGATAATTTGCTACCTGTTTCCCACTCCATTTCACTGCAGTATAAAATAGAGCCATCTTACAGAGATATGAAAAGTGACAGTACATAACTGTTAACATTATGTTACAGACTGCTCAGAAAAATGTGAAAATAGCCTTAAAAATACATTTTAATAAGCAGGAAGATTTAATCACAATTTTACTTGCACTGTGAAAAAGAAGGTTTCTAAGGTATATAAGCTATGTGTGAGCGACTGAATTATCACAGGGCAGTTGGCCAGAGTTATGCTGGAAACCAGAGGCGAGGTAGCTAAAACTACTGCAGTGCTAAAGTAAGACAAAGGCCATTGGAACAGGTAAGACAGGAAAAGTAAGCACAGAAGTGAGCACACACGCCAATTTACTTGGCAGCATTCCCCAGCATCAGCTAATGGTACCACAACCCATGGCAAGGATGGAGACCTGCCTACAGAGAGGTTCGGGTGCCAGTAGGAAAAGCTTCATCTCCACCAGCATCCAGTGCACATGTGAGTGGTCACTTTGGCTCCAGTTCCCCATGCCTGCGTACATCTGGTGAGAAGTATAACTCCACATCAAAGACAATACATACCCTGCAGCTGACTCCGTTCTGATGGAGTATTCTATGAAAAATGGGAAAAAGTTTTGTGGGCGTGTCAGGAAGGATCATTTTCTTCATTCCCTTGCACAGCAGAAATGCAGAGCTGAATTGTCAGTTACTTTTGCGTTTCCCCCATTTGTATAACAGTCAGTGTTTAAGGTCTGATACAGGCACAGCTTTCAATCAAGTGGCACATTTTGCGCACAAAATCCTGTTTGTTCTTAATATGAGGGGGTTACACCTTGAATAAATGGTTGCAAGCTCTTTGGGGGCAACAGCTCCCTCCTTTCCCTTTTTTGAAGGGTATTTGGCATTACCAGGTCTTTAGGCACTAACGCACACGCTTTTCACCTGCTGATGATACCAAATATGCATCAGGCTTTTTGCAAACTCTGGGCTTTTGTTTTGCTTTCCTAAATATCCAGTTGCTTCTTTTCCTGGCAAAAACATTCCTGTGTTTGCAATTAATCTTTCAAGACTCTGAAGGAAGCCAAGAGACATGCACCCTTTTCTCCATTATCCCAAAGTGATCATGTCTGCAGCTGCTACCACTCTTTTGGACAGAGGTTACGTAGTCCTTTCCAAAGACCATTTCTCCCCCTCTTTCCCTTCCTAAGGATTAATTCTCACAGTCCTATCAGAACACTATCTGATATCTAGACCCTGGAGAGCAGTTTCTTCTGCAAAACAACCACCTTTGAGGTGGAGAAGCACCAGGTATTCAGGCCTTTTAAAACCTTTGCTAGATAACTTGCCCAGAGATGAAGTAAAGCCTCATACTCTGCCTTCTACACAATTTACTTGCCTTGCTTTACTCTTTGTGCTTTTACACTGGTAATAAACACAGAGGATTGAGAGCAGTGAACACAGGCAGCTCTCTGCTTCCGGTGGTTATTTAGCACCTGGCAAGAAACTAAGGCTTGGCAAGGAAGACACATTCATACAGGCTGGTATTAGGGACAAACTCTTCCCCAGCACCACTGCAGTTCTGGCAGACCAGCAGCCAGAACCAACCCCTTGCAATGCCCACAATGGCTTTGCAGGCTTCTGTATGCCTTACCAATAGGTGCTTTCATATTGTTTCTACTACAGCAAGAAGAGGTGAAAATGTCCAAGCAGTGGGAGGAGTCGCTCTTAATATCACATCCCTTCAGCAGGAACACAGCTCTGTGGAGTAGAGCTTGGTGCCAGGGCACAACGGCTTTCAGCACCCTGCAGCGTGAGTTATATAGTATATATATATAGCACAGTGCTGCAGAGCCCGCAGAGCCACGCACAGATCCATTGCAGCCCCTTAAATTATCTGTGCCCATGCCACAGTCTCAAACAGCTGCCACCACCACAGAGAGAAGCCTGGGTGGCACAACCTTGGAGATGGCCTCCAGCAGAAGGTAGGAGCTGCAGGCAGCTCAGGATCATGTTACCTCAGCTGCCAGTAGTAATCCTGCTAAATTTACACCCAATGCCCATCCTTAGACATATGCAAAAGCTGTCTGGACATGACCGGCTGGAGCAGGAAGGTTGAACAAGATGACCCCAGAGGCATCTGCCAGCCTCCACCATTCAGCGATTCTGTAAGATCTTAAAAGATCAGTAAGTTCCTATTGAAGACAGTTATATAACCCCAGTTTGGTTATATATAGAATTAAGAAAAATTACAATGTGACCGACTCCACCCAGTGCTTTTGTTGAAGACTGTAGAACCAGAATACAATATGAGATTTTACAACTCATAAAATGCAAATCAGCATACTTAGATGAACACTTCCAGCTGGTGTTGTGTCCAAGAAAATCTTGACTTTGTACATAGATATGGTTTGAGCAACAGCCCAGTAGGAACGGAAGTGTTTCCTTGAGGAGCAGAAAAGAAAAATGGTTCAATCAAGCTGCCTTTGCATGGCTGCAAGTCAAAAATTATTATGGTGCGTGGGAGCTGTGCAGTTTACATCAGCTGCCTCTAGGAATACTAGAGAGGTCCAGAAAGAAAAGTGAAGAGTGCTGAAATCAATATGAACATGAAAATGCTCAAAATCAATAAGAAGTGAAAAGAGTTGTTTTCATTGCCCAATAAACAGGGAAGAAAATGAAGCTTTAACACCTGCAGGCAATGAGTTACAGCAATACCAGTACAGAAAAATTACTTTGCCTCTACCCTATTATTGGTGTGATCAGCACTAATGGTTAGGAAAGAATATAAAAAATAATGTCAACACAAAGCTAAATATTACAAAAGTGTATTTGCATTCCATTTAGGAAAGATCTGATGATACACGAAAGCCAAGAGCTGCTGATTGCTGCTTGTTCCACCAATGTAAACCCATGCACGTTGTAAGGTCTATAAAACCAACAAACATGATGAGTTCATTGCACTTAAGTGTTCACTTTAGCTCCAGAATATATTAATTTGTATATAAACACAGTGTGAGAAGAGCTCTGTTTCTCAATTACACTTTGTGGGTTTTAAACATATGGTAAATAACCTTCTGAAACACTGCCTCCAATTTCTCTGAAGAGTAAGGCAATTCACTGCTCAAACATCAATGTAGATCATACACTTCAGAAGACCAGAATCTGTTTTCTTGAGAAGTCCTGAAAAGGCAAATCACTTGTCCTGCATTTGGTGGGCACACCTGGAAGCAGGTGACTCCAGAAATTACTTCCAGCGACAGCCTCATATCCCTCATGATGCTCCTCACACACGGGGAAAGCGTGGCAGGGGAAGCAAACAGCCCCCTTGCTTTGCAGAATACCTCTTGACGTGTTCAAAACATGACATGTTCAAAAGCTGACATGTTTAGTATGTGATATCCTGAAAAATTATAGTGACCAGTACTAGAAGCATCCTGTGAAGAGAATTTTTTTAGAAAGATTTGTAGGTATTACACTGGCACAGATACCCCCTCCACCTGTAGGTTGGTCAACAGGCAGAGCAGGAAGGAGACAGCACTATTACCCCTATTCTGCTCTTCCAGGTCCTCTGTCAGACTTATTTATTCCATACCTACGACATTGTGAGCCTCAGCAGAGAGTTTATATTTTACTTCACCATGCAGGGTTTTAAACAGTAACAAACACAGACACCAGCCTGTTATGACTCTTGGGAGGTAACCCCAGCCTGAAGGGAGCGTAAGGACATGTTTTGCTCGACAGCACAGCATATCCCATATTCAGGTGCTCCTCTGAACCTCCCCATGTTTCTTCAAACCAGCGCCTTCAGCAAAAACTTGATCTCTGCCCACTTCAGCAACTTTTGTGGTATATCTTTGGACACCTCAGCCTCTGTGCCCACAACAGTTACAAACTTCTAAGCAGTGTCCTCTTTAACAGGGAAGGCAGAAATAATGAATTAACCCACAGAAAACGAGATGGTTCAAAAAGAAACTAAGGACTGAAATAGAATCTCTTCTTGGAGTCCTCATTCATCTTAAGAAATATATTTATTTATGCATATATATGCACAAGTATATGCACTGACGTTAAGGAGTTTTTATGGGGTAAGAATTAAAATTCAGCAATGCCACAATGTATATTTTTGATTTTTTTAATAGATTTCCATCTCCAACAGAAAGTCACAGAAGTTTTAATGAGAAAAAAAACCAAGTCTTCAGCTGAAGAAAAGTACATTACCTACCTAAAACTCTCAACTCTAGAACATACCGCATCCTACATCACATCGTATGTTGACATTTATGAGGTTTCTCAGTTCTCACAGGTTTTACTTTGCTCTGTTGTTCACCTCCTGTCGAAAAGAGAAACTGGTGAGTACACCCAGTGTCTTTACTCAAACACCGAGTGCCATGGCAGCCTGATCCCTTATATTTTGGTCTGTTTTATGTATTTTGCTTTTACCTGTAGAGTGAGAGAGGCTACAGCATGTTCTTTCCTACAAAAAGGAAAAATTTGTACAAAAAGGAAAAATTTGGGCCTATCTTACAGGCAATGAAAATGACATTACAAGATTGGAGCTCTGCTGTGCAGCTCTGACTTTAGCACTGCCGCACAGTGATGCACCGTGCATGCCTCAGCTTGTGCAGCATCACTGTAAGCATCAACATGTGAAAGATGTAATCTGCTCTGCCTCTGGCACAATCAGGAGAAATCCTTAGAGTTTTAAACACTACATGATACTCCTGATGGCAAAAGGAGAACAGTAATTCCCAAGCTCTTTTTACAGGGCAAAAAAAACAATTGAAGAAGCGGTGAAAGATGAGGGCAGAGGACTTCTTTGAAACTACTGTTTGCAAGTGCATTTTTTCAAGGGAATGGAAGTCTAAGCCCCAATTTAAGTGGTGAAGAAAGTGTAGGTTTGCATGAGAGATGGCAAAAGCTCTTGAGTATCATCCTAACTCAAGTTGAAGGGTTGGCAGATAGAGGAGTAATTCCTCCACTACAGAAGTAACAAGAATGAGATCCACCTGATCGCAGACCCCACGAATCCCCAGGGTCTTACTAAAAAAAGCTTTGTACTGTGTAAATGACCTCCGTTACATAAGTAGACTATGATTTTTTTATTTACGAAAATCCTTATGCAGCTTTCTAGCCCCCCCCACACTCATTCCCTACAGCAAGAGGATGTGCCATAACTGAAAAAAAAAATCTGATCAAGATAAAAAAAAAAAGACATTTAACCAATGACAAAAACACCTGCAGCACCTCTTACCCAATTAGTGACACAACAGAAGAAACTAGCAGGAAGTGTTGTCTTCCTCCCTAAGCAAGAGAAGCAGAGTATTACCTCACACCCCAGAGACAGGTTAGCACATTAAGACATTTTTTCCCATGACTCCCTCAGGTCTGGGTAACTTAAACAAAACTGCTTTTCAATTAGAAGTCTAAAACTCAATCATGAAGTTTTGTTTTCAAAAACAGAGTTACTCCCACTGATGAACAGGAATGGGGTTGCTCTCCATCCTTGAAAAATGAGGCAGTTGCATGTCATAACAAAAAAAGTTGCTTCGTGCTAGCCACACAGAATTGGAGATTTTGTCCAAAAGCCACAAAAACATTTTACAAGTGCCTATGGCTCATTTCCAACAAGTATTCAACAGCATCAGAACCGCAGTTCAGGAGAGAGGCAAAAATTTCTTACAAAATTCCATTGGAAAAGAAAACTCCTTTAAGTGAGCTGCAAGTTGCAGACTGTCAAAAGGCATCTCATCCGATCTCTGATAAGAAGCAGTCTAGCTGCAAATACATAAAGGAGAGCACATCTCCTCGATTTCTAATCTGTCCTCTAGTCACAGCCTTTTGTGATGAAGAGAATCAGAATAAGCCTTTTTCTGTTCTCCTTTTTAACTTCTTTTTTTTTAAAGCTAAGAAATACTGTCCTATTGTGAGCACTGAACACCGGTTTAAGAGACACCTCCGAAGAGAGCCCAAGTTTTCACCGAAAAGCAACAGCCTTCCCCAAATCCAGTTGCAACTTTTGAGATAGCATCACTGCAGCACATGAATGCAATAAGCAACATTCAAATAGGAGATTTACTCCAGGGGAGAACCATGACAGAACAGAGAACACAATTGATGTTTCTCCCAGATTTTCTTTAAATAGAAGTTCGTAAGTGCACAGCATTTGCATAGCTAAAAATATAACAGAACTGTCTTACCCACCTTGATATACAACACACGTATAGATGCAGGCTGTTCTGCTTGAGAACATCTCTAGCTAAACTCCAGCCTACAACAAGGAGTTATTTCACTGGCCTCACAAATATAGCCATAAATTTTACCAAATTAGAGCAGTTCTATGAATATTATCATTGTTTCTGCATTTACGGGATGGCATAATAAAGCATCAAAAAAAAAAAAAGCCAAAAAAAAACCCCAAAAACCCCAAACCAAACAAAAAAAAAACCAACTAGAATACTTGCACTGGTTTAGAAAAACAAAACCAGGAAAAGATTAACTAATAATAGTTGCGCAAAATCTGAATAGAGCAGGAGCAGAGAGGAGTCAGACAAAGATCTCCAGCACCATCTTCTGGTTCGGAGAGCTCACAGACAACCACAGCTAGAAACCTCCCTTCTGCTCAAGTGTCATTTCTAGTCCTTGTTAATACGTACCTAAATGTCAGCTAAGGGCATGGCAGTACTACAGCAGATGATATAGGATGTATGATATGAAATATCCTATTGTTTTGAAAACTCAGGAAGAAATTTCAGCTGTTGCGATGTTGTTTGTATCACTCTCAGAATCCACTACTTTTGTTACTGTGCTTGATAGGAGCTATACATCCAGAATCTTAATGTATTAGACAATGTACAAGCTCTGGGGAAAACTGCTTCCAAGAGATCGATTGGAGAGCAAAGATCATTCATCTGCAAAATGGTCCAAGAGGCAGGCAGAGATCAGAGCAATCTGAGTTGTCAAGGTTCCTCACTTTCTTCATTTCATTCTGGAAGGCTTCGGGGTGGAGGGGAGAGTCAGACAACTCTAGGAATGAAGATAAGAATGAAATTTCACTGACCTGCAAAAACAACATGGAAGAAAGTATAAGCGTGCCTCTTTTAAATCTGACTGCATGGATGATACAATCCACTACCACCGGCCAAAGGCAGATGCATCCTCTTGAAGCCAAGTGAAAAGCGACACCATTGAGTGGAACTGGCTATATTGCAGGGAACTCAAAAGTACGTTTAATGTAATCAGATGCAAGAGATGCATGGAAGGAGCCAGAAAGGATCAAAGATGGAAAAGAATTTGTGCAGCATCGACCCAAAAAAGACAGGACAGCATGCTGCCGAGGCCAGAGATGACACTGCTGACCTGAGACCTGAGCAGATGAGAAGAGTCTCAGTGTAAGAATCTTGAGATACATGGACAGAATACATTATATACTAGAGTTGTTATACGGTGAATATCTGCAAAAACTAGAGATGGATATGAGAACCCCCTGACCGTGAAAGTCTGAGGTACAAGATAAGTTAGTAAGTAGGATTTGAAGTGAAGAATGAAATGGTCAGAAGATAACCAGACCATTGATTGGGAAGTTTGCTCTCTTGCCTAAGCAATACTGCTTCCGCACCGTGTTGAGCCACTAGCTTTCCTTCCCATTTCACTGGTATTTTATGTCATTGATGTCAATAGCTCTGCAGTCTGTGCCACACATAACTCGGAGCAGCTTCTTCCTCTTGGGGATCTAATACTTCAAAACCAACCCTCAGCAGCTCACCTCTGCTCTCTCTGGCCACACCACAGTCTTTTCTCCCTGCTGTCGCTAGAGCCTGAAGCTTAGACTTCCATCACTTCACATGGAGCTAAGACCTAGAAAGTGCCTTGAAGTGACCACCATGAAGAGGGCCTGGCCAACCAGCTGGAAGGGGCGGGTGACATGGCCTGGCCAAGGACTGACATTATCCCAGGAACTTGCCAAAGTAAGCCAAAGATAAAATGACCTATCTATCCTTGAATGAGTACAAGCTTTCTTGCACAACAGGGGGAATAGCATCCAGGTCTCAGTCATATAAGAGCTTTGCAGTAGGACCAGGTACATGCTGAAAATCCTAGTAACAAGAACTTCTTCAAGACCAGAGAGGATAGCTAGATGCCATGGCAGAGAGGTCCAGAGACCTCCTCTCTGTGCTTTGAGCCAAGCTGCTATTCCCCACACCATTAACAATCGGGAAAACTAGCCATACGCATAATCACTGACCCCACGTACATTGATATGTGAGCATGACAGCAGCCAGCATATTGTTGCTCAGCTGTTTCTGCTTAACATTGAGCTCTTTCATCACTCAACACCAAAAAACATACGTCTTCACAGTTCTCTTTACCTTTTGTTCTTATTATTTCTTTAGAAATTATTTTCCACTCTTCATTTGAGCAGTCACTGCTCCAGCTTTCTCACTCCACCCTTACTCCTTCAAGCCAGTTCCAAATTTAACTGCTGCCACCTGTCATAGGGCATCCAGAGGAAAAAGCTAGGGAGTCCCTAGCTGGCATCTTCATCAACATCCTGCTCCCTCATCCCAGGAAGAACAGCTTCTGGGCCTTTTGCTATTGACTTGCTGCTCATACACCACAAAATCTGCCAACCGAAAGGTGAGGCCATCTGCCTTTCAGAATTCTTGATAGCAGCCAGACAAGAAAAAAGGACCTGCAGAAACACACAGATCTAGTCTACACTGCTAGTTTTGACCAATATATGAGTTCAGCCAAGCTGTGCATACTTTCAATTTCAAGTCAGTCAGACATCAGCATCATTTCCTTAGTGATCTGAACCTTTCCTTGCTCTTGCCCTACTTTAGCAGTAATGCACCCTTTAGGTAAAGGCACTTCTACACCCCAGGTTACTTGGAGGATGCCTTCATCTGCACCCACAGGACTATGAAATCCTTCAGGATTAAACTCCATCGTCTTTCGAAGTTAATTTTCCCATTCATTCAACCGGAAACTATTCTAACACCAAAACCACCTTTGTCAAGTGGCAAGAAAAAGGTATCCAAAGAAAATTAAGGTCAAGCACTTAGAAGATGAGAAATACTGAAGGCGAGGAAGCACAAACCTACACAACTTTTCAGCCCTTGCAGGTATGCATTATGTTTTAGCCTTCAATTGCATAAGCACACATCACTCACCTGGCAGGACACTTGCCTTACCCAGTATTTTGTTTTTACTTAACACGTCACCCATGCTGTACACTAAATCCAGAACTTTTTCCCTCCCTATAAATGTTGCTTCTGGTACTCTTGTACTGAGCCCTCCACCAACATTAACTTACCTTCATATCCGTATGGTTAGCCCACGATATGATCCATTTTCTCCAAGTAAGTCACCAAGATTAAGATAAAAACTTTCAGAAACATCCACTAAAATCACCATCTTGCTTGCTTATTGCTTAACCTGGCACATCCTGACCAGTTTTATGTTGTCTCAACATACAGGAAAAAAAAAAGTAGAAGAGACGTAAGAGAACCACATCAAATCTCTACATGAATCATCTAAGATTTTCACTTTCTTACAGTGCAGTTGCATAATACCAGATCATGACATGCAGAAAAATTTATCTGTAATCTCCCAACACAAGACTGGCAACGAAGAGACGGGGAGAAACAATTTAAAGGAGTCCAAAGACAAGACTCCCCTTCAGCTACACTATCTGGACATAAACTAATTGCAGACCTTTCTTTTCAAAATGAGGGGCTTATGTCCCCTCCTGTTCATTCCCATTTACTCGTGTCACTGAAATTACTTTTCCTCCTTTTGCCATTGTGTTCTTCCCAGTTCTAACTACTTTTCTCCTGCCTGCTGGGCTCTGCCACCCTGCAGCTGCATCCGCAGTGACCTGGTCAACCAGGGAATACCAGTCCCACCAAATTAAGCATTAGTCAGTTAAGTGACTGTGAACAGATATTTTCAGTGGAAGCATGAAGTAGCCATAATCACAGCCAGTATCACCAGTTCCAGCTGTGAGGTGTTCATTTTTCAGTAGTTTCATTAAAAAAAGACTAAAAATGAAATTATACTGATTCATAGCTTAACTGGAACATTCAGATATTTCCAGATTGCATTTTGGAATAACTAATTCATTAATGTCAACTAAGAAAATAGTTTTATTGTGTACAAAGACTATTTGTGCATGCCCACTTTGGAGAAAAACAATGGAAAAAAAAAAGGAGCAGAGAAAGATGCTCATGTGAGGACTTAGTAAAATACCAGTGTATTTTACATTCACAATCAAGCTTCTTTTTGAAATAGCTTTCCAAAGCATACAGAAGTATTTATCAGCTTTGGGTAATGACGTGTTTACAGCTCAGTGTAAACACTGGCTTGATTCAGTAGGCTGCTTACAGTACATGCCAGTTCCTTACAGACCAGCTCATTTCCAGCACTACTCTTTCAAGTAGTATGCCTTGTTACCTAAAGTGCTGTTACAGGACAAACGCAAGCCTGGTCATTAATGAAGGAGCCCTTCAGCCTGGCTATAATTTAATATCTATAAATTCTGTGCAAAAAGTGAAAAATACACATAAGAGCCACCCATAACACCAACAGGTACAAATTACAAGCTCTGAAAATAAGTTATTGCTTACAAGTCTACACTATCACCTTCTATTACATTCATGCGTACATGTATGTCAGATGACTCAGAGCTTGATAATTTTTCATCTGTCCATAATGCAGTCACCTTAGCTCAGATCAGATGCTCCGTAACTTGCTGAAGATGGTTCCACCTCAGCAGTCTTGCAAAAGGAAGCAACGAGAGATGGAAGATGCAAAGATTAAGATAGCACAGAGCTCCCAGACACCAAGACAGCAAATGATGTAAGGATCAAAAGGAAGCCACTGTACCAAAGACACCACACTAGCATAAGCAGGATCAAAGCTCCACATCATGTCCTGCTATTGGCTATATTGAGTAAGAGATGGGAGGAAAAGTTACATCACCTTAGTGCTCAACTGAGAGCACTAAGACAACAGCGGATGCTGTCTGGCTTCAGAGCAGTCAGGAGCTGTCAGTTGGCATGTGATGCATAGAGGCCCATGTCAGAATCTATAGGCTTCATAGATAGCAACTCAGGATAGCACAGTCGTTACTTAGTCCAGTAACCTAGCAAAATGCAGTAGTTCAGGCTACCAGGTTGCTCCAGGTTCATCTCTCAAGCATTTGCAATTTCTTGCATCAGTTCTCAAGTCTGACTCCTCCCTTGCAAAGCAGGAGTGCGCTTTCCTTTGCTTCTCATGCTCAAGCTCTGTAGTGCCTTGCTTAGTACCACCAGAACCAATTATGTCCCCATATCTCCTAAGGGAAACTCAAGTTCTCTCATACTGACCCAAGCTCTGCAAGCCTGATGTGCAGATGCTTCTGTCGGACATCAGCAATCATACCAGCTGCCAAAAATACTCCTTTCCACTTCAGCACTCCATCTTTGATCTGGATAGGATAGGGAAGTAACAAGTATTTGTCCTGCATTATTGAATGTCATTTCTTTCTAACAATCACACTATTGTCAGGGGAATAAATAGCTGCTTACTAAAAGGATGTCCAAGGAAGATGTATATGGAACGAAACCTAAACACCACGGATACTCTCAGGTACCTTTACAAGGAACTTAAGAAATGCATGCCACTATAGATACTGTAAAACTCACATCTGTATTAGATGACCAGATTTGCACAAGACTGCGCAATTGAAACAGGCTTTGGTAAGCACTGAATTCACTATCAGAGCAGTTACACTCTGCTGACCAGCAGAACAATAGTACTAATTTTTCTTTAGTCTGCCCTTCTTAGATGGTAACACACTAAGAGAACCTACAATCTGTTTACATATCCCAAGTCCAAACCGCCAGAGACAGAAGTTCTATATGTACCTACGCCTCAGAGACAGATTGCCTCACAAATTGCTACCAGTGCTGGTTTAACAAATGCATTGCCAGCTACCTCTAGGGAAGGCTGAAGAGAGATCCAGGGAATGAAACAAAGCTCATAATAAAGTGCACTGATGACTACAAATAAAAGCATGAGGAAAACTGCCCAGCAAGTCAGCACATGTATCATCCTAACAATAGTTCTTGTTCCTAACAACAATTCTTGATGCACAACAGTGATAATCCTTATTCAGACCATAAGCTCTCTGCAGCTGTGTGAAGTGCCTCAGCCACTGCCTATCAGAAAATATGGAAAAACAAAGACACCCTTGACTAAACTCTCCTTCCAGCTTGTAGAAGCCAGCGGTTTAAATGTACTTACGAAGAACAGATATTCTTTAAAGAAGAAACACTAAAATAAAGGTCTTCAGCATAAATAATTCCTCCACCCCATCTCAGCAACTGCATGAGAAAAAAAAATAACTTCTTTCGCATTTGATAACATTTCTCAAATACTGAGATGACAAGCAGAAAAAAAAACTCTACTTCAGAATTTTGATTTAGTCCAATATGCACCAATGGACAGGTTTCCTGCCATTAACACTCTTCAGGAAAGACAACTGGCTTCTCTTGCCAGTTAAAATAGAAAAAGTCCCTGTTCAGATCAGTGAGGAAGACATCTGGTCATTCAAGATCAGGCAACGCAGGACCAGCTCCCTACGTAAAGCATAGGTACCCTTCAATCCCATCAGCAGACACAGAGGGCAACATCACTACAGATCAAAAGATCAGTGTGTGATTCATCACTCATCCTCCTTTTTGAAAAAGGTTGCAAAGGGGAACCAGGAAGATATGGTTCCCTGCCAACAGACAGGATCAAAGAGAAACAGCAATGCCTGCGAATCACACAGCAGTGCCATATCTGCATGAAGTAATCAGCGATCACTGTCACAGAAGTCAAGCTCTTTGAGCCCAGCACTGCCAAACTATCTCAGTCAGATGTTCTTTAACTTACAAAGCTAGCAAAAACCTTGTGCACTACTACTAAGTAAATGCACAAGCTTAATCCAACAACTTCTAAAGCCTTTAATGCAGACGTCCTTGATGGTGTTTAATCTGCTCAAGCAGAAAAATAAGAGAGGATCTATCCTGGGAACGGATCATGGTTAAGTTTACCAGAGCAGAGAAAGGCTAATGAACGACTAAAAATGCCCTGGCAAAGGAATAAAGTCAAAGACAGGAAAAGTTGCATTGTTACATACTAGAGAATCAGATTTCATTCTGCTTTACATCCTCAAACACCGAACAAAAGGGAGGGGGACAACACAAAAGAATGCTTTCATATATTTTATGGAAGTAAGATATGAAAGCCAAACCTTGTTTCAAGTGGCATTTCCCAGGAAAATAAAAAACGAAAACTCAACTGAAAACAAGATTTCCTCAATGAGTGACTAAACAAAAGGTTTCTGAAGGTGGACAGAGCATGGACCAGTCCACTACTCAGCTTTGCCCTCAGTAAATATAACATAAGGCAATCCAATTCCTCAGCAGAAATCAAAGCTTCCCCACCTCTATACTGGAGTGAATAGCAAACTGATGTAACAGAGCAGTCAGATAACCGTTTAAGCTAAAGGCTATGCAAACTTCTGACGTGAGTCTCTGAACTAGCAAAACGGAGCGCTGCATAGGACTAGAACCGAATCTAGAGATATCGGCTGGTTAAGCCTACATACCCACACATCACACCACAGTATCAAACACACCAGACTTTAGTAATGCAAACTCGGAGTAATTGTGTCATATGTATAGAGCCAGGATAAACAACACAAAAGCTACAAGACAAGCTGCCACTCACTTCTTTTCTGTAAGTTACAAAGGCTGAGAAAGTATTTCATTTTGCAAAGCAAAATCACTGCTCAATTCCTGTTATCTCCTTGGCTCACAACTTGTTATAACCAATGCTTCAGTTATTGCAAAACAGAAGTACTAAGTATAACTATTATTTCTACTTTGTCTACAGCAAATTTGCTCAATCAGAACCTGTAAACTTACCAAGTATATATACTTAGTGTAATCCTTCTTTATTTACAGCATTTTCCCAAAGCATTAAGTACAGAGGTGATGCTTGTAGGTAAGCTGAATAAAGAGGAGGGAAAAAATCTAAATCCTGCTTTCAGAAATACCAAGGCAAAAGTTTTCACTCGGTAATAAAAACAGTAAGTAATTAGGATAGGCAGAAGATCCTGCTCATAGGATGCAAAAAACAAAACAAAGAGACTACACCAAGATATCAAAGTTCATAAAAAAACCTGCAGAAGATGGGAAGGAAACTGTGTAAGGCATAAAGGTATGAAAGACTTCATTTACTGATATGGCACATTGTTATCCCCTTTTAAATTTATATGAGAAAATGGCGTATTTCAAGTGCCAAAATTAGTTACACAAACGTGCATGCCTGTTCCAAGAACAGAAAACTATTTGAAGTAATAAAAGCAAAAATAAAAAGAAACATAACACCTTTACTCCAAAGCAGGTAGATATTAACTTGTAAAAAAAGGCGTTTTTCCTAAAGTTAATGTTTTTTTCCCAAAGTTAAATATGGACAAAAGCTCAGCTTTATATATATTTTTGCTTCAGACTTCTAAATTGCAAATTACTTACTGTAAGGCATAATAAAATTCAAAACCATCTTGAAATGAGTGTATACATATATATATATATATATAAGCTATATTCTGATATATATGTGACATCTCCGAGAGCAGTTGTGCTTAAGAATTAATGCTATATAGATTGTATAATCCTGGGTGAAAATATTTAAAGAACTAAAATTAATCAGATAAAACTATAAATAATACAATATTGTTTTTTAAATGTGCGAACACAAAAGTTTGACACAAAATAAGCAAAAGAGACACTTACTGCATAGATATACTTCTGTTGCTATAAAAGCAAGATCTGGTGGTAAAAATATTTTTATGCAGTCACTGCTGCCACAGTATGTATATTTAACATAAATGCAAATAAAACTTAGCAGAGTTAAAAACAATACCCTTCATGCTGTGCACTTAGACAATACTCTATACTCAGTTTATTTTCCATGTAGTGGACAAATCCAGTCAGTGTCATTTTTATGCATTTGAATAGTAAAATCAAAGTACTTATTTTCCCAAAAGAAATGTGTTCACTGTGAGAATACTGGGTTTCGCAATACCTCGTGCTTTCCATTTAAAGGTTAATTCTAGAAATTTGGAACTAACATCAGGGTCTTTTGCCATTAATGACTACACTACAAACGGCTAAAGAGCAGTTATGTGTGGAAGAAGCAGCACAGTAAAACAGCACAATAAAGGAAAAGAGTTTTAGTGCACTTTGCTTTTTTTAGCCAACATCCTACATTGCCCTTTTTGCCTACATATTGGACTCAAGGATTTCCACTGTAAGCAATAAATGACTTGGCAAGCAAAACACTGTGTCAAGCTGCCTTTTTTGCCCTGTTAAGGACTTCGACATTTTAAGACAGAAGCTTTGCCAGACATTACACAATTCTTTGTTTTTATTATTAAATGAGAAAGTCTGATTTGTTACATTGTCACATTGCTAGTCAGGAATGCTTCAGTGATGAAGAAAGTCAATGCTGGGTCAACTCAAGTCCTCATTCTACAACATTCCTTTACAAAGAAATTACAGTAATGTTCAACACGTCCGACACAACATTCCTGGCTTTCTTCAGAGAAAAGTCACGTAAGTCTTCCTCTAGCGGGCATGTTACTAAATAAATTTGGAATTTTTTTTGGACAACACATCCCCAAACTTCCATGAGATCAGAATGGGCTTCTACAGATGTAACAGAAGTCTTCACACATCATCATCATCTGATGTATCACTGCTGCTTGTCTCAGAATCCTCATTCTCCACTGCAGGTTTGAAAGTGCTGTTTTTCCAGGGGCTAAATTTGAAATCACAGATGAGGCCATTTTTCAAAATGCCATTTTTCCGAAGACCATTTTTTTGTAACTGAAACAAGAAAATAGGACGTTTTCAGAGAAAGAAAAAGCTAAACAAAACAATCGGTTGCATTTCAACATTCTCTACATCTTCATCTCTAGGCTACTGCAGATCCACAACACTACCTTCTTACATACACACAACAAAGGAAAATGTCCTTAGGAGCCTTCATTTCTGGGCCAACCACCTGTATCCAAGTGCTTCCAATTGTGCTAAGTGTCTGTGGTCAGCAAGAGTTTACATTCTTCTCACCAACTTCCTCAGACTTCTTGCCCCAGTGACCCCTCCTCCTCCCACATGGCCTCTGCTGCAATGCAGTCATTCTTCCACAGTTCTGCAAACATCTGTGCTAAAAAGGGCAGGGTTTTTGATAAGGAAGGAGTTGAAAGAATAGAAGCAGTAGGAAGGAACAGTTATACCAACCTGTCTACCTGATGGAGCTGGAAAGCCAAAGACACTAGAGAGAAAGGAAACAACTGATTCTACAACAAGAAAGGAAGTATTCCATTTCTACAGATAGTGCAGAAGCTGGGCAGCAAGCCAAGCATTTAAGAGTTTTATATTCCAAATGCTCTAATCAACAGGTGTACGGCTAAACCTATGGAAATACCAAATGAACCAAATGTTCATATTTAACATGGCTCAAGATTCTGCCTTCCAGCCTTTCCTGACACTATCGGTCATGTCCATATTTTCTTTTCCAACTTCGTTAAGAATGAACTAATTTCAAAGAGAGAAAATTCAGATTTTGGAGAACCAAAGAAAATGCACAGAAAGACTGAAAGAAAATTTCCTTTCCTCAGGCTAAGCTGAGGAGCTGGAAAGCCTAAGCAATTCTACTACCAGAAATACTGAAACTACTCAGCAGCACTCGTCTGCCCTTGACTTGATATTTCAAGAATAGGCCTTACCTACAATAAGCACTTTCCCCCTATCTTTTTAAAGTAACTATTCTCCCAAAGCACAATATGGAATAGTAACATCCTGAACCATCAAAATCACTGCAGATAATCCTCAAAGGAAGTCATTTAGGGAAGCAAGTACAAGTTGATAATGGAACATTAAGTTATTGTTACCTGCTCACTAATGACTCGGAACTCCCTCATCTCATCCTCTGTTAGTGGAGCACATGTTTCATCATTTTCACTGTCCTCCTGCCAGCCCATCTCCTTTAACAACCTTCAATTTAAAAAGGACAACATTAAGGAATTTGCTACACACACTCAGACATTTCAAGCTCTGCCTACATATGTGTCTCAAGATCTGTAGCAAACGGATTAATCAGTCCATAATTTTTTCTTTTAACAAACTCTTACATAAAAGTAACACATATAAACGTTGGGAAGTTTTTACGTGCTTCACAGATGACCCTGCTTTACCACTACAAGAGGTAAAAACTGTACCTTCATTTTAAGGCGAGAAATCTGTGTCAGGTGGAAAAGTAAGAATGTATTTCCTTTACATAACTGCTCTGGTGGAGCAGCAGTGCACTCAGTCAAAAACGGTATGAAGACACGAAGACTCACAGTGAGGGAATCTGCACAACTTTTTCCTGGGTAACAGAGTAGCTATGAGACATATTGGCAGTGTCCCTCCATGGGAACCAGTTAAGGATGCAATGGCCCTATATAGTTTCTTTTTTCTAGCATATGCTAATGTCAGAGCCAGGACAGACTTCTTTGCAACTGAGTCTCGCCCAATGGCAGATGCTGATATTTCAGCACTGTCAGACTGCAACTGGGTGTGGGGTTTTGGTATAAAAGTAGGAAAAGAAGCAACAGATTCCTCTTCTGACTAAGGTAGATATATCCAAAGCTGCAATAATCTGTGTTTCTTGATGCAATAATGTGTTTTTAGCTGGTTCCAGAAGTGAGTCAGCAGTATCTAAGCAGGAGAAAGTGGTTTTACATGTGAATATGCTGTGAAAACAGGGGTTATCTCAGGATGAAGATGCTCAGACATTTAACAAAAAAGGTAGTAAGTTCTCTTGCTGCAAAGTATTTGCCAAAAGGATCAGCACCTTCTTCAGGCAAACTATGCATCTGTTCATCTTAAATGTTACAGGAGGTTAAAGCTATTTGATAAAAAATTAGGAGATTTCTAAAGTAAATATATATAAAGTATATAAAAAGCATGTCCCAGAACTGACAAGAAACTGACCCCTGGAGCTGAAGAATGATGAATATATTAAAATAAGGAAGTAAGATGAACTCACAGCTCACACCATGCGCCAGGTACTTCATTTAGCCAGATATCAACAAAAAAACCCATAACCCTCCCCACAAAGAACTCTAGGTCTGAGTAGAGTGCATGTGTGTTGGGCAAACCTGCAGGTGACCAATGACACCAATGACTGCTGTTAGCACCCTCATAAAATCACAGAATTGTAGAAGGAGAAGGGGAGAAATACTCCTTTAAAACAGTTAACAAGACAATAACAGAAATGGAGATTAGATCTTCCATCACAGTCGATACCCAAACTGGACAATGCAACAGCCATGAACAATTAAATACTCAGAAATGAGCAGAAATAATATGCAAGTAATCCAAAACTCTCTTTCAAGAGAATATGTGCACTTGTGTAGACACGCAAAAGATTTGCAAAGCCAAATGTAGCTCAATGATGGTTATATTTTTGGCAACAATAATTTGAGTTAGAAAGATTTACTGCAACCAAGATAAGACATTAACAGTGTTACGTACAAAAAAGGGAATAGTAACAGAAGTCCTGTTAATGTAAATAAAATGTAGAGCAATGACCAACTTCGAAGCAACACTGTCTGGTTAGCAGGACCACTGTCCTTTTAAAATTACATTAGGCTTCTAGAATGGTTACAAGCGTGAACTACACCAATAGGATACCTGTATGATGGAAACTTCTGCAGCTACATATTGTACAAAATGTGGCAGTACTGTTACTAGGCGCACACAAGTATCTTGTGAATTAAGCTGGTTGCTTCAAGTCCAGTTTACCACAAAAAGGTTTACCATAACATTTGTCTATATGTGTGCAGAGGTCACAGCCAAAGGGCTGGGACAGTATGGAGATACAGCCTCTCTGGGATACCACAAAAGATACTTGCCCAGAAATGCTATGAAGGCCATTCAAAGTTGTTGAACTGAAAAATAAGAGTTAAATTTGACTCCTATCTTCTAGTTGAAAAATTGTCAGCAGCAGCCTCCACTGGCCAAAAATTCCTGTCTCCATAGCCAATGGTGGAACAAAAGGAAGAGAGCAGGGTGCACCTCACTCTTCATACTTGTGAGGCATAAAAGGACATTAAAGTTTCATCTGCAGGTAATAGAAAGTGAAAGTTCTCTAGTCTAATGTATACATAAAGTCTATCACAAAAAAAAAAAAAACCCCACAACTCAACTATCTAATCTATCACCACAATTTTGTAGTTGCCAGAAAGAGTAAGAGTCTGACAGAGCTCATGACAAGCGCACCTCCAGATTTAGCTGCGATTTCTCAGCAGCATCATTCTCCTCTCTACCAGTTGCTACTGCAGTTCAGAATTGTTCCAATCCTTTCTTGTAGTTGCCTTCTCTTATTTCCAGTGCGTTATCTTGTGATACCACTGACAGCGACAACTAGTCAGCTACAGAAAATTAAGTGGTTTAACAGTGAGGAAGAAACCACTGACTTTAAGTAAGATACAGCATTCAAAGTTATTATCAATACCAGTAACAATTACATGCATTGTTCCGCCTACACAAGTAGGCCAAAATCAGAGGGATTAAGTCACTACACAGTTTGCTTTCTTTCTTTATAAGGAAACACAGTGAATTTCTAGTAAAACAAGTTTAAGTCAGCACGTAAGTGTAGAAGAAAAAAAGTAAACGCTATGTTAAATTATTACATGCCTAAAAGTTAGACTTTGACAGTACTATGTAAGCATTTCATGTGTTCTCAGTTTTCACATTCTGATTCTGAACTAGTGAGAATTTATGACATGCTCGCTTACCATGAAGGAACAATCTCTGTATCATATGAAGTACGTACCTATGTTCTGCCTCAAGTGAGCTTGAAAGAACAACTGTCTGAGGGAAACCTGAAGATCGAATGATCTGTTGAGATGTAATTGAATCATTGCCATTCTCTTGTGGAATTTCATTTTCAAAGTTCCGGTTTATATCTCTCTCATGATGAGGGCTGTTGCTGTTATGCAAGTTAAAGGATTCATCATCCTGTTAAAAATAATGGTATGTTACAAAGTTTAGAAGTAAATTCCAATCACAAGTAAATATCTGCAAGTGCTGCAATTCAGTGATTCCACTTAATCTATATTTAAATGAAGGTACTTAATATTCCTTCGGCTAATACTAATTTGGTTCACACTTCTAGAGTTTGCAATACCTGGATACCACAGAAATCTTGAGTTATGTCACTGATCAAGTAATGTAGAAAGCAATTCCCATACACTGCATCAAACTTTTTTCTACAAAGTTTCAAACCTATCTTAATATTCAAACTTAAGCTGCCTTTCATACTTAAGAGAAAGAACAGACTGAACTCATAAATAATGTTCCTAATTAAATATCAGAGCCACACGTGTCAGGATAAGTTTGAAAGCATGAGTCCTCAAGTCTCCTTCAATTAAGGGGCAGTTCACAGCCAACACACCATAACAACCAGACTCAGCTGCCACAAGGTCAGGTAGACTGGATAGCGTTCTTTGAATGCAGATAACTTTCTCTGCACGTATGCACTAACCACAGAGTTTCTCAGACTGTTGTGAACAGCAACTGTAACTTACTAGCCATGAAGTATGAACTACGAAAAAAATTTATTTAGAAAGCCAGCTGTTCAGGTTCACTCAAATATTAAAAGCTCTTTAGTCCTACAGACCAGAGATATTTCTTTTTATTATACTCATTCAGCAACCTGTAATTCTTATTCAGTAATAAGCCAAATAGACTCAGAAGTCTGCAAAAACACAGAGGAGAGTAGAAACATTATCAGACAGTCATGCACTTGTAAGAAACTACACTTCAGAGTCCAGGATCGAGACAATCATCATCATTTCCACCCCCAATCAGTGTTGTATGCTTCCAGTATATACGCTTCCATATATGTTTCCGATATTTTAGAAAGCTCAGCAATTTCTTAACAATAAGTATCCCAGTAAAGATGCATTACGCTGTTAAACCATATACCTGAAGAATACATCTCAGATTATCAAAGAGAATTCATAAAAATATTAAACCATTTTAATACATAGGGTAAAAGAGCCAAGCAGGATTTAACTGCTGGCGATGATTTGCCTCATTATTTCAGAGGTGAAATCTGCCACCACAGGCCTTAAAACTCCATCAACAGGAACACATTATAGTAAACTGTTGTGCAGCTATCTTGCCATCCACTCAGCTGCACATTATATCTCCTACTGATGATCATGAAAATGAATGTTTGAAGTAGGACAACTATTAGCTACACAGTTTTTTAACACCTTTTCACAACTGTTAGTGAAACAGCAGTGGCAGGGAAAAAGGAAGCATGCACTTACTAACAATTACTCCAGGCTACATCTACGCACACCTGCCCAAGGATATTTAACTTCCACTACTACAAGTCTTTTTTGGGCTTGTTTGTTTGTTTTTAAATACACTTGCTTCCGAAAAAATCAGCTGTGTACAACATGACAGCCAAAAGCATTTGACACATGTCAGAGACATTCTGAACTCATGACAACTTCAGGAAATTAAGCCCCCACCAAATTCAGAATATTATTTCCAGAATTCTGAAGCTCAGGACAGTATTTCCCAATATCTTTTTAATCTTAAATCAATATCTTTGTGTATTTCTTAAACATACATGAACAACATCACCCTCAACACCTATCTTGGGTGCCACAGAATGCCTAATGGTAAAATACAGACCTTTAAGTCTTCACATACAGCTATGTTGCACCAGACTTAATTTTGCTTGTAAAAGGAACAGGGTCCAAAAAATCAATCCTACTTATATGACCAATGCACACTGGCACTGCTTCTTTTTTAACACCTCAGAATCTGAATAAAAATTCCTCAAAACCATTTACTTATCTGGCTGATTTGTAATTTACGTGTATTTTTTGTTTCATTAAAACAGTTTAACATACTCTTGTTTAGTGAACAGGTTTGACATCACCTCATCTTCAATAATGCAACACTTATGTTCACTTGGATTATGTATACTAACTATGCTAATGGCTTATTAGTGACTGGTAGCACTGACACAAATTTTCTGGTGCCAGCCAAGCACTGCATAAACAAATCCAGATTGAAAGAAATCTGGCACATTACAGACAGATAGTATAGGCCTCCATGTTCTCTCAGCTAGGATTTAAAAACACATTCTTATAGGCATAAGCTGAACTACTGCTTCTATGACTACACTATAAATAAAGAACTTCTGGCTACCTAAACACTAGTTAGAAAGGAAATGGTTTGAGAAGCAGAACCAAGATTTTCCATTAATTGTTTTGTAGGATAACTAACAGCCAAGCAGTGAAATACTGCCCTCCACAAAGATTAAGTTAGTATACTGAGCTTAATTTATTCTTTTTATTGTTCCTAAAGACACAGAGGTACCTTAGCTATCAACATGTATTAATACATACTTCAGAAACTAAAAAAGAAACTACTAAGCAGCACTGGTGGACAAGTAGTACTTGAAACAATTTTTCAAATTCATCAAAATCTTAATTCCTTTCCTTCATTTAGAGATACAAGACCAAGACTTAACAGCTTTTTGTAGCCATATAAAAAGTAGTTTACGGTTTGTCTAAAGACTACTACTGCTAGATCTACAATAGGGATAAACAAAACTACCTTCTCTTGCCCAGCATGATTCTCATCTTCATGACCCTCTTCCACTCTATCTCGTTTCAATGCTTTCAAAAATTCACTCTTCTTATCAGTCCGCATTCTTGTCAATTTTGTTAAACGAGGTTGACCAACTTTGTCAACAGGAGATGAAGAATTTGATCGATTACACTAACAGGAGTCAGAAGAAGAATCATAGAATATTCATTTAGAAGACTTTGAATGGAGACAGAAAAGACACACCCCACTGCGGCACCTTTTAGTTTCAGGTATCATATACATCCACAATCAAAAGCAGAGGGAGCATATTTGTATTTCTGCACATACAGTTCTTACACGTAAGCCCACAGATGCAGGTTTATGGCAGAAAGCTAAAAAGCACCATTTTTACTCCAAATCAAACCCAAAAAGAAAATTGTGCAGTACTTAAAGGTCAGTGATGTGCCTTCCACACTTCCCACACATTAACTTTAAAAGCTCTTATTTAATACTATCCTGCATAAAACTCACTGATCCCCTTATCAAACCAAAATTAAGAACTTTCTAGATTTCATAAAAAATACAGACATTGCTTTACCTCTTTCACTGAATTTTGTGATACAGTAAATGGCTTCGCAGTCGATTTGAAAGGACTGAAATTGCCAACACCATATGCAGATTCATGAGGAAATGGATTCCCAAGTTTATTTTCTTTTGCTTGGATTTTCCACTGTGTAGGCTAAACAAAAATTTAAACAGAACTTTAAAGAGTCATTACCTACAACAGAATTCTTTTCAGGAATTTTTAGAGAAATGATTAAGTGAAAGCAAATCATAACTACAACCATAATTTAGTGCAAATATCTGTTTTCTTCTGAAAAGTAGACTGTTTATGAGCAATTCATCCACTCAAAATACTGTTCACATTTTTTTCAATAAAGACTACAATTTTGAAACAATTAAGACCTTCTTATTTGAGGTACTAAGAATCAACATATGAGTCTAAAACCACTACTTTCAGCTGTTGAAATGTACAATGTTATCGTTAAAAACCACTCCATCATATGTTATCAGGAGCACACAAAAACTCCTGAAACAAAAATCAAAATATGAACACGGAAAAATGCATTTGGGTAGGGAACCAGAATGACACTTACAGGTTGCAACATCATCTCTATCAACACTTAGGATAAATTCTGAATTTATTTTGATGCTGACTACATCTCTCCATTGAGTATCTATTTTTCTGTTAAAATCATATATATAAAAGGCACTGCTACTCCACAAGTTAAAAACATCCCTTTCACTTGGACAGCCCTTGCACTTCTCAAAAATCAGAGAGACACAACTGCAGTACAGTCTAAAAAAAGAAAAAAGAGAAAAAGTAGTTTCTGCTCATTTTTGGGATGCACTGCACTTAGCAAGAGTTGAAAGCATATTACGCTAGCAATAGTAGTCTCGGGGGTGAAATACAGCACATTCAGAATTACAGCATGATTTTTTTTCAGCATGTTGTTCATACCACAGATAATCAAGTCTCACCTTTAAAGGTGGATTAACAGGTTTAGGAACTAATCCTTTATAAACACTTGTGCCAGTTCCATTCCTTATTGGTTGTGAATGAAGACTTCCTAATACTGGGAATCCAGATATCTGCAGTTCTTTTGTACTCCCTTTTTTAATGACCAGCATTCTTGGAGATCTAGATTTTGGATTCAAAGGGTACTCTGGAAAAAAAAAGAAGTGTGTGTGTGTATATATACATGTATACACATATCTCTGTGTGCGTATACAATCTTAAGTTTTTAATTCACAGGGTACTGGATAGCTACACAATCCAGAGCAAACAGGCATAAATCAGCACCTTAGCCCAGTATTAGCTTCACAGATAACGCATTGTGGAAACCTGGATAAGCACAGGTTCTGTTCCATTTTCTATGATCATCATTTGTAAAATATTTCACTTGACAATGCATGTATTTTCCTTTTGGCAAGCAAAGATATTTTTCAAAAAAGCTAGACACACAGTTCTTGTTTGCGAATCTAAAAACCAAAGGTTATTCGTTGTTGATATGTTATCTATTCTTCAAAAGCGATTATGAAATTTCCTATATCCCTTCAAAGGCACTAAAAGAATAATTACTTTTATTAACAGCTGAGTTTAGAGCTAAATGCTTCTTACTAAGGCTCTATAAACATGAAACCAGAGATGCATACTCCTCCAGACCACAGCAATGGCCAGTTTCTCTATCTCTATGCCTCGGAAGGGCGTAACAGAACACATGACACTTACAACACTCCCAAGTTCAAGAGAGCCTCAATTAAGAGACGTACAGTCAGCTGTCATATCAAGTAATTATCATTTAACAGACTTCAAGAATACCTATTACAAATAGTTCTAAAATTTTCAAAAACTAAAAACCCCACTTTAATTATTCTTTGTACACGCATTCCAATGCTGCACTAAAAGCAGTTTCCAAGATTATCTCCTTTCTCCCTGCAAGGATTTCTATTTCACAGTCATCATATCCTACATTTAAAGCAAAATATCTTAAAGGCGTAAGTGACTTAGGCTTTGTTGCATAAATTTATGTTAACTGTACACGTGTCTTTCAATAAACTTTATGAAAGACTTTTTGTAACACTTGCAAGCTCTTGTAGCACATACATCAGGCAAAATGGAATTTAACAAAAGCATACATTTTTAACAGGTATTAGAAGGAGATGGCCCCTTCCAACCCAAAGCATTCTGTGATTTTATGCAGCTAATAGAATTGCTTGTTTCTTTGCTTGCAAAGAGTAATACCTAAAAGCCTGGAAAGGCTTGCCCTCCTTCAGATCAAACTGAGAGCCATCATGCAACAGCTACAGCCAGAGTGCTACAAAAGCTGTAAAATGCTCAAAGTTCTAGATAATTTTTCCCAATTTGATTAGTAAAGAATTTAGTTACTGCTGCTCTTTTATTGAAAGGTAGCTGTACTTCCAGACTTTCACATGAAAGCTGCTAACACACAAAATCAGAAAAGAGTGCAATGGTTTAGGCTCCTGCACAAGTTCTTAGCAATTAGATATTTATATTAAAGGGCTGGCCTACATCTACTGTTACCTAAGAGGGCAAAACATACCGGGGAAGTATGAAAAAGAACCAGTAAACTGAAGCACCATTTAAAAAGAGCAGCAAGCTTCAGATCTCAGTATTAACAAGAGCTTAAGTAGCAGCTCTTATGTTCTAATCAAAGCTACTTCTTCAAAAAGAGCAAGGTTCTCATTTTTAGTGAATATATTACTTTAAAATCTGTGCAGTCTAAAGCTGCCACTTTAAGGGTGAGTTAGGTACATCCCACAAAACTGTTAAGTAGTAGCCACATTTAAGCAGGTAGGGACAAGAAAACAAGCCCAGACTACAGCTCAGTTCAAGGCCCACTCTCACTATTGGCTTTCTTAGAAATAATTCAGAAACATCACCAAGAGCTTAAGATAGCAGAAGAGACCTTAAACCTCTGCAAGCTAACTTGCTCCACTCAGCCTTCCTAGGTTTTATTCCAAACTCTTACAATAACTCTAATCAGTCAGAAGCATTCTTTTAAGAAATCTGAAGCTTGCAATCACATCAACAACTTAGGCAACTCACCTTTCAACACATTTCCTCTCAAAAATAAAGGCAAAGATAAATTCTTGACATCCTTACAAAAGAACATGAATACTTGTTCTGGGGAAGAATCCTAGTTGTGGCTGCACTTACAGACAGGTTGATATTCAAATAGAAATGTTACCTCTCTCACAAAAATACATTTAAAATTGCAGTAATATTGAAGTTTCCTAGTTTCAATCTATACTTTTATAATTTAAATCTACATCTTTATTTTTTTAAAATCCTGTGTTTCAAATAAAAGAACTTCAAATCTATGCCACATTTTTACATTTAAAAACGCCAAAAATACTCACCCCACACACCTGCAGTGAAAGATTTATTCTGGTTTGTTTCCCTCTCACACTCAGGGTTCAAAGATGGCTGAAAGAAAGTTTTAAGATTATTAAAAAAATAAATCTTGAAATCTGGAACCAATGAAATAAAGAATCACAATAACAATGGCAGTATGACCTCTGCCATCAGAGATTTTTAAATGGAGACAGACTAGATTCTTTCTTCTGGAATCCAAATAGGTCCATGTTCACTAGTTTCTCTTCTCCAACAAAACACCTCAGGCAGTAGTCAATACCATTACATGAATTGTCCAGAGAAAGCAAAAAAAAAAAAAAAAAAGTGGTGCACGGTTCTTCAAAGGGGAAGCTCACCCTTCCTTTTACATCCTACAGTTCTAGGTTAAAGCATGGGATCTCAAAGGTCCGTTGGCAGAAAAATCATGTTATTAGTACTTCAGATTTCCAGTAAGGTAATTCTGTAGGACTTAATATATACATATGCCATAGTAAACTGGAACCCAATGGTAGCTTCACTTAAACACTTAAGTGACAATAATAAACATATAATGATAAAAAACAGATATAAAAGAAACAAGTTAGGGGACAAATGACTAACACCCTCTTACCTATGGGAAGGGTGATCCCTTATATGATGATCTGAAACTGGTGAAATCTCATGAAGTAGCTTGTAATGGACAAAATGGCACTTGCAGAAACAATGAAACCTTGTTTATTATAATTACAATTAACTTACAAAATCCTCAGCCTCAAACTGTTTGGGTACTTCTTTGTCTTCCTTTTTCCCAGTTTCATTATCAGGTACATTGTTTTCATGCAGTCCTTGGCCTTTCCCACAGTGGAAAGTGCTGGTACGAGCACGGGAACCTCCACCATGATAGCCCGCACGATGGTTTATATTTTCTGTACCATTTCTGCCTTGTGAACGCCAACCATTCTTCTCTTTTCTCCCAAAATGTCCTTAATTTTTTTAAATTTAAAGAAATACAATTATGAACAGTTTTAAAAAAACACTCTACTTTCTCAGAATTGACAGAGAAGTTAAGCAAGCAGCTCTATACTCTGGGAAGTGACAGCACTACAAACAAGTTTTCATTCACAGAAGCAGCAGGGAAGAAAGAACCTTACTAAACAGTGCTATAGGGATAGGATAGCAGACCAACAAACAAAAAGTTAACCTCCTTTTCTGGCTGCTTATTCACATGTTGTTAGCTAGAATATTAACTCAACTCTTAAGAGAGAACTACGCCTACAGTCACATTACGTTACCTATTCTATTCTATTCTAATAATTCTACTTTAACCAATCCTTAGTTAGCGCATCCTTTCCCAGAAGACCTGCCTTTCTACTACCTCTAATTTACTACAGAATAAGAATTTAACATATGAGAACCATTACCATCAGACTCATCCTAGTCAGAATTCTACAAAGCAACGACGTTAACATATTCAGAATGTTCCATGAAAGCTGAACTATACCTCCATTAGGCCGTCCCATGTTAGGATCAAATCCATCTGAAGAGTTGTGTCTTCTCCGAGTTGCTTCATAACGATTCTCTGTCCACGAAAAATTTTCAGAATGTTTCTCAAAGCTCAGTGATGACTATAAAGAAGCACAAATGGTAGGCTTGAGATATCCGATTAGTAACAAAACTGAACTATCAGGACTGTAACATGCACATAACTCATAGTATATACAGTACATTTTTTATAAGAACTGAATGACATACAACGTAGCAGTCCTTGAGTATGCAATGTTCAGAGCTACATCATTTCCCATGCTATCAAACTGGAAGCTGTTATCTTCCACTCCAGGACACTGAAACAGCACTGATGACCATGCTTGTGACACAAAGTAAAAACAACGCCTATTTTCTTTTAGCAGCAGAACAGAGTACAATAACGTGTTGCAGCAGAGGAAAAGTTAAAAAAAGCTAAGACAGCATGGCAGATCACTCTTGAAGGCAGCAAAGGAAGTCTGAGATCTTATTTGAGTGGTCAGAGACTACTACACAGGTGCATTCTGCAGAACACAAGGAGTCGCTTCCAACAGAGGCAGCTATACCCAAAAAAGGCCCAGGTTTTATAGCTTTATAACATAAAGACAACTAGTTATGAAGTACAAATAACACCTAGAGTCAAAATGTTCAGATTCACAAACTTATTTCAAATTATCAGCTTATAAGTAGGCATCGCAGAAATTTTTAAAAAGTAAATCAATAATGTATTCAGAGGAAGTACTTAGTAAACTAAAACCTTATACCGAGAATAGCACTCAGAAATCAACATACATTCTAACTAGAACTCACACATAAACCAAGAACTATCAAGTTTTACAGCAGCTGTCTTCCCTATTACTTCTATCTGGCTTAGACTGTTTTAATACAACATTTCTTTTGCCATTACATCTTCAAAATTCAAAAGTAAATTTAAATTCTGCAAAAGCAGTGCTTAGCCTGACTGTTGTACACACCACACACTGCCCAGTGAGTGACAGCAGAAGGCTGTGCAGCACCTCCCTGCCACACAAGGAGCCATGCTTTGATGCATATGAAGAATAAGTCCCCTTCTCTTTCATCACAGCTACTGTGTGCATACATGGCCACTGTATAGCACATGTATGAGAAATCCTACACGTCCCAGCGCTGCAATAGTTACAATTGCATAAATGCACAGCTGTGTGGAAATGTACTGTGTCAGCAACCTAAGCTTAATGACTGCAGGGAGTATAAACTTTACTGAACCCCAAGTATCAGCTTCACTGCATGAAGCTCACTCCCTCTCCAGACTGAGTAAGATTCATGAAAAAAAGTACAGCAGTAACGGTGCTCGCCTGAAAATGAACAATTATTATTCACCAATGTCAAATTAAGCTATATTAATATTTAAATTGATCAGTGTAAGCATGAGGGGAGGAAATCAGAGGTTTAATTATGTCAGAAAACATGTTGAAGAGAATTATTTCCTTCTCACGCTCCCTGCAACCTCATAAGAGAAAGTCAAGCCAAAAATGATACCAAAGCTCTACTGACAATGCCCCATCAAAGCTCAAGATGCTGCTCAAAATTTAATGCTCAAAATTCAAGCTCACGTTAAGCAACAGGTATGTTTAAAATAAAAAGCACGTATTTCCAATCTGTGCAGAACTCAAATGAAAAGGGATTTCCCTCCCAATTTGTGACCTGGCAAATGAATTACTTCCTTGACAAACATGGGGGAAAAAAATAAACAAACAAACAAACAAACACAGAAAACCACAAGAAACTGTTGAAAATATATAAGCAGTTCAAAGATTATTAAAATGCTCTCAATATCTAAGCAAAATATGTTCTTGTAAACGAATTTTGAATAAGTTGCCAAAAATTTCAGAAAGCGACAGATCTGTTGATCATTGATGCAATTTTAGAAGACAGCTTCGTGTGTTCAATTTACATACAACTACTTTCTAATATTCTTTTGGGGGTTTAACTTTTATTTTTGTATGAGCTTAGAAAAACAACCACATTTTCACAAAGTATAACTTACGGCATTTTATATGACGTGTTCGAATTTTACTTGATGTAACAAAACAAAGGTCTCTAAATTGCATCTAAATAATATGCAATTTGCATTTCCCCCACAAGATGGAGGTATCAGTCTATCAAGCCTCTTGTGGCAGAGATGACAGCAAACTTCATGACCAACAAGAAAGCTACCAGCAATTTCTGGAAGTTGAAAAATTATCTTACTAGGTTCAGCCAAACAAGAAAGAAAGCAAACCAGATTTTTTTTGATGTTTAAGAAGTCTTATTCCCTAACATGAAATAAAAGAAAGCTTGCAAAACCTGAGCTTATCCATCTGTAGGCAACCTCTCTGTTTGAGGTCCAACACAAAAAAATGAGACTAACCCTACAGCTCAGGAATCAAGACTAAGAGGGGAGAGGCAAAGAGATGGTTAAAGAAGATGTTCTAACCTGTCACAGAGTCAAGGCTCAACTCAATCACTTCACTCAGTATGAGTGAAGACATGTTCAAATACAGACTTTTTGTTACCCTCAGTCAGAAAATGTTGGTGTGCAACAGTAAACAGGAAGTTAACATCAAGACAATTCACCAGCCCCCAACACTTTGTCTGTGAAGCAGTTTTTACCCAATAAAAACATCACTATGCTTGAGCACCCACCCTGTTTGCCAGACCTCACTCCCTGTGATTTCCATCTCTTCCCAAAGGTCAAGTTGGGCCTCAAAGGAACCTGGGTTTTGTCAATGATATGAAAGCAAAAATGTCAGAGATCCTCAGCAGTCTTTCAGAAAATGACCTGTAGAATTGCTCTGAACATTGGCAGCATCATATGCAGCTGTGTGTCAAGTCAGAAGGGAACTATTTTGGAGGGGATCATAGTTGATTTTCTTAATTTGTTAAAGAAAGAGTTAAAGGCAAAACAATTTTCATAGACACGGAAGACTAAAACTGAAATAAATATATTGAAGTAAGGCAACACCACTCATAGCTGCAGATAGCGATATTGCATTCAAGAGATAATGAAGAAGGCAGGTCCACAAAGAAAGCAATAGATGGCAGGAGTCTGAAGTACCCAATGCTGCCTCTGCTTCTGCAGAGAGTGGAGTAGAAGGATAGGCCAGCAAAAGAGAAACTTCTGTGACACAGGCATACTTGAGACTTTCTACAATATTTACAAATCCTAACGATTCAGAGACTGCTATTTCCTGTTTCTTAGCTAACTGTCCTATTGCATGAAGTGAATAACAGCAGTCTGAATGAAACTACTAGAGTGAAGATGCACAACTATTTGAAAGCACCACCAGTAGTAACAAGATTGAGTGATTTCAGAAGGTCTATTTCAAAAGCGTTTTTTCATCACTTGGATGACAGAATAACACTTCTCTAAAATGTATAGGATGCAGAGCAACATCAGATGCAACAACATCAAGTACATACTTCTGTCTTGGTATTGCCAGCATAAAATACAATAATTCATTTTAGACTCCTGAGGAAGGAAACCTTAATCCAACAACTGCTCTGACAGCATGGCCATGCTTCTTTCCACAAATTCAGCTGCTCACGCAAAAAACTCTACTGGAGTTAAAAGACTGACAACCAACACCTAACAACTTAAGTCACAATAGCAAGACTTGCTAGATATCATCTGTTATCACCCTATTAAAAAAGGGATTTGTATTTTTACTATGACTGAAGTTACGACATTTACACTTGTTCAATAATGAGAGTGACTGTTCAAAAGAACAACACAGAACATACCTTAGTTGTTGATGGTGGGGTAGGAAAATTAAGCCAGGCTGGAGCAAAGTCATGCTGCGCCATTTAGGTCCAGTCTCTCCGAATCAATGAAACAAGGCCTCAGCACCTCATGGCAAGTCCCTGTAATGGGAAAAACAAGAAAAGAGTACTTTTCAGATGCTTATGTTACAGGAGGATAACATTTGTGGTGTCTTATCAGTTTCCCCTCCTATTTCTGGTATTATTTTCTCAGATAGACCTGGTAGTTAGTTATTATCTAACAACCCTCATCTCATTTATAGCACCACATTTGTGCTTTTATCACCAGCATCACACTAACCAAATATATTGCAGATATTGTGAAAATACAACTATAACATTATTATTTCCTCTTAAAATGAGGATGAATCATCTTGTGTAAAGTCTGATTCAGAAAGCTTTGCCACAATTAGCTTGTTGAAATGTTCTCTGGTGCTATGTAGGATAGATTTCAGAAGCTACTTCATTACCTTCCAAAAATCTCATTTTTTTAATTAGTCCCTCAAAGTTAATCTCGGAGGCCACATTAAGGTTCCTTATGAAATGAAATTTAATAGATGCTCAAGGCCAGCACAAATCCCATTATCTCTAGATTCAATGGAAACGGTTTACATGTCCAGAAGCCACGCCAAAGTCCAGCAGAATTGTCAAGTTTGAAAATGGGCAAGAGAAGGCAATAGCTTAAGATTAAAACTGAAGAACACTTTTTCTACCCCATGCTCTCCCCACAGACAAAAAAAACACCTCACAAGATAATGTGAACTATATAACTTAAAGCTGACCTACAGCACAGAAAGGAAAAAAATGGATGAAACACTGCCTGAATTGTAACAGTATCCAAACCACATTCTACAGCCAAACACTACAAAATTGTCAATGATTGAAAAATAATATTATAAGCATGATATACACACTATTAGAAATCCAGATTGTGAAAACACAGCAAACGCCGACATGCATTTTATAGGGATACCTAAACAAACATTTATTCCAATTTATGCACAAGAGTATCAATCTATTAGTCAGTGAGCACAGATGTAGTTCACTTTAATGTAAGTCTGTTCTAACATGCATTAAATATTAGTAAGAGCTGTGGAACCTGAACTTGATAACTGGTAATTATAATAATATTCTGGCCTCAACTAGGCTACTGCAGATTTCCAGTGACAGAGGAGAATGTTCCAGCTTCTAAAATAAAGACTAACAGATCCATAAGCGTTAAACTGCACTTTTCAGTTGAGCTGCCTCTTCTTTTTTATGCTGTAAGCTTATGCTCAGGTTTCTAGGTACCTCTGATACCAGTGTTAAACTGTAAGGTAAGATGCACAAAATCTACTACAATTAAATAGAAACAAGTTTAAAGGTACATCTCACCCAAATAACTTGTTATGAATTGCTTTGCTGAAATCATCCAACACTCTCTTCTAAATTAACCTCAACAGAAATTCCAGAGGAATTTTCTAAAGAATTCAATTACGTCAGATTACTGAATAAAAAAAAAAAAAAAAAAAAAAAAGATTAGTGACGTTCAGCAACTGTATAGAAACAGAAAAGGGAATATGTTCACAGATGAACCAATATAAAAGACGCAAAATTAAGAAACAGAAAATTAAATGTGAGCAGACCACAGCAAGAGTATTTCTTTTTCTCCTCTGTCAGATACACCTTTCATGTCTAAATCAGGAGAATCATGAAATCTTTAGAAAGGATCAAGACAGGTATCAGTACCGGAAGATCAGCACAATATCATGACCTTCAGATTTGTTTCTAAAATAGCTTTGTCCATAGCTCACTGATGATGGCTGCATTTTTTTTTTTCAGCAAAACTTATTCTAGAAGCAGACGCTAGTCTTCCACATGTTCTCAGTTCTCCAACTAGATCTCTAAAAAAGGTGTTTGATAATGCTACTCAGTCAGATGAGTCAAGCCCTTTCCAGTAAAGTAGTATAACGAACTGCTAGAGACAGAGACCTGTGTCAAAAACTTCACAATAATCAGCGGCAAAGTCAACAGAACAGCTTTAAATTTCAAGAAGCCCATAAAAAAAACCAAAAAAAAACAAAACCAAAAAACAAACAAAAAAAAAAAAACCAAACCAAGCACTTTTAGGCCTCATTCTTCCAGGTAGTTTCGTTACAATAATAGCAGTAACAAAAGCACAGATGTATTTCTAGAACATTACCCTGAGCACTTTTCGTAGCTTTTTTAGTTAAAGACTACCAAGAAAAGTGACTGTTGAGGATATTGAACTCCCTAACACCAAAGTCAAGAAAATACTTTCTCTCATCTGGCTACATATCCCACTGGTCTGGCAACTAGACATAGTAAAACGCAAGCATTTTCATTATTAAACCTTACTCACTAACTTGAACAGACAACTATCTTAGACATTAAACTGGGAAAACAAACAGCTGACAAGAAAGGACAAATATTAACAACTATTTAAAACTATATTTTGTAACACATGACCTACTCAGCTTTAAATTGCCAAGTCCATGTTTTACTAGGTTTTACAAATACTCTTACAGATGCTCGTCTCCTCATCACAGAAGCATAGAATGGTTTAGGTTGGAAGGGACCTTAAAGGTCATCAGCTACAATCCCCCTGCCATAGGCAGGGACACCTCCCACTAGACCAGGCTGCTCAAGGCCCCATCCAGCCTGGCCTTGAACACCTCCAGGAATGGGCTACCCACAGCTTCACTGGGCAACCTGTGCCAGCGTCTCACCACTTTAATAGTGAAGAAATTCTTCCTAATATCTAATCTAAATACTCTCCCTTGCAATTTAACGCCATTCCCGCTCATCTTATCAGTACATGCCCTTGTAAGAAGTCCCTCCTCACCTCTCTTGTAGGCTCCTTTCAGGTACTGGAAGGCTGCTATAAGGTCTCCCCGGAGTATTCTCTTCTCCAGGCTGAATAACCCAAATTCTCTCAAGCCTGTCTTCATAGAATAGGTGCTCCAGCCCTCTGATAATTTTCGTAGCCCTCCTCTGGACCTGTTCCAACAGTTCCACACCCTTCTTACATTGGGGATTCCAGAACTGGACACAATACTTCAGCAGGGCCGCAGAGGAGTGAAGTAGAGAGCAAGAATCACCTCTCTTGACCTGCTGGCCATGCTCCTTTTGATGCAGACCAGGATACCGTTGGCCTTCTGGGCTGCAAGCACACATTGCCAGCTCATGTTGAGCTTCTCATCGACCAGCACCTCCAAGTCCTTCTCTGCAGGGCTGCTCTCAATCACATCATCCCCCAGCCACGGAAACCACGGATTGCCCTGACCCAGGTGTAGGACTTCGCACTTGGTCTTGTTGAACCTCATGAGGTTCTCACAGGCCCATTTCTCCAGCCTGTCCAGGTCCCTCTGGATGGCATCCTGTCCTTTCCATGTGACAAATGCAACACTCAACTTGGTGCCATCTGCAAACTTGCTGAAGGGGCACTCTATCTTGCTGTCTATATCACTGATGAAAACGTTAAATGATGTTGCCAATAAGCTTATCCTAGAATGTATTTTAGTTTAAAAACATTTTTTTATTACAAGCATGAGCTCTGTTTTGATGGTCTGGTAAAAATTCAATAGCTCTAGGATACTCCTCATTCTCAGGGAGATACTTTCCAGAAATTTAAAATGGATCACAAAAAGTGAGAATAGGATGTCATCAAGACCACTCTACTGCCACATGCAGGATTTACTATGCTCAAATCTTCTGTAATCAGCCTGGTTACCAGACATCAGTTTTTCCTTGCTTGCTTTTTAACCTAAGTTAGACCAACAACCGCCACCACTACACTACTCTGCAATACATGCCATCACTAGAAAGACTCCTTCTACCAGGTCTGACATCTTTTTTTTTTCCTGCTGTTCAGGTCCCTTAGGTAAGTTGTACCCAGCAGTCAGAGACATTCCTGCATCTGGTGTCCCCCAAAGCACTTGCAACTTCTACTCAGATTCAACTATTTACAAATCCAACAGATGTACACTATTTCATGACAGAAGTCACTAAAAAAAATCACCAAACAGACTTCTTTAAAAATTTACCTGATACATCCTTCCAGGCTGACGTCAAACTACAGCTGCCTTTACAAAGGCTGCAGAGCCACTAAAGCAAACAGGTAATACTGATCAGCAGCTTACTGAAGAACACTTCTGCCTTTCAGAAACTTAAGACTACTTTTGAATTAAATTGAAAAACGTTAAAACTACCAAAGATATTTGAACAGAATGAAAGACAGTATGCACCCACACAAACATTTACAAGAAACTGCTCTAGCTATACTGACAGACCAAAGAACCCATTTATCTGCAAGCAAGTCTTCTCTTATGCACATACTACACAATGGATCAACTGTTAACAGCAGTAACCTCCATAAAACAGCTGTTGGGTACTACAAGCATTAATACCGCTAGCAGAAGTAAGCTTACTGACGTAAATGCCAGATATCCAAAATGACTCCACTGCTTTCAGAAACTCTCTTGGTAGCAGAAGATTAGGCCCAAAATTTATCACGGAATGTTTAAGTCACCATTCCCTAGCACACAAATTCAAACTATATCTGCCATTCTTTAAACAAAGAGTCATAGAAGCTAACCTGGCTCAGCTTATGTATTACTGAAGCAGACCTGCACAATTCTAGAGACAAGAAAAAGATACTGAAATACTGCTATCCTCAAACTATTAACACTCAAAACGCATTTAAGTTTCTTTAATCAGACTGGTCAAAATAACCAGTCTTATCTCAGGAATAGTGTCTGGTGTCCCATTCAAGTACTGTGAAGCGACTTCAGAAAACAAAGCCTTCCACATATTTCAGACAAAATTTATGTTTTGCTGCCTTGTAGATAGTAAAATAGTTTACAGCAACGAAAAAAAAAAGCTGTTTCTAAAGTTTACTTCTTCTTGGACCTAAGAGAAGTCTGGAAACCATTTTGTTTCAGGTAGCATGCAATAATTATTCCAATATTCAATTACAGAAAGTTTAATTCTGTAGTTCTGTGACGTATGATCTTCAACGATAAGGCAGTGAATGCCAAAGAATAATGAACACTTGGTTCCAAATGATGTACACTGAAGAGATTTGTAATAAATATAACTCATCCATCCACTTTAAGCCACATTATAGCAGCTGAAATAAGAAAACCGCACTAAGCATGCTTAACTTAACATCTGAAAATGCTTGGGATAGGGTTTTTTACACCTGAGTCAATAAGGTCCTTTTGTGATAGAAACTATTTCTCACCAGTTTTAAAGCAGCTGAAAACACTACTTTTTAAACAACCTTTTTTGTACCACCTAACAAGTATTCAGAAAAAATTTAACATATCGCCTCCATTTTAGAAAAAGGAACATGCTGAGAAAAGGGACACGGAAAGCCACCACACGAATCAGGAGTCAAGACTTCTGTGAAAAGGCTAAGACAATACATCTAGAGTCAACCCCCAATAATAAGAAGAAGCTCTATGTGCTCTGGAGGAAAGGACAGGCATCTTGGGTGGACTACAGGGACGAAGTGAGATCGTGCAGGGAAAAAATCAGGAGGGCCAAGGCCCAACTAGAATTAAAACTCGCTAAGTCTGTGAAAGACAACAAAGTCTTTCTACAAGTACATTAACAGGAAAAGGAGGATGAGGGAGAATATCCAGTCTCTATTGGATGCAGAAGGAATAACAGTGACAGGGGATAAGGACAAGGCTGAGGTACTTAATGCCTTCTTCGCCTCAGTCTTTAATAGCAAAGAAAGTTGTTCCTTCTGTTTACAAATCCAAGAGTTAGAGGGGCAGATTGAGGCTCCCGTGATCCAAGAGGAGGCGGTTAGAGACTTGCTTGCCCAGCTAGACGCCCACAAGTCTATGGGGCCGGATGGGATCCACCCAAGAGTATTGAAGGAGCTGGCGGATGTCCTTTCCAAACCCCTATCCATCATCTTCCAGAGGTCCTGGCTGACTGCGGAAGTTCCACTAGACTGGAGGCTGGCTGATGTTGTGCCCATATACAAGAAGGGTTGCAGAGAGGATCCGGGGAACTACAGGCCTGTCAGTCTCACCTCAGTGCCAGGGAAAGTGATGGAACAGGTAATCTTGAGTGCTATCATGAAGCACATGCAAGAGAACCGGGTGATCAGGCCCAGTCAACATGGGTTTACAAAAGGCAGATCTTGCCAAACTAACCTGATCACCTTCTATGACAAAATCACTCGACTACTGGATGGGGGAAAGGCTGTGGATGTAGTCTTCTTGGACTTCAGTAAAGCCTTTGACATAGTTTCTCACAGCATTCTACTTCAGAAACTGTCAGCCTCTGGCCTGGACAGGCACACACCCTCCTGGGTTGAAAACTGGTTGGATGGCCGGGCCCAGAGAGTGGTGGTCAATGGAGTTAACTCCAGCTGGAGGCCAGTCACAAGTGGAGTTCCTCAGGGCTCAGTACTGGGTCCAGCTCTGTTCAATGTCTTTATCAATGACCTGGATGAAGGCATCGAGTGCACCCTTAGCAAGTTTGCAGATGACACTAAGCTGGGAGGAAGTGTCGATCTGCTGGAGGGCAGGGAGGCTCTGCAAAGGGATCTGAATAGGCTGGACTGCTGGGCCGAGACCAATGGGATGAGGTTTAACAAGGCCAAATGCCGGGTCCTGCACTTGGGGCACAACAACCCTATGCAGCGCTACAGACTGGGGGAAGAATGGCTGGAGAGCTGCACGGAAGAGAAGGACCTGGGGGTGCTGGTTGACAGCCGACTGAACATGAGCCAGCAGTGTGCCCAGGTGGCCAAGAAGGCCAACGGCATCTTGGCTTGTATCAGAAATGGGGTCACCAGCAGGTCCAGGGAGGTTATTCTCCCTCTGTACTCAGCACTGGTGAGACCGCACCTTGAATACTGCGTTCAGTTCTGGACCCCTCACCACAAGAAGGATGTTGAGGCTCTGGAGCGTGTCCAGAGAAGAGCAACAAAGCTGGTGAGGGGGCTGGAGAACAAGTCTTATGAGGAGCGGCTGAGAGAGCTGGGGTTGTTTAGCCTGGAGAAGAGGAGGCTGAGGGGAGACCTTATTACTCTCTACAACTACCTGAAAGGAGGTTGTGGAGAGGAGGGAGCTGGCCTCTTCTCCCAAGTGACAGGGGACAGGACTAGAGGGAATGGCCTGAAGCTCCGTCAGGGGAGGTTCAGGTTGGATATCAAGAAAAAAATTCTTCACAGTAAGAGTCACTGGGTACTGGAACAGGCTGCCCAGGGAGGTGGTCGAGTCGCCTTCCCTGGAGGTGTTTAAGGAACGGGTGGATGAAGTGCTTAGGAACATGGTTTAGGGAGTGTTGGGAATGGTTGGACTCGATGATCCAATGGGTCCTTTCCAACCTTGTGATTCTGTGAAAACCAACTATTACTTTGTGCTTACCAAAGTAATTTAATAAATCAAGTGTTAAACAGCATAGTCTTTTTTTCCCTGCACCACATTTTCCTTTTTTAAATCACAAAGACACAAGTAAAATCACTCACATGAGAATACTGTCCCCTCAAGCAAGTTTTTCTCCTCTATCCCGTGCTACATGAAATCAATATAGCATTTAGTAAACAAACTCTCTATGCATGAAGACCACCCACTACAATCAAAGTATAAATCTTTTTTCCCCACCCCCCGCATTAATGCAGATAGAATTCAACACGGTGATACAATATGTGGAATATTTCAAAACTTCTCAAAACGGAATATTTTGACTTAAGCTAAAGTACATTTAAGTTTTGTCTAAGCAGTTGTGGCTTTTTGAGAGTTAGACAGAACATCCCTCTGATAGTGTGTTTTCTTTAAAACGGCATTTTCCAGACAATGCTTGTTCCTTGAAGATGATAATGCCTTTTGTGAAATATGATCTGTGATGAATAGATGTCTCTTCCTCTGTAATCACCTCTGTTTGTTGAATAGTCTGTCTTAAAGGCAAGGTCAAGCAGAAAGCTGGAGCCACCTCCAGATTAGCAAGAGTTTTGACTGCTGCAAAGTTTCATAACATTAAAATTACATCTTGGAAAGTAATAGGATATGCATAAGATTTCTGGGAAAATTTATGTATATGCATGTAAGTGGGAAATATATTCTGTAACCAGCTTTTGTCTAGTTGCATACGATTGATGGAGATCACTCCTGCATGTTGCGCAGGCCTGATAAAGGATGCTTGCTTTCTAGAACTCCAAAACAAGTCTTAGATAGTTTTATTTGCCAGCATTTTCTGTATCAACAGTACAACACCAGCAAATACTCCATATTCGTGAACTTCTGGATCAGTTTACTTTCAGATTACTTTAGCAAAGTGCTTCTTCAAGTTTCATCTTATATCACAATTTTCACCTTACCTACAATCTGCAATTCACTGTTAGTGGGACAAAATACAGAACAGCCAAAATGACTAACGCTTATTTTGTTTGCAAAGCTTGTTTGTAAGTTAAACACTTCCATGCTATTAGCAGATAAACAGGTATGAAACATAGATCAAGAAAATTCAGTTGAACAAACTATTCAAAACAGTGTCATGCAATATATTTTGAGTTTAAAAAACACAATTTCTCACATTTTAATAAAATCTGTGTAAATCTTTGCAAGAAAAAGTTTTTAAAAAAATCCAGCATTTTTTTTCCCCCTCATATTTACCAGGAGGGGAAAAAAAAAAAAGGGATGCGTCTCATTCTTATCCCATTTGTCCTAAATTAGGGACCTCTACTGCCACAACTGCATCCGTTACGGATTTCACCCTTCTTCACTCCCGAAAGCTTTCACCAAATAGGCAGTCAGGCAAGATGTTGCAGCAGTTCCTAACCGCTAGCGAAGCATGAGAGTATTACAAGCTAAGTACAGCACAGAACCCTACCAGCTGGTATCTCTGCCTAGTATATCAAAACCAGGAATACAGTGCAGAGTTGCTACAGAGAGAGTTGAGTGCATTTATCAACTCATTTAGCTGCAGTGCTAAACCAGGAAACAGTTAAGCTGACAAAGTTATGGAGCAAAAGAAGTCAAGAAGTCAGACCTGCACTGTTGGGGTTTTTTTCCATGTCAGGCATCTACAAAATGCTGGAAATAACTAGACCCGACTTTAAAATTTTAAAATTAAAAAAAAAAAAATATCACCACAACACACAAATCTCCAACTCAAACACTGGAATACTTAGACTCTAACTTGACTTCCTTCGTATACTAGAAATTCCTGTCCGCTGTGTTGGTCCTCCTAACACAGTGGAACAGTAATTTCCTTCAAATGTCTTGAACCTGGCCTTAAATATAGCATCAAGAAAATAAAGGTTACTGACATCTGCAATGAACTGGCTGCATAAAAAATAAATTAAGTGACCACTCCTGCTCCCTTATAAAGATGACTCTTTATCCAGAATTTCTTCTAGCATCACTTCCATTCATAATTCCTCCTAGCACCAGGAGTCCTCTGTCTACTTACAAAACACTAAAAATAGCCACACAGCACCTCT
Source organism: Cuculus canorus (assembly GCF_017976375.1). Taxonomy (NCBI): domain Eukaryota; kingdom Metazoa; phylum Chordata; class Aves; order Cuculiformes; family Cuculidae; genus Cuculus; species Cuculus canorus. The sequence goes on along the minus strand of NC_071441.1, from coordinate 9,146,803 downwards.
GGAAGCGCATAATAGTTTTCAGGAGTTGAAGAAGTGACTCCCATGAGAGTTCATCTCAACGCAATCACTGCACTGGACATGAAAGTCCACGGTGTGGGAAGTGGGAAAGAAATCATCTTCTGAGATATTGCAAGGGCAGACACCACAGCACTCAAATGTAATCAGAAGATTTTGAATTTTAGTTCCAGGTTTTGTTTTCCATAAACAGGTCAAAAAAAGACAAAAAATAGCCTGATTTTTAAAGTACAGAATCCTGAAAGTACTGTGGTATATAGGATAATATGCACTCACATTTAAATGCTGTGATTTTTAGAGACTATTTTCACTATTTGGTTTAAGGAGCTCTAACAAGAGGAAACGCATTTAGTATCATATTCTTAACTACAAACACTGCAGCAATTCTGTGACTCAGAAGAATCAAGTCTAAAAACATGTAATCCTACCTTTTATTTTCCTAGGTTCACGCCCATTACAGATTATAGTCTCGAACAACACAACTGTCCAATTTACCACAGAGGTTATGCACATTAATCATTACCTTGCAATAAAGCACTGCAATCTTGTAACATTCTGAAGGCACAGTGACTACTCTACTCTCAGCAGTCTGCAGTCCCCTCAACATTATTAGCAAAGCTTCCCTCATCATTTTCACCTACACACAGGTGAGGAAAAATGTGATTTTGACAGGTTGCTAATTTTACATCTTCCATGGCATTAAAATATAACACCCAGAAATTATTCCGAAAGACCAAAGACCAACTTGTACTTCCTTAGATCAAAAATAGTATCAGCTTCACCCCACAGGAAACGCTTCAGTCACTTTATCACCTTTGAGGTCCTTTGCTGAACTCAGTCCACCAAATCTGTATCTTCCTTGTACCAGGTAGCCAGTAACAAGACACAGCACCCCACATGTAGCCTCACCAGGGCTGAGTAGAGGAGAACGATTAACTCCTCCTGACCTGTCATCAACGCTCCTCCTAATGCAGCCCAGGGATGCTGGTCTTGTTTGTTAGGGGGATGCACTGCTGGCCCATAGTCAGCTTGCTGTCCAAGAGGACTCCCAGGTCCTTCTCTGCAGAGCTACCTACCAGCTAGTCTACGCTCACATGTACTGGCATATACAGCTACTACTTCCCATATGCATGATTTCACATTTTACCTTAGCTGAATGTCACCAGGATCCTCGGTCCAGTTCTCCAACCTATCCAGGCTTCCCTGAGTGGCAGCACAAACGTTTAGTGTATCTGCCACTCCTCTCCATTTTGTATCATCCACAAACTTGCTGAGGGTAAACTGCCCCACTGTCCAGAGCTTTGATGAAGATGTTAAACAGTGCGGGCTCCAGTATGGAACCTTGGAGTACAACCAAAACAACTTCCTCCAAAGGGCCTTGATGCCACTGACCACAACCCTTACAAGCTGGGCCTGACTATTCAGCCAGTTTTTGATAGACCTTATCATTCACTTTACTATCCACTACTCTATGATGATGTCATGGAAGACAATGTAAAAACCCTCATTTAAGTAAAGATAAACACCATCCATTGCTCTCCCTTCTGCTAGTCAGATTTAATTCCTTCTAGAAAAGTTGCGCACCTTTCCCTTTTTGTTAAGTGGTCGCTCTTTTCTAAGATGTCATACAGATTTCTTTATTGGACTTCTCTGAAATCCATATATATGTTTTGTTAGTCTTCCTGATTTCTTAGCTAGTCACCTCACTGTAGAGGGCTATGAGCTTGGTTAGGCATGATTTCCCCCTCATAAAGCCATTCTGACTGCTCCCACTCACCTTCCTGTCCATCATATGATTGGAGACTGTTTCCAGAACACGTTTGAGTTGCTCTACCACCTTCCCATGGTCTGAAGTAAGGCTGAATGGCCTGTAGTTCCCTGGATCCTCCTTCTCACTCGTCCTGATGACAGGACTGAAGTTTGCGTGCCTACGGTACTCAATAGCCTTCCCCAGCCACTGTGAGACCTCTCAAAGACAATAAGAATGAATGGCCTTGCAATGACATCAGCCAGCTCCCTGTGCACTCAACACAAGTATCCCATCATGCCCTGTGGATTTACGATTTACATACACCTCATTTAAGTGTTCCCTAACCTGATTCTTTCTCCACCCTTGGTGGAGAAAAAAGGACAGCAGAACTTTAAGATGACAAGGACATGAGATCAGAGACCGTCCTCACCCAATTTCAAGGGCATGTTGCTTAACTTGTCTAACCGGTATTTCGCTAGCAGAGGAAAGACAGTCTCACTGGTATTAAGAAGATCCAGCCCCGGGAGGTCTCTTCAAGTGGACAAAATAAAAGCTATTTCCCTAGTCCAGAAAGCTGTCTCCAACATTTAAGACAGATTTCATTACTGTTGGCAAGCTACATTTGGTAATCTTGTTTATCTGAACTACCAGAATAAATAAAAACAGCTTTGCTTTTTTCATAATATCCTAGCATGAAAAAACAGACACAAGTAGTGCCATCACCATTTTAGGCTGATGGTGATGTCACTACTTGTGTCTGGTTTTTTTGTGTCTGGTCAGCCTAAAATCGACAAAACACCTACAGTCTAAAAACTTAATTTAATAAAAAGATTGTATGCTTTTGAACATCTTATGGATATAGCATATTAATAAGTATAACTAAATTAAATGGAGATGATGAAAAATTTACAGGAAAAACAGCTTTAAAATAACACTAAAAATTAAGGGAAAAAAGACCCTGACAGCTAAACCCATCTCATCAGACACTAAAGACAAGGAAAAACAGTTCTGCATGTTAAAGCTTCTATACTTCTCATGCTCTATGAATAGTCTATATTTTTGTACAGGAAGCAGTTTCTGTAACACTGAGTGTTTCAGAGATTCTCAGAAAGTTATTAAAATAAGGATAACATAAAATCGAAGAGCTAGGAAGAGTTGAAGCTTGCGAGTGGAGTAGCAAAGTTATTATCAGGTAAAAAAAAGAAGGCAGCGTCAAGCCATGGATCCACAAAGTTAGAAGGGAGATAGAAATTCCAATTTCTTGATGTTCCCTGAAGACCGGAACTTGAAGTAGAACTTAAGTCTACTGACTTGCATAGAGAAACCCAGGAACAGAATTCTTCAGGAAAGTCTAAAATTAACACATATGCACATCTAAGTGGCATATACCTATGACCTAATGCCTCGCTGATTGTTACTGCCATTAGTACAGCACAACACACACTACACGTGGGAACTCCACCACCTCTCAGCCATACCCTGACAACCCACCCTCAACTACTCACAATTTTAGGTATGATATTTATAAAGAGGATGAAAGAAGGTTGTAAGTTATCAGAATTAAAATACACTATAGTGTTGTGACAGCAGAAAAAATAAAAGGTTATATATTATTTAGTGTCTCGAGTTCATTGCTACTGCTGCTGCTGTTTTGTTTCCTTGGTCATGAATTACAGCAAGCACAACACATCCATAAGAAATCAGGAAGACGAACAAAGCATATATAAGGATTTCAGAGGGGTCCAACAAAGACATCTGCATGACATCTTAGAAAAGAGAGACCATCTAACAAAAAGGGAAAGGCACACAACTTTTCTAGAAGGAATTAGAACTGAATGTTTACCATCAAAGATAACCAAACACCAGTTGTACTGCATTTCTCAACAACAAAAAGCTAGTCTATTTCATATTGTAGCCTAGCTACAATAACAAACAACTTGGCTATTTGCCAAGGTCAGCGGTTGGGGTTTTTTCCTGAAGAGGCATCATCAGCAAAATTCTCATTAAAACAGAGCAACTCTGCAACAACTGAGCTGCAAAATAAACTGATGCTTCAGTTGTCCTATCTTTGACCAGCTTCCAATGTTTATTTCACCTATTTAGCATCAGCCATAGAAAAACTAAAAAGCTTTGTCACAAAACATTCACCCATTCTTTTTTTTTAATTTACCTTCTTGCCTCATATTTCAGAAAGAAGTATGAGAACTAAGGCTTCCTGTGCAACACTAAGCATGGAGAGAGATCCTTGTCAAAACTGAACACTTCCAAAGTCTTAACACGTGCCTAGGTATGAAAAGCCTAGGGACCCAAACTGTATCAGTCAAATTTCTAACCATTTAAAGCAAACACATTCACTGCTACAGCCACAGCCCTAAACCCTAGCTCTGCAGTGACTTAACAAAACCAAAGGAAAACCCACCTCCACTTCTACTCAGGGCTCAATTTCCTTATGTGAGGATGAATCAACTAGTACACTTGTTTAACATAGGTTCTAAAATGTCAGCACTCCTTGGGGGACGCTACTCCCAACCACTGCTCTTCATCACATGGTCCCCTTTCTATACACAGATACAGATGAAAAGCAACAGGGTTTGCATCACTTCCATGTCTTAAATGCTACTGTCACAACAATGAGAACACCTTTTAACAAATGCTTTAGAAGCTACCAAAGGTAATGAGAGCACTAAGGATAACTTAATCATCACTTTTATCCAAAAAAAGTTCCTTCTTCCAGGGTACCAAAATGTAAATTTAAAAAAAAACCAAAACCTATGTTGTAACACAGAATTTGAATTTGAAGGTAAACTACAACCAGGTTCCTTCTGCTTGAAACCCTACACTCTTGCAGTGTATCACTTAGCAGAAAGCCAGATAAATGCTAATCTCTTGGCCTTTTTAAGGTGCGAAGTCCAAAAGCTGAAATGTTAGTACCGTAAAATCACCACGCAATTTAGCATATGTTATGTAACAACATCACCAAGAATTCTTTCGCACTTTCGAGTCTTCCTAAGGATCTGTAGAAAAAGCAGTTGAGAAAGGTAGTAGTTTCGACATAACCTCAGCATACTAAGCAGAAAATGAATTCTACATATTTCTGCTGTCTCCTAGACTATGTTTACCCAAAATATGAAAGAAGGTGACGGTGGAAGAGTTCATAGCACCACACAGGGCGGTGTACTTGTACACACAGTAGTTACTGTGTACTACTACTGCTCAAACATACAAAGCAACAAAAAAACAAAAAAAAACAAAAAAAAAATAAATCCACACCAAAACCCATTCCAAGTCTCATTCAGGTTTGTTTAGAGTAAGGTCTGTAAGTAATTCTCCTTGCAGGACAAAATTTACTCCTAGTTCTAAAAAAAAATAAAGAAATAAAAGCAACTCCTCCAGAAGTTACTGATGAACTACCACTGTCACACAGTTTTAATCACACAGTTTAAATGGAAGAATCTCATTAGAATGGATAGAAAAAAGAAGTGTCAAGTATATTAACTCATAAAGCACTAACAAAGCTCAGCATCTACACAATATCCCTACATAACTTTAAAGAAGAATTTTCACTTAAACTTTGCTGCAAATTTAACTTACTCTTAAAAGCTTCCACCAACAGATTGATTTGTTTCACACATCAGAGCAGCCTACACCATTCAAGACAATTTCTCAATAAAAAATGTCCTCATTTTAGGATTGTACCAGAATAAATGCATCAATCAGAGTGCCAAGCTACCGACAGTTATTCCAGTACAAAAGCTATATTTACATCGAGGCTTCAAGTTTAAGCTCTCAGGAACAAGGTCCTTATATCCTCATAGTTATCTGCAAACCACTTAGACTGTCAGCACTATACAAATAAAAAGCTAAAGAAGGAATCAAAGCAGACCAGCATGCTAGGCATTTCCTCCTCGGTGGGCCTCACCTAGGTATGAATTTTGGTTAGGGTACAAGGGCACAGCTGTAAAACACAGCTGAATTCTTATCAAACACATATGAACATACATACAGTAAGAGCAAATGCACTTCCCCACTTCAAACACTGCGAAAAAGAAAAAATAATTATCCTACCATCAGACAGAGACATGTAAAAACAGAGTTAATTTAGGAAAGCTAAAAAGAAACCTTTCAAAATATCCAGAAGAGAAAAGGGTTCAGATAAAGATGTCACACAAAACAGTAAGGGGAGGATGTAACTCCTTGACTTACACTGAGAGCCTCTTGTCAAGTATCTCATAGTACTAAAAGGTAAAAGCTTGAAACAAAGAGACATCACTTTTTCTATGAGTTAACAAGCAAATACTTATACTGCAATTGTTTATGACCCTATAATAGATAGATGTCAAACGAAATGGTCACTCACACCTCCAGCTTTCAAGCAAAACACAGATTAACCCAACTACAGGAATGAGGAAGGTCACTCTGTTGTTTTGGTTCCCTCAGGTGAGGCTCAGTTCATTCAGCCAATTCCCAGCCACACTGAGACTCTATGTAGAAGAGCCACAGCTGCAAGAGATCACAGAAACAGACTTCTTTTCACGTTCCACCCTTACCATGCTTTCAAAACAACAAAACTCAAATAGAAGTCAAAATAACAAAACAGCAAGGCCATCCAAAGAAAGCAAAATACTGAAGGTAGATCAGGTTTTAGATAGCGACAAAACAACACACAGAGCAGAACTACTTCAGTCAGCCTAAGAATTTAAAACACTTATTTAGATACAAGTCTTTCATTCATGGGCAACTTAAGAAGTTTAACTATATCTTTAGATACAGCTTCATACGCTTAAACTCACTTTTTCTACATGGCTTTAATATAAGCCATCTTCCCCAACATCTTGCATTTTTAAAGCAAACCACTTTTTTTCCATTAGCTCACTACTTAAAACACATCAGTACTGCAAAAGTTCAAAAATAATATTTAAAAGACGGCAATGAAGATGAACGGATCACCTTTACCAGACACTCAGTTTACAGTCTACTCAATAACGCTTCAGTTATTTAAAGATTTATGACTAAGCAAGATGGGTAGTGGGGAAAGTAAAATTACCACTGACTTTTGAATTAAGTTGTTCTGTCCATCTTAATTTTCTTTGAGGCAGTAGCAGTTCAGATGAATTCAAACCTACAAAAAATTATTATACGCACATTAATTTCAACTTTTCAACTACTTCCATCTTCAGAAACATTTAACCATTATGGGAGGAAAGGGACAGCAACACACCTGAAAACATATAAAATTACTTAGTTCACCACTAGATTTGTTTAGAATTGTTCCAAAAAAGGCTTCTGTAATCTCATCCTTGCAGACCAGTCAGACTCATTCACTCTCATTACAGAATATGAAATTACTATGAACTCAACCTTAAAACATCAACACAATAAAAGGCAAGTTTGCATTAAGCAGTAAATGAATTTTTGGTAAAAAAATACCTGGCTTGCCTAAGTGGTGAAGAACAGTGGAAGGAAAGAAAAACAAACAAACCGGAACTGAATTAGTACCTTCGTGGTGCAAAAACACCATGCTGCAGACTTGTTCAATAACTATGATAGCTCATTGTTGAGATTAGAATATTACTACGAAGGCTATCTTACGTACAAATTCAGCGGAGATGTAGCTATTTTTTAGTCTCTCCGAAAAAAACACATTCCTACTCAAACACTTCTCCTTGGACATGTATTCTTCGAATTTTTAATTATTAAAACCAGCCAGTAAAAATTACACTCTCCAAGCTTATTTCAACATTATCAGAAAGCAACGACTCATAAAATGTACCTTCAAGTATTAATAGATTTATGAACTACAACACTCACCTAATCCAAGAGGACCGCACGACGTGCTACTACAGAGTAATTTGTATTTTTCCAGTTTGTTTTCCTTGAGATAATACTCCGAGTTCTGGTTGATACTACATTTGTAGCTGTCTGACGTAGATCTGACCTCACAGAAATCAGCTACCCATCCTTCTTGCTTACCGATTTCTCCCGCAAGGCTATTTCCAAAACTTGCCAACTGTCTGTCTTAAGAGGCGGGTTTTTTTTCTCCGACAGCTTCCTCTCTCATTTATTCCACGTATATACAACTCTAAGAAGCATCAGCTCCAGGTGACATAAATACAAGTCTTACACCGCAAACTCTGAAGCTGAAAATCCAAATTTCACATCCGAACTGTAGAACATTTCCCAGCTTCGGTTAGCAGAGGCATTTGTAAACAACAGCTATCTGGATACCTCCATATTGCTTATTGGCAACAACATTTTTTGAACAAAAATATTAAATAAAACGGAAGAGAAAAAATGACAAACAAACGTCAATTAGAGTCTTCATTTAGTAAGTTGGCCTCACTGCAAAATGACAGAAGGTTCTGTCACAAAAACTAAAAAGTAAGATCAGGCGAAGAATATCTGCCATGAAACTTGTCAGCAGTGTCTGCGCAGTGACTCAGGCTGCGTTAAGCCTGGAGCCAGGGAACAGCGCCAGTTCCACCTGTGACCGAGACAGAATGCTGCCTAGAAGTGTCTAAAAGCAAGAAAGCGCTTTATTTTTGGAGCTTTTGACAGGCGAAGAATTCGGAACTCGATAGATTTAGACAGGTATCCATGGACAAAAGCGTTCAAAGGTGACAGAATGAAAAAGCTCAGGACTTAAGGCGTGCACTTCCCTCCTCGGATGCCCGCAGAGCGCTGCAAGGAGCTTCTCCAGAACGAAGCAACAAACGATGCCAACAGGGTCTGGTTGTTCCTCCCCTCTCACGAGAAGCAAACGCTGCGGGCCGGTTTCCACCTTTCCTTTCCACCCTACCAGCTCAAGCGAGAGGCTGCAAACATCCAAGGCTCGCTGTAATCCACGCTGCCTGCGGCGGAAAGAACCAAAACCATCAGTTTTCCCTCGGAAACCCCGGCGGGCGGCAGAGGCCCCCGCGAACGCCTGCCTCCCTCCCTCCCCTTTTCCGGGGAAAATACGGAGGCGGGGAAGGACCATAGCTCATTTTATTGGGAAAGAAGAGAGGGGCGGGGAGGGGGGGGCCTGCTCACGGGGCACCGGGATGGGCTCCGCCGGCCCTGCCCACACGGGGGGTGGCCCGGAGCCCCTCAGGCCGCTGTGGCTCCAGGCCTGCTCCCCCGCCGGGGGTGCCCCGGGTGTTCCCCCCCCTCCCCGCGCCGCGCGCGCGCACACGCACACATAACACACACACACCCCACGCTCTCCTCGATCCCAAAATGGCGCCGCTCCGACCCGCGCTAGCACCGCGCGCGAGAGCCTCGCGAGAGCCGCCGCCGCCGCCGCGCGACTCCTGGGCGGGGCTTTCCCGGCCGACGAAGGGTTCCACCTCCGCCCCCGTGGGGAAGCACCACTCCCCCCCTTCCAACCCGGCCGTGACGTCACGGAACAATCCGGAACGTTCCGCGCGCGGGGCGGTGAGGGAATCCCCGGCGCGCGCCCCGCCCGCGGGAGTCCCGGCGCGCGCCCCGGCTCGGCCGGTGGGCGGGGAGGGGCGGGGCGTGGGAGGGAGGGAGGGAGGGAGGGAGGGAGGGGGTGCGGGTCGCCATGGTGTCTGCGGGGCGTGCACAGCTCCAGCTTGCAGGCGGGGATCTGGGAATCGGGACACGCGAGCGCCTGCCTGTTTGGAAGGTCCCAAGTGTTGTCCCTCAGGGCTCAGTGCTGGGCCCAGTCCTGTTCAGTGTCTTTTTCAATGACCTGGATGAAGGCACTGAGTGCAGCCTCAGCAAGTTCGCAGACGACACTAAGCTGGGAGGAAGTGTCATAGAACTACCAGGTTGGAAAAGACCTCTTGGATCATCGAGTCCAACCATTCCGATTTGTGTTGATCTGCTGGAGGGTAGGAAGGCTCTTCAAAGGGATCTGAACAGGCTGGACCGCTGGGCTGAGGCCAATGGGATGAGGTTTAACAAGGCCAAATGCCGGGTCCTGCACCTGGGACACAAAAACGACGTGCAGCGCTACAGGGTTGGGGAAGAGTGGCTGGAAAGATGCCAGACAGAGAAGGACAAAGGGCAACAGCTGAGCAGGTGGATGACCTCCTTAGACTGGTGGCAGAGCTGGAAGAGGGTGTAGAGAGGCTGAGGAGCATCAAGGAGTGTGTGGTAGAGATAGACTAGTGGAACCATACCCTGAGCATCTAGGAAGATGCCAAGGGTCAAAGGGACCCGGCATCTTCCCCCTCCCCACCCGACCAGGTTGTAGGCAGGAGTTCAAAAGGAGGTAGTGAGTGGAAGCAAGTCCACCGAATGGGCAGAAAACCAATCCCATCCTTGCCTACCTGTCAGCCTCACCTCTGTGCCTGGGAAGATCATGGGACAGATCCTCCTAGAAGCTATGCTAAAGCACGTGGAGGATGGGGAGGTGATTAATGGCAGCCAGCACGGCTTCACCAGGGGCAAGTGCTGTCTGACCAACTTGATGGCTTTCTATGATGGGGTAACTGCAGCAGTGGACACAGAAAAACTGATGGATGCGATCTATCTGAATTTCTGTAAAGCCTTTGATGCGGTTCGCCACAACATCCCTCTCTCTAAATTGGAGAGAGATGGATTTGATGGGTGGACAGTTTGGTGGATAAGAAGTTGGTTGGATGGTCATATTGAAAGTGTAGTGGGCAATGGCTCAAAGTCCAGATGGAAATCCGTGACAAGTGGTGTCCCTCAGGAGTCCAGTACGGTCCCAGTACGGACTAATATCTTCATCAATGACAAAGACAGCGAGATTGAGTGCACCTTCAGCAAGTCTGCAGATGACACCAAGCTGAGTGGTGCAGTTAACACACTGGAGGGACAGGATGTTGTCCAGAGGGACCTGGACAAGCTGGAGAAGTGGGCCTGTGAGAACCTCATGAGGTTCAACAAGGCCAAGTGTAAGGTCCTACACCTGGGTCAGGGCAATCCCCAATTTCAGTACTTGATGGGAGATGATGTGATTGAGAGCAGCCCTGCAGAGAAGGACTTGGAGGTGCTGGTCGATGAGAAGCTCAACATGAGCTGGCAATGTGTGCTTGCAGCCCAGAAGGCCAACGGTATTCTGGTCTGCATCAAAAGAAGTGTGGCCAGCAGGGCGAGGGAAGTGATTCTGCCCCTCTATTCTTCTCTTGTGAGACTTCATCTGGAGTATTGTGTCCAGTTCTGGAATCCACAACATAAGGATATAGAACTGTTGGAGCGGGTCCAGAGGAGGGCCACAAAGATGCTCAGAGGGCTGGAGCACCTCTGCTGTGAGAGAGTTGGGCTTGTTCAGCCTGAAGAAGAGAAGGCTCAGAGGAGATCTTATAGGAACCTTCCAATACCTGAAGGGGGCCTACAGGAAAGCTGGTGAGTGACTGTTTACAAAGGCTTGTAGTGATAGGACTAGGGGGAATGTCTTTAACCTGGGGAGGGGCAGATTTACACTAGACATAAGGAAGAATTTCTTCAGTCTGAGAGTGGTGAGGCACTGGAACTAGTTGCTCAGGGAGTTTGTGGCTGCCTCACCCCTGGAGGTGTTCAAGGCCAGGTTGGATGGGCCTTGGGCAGCCTGGTCTAGTGGGAGGTGTCCCTGCCCATGCAGGGGTGTCGGAACTAGATGATCTTTAAGGTCCCGTCCAACCCAAACTATTCTATGATTCTATAATTCTATAACCAGGGGGTGTTGGTCAACAGCCGACTGAATGTGCACCAGCAGTGTGCCCAGGTGGCCAGGGAAGCCAATGGCATCTTGGCTTGTATCAGAAACAGTGTGGCCAGCAGGTCCGTAGAGGTGATTCTGCCCCTGTACTCACTACTGGTGCAGCTGCACCTCAAATTAAGTTTTTGGGCTCCTCACTGCAAAATTAAGACATTAAAGTCCTAGAGTACATCCAGAGAAGGGCAATGAACCTGGTGAAGGGGTGGAGAACAAGTCTTATGAGAAGCATCTGAGGGAACTGCGGTTGTTTAGCCTAGAGGAGAGGAGGCTGAGGGGAGACCTTAACACTGTCTACAACTATCTGAAAGGAAGTTGTAGAGGTGGGTGTTGGCTCTTCTCCGAAGTAACAGGTGATAGGATAAGGGGGAGCGGCCTCAAGCTGTACCAGGGGAGGTTCAGATTGGACATTAGGAAAAAATTTTTCACCAAAAGGGTCATCAGGCACCAGAGCAGCTGCCCAGAGAGGTGGTGGGGTTACCACCCCGATAGGTATTTGAAAGACGGGTAGGTAAGGTACTTAAAAATATGGTTTAGTGGCAGATAGGTATGGTTGGACTTGATGATCTCAGAGGTGTTTCCCATCCTGGTGATTCTATGATTTCTGTGGCTTGGAGGCTGAGTGACTGGAATCTGTAAATATGAAACCTCATTTCCAGCGTAAGGCAAATTATTATGCAATTAATTAGGTGAAAAATCAAATATACAAAATTACGACCCTATAAAAAGGGACCTGGAGAGTGTTTTTAGAGCTGTGTTTTCTGGATGAGAACTGGATTTTCTTTCAATGGCAGTTTCCTTTATAGGATTTAAATTATTGTAGGAATTAAAACAGTGCACCGATTTTTTACAAAAAAAAGTCTCATAATCCGGACAAATGGTAAGATTTTTTAATGTATTTTGCAAGCATATATATGCTGTCACATGGTTTGATAAAATTACTAGCAATTACTAAAAAACAACAATTAATAGAAAAATCACTAAACACCAACCCCCCCCCCCCCAAAAAAAAAAAAAAAGTAGAAAAATAGGGGAGAGTATCACCTTTAAAAACAGGCAGAACCTCTGAAACTGCTATGGTCACATTCACCTTCAGCTCAATTCTGAGCTGTTAACTCCAGCTCCAATTTCTAGCAGCAGCATTTTTTTTCTAGATTCCACCCTTGACTGCATCACAATCTCCTCTTTCTACCTCATCCTTGAAATTGTCTTTTTATTTACATTGACCTGTGCTGCAGAAGTGAGGCTTCCGAGGCAGGGTGATGGAGCATACCCCCTTGCCCCTTGGTTATTTTCACACTCCGCTGCTAAGCCTGAAACCCCAAATGGAAAAGACAGGGCAGTGCTCAGCCATCTGGCCCAACTGTGAACCACAGCACCAGCTCAGGCACCAAGTCCAATGCCTCTACGTGCGGTCACTAGGACTATAGCACCAAAACTGCCCACACACTACCAAAACTGCCCGTGCTTTCAAGTTTCATTATTAAAATCTCTCCCAAAATATTAACCTATAACCTGCATTTTGATCAATTTAACTTATATCAGACATATGCTGTAGTAGTAGTTAGAAGCTAAGAGGTTTGTTCAATCCTAAAATATGATGGGTAACAGTATCTAGGAAAACAAGATAAGAGGTGAACCAAAAGCAACATGAAAACAAAGCATATAGAGTCCACAATGCATTCCCAGGCCACCTTGATAACAGTCACATAAGGCTATATTAATGATCTGAAATGATCTTTCAATTTGAGTGAGTTATGGCTAAAGCCTCCACAGCTATTCAGAGCACTTCTTGCATTACTTTATATACTGTGGGTTTGAACGAGAAAGTAAGTAGCAGGAGATAATAAATTTATCCATCTCAGACCTCCTAATGGATTTCTGTTTGTGTTGCTTTGTATATGATCCTTCTGTTTCCTTTCAGTAACAATAACCACATTGATTTTAGTAACCACAGGAAAAGCTGTGATAGTCCTTGGGGAAATTACTTTAAAGTAGTAATGGGAAATTAGTTTGATTTATCTCCCTAATTGTTTCATAAAAGAAGGTATAATGCCATTACCACTTCATGAAAAGCAAGGCTTTGACCCAGCAAACAGCTGAGGTGATGTCCTCACCTTACTCAGACCAGTGGCAAACCTCACACTGAATTCAAACCAAGAGCTCTCCTCTTTTAACGTGTTTTATGTGTTACAAGCGTTTAAGCAAAGTCAACAGGACCATTATTAGTGTCTGGGGATTAGTTCAAAGGAATTAATTTGCAACCCTGCTGGCATGTGAATTTGATTTGTGAAGAGGGTCCTGCCACGCCCAGCCTAACAACACCAGCTGGTTCTTCCGTTATACACAGAGTTTATACTAGAAACAATGCTTCTACTAATACAGGTTGTTTGATGGGTGTATGTGGAATAGCTAAACGACACTGATAAAACCACATATATTCCATTACTGATGAAGACATCAGAGCATAAACATGTTCTTCATGCCAAACAATGACTAAGAGGAAAAAGAGAAGATGGCCAGAAAGGCAAATTTCTTAAGCAGTATTCATAGATTTTGATGTTGTTGTTGTAAAACATGGTAACTGAACTTCTGAACCCAAAATGTAAATGGATCTTCAGGAATATATGGAGCACAGAAGACAGAGCATTAAAGTGACTGATATTTAAGAGAAACAGCTTTTAAGGTGGGCTGACCAGAACATGTTCCTTCTGGAAAACTGCTGTAGAAGTTACGATGACATTTACAATGGAAATTAATGGGGATGGAAAATATATCCATATGAACAAGCTGTCTTTTGTTTAGCAAACTTGCAAAACTAGGCCAAGATGGGCACACATGTTTTAAATGACCCATGACATAAGCAAAGTGTAACTCATGGAATTTAGACAACAGTTGTTATTTAATAACAAGCTAAGAATTACAGGGTTTGGATGACTGAGGTCCCTCTGGGTATTTTGATAAAGAGAGAAGACGCATTGATATGTGCCAGAAAGGTACAAGTACCTTTAGCTTGGATACTCAGATACAGAATTAAGACTCAAATGACTCCCACGCCACTGTTTATTTCGTTATGCGGCATGCCTCAAAAGGGGAAAGTGAAGGAAGGAAGAAGAGAGAAGGAGATAAAGACAGCTACTCTCTCAGTGCTGCGGTGTCCCATCAGTCTGAAGCTCAGTCTGGTGGGAGAACATTGGGACATTGCCAAATGTCAGAGGAAAAATTTTGGACATTAGGTTTAAGATCCCGATCATACATCATCTGGAGACAGGTGGCCTTTTGTATATTCTCCACCCATGGTACACGTGGGAAGAGAAGGAAAGAAAAACAAAAGAAAGAGTGGGACCTTTCCTCCAGAACATAGCCAGATTGCTATTTGAGGTATAAACAATTCTTACAACCACTGTTGGTGATGTTCTGACAGCCTGAACCTGCTTCACACCATCTGCTGAGATAGTAGTTACAAGATGCACGCCTGATGCAGTGTGTTGAATCAATTGAATAAAATATTGTATGAGGCATGGTATAAACACAAAAAATGCTAAACCACATATAACATAAAACAACAGTTGCTTAACTCATGGTCCACCTGGAAGCCATGAAAACAAATCAAAATTCCAACCCGACCATGACTATGTAGGAACATAGGCCAATCTGTGTATTTCCAGTGTTTTCTTCACAACCTTTCCATTATCATTAATGTTCAAACAACAGCTCAATACATTTAACTTTCCACATACCCCACCCCCTTCTGCCAATAAATAGTCCAAGACCATTCAATGCTGATAGAGAGCATTGAATAACTTTACTCATTTGCATAACTTGGTCATTCAACAAATCAAATGCTTCTGCCATCTTATTTGTTATGATATCTAAGACTGCTTGCAACCAAATGGTATGATTAAGGTTATAAATTGTTTCCCAAGCACCAGTGATTAATTTGTGTGGGTTCCATGTAGCAGGGCCATAAAGTTGGATGATTCTCTCTAGTGTCCACTCATCCCTTCCCCACTTCTGACTACTATCCCATTATAGATATATCTATTGTCCATTTGGTTCATACCAAATCATCATAAACTTTAATGCCTAATAACCCACCATATTCAACAAAAACAAAAGTTGGATAGCACCAATATAACACACACCTGTCCAATTCACAGGGAATTTCTTGTATGCCTGATGACTGCAGATCCAATAGTGCCCTCTCAATGCAACCAATCCATTTTCATACAGACTGGTAGAGGTTATGCGTGGCTGGAAACAGATGGAATTGGTACTTCCCAGAGGGCTGGGAAAACTAACGTTTGTGCAATGAAAGTTTGAATTTGGTCTGACCATCAGGCCCCAGAGGTATTGCTCCACTTGTACGCTTGGTTTAATTCAAGACTAAGAGGAACATTTTGGTATAGAGACTGGTCTGTTCAAAACCAGAAGCCTCAGAAGGTTTTTACTCCACCTGTTTCATTCACCCATGCCCATCACAACACATTAAATTTACCTTTTATAATGACAAAGGATATAACCGGGCAGCCATTTATTCCCCACTGATTGTTAACACAAGTGATTATGTCCCAGAGACACTCCCAGTCTGGATCTTGCGGCTTCAAAAAACATTCCATTGGCATGTTCAACAATACCATTAGCTTGAGGGTAATAAAGGGTGTGAAATGTTCACCTACTCCCCTCTTCTTTGGCCTGCTCCTGAACCTTAGCTGCAGTGAAGTGAGTGACTACCATTATCCAACTGAATAGAGTGAGGTTTAAGAAGGGTACTGTTTGGTATTGGTCACCTTAGAGGGAGGAAGCAGTGGAGCCAGCTGTATGTCAGCAGTGTAGCCCACCACTATGGATTTATCAAGAGGGGCTTCAAAAGACCAGCAGTTGCCCTGAGAGTCACACCATTGTCTTCCCCAGAAAACATCAATCCCTAACAGATTCATTGGAAAGGGTCCTATCACGGTTGTGGTACAAGCTAGGGTATCATCACCAGGTAACTACAGCGTGACAGAGGACATCACTAGGGGTTGCATCGCCCAAGGGCGTTCAAAACAAGGATCTTATTCTTTGGTGGGGAAATACCACGAAGTTCCATATCAGTCTGAGTAAAAGCAGACATCTGGGGCACCAGTGTCCACTAAGAACATCAGATTTTTTCGCTTTGGTCCAATGCTGATAGTAATCAGCAGATGTCCTTTAACATTTAGGGTGAGCTGTCTCAAAAAGATCCAAACTCTACCATCTCCCTCACCTTGAAGAGGCAGAGATCCTAGTTTCTCCTAAGCTGTACAGTTCTTTTTCCCTGATCAGTGCCTGAGCCTATTAAGAGAGAGGCGCTAGGAGCTCGTTCCATTTTGGGTAGACCCATTTTGGGCAGATGACTTGCCTACCTTTGGACTAAAAATTCAAGCTTTTTACTAGGTAGTCTACTGATTAGGTCATGCAGAATGCTTATCTGAAGGCTTAACTGCCACCAACCATGTTGGGTCAGTGCTCTCTCACGGCTGGGCTCACTGGTGCGAGTGAACTGCCAAGAATCGGAGCATTTATCATGCACAGGCATAGGAGGATGAGGGAGTCCTAGGATTGGGGGAGGTTACCCCAGTAGCTTGAATGTTCTTTGGTTCTGATCTAACAGAAGAAATGCTGCTAGGACGATAATTCCTTCCATAATTAATTCCTGTGCTACCTCCCGCCATGTCCAAACCTTCCTACCAGACAACTGGTGCTGATCTGGATTCATAGTCCCCTCAAACACTGCTGCCACTCTATCTTGAGGATGTTTTGTATTTTTCCTTGGAGTTGAATGCCAATTAGTTTCAAAGAGTCCAGAGGACCTCTTATTAGAGGAGTCATGCGCTACAGGTCGATGGGCATTATTATCAGGGAGCTCTGATTAGGCTTAAGCTCCCAATCATACATCATCTGGAGGCAGGCAGCCTTCCGTACATTCTCCACCAATTGATCCATGCCTCTGGTAATAGCAAGGGGATCACCTCACTTGAGGGGATTATGATCTCCTGCCCAATACGTGGCACACTGTGTCAAAGACCATGGTGCCCGGTGATTACCAGCGCCCCAGTAGCCTCCTTTTCTGGTAACAAAATGCTATATCCCCCATCAAGAAGCCACTCCAAACATACTGTTTCAGATTCTCAGGGGTTCCTACCAAAATTCTTCCTGAGCTTGGACAGTTCTGTGACCATAAACAGAGCTTCCTTCATAATTACCGAAGGGTTCTGATCTTCCCTGTGGTAGTACACATATTCAGTTTAACCACAGGGAATACATGAGGAACATTTTCTAATTCTAAAGCTTCCTTTGCCTTTTGCAGTTCCTTCTGAGGATAAATTTGCCTTATCGCCCCTCCAAATGTTTTTGGTTCTGCCTTTTCAGAGGCAGTCATTTCCTGACATAAGTAGTTTCTCAACTTCTCCTGCAAAATCTTACTCTGATTTCTCTTTTAATTGATATTCAAGGTATCCTAGTAGGTCTTGTAATGATTTAATCACCATCTGCAATGAGTCAATAACTGCATCTATGTGCCTCACTCTTTGTTTCCCGTCTTCTATAGCAATAGCTAGACAAGCTCCTAGCACTGTGCAAATGGGACTTTTACCTTTCCCCATTTGAAACCCCCCCCCTCTTTGTATAGTACCTTAATTTGATCAACTACACTCTGAGGTTGGAACCAATGAGCTTTTGCCCACTCTTACCCCCCAGGAACTTGGGCAACATTGCTGTTCTTTTAATAAATCAAACAGCTGTTCCACCCCTTCACCGGCAAGGGTCCCTGATCAGGAGTATCTAAAGACTTCTGAGTGGCTGTCTTAATCAATATGTAAGGGATTACTGTCATCCTGAGAGCGGTCTCACCTTATAACACCACAGTTCCTGTAAATTCACCCTCAGGAAGTCACACGTTTCCAATTCTTTATCAGATTCAAACACATTCAAAAATTCACTCGCTTCATCCTTCTCCAGCTGGTACCCATGCAGGTAGATGGAACCACGGATCCAGATGCTGCACTCACTTTGTACCAAGGTAAGTCTCAGTCACACACACACACACTCCAGAGCCTCAAAGAAGTACTCTCAACAACGCAGCAGCAAGCACTTTCTGTTTTCCCAGTATCCTGTTCGTGATGCCAATTAAGTGACACATGCCATAAAGACACAGGTATGTTTAGCTTGGATATTCAGACACAGAATTAAGACTCAAATGAGGTCACGTGCCACTGTTATTTTGGTTATGAGGCATGCATAGAAAGAGGAAAGAGAAGAGAGGAAGGAAAGAAAGAAAGAGAGAGATAAAGATAGCTATCCCCACCGTAGTCTGACACTCAGTTTAGTGGGAGAACGGTCTCAAAACCTCACCCTTGCTTTGTCCCTTTTTATGCTCAGGGTCATGCCTTGTAATAGGCTCGTTTTACTAATTCCACCTCCCTGTCTTCCTGCCAAAAAGGTGCACCTGTTCGGGCATGTTTATCTCCTGGCCATTGTTTCGTCTGTCTAGTGTCCAGCTCCTAGCAGTTGTTTTGTCTGACAGCAGTATCCATTATCAGGGTGGACCCTGCAAACCTGTCCTGTCAGCACAGCAGTCCACATGCAGTTGTCTGGGTAATGAGGTCTTCAGGTTAGGTGATGTTCCCAGTGATGATCACATCCCAGTAATGTTGAGATAGACCAGTTCTTTCTGTGGTATACTATACATATTTCACACTTTCATCCTAATTTACTATTCTCAATACGATATGTAATTTAAGGTTCTGTTTGGTGTAAATCAGACAGACAGTGAGATGCCTGAAGAGATGCAGCTTATTCCATATTCAGGGACTGCCTACATCAGCATATGAAAGCACTGAACAAATACAATGAAAGAAACCAAAATGTGTAGGAAATGCTGAGGTATGAGAAATGAAACCAGAAACAGTCTAACTCCCACCAAATACTAACCATCCATACTTAAAAACATCTCAGAACTCATTTTAATATGAAAAATGTATAATGAATTCATAAATTAACTGCACAAACTTGGATGATGGGATGAAGTACAGGGCCAAAAGTTAAAATTTATTTTGGCAGGCAATTGAAATGTGTTGACTTTCACTTGTTGTAGGAGGAGTATATAAGACACTTACACAAGTAAATTACTCAGATTGTTAATTAAGTAATTATTAAAGAAAAATGTGAAAACATACATCATTTCTTACTCTTACACATTTTTGTGTCACACCATGAAGATGCACAAAACATTTGACTTTGTCCTAAAATCCCAGTGTGCCCAAAATACAATGAATCTGAAACAAAGAATCAGGCAGAAGGCCAAAATCAATTTTTTCATACAACAGGATTAAAATCTAGCTAATACAGATTTGATCCAGAAAACTTCTGATGCAGGGAGCCCAATATTTAAAAAATAGAAAGAAAATGGCCACCTAGTGAGGCCTTGGGCAGCCTGATCTAGTGGGACATTTCTCTGCCCATGGCAGAGGGGTTGGAACTAGGGGATCTTTAAGGTCCCTTTAAGGTCCCTTCCAACCCAAACTATTCTATGATTCTATGATTCTAATATTAATAACATGAGAAAAACCCAATTCTAACATATGTTCCTCTCAACAGAGAAGTATTTGTACAATCTGATCGCAAACACTGTTATAATTCCTCAGTACAAGCAGTTCTAATAAACAGTCCTTGTTGCAAAGTTTTAAATATGTTTCAGCTGCATGTTCACAATATGAAACACTTCAAGTAACAGAATAAAAATAATGGAAGCATTATACAAATGTACAAAGCAACATCAAGTCATTGTCGTTTGTTGTAACGTGATGAAGACTAGTATAAAGTATCTACACTTGTTTATATACATATTATCCCTTCCAGGAAAGGAAGGTACGATGACTTTTCCAAATGCTTCAGGATTTCAGTGCGTTTACGTGCACAGATAAGATGGTGGAATTTAACTGTGTTAAAGAATTGACCATTATTATTTGCATCATAGGGTGTATATTTTATCATGGAGTGCAGGGACAGGATGAGGGGGAATGGTGTTAAGCTGAAAGAGGAGGGATTTAGATGAGATTTTAGGAAGAAATGTTTTACTGTGAGGGTGGTGAGACACTGGAACAGGTTGCCCAGGGAAGTCAGGGATAATAGAATCATAGAATGACTAGGTTGAGAGGGACCCACTGGGTCATCGAGTCCAACCATTCCTAACACTCCCTAAACCATGCCCCTCAGCATCTCGTCCATCTGTCCCTTAAACACCTCCAGGGAAGGTGACTCAACCACCTCCCTGGGCAGCCTCTGCCAGTGCCCAACGACTCTTTCTGTGAAAAATTTTTTCCTGATGTCAAGCCTGAACCTCCCCTGGTGGAGCTTGAGGCCATTCCCTCTTGTCCTCTCACCTCTCACTTGAGAGAAAAGGCCAGCTCCCTCCTTTCCACAACCTCCTTTCAGGTAGTTGTAGAGAGCAATAAGGTCTCCCCTCAGCCTCCTCTTCTCCAGGCTAAACAACCCCAGCTCTCTCAGCCGCTCCTCTTAAGACTCGTTCTCCAGCCCCCTCACCAGCTTCGTTGCTCTTCTCTGGACACGCTCCAGAGCCTCAACATTCTTCTTGGAGCGAGAAGCCCAGAACTGAACACAGTATTCAAGGTGAGGT
Source organism: Cuculus canorus (assembly GCF_017976375.1). Lineage (NCBI taxonomy): Eukaryota > Metazoa > Chordata > Aves > Cuculiformes > Cuculidae > Cuculus > Cuculus canorus. The sequence goes on along the minus strand of NC_071441.1, from coordinate 9,125,713 downwards.
CTCACCAGTGCCGAGTACAGGGGCAGAATAACCTCCCTGGATCTGCTGGTCACACCGTTTCTGATCCAAGCCAAGATTCCATTGACCCCCTTGTGCCATTGGCCTTCTTGGCCACCTGGGCACACTGTTGGCTCATATTCAGTCAGCTGTCAACCAACGCTCCCAGGTCCTTCTCCTCCAGGCAGCTTTCTAGCTAGACTTCTCCTAGTCTATAGTGCTGCATAGGGTTGTTATGCCCCAAATGCAGGACCCGGCATTTGGCCTTGTTAAACCTCATGCCATTGGTCTCGGCCCAGTGGTCCAGCCTGTTCAGATCTCTTTGCAGAGCCTCCTTACCCTCCAGCAGATCCACACTTCTACTCAGCTTAGTGTCATCTGCAAACTTGCTGAGGGTGCACTCAATGCCTTCATCCAGGTCATTAATAAAGACATTGAACAGGGCTGGGCCCAGTACCGAGCCCTGAGGAACTCCACTTGTGACTGGCCTCCAGCTGGAGTTAACTCCATTGACCACCACTCTCTGGGTCCGGCCATCCAACCAGTTTTCAACCCAGGAGACTGTGCGCCTGTCCAGGCCAGAGGCTGACAGTTTCTGAAGCAGAAAGCTGTGAGAAACTATGTCAAAGGCACACCTACCTGGAGGTGTTCAAGGCCAGGTTCAATGAGGCTGTGAGCAACCTGACCCAATGGAAGATGGCCCTGCCCATGGCAGGAGGGTTGGAACTGGATGATCTTTTGATTCTATAATTCTATTCTATCATAGCCTTTAGTTATTCAATTTTTTTCAGAGTTCCGAGCATCTCTTCAGTACATTTGGCAAGCATGAAACAGGTCTGAAAATTAAAACATAAGTGCTAGTTTAATATTAAAATCAGTACTTACTTTGATGGGAGCAGCATTCTAGGGAAAGACTTCAATAAAGCTGTAGATAACAGTTCATATTTTGAAGCAACACCCATGTATTAATTTTTAATAACACATAAGTGCAAATTTGACCTATATTATTGAAATTAACTGATCATTTTGTCTCTCTCAAGATAACAACTATTTCTACCTGAAAGAACCAATATCTTGGTGACACTAGTGAAAAGCCAGGATAAGAACTTGGAGACTGCTCTTTTTTTTCATACTAATTGGAGGTAAAATGATTATTAAGAAACAAGTTTTTAAAAGAGCAGCTTCTGTATTTCAAGTTTTTCCCCTATATTGTAACTGCAAATAGCCTGGCTAGCAGCCTTTCCCCCTTTAACAGTGAGAGCATCCATCTGCTAGAATGTATTTCAGAAACACTGGGCAATATTAAACCAAGGATTATTTGAAAATATTTTAATACTCTTCTTTAAGTATTATTCCATTCATGTAATGGATTTCAGCTAATGAATTGAGGTTAAAAGGACATACTCTTCAAATATGTCCCAGATGAATGCTGTCTACATGACACTTACTCTGTTGAAAGATAAAGTCACGCTACAGAACTTCTCTGAAATAATAAGCAAATAAATCCTACATTCAGCTTCTGCCTGGTTCCATCCAGGAAAGTGAAATAACAGCAGAATACCCACTGTTCTAAATTTCACAACAAAATCAAAATAATTAACAGTTAGACACAAGAAACAGTTTGTACAGAAAGGAACGAGTTGACAGAATTATGAACTGAACATAAAATATTGTGACTAATTTTTCATAGGATGCTTGTCTTTACCCTTTTATCTACAAAATGAAATTCCTGTATTTTCCCTGAAATGAACCTAGCTAACACCTAGCTAACTTGCAAACTCAGGGCATGTTAATTTTGAAATAAGGAGACCAGATGCCCAGCATGATCCTAGGATCTTGTACGTACTTAAATAGGAGCAGATCTTATTTTAATGCAGGTTCATTTCATAACCAAATCTACTCGCTTTATCCCTTTTTCTTTAAAAAAACCTGTATTGACACCAACTCAACATTTTATTTCCCCTATTTTTAAATAACTAGGTTAATTTAGAAATTTTTCACATCTATGTAAAATGAAGAAACCCATTTTTGTAAGGATTTTTGACAAGTTTTGCCCACTGTCAATTTACATATCCATATGTTTTTTAAAAGGTACCACAGAGGCTCACCTGAAGAAGCTGACCCAAAGGATGTGTTGTTTCTCTGCACAGATAGACCTGATGAAGGTCTATCTTGTGTGTGAAGGTCTGTCTTGTGTGTAGAAAAGACTGAGCTAAAATTATCTAGGCTGAAATGCCCCAGCAAACTTCAGTATTCTAAGAAAGCTAAATGTACATGTTAAAGAGAGAAACCCATGTCTTTCTCAGCAGCTCCACTTTCTCTATTTTGCCCTTAATGGAAAAAAAAAAAGAAAACCACAAAACAGGGAGCAGAGGTTTCTACAATGTGTTGAATGGTTCTGTCATCTGATACTTTGCCAAAAAACCTCAACAAAACTAAACAACTCAAGGATATTAATTATATGAGAGGATATGATGGGGTAACCGCAGCAGCGGACACAGGTAAACTGATGGATGTCATCTATCTAGACTTCTGTAAAGCCTTTGACACGGTCCCCCACAACATCCTTCTGCCTAAATTGGAGAGATACGGATTTGATGAGTGGACGGTGAGGTGGATAAGAAACTATTTGGATGGTCATATTCAAAAAGTAGTGGTCAATGGCTCAAAGTCCAGATGGAGATCCATGATGAGTGGTGTCCCTCAGGGGTCTGTACTGGGACTGGGGCTCTTTAATATCTTTATCAATGATACTGACAGCGAGACGGAGTGCACCCTCAGCCAGCTTGTGGATGACACCAAGCTGAGTGGTGTAGTTGCCACACTCAAAGGACAGGATGTCATCCAGAGGGACCTGGACCTGGACAGACTGGAGAAGTGGGCCTGTGGGAAACTCATGAAGTTCAACAAGGCCAAGTGTAAGGTCCTACACCTGGGTCGGGGCAATCCCCATTTTCTGTACACAATGGGAGGTGATGAGATTGAGAGCAGCCCTGCAGAGAAGGACTTGGGGGTGCTGGTCAATGAGAAGCTCGACATGACCCAGCAATGTGTGCTTACAGCCCAGAAAGCCAACGGTATCCTGGGCTACATTAAAAGAAGCATGGCCAGCAGGGCAAGGGAGGAGATCCTGCCCCTCTATTCCTCTCTTGTGAGACCTGGAATACTGTGTCCAGTTCTGGAATCTTCAAAGAAGGAGATGGAGCTGTTGGAACAGGTGCAGAGGAGGGCTACAAAGATGATCGGAGGGCTGGAGCACCTTCCCTATGAGGACAGGCTGAGAGAATTGGGGTTGTTCAGCCTGGAGAGGAGAAGGCTCAGAGAAGATCCTATAGCAATCTTCCAGTACCTGAAGGGCGCCTACAGGAAAGCAGCCTGAGCCAGTGGGATGTCCCTGTCCATGGCAGGGGGTTGGAACTGGATGATCTTTAAGGTCCCTTACAACTCTAACTATCCTATGATTCTATGATTCTACATAAATTGAGTCAAAAGCAAAGAAAATATTTTCTTAGACTTATCGTCATGGTGTGCTCTTTTTTAGATCCCTCTGGACAAATATCAGAGGCTCACTTCATTCAGAACTGGGAATTCAGAGATATGGTTCCTCCCTACCGGACACCCACCAACGTAAGTGATACTCATATTCTTACATAGTGGCGGTTTTGAATGTTGCGGTTATAAACTCCTTTTGTCTGTAAATAAGTGGAAAATAACTCTAAATTTGAAATCCCCAAAATATGAACTTTAATCTACGAAGATGATGAAATACCTTCCAATCAGCACTGTCTTGTTTTGATTTTCACTTCTGCCAGAGATCCCACATCAAGCTTTGGCTGAGTTTTTTTTAATGTGTCTGTGCCTTAGTTTCCCCATCTGAAGAATATAAATGCTCATGTATCTTTGTGAACTTTTTGAAAGTTAAAGATAATTTTTGTAAACTTGCTAATTATTATAAATTGGCTCAAGAGAAACAGGCAAAACACCCTCAAAACATAGGTACATGGCTTCCTGTTTAGGAAATATTCCTTCTCAGTCCTTCTACAACAATGGTATCCTATTACACTATGCTAAGTTTGCCAGAATGGCTAGCAGCATTACTTTTCTAATTAAAAGCAAGTTTCCTGCAAATATTTTTTTCAAATTATGATGGCCATTGTGTATGCTCTTAAAATATTCAGAGAAACACCAAAAAACAGGATTTTTTCCTTTCATACACTGTGGCACATCTGCCAATACTATAAAATTAAAGTTAAGTCTGCAATACTATACTCAGAAGAAATTGTTTCTCATCATGCTCTTAATTGTTTACAATTTACTTGCACACCTAACCTTTCATTAAAAACTCCCACACTCCTCCTTGCCCAACAGTAAGGCATACAGAGGACGTACTGGGTCATCTGTTTTTCTTCATATGGCTGACCAACAGCTGTTTTCAATTAATTGCAAATGAAGTTCCATATCAGTATGAAAACAATCAGAATGCCACCTTCTCTAAGCAAGAATCCCTTCCTGGAAAAGCTGGGCTCTCGACAGAGCATGGTGCTCATCTTCTTCACTCAAGGATTATCCTATCCCATCAGTGGTAAAACCAGGAAGGCTGTAGGGTGTAGCCTGAGGTGCATCTCTTATAACAAGCCTCCCTTAGACCCTTCAGGAACTATTGAGTTCAATGGTCCATCTGCAACAGGTTATCTCTGAGGGAAGCAGAGTTTTTGCTAGCAGAGATGTGGATACTTCTGTGATTTTGGTTGTTTTAACATCTAGGAAACATATCTGAACTTATTTAAGTTACTAGGAGAGACAGAGCTGAAGGGTCTAAGACCAGCTCCATTTTCCGAACAAACAGGCATTACTTTTTGTCATTATGCCTACAGCAAGAACTCTTGAGGCTTTGGACAACAGCTCTACTGGAAAAGCATACGCTGCAGTGAAAAAGTATCATAACCTTCATGCTGCTCAGATACAGACCAAGACTTCAAACATGGTTATAGTATTCTCTGATTTGTTGGATGTATCTATGATAACATACACCTAAGCGTGCAGAATGTAAAAGACTTCATCCTTGCTTTTATCATTCTTCAATGGTAAAGGAGAAATAATTGCTACAAATGGAGAGATTTTCTTCTAGAGCTCCTGCAATCTTTATCTTACAGCTCCTCATCTATACCTGATCAGCATTATTGATTTGGAATTTTTTAAATAAAGACTGAATTAATCTCTTCTAATTCATTTTAGTTCTTTCCAAATTTTTGACTGCTTCAATCAATTGAAACAAAAAAAAAAGTAAAATAAAAATCTAAATTTTTTTCTCATGTTTTTGATCTGGAATAAACTTGCATTATGTGGTCAAAATTTGGACACAAAATATATCTTCCTCCATTATTTAGAAAGAACAGTTCAGGCAGGTTTTTGTCCTACCTTCTTGATTCTAATTCAAGAGAAAAGACACCTTGAAATACAGAACTGCACGTGGTTTTATATGCCCAGCAGCTATGGAAAACTGCATCTGCATTGATGTAACTCTGATTCACTGTGTATATGCAGACACATAGTTTGTTCAGCTATCTCTAATTCTGTGTCCCTGTAAAAGAGAGAGAGCAATGCCACATTGCCTTTCTGCTCAGGGAGGTGAGGCAGAGAGCAGAAGCACACTCATGAAAGCACTGGGCTCCAATGGAAGCTCCATATCAACGCCACATCAGACACTACAGAAGTAATTTGGTTTCCAAGCTACGCTTTAAGAGCACACCACGCTCTCATCCTTGTTTCTGGAGAAAAATGCTTATTGAAAAAGAGATGATACAATCAAAATCTTGTTTCTTTCCAGCCTCTTCAATTGATTTACTCCAGTAACTTCACCATCCTCACACTTTATCTTGGTCTGAACTCAGTGAAACCCACTGGGAGGTAAAATATATTGTAATAGCACAGAACATAACTGCACTATAGATATTGCTATTAAAACCTATCCCCCACTCAGATACAGGATCATCACAGCCCTTTTCAAATCTTCACAATTCAAATTTTCAAATTTTCACTATCATTTTTTTTGCAAGTGTTGTTACCTACAAATAATTGTAAGCTTTAGTGTATAGATGCAATTTACAAGTGCAAAACTGAATCTCAGGAAAAGGCAGGAAAAGAAAATGCTTGTTTATTTCATTGTTACACTTTAGAATCAGGTAAGTTTTACTTTGTTTTGTTTTTCTCCGTCTTGCAGCCCCCTGTCTGCTACAATTAACAACTAGATTTTGCAGAATCCATGCTGCAGCTTAGACAACAGATAACAACAGCTCATAACCCATGGGGGCAGAATTCACTCTACTTTATCAAAGTGGTCTGAATTAGAATTAAAAAAAACTCAGATTTAGACCTGAAAAAAGTGACAAATTAACAATAAGGTTTTCTGTAAAATTGCACATAATTGAAAAACTTAATAATGCTAAGCAGTTGAAAGACTGTGAAGTAAATGTCTTCTGAAGTTGGGGAATGGCTAATTGCATCCAATTCAGGGGGAATTCCTCTCAAGAAAATGTATATTGTAGCAAATACATACTTCCCTAAACCCAGGATTCTTCCTGCGGCACTTTCTGTGTAATTTTGTTGATAAGATTAAAAGGTCTGTGTGTCTGTTACACGTTCAGTGTTCATGAGAAGCTGTTTCGCCTTATCTGAGCTGAGGCTTCAAGTGAACAGGGGTAGCAACAGGGCTTTGCTGTATCTGGAGGGTATGAGACTGGAAAAGGCCAAGGTGTTTTAATGGGTTATAATGGCATTCCAGACTGGTCATCAAAGGTATAACGGATGAAATCCTCCTTTCTCATTTTTGAGTACATGCAGTGTGCTCTGACACACCTATCTGACTGCCGAATAACATTTTTGCCAAATAACTCCTTAATTTGTATATATAACGTCAGAAAAAGGCTAAGACTGATCACGTACCAGAGGTACTCCTGGAGCTGCTTGTGAGTGTGACAACTTCCCTAAAAATTGCATTACTGCAAAGTCTTGGGATTCCTTTCAGTTAGTTGTAGAGAGCAATAAGGTTTCCCCTCGGCCTCCTCCTCTCCAGGCTAAACAACCCCAGCTCTCTCAGCCGCTCCTCCTAAGACTTGTTCTCCAGCCCCTTCACCAGCTTCGTTGCTCTTCTCTGGACACACTCCAGAGCCTCAACATTCTTCTTGGAGTGAGAAGCCCAAAACTGAGCACAGTATTCAAGGTGTGGCCTCACCAGTGCCGAGTACAGGGGCAGAATAACCTCCCTGGACCTGCTGGTCACTCCGTTTCTGATCCAAGCCAAGATTCCATTGGCCTTCTTGGCCACCTGGGCACACTGCTGGCTCAGTCGCTCTCAACCAACACCCCCAGGTCCTTCTCTTCCATGCAGCTCTCCAGCCACTCTTCCCCCGGTCTGTAGCACTGCATAGGGTTGTTGTGCCCCAAGTGCAGGACCCAGCATTTGGCTTGTTGAACCTCATCCCATTGGTCTCGGCCCAGCAGTCCAGCCTGTTCAGATCCCTTTGCAGAGCCTCCCTACCCTCCAGCAGATTCTCACTTCCTCCCAGCTTAGTGTCATCTGCAAACTTGCTGAGGGTGCACTCAATGCCTTCATCCAGGTCATTGATAAAGACACTGAACAGGGCTGGACCCAGTACCGAGCCCTGGGGACACCACTTGGGACCGGCCTCCAGCTGGAGTTAACTCCATTGACCACAACTCTTTGGGTTGTGCAGCTCCACAATGAAAACATGAGGCTGTTGAGCTTGGCATGAAGAAATCAAGCTGAAAACAGCCCGATTCCCACTTGATATGTACCGGGACAAAAAAAAAACAATCAATAAAAAGAAAGTGGAATAGGTATTCCTGCACGCAGAACACCTCAACTTTCAGGTGTGAAAACGCGCTGCAAAGCAAACGCCGCTCTCGCCGTCGAAGCCGCAGCCCGGAAGCGCCTCCCCGTGCCGGCGCCCCCCGCACCCCCGCAGCCCGGTCCGGGGGCGGGTCCCGGCACCGCCCCCTCCGCGCCGCCCGGTGCCGCGGCCCCTCCGCGCGCTCCCCGGCCGGCGCCGGCCGCGGCTGGGCGGCTGCCATTGGCTCAGCGGCCCCATCCGGGCACTCGGCGCGCCCCTCGTCCCAATATGGCGGAGGTGAGCGGGGAGAGCGGGCCGGGCCGCGGCGGCTCGGGGCCCGCACCGCCCGCTCCGTGAGGCGCCCGGCGGCGGGACTAGGCCGCGCGGGGCGGAGAGGGCGCGGCGGGGGGCCCGGAGCGAGTGGAGGGGGAGCTGAGTCGCGGGCGGGGGGCTGAGCGGAGAGGCCGGGCCGCTGCCCTGCTCGAGCCTGTCATGTCCCGCCCGGGCGCGGCTCCGGGGCGCCTCGGCGAGAGGGGAGCGGGACGGAGGGGCCGCGGGGGAAGGGGCGGCGCGGGGGGAGTGCGAAGTGCAGCCCCGGAGCCCGAGGGAGCCCGCTTTCACCCTCCTCTCTCCTCTCCCCGCAGGCTTCGTTTGGGAGTTCGAGCCCAGGTTCGTCTTCGTCCTCGCCCATCTCCTGCTCCAGCAGCCGGCCTGCCGCCCGCGCGCTGCGCTCTCCTTCCCAAATTTACCCCCTCGTTGCTTTCGTAAAGCTTTGTGCGCGCACAGTTAACCGTCTGCCAGATTTTTAAGAGAAGGAGGGGTGCGCTGTGGAGTCCTTGCCTTAACTCCGGTGGCAGTTAGGAATGGGCTGCTTGGAACCCAAAATGAAGGCGAAGTTTTGTAGTCCTTCTAAATCAGCATCTCAATAAAGCCGTGTAGCGTGAAGATAGACTGCTTCTCTTGTTGCTGATAACTACAGGCTTGTGTTAATTTTTACTCCTTGGTAATAACAGAAAAACGTTTAAAATCGTAGTGATAAGCAGCTTTTTTCTGACTTTATGTGGTGTTTAGGTTCTTTGGAATACTTTATGCAAGCGAGAATAATTAGCATCAGCAGGGCTACTCACAGAAGTGTTTGGGGAATGTGTTTGCTTCCGCTTAGCCGCTTTCTGCACTGGCTGTTGTCTTTTTAAACTGCTGGTAGGGAATTCATTGAGCTTGTAGTTTTGAATATGGCTTTAAATATTTTAAATGGAGTATTGAGTATTCAGAGCCCCAAAAGTAGTGGAACTTTTGTTATTGAAAGCCTGTCAGTGGAATGTAACTTCCACTTGATTTACTGAAGGACAAAATTAATTGCAGGAGCAATTGAATGCTATAATCTCAAGCACACGTGTATATAAATATATATTCTATTAACGCAGTTGACGCTATTTAAATACCAGATCACAGTGTGATGGCCAACGTCAGGAAAATTCAACACCTGATGTTGTTTTTCTAATTGGAGCGGTGCTATCACTGTACTGGAAGTTCTGGGAGACCGTCATATTAAGTGTGTGAATAAAAAGCTTTTTTGGCCTCAATGTTTCTTTGCAGTATGACGTCACGAACTTCTACAGTACTGTCTTAAGCAACCTAAACGAAGTTTAGTTACTTGCATGTAAGGAATGGACAGCATAATTCTTGAAAAGTATTTGGATCTTTTAAGGCTTAAAAGTGTTAGCATATACAGCTGTCTCTCAAGGCTGGAAGCAGTGCAGAGGGATACTGCTTTAATTTGTTGAAGAGGATTGAAAATTCGTAGCTGTTCCCTTCAAAACTTTTGAAGAAGTTCTTATGTGGAAATAATTCTTAATAAACACTTTCTTTGTTGCTTGTAAGCCGAGGATTGCAGCAGAGCACTAGTGTGTAAGAACTAGAAAAGGAAACCAGAAGTGAAAGAGAAATATCATAACGTGTTTCTTTTCTTGGTCCTGGAAGGTGAAAGAAAATGAGTATGTAAAAGCAAAACCATCATGTAGTTCAGTGATTTTCATTGTAGAAAGAACACTGACAGTGCAGAATATTTGCGTCTTTAAAGCTTGATGTATCTAACAATAACTTTTCTAACGGTTGACAAAATGCACTTAATTACAGTATATTTTTGATGACTTATGAGTATCCTTGAGTAATGAAAAAATGTCTTTTGGACCACAGAGCTATGACAATGGCTTGTTAATTAATGTGATCAGTTAGAATCGTTTTGGTTTTTGTACTATAGTTTCCTTGCTATATCTTGAAACTCTCATGTGTTTATTCTTTCTTTTTAGAGAAAGTAGTAAATGTTAAATTAGTGTTAATATAAGATCTGTCCTGTGAGGCAAAACTAATCTGAAGTGAGTCTCACTGTTCATTTCGCTGTTAGTAGGAAGCTGATTCGTAAGCGAAGTTAGCTGTTTGCCACCGAAAAACTATGCTAGCTGCCATATAAATCACATATGTAGAATCAGTCTATAAATCATAGTTTTGCAGTATCTGAGGTGTGTTCTTATAAGAACCTTAGAAGAAGTACCGTGATGGTTATTTGAGGGATGTTTTGAACAATCTTTTGTTCAGTGATATATTAATTTGGAATGGTAGTTTCTGAAAGTTTGTTTCAGTTGTTTAGGTACTTTTCTCCCAGGTGCTCTCTACTGCAACAGAGAGAACTGCACTTACAATTACAGAAGGGAAGGCCAGCTAAAACAGCTGACTTTGTCAGATAGTTAGGATTTTATTCCAGTTATTCCATTGAGAGCTCTGACCCTGTATGTAAAAGAATTAATGCAGCTGTATTTTTATCTCTGATGTAATTTCATATGCTGGTATAGAAAAAGAATGCTCAAATTAGGTTTTTTTTGATAGTTGGCTCTTTATCGTCTGAGGATCATGACTTTGACCCATCTGCTGAAATGTTGGTACATGATTATGATGATGAGCGAACTCTCGAAGAAGAGGAAATGATGGAAGAAAGCAAAAATTTCAACTCCGAAATTGAAGATTTAGAAAAGGTAAGAATGGCTTGCTCTGTTCTAAATGTCCAAACGTGGTTTAACTTTTCTAGTGAAAATAAATACTCAACCTGTTTTTCAGTTTGCATTGTATAGTGCAGTTTCCTGCAATATTACTTGGCAGCTGGTTTGAGAAAAAAAGAAAATAAATGCAAGTTTGGTTAGGATATAGCTGTGCATCCTTACAAAAAGGCAGAACTTAGCTTCTCAAAGACATGAGTCTTATGCCAAGTTCATATTCTTCATTTTCATTTAGTAGTGCTTTCACTTTGGTAGAGAAATCCCTGAAGCAGTTTTTAGAGTCCTTATAATGTAATGTCACTTATTTCTTCTAAGTTTTATAAGTTGGATGTAAGTTGAAACTGTACATTTCTCATACTGCTAAGTGGCTATATTTCGTTCTGTTGGTCAGGTTTGGCTTTTCCAATATGTGAGCAAACAGTCCTGTTTTATGCATGATGGATTGTGTCAGTTTGCTACATAAGTGGTATTCCGTGTCTTACTTTCATCAGTTTGGCATTTGGTGGGTGTACAAAATGACTAGCGCGCTCCTTGGCTTTTCCTATTCCATTTTACACTCTGTAGTTAAATGTTTTCCCTATTTACACCTCTTGTTCATCTGTGGCAGTGCATCACTCATTTTAAATGCCTGCTGAATGCTGAACACCCTCAAATTGATGCTGCTTGCATGACTGGTGACCCACTTACACCACTCAGCATAACTGTGTGTTTTGGTCAACAGTAATTTTTAGCACCAAATAGGAGGCTATGTTTTTGTTGTCCATGTAAAAGCAAATTTCTAAGTGTGGAGTTGGCAGTGTTTATATTCCTGATTGGGTATTCTTTGTCCTGCTACCTTTACAATTACAGATTTGCTGATTACAAACTTGCAATAGTAGGTAAGCAAAGCAGCTTGCCAAGTCTGGTTGTTAAAATGGAGATGTTACTCCACGAAATTATCTTATTGCTTCTATAATAGAAGGAAAAAGAACTGAGAGCCGCTCATCTTAAACGCTTTGTTACTTTAGGTCCTGATCCTGAAAGATTTGGACATGAGTTTACAGTTTACCTATTGTGAAAAGTCTTTGCAGGACTAAGAGCTTAGCTGACTAAAGAAAACAAGTAATTTATTCAGTGTATGAGTTCAACAAGAAATTTTTAAAGGTAATACAACTTTTAAAGGTATAATATTGGAAAATATTTTTAATATTTTGATGGCTTGAGTCAGGTAAATAAAAAAACTCACTGTTTTGTTAGTTTTCTTAGGATGCAAGTATGATGATATTTACTAAAATCACTTGATCCAAAGCTGTTGGAAAGAAACAAGTTATAAATTAAACCTTTGTGTTGATTTTTTTGCCTTCTGTATGATTGACTTACTCCTATTATGTTCTCAATGGTCATAACAAAATGTATTGTGTGGGAGATGGAAAGGAAGGCTTAAAAGTTGAGATATTGGTTTATTTTTATGGAGTTTTGCACACTTGCATATGTAAGTATGTTGGACTGAAGTCTTAAGGTTTTTCCACATTTATCACTCGTAGGAGAGTTGTTAGATGTTAGGATATCTTCCATTTTAAAGGAATATGGGCAAATTGTGCTCTACAGTATGAATCAGATAAGGAACAAATTTTTAATAGTTTTAGTTTCATCCAGTAGATAACTCTCTTCAGTAGCTTGATGGGACTTCACTATATGCCAAGAGACATAGTTATGAATTATTTCAATCTGGTGCCTTGAAAATATTTTATATCTTTAATCAAGATTCCTGCTTTGGATTAAGTTTTTCTTTGTTTTTTTTACTTTTGTTTTTCAAAATATGTTTTCTTCTTTTGGGCCCGAACTGTTTACAAGTGTTTGGCAATATTTTGAAATGTTTCCTGTTGTATTAGGAAGGAAACATGCCATTGGAAGATTTACTGGCATTCTATGGCTATGAACCCACGATTCCAGTTATGGCAGGTTCCAGTGCGGATAGCTCACCGAGTGAACTTGCAGATGAACTTCCAGATATGACTCTAGATAAAGTAAGTCACATCTGTTTTCCCCAGCAGTATGGTTTAAAAGCAGAAATCCAGGTGACTTTAAATTATATTTCAGCATCTCTTGATTTTAAAAATGTGTCTTTGTTAATTTGGATGTACAACATTACTCTGAATTTATTAACTTTCAAGATATTTAGGATCCAATTCCGATTATAATTATCGTACTTGCATAGGAACTTTTGTAGCACTGTAGTAGTACAAGTGACTAATCAATAAGTTAACAGTTCTAAAATACATTGAAAAAACTTCAGATTAGTGGGTGTTTTGGTTTTTTTGATAGAAGGTGGATCTTTTTGATGATATGTGCAATGTCTAGAAAAAAATATTCTGGTTTCCAGCACATGTCAAGTATAATAAGATTTGTGGATAACTTGAAAAGGCATTCCTGGATGCTTTGGAGTGTTCCTTTCAAATGCATATCATTTGGAAAGTCTCAGCTTCGGGCAGTAAGAGATTGTTTTATGTGCAGTGGCTATCTGTGTCACATGACTGGCATTAAAACATGAAACTTCTGGTTTTGTTATTTGCATTTGAATTCTGAGATTTTAATCCGATTTTTTCCTATAAAGCATATGCAGCTGATAGTTTAGATTATAAATTGTGTAGGTAGTAAGTATGATGTAATGGTAAACTACACAGAAAGTAGAGTTAAATGATGGCTCTGCACATCTGATTCTCGTTAGGATTCACGATTATGTCGAGGCTACAAAAATGTAGTCAGCTTGTTGTCTAATACAGTTCTCTCCCTTCCTAACCCCTATACGGGATTCAAACCTGTCTGCTATTGGAGAAAGTGTGCATTTTCTTTCTTACTCTTTTTTTAAGCATACAGAAATGTCAGTCTTTTTTTGTGCTTTGGGAAGATAATAGGTTGTTTGCTATTTCTAACTGTCCTCTCAGCAAAAGTCTACAAAAGTGCATGGCTGTTGTATTTTTCATTCCCCAGAGTTTAAGGGGTAATGGCCTTTTAAAGCTTTGGTGTATCTGTAGTGCAGAGAATGACAGGATTCTGAAGATTTGAGGTGGTTTCCACAGGCATTTTTCATGGGAAGCAGTTGGAGGAATGTCTGAGATTGATGCTTGCAAAAGTTAATTCTTGTGCATTTATTTTAATAGAAGACAAAGGGGAAATGAACCCCTGTGTTCAACTCTGAAATGAATGGTTACATTTGTTCTTAGATTCAGGAGGAGTGAACTACTTTTTTAATTAAGGGAGTGTGGTCTACTAAGTTTACTTGTGATAAAATAATTCATTTTAATTAATGAGACTTACAGTTTGCTGAATCTAAATGCTCATGATTCTATACTTACTAGTCAGTCTGAGGTTTTATTTTTTATTTTAATCATACAGGAGGAAATTGCTAAAGACCTCTTGTCGGGTGATGATGAAGAAACACAGTCCTCTGCTGATGACTTGACACCATCAGTTACTTCACATGAGGCTACTGACTTCTTTCCTCGGCCACTAAGATGTAGGAAACCCGATTTTATAGTAGTCCTTAAGAAGTCTTAGCAATATATACTGCTTACTAGGTTAAAATGTCAAAATCGCAGAGTAATGCTGACTTTGCCAGGAACTGAGAAACACGTTTTGCAGGATGTTGTATGTGAATGTAGTCTTTGGTTGACATTACTGATTGCTCGAAAGACTTGCATTTGGCACTGTGCTCAAAGCACAAGTAAAATAATTTCTTTACAAATACAATAACTTTGTAATTACTAGTTAATGTAGTATTGAGGAACACCCTTATTTTTCAGTGTGTTAGTGATTTACATCACCGTGTAATCCATTATTCTAAATTAGTGTTCACTAAAATTTTTGTGAATGTGAACCTGGACAGGGTTTCTTTGTGATTATATCCCTTCACCCATTCAGCACTTTTCTAAAGTGCTAAGGTGGTTTTATATGGGATGGAGCCTATAAAAACCCATGACTACAAGAATTTCGCTATGCATGGAGCTATTACGGGTAGCATCTGAGAACCAGTTGTTCAGTTATCCAACCTGGATGAGATACTTCTCATTGCCTGATGCAGCTCATTTGTTCTCTGGTGTCCTAGAACTACAGCAATGTGGAGATTATTTATCACAGTTTTAGTTTGGCAAGTAGTTTGAGCTATTTCTGGGGGATGATAAAGGGGATGTGCTGCCTCAGTCATCAGCAACCTGTAGGCTGGTGATTGTGTAATACATATAAGACGTTTATATTGAAAGAGATACAAAAACTTTAAAAATTACAATGCCTTTTTTTCAGTTACACAAACCCCAAACCTGGTAGTACTTAAATGTTGCTTGTGAACTTCTGATAAGACATTGAAAGCACGGCAGCTTCATAGAAGAAATTAGCTCCTCATCTTACTGACAATTAAGAAACAGTCATCTTTGTTTTCACCTGTCATGGTTTTCTGTCACAATGTTTTCTCTACTAGAACTTTCAGCTGGACATTTTAAAACTGAATATCCACCATTTCAGGGAAATATCAGTTCTCTGTGCTGTTGGCATCTTCATCTTTTTTTTCTGTCTCTGCTCGTCTCTCAGAGGCTAAGATAACAAAGTTTTAAGATAAACATGTCTAATACATAATATAGTCTGTTATTAAATTTGCATTAATTGGAAAAAGTAATTGCCTGTGATGATGCAGGCATATTGTTATTTCATGCATTCACTTAGCTTCTTGCTTGCCACTTCTAACAACAGAAGAGAGAGACTGAGGAGCGTGGTAATGGCTACAGAGGAGGAGCCTCAGTCCGTACAGACTCACACGTTGTCTCTGATGTTGACAGTTCTGTTTAGCTGTTCTGAAACTAAAATTGCACCACTGTTTCTTAAGTTTGAGAATACAGAATAGCTTTAATCATATCAGAACTGTGGATTCTGTTCTGCCAGGGATTGTATGATTATATATTATACAGGTATAAAAATAGAATTACTTCAGAACCCAGTACCACAGCATTCCAGATTCTAAAATACTAGTTCTTATGCGGAGTACTGTATTTGAATTGCTTGGAGTGCTCTACTGTACTTCTTCCCGAGGGGAAAAAAAATAGCTTAAAGAGGAATAAGCAGTCTTTTGCTTATTCCATTTTGCATATCTCTCCTGCATCTTCACTCCATGCTGAGGCAGCCTTGTTTAAAGAATTGTTGTGAATGCCCAGAACTTCAGATGAAAGGTTTTAGTAGGTTATGAAGACATGCCTTTAACTTTACTTTCTTTTTAATTAACCTGAGGCTCAGTCATAGCCCTGTAAGTTTTCTGGTTTTCTCACACATTTTTTGTAAGGTATAAGCCTTCATTAGAGAAAATTGATGAAGAAAAATTATCTTGTTTCCTTTTGACTATTAGAAATACAGTAGTTTGTCTCAATTGGAGTGAAGATAGATGTTTTGGTTCTGCAGTATACAAGTACGAGTGCCTTCTGACTTTATGCTGGTTTAAAATGTAGATCAATAGACTCATGGTATGTCTTCCAGAGTAAAACCAAGCGCTGCTTTGAAAAGCTTAGGATATCTTGTAGATCTGTGTTTGAACTGAACATTCTTCCTAGCTAAAACCGAGCTTCTTTCTCTCTGAAGCAAACACTACGTGTGATGGAGATAAGGAATCAGATGGTGAAGATGTGGAGACAGACAACGGTAATTCAGCTGAAGATTTGAGAAAGGTAATAAATATGTCTTAAAAATTTTTTTTTAAACTTTATTGTTAAGACAAATGCATTAATTTTTATAGTATGTATCTAAAATAGTACCTTAATTCTGGGTTTCCCTGCCAAACGCTAGGTTAATGGCATTTTTAATGCTTCCATACACAAAATATTAAGTTAACACCTTTCTCTATTTTATTTTTTTTTTTTTTTTTGTGTTACATCTTCAGGAAATAATGGTTGGTTCACAGTACCAGGCTGAAATTCCACCTTACCTTGGCAGATACACTGATGATGAAAAGGGTAAGTTCTTCTGACTGTTTTACTAATTTTACGTTTCTACACAGTATTTGGTGGAAAAATGTTATGTAAATGTATAAGGTAAATTCAGTGGTATAGTTGAAGTCTCATAGACCTTTAAAAACGCAGACACTAGAAAACTGAAGTAACGCAAATACATAATTATCTCAGAAATGTGATTCTTCATTTTTGAGAGGACATTCTCAAGAAGACATTGGAAGGTAGATTACAGGGCTAGTTCTGAAGTGTCTGGTAATATTAGGAAGCAGCAAACTGTGGGTCAAGAGGTATTTTCATCAGTGTTGTAACTGGGCTATTGAGCATGTACCTTAGTTTACATTGGAGATCTTAAAAACAGTACTTTTCTTTGCTTGTTTTTTGGCAAGCACAACAGTATGTGTTCCAAAATGTATGTTGAGAACAAGGCAATAAACTATTTAGATTTCTACAGTGTAAGTCAAAGATGTAAGTCCTGATAACGCTGTCTTTAAAAAAAACAGTGTCTTAAGTATGATGTTATTCCGGTGTAAATTTAGATTAAAAACTGTAGTTTTGGTAGACTAGAAGAAAGAATTTTATTCGGTATCTTTAGAAGCTTTCACTATGAGAAAAGTATAGCACCTATAGCTGTGGAATTCAAAGCATATAATTGAAGAAACTGCGCATGGGTGGAACAGTTCTGAAGTAAAGGAACAGTTTGAGGGATGTGTTAATAAGTGAAGGGCATTCTGTTTTTTTCTGTAGAGTTTCAGTATTCTGTAAATTACATGTGTTTGAACTGCAACATTTCATGGGAATATTATTCTAGTGAAGTATATCAAGTAGTTTCACCATTGCCAACTGCTTTTTTGAAGAATGATCCTATGCAGTAGAGAAGAAGGATGTTTCATATGGATGGAGCTGGAAGCATTAGCAAGTGAGCATGTGTTGTGTGGCTTAAGAGACCTAGGAAGTCTCCCATTTTCTAAGATTCAAGCATGATACTTGGGAGTTGTAGGAAGTGGAGGAGTGAGAACTGGATTTATCTGGATCATCGTTTTACTAGTATACATCTTGACTTCTCAGCCAAGAGCTAGAGAAGGGCCAATAACCAGGGGATGATGATGAAACGGTTAATCTGACAATGTCCTCTGGAATGAACTGGTGCTAGAGAGAACCAGTCAGGGTCTTGTCTGCTGGCATGGCTGAGAGCAAAGAGGTACCTCCCAGATCTGAGCCCTGCGGAGCCTCTCTTGAGATTATCAGTCATGGACTACAGCAAAAACTGCTGCCTTGTCTTGGTTGATAGAAGGTCAAAACTGAGCATCAGTAGTGCTCAGAGAGATTGGACCTGGCTGGTAGGGGTGGAGGGTTCTCTGAAAGCCTCTTCTGTCCTCTCTGAGGAGCTTGTGATGGCAAACCGGAGCTTATATTTCTTCTATGTAGTCCCGGCTGCCAGAATTGTTCTAGAAGGCAGTTCTGCTCTTCTACAAACTTTGGACTTGCAACATGTCTGTTGGAAAGCTTTCCATGTTCTTAAGACATAACAGGACTTCCAGAGGAGATGTAATTTTATTCCTCAACTTAGCTTTATTTTTGTTCCCTGCACTTATATGAGAGATTTGAGGATCTTCATCTCTTCTCCTGTAACAGCCATTATGCTTGTGCATTTGAATTGAATAACTCTCAAATTTTTTGTTGCCAAGAGTGTACATGACATGTTGTGTACAATGTTAATCACATCTATTGATCAGAGTAAAGGACTGATAGTTTAATCTAGAGTTGAAACATGCACAGACAAGTTCTTAACAACATTCATTTGTTAGTGAATGGGAGAAAATTACCATGTTGTTTCCATTCTGTTAAGTAATTTTTGGTAAATTGTAGTTGAAAATGACCTCTTCGCTCTTAAGAGTGTCTTAAGGTGATACTTAAGTCACCTCTTTTTTTTTTTTACATGTAATATTTGAAGTATTAAAGTAATATCCTGCAGTCTTCTACTGTATAGTTTAAACTATAGTTTATTTGTTGAAAACAGCTGAATAAAACTGTGAATGGTTTTGCTGATTTGTTTATATGAAGATTAATATATATGTATAATTTAACTTGGATCGTCTAGCTGTCAGCAAGCTGCTGCTTTGTGAAGACTATTTGTCTCAAGCATGCAGTCCCTTCTCTCATCTTCATGGAACCTAAATCTCTTTGCCAAACCACACAGCAGGCTGTACCTTAACTGAGGCTTTTGGGGTTAAAGTGAGCTGCAATTTGGAAGTGGCATGGTGGTGTTTGATTTGATAACTTCTGTGTTCCTGTTCTTCATCTTTCCAAAATGGCATTATAGCCTTAAAAGTGTCGCACCGGGTGTAAATGGTTTTCTCTTTTAACAGCCTATGAAAATGAAGACCATTTACTTTGGAAACCTGATGTGATCTCAGAAAGTAAAGTTAAAGAATACCTTTTTGAAACCTCCTTAAGAACAGGAAATGAAAAAATTATTGGCAGAATTCCTGAAGGACTGCATACACGGGACAATGAACAAGTATGTTTTATATGTTGTTCTATTTATGACATGTTGCTTTGTAATTAATCTGTGTTCTCTTTCTCAGTCTTGTAATATAAAGGCAGGAATAATCAATTTCTCTATTTTTTTAAGTTAGATGTCGTTGGGGTCAGGATGTTATTTGCAATTTTAAACATGTGCTTAAAATTACAAATATTTGAATGTTGGCAGTGTTGTGATTTATTTCTGATTGCTGTGATATTGACAAATCTAGCTTTTTTAATAATTGCATATATGTTTTACATATTCTTAATTAAGCCTTGGCTCACTTCTGATGATTTTACTTTTGGTTGTTATTTTAAAATGTTCAACATCTGTAAAGAGAAATCCTATTTTTTACGTTAGATAAGTTCACTGAAAGCGTAGTTTCTGCAGGGAGATCTAGATTGGATATTTGCTAACTCTTGACTATTTCTAATGACTTCTTCTATTCTATAGGCACTGTATGAACTTCTTAAAAGCAGCCATAATGTTAAAGAAGCAATTGAGAGATACTGCTCAAATGGAAAGGCATCTCAGGGTAAGAGAGAATAACTAATTTTTCAGAAATGTGTGTTTGGGGAAAAAAAAAAAAAAAGAAAAAAATCACATAGAAAAACCTTGAGTAAGATTCAGGTTGACAAGCACATCCCTCTCCATGGTGGTTTTAGCACAGATTAGGAACAATCTGACTGTTGGCCAGCTGGAAATTCTTGCTAGAAGAATTTGCAACTTTGTTAAAGGTTGCATAATCAGCTTTTCACTTTCTCTTCTTTCCACCATTGCTATTGTAAGAATGGCACAGACTGATGAGAGGGGTGAGAGCAGTAGTGATTTTGCTCCCTTATAGCAGCTCTTACACACATTACAGTATCATTTTGAGATCATGATGAATTATATTCTGATAACTTTTATACCAGAATCAGGCAAATGTAACTTATAAATTAGTGCCACTGTTTTCCCCACAGAATTAACGTTGTGCTATGACAACAGTAAACTGGTTCCACTTCTTAGTTCTGTAGATCTTTGGAAGAGCATGGAGAGCTTTGCTCAAGCTGACAGTGGAAATGAGCTTCCATCTTGTTTGTGCCTATCTTTGTCACTCCCTCAAATGAAAATCAGAGTTTATCTTTAGCAAGTACTGTTCTTATTCCTGTATTTTAAAATGTGTTGCCTAAAGGAGAAGTGAAGTATGAGGCCTGGTGTAATAGTAAGTTGATACTCTGTCGGATATTCCATATCAGAACGGGGGAAACTTGAGTGTTTACAAATTAGGTTCTGTGAAAGCAAAGTATCTAAGGTAAAGCTGAAGGAATCAATAAGGAATATCAGAGCAGTGCTTCTGAAAGCTGATAGACAAGAAGAAATTATGTAGACCTAAACAATAAGGAAGTATCAGTTGCAGGATTGCAACTAATTCCCATACATCTCTAGCATTTAGATTCGTGTTTTGGGTTTGAAAAATACTTCTGCCCATTTGAGGTTCAGGGCCAAAAATCCTGTCTTGAGTATGGTACTCGCACTCCTTCCCCCTCCCAAGTCAGATGAGACTGAGTACACCCTCTTTAAAAATGTTAGAAGATGATAATGCTGTCAGTGCCTGTCTCAGAGTAACCATTATGCTATGATCTGTTCTATCTACTGAAGTTGGCTGCCATTCTCCATATGAGAGTTAAAAATCCATGTCACCTAAGATGTTTTAACAATGAGACTTTATATGGGGATCTTTTCTTTAAAGCTTGAGAACTCTATAGTGAGGACTGCAAAATTAATGGGGTGAGAAAGACAGAAAATCACCTTGGAGCATAATGGATTTCCAGTGTCGCCTTCCAGAAATGTTTTAAAACGTGAGGTCTTTTCTTCCCTTTGGCTTTAAATGTCAGCTGAACAGAAAGATTATGGATCACCATTAGGAATATAAGATAGCTGAAAAATTCCTTCTTGATTGTATGTAGTCCCAAACCCATAATTAAGATAAGAAAGTAGCAATACTTGAGACAAAACTGATGTATTAAATCAGGTTGAGCTACTCTGTTTTAGAAGTCTTACTTTTTTTTAGTGATTTTGTTGTTGTTTGTAAAATAAAATTCAGTTTTAGAAATTGCAAGTTTTATCTTAGAAAAGAGATTTGCAGTTCCTCCATAAGAAGTCTGAAAGCATTATTCATGAGATCTTTAGAAGTAGGTGGTTTTTTGGTTTGTCCCAGATGCCCCAATATCCTTTGTTTTACAAAAGCTTGCATCAGACCAAGTACAGTCCAATTGGTAGGCGCTGTGTGGCTACCCAGGGTACACCTAGCACTAAGGCTTTTCTCTGCAGTTCATTGTGCCTTTTCTGAGGGTCCACTGCTTCACGAGGGGGCTTACAAGGTTGAGAAAAGTGTCGGGGGCTCCTGATGAGTCTTGCTGGAGCCTTTTGCTGTCTGTGTCAGCTTGGCATCACCACACTGATTGGTGTCAGTTCATACCACCTCAGTTCTTCACTGTAGTTTACAGTGCCATGCATGAAGTCTGCCCAGGTCGGGATGGTTTGGAGGTGGGATTCGCCATCCTGATCCTCTGACTTCATCCCTTTTTGCAATGAGGTACAATTTCAAAACAGCCAGGCTCCCCTTATTTTCAGTGGTCTCATGGCTTTGAGGTCTACAGGGGCGGAGATGGAGTAATATGCCATGTGCACCACTGTGATTTGTGGCCTGAAGGCAGACTGCTTCTGTAACAGCAGTAGAAAGTTCCCTTACTGCTCTTACTGGTATAGCAGTAGGCTCCCCACTGTCCCAAGGGCCTGTGCTCCCTGCCCAGTGTGCTGCTCGGGTGTAATATATTGTTGTTCAGTGTTAGAGGCTGGTCTTATATACAAGCATCTTGTATATTATTACCTTCTCACCATTTTTTGGTTTCCTTCTTAAAAAATTCAACTATTCTTTTATCATAGTCCAATTATCCCACTTTTTTTTGCGTCCAGTTATCCAAAAATTTCAGCGAATGGTTAACTCTGTGCTTCTGTAGGAACTGAGCTATTGAATCCCCCATCCTGCTGACTACACCAATTTTTGTCC
This sequence comes from Cuculus canorus, assembly GCF_017976375.1. Lineage (NCBI taxonomy): Eukaryota > Metazoa > Chordata > Aves > Cuculiformes > Cuculidae > Cuculus > Cuculus canorus. The sequence continues at coordinate 9,103,274 of NC_071441.1, read as the reverse complement.
CAGGTGAACTGTTAACAAAAGTCATTGTTATGGGCTTAACTAAAAGGTTTTATTAATGATTAAATGACAGTCAGTGATTGAATGATAAATGGTAATTAATAATTGCATTGTAATTAAACAGGCATTTAACAATAATTTAACGATAATGAATCAATAATTAGGCAGTGGGTAAACGCTACTACACTGCTAGTAATTAAACTGTAGCTTGATATACACACACACACACGCACACATGTACCTAGCGTACAATATACTCCTAGGCTTAGTGTAAAATGTAACTCACTTTGTTTATGGACACAGGTGCCAGGTAAGGGGTGTCTTGACCCTGAAAGGTAACCTTGAGCAGTATCTCTTCCCTGCTCAGCAGGACACTGCTGTGCAGCCCACTGCTGTACAGGAATGCTCAGTGGGCTGTAGAAGGCTACAAATATTTATACTCTGTGTGTGTATGTGTGTGTGTATATATATATATATATATATGTAAAAAAGCATATACACTCGCCATCCACCCCCCCAACTCCTTGGAGTGAGCGCAGTTGTGCAGCTGTAACTGTCTAGTCCCAGCCCAGGCTGGTACTAGTAGCTCCTGATAAGACAGGGCCTAGACTCCTTGGGTCCTGAGAAGGTATAGTCTCGCACAGACCTCATAGTTTGCACAGCAGGGCTGATTTCTGTCAGGCCTACTTGTCAGCAATACCTGAATCAGTCTTGTTCATTCAGTTGAAGTGGGTTGTCCATCACAACAGATTGTTCCTTCGCTATTTTTCCAACAACCAATCTTCTTTGTATCCTATGCAAGAAGAAATAATCAGAAAAATGATCTCATTGGTATCTTGGTGACATGGTCAAACCTGGGTTTATTAAGAAGTAATAAATCTTTTGAATGTCCTTTGCTCTTGAGGATAGAAGATTTCAGAAATCAAACTCATAAGAATCTTTATAACGAAAAATGTCAGATTTTGGGTAGGATGTCTGTATAGTAGAGGAAGGAACATGGATATAAATAACTGAACTGTTGGCATTTTTTTAGAATGCATTTAGATGTTCATACTTTAGCAGCAGAAACGATTTTTTTCTCTGTACAAGGTTAGTAAATGAAACTAAATTTTATCGTTCTACTTTTGTAATTGTCTAGAAGAGATGACAGCGTGGACAGAGGAAGAATGCAGAGGCTTTGAACATGCACTTCTAGTTTATGGAAAAGACTTTCATCTCATACAGAAAAACAAGGTTAGTATTTATAGTTAAATGGAAGAATTGGTAGATGATACAATGCTGAAAATCAGTAAAAGCGGTACACTTACCAGAAGCCATGTGGAAGAGTGAAATAAGAACCAACACATGAAAACCAGCTTGGCAATTTTGTGCTTTTGTTTTTTCCTCAGATATCATTGGAAAGCTAGGCATTGCAAGATGAGTCAATATATTATATCTGAAGTCAACTTACACTGACATTATTTGCATCTATACCATAATTTAGTTTAAATGTGGGTCTCTCATAGAAATAGAGTTATTTCCATACTGTAGCCGTGGGAGAGGGAAACGCATCTTTCCTTAACTTACTTTTGTCACCAAGAAGGTGTAATTTTACAGAAACAGGCTTAGCTCTTTGTGTTTTCTGAAAGCGTAGTCATCCATCAGTACTCTGATTTCTCGCCAGTGAAGGACTTCTAATCTTGATCTGGATTGCTTCTGATTGACTCCTCTGTGCCTGAAGAACAGGGATTGGTATTTGTTTTTTAATAAAAAATACGTATCATTGGGTATGATTGACAGTACAGATGCTACCAAGTTTTCTGTGTCTCCTTTATGCTTTGATCCCACTGTGAGGTTTTTTTAGGAGACTGATGTTTGCTTTATAGGACTGTGGATGCTGCAGCTAGTCATGCTTAGTACCCAGGATGACCTGTCCTGAGATAAACATTTGCCCTGCCTCCCAGGGCAGCCTGTTCCAGTGCTTGATAACCCTTTCTGTGAAGAAGTTTTTCCTAATGTCCAACCTAAACTTCCCCGGGTGCAGCTTAAGGCCATTCCCTCTTGTCTTGTACACCTATCACTTGAGAGAAGAGAGCAACATCCACCTCTCTGCAACCTCCTTTTAGGTAGAGAGTGATAAGGTCTCCCCTCAGCCTCCTCCAGGATCAATAAGCGGAGTTCCCTCAGCTGCTACTCATAAGACTTGTTCTCCACCCCTTCAACAGCTTTGTTGCCCTTCTCTGGATGTACTGCAGGACCTCAGTGTCTTCCTTGAAGTGAGGGGCCCAGAACTGAACACAGTATACAAGGTGGGGCCTCACCAGTACTGAGTACAGGGGCAGAATCACTTCTCAGGTCCTGCCGGTCACACCATTTCTGATACAAGCCAGTATGCCATTGGCTTTCTTGGGCACCTGGGCTCACTGCTGGCACATATTCAGCCATTGTTGGCCAACACCCCCAGGTCCTTCTCAGTCTGGCAGCTTTCCAGCCACTCTTTCCCACGCCTGTAGCTCTGCATGGGGATTTTGTGTCCCAAGTGCAGGACTCTGCATTTGGCCTTGTTAAACCTCATGCCATTGGCCTCAGCCCATCAGTCCAGCCTGTTCAGATCCCTTTGAAGAGTCTCCCTACCCTCCAGCAGATCAACACTTCCTTCCAGTTTGGTGTCGTTCGTAAACTTGCTGAGGTTGCATTCAATCCCCTCATCCAGGTCATTGATAAAGATATTGAACAGGACTGGACCCAGGAGTGAGCCCTGGAAAACACCACTTGTGACCGGTCTCCAGTTGGATTTAACTCCATTTACCGCTATTCTTTGGGCCCAGCCATCCAGCCAGTTTTTAACCCAGCAGAGGGTGCACCTGTCCTGGCCAGCGGTAGCCAGCATTGAGTACCTCAGCTTTATCCTCATCCTTTGTCACTGTTGTTCCCCCTGCATCCAGTAAAGGATGGAGATTTTCCTTGGCCCTTCTTTTGTTGTCAATATATTTGTAGAGGACTTTTTATTGTCTTTCACAGAATGGACCAGTCTAAGTTCTAATTGGTCTTTAGGTCTTCTGATTTTATCTATACATGGTGTGTCTTCATCTCTGTAGTTCTCCCGAGATGCCTGCCCCTTCTTCCAAAGTTTATATATTTTTCTCTCTCAGCCAGGACGGTTTTCTCCAATTGTTTTTTTTCAGATACTAGAACAATAAAATGAATGAACACTATTGCAGGAATATGGGAACTGCCGTGGGGAGATGACAAAATAGAAGTCTTTGCATTAGTTTTGTCAATTCTTTCCGCCTTTTAGGTAAGAACCAGAACAGTTGCCGAGTGTGTGGCTTTCTATTACATGTGGAAAAAGTCAGAACGTTACGATTACTTTGCTCAGCAAACAAGATTTGGGAAGAAGAGATATAACCACCACCCAGGAGTTACGTAAGTAAAACACTATTGTAAAATGTTTTCTGTGGCAAATTGTAAAGATAGATATTTTTTTTTTTTCCTTTTGTCACTGCGGTGTAATACTGCTGTGTCTATGGCAACTGGAATTAAATCTATCATCACTTTCAGGCCTTGTTTCCTGGTTAAATAATGCATTGTGGATGCACTATTATTTTAGGGACTACATGGATCGTTTGGTTGATGAAGCAGAAGCCCTTGGTGGAGCAGTGCATTCTTCAGCCTTAACATCTAATAGTCGAACAGAAACCATTCCTGACCAACAGCTGAGCATTCTGAACTCTATCACTGCCAATGAGTTGACAGGTAAATGAAGGGAAAAAAGAAATCTTTATGTTGTAAGTATGCAAACAACTATTAAATTTGCATTTCTGTTCCTTGTTTTTCCAGCACTGACAAACAGTGTAGCTACAGTCTGCCACACTTCAGATGTGAACTGCCTGGATGATGCCTTTCCTCCTATGGACAGCTTACCCCGAGCACCAGTTAATCATGTGCCTGTTGGAACAGAAGAATTGCTTAACTTGCCTAGCAATGGTGAAAGTGATTGTTTTAATTTATTTGAAACTGGTTTTTATCATTCAGAGCTAAACCCAATGAACATGTGCAGTGAGGAAACAGAAAGACCTGCAAAGAGGTTGAAAATGGGAATTGCTGTCCCTGAGTCTTTCATGAATGACGTCTCTGTAAATAACCTTGGTGTGGACTTTGAGAACCACACACACCATATTACCAGTGCCAAAATGGCTGTTTCAGTGGCTGACTTCAGCAGTCTATCTGCAAATGAGACAAATGGTTTTATCAATACCCACGCTCTTCACCAACACGCTGCCCTTCACTCAGAATGACTGCGGAAAGCTGAACAAACAGTGGGTACTTTATGCAGTAATAGTAAACTTGATGGGAGCTGTCAGGTTTGCTAAGTCTTTCACTGGAAGTTTGAACTTTATGACATCAGTGATGTCTTTGTATGTATAGAACTATATCTTGATTTATCAAGAGTAATTTCTTTTTTCAGTCCATAAATGTGGAAATGTCATAGGATGCTTGGCAGAGTTTGGGACTAAGAGAACTCTGTGGTGCAGCTTTAAGCTCTGCTTCAGTTTTTTTTTTTTAAAGCCTGTAGACGGAGGCCACCGTTTCAAAACCAGCACAGAAGTTCTGAATGAATTGGAGTGGCTTTTTAGTCTAAGTTACTTTTGCTGTAATGGATGCAGTGGTATAACAATGTTTACAGGTACCAATCCTGATCCCTGCTCAATGTAGCATTATTTTTTTGTTTTCTTACAAAGGCAGGGATGGGTTTCTTTAATTTAAACTGCACAAACATACAAGGATGTTTTTTAAATGGAACCTTCTCTCATGTGATACTAAACTAGAGCACTTCAGTTTACAAAACAGCAAGTTCATCTTGGTGGAAGCCAGCACAAGGGACTTGAAAATGAGTCAAGTATGAAGACCTACACTTCGACGCTGTTGCAAAATTCTAGGCCATGCTACCTTACACAGAAGTAATTATGCTGCCATAGGTGTCTGTGTACTTTAAACTTACAGGCTTAAACAGATTGCGGTTTAGGCTGTATTGTATTCAAGCGGGTTTTGTCCACAACTTTGAAGAGTAACGTAATTGTGTACCTTAACTTCCTAAGGGAGCTGGTGTTATGTAAAGCTACAGTCTGCACAGCTTAGGATTTACCACTGAATAAAGAGTCTATGTTGGGAAGACAACTTAAATTTGAGCACTGCAGTTCAAAGCATTATAGTTTTGAGGGATTATCTAGTCTATGTAGGAATAGTAGAACCTTGAAGTATATATTTGGAAGTTGTTCTGGATTGCATTTTTTTGGTTTTGAAAGTCATCAGCTCAAAAATACCACTTCATTACCTTGGTCAAATAGGAACGGATAAATAGGAATGTTTCACAGAAAAGCAACTGTTGGACTTGAGTAAATTTTCTCTATTGAACGTTGAGTGCAATTTAGCCATCCAGGAATTTTGTCTTGCAAATGTTTGTTCTAATTCTTGCTGGAGTGTCAAACCAAACATACCAAACATTGGCTTATGACATCATGTTGCAGCACACATCTTGCAGGGTTTTTTTGTGAGAATCTGAACCTTACTTCATTACCCCTTTTCCTCCATACTTTTTCTTTGCACTGTTTGTATTTCAAGTTTAATTGCCACTAATTTGTTTTCATTATTCCAGTGATTAAGTTTGCATTGTTGATATTTGTAATAGTTGCTTCAAGGTTATGCTGAGTAATTAGAAAGTAGTGACTTTAATATTTGAAAGGGAAGAGGGTATTTATTATGCATACTGTGAACTGCATTGACATCCTGGCTTGCTGATGCAGCATACAGAGTTTTCTTTACAGCATTATAATGAAGATTGCTTTGAAGTGTTTACGCAGTAGCACATATACCATATTATATACAAATTAGTTTAGCACAGTGGACAAAAGTAGAAATAATTTTGTAATCAGTTCTTAACATCTGAAATATGTCATTTTAGTCAGTACACGGTAAACAACAGGTAGCCTTGGCCCTGGGTTGTACTCTGACATTTTTAGCCAAGTTGTCAGCTTCTTGTTGCTGTGTTTTGTGCTGAACTTGTACCTTGTTTCTTTTTGTTTATGAATCAACACATTTTATGTAATTTTGTAAAATATTGGCCATTATCCTCCATTGTTATACGTTTGAGCTTATCTGTGGGTTTACAGTAAGTGGCTGGTCTGTATAAAACTCGTTATACAAAGATGACTGAATGCTTATACCAGTTGCACTTAAATGAACATGCCCATTCTCATTAGCTGATGCAGTAATATATTCAGTTTATCTATGCATTGCTGGGCTCTTAATGTAGACAGAGACTTGTCTAATGTTTGGGTTGTCAGCAAGTTGAATGGACACTTTAGTTATTTAATAAAGACTTTTGACCAAAATTCAGAAAATGATATGAGAGAAAAATGAATTCTGGCTAGTCTAATAGATTCGTAAATGATGATCTTATTTAGCCTGTTGGCTAGCTAGCTGGTGTCGTTTACTTTTAATTCCTTGTTAAAATGAGGCAATAATTTGCAAGATTTTGTAAATATGTAAATTCTTCATATCTTTTTAGATATCTATTTCAATATTTTCTGACTACTTCCGTGTATAGTAACATTTTTGTGCATGCTTGATGTGACATCCATAAATTTGTACCACTATGACTTTATCCATGTAAAATAGCTATTTATTGAACTTTTCATTTAAAAGCTGGACTTACTTATTTTTCTCTCAGTTTAAACATTTAAATGGAGAACTTGTTACCGTTTATTAAAAGAATTGCGTTTTGAAAGTCATCGTGAAGATACCGAATCACAACCACATGAAGAAATTACATTTGCCTTGGTTCTCAGACGGTGAAGCACAATTCTTATAACAAACTGTGATGAATTCTTTGTCCTTTGCCACGTTTTCTCTTCATACAAACAAACCAAAAAATCCACAATGGGCAATTGCAGTGTTGGTAGACGTATCCTTTCTATGTACAGGGACTCTGAAGAGAGTAGCTGATTCATTTAGAAGTGTAACTGGTGCTGTGATTATAGCAATACTTTTACTTTGGTTAGTCAAACGTCATTTTCTCATGCTAGGTTTCTAAATGTTTGGTTTTCCTCTTGTCATGGTCAAACTGCTGAATTTACTTGAACGATGTACAATACTGTTTGAAGAATACTAAATTGTGTACAATTAGGTCAATGAATTGTGCAATTGTTTCCTTTTTTTTAATTTTTAAAACTGAGTGACAAAAATATAGGAAAACTTCAGATCAAGTAGAACATAGTGATACTACTTAATTTAACCAAAGCCTCTAGTGAATATTTCAGCTTTGAATGTAAACTAATGGATAAACTGACCAACAGGGACACTATTTGCCCAGCATTACAAGCACATTATCTGCAGACAGGGAGACTAAATACAGTAATTTATAAAATAATGACAAGGTTACTATTTTTTTTATTCCTATTTTTCATTGAAAGATGAAGATACTATCTATTGTAAAATACAGTAGGAATGGTTATAGTCCTAATAAAACAGAGATTCCCGTTATTCTCAGTTCAGAATAAGTACCCTGTGCATAACAACAAAAGTAGTGACAATCGGAACATGCTTTTAGTATCAGATGTTCGAGAGGAAGTCGCTGTTGTTGCATTGGTTTTAATATTTGTACATAAACACTGATTTTTTTGAGCATTATTTTGTATTTGTTGTACTTTAATACCTGGTGTACAGTTCCAGAAATAAATGTCTGGAAACCTTTCTTTACTTGTAAGGCTTTTTATGCATCTGAACTGCGTTTGCCATTTCATTTTCGCAATCATTTAGCAGTAACTGAACACATTTTAACATCTCTAGGTACCACTGAAGCGTGAGCTCCCACACTGCCTAATGTTAAAAAGAGAAGAGTGTAAAATGCAGCAGTGCAGGTAAACATTAAAACATTGTGGCTTAAGCATAGCAAAATAGTAGACCGCTCCAGAGGAACACATCTCGGCAGTACTACCCAGCCTGTAAACTGGCAGGCTCTGGGGAGCACATTCCTGTTCTCTGGTGTGAGAAAACTTGCCCGAAATTTTAAATCTGTGTCAAGATAGATTACAGGTATGAACACAAAAGTTTTACTTGGCTTAGGCTGTAGTGCTTAACTTGAAACTATTTGAAGTGCTTTTTATCTTGGATTTTCCCTTCCTTCAAGAAAGGAAATTTCTAATTTTGGACGCTGAGAAGCACCATGTCTTTTCTGAGATTTAACACTCCAGTTCTGCCAAAAGTCCAGGGTTAGTACTGTGCTTCCCTACGCCCAGCATGCTTACTTTTGCAATAGCTGGCACAACAAAACTTGGGGTAAAGAAATTATTCGTTACCTAGGAGTGCAAGCCGATACAACTCTGAGTGACATAAGTTGTGATTTGGCAAGTAGCGTAATGAGCTTTTTCTTCCCCGATAAAGATAATGCAAGGTTAAAATCTCTGTAGTGACAGTGGGTACAACAAGCAGAACAAAATACCTGAAAGTGGTGAGAAGCTGCACCTCTGTTTTTCTAGTTATTCAGCATAAAGATCAGCGTTGCTAAAACGAATTGTCATGACTGACCTCATCCCATACTTTCTCGTTTTGATGTGACTCATTGTTAGCCTTTCAATGCTGGAGTCTTAAAAATGGATTTAATTGGTATGTGTATAAATACTGTAAAGATCTCCCCACAACTCAGTAGGTACTTTACTTAACACATATTGGGACACATCCATTTCTGCAGCTAAAAAGACAAGCAGCCCCCGAATTCTTTACTGTGCTTGGCTGTTTGATGCCTAAATTCTTGTTTTGTGTGCAAAATCCAAGACAGCAAGGACTGGAAGCGTAAATTCCAGCAATCAGGTCACTAAAGCAGTTTTTTTAATAGTTGTTGGATTTCTCTTCCCTCTGTAAGGAAAAGTAATTGAAACCTCCCACCAAATCCTCACACCAAGAAAGCTAACAGAGGGTATTTCATGTCTCTCTACTCTGAATCATACTGTTAGTACTTCAGAATCTGAACTACACAGTAGTTCAGTAGCTTGATCAAGAATTCTTTTTCTAAAGTGAGTTTCTGATTCTAGTGCTGATCCCTCGTAGCTCCTTCTGCTGCTGTGAGCCATCTCTTTTTCTTTTTTTTCTGTGACTCTGCTGCACCCGAGCAGAGTTTGTGAGCTTGTCTGATGCTCTTTCAGGCACCTTTGTTTTCCTGCCACTCGAAATCCACAGGGATTTCACTTAACAGCCTGACCTCCAGGAGAATAACAGTTGACTGTTACCACCAGCTTCACCCGTTGAGCTAAGACTCCAAAAACCAGAGCCTCGAGACCAGTTTTCTTTAGAAGAGCCTGGTGGTTCAACATGGTGGCTCTTGATGCAATCTCTCTATCTCATTTATTCCATGTCTGAAGGCATCATCCAAACAGCAGCAGCTGCCCCTCAGCATTTCCAGATCCATATTGTGTGTAGAGTCAAGGACTCCATCTTCCTGTTCTTGCTGAGGAGGCACATGGATTCAGCCCAACTCGCTAAACTTCTCAGCCTTTTAACACCCTACAAGTTGGCTGCACTCTTCTGCTTGCAGTTGGGAGACTCCCCGTACTGACAGTGCCAGGAATACCAGGACATTTACCAGGGATAAGGAATTCAGGCAGCTTCAGTGAAAACAAGCCTGAAACTCTCTTTCAGTGACGAAGCTTCCGATTTTCCCTACACTCCAGGTTTTGTTCTTATGTAGGTGTGGTGGGTTGGCCGTGTCCGGCTGCCGGCTGTCCCCCAAGCCGCTTTATCACTCCCCTCCTCAGCAGGACTCAGGAAAAAAATAAGACAGAAAATATCTTGTGGGTTGATGTAAAGGCAGTTTAATAAAGGAAAAGCAAAGGCTGCATGTGGAAGCAAAGGAAAACAAAATATTTATCCTCTATCTCCCATCAGCTGGCGATGCCCAGGTGCTTCCCAGGAAGCACAGTCTGCATCAGGGAAGACTCCACAGATTTGGCCTACCAGTAGCTGGAATCAGTGCTTAAAATTTAGTTTGATTTTCCTTTCCTTCTTTTACCACTAAGTGTTCAGGCATAGAGAGGCAGTGCTAGCCAAGTAAGTCCCTGTTCCGATAAAATTCCAATTAAAATTACCCAGGAAAATAATTGTTTCAAGAGAGAAACTGTACTTACTGTAATGAATAATTAATTACTTAACAATAAACAGATTTCATTGAGAATTTTACTGGTTTACTACCAGATTGGACATTACATCTGAAATAACATCTGAACAGTTCTCTTCTCTGGCCCTGGAGGTGTTGGTTTGATGGTAATGAACGGGCACACAGGGAACTAGAATTACTTTCACCTTTAATGAATCTGAAGATGAGAAGGAAGAGTCTGATGTACCTGAAGCCCTTTCATAGGCTGTAGCACTTCACTGGACCAATATTTCTGCTCTTCCCTTTTCCTTTCTCCTGCTCAGTCCGCATGCTGTGCTGCTTCTTGCTTAGAAGCACCACCTGACTGCACCTCCTTCTCTTCCTGCTATTTTTTGGCTTTCTAGAGCCACCGGCAGACAGAAATCAATCGCTGCTGCCAGCTCTAGGCCAGGCTGCGCTTCCCTTGCATACAAGCAGTCTCTGGAGCACGCTAGGAGCTTCCAGTATTCCAGCAAGGAGAAGCCAGCCCCACACAGCCCGCGAGGGACAGGCTGCAGTCCTCCATTGCAACATCCACATCCAGGAGGCAGCAAGTGTAGGAAAGCAAACCATTCTCAATAAAATGAGCTGCAAACTGAAGTTGCAGACGTATACTTTCAAATGCAGCTACTTAAAAAGTATTCAGAAATGTATAAACAATGCAGCTGAGTTATTCTATGCCCTCACATGACACCATCTCAGTCTGGAAAACATGAGCAGCACCTGCCTTCTCTGGGCATGCCAAGACCAGTATTTCCCACCGACCACAAACTCTGATTTGCTGAGCTAAGCCCTGACAACGAACTTCCTCTCGGGGATCAAGAGATGACCAAAAACCTCCTCCCAGAGAGAGATGGGGAGAAGACCCAGCTCAGGAGAGAAGAGATCCTCGGAGTGATGTAGGGTGAGCATCATCTTCAGCAGACTGGAGATCACCAGCTGCTCTGATCGTCGAAGACACAAAGACTGCCACCAGAAGGTGTCCCTAGCACCTTCGTAAGACTTGTGCAGCCCACACTGAGCCACATCCCACTATCTCACAGCTCTGCTACTTACACCTTCCCGAAAAAGCAGCTGTCTGTAGCTGAGGAGGACTTCCAGATGAAAGTGAACGACAAGGTTCAGGCCTGGAAGGAGGCCAAGTAACACAGACACTGAGAAGTCCTGCATTCTGAGAAGGAGACCAGATGCTTCTGCAGCTAAGCAGAGCAGCCTGGCTGCCCCAGACACTGCCAAATTTATTACAGCACACCGTTTCCCAGCTCCTCCGTTCTCATGAGCTTACGCCAACTACAAATTCATTGGGATGCTTGCTTGGACTTTTTGCAGTAAACACTGTGATGATTTTTCTTTCCCAAGCTGCTTAGACAGACCCAAAGACTGACAAGCTGTCTCTTGTTTACCTTCTGAAGGCAGTTTGCAGACAGCAGCGAGAATTAATGTGGGACTGGCTGGCTCTGTTTATGCCAGTAACTCATTAAAAAAAACCACACAGCACACTCGGTTGGCACCATTTCCCCCAACTACACTGCAAAATGCAGTTCTCTCTCTTTGGGAATAAAAGCTATGAAAGTTGACACATACCAGGAAATTTACCCTGAACCACTGAAACTAGGATTGAACAGGACTCCAAGACACATATCACCATTCCTCCTACCCCAAGACAGGCACAGCTAAAGCAAGGGCTGAAGTTGGCCTCTCAATGACAGTGGACCATGCAGGCAGATCTGAAGTGGGGAACAGCACCAAAAGGCTTCATAAAAGATATGGACAGCTGGCAACAGTGAAATTCTCTCGAAAAGGAAGCAGATACCAAAGGCACCATCTCCAAGAAAACCAGAATGAAAACAAGTAATCACTGTGAACTATGAGGATTATACAAGGAACAGTTCACAAGACAGAAGTTATTTACACAAATCGTGTCCATTCTAAGCATGAGAAGTGAAATGAAAAAATAAAAAAACTGAGACACAGTTACTTACAACTGTGCCAATTTGAAGACTAAATGACATGTCCAGAACTGAGATTTTTACTTTATGAGCTGTTGTGTGGACAGCTGAACACCAACAAGCAATAATATCAACCACAGCAGACAGTTGAGAACCTAATGATGTAACAGTTAAACCTCTACCTCTGCATCAAAGATGGACTGTTTTCAGGGAAATAGGAACCTGCAGCTTGTGTTCCAAGTGGTAAAGCTACAGCCCTCCTTTATATAAAAATCATAGAATCACAGAATAGTTAGGGTTGGAAGGGACCTTAAAGATCATTTAGTTCCAACCCCCCTGCCGTGGGCAGGGACATCCCACTGGATTAGGCTGCCCAAGGCCCCATCCAACCTGGCCTTGAACACCTCCAGGGATGGGGCAGCCACAGCTTCCCTGGGCAGCCTGTGTCACTGTCTCACCACTCTCATGGTGAAGAAATTCTTTTTTATGTCTAGGCTAAATCTGCCCCTCTCCAGTTTATTCCCATTCTCCCCTGGCCCTATCCTCACAAGCCTTTACGAATAGCCCCTCTCCAGCTTTCCTGTAGCCCCTTCAGGTACTGGAAGGTCACTATAAGATCTCCTCTGAGCCTTCTCCTCTCCAGGCTGAACAACCCAGCTCTCAGCCTGTCCTCGTAGGGAAGGTGCTCCATCCCTCCGATTATCTTTGCAGCCCTCCTCTGGACCCGTTCCAACAGCTCCATATCCTTATGTTGAGGATTCCAGAACTGGACACAGTACTTCAGATGAGGTCTCACAAAAAATGCTCAGGAAGCTTGATGTATACACACACAAAGTATTTTAATGACACGTATCTCTCCAGTCTTGAATATATTAATTCAGTTCACAACCGTGTAGTAATTAGAAAAAAGTTCTTCTCCTTGCTTGATGTCTCTGAGAGCGACAAGCACTACGCACCTCAGGTAGCTGTAAAAAAAGGAAAAGCAAAACATGTGGAAGTGAACAACTATATTTTCCTTTTATTTTTTTAAATTTTTCATGGCAAGGAGCTAAAACAATGTCTCTGTCTAGATTACTTTTGAGACTAATATGCATAACCAGGAAGCCTGGAAAAAAATCAACAGAAATTCAGACAGAAATGCAACCAAAACCAATATAACTACCATAAAAAGCACAGCCTATATGGGCATGCAAATAATGTTTACATTCACACAGTTCTTCAGAAATGAAAATAATTAGTTGAGACAGGGAAGGACACTCATACAGACAAGATGAGAAGTTGGAGAGAAGTGGATGGAACGGAAATCATTCCTCTAGACAGGCCTATCCACAGGTGATACTTGGCTAAACACACTTGGCCAAACAAGACCCCGAAAGACATCTCTGAACTGCATCAGAGACTCCGTGGAATGTACGATAGCTGAATTCCCCATAAACCCCAAGGTGAACTCAATGGCTGGCAGCCAGTGTTCTTACAGACGGGTTTAAGAACCCACCCCTGAAATTCCTTTTAAGTAGATGACCATGCCCTACAGCTGAAGCGTCCATTCTAGGAAGACGAGCACATCGTTCTGATGCTGATGAAGGTGAAAGTGCACCAACCCAAACAGCCCCATCAACTGAGAAATTTACTGTGAGGCCAATTTGAAACAAACCAAACAAGAACACAAACAAGCACTAAGATCTCTTCTACTTTATAGAAAAAGTTTTAGCAACCACCTTACCTATGTTGTTAGCACTGTAAATATCAATATCAAAACAAGCAGCTAAAAGCAGGTGGAATCTTGTCGAGCAGCTGTACCCTGGGAGAACTGATGACTGAAAGACCGTATTTTCTTGAACAGATTCCAAGGAAGGGAGTAAAATTCCCCCTTTTTGAAATGGTCCCATAGCTTAGCTTTGCTCACTTTGCTCTCACACTTCAAGTACAGCATCCATTTACTTATTTACTTGCAGATTACAAGTGCAACTTTAACCTTGCCTCAACAAGAGTCCGAATTTAATCAGAAAAGCAGGTTTTTCAGTATGCACCATCCCTCTATCTAGTTAAATTTCAGAGTTTTAAAATAGCTTCAGAATTACATTGAAAGTCTAGATGATCTGCTCTAGAATCCTTATATATCCTTAAAATGAAGAGGACTATTTGGTTCCTGAACGTAGCCACTTGGACCAGAAGCCAAATATCTTTGGTCTGTTAAAGTCAGGACAAACATTACAACTTTCTCACAGTTTGAAAGGTATTCTTGATGACGTCTCAGTACAGGATACTCATTTCCAGACACACTGACTGCTGTTCATATTGTTCCATGTTATATTCATCTAATTGCCACTTCTCCCACATTTCCAAACAAAAATCTGAGAATGGTTTCTAAATGTTTTAATTTTTAAAAGAAGTGAACTTTCAGGTCATAATGAGGATGTTGTAACTATGCTGGATAACTAAAAATCACATGCCTTTAGCATTTAATTTGTCTCAGTAGAAATTAATTTTAGATTTCTCCTTGCAAGTTCATCTGCTGATTCCATACATAAGCAGAAAACATGGAGAACAGGAGAGTAAGAAGTCTAAATTTCAGCCACCTTAGAAGGGCTTTGATTGGTTAAGGGTTCCTAACTACAGTTGAAATATGTACTGACAAACCTCATCACTTTAATATAAGCAAAATATAGCTAGTGCTTTACGGGACTTAGAAGAATCACACTAGTGTAACCATTGCTCATAAAACCATGTCTTCAGAGCTATGCTGATTTCATTTAGGAAGATGTGGAAAAAGGAACAAGAAATAAGCCTTGTAAGTGACTTAAAATTAGCCTGTTCAAAGTGCTCATTCACACAGGTGCACATTGCTGTGTAACTCATCTTCACATGGAATAGTATCGTCCTTCAGCCACCTTTGTTTTTCACACATACAACATGCTTTGTATCATACAAGACTATTAGCTCTTTCATTCACTGCTAACCTCTCTATGTCATGGCTGTAGATGATGTTTGGCAGATACTGTTTCAGTTCTACTGGAAAACATTCTGGCACATCAAACTCCTGATAACACACGTTGGCTGCTTTTTCTAGAGGAGAGAAAGGAAAAAAATTCTCTATGACACTGAGGAGAAGATAGGGCTTACAGATGTGTAAAGATATCAAATGTACAGCTGCAAAAGTACCAGATGCTTCATCAAGCCTGAAAACCACGCCTCTGTTGGGAGCTGCTACACTCCTCTAAAGTTCTGCTTTGAATTTACGTAACCCACTATAGGTGTTTTAATTCATCCTTATTGCATTAAACAGGATGACCTGATTATCCACGTTTATGAAGAGGCACAATTTATGTAGTGCCAGGGGTAGCTGACAGCATTGCTGAATGCTTTTCATATACATTTGTTAAAAAATAAAATCGGGAAAAAAAAATCTTCCTAGTGGCAATAATTATCACATAAATACAGCCAGGGAGAAAATCACCACCCGTCCAGCAGGAAGAAGGGAATTTTGTTTACATGGACATTGGATCTGGAAGAAACACTTTCATGGGACAGACCTTGGTCTCCATGCCAGTCAAATCCTGGTTTGCCTCTCCAGCAACCTTTCTGGATTCTACCTGGAGGAAGGGTATCTTTAGAGTAACATAGGCTCTGAAAGTCACTGAGAGGCTAGGTATGGTAGTAATTGAACTTCATGTACCTCACAACCATTCCCATGAGTTAATTGTTCCCCCAACCTTAACATACACATACTGTGTAAGACAGAATAAATAAATAGTTCCTCTTTTCATGTCCAACAGCTATACCATAACAGCTTCGTAGATTTCGTGCATAAATTAAGGAAGTCTAAATGTGAGGAAGTCTAAAAAAAGTGCTATAGTCCAAAACGAGCAGTGATAGAATCTTACTGCAGGTGTCACTGTGTGTATGGTTTTCTCATGAAGAGTGCTGGAACCTCACTGGAGAACCTGATCTGCAACACTGTGGACTGCCTCATCCCAGCGAGAGGTACTTGCTAGGTATCCTTTCCCACCATCTCACATTTTAGGATGTGTGCCTTTCATTCTGCATAACCAGAAGAGACTCGGGGATCCGTAGGAGCCAGTGAGAAAAGCACATGAGTATTTGAAACGCTGCTGCGCTGAAGGACTCCAGCACTCAGCTGTCACAAAAGGCCTCAGAAACTCTTCATTCCCCTAAGTGCTAATCTCTTTTTAAAAAGCATTATTGTGCTTCAGGATCAGTATCCGATTTCTGTGTGACCTCCAAAATAATTTACATTTGTAAAAACAAACTCAAACCTGGAAAATTTACCTGGTGACCTACCATGTGAGCAGTTGTTGACATACTGTCCTATTGCCAGTGGGTTCTGCAGGGCAGCTGTGAGCCAGCTCTCATCGCTCATCTGAAATGGTCCAAGTTGATCTCTCCTGCTGCAAGACCTGAAAAGACAGACAGCGTTAGTGATAATCATCGCTCCTTCGCTTAACAGGTTATCTGTATTTCTGTCTGTAGAAACAGCCACAGTTGCTTGGTAAAGTTACAGCTGTCCAACCCAGTTGGGAGACAGGACAACACTGGGATGGAGTGGCGATGTGTGCAAACTTAACACCTCGATGGTACTTTAAAAAGTACATTCAAAGCTTCCACTGGTGCATGGTGTCTTTCAGACTTTAGCAGAAAAACCCACAGAAACCATCATGAACAATTCCAGAAATCATCAAATGTTGACATTACAGAAGTATCAACACATCCCGTGCACCCCTAAAGATGCGAAAGCTCATTACAATATCACCTTCAAATTCACTCCCAGAATTAAAATCTGATATTACTAGATACTAATTTTATTATTTTAGATAATTCTGCTCGTTAATAATTTCATTTTCTTTTCATGTCATATTTAAACACAAATTCCTACAAGTTATAATTTAAGGTAAGCTAAAACAGTCCAGGCTAGCTGCATCGGGGCAGTTCACACTGGACAGTAGGAAAAGGTTCTTCACTGAGAGGACAGCTGGCCACTGGAACAGGCTACCAGGGAAGTGGTCCCAGCATCAAGTCTGTCAGAGTTCAAGGAGAGTCTAGATGATGCTCTTAGTCACAGGCTTTATTTTTAGGCAGTCCCACAAGGAGCAGGGAGTTGCACTTCATGATCCTTATGGGTCCCATCCAACTTGAGATATTAATAACAAATCAACAACTACGATGACGGCGACGATGACGATGATGATGAGTACTACTAGTAGTAGTAACACGGTTACCGCTCCCTTCTTAAGTGCTGCTCATCTGAAGAGCACAGATGGAGTTACCAGACTATGCCTTTTGGTATTAGGAAATCCATATGGAGGTGGTTTTTTTTCATCCACTAACTGCATTTGAACAGCAGCTCAGAAGCATTTCAAAAAGGTTATGCTACATCCTGCTTTTATTAAAACTATTTCATTTACAGGAAAGAGTCTCTGTAAATCAAAACACATCCCAGTGGTGTAACAGAGAAAGATACAAGTACCTAATGATCATATACATGAGCTCTTACCCTTGAGTTGTTTCCATTATGAGATACACATAGGTGGATGATATAAAATACCTCAATTTAGGGTAAGACAACAGAGAACTGAGACTATTAGTATCACTGTTTTAAGTCAGTTGAGTGACAATCACCTATTTCTTTTGACTGCTTACCTGTACACTGATCTTGACAGTCCTTTATCATTCCCATCAATAAGGACACCATCTATGCACCTAAAAATAAAGGGATTGCCAAGGGACTGGAAAAAGATGGGCTCATGCTTTCTGTAGACAGTACCTGTGCAAGACAGATATGAATATTTCAGAAGAAAATCAGTTAACTGTCAGCATGGGCTTACAATATCGTCCAGTCCCTGCCACACAAAAACTCAAAGGAGATAGGGAGGATAGGAGAAAACTCCTATTTGCAGTATGTGTTAATGGTATTAACACTTGCAAACCTACATGCTTTAGACACACCTTTGTGGTACACCAAAAAAATCTATGTGAGTTGAAAATATTCCAAAGAAACTGAAAGAAACCATTAAAGAGAAGGCCTGTGTGCAGTATCCACGAGAGAGGTAGATAAAGCAGGACAGCCAACTGGCCTGCTTTAGAGAGGAAAATGTCAAGTGACGCTTGTTCAAGAAAGCACAGCTGAAGATACTAAGCACTACCATGTCAGGACACTTAAAAGCACACACACAGACAGCGAAGAACCTGACATACCTCCTTCCACCACCCTGGTCAGAGCTTTTGCTTGGTACAGCAAAGTGCCAAACCAAGAATTGACAAATAATTTCAGCAGACAGTTTCCTAAATCTGTGGACAGGATTTAACTTGCTCTGGGTTCCAAGCACAGCAAAGTGACAGCAGACTGGCTTGCAATTGTTTTTATGACATTGCGGTCCTGCATACCTCACACTCACTACATCTTTAGCAACCCTGTGCAGAAATCCTTCACTGCAACTTCACGAGGTGCCCCCACTGACAGGCTGCACTCACTGCCAAACAACTGGCAGGAGATCACTGATCTGCCCTCTCCACATGGTCCCTTCCCCAGCCAGCAGTTCCTTCATACCCCTAAAAAAGGAAGGCATCTCAACAGCTCACCCTCTCCTTTTGCTAGATGAACTGTTAGAGGAGACACTCAACAAATTTAAACTCACACTTAGCGTGTGCTTGAAATTCGAGGTGAGCTACAAAGTTACAGGCTCATCCTCTGTGATTGTCATTTGACAACTGTCAATTTACCACTCAACTGTAACAGCAGCCACTCCTGCTTTGGCGTGGCAAATCATGCACTGCTGCCCAATGCTGGCACGAGCTGGAGACCACATGCATGGGATGGTGCTGTTGACAGATGAAACAGAAACAAAACCAAAGCATTTCAGCAGAGCTGTCCTAGGATAGCCATACTGACGTAATCTTTCTAAAGAACGTAACTAAATACAGTTCCAAGAAATAAAGAGGAACAGAGAAGGCTCGTTTTCCAAACATGCTTTATGGAAGACAGTTCCTCTAATTGTTTTTTATTTTCGTTCTCCAATTCGCACTTTGGTGCTTTGAAAAGCCTTGTCTGCTGATCTGTGTGGAGATCTCAAAACTCTGTTTTTAAGATCTTTATGCAAAACAGACACACCAAGCAGTTAAACTGTATTATTCATCAAACTGAAATTGCTCCCATGCATCTGTGTTTCAGGAATCTGAAACAACTTCTCCAACAGCAGAAAAAACAGACTTGGAGTACTGAAAGTTTTTTTAAAAAACAATTCCCTCCCCAGTGTGGATTTTCTTATTTCCAAAAAAACTCTAGTCAGTTCATACAGAAATATTCTCACTCATCATAACTTGTGATTTTCTTCAGGAATGACAGAAATAAAACCTGTAAAGTACAAATCAGTGTAAACTTTGGCATTCCATCATTAGATGGCTAAAGTTTACATCTAAATCAGAAAAAAATAAGGTTTCATTACCAGGGTACATAGACACAACCGTCCCTTTTGGTACAAAACCTTTGGTAACAAAGACTCCAGTTCCAGCAGACTCCAGAGAACTTCGGTCTCGACTAATAGCAAACCCAAGTGTATTAAAGAGAACTTCCTCTGGACTAAACACATGTTGAGTCTGATGGTTACATGAATTTACTTCCGATTGTTTCTGCTCAACAGTCAGTAATTCGAGGTATTTACACTTGATTTCTGGAAGTAAGGCCAAAATATGTGCCTGTCTATTGAAGTCATTTATGAACAGAGCTTTAAACACTTTCAGTAGTGTTTCGAAGACATCTTCATCAGAGATAATTTTGTCTTGGGAGCTTTCAGGAACATACCGGAGGGTTCTGTAAAGAAAAAGTTATGCTTTAAGATCACATTTTTTGTAAATAAAATACAGAAGAACCATTTTACAGCAGCAAGTAATATGCATTATTGCTTCAAACAAATCCAAACTCTAAAGAATATTTTACTAAAAAAACATCATCTAATTTATTTAGAGTGAGGCAAGCAGGTTAAACTCCACCACGCTCTCAGTGACAAACACAACAAATATCAAAAACATGATTATTGAAGTTTATAAATACATATATTTATTACATTTTAAACGAGGCAAGGACAAATACTACACACACTAGGGAGATTTTAATTTACGCTACTTATAACAACATCACACTCATTCAAATTCAAGCACTACTGTTACCTTTAAAGAGATGGCAAACGCATCTTGCCAAAAAATACCACCCAACTATCTACTTTTAACACCAAACATAACTTTAAAGTATCCAAGTACAACAGGTTTAGGCCAGCAAAGCAACCCACGAGTCTGAGGACCTTGGGCACTGCGGCCATCTCCCAGTGGAAGCCTAGATCTGGCTCTTGTGCGCTGCTGACGAGGGGGTGATACCGAAAATGCTGGCAAATAACTCTCTGAGACTTGTTCGGAGTTTTAGAAAGCAAACACCCCTTAATGGGGCCTGGGCAACACGAGGGACTGATCTCCATCAATCACGTGTAATGAAACAAAAGCTGGTTTCAGACAATATTTCCCACGCATATGTATAAATTTTCCCAGAAATCTTGTGCCTATTCTATTACTTTCCACGGACTAATTTTTATGTCATTGTGAACTTCACAACAGTCAGATTTCTTGTTAATTTAGAGTTGGCTTCAGCTCTCTGTCTGATCTCGCATTTGAGATGGGGAAAGACTCAAATAGAGGGGATTACCGAAGAAGAGACATTTGTTCAGCACAGATCATACTTCATTCAAGACGTTATCACCTTCAAAGAACGAACAGTGTCTGGGAAGACACTGCTTGAAAGAAAGCATTCTGTCTCACTTTCAAAAACCACAATTACTTAGATGAAACTTCAGCTTAAATAAAAATATTCCACGTTTTGTAATAGTAACTACTTTTTGTATCAACATGAGGGAGTGATTTCATATTCTATTACCTTCCAAGGACTAACTTTAATGTCATTATGAACTTCATAACAGTAATATCTTTTACTGAGTTGGAGCTTTGGAGCCAGCTCTGCCTGACCTTGCATTTGAGATAGAGAAAGACTCCAAATAGAGGTGATTAGGGAAGAAGAGATATCTGTTCAGCACAGACCATACTTCACACAAGACGTTATCACCTTTAAAGAATAAGCAGTGTCTGGAAAACCCACTGCTTGAAAGAAAACGATGCCGTCAGACAGACATGCTACCTAACTTTCAAAAAATACAATTACTTAGACGAAACTCTATCTTTGATAAAAATATTCCACTTTCTGCAATAGTAACTACTTTTTGTATCAACAGGAGGGAGTGATCTCATAGTACTACCTTCCAAGAACTAATTTTAACATTATGGTGAGCTTTGCAACAATGAGAACTCTTGCTAAGTTGGACTAGGTTCCAGCTCTCTGTCTGACCTTACATTTAAGATGGGGAAAGGCTCAAGCAGAGGGGATCAGAGAAGAAGAGACATCTGCTCAGCAGAGATCAGACTTCACACGAGACGTTATTATCTCCAAAGAATGAACAGCGTCTGAAAAAACACTGCTTGAAACAAACCGATGCTGTCAGAGGGACACGCTGTCAAAAAAATACAGTTACTCAGATGAAACCTTTACTTCAGGTTAAATAAACACATTCCACTTCTTTTAACAACGACTACTTTTTGTACCAGGGGGAGCTCTCACTTCAAGCTTGGGAAACACAGCAGGAAATCCCTCAGGACCCTCCCCGGCTGCCTCGCCTCGCCCTGCAGGAGGGAACCCGGGACCCAGAGGGTTCTCGGCAGCCCCCAGACCCACCTGCGCTTGCGGCGGAGATTCAGGGCCACCCAAGGCACGAAGCGGTACTTGTAGGCGTCCCAGCGCCGCCGCAGCGCCCCCAACATGGCGGACGCGGAGCCCAATGGGCGCCTCAGCCAATCAGCGCTCAGGGCGGGACATTGGCGGGCGGTGAGGGGCGGGAGGAGCCCCCCTCAGCCCCCCCTTTCGGCCTCGGCCGAAAGGGGGGGCTGAGGGGGTTCCTAGCGCCGAAGAAAGTCTAATCTAAATCTGCCCCCCTTCATTTTAAAGCCGTTCCCCCTCGTCCTATCACTATGTGCCTTTGTAAACAGTCCCTCCACAGCTTTCCTGTAGCCCCTTCAGGGACTGGAAGGTCGCTGTAAGATCTCCTCTGAGCCTTCTCCAGGCTGAACAACCCCAACTCTCTCAGCCTGTCCTCATAGGGAAGGTGCTCCAGCCCTCTGAGCATCTTTGTAGCCCTCCTCTGGACCCGTTCCAACAGCTCCATACCCTTCTTATGTTGAGGACTCCACAACTCCACACAGTACTCCAGGTGAGGTCTCACAAGAGAGGAATAGAGGGGCAGAATCCCCTCCCTCACCCTGCTGGCCACGCTTGTTTTGAATCAGCCCAGGACACGGTTGGCCTTCCTGGCTGTGAGTGCACATTGCTGGGTCAGGTCGAGCTTCATCGACCAGCGCCCCAAGTCCTTCTCTGCAGGGCTGCTTTCAATCACATCATACCCCATCCTGGATTGAAACCACACATTGCCCCAACCCAGCAGTAGGAGGTTGCACTTGGCCTTGTTGAACCTCATGAGGTTCTCCCAGGCCCATTTCTCCAGCCTGTCCAGGTCCCTCTGGGTGACATCCTATCCTTCCAGTGTGGCAACAGAACCACTCAGCTTGGTGTCATCTGTGAACTTGCTGAGGGTGCACTCCATCTCACTGTCTATATCTTCAATGAAAATATTAAGCAGCACTGGTTGCATTATGGACCCATGACGGACACCACTTGTCACGGATTTCCATCACTGAGCCATTGGCGACTACTTTCTGAATACGACCAACAACCAAATTTTTATCCACCATCAAATCTATATCCCTCCAATTTCGAGAGAAGGATGTTGTGGAGAACCGTGTCAAAGGCTTTACAGAAGCCCAGATAGATCACATTAATTGGTTTACCTGTGTCCATTGCTGTGGTTTCCCCATCATGGAAGGCCACTGGTGTGGTTAAAAAGGACTTACCCTTGGTGAAGCCTTGCTGGCTTTTACTTGTTTTGGAATAGAAAATGAAAATTAGACTTCAAAATTATCTAGAAGGAGAAGTTAGATCCGACCTCCCTGCAGATGGTCATGGGGCTGGGGCACCTCTGCCATGAGGACAAACTGAGAGTTGTAGTTGTTCAGCCTGGAGAAGAAAAGGCTCTGGGGAAACCTCATATCAGCCCTCTAGTACCTGAAGGGGGCCTACAAGAAAGCTGGGGAGGGACTTAGTACAAGTGCATGTAGTGATAGGATGAGGGAGAATGGCTTTAAATTGGAATGGAGAAGATTTAGATTAGGTATTAGGAAGAAATTCTTCACCATGAGAGTGGTGAGGCACTGGCACAGGTTGCCCAGAGACCCTGTGGCTGCCCCATCCCTGAAGATGTTCAAGGCCAGGCTGGATGGGGCTTTGGGCAGCCTGATCTAGTGGGATGTCCCTGCCCATGGAGGGGGGCTAGAACTGGGTGATCTTTAAGGTCCCTTCCAACCCAAACCATTCCATGATTCTATGAGAATGCCACATGCAGGAGCAAGCCCAGCACTGCGGGATTTCCTTTCCACAATGGTCTCAAACGATCTGCATCATAAAATGAGAGGATGAATAGGCTGAGATGAAACCTGCTACATTGCTGTCCATGCTTTTGACTATTTATCATGGTTTAGCCCCTGCTCAGACAATTTTGGGGGCTAAAATCGAGCACAATTCCCTCCCCTTACCCCCAAAAGAGAAAGGGAAATGAGACAAAAAATACTTGTGGGTTGGAAACCAACATAAAAGAGATTTAATGAGATATAATAATAATATCAATAAGAACTACTACTATACAAATATGTATTTTATATATCCAACCCTTGATGACTATATGTCACCAGAGATGCTGTAGAGCAGACACAGGGAACGGTCAACAGCAGGAGAGAGCACGGCTTAGAAACTGGATTCAGGAATGCACAAATCCAGGATCAGGAGCAGACAGACAGACAAGGTCCTCACTGGACATCAGCCACCAATGAAGAGGTGAAAAACACTTGTGATCTTTTAGTTTTATACTGAGTATGATGTATATGGGATGCAATGCTCTGTTGGTCAGTTTGAGATCACCTGTCCTATCTGCCTCTCCCTGCACATGTGGCCTTTTTCGCCTCTTTGACTTACAGCACTCCCCCATCTCAAGGATGGCCTTCGTTACTTTAGGAATAATTATAAGCAATGGCCTTTCTGCATACCAGTGCCCTGAGTTATCACACCTAGAGAGAAAAACTGCCTGAAAAACACGAAGCTTTCAGAAAGAGAAGTTACTGAGATGAAACTTAGCTGAAATTAGAAAACTGAATCAACTTTAGCTCAAACTATAATACTAGTATTTGGTCCTGAAGACAAGGAGACATGTTGTGCTTTGTAACATCCTAAATGACTGCAGCCTGAAAGGAGTGGGCTGCTCGCTGATGTGAAGCCATCTGCAGCACTGACTGACAAGCCAGACAGAAGAGATTGGCTGGATGGTCACACTCAAAGAGTTGTGGCCAACAGCTCAGTGTCCAGGTGAGACTGGTGATGCAGGGTATTGGGACCGATGTGGTTTATCATCTTTATCACAGACACAGACAGTGGGATTGAGTGCACACTCAAACCATTCTATGATTTTATGATTACAAAGCACAGGGATTTTCAGCTCAAAATCATGTGGGGTGGCTCTTTCAGTGCCACATTCTACCATCAATTGCCTATACAAACAAAAAATCTAACGAAGAAAACAATTGCTCAACAATTGATCTTCAAAAATTAACAAAGGCCTCCTAATAATTCTTTACAAATCATTAAGAGATACCGAGATCAGGGTCATGTTGTCTTCTTGGCCCCCATTTTCCCTGCTCTGCTTGGGTACCTACTTTGATAAAACTTCTATTTTTGCTCCTTAGAACTTCTATTCTGCTCCTTATGTGTCTTTTTAGTTAAAATCTGCCAACGAAGTCAAAAGTTAATGGGAAATTAAGACCAACCCCAACACCAGATATCTTACTTACTTAGGGAACTATTTTTTTTTTTTTAAAAAATCATACTGAACTAGTGTTTGAGAATTAGGTTTGGGATGAACAGAGAAATCAAAACCCCAAACCACTGTCAAGGCTTATGCTTCTGTGTCTGGACCTTTCAGCCAAGACCGTGGGATTTTGTGAGCTGGCCCCATCAAAGCAATGAAACCAGTAGAATTAACTTCCCATGTCAGAGCGTTGCAACATTTACAAATTGCTCCTTGATTTACTCCCTACTCACTTTAATCCTATAGCTGGCTTCACACATCTTTTCCGAGAACAGGAACTGAGTGAATATATATTGTAAACTGAAATACTTGAGGGAGACAAAAGGAAACGGTACAGTTCCTCAGAGAAAGCCTCAGCCCTTCGCTGTCCCAAACCGCTTTCCCTGCCATCTTCTGGGCTTTCTTGGTAATGACGAAAGGTCTCATCAACTTAAAATTCCGGATTTCAGCAGCTGTGTGCCACGAGAAAATAACAGGCTTCTTTGTCATCGCATATACATATTACAGCTCTTAAAGTAAGACTGTCACATTCGTGATTCAGCTCAGCACAGAAAACTAAGCCGCAAGAGAAAAGTTAGTAAGGGAGATAGTGTCTTGGGAGGTAGGCAAAGACTGGTCAGAACAGCCACGCATACAAACTGCCTGTTCAGATGATGGAGAGGAAATAGCTGACCCTCCTGAAGGCCCAAGGTGTTCTGGAAGCAATTGTTGCCTTTAATAAGAACTTGCAAAGATGAAACACTGTTGAACTTCAGCCTACAGCCATCACGCAGAACAACCTGCTCTCATGAAGGTGTCCCTGCCCACGGCAGGTGTGTTGGAACTGGATAATCCTTATGGTTCCTTCCAACATAAACCATTTTATGATTCTATTAACACTGAACATAATGTTATTCTCACCACAGAAATCAAAATGAGCATAGCTTACTATTTGCCTGTGGAAGAACTGAACGTGCCCTTAGCAAATGAAGACCTCTGGTTCCACAAGTAGACACCTGCCATTTACTGCCAGCTTGCTGGGGACAGGTCATCTCTGCCACCCTATGCTCCTGAAAAGGGGACTGCAACATTGTAATGACCACACAGTGATATAAGATTCAGGATTTCTATAGTAAACCAAAAAAAGGAAAACACGTTACACTCGATTTCCTTTTTATGTAACAGTTGTCATATTTTCCTTCTTGCCAGTGAGTAAATTTTAATCATTTTAAAAATCAGGTATTAGAATTTATCTGAAGATTCCTGTTGCCTTTTTTTTTTTCCTGGTGAACTGTTGTGTTCATCTCTATTTGCACGAAGTCAGATAATGGGAGACAACAGTCTTCCCTCAAAATGTAGAATTTAGGCTACAGAATAGTTTATTTTCAATACTGAAAAATTAATTTGAAAAAATATCAAAAAGAGCAGGAGAAAGATAATTGACTAAACCAAGCCCTAGCTTTATTGTATATGTTCAGAGTGCCTTATAAGGAAGTCTTATGTTTGCTCCTTTAATCACCAGCAACTGAATAATTTCACTGAAAACATAAAATAGCAGATTAACTTCTGAAGTACACCTCTACGGCGCCAGAACCTTCCAAACCAATTGATTCACCTGACTCGGTTATTGATAGTGTATTTGCAGAACACAACATTCAGATCTAAGGGCATAAGCAAAGTGACGTCCATAGACAATGTTGTTAAGGGAATTTCTTATCTTTATTACCAATTTAAATGTTTGTTGCTGCACTTTATCTAAGCTTTCTTAATTGATAAGCTAAGATACACATGTATCAGCCAATACTCATTCACGTGTCATTTAATAATGGAAACTACCTCTTGATATATTGAGTGTTACATATGAAATTGTGTACTAACAGTAAAGTGTACTAGAAATATTTTGTTCACATCAGTAAACTGGACATGTTTACATTACCAAAAGCAAAGGACAGTTTTTTTTCAAAACCTTTTATTTACTATAAAGACAAAAACCACCAAAATAGGTACAAATTATACTATATAAAATTGGTTCAATGGGGTAAAAACTTTTAATTAAAATATCTTGATATATTTAAAATAACAAAGGATACAATGAAGCCAAATTTCTTAACCCAGAGATTTCTGTAAAATTTGCTTGCACAGTAAGGTGCTAAATAGAAGTTAGCCCTTAAGCCCTGGAAGTCTTAGGAATCAGTCACAAAGCAAATAATTTCATTGTGAAAGTGAACTTTGGTAGAAGAAACTCTATAGGACACCTGAGGTAGTAGAAACTGGAATAAACAGCAGTAGAAGTTATTTACAACTTAAGTACCAAATAACATTAAGAACACAAAAAAATAATTACACAATACAATTTTCAGTCCAGCTTTGATCCAAAGAAAATAAGAATATTACATCACATCTGCATTTTAAAAACACCACAATTACCAGCAAGCTGAGGGAAATGCAAACAAACTCAAACAAATGCATTTGGACACCTAGAGGCAGTTTGAGTTTGAAATGTGGTAGGCATGGTGATCTACAGAGTAATACTGATTAGCTGAGGTTCATCAGTTTATACAGTTTAGATTTCTGCCAGAAATAGTATTAATCTGACAACTGATCTTCCAGTACAGGAATTGGCAAGAGTGCACCCTTTAAAGCTTGCACATAAGACAGACATGGAAAGAATCTTATTAGAATGAGAAATTCTAAAGTGGTCAAAAAAGAGTCAAGTACAAAACAGTTAGAGCTACCAAACTTCACATTTCGGTATAATCTTTTTAACTCTTCAAAATCTGCTGATCTTCCAAAACAAAGGAATGTAAAATTTCCAAAAGAAACACATTCACAACTAGTGACACTGCTTTTTTTACTAGCATGAGCACTATAATTCCTGTAAACTTGTCTTTAAGATGTTTTACTTCCAATTTATATTGTACATTTTTAATGTACTATAGCTTATTTAGTTTCTCCTGAGTCTTTGAAAATAACCAATTCTATTTCAGTCCAACAATCCAACTGGCTTCTGAAGAGTTAAAACATGAACAGTATTTTCTATTCCAAACAGATTAAGCACAATCAGTATTTGATTTAAAAAATATCCCCATTCTTGAAAAAAGCAAAAGAAAAGCTGCCATTTTCCTTCAGAATTACATGCATCAGAATCTAAAAACCTGCCTTTAAAATAATTTTAAAAACTTGTTTAAAAAAAACACACCTGCTAAAAAAAAAAAGGAAGTTTTGCACTACCAGTGAAGCTTTACTTCACATTTTTACTCTATCTTGCTTTTCAAGTCCAAGTTTGTTTCATATTAAAATAAATACCTTTTTTTATGGTAATATTTTTAACATCTTCAAATTTAATTATCACTAATGGCTACAGTAAATAGATGATGTACGGCAGAAGGAAAACAGCAGGTAAAACTTGTTATCAGTAGAGAATGTAACCTCAGTTTTGTTACACAAAGAATGAGATTTGCTCATAGATGGCACCTGCTCCCACTAAAGTACAGGATAAATTCTCCCATAAGCTTTAATGGGAGCTGGATTTGGAGCCTTTGACATAAAACTTCTCTACATGATTGCAGAAGAAACTGCTATAAGAAAAGAAGGCTCAACAACATTTAGCATGATTCAGACTAAGTTGTTTTATGCAGAACAATCTTGTTGTGGTTTTTTTTTTTCAGATAACCTATACTACCAGAGCCTTCAACACTGTCTTGTTGACAGTGGCATTTGATTTTATTTCAGATTTACAGCACACCTGGTTTTAAAACAACTCTTGTGTCAGCAGGATTTTCCACGACACAGTTTCTATCTTTTTCTAAAGACTATTTAAAAAGATCCCCTTTTTCTCAAAGTTAAAAATACAATGAAAACAAACTTTAATTTCAAAAGAAATTACATGGCCAGCAGTAAATGCACAGTGAGCCACAAGTGCCTGCTCTCAAAGGAAGGCAAATGCTTTTTCAAAGTATTCATCACTGTTCAGATTTGTTACTCAGAGAACTTTTCATTATACAAAGGGACAGATACAGAACTTCTTTTTACCCAGTGCTGAAAACTAACTGTGGAACCCTTTGCTTACACCTACATGATATGAAATAGAACAGTGATTACTATATTAAAAGATATCCTGAGCCCCCCAGCCACTAATATTGCTGAAAAAGTGCTCCAAATAAAATAAAAATCACTTATCTGCTAAATAATCATGCAGATTTAACAAAAAACGTTTTTGTGTTCGCATAGAGCCAGATGTTTGGAAAGGCACAGTTTACAAATCTCTGCACGAGTTATGAAATGTTGCATATTGAACTTGGGTAAAGACCTCGATTTGTCGATCACATACTTAGGTAGGGTCCTCCACTGGCCTTATGTCCTTGATGTATTTATCATTACGGCCAGAAGAATAAGAATTTGCTGTGCTTAACCGCACTGCAAGACGGTTATTGTATATTCAGTAGCATCTTCTTCAGTATATCAGCCTTACGCTTAAGAGGCTACCATGTGGTACGGAAGACTGGGTGTTTCAGCAGCTCCCTTGATGGGGGTCTGTCCTGAGGCTGAAGTTCTAAACATCGAAGAGTCACATCTTTCAAGCCAGGAGACAGATGCGTAGGGATTGCTGGAGCAGTGGTTGCACTAGCAATCTGAACAAAGGGAAAATGACTTTTTAGAAGCCAGTGATTCTTAAGCCCTCTCTTCTACCCCAAAACGTCCCACATACTGATAATTTTCACCTGACAAGTTAGGTTTATGAGCTTTTCTCCACTTAGTGTATTTCCTACTGCAGTCTGAATATTATATCGCTGCTTCCATTTTATAAAACAGGTCTTAAGTTGCCCTTATGCCCCTTACACCAGTAACAAATAACGGCTTTTCACAGTCTGCCTCTCTCCATGCAATTTTCCCTGTTTTCTTCTTAAAACAAGGTACTGCAGTGACCATATGCTGAGCAGGCTGTAAGAAATGCTCCTCTCTCACATATAAAGATACACTTTAGTCTACTAGTTGCCATCACTAGTAACTGGCATAAGCCAACATGCAGATAAATTAAGATAAGAAATGTTACATCATGCTATGCTACGCTGGGTGTGGTCTCTTGTATAGTCTTTATTCCTGCTACTACTCCAAAGGCCATCTTTCTCATTCAGATACTGCTTAATCTTGAGCAAGATTAAGCAAGAAGATTGAGAAAATTAGAGTGGCATCACCAGGTTCACATGGACAGAGAACCAAGACAATTACATATCTCACCACAAGAGATTTGTACTTAATTAGAACATATTTGAACACTGCAGCGCTAGTAGTGTTTTGCGGAAACACTTTCTTCACTCATACTAGTGAAGACACCAATAACCACTTTCTTCACTTGTGGAAGTATCGCCTCCATTCATGCCTGCAGTTCAACTAGACTTTTAGAATTAAACGTATCCACTTGATTTTAAGAATCATGAATGCCAAAATGGATTAACTAGAAAGGGAAGGGCAATGTTCATCTATAGCATAGCGTAACGGCAAATATATCTCAGCAAAATCTGAACACGGAACATTGGATTTTTACCAAAGGACATTCCCCACTAAGAAATACGAATACACACAATTGCTTTATGGTAGAAAAACTTCTCTTGGTATTGTATTTTACAGGATTGTAAGAAAGAGTTCAAGACCCAATCTCCTGCCTAGAGTAAAGATCAAGTCTGTTCTATTTTTTTTTTAACCTATAACACTAAGTACATATCTTAGAACTGAGCCTTTTCTGCCTATTACTGTGTTGCAGCCTTTTGTGCTTTGAAACAGCAAGTATGATTATTTTGGTAACAATATCAGATTTTGTACTAACAGCTCCAAGAGCTATTGCAACAACCCCTAGTACTTGTATGCTTTTCTAAAATTCACACTGCTGCATGTGAAATTTGTCAGCATCTTTTATAGCAACTAGTAGCAGCAAAATACCTCACCTTAAATATCAGAGCAAGGTGATTGGAGTGTTTCTCTGCATTCCAGGGAGGTTTAGCACAAGCCATTTCTATAACAACACAGCCAACGCTCCACACATCACAGCTCCTACCGTATTGCTGACCTCTCAAAACCTGAACAGAGAAACCAAAGCTTAGATTATCCACTCCAAAGTCTCACAACTCTAGGTAATTCAGATGCAAATCCTCCCAAAAACTAAAGGCATTCTGATTAATATTTCAGGTTGACAGAATGATGAGTAATGTAAATGCCACAAGACTTATACAGCTGTAGAGAGCTGGTAAATAACATGTCTGATCAAGAGACAAGGCGAAGTGACGTGCAATTTTTAGCTCTTAACCAAAGCATCACCTGGGCTTTAATAAAAATACTTAGGATAGATATATATTGTAACAAACTATTTACATCAACTTTGAAAGGGAGAACTGTCACTATCATCATCATCATTCCTGTTCTTTAGAAGAAAAAGTACATTTAAAACATATTTGAAGCATTTACAGCAATTTTCTGTTACTCGGCTATATGAATTAGCTGAGAGTTCAAACAAACTTTATGAAGTAACTTCCAAAATTAGTTTCTTACCTCCGGTGCCATAAATGCAATAGTTCCCAACAACTGTCCCTGAAACTCCCCAGCACCAGTTCCTTTTGATGCCAACCTGGCTGCAGCTCCAAAATCAGCAATTCTTAATCTATGACCTGTGCTGTCAATTAGCAAATTGGCACCTGTCAACAGCATAATAAAAATACTGCTAGTTGGCTTTTATTAAAGGCAAAAGGACAAACAGACACTCTTCCTATTTCCATTTCAAAACTATGAATAGGTTGACATTCCGCACCCCCAATATCAAGGGCATCTAAAAATCAAGGACAAAGTCTAATAATGTCATTTTTCTGTTACGCCTGAATGCTACCGCACACAGCTTGAGGCTGTCCGAGAGATTTAGAGAAGCACTCAAAGTTTCAAAATAGGGCAAACACAGGATTCTGGAACAATGCCTGGAGATGGAATTATGAAAGGAAATGGTGACCTAAAACTCTGAAGGTTTTCATTGCCTGCAGCTCCCTGTGAAATTTAAAGTTATTTCATCCTTAATCAATTTGGAGTAATCTTGAAGAGAATTAGAGCAATTGGAAGTTTTCCTGTTTTAAGGAAATAGAGACAAATACTTGCCATCACTGCATCGCTACTTATCTGGATATCTCTCCAATTCAGGCACTGCTGCAGTGACATTAAAGGGAAAAGTTTTGAGATACTGTTATTTCCCAATAAAGTCCACATGCTGCTGAAACACAGTATAACTGTATTTATGTTCGGTTAGGATGAAGGATATTCCTATACATTAGAAACCCGACCTCTTTATCTCGGCTTGTTCACAGATTTTTACTATCATTTCAGTGTAAACATTTAACTAGTGTTCTTTAAAACTATATGGGAACTTGATATTTTATTTGAACAAATTGAGAAAACCATTTTTTCTAATCTATTGGCACAGGTAGCAAACATCCCCAAGAATGCGATGAACACACCGATTACTTTTCAGGTTCTTAAGAATGATTACACAAACCCAACAGAACGCCTTTTAAAAAAGGAGTATTCAGAAAGCACCTATTTTGGCTTGAGATCTTTTGCTTCTCTCAGATACCATCTCAAGAGTGGTATTTCTAAGTAATTCTCACCTTTAACATCTCTATGGATTATCTGATTCTCATGGAGGTAAGAAAGGCCACGTAACAGTTGTTCTGTGTAATTAATAATAACAGATTCTTTGAAGGCTCCATATTTACTTAACAAATGAGCAACTGAACCCCCTAGAAGACAAAAAAATACATTTTACCAACACTTACATTTTCTGTTAGTAGAATGCAGCACTGCCTCCTAAAATTGGAAATCAGTATTGGTATTCCTAATTTATAACTAGGTCTCTCTCCTCCGAAAAAATAACCACTAAAAAGTTTCAAAGGCAAAAAGTAATATACTTAGTTACTTTCTACTTGGAACTGTAATCACTGAAGTCCTCATTCTTTCCAGTAGGTTATACTTCCTTACAAGAATGTACAAAAACTTTAGTGTACAAAGTACTATTGCTGATAAAAAACCCTACACACAGTTGTCCGCATTTTTCACTAGCATTTAAACAGCAGAACAATAGAACAGTAGCTTTCTTTGGGGCACTAGATATGCACAGCTGCCAGTAACGATTCCTTCTGAGAATCTTAATTCACTTTTGCTACCATCCAAGTACCAATCTAGAGAAGCAAGGAAAAGCAATATCTTCCTCTGTTTCCCAAAACTGGCATATAGATCCTCAAGATTTTGAATTTTCGAAATTATGCCTCTTGAAGTATTAATATAACTTGGACCTGAATGAGGTAAAGACAATTCTTCACATCTCATTACCTAAATAATATTATTTCAGAAAAAAATTTACTTTTCAAAAAGTTGTACACCCCTAGTTTTGAGAAAATATTTTCTGCACCACTGCTTACAATTACACATACTTGAACTTCACTTGTTAGCACTCTGGTATTGCCAAGTTGTTTCTGCCAAAGAATGTAAGCCTAGGTGCAATCTTCCTTTTGTAAGAAATAATGATGCATAAAACACCAAATCTAGTCTTGGTAATTGGACCAAGCAGCAACATATAATCCCATTCATAAAATTAATAAAGCCCCTTTTTAAAAAAAAGGATAGACTTTCTTGTCCCTTCTCTATACAACAATGGAAAGATTTCACTATTTGTTAATAATTTATTATTTAGTAAGTTTTAAGATTTGAACATGTTTTTCCCGAAGCATCCTGCTTACTACCTTGTTATTTAGCAATTCACTTTAGTCCTTAAATGCTTTTGCATGTCATCTCACACAATTTTTATGCAAGTAGATCTTTACGCTGGCAATGAAGAGCAATGAAAATAGAAATTTGCAAACTGAAGTGAGGCAAAATGCAGTATGAAACTACGCAGTTCAAGGCTCAACTGATATTTTAATTTTCTTTACATAGTCATCATTTACCTGCCATCCATTCAATAAAGAGGTTATAGTTGCTCTTCTCACACGTGGCACCCAACATTCGAATAATGTTAGGATGGTTCAGATGGCTCATCATCCTTATTTCTTCTCTCAGTGCTTCAACTACCTCTTCTTGCTCAGATGATGTGTTCCTGACATATGTCACCTGTTTTGAAATATTTCATTCAGACTTATCTTACATAATTACCAGTCCTGTAATTATGTATCTTCTGTATCGTCACAAGAATGTTTTTTACCATCTAGAAATGCCAAGTATTCTTTTATCTCAAGGCCCCTCAGCTAAGAATTATGTGAGATAGTCATAGAAAATTATGAGTGATCTACGGAAATAACAACAAAAATTCTTTCCAAGTATGGAGCAAGAGAAAATTCCATCTTCACTCTCACCTACTTAAACTAGGAAAAAAATATTTTATTTTCAGATGTTGAAGAAAAGGAAGGAAGACCAGGCCTGAAGTGGGATTCTGATATTGTTGATATTTGTATGACTTTTACCCATTTAAAACTGCTACCTGTCTCGTAACTAAACCTCTTATCTCAGAAATGCCAGGTGGGGAGAGGACAGATCAGAAGTCCTGTAATGGAACTGGAGCCAACCCCAGCTCCAACCCATACTAAACCCAAAACAATGGCATACTGCAGAAAATCTCCCCTGGGCATCAGAATCGTTGCGTCTCCAGAAGGAACCTCAAGGACTGCATGGACAGTCCTACTCTTTCACAAGCAGGAGAGTTTCAAACGAGGAATAGGTGATACCCTTTCCACGATGCAATGTTTTGAAATTGCTCAATTCCATTGGTATAAGTGCATTCCCGAATTAACAGGAGAATGCTAGGACTAAGGTTTCCTGTATGTTGGTATTATGTGTGAAAGATTCATTCATATCTAGAGCGTGCAAAAAGTCTTGAGTGAAGCATGCACCTTACGGCCTCTTTTCTCAGACAAACTTCTGTATCTATTTTTAAATATTAAAAGTATCTGCCTCAAAGTTGACTGTGGCATCCAGAGGAAACCAGCATTAAACTATATTTCCTCCACTACAACTGTTTTAGGGAAAAAAAAATAAAATAAATCAATCCTGACAAGTAATAGTAAGGTACTTTCATTAGCTATCTTACAAACAGGGCACTAATTTAGAATCAAGAGATCTGAGATCCATTCTTAATTCTGTCACTGATCTATGAACTTGTAAAATGCAAAAAAAGCATTTTAGGTAAATGAGCATATAATAATGTTACTTTTTTCATTTTAAGGAGAAGTGAAAAATGCTGAAAATATTATGGTAACACTATGCAGATAAAGACTCTTTATTATGCATTACACAAGAATACATGACAGGGAGCCGAAGAAACAAAGAACACAAAAAGTCTGTGAAAGTAAAGAGTTGTTATATTTAATATTCCAAAGAAATATGGAAAAACAAGCACAATATATTAAAAAAGTCAAGTATTTGAAGTATTTACCTGTTTTACAGCCATTAATGTTCCTGTTCCTACATCTTGAGCTTGGTAACAGGAAGAGAAAGCTCCAAGACCAATCTGCTGACCTTTAAGCCATTCTGCATCTTCTCTGTAATGGTGTTTTGCTTTGGTATGTCCAGGCAGGGTTTCTGGTGTCTACAAATTAAATTCCAAGTCAATCCCATGTTTACTAACATGCACCCAAAATGCTGCCATTCAGGACAGTTAAGAAATATCCCAGCTTATATGCTTCTCCTCTCCCTTACAGTTCCTTGTACATGTTATACATGTTTTAGCTGAGACCAGAACACTGGTGTATTCCATAATCCACATACTCATACTACATGCACGATCAGAAATTCCCCTCTGTGTTACTACCTGAAGACGAAAGGCAGGATTTAAGGACAAATAGGAGTAAGGCTTTTTTTCTGTTCCTGATCTCCTGTGTAGTTAAGGGTTTAGCTAGCACCTATAGGTTAACAACACGAAAATCGTGTTGTTTTCCACTTATTTTTCTTCCATTTTATACTCTGAAAATAAAATACTCCCCTCTCTATTCTCATTTCTTATGCTTTTATCTACTTGCAAACAAATATACTTTTTCCTGACTTCTAAAGTATCTCACATCATCTCTCCCAGGATGTGCCAGCAACAAGAGCTCTTCCATCTCTGCCTTCTCTTTCAGAAACTATCTTGGTTTTATACAATTGCCTTCAAAGTAAATCAGCATTAAGACTCATTACAGTTCTTCTCCTGCTTAAAAACCTTGTTCTCATTTCCTCGTTTCCCTACTTTTACGCTTTCTTCTTCGACATTTGAAGATAAGGTATATCACATTATGTTTCTCTTCTAAATACCTTCTCTGAACTCGTTAATAACAGTTTAAGAATTCTGTTAGCACCCTCAATTAGCAGACTGTTTATACCCCAACTCCAAGGAGAGGGTATAGAGTACCTTTGTGTTTTATATAAAACTTCAGAAATACAACAGCTGTGCTTTATGAATTCAGTGAACCTCAGTTAAGACTTAAGGTCGTGATTAGGCTAAATTTCTATATGTATACTTACATCCTGCTGAATGATTATGATATCTTCACCATTTTCAACCTGTAGTTGGGGAATTATTGGCAGGGCATCTTGAGACGCTGACATTGCCATAGCAATAGCCAAAGCTTCCTCCTCTTCAGCTTCCATCTTTTCCTTACATTTTTGATTATGATTCACATCATCTTTATAAGTATCATCATTTTCTGCCCGCTCAGGAGAAAGAACTGCAACTTCAGACTTGAATGTAACTGTGCCATCACTCATTGGCATGGAGGCCTCTAGCAGGTCCTCAATACTGGAGTTGAGCTCTGCATTAACATCCAACCGACATTTTTCATCTACTGGTGTGAACACTGTCTCTTCACTTGGTATAGCTGCACTGCTACTACTACTACTACTACTATTGCCATCACACTGTGAAACGTCATTCAGGTCAAGCGTCATACTGTTTTTTAAGGTTTCTCCCTGCTTGTTCACATCACTTGGCGTGGGTCGTGATGGCTTTGGCCTGTGTATATGACTGGATGGCAATGGTCTGGCTTGGGTAAAGACTGGAGAAAGTTTCTCTGGTTCTTTATTTTCAGAACAGTTTCTCTGAAACTGGAGAGAAAGTTTCCGCTGTGTTTGAGGAGAAGGGGAGGGGATTTTGCAGGGAACGAATCCCTGAGGTCTGAGTTTAGAGACATCTGTTACAGTGCCTGCTGGTACAGATGGATTTGAAGGAGACAGAAGCGTTGGGAATAGTGACTGGGAATGACTGGATGAGGGAGAAGAGTTCAAACACTGACTGTGGGGCTTGCTTTTTGTTTGAATGGCTGGCTTTGGTTGTTCAGTCGTTACTGATGAAAGAGGAAGTCCCACAGCAAGGCCAGCCAGTGTCTCAGAAATGTCCTCTGGACTGGCACTTAGTTTTTTATCACTTGAACCTTTCCCACTTTTCCCTGATAACTGGACAGTATTGTTAGGAGTATTACTTTCTGTAGCTTCTGGAGAGTTATCTGGTACGGGTAGCTGCAAAAAATCTTCATGTTGACGTTCCCTAGAGTGCACTTCTTCCATGCCTAGTTGGATGGCTTCTGCAATTTCCATTTCATCAGCTATTGCCATGAGGCGTCGACGCATCCTTGCATAATGAGTTGAGCTTGTCATACTCAACATTTCTAAAAGCTTTACAAAAACATGGGGAACCCTTGCCACCATTCTTGCTGCACTCAAAAATACTCTCCGTGACAGTTTACCAACCATTGAGTGGGAATTGTCTATTGACTGCAAGGTGAAGGTTAAGAGGGAGAGAAGTTTCTTATACCTAAAAAAAAGAAAAGAGGAGTTTTATACACTGACGTGCTCTAGTTAACTAGCTCCAAAAAAGCCATTTCAAGATGAGGTATTTAGCTGTCAGTTCCGCACAGAAAGGAGACTTACTTCTGCACTGGTACTTTAAAATTGATTCAGGGAAGTTTTTTATAAAGGCAATCATTTACTCCATAAAGTAAGCACACTTTCGCATATAAATGTGGACTCTTTGTTTACAGGTATTAGAACAACAATATTTTTTTTTAAGAAATCACCAACAACACATTTAACTACAAAGAGTAGGAGTCACATAATGTGAGTACCTGTCTATTACGGTATCAGCCTGCACAACATCTCCACAGACAACGTGGGGAAAAAATTCACCAGGCAATTCCAACAGAAGCCTGTCTATTAGACAAAGTCTCCCGAGTAGAGCTTGCCAGTTACTAGATTCGATTTGCGTTCCAAGAATACAACTTAAGACATAATCAACACCACCGATACCAATGGACCCTATAAAAAATAGATAAAATAAAGGTTAGATATGTTCACAATCTAAATTCTGATCTAGAAAAAGATCAGAACTGTATCATATAGAAATACACATTGTAGGCCCAAATAACCCTCCTCCCAAACTGATCAGAGAAATACTGTTATCTTTAGTCATGCTGATACATGACATGAAATCCCGTCTTATATTTACAACATTTCAATACATTTGCATGAAACTATAATTAAATTATTTAAGAAGACATTATTACCAGATTTAAGTATTTCTCTCCCAACTGCCAGCTCGCCTGCTTGGCCTTTACACATCTCCAGCAGTGTTGAGACTGAAAGTTGACTTGTTCGACTATAAGAAATCAAAGCAAAAAATAACTCTTTCAGCAAATGTTTTAAGGAAAAACATTCTAATTATCATATTTCAATAATCTTAGCTTGAAATTGTGCATGGAAAATGATTTAACATTGCTTTATCCTGGTACATTTCTATAATCCTCTATCTGTAAACCACCAATAGTTCTGTCATTTGTTTTTTTTTTAACAAGGATAAGTCCAGAAATGTAATTTCTATCACTAGTTTATTATCACTAATAAACAAAAAACCCAAATAGGATGTCATCTTCTTGCAAAAAGAGGCCAAATCCAGAAATTCCACAATCCAAGAGACAGTTCTATTTCACCTGTTCCTTTAACTTTGGATATTCTATTGCTAGATATTGCCGGGGCACCTCTAGCTGTAGTTTCAGAAGAAATGCTGCTCAGAAACTAAAACTAAAGAGACAAAAATCAAGCTGGTGGGCTTATGCATCTAATTTAGAGTGCAGGTTAAGAAACTGTTTGTCCTGCCAGACCAATAGAGTAGTTTAGGACAGGAAGACAAGGCCCACTCAAGCTAGAAATGCCAAGAGCGTTCACTCAGAACAGGGACCTCCTAAACACTACGTTGCGAAATAAAAAGTAGAAGCATTACATTAACACTTTATGACACAGATTTACAACAGCCTCTGTTGAAGTAGGAAACATACATGATTGTCACTTGCTGGAGGGTACTTGCTGACTGCCGAAAGGTGAGTAACAAGAACTAAATCTAAGCAATATCAACTGAGATGGAAGGGATGGTTGATGACTGCACCTAATATCTTCCTTTATTTTAAGGGAGAAAAAAGGCCTTGTGAAAGCAAAGTATCATTTAAAATCTATGTGCTAGAGAAATACAATCAGGTGCCTTAAAAATTTGCATCTTTCAAGAGAGAAGTTTGTTGGTAGCAATTACACTTTAACAAAACCATATTTTTATACTTAGGATTCACACATTTTATTTCACTTTCAACCACAAATGGTCTCCTAATTCCACATAAATAGCAATAAATTAAGCTTCAAGACATTCCAGTAACAATCTGAAATGAATGTGAAGCTTATGAGACATCATACCTGTTGGCATCTGCACATTTGACTAGTATTGTCTCTACAACTGGCTTGAGTAGTCGCTGTAGTTTAGTCCTCTCTGCCGAAGTATGACACGGAGTATATACCAGCATGGCTCTTAAAGTTTTCTAAGAGGAAAGAAAAATGCAATACAGATGAAATCACATCAGCTACACAGTTTTTCATTTTCTTGAAGAGTTGTCAATAGTTTTATATAAATTGCATTAAAAAGATCAGTGAAACATTCAAAGGATAAATAGCTTACTACATATTCTATTAGAATTAGTCATGTATTCTTTGAGGTTGGAGAGCTGGTTATACAAGTACTGTTAATACCTGGCATTTTCTTCTATTTGGCCACTGGAGTCGTGTCGTTTCAATCCCATGGGATTTTGTTCACCTCACTTTCAGATGATGGTTAGAAGACATCATCAGTAATGCTCAACAACAATCACTAGGATTCCTAACTTCATCTATTTCCTCTCTTCCCTCCCCTTATAAAAGGAAATAACTTCCAAATTCATAGAATACAATAAGTAGTAAACATCTACTTACTAAAGCAGCAACATACACTTTGTAGACAGGGTCAGCACAGACCATAGACAGCACACTGCAGCAGGATTCCACCACCACATCTCCTGAGATACTGGTCTGAGATGACCCACTAGCTGCTCCCACAGCTACAGCACTCGTGTTGTTTCCATTGCTAGTTCCAGAATTCCCAGTGCTTTCACCATTAGCCAGTAATAGCGCGCCACTAACATCATGGGAAAGACGTCTAAGTGCCATCTCTCGTATATTCCAGTTTCGAGAAAACAAGCAGCCAACTAGCTCCATTCCAAATACCTGCCAAGGAAAAAGCAATGTTCCAGAAGTCAAATTGACTAATACTGCACCTTAAGTATGCAAGAAGAGCAAAAAAATGTTTCTGGTAAAAAAATCACCCTAAGAAGTTTGACAGCAAAAATGCGTCAGAAGGTATGGTGTCTTATAAAAAGATTCTGTGATAAAACTGAAATATCATAAATGACAAGTTGTCAGTTATCCAAATACTGTGTTAAGAGAAGTGGGAAGATGACTATATGGATGGTTTCATTCACTCCGAATTTTAACTAGTCAGTATGGAGTATGTTTCTAGACACTGACACAAACAGCTCTGAAAGCAAAGTTTGGCTATAGCAGACAAAATTCACCGCCGAAATATAGGCAACAGAAGTTCTTCCACTCAGTTGAACTCACCCTCTAGGGTCTAGAGGTTATTTAGGTCATTCAGCTCCCGCAAGACAACTCAGGTAGCAGTAAATGCTAACTTTGTATTTAAATGACGCTTCCACAACCAAAACTAGAGTTAAAAATGCTACTTTTTATTACATGGACTTTTGATATGATGCCCGAGATGAAGTCCAAAACTGAAAGCTCTGTTGAAACAATACTGGAAAACCTTCTCTTCTAATAGAAGTCAAATATAATTCTTTCCTTATAACAATCAACCATAAAGTTGATGGGATTCAGAATAAATTTCTGAATTGTTGATCCGAAAAATCTAGCAAAACAGTTCAAAATGAGTTTTTACACTTGAAGCTTCCTTTACAAAGTAAATTTACCTGAATCCATGGCTCAGCTAAATCTTTATAGGCAGAAGGGATCTGCTGGACCCCATAATGAGTAAGATTAAAATTGCTATCTTGTGTTCTTCTCTGTGATCCAGCTGTAGATTGCTGCTGAGTTTGTTGCTGAACCACACGGAGAACAGAAGAATCCACAGGGCTTGGCAACTCATGACTAGAGATTAATAACAAATGACACTGATTAACAAATGAAACAATTGCTGAAGTAAATACATCAGCCTATTTAGGAATATCAACTAAGAAATCGGAAACAGGCAGTCAGTTATAGTCAGACTGACTCCTTACCTGTAGAAATCATGAGATCTCCATTTTGATCTGCAAAGAGGACATATAAGTGGCTCTCTGTTTCTTCTGCATTCTTCTGCCCCTGCAACACAGCACCAGGATAAGTGCTTCAGTTTTAGAGTGTATAAAACCAAAAATAGTAATGCCATTTTCTAAGTTCTACTGAAGAATGTTAGTTCCAGGGTAAGTGCTTCCAAATCAAAGTGCTTCTATCTCAAAGCATCAAATTACAAACTTGATTTGTGAATAACTGATAAAATAAAGTCTATTAATAGTACCTGAATGACACTAAACTCTCACAAAGAGCTACCAGTCATCACTGAAGAACAGGTTTCTGTTGTTTTACTTTTAAAGCAAACAAAAAACTCAATGAAAACATACTAAGTTATGATACTTTTGCATATTTAGAGTAACCAGAACTTAACAGTTGACAACGTACATATTGACATGCAGTGATGATGTAATTTGTTCCTGCAGCCATCTTCACACACAGTTAGGCTCTCTTCATCCAGCATGCCTAACAGGCAAATGGGGCACATCTGCTCTTCTTCATCCTTCATACTACAGAAACAGATATTTGAGATTGTAAAAGCAGCATATAAGAATTCAGACTAGGCTTTAACAGGGAAAAAAGATTAACTTCCAGTTTGGAACAGTCACTTCTGAGTAACTATAGGCTATTCGACAATTGTTCTCCTAAACCCTGGTCTGAGTAAGAAAGCAACTACATTTTTAGAAGCACTGCATACAGACAACACTTCGTTGAAATGAAAGGGAAAGTCTCAAAACACATGACATCTTTCTAAACTAGGTCAGATACCAATTAGAGACTGAAAGACCGAGCCTTGGGCATTTATGTTCCCCAAGGCTTCTTTAAACAGACCAACCTTTGCTTTTTTACTTATCATCTGGTCTTGGGACACTAATTAATTTTTATACTTTGCAGGCTACCCACATTATCTCCCATCATATTCCTTTCAGAGTACTGAGTCATGAGGTGGTCTTTAGCCCATTACAGGAAACTGTAAATCCTATTCGATGAATGCATGTAAAACTCAAAAAATTATCAGAAGATAAAAGCTCTTCAAGCATTTTCCTGAAGGTAGTCTTTAAGTTAGATTTCACTCCACACAAAAGAAAGCCTCAGTTTAGGTTGTCATCTGTGGTTTGACTTGCTTAGAGGATGTCTAGTTGACCCAATAACTAAAGCACGCACAGACCACTTGTTTAAAAAATTAGGCAGCATCTTTTCAAAAATCAGGAAAAAGAGCATGCACAAGCACTCAATTAATGGAAGCTGGAGGAGGAAGAAGCAAAAAACACCCAAAGCTCATAAGTAAGGCATTATTTAATATTGTATAAACTATAAAAATTGTAACAGTTTAATAGCGTCCTTAAAAAAATTTATGAACCATTTTACATGAAGCGTTTTTTAAAACATATGCTTACTTGTTGGGTTTTTTTTTAGTTTATGTTTATGGAAAAGTATTTCATTTACCCCAAAATTTTCAGTATATTGTCATAGAGACAAGCATTTCTCCAAAACAGGACAAGATAAAAAGAAAAAGCATGTTTCTTCGCTTGTCAATATTTGCACAAGTGCTGTATTTGAACAAACAGAAATAAATAGTCTCCCAAAGTTAATATATGCTTCAGTCTTGCACTCACATTTCCGAAGTTTCTTTCCCAAATTCCCAAAGGGTCAAAAAAAATTCTTTTCACTACTTAACATTTTTCAAACAGAAGTTACAAAGCAAATATGCTCTTGGTTCCACAGTGACTTATGTATGCTTGACTGCATTTCTCACAAATACTGACACTTAACGTGGCTTGAAATGATGGCAGCTTCAAACAAAAAGAATGTAGGTGATTCTAAATCTCCAAAATTAGTAGAAAACTACAGAATAAAGGTTTGAATTCCTTTAAAATAATACTAACCTGTTTTCTGAACTAGATGTAGAAGTACTAGATGATGACAATGTATGAGAATTTGACATGCGTGAGACAAACTTCTGGATGGTGTTACGAGATGGAGCTTTGATCCGCGAGCTACGCCTACTGTGATATTTCTGGA
The DNA here is from genome assembly GCF_017976375.1 of Cuculus canorus. Taxonomy (NCBI): domain Eukaryota; kingdom Metazoa; phylum Chordata; class Aves; order Cuculiformes; family Cuculidae; genus Cuculus; species Cuculus canorus. The sequence continues at coordinate 9,059,403 of NC_071441.1, read as the reverse complement.
ACAAACTCTCAACCTAACATCAGAAAAAGACAGCAACAGTCGAATTTATGCTATAATTAGCTTATAATTAAAAGTAATATTATTGATCCTTAACTACTGCTAAGGAAGGTCTATTCAGTTTCACATAGCAAAAGCAATTCCAGAAGTCTTACTAGCAGATCACAAGAAACTTTACAACAAAATGTATTTGTTTATTAAACAGATTTAAATCTACTCGCACCTGCTTCTTAGGTCTATTTTTCTGTTTACCTTCCACCTAACCAGTGAGACACATAAAAAAATGTGAGTAGAAAACCCAAGGTTTGAATCACTCACTAAACTATAGCTCTCTACTCTTATTTTATTTACGTCTTTTAATCGTACTTATTTTTTTCCTACTTAGAGAGCTCTTGAGATTGTATTAAAGATATAAAAACATATTTTCTTGTTGCTTTATAACGCAACAGTTTTCAGCACTTTTAAGATGTCATAAAGAGTTTACCTGGACTACGTTTCAGATCTGCCATTAGATCTACTAGAAATCAATTACCTCAAAGTTCTTCAGTGTCTTTCTCCAGAGCATTGGGTCTGAGGGTTCAAGCTGGAACACCCGCAGCATAACAAACAGCAGATGAATACAGAATGTGCCACGGCCACAGCTACAAGTCTGCAAAGGAAAGCATATGCTATATCTTTACTGAACTGATAATTACATAGACAATTTTCCACAGTGAAGTGCATCATAGAACACAAACTACCACCAACCCTCAAAAAAAAAATATGTAGTTCATGCAAAGTATTTCTTACATAGGCATAAATATTTTCTTAGATGGCCTTATAGAAAATGTGAATTGCCAAAGTACTGTTCAGGAATATATACGGAAAAGCAGACACAACTTATTACACCAGTTTTCTATTGACTTTTTCCCCCATTTCTTAATTAATTTAAAATCAACTGAAACTATTGCTACGTTTCATATTAGAAGGAATTTATGCATATAACAATGTATAGCCATAACAGAATAGCAAACAAATTTAAGTAAGATGCTTCTGTTTACTCAAAAACCTAGATGGTCTCCAATGCAACATCACATTAGTTCAATGAAAGTCTATGAAAAGGACCTCACTATGGATATTAATTAAATTACCACACCACTAAAGGAATTGTATTGTGCTTACCATTTATATATACCCTATGAATAGAGGAAATAAATTTTTTCAGAAGGAGAAACTAGTAAAATTTTAGCCAAAAGTACATAAGTCGTAGAATTTGAAACCATTTCTAGGAATGAAAACTAGACAGGACAACAGCAATTACTTGCTGACTGCTGAAAGGTGAGTAACAAGAATTAAACCAAAGCAAACCAAACCAAAAGTGTTTGTGAGTTTGCTTTTAGTTTGTTTTGTTGGTTTTTTTAAAAAAGAAAATTTAGACAAACTAATACACTTGCTAAATTTTTTTACAAAATACAAGCTGATCACTATATTACATAAGCAGAGATTAACAACTTTAACATTACTTTATGTAACCACTATTATGGGCTGGCAACTAACTAGATCTAATTAACTTTTGAACAGTTTTGTAGCATTAACTATAAATTAATAAAAGCTACAGACAACGCAAAAATATTCTCTACCTGAGGCCCAATAAAAACTCTGTATTTATTATCAGGGCTGTCTCCTCCAATTAAAAAAGAATTGGGTCCTATTTGCTGCAGCAAGTACAGCCTGGCTCGCATAACTTTGTTGACACGACGACTTGTTTCCTCAGGGCTGTATGGAGAGAAGCCATCTGGAGATGGGGCTCTTCGAGGTGGTGTTATTCGTCCACTCTGAAACTACATGAACAATTCCACCATAAGCATTTCCACGACAAAAATCAGTTTAAATTACATGGTTTTTCCCCCCCCCCCCCCAAATGAGGTAGAATAAGACTACTAAAACCGGCTTAGACTATATGACTTTAAAATAATTACTTTTCTTCCATGCCCAGAAGGAATTACTTTTCTTCAAGGGCAGAAGAAAAACTGAATTTTCATAACCGATACTTTGCCTGACATTATGACAGAAAAGGAGTTTTAATTGCTTCCATTTTCAAGCCTTCACTGGTTGCCTTTCCCTACATTACTAATGAATTACCAACTATAATCCAATGAGAAAATAATCACAGACTTCTAACTCCATACAGGAAATTATTAAGTAAGGTTATAATGCTAACACATTTCATGAATGATGAAATACTATGACTATAGTTTACAAAAGTGAATATATTATCAATGAAAAACAAAATTCTATGAAAGTCTAGAGAAGAGGAAAAAGGATACAGCTTCCTTTCCTTTGCATAATCAAAGCAACTTTCAGCTGAGGATGGGGATTTTTTCATTTTGTTTCCCTTTGATCAAAAATTCAATGGCCCAAATCTTCTATTAAGACATTTCTAATTTAAATTCTTCACATTTCAAACATTATGAGATGGGTTAATGGCTCTGAAAAATTCAAAGCCTTCTGTTTTAATTTATAGCCATGTTAAATTTTATGTTATGATACAGGTTATCATCGATTCACTGTCCAACAGCCATTTTACTGATTTTGCTTCTAAAACAACCTTTTACTAAGGTTTCTCACGTGAAAGTTTAGTATAAACCAAAGAAGAACAATCAAGTAAACATGCAACAAAGGCCACGTCAGGGAGTTTCATTGGCTGTTGTGGTTTCAGTTTGTTTTTTTTTTTTTCTCTTTTTTAATCTTTCAGTTTCTCTTGTCAAAAAGAAAGCAGCTTTGCTGTTGCATTGTAACTTGTGATATTAGTCTCCAGCTCAGAGCAATGGCAGTACTTATTTTAATTAAGACTTGTTGAGAGCAATGGGACAATAAAAGCAATTAGCTCTTACTCTTACCCTAACTGCACTGTGAAGTTGTAGACAAGTCAACTGAACATTTTTATAACAAGAACCCCATTTGATACTATTGCTTGAAAAACTACACTCAAAACATAATATTCTTCATCATTTTTTATGAAGCCGGTTACTATTGCTCAAAACATTCTGTTCCTGATCTTCAAGTGCAGTGACAGACAATTTACTCTTATCAACACACATTCCTAATCCTCCCTAATCTATACATAAATATCAGTTCTGAAAAAGAGTATCACAAACAGCATACCAATAACACTTTTCTGCAGGCACCATAATCCAGTCAACAGCCCTACCCTCAATGCAATACCCAGAAAACTCACATGCAAAACTAGACAGAAAAAAATCAAACTACTAGCACTTCAGGCTAATAGAACATAAATGTCTTTGCAATTGAGTTACTTCTATTTATTCACTTATTTCCTAGAAATAAAAATTAAAAGCAGGACTGAATTAAAAAAGAAAACACACACTTGGCAGTATAAAATTCCACCACCTGAGAAATGTAACATAACACAGACTTTGCGTATCTCACTCAAGTGACATCCTGTCATAAAACCCTTCTATCAACATCTTGCCCCACACAGGAAGGATTAATTGCCACTACAGACAAAGGAATGCTGAATACAGCCAAATTAAAAATTATATAAACAGCCTACAACTTACAGGCACTGGAGATACTCTTTTTCTTCTAACACCTGGTGATTCAGATTTAATTGTCCTAGATGACGATGAAGAGGAGCTACTAGGAGAAGGACTACGTCTTCCTTTCTGCGTAGGTGAAGAAGCAGTGCTTTGTCCTTCAGCTTGAGGTTCTATTGAGAGTTTGTTCATTTCCAATCCATCTCCTTTCCCAGGGATGGGTTTCACCACCTTGCAGGAATTTAAACCACACATCAGAATTATGAATTGATAAATTTACACTAAAGCAGAATTATTTAAGCAAAACCTGATTTGCTAGAATTATCAAATTAAGCCATTATCCAGGTATTAAAAGTTCGCATATTCCCTATATTCTAATATTAACACCCAATAGGGGTTATCGATACACAACACAAAAGCAAGAACCCTTTTCCCTGTCCATTTGTGCTTCTTGTGACTTGTGGCAGCAACTGACCTGATTCTCAAAGTACTTCTGTAGCTGTGATTCATATCTCAAAGTACAGCAATTCACCCTTTTGGATAACAGGAGTCAAAAGAATTTGTACAGGCGTTGTCTGTGTAGTAAGAGCAGTAACATTGGATCCATCGGTTATATTCAGTAGCAGTTGAGAAATATTAGGTTGCTATTTCTGCAGCACACCACTTGTGGCAAAGTAAAAATTACTTTAAACCTGGAGAGAATTCCGCAGAATTAAGGTGTGCTGTGCTCTAGAAGAGCCACACCCAGGTTTTCTGCCTGCCATACAAGTAAAAGAGCTACACCACATCTGGTATCTGAGCCAACTACTGTGCACAGTGCTACACTACATGAATAAACATATGTGCCTAAACAGAGTGAGGACACACACAGTGCTTTGTTGCACAAACAATTTTGACACTGAGGTATGGAATATTTCAAGATAACTTTCAGCTGCCTGCACCTCATAACCACATAATGCACAACTAAGGCACCTGGGAACAGAATGATATTAAAGCAGTCATATTAAGCAGAGGCAGTTTTAGTTCCATATTTCTCCATGTCTTGGAGGCTTAACTCAAGGCTGGAGGGAAGCTTCAGCAACGCTTCAGATTAGCAGAACAGACCTCTCCAAGAAAGCCCCAGAGGTCTGTCGAATTCAGGCAAAAAAATGGAAGGGACTTTACCAGGTCAGGGTACGAGCAGGAAGACATATCCAGACTCAGTGCCTTTCTACATGATGGTTTGGACTGCACCCACAAGATCAAATGCTATTTTAAACTGAAGCATTAATTCATCCCACTGAAGCTATTCCACTATGCAGAAACGCGTTTCAGTTTCAGCAGGGACAAGAGGACAATGAGGAGGTTGTGGTCTAGCAGCAAGGCACCGCCTAAAAGAAGGAAAACCTGCATTTACAGCCTTTATCCAAACACCACACACTTGAATTTAAGGAGTCACCATATTTAATGTATTGCAAATTTGAACTGTTCAGAAACTTTTGTTGCTCTTGTTTTTAAATACATTGCTAGCTGATTAAGAAAGTAAACAAAACAAAGAAGAAGTATAAAAAGCAGTGCAGCCTTCTTTTCCCTCTACTGATTACTGTAATGCTTTTCTTTCCTTGAATGTCAGAATGCAAATTTATGTGCCTGTGGACAAGTTAGTTACACCTGCAAGTGCCTGAAAGCATTTAGATGTAAAATGGTAGTAAGCAATAATCTAGAGCATGAGAAGGTGTATTAAAAAAACCAGAAACCTCAAGGGAAGTGGGCTGAGCAGGGCAACAATTTCAAGCTATGTAGTAACCGAGATGCACTGAAGAAAATTTAAAGAAAGAACTGCTTTCTGTTATTTGACTCTTTGATGTATTGTTTTTTTTGATGCAATTTTAACAATTTCAATGTTCTTTCTCATTACAGAAAGCTACCAATAGAATTCTCTTATATGTCTTATATGTCTATATAGAAGAACTGTCCCCAAACACTTGTTTACTGCATCAGATGATCTTAACTTTAAATTAGCACTCCCATCAAGAGGTACACAGGAGTCACACTGAGCCATATTTACAGGTAATCAATTGCTATTAATTAACCAGCATTATATTGAATGGAATTGTAACTATGATTAATAAGTTTCAGGTTTGATATGCTTGCAATTTCTTAAAACTACTTCTGAGCCACTTACAAAAACATTAACTGAAAGGCTAATAGAATATTCCAGCAAAGTTTAGCAGAGTTGAGATGTGTGAAGGAGTTACTCAGCTTTGGTTTTTTTCTGATCCTGGTAAAATTGTAGTTTGTTTTTTCATTTAGCAAAAATTCTGTATACTTACACTATTAATATAAATTAACATTTTCAAATGGAAAACTGAAGCCATAAAACATCTGAGAATCAGATTACAAAGCACTATCACACAGTTTAACACTCTAGTTTTCACCTAATGAACAGGCACTACTTTTGTTGTTGACATTAGAGGGCAGTGTTGTCATAGTAGTATCTCACACTACACAATCAGCAGCACAGCTTTATGCCGTTTCCTGAAAAATCAAGCTTAGTAAGTGCATACACTAAAGAAGGGCAGCCACAATTTCGTGTTAAACGCTCAAAAAATGAAAACGAGCACTGTTATTAGTAGTATGTAAATTGTTAAGATGAAGAGGTTTTTAATAGAAACAAATGTAAGGGGATTTTTATTTCTAACAGCTGTTAGAAATAAACAAATACTGCCCTTCCATCAGTGCCACTTACCACAGGGCCTCTCCTGCTTCTTCTTTCCAACCATTCATGCTTCCAGGCTGGCATACACGTTGCCTTGAGTTTCTCCCTGATCATGCGCTCTTCTGGGCGGTCATCCATCTTCTGCAACCCCCTGAGGGTTTCTTTATTCTCCATGTCACGACTATAGCAAAGACAAAAAAAATAGTCATAAACACAATTATTTTTAGTTAAAAGTATAACATCACAGCACTTTAACTCAGTGCCATTCTCTCCTCCCTCTCCTTACAACGCAGCTGCTAAAACGTTACTTCCAACTGGCTGCAGCAAACCGTTTAAGATTTACAACAAATTTGCTAGTCTGCCTTTTGCATCACACCTGTTTGGAGTGCTTTTTCTTTAAAATGTGTGTACTGCTCGTAACATTGAACACACAGTAAAAATGAAGGTCTTGGCAAATACTAAACCAATAATAAAACCACCATGTGCCATGTCATTCACCAAGAGTTTTACAAGCATTGTGATGGTTCATGCATTCCTTGGCAATTAAAAGCTTGCAATCTCTATTTTAAAACAATTTACAAAACATAAATAAAGAGTGAAAATTTTCCATCTTCATCAGATGCACAAGCACGAAACTATGTATGCAGTGGCTTTTCCTGTACGTAAACCCTCGCTTAAAAAAGAGGACTTCTAAACTAACCCAAAGTTAAGTATGCTTAAACTTGACAAAGAATTAATGAAAGCCTTGGGAGTAGTTTTCTGAGTGACTGATGACTCAAAAGCTGTTCAAGTCAGCTATGATTACAGCAAAATTCACAGCAAGTTCCCATTTGTAAAATGCAAATGTAATCCATCTGTGCTTCTACTTTTTTGACCTACAGCAAAGCAGCAGCTTGTGATTGCTTGTAATAATTAAAAAAACAAAAATACCATCAGACACTGAAAAACAAATATGAATAGTCTGCAAGATTTCCTGACTCTGTTGAGCTATCTGCTAAATCACTAAGAAAACCACATTCTTAAGCAGCAGCACATGATCCCCACCCATTTTCAGTCAGCAGTCTTTAAGAATAAGCAACCTTGATTAATCCAACTCAAAATGAAATATTATTTCAAAAATAAAATCACAACTTAAAGTGGAAGATAAGGCTATATAATAATTTATTTCCAACCACTGCTTTCACACATACAGTTTTCAGATTTTAAAATACGTAGCTATGCAGTTAAAAATAGATTTGTGTACTGTACAATGACCTAAAACATATTCTATATAACATTCATTGCAATAAGATGATGTTAAAATTACGATGTCTATCTTCATCAACAATGTATTACTAAGGTTCATTTATCACAATCCCTACTTAGAAAAATGAGAACTTTTTGCTGGTCAAGAATACTCGTTATTTTTTTTCCTCTTATTGTAGAGACAAAGGAAACAAAGTATTCTGAGGCAGGAAATTACTCTTCCTGTTCAGAGCTGAAAGGTAATAAGCAGATGGATACTGTAAACAAAATACAGAAATACATTTTCTTTCAAGCAACATCTAAAACTACTGTTAATAGCCGACTTCAGACACTCAGAACTGTGGCCAGTGATTAAAGACTTAAACATTTATAAATAGAAACACAATCTACCTAAGAATGAATTTTTTCTTTTAGGGGGTCAGGCATTTATTCTCTCTTAACTTCAAAACTGATGTAAATGACATAAAAATTAGTTTTGTCCCACCACTGAATTCCATATTGTTGCCTTCTAGAAACAGAGACCAAAAAGCTAGTGATAACTCATGCAAAACAAAGACAACATGCCAGCAGGTAGAATCCAAATGGAAAATGTGCCTAAAAGTTTAAAATAGGGGGGAAACTGTTGGGTAAAAAGGACCCATTTTGCATTGTTTCCCCTATGTCAAAAACAATAAAAAAGTTCAAAGACAAAAATCTTGTCATAAGAACAGTACAGCTCCATAGTAATATAGGTGCAAGTTAAAAATAGTTACTCTAGTTTTTTTAACATCAGTTATTCCATGTCATGAACCATCTCAGTTGCATGAATACTTTGTATACAGGACGGAAAACACTATCCCAGCAGTGAACAGTATTTCATTTGTTCAGATAACCATGATTAACTTCCCAACTGATAAAAAAAAAGTCTTTTAGAGGCTCTTGGACTTGAATTCATGAACAATGTAATACAACAGTGCAGGCTTCACAATCTGTGCTTGTTCTCTAAAAAGCAGAAGCAACTATCTTCCTCTCATGTGACAGCTAAACCGATCCACTCTCGCCTGCACAAAGAACTCTTGTGCTATTCCTCCATGCAGGTGGGAAAGACCAGCTGAGTCTGAAAGCTTCTGCTTAGCAAACCACATTTATTTTTTTGGCGATTTTAAGTATTTTATGTATTTTTATAGAACACAATTTCTGCAGTGCTCAAGAAAGCTTCATATTTTAATTCAAATTTGGCTAAAACATTTAATAAACATTCTTATACTGTCAGGACTGGGGAAAAATTATGTTTCCTGTGACTGCACAAAGCACCGCACACTGCAGGACATCCTCATTTTGTGGCCCTGAACTAGCAAGGTTTTTAAAAAGAATTATAATTTTTTTGATCTAAAGCAAACCCCCTCATCTATTCCAGGCAAGCTGAAGTTTTCCTACATGGCCTTGGCTAGGTTGCCAGTCTCTGTATCACCGTACCTCACCATAAAAAAAACGATAAATTCAGAGCACAGCCCACCGAGGACTTGACCCTGCAGAGTACACAGCATTCTGATCTTCATACAGCAAAACCTATTCATAAGTCAAGGCAACAATGTGCTGAAGCGACTACCAGGTGGTGCTTTGACAAACAGTGACACTGCTTTGAACAGCAGTGACAAAGCAAAGGAGCAGGCTGAACCCCCGAGACAAATCTCTGAGAACAGGATAGCTTGGACCAGGGAGCCTGACATTTCTCAACAGCCCAGCCCTCCTGCTTCATCAGGAAGCAAGGACTTGGCTCTTAAATGTTCCAGCTTTTCATGAATCAAGCAGAAAAGACACAGTTGGTTTTTTTCCAGAAAAATTTTAACTTCTAAGCTCTGCCCCCCTCCCCAACGGCAGTATTATGACGTCTTTTTATCATTAGTTTTAAATCAACAGATAAGAGCCCCTATGTTGCTAGTCAAGAAATTCCAAAGAAACGCATCTAAATTGTAATTCTGAAGTACTGACCCAAGCTCAACAGTGCGATGACTATTTTTTTAATGAATAAGCTCAGTGGTCTGCACATTAATAATTGCATCATTCACTTTGGATTATTTGCTTCATGAACTATAAAACTAAATACAATAAGATTAATGTACTGCATGTAAACAGTTTATTGCAACATCTTGTGCAGAGAAGGCAAAACATTGTCCTTTGTTTCCATGTCTTAATTTTGAAGTCTTGCAAACAGTAACTGAAAAGTTGGATTGTTAAGAATTTGTTCGGTATGGATCAGCGATTCAATACTTTAGCACAAGGTATGCACTACAGGTGTTACTTTGCAAATTTGTGAAATACACAAGCGAGATTTACTGCTGAATAGCTCAGTGAGTGTAATATTAATTCTCTGCAAGTATTTTTCTTACAAAGAGCACGTAATGTTCTATGAAAGCTGAATTGTAGCACAAATTCATTTTCCTCTGCTTCTCAATGCTCAGAAACAGTTCATGCATTAGCTTCTCATTCTTATTTAGGCAGTTTTATCCAATAGCCATGCTGCACCAGATTTTAGTAGCAACAGGAAAACAGAAAAAAGCAGATTCTGAAAAAGGAGTCAATTCACCAAGAAATGGGAAGATCTGTCTATCCACAAATAATCATAGGTAAAAGTTATTAACTGCTGTATAATTTTTTTCTTTTTTTAACATCTGTCTGAAGCCAAGTTTGCAAAGGTAAACTTGCATACCAGCAGTGGTCAAGCCATGTTCAACTGCAAAAAAATTAATTAACAAAATTGGTCACACAACAGCTCTATCAGAACAATCAGTGCATTTAGCAACAAAAGCATGTGAGAAAAGCCTGGGGTTTGATGGAAAAAGCACTGAGTAAGAAGGAACAAATACAGGAGAAACAACATTCTGCTCAGTGCAAATGCCAAATGGTGACAATCAATACTGGAAGCAAGCTTAGATAGGATGTACAGAGCTCATTTTGGGGAACTTAAACAAGAACTAGAAGGTAGGCATCCAGCCACCTGCAACCCAGCCTTCAACATGTCCTGAGAACGCTGGGCTTGTCAGCTGGCCTGGAGGCATACTAGGAGCAGTGCTCAGTGGGGGGAGGGGCAGGGAGAAAAGAGTTAAGGCATTCCCTGAAATGAGAAGTCAGCTATTAACTGTTTTAGATGCCTTTCTGCCACTAACAATTCCAGCAGTGCTCACATTTTCTCTTTTGCCATTAAGTATTTCTAATGATACCAAAGTCAGCTGAAAAAAAAAAAAAAAAAATAAAGATGGGCAAGGGTATGTCCTCCTCTTAAGCCTCCCATTCCTTTCCTCCTGATCCACCACACTGGCATCTATCATGTAACCTTGTGTAGCCATCCTAACAAAGTAAAAGATCAGTATGGCACATTTGATTAAAATTAAAAACTTAACAGGGAACTTCCTCAAGCTAGTACTAAATGGCAGAAACTGCTACTAAAAGACAGCATTGAACACACCACTTTATAGAGACTAATGAATAAGGCTTCCTAAAATAGTCACAAGAGATTTTAGCCAAATGTTACGTAAGCCTGAAATTAAGTTCTGTTTTTCACTAGAGTACCTGACAAACACAAAAGGGAAAAAAAAAAATGTATTTCCTTTTTTCTAACTGGCTCAGCTTCTCCAACAGCTCTTCATCGTATATATATGAACATAATGAAGTACAAAAGCAGGATGTACTGAATGGCACCCTACATCACATTAAAAAACCTCCCACTTTGTGTCATTTAGATGAATCACAAACAAGCCTTTCGCATTATGAACTCCCTTCTATTTACTTCAGATAAGCCTGTATGTTCTCATATATTTTGAAACATACTAATAAATCATAAATACATTTATACATTATAAAAACAAAACAAAAAATGGTGTCTAGATGTAATGAAACAGAGACGTAACACAGCAAGTTCTTGTGGAACCACTGCTGCCCTGAGCGCCCAAGCTACTGTGTAAAAGCCCTGCTGGAAAACACCATCAGGTGACAGCCAGTGCATCTTCGCATAGAAGCGGTTTAAGACGCTAAACCACATCCTATTTCTGCCAGTATTTTTCTGCAAAAGGGAAACAAGCCTGTACATATTTTGAAAACATGAAAGAAAAATCGTCCTGCTGTTTGACTCTAAAAATGAGAAATACTGAGTTTACACCTCTACCAGTTCGGTAATAATTATTATTTAGTCTCAGCTCGACACATCATTTGTGTTCTCTTCCTATAAAGTCCTTTTTATCAAGAATCTCTCTTGAAGACTGATATATCACAAGCGCATTTCCCAAAGAACACTTCATTGCTAACAGGACAATATTCACAATCAAGGCATTACTGATCCAACACCTTTCGTGGAACCTCACAGGCTCTGGTCAAGAAGGATAATCCTGCTCAGTGATGAAGACTCAAATCTCCAAAACCAGATGTCTAAAGTCAGAGGTAAATTACCTACTTGGATTTTCAGGCTCCTACGAAGTAAAATCCACCTCCTTGAAATATGTCAAACATTGGCTGGACTTCTTGCTGTGAAGCCACCTCATACTGCCCTGAGATTTTGGCACTATTCAGTCAACAGCCACCGAAAATGAGTCCTCCTACAAAACAAGCCAAGAAATACCAGCCTCTGTTTGCAACAAAGCTAATGAAATGGGCTTTTCTCTTCTGCATGTTTCTTAAGAAGGCTATCAGACATCTCAAACAAGTATTACAAAAGCTTCTAGGACTCTCTAATCCTTCCTGCTGTTGTTTAGTCTCCTAGTACCAACTTTGATCCATCCTATACACACATTCTGGCATTTTAAAAATGCGAAAACAGTTACATTACACGATGTCTCAGACTCTTAACTTCCATACTAAAGAGTTTGCAGAGGGAAATCTGGTAACGCCTAAAACTAAAACGTTATGCCATTCCTGACTAGAACTTCTAGAAGTTACAGGAAGTAGATAATTTATATTGATACATGAGACCCAAAGCCACTAATAATTGTGGAGCTTAATAGTTTTCAGGTATTAGTTCAAACACATAAAATTATTAATTGTGATAATACAGCTTACACAAAGATCCATAAGTTTTTGACTGTACAAGAAACTTTAATATCTCAATAGAGAACAGAATCCAGTATGCCCAGTTCACATTACAGCAAACGAAGAGAATACATAAGTCCTGCTCCCATCCTGCTGCACCACACTACTGGGCCTTACTCAAAGAACAGCATTAACATCATTAAAAAGAAAGACTAAAATGCGAGTGCTCAATGACAGCCAACTATGTGATTACTTTATCTGCACCAGGATAGAGGATTTCAAGCATAGGTGACAGAACGAGATTTTCCACGACTCCCAGGTTAGCCCACCAGAGCCCTCCTTTACCTTTTGCTAAAGTATAGGACCAAATTTTTACTCGGTCATGTATCACCTGAGTTAACTCCCCTTTTAACAGAATAAAATTCTTCACTTGCAGTCCACAGTTTAATCTCTTCAGCACCTAAATGAACCTTGCATTCAGATTCTTTAAGCCTGTCACAAACCTGAACCGGGGTGGTTAGGTGAAATGCAATTGCCTAGGACGTAGGAAGCATCAGGTCAGAAAGGGTATGGTCCTTGCTGATGTAAAACTCTGAAGCCATGAACAGAAAGATGTGACTAAAAGTATAAAAAAACTCAAAACAGAAGTCCTAAATCAAACTACTCATTGCAGATTTTTATACGTCTATATATTTGGTAGATGAGAACATTCATACTGTTTTGAGTTAATGTCTGTCTTATTTCTAAGGATGAAATTGCTTATTGGATATTGGATGACTGTCAGATGCAAGACATCTCTACACAATGTATGGGCTATGCCCTATGGAGATTCATGCATACACTGAATTTTGCTCCGAAAGCCAAAGAGGACTAAACATTTCCATATGTATTTCTGATGCTGTCATAAAAAACTTTCCTGGGGCGCAGAAGTAAAAAATTCCTCTTTTGAGTAACTACTAGGTGAAGAATACAACCCTAGAGCAAAATATTAGAATGCTTCACCCACTTATGGAAGATCGATAGTGGACAGCATATTTTATGTCAGCAGAAAGATGACCTGGTTCTCACCATGACGACCCAGACTTGGATCTTCGTTTTCTTAACTCTCAAACATCTAATGCCCTTCCATGCATACAAAGCACTCTGCACTGTACAGGGAGAGCACTGCCTCCTTGTGCAACAAGGAGAACTTTTGGCAATAATCTGTCAGCCAGTCCACCCACAGGCCAAGCATACAGTAACTACACCCACTTTAACAATAGCAGCTACTATTACAAATGTTTATTTTTGTAAGATAACAACAAGCTAGCATGACAAAAAAGGCAGGAAAAGGCATTCAAAAATTCTGCAAGCATATGGCTAAAAATGATTATAGTTTCAGTAACTTCTATTTCAGCTTCTTTAAAATCCAAGGTATAAGAAGAAAATAAATGCAGGAATCTTATCTGATGGCGAGGAGTATTTTGCAAGTTAACTTAGGAAAAAAAAATCAATAAATGTAGTTAGCAAGCAATAAAAAAATTCTTAATAACCAAACAAGTCTGTGCTAATAAAACAAGGAAACCAGTTACAGGTCAGAAAATATATGGACTACTCCTTAACTAAAATATACCATTTTTTATTCTGTGTGTATTCCAGTCTGAAATTTTATTTAAAATCTTTGCTGCATTCCTATTTCACTTCTAATAACGTCTTCTAAGTTTTTAACTGATACTAATACATATGTATTTAAAAACGTAATTCTTCATACTGATTACAAATTACTCAATATCAGAGTAAAACCACAGTGAGTTGAAATCCCTTTGATATGGGCCTGGATTAAGGAAAAAAGGGGCAACTTCAATATTTGCTTTAAAATTGAAATAAACTGCAGAAACATTCACATAGCAGTGTGAAAGCGTAACAGTAGAGAAGCATCACTTGACAAGAGCTCCAGCTTGTCACCAGTGATTTGAGGAAGGACACAGTGTTCCATGTGAGCGAAGTTTTATCAGAAAGGCTTGGCGTTCAAGTTCCAGTACAGTCATTCCCTGCCAGGTTCCCTGGCACAAAATGTTCTCCTGTAAACAAGCACCTGGGAAAAAGTCTCACAAACCATGGACACTCCATCAAAAATGATAAAAATATTACATATATCTAGAAAGATGCATGAGCATGAAATTATATAGATAGATATTACATTATAATATGCAAAAAGGAATAGTCTAATTTCACCAAGATACACTGTGCCCAGCAACTAGAAGCAGGATTAAGCATTTATATGGTATTTAAGGGAGGATGTAAGTAGTTGAGTCAGCCAGATATAATTTTTCCTATCTGTGAAACAATATTGATAAATTGATAAATTGATAAATGATAAATTGATAAATTGATAAATGCAAAATTATTTTGTTTTTATCTAGTGACATACATGTGGTCCTGCTAAGTTCAGGTTCATGAAAGAGAAGCAGCATTAACAGAGTGCAAGGTCCTAGTTTAAAGAAACAAATGATATTGAATAAAGATGTCTTTATTACTTTCAGATTTCAATTAGGACACAGATTTTCAGTGGACTACTGCCAACCTTCAGCAGGTTTTGTGGGCCATTAAGCACTCTGTCATCCCTCTGCTCGCTAAAACCAGTGCTCAGTATACAGAGCTCTACATGCCAGCTCCAGGCACACCACTTTGACTGCACTCCTGAGTTCTCTAAACCAATGGCTTCAGTAATCATTACAGGGAAAATAGTAACTCAAAATTAAAAAAAGCAAGCCTACACTTTCCACAAAAAGTCATCGGATAATATTTTTAATTCAAATCAAGTAAATGCTGTGGGGAGATGGGGGTGGTATGTTCACTTCTGCCTTTCAGCACTGTACTAGAAATGCTTTGGCTACTTGTCATTCCTTGCATTTATTTTTGAAATCAAATAGCAGTTTTTGATTCAAGGATAGCATTTTTGGAGATTCCTATGCTTGCTTGCTAGCTACAAGAAGTCTTCTCCTTCCACCAAGGCTGTACAAAGTAATTGTTTTGTAAAATTTTGTAACATGTCATCACTGTACAGATTATGTCACCATGCCACTGTGAATACTGAAAGCAATTCTGCACCTAAGG
This sequence comes from Cuculus canorus, assembly GCF_017976375.1. Lineage (NCBI taxonomy): Eukaryota > Metazoa > Chordata > Aves > Cuculiformes > Cuculidae > Cuculus > Cuculus canorus. The sequence continues at coordinate 9,043,833 of NC_071441.1, read as the reverse complement.
AACTACAGAAAGATTAAAAGATATGAATAACAGGACAAAATAAACCACACTGTGGAACAATCTCTAATCTACACTGACCACCCATCTCCCACTATTGCATTACTGAAATATTCTGGTATATGTACTTACATGGTAGTTGGAACAAATCTGTCTCTAACCTCATGTGGGACTTTGAGGCCACAAATTATATTGAAAATAAGCAGTAATATTTTAAAATAAGTAGAGAAGTCCAGATCATACCAACTATATCTATGTTTGGCAGAAAGATGAACAACTTCTTACTGCTGATAAAAACCTCTTTAAAGAGGAATGGAGAGCACTTTTCCAGAACCAGAGTTACTCTTTCACTGTGTTTTCTAACCAGCAACACAACTGAATAAGGCAGTAATTCCAGTTTGTAATTCCCTTCCAAGATCCCCCCAAGCAAACTGTATGGGTTTTGGCTGGGAAGGAACTGCAACAAACAATAACTCAAACTTTCATATATTATTGTGAAATAAAATCAGAGTAGCTAAATTTACCAATTACATCATTGATCCAAAAGAACCAGCGAAGGACAAAAAAAAGTTGTGAAAACCATGAAATTTATAAACAGAAATAAGCAAAGGCAATCATGGTACACAAGTTCTGTCGACACACTAGGGCGTTCAAAAAACTCCATAAAGTCAAATAACTGAAAGATTCAAATATCCCAAAAGTACTTATTAAAAAAAAATAACAGCACAACCCAAGTATTTTCCCTTATTGCCGTGCATAGGTATCACATTAAAGTGATTTGCAAGAAAGTTTTTTCATTTATCCTAACCTACAATCACAAAAAAGAAATTACTGTTGTCTTAAAAGTCTTAGTCTTACATTGCTGAAGCTGTAAAATAAGTATGGTTACAAAAAAAGCATTTAACTTGCTTATTGACAGAACTTTATTCAACACACCAGTTGTAAGATAAGCACCAAAGGTATTTTTGGTGGGATGCATGCCAAGTAAATCTCTAGGATAACTATCTGAATCATGGGAATATATACATATATTTTAGGCAGGAGATATGCTTTCAAGGACAATGATCTCTCTTTCATGAACATTGCACTGCCTTAAAAAAGGGACTTAAATGGAATTACAATGATGCACTTAGAATTCAAGTTTTGTTTTAATTGGCACTGGTTTTAAATATTTAATACTGACAATCATCACAAATAAATGAAATATTTAGTACTTTACAATTGCATGATGTCAGATTCCTCTTTTAAACTATCTGCCCACTTAAGATTCATAAGAAATTGAATGTCAGCATTCAAGCTAATAATTTCTGATTTCCCCAATGTTGTAGGCCAGTTAAGACATCAGTTAGCATTCCAGATCAGTGATTCCCATTTTTCTTCAAGCATATATGACCTTCAACTACTCAAACCATCTTTCAGGTAGCCAAGAGAATAAGCCTGGGGCCTACTCAAGCTTTTCAATTGAGACAGTCAAAGAAGAACCAGCAAAAAAAGACTCCAAGCCACGAAGCAGCAACCAAGGGAAAGTTAATTAGGAATTGCCATGCAGTTCCTTCATGCTAAAGAATTCTGAAAAGTACAGATAGGAAGTGGCTACTAACCATTTGTGCAGTACCCTGAAGCATTGCTCCAGCTGAGACAGCAGCACTCAGTGAAGACCATGGCTCCAAAGAAAAGCAACACTAACACACAAGCGCACTTTCAGATTTTGTAATTGCTTTCCCACACAGCTCAAAAGACAAAGATTGTGTTTGTTCTACAGTATTATTCACTAGGTTTTTGTGGACTACTCGCATAAGCTCATCAACGCAATCCTCAAACATCCATGTTCTGTCCAAAATTCGCCCCTCTATGAATCAACTCTGAAATTTAGGGGAACAGTTCCTTGGAATTCTGACAGCATCAATAAATTCACATCAAAAAATCTTAAATAACAATAGCAAGGCCCTTTTATGAATATTCCAAATATAAGGAAGAATGTTGGGATGCTCCCATATGAAGTTCACAGTATTCATGTACAATAATGGCAATGTTTCCTTGCTTTATATCCTCATATTCCACTCAAAGGAATTAATTTCAAAAAATGATATCAAACATGTGGTCAGGCTATCATGAAGCATTAATGCTTACTTGAGTTTTACAGTGAAGTGAAAGCAGTGTAGCGCTTCCCTGAGGCCACAGAACCAGGATGTACTAATGCTTTTAACAGTAACATTACTAATAAAAATTAAGATTTATAGATGAGCGTTATCCAGTATGTCAGAATTAAAATCATTAAAAACGCTTCTGATGCATCTAACATTCACTTAGTTACACATATATGCAAAGAAGTTCAACAGTGTTCTCAAACTTCTCACTGTACATGTTTAAGAAAGTTGTATAAACAAAAGAGAAACCTCCTATCATCTACCTAAAAGATGACATTTCACTATTTTATATGGGAATCAAGGCCACACAGAGATTAAAAATTACCAGGAATTAATTTTTCTTTAGAAGGCTTTCTTACCAGGCCCAACTTACAACATAGTTCTCAAATGTGCCTATTTGCAACCTATATTTTTCATTTTAAAATTGTACCTTTGGAGAGAAAATCCTTACTTCTTTTTATGTAAGTTGTGAAATATAACTGAGCTATAAACCCGAGAGAAATGTGTAGGCCTCTGGTTCAGGAGTGGCTGTTGTAGAACATAAAAACTACAGGGTGAAATATCAACATCCTTTTTTTTTTTTTTTCCTAAAGGTATTTCCCTCACTAAGCAGATTTGGATACTAATAGTATAATTTGTTTGCCTGCATTTCATTAATTTACATGTGACCCCTGAAATCTTCAGCACAGCAGCCCACTAACAACAACTTACTCAACTGAAAGCACTTTCTTGTCCCAACTATTATTTTTCTACTTTTCTCAGCATGCCTCCTAAAAAAAAAAAATAACATGCCCAAGTGCTACCACCCTGAAGCTATTTGAAATAAGGGAAAGCCAGATTACAGATATTTTGCTTACATTCTTCTCCTTCCTAGTTGTCACTACTACCACCACCTGATTAGTAAGGTCAATCAGTATCAGGAATTAGCAAGCGTGGTTCAGGCAGCAGCAGAAATGAAAACATTTCTGCAGTTTATTTAAAGCTGCTCAAGAAAAACTTCGTTTGTGAATAGGAGAAAATTTATTCAAATTAACCCTGCAGGCTTTTATTTTTTTGAGGTATCAGAACTCTGATTTTCAGTATCACATGTATTTGCACTGTCTTTAGACATTTTTATATGCAGGAAAAGTAGCACAGCAAGCTGTAGGCAATCCAGGAGACTCCTGTAGTGCACTGAAGATAATTTCTTAGTCCAGCTAATAGAGAACCCCACCCTAGGGGACGCAAAACTGGGCCTGATGGTCACTTATACAAGTGTGATACAGGTGATAAGAATTGAATTTCATGATTACCACCAAAGTAGCAGGGCACTGGTATGCAGAAAGGCCATTGCTTATATTTAGCCCCATAAAGACCAAAGTTATTCTTGAGTTCATGAAATGCCACAAGTGAAAGGGGCAAAAAAGGATCGCACTTGCAGGGAGGAGCAGACAGGACAGGTGACCCAAACCAGAGCAGAGTATTTCATTCCATGTATGTCACACTCTGTATAAAACTGAGGAGTAATGAGGGTCAGGCTCTCCTCAATGGCCAATGTCCTTATTTGTTTATGTTTATTACTTTCTTATTAATATTATTTTCCTTTTTATTTTTATTGTTCCATTAAGGCTGTTCTAGTTTTCAACCCACAAGTGTCTCTTTCTTTTCCCTTTCCCTTTTCCCTGTGTGTCAGCAGAACTGGGACCACAACTGCCTGCATTTAGCTGCTGACCAAATCAGGAGAGGGACACAATATGACAGCAATTTTTTACTTTCTTTAATAGGTATTTTTCAAAAATTTGAGATGAATGAAAAGCAAAAAAAGTTAAAACAGTTATTCAGAGTATTCCTCTGAAAACAAGCCTACTTTAAGGAAGGCAGGCAATTTGAATTTCTTATCACTCCTTCCATTGCCTATGCATTACAGAAATGCCAAGTTACTGCTGCTGTGAATGCTTTTAAGTTTTGCAGTTTGGTTATGGATCTAAATCTCAGCCAGAAACAACTGGGGTATTTAATCAGGAAAAAATACACTTTGTATTTAAAAAAAAAAAAAAACAGCAGCAAAAAGCAAAAAGTCCCTAAAATAAATATGCAAGCAGGATCTTGAATTTGCTGCTAAAATACTCTTAGATCAAGTACCAACACTAGAACTAGAGTGATAAGAAGCCTAGAAACAGATCAGGGAATTTAAATACCTAGGCTTTGAGTAACAGCTATTTATGCCGAAGGAAGAGGGACTCGGAAGCTATCCTAAATAGGGTAGGTAGCCTGTTGAAACAGTTCCATTTACCACCTTCCCTGCAGCAGTGCCAATTTGAGGAGTGCCTACTTTGCACCTCAATTATTCACTTCTGTTCCTTCCTAATGACGTACCTGAATTTAAAAAAAACCCAAACCATCACCTCACATTTTGAAACTTGGGAGAGGAAAAAATGGAAAACTGAAGGGGATTTTATCTCCAAACCAATTCATAACATGGTTCTTTAATATTTTCCCAGGAAAACAGACAGGATGGCAGTTCTGATGAATGAGCTTCAGTAAGTCTTTTAAGACCTAATACTAAAGTCTTCCACTTTCACTGTACACATGCACTGTCATACAGATTTATTCCACTAGAGAAGATGCCCGAGATGCCCCACCAGAATTCACCACACTGGAGACCAAGTTAGTCCCAAAAAATAATTAGTTCCTTTATTTCCTATTTATTGTAGAAAGAAAACGCTGCATTTTCAGGACAGAAATGAAGCACGGCAGTATGACTCAAATCTCTATATCTGAACAGAGCTCACCAGCAACTGCAGATCCTGTGCATTCACAAGGCCCTTAGATGCACAGCTGACTCCACAGGATCGCCCCGTAAGAGCCCCTTTGTAAGACCAAACCAGAAGTCCACCCAGCCCAGTGGCCTATTGCTAAACAGCAACTACCTGTGCATGCTGTAGTAAAAACACAGGAACAACATCTGAGCAACTCTTCCCCCAGTTTCTTCCTCACGTTCAACAGCAATGTGTGGTTTCTGTGAGGAATCAGAAGAGAATGCCTCCACAGCAATTTGCCCAATTGTTTTTTGATGTGCTGTAAGCCTCCATCTGCTGGTTTATATGAAGACTGTACTCTAAAACATGAAGGCATGTGACATGAAGTGACCCAAGATGTTTAAAAAAAACAGTTGAGCTGAGCGCAGGGGAAAATAAAATATCATGTTTACTCAGTACACCACAATACTGAAAAAAAAAAAGATGAGATGACAGCTGAAATTAACTGTAGTACAGAAAGTTATGTTAGATACACGTTAGAGGTAAGTGCACACTGTTTATTCCAATTCATGTGCCACCTCTGTGTACAAGCATAGGTCAAGGAACAAAACCAACTGTCAGAAAACAGAAAGATTTAAGGCCTAGGAATACAGTGACTTATAAAACAATTCCCATAAAGACGCACACCTCTTCCTTTCAAAGTCCTGAGGCAATTACAAAAAACCCAAACTTGTAATCATCAATTCTGCTCCTGCAGATAAATCAAAAAGGGATTTCAGGTATCCTGCCGAGTACTGAGAACACTAATTGGTCCACTAAGTCCAAGCATTACTTTCCTTATTTTTGCTACAATTTTCTCTTGAGGAGATCTTTGTTTAGAAGACATTGCATGTCGTGGATTATACGTCATACTGTCATCATTAATACACAAGAATGATAAGAATAATAAAAGAAATCCCATTGTTTCAATGTTTAGAAAATCGTCCACCAGAAATGTCATTATATACAACTACATCTAAACTACAAAAACCAAATATTTCTCTCAGTGCAGAGAACTACCAATTCTGATACATATTACCATGAGTTACAAAGACAGCATTGTGTAGCAACAGATGTAATCTACTACCTCAGCTTTCCTTAAACATCTTTCCCATTTAGGAAAAGGGGCAGATGAGGGGGCAGAGAAATAATACTCTAAGGTCAGCATACTCAAAACTCATTGAATACATTAAGCACTGTATGCAGTAAGTTTGACTCAAATGAAACTGGCAGAGGGAAAATCCCAAACAACCTACCCGATCTTTTGGGGATGGAATAAGGAGAAACTGTAAAATTATGGTTTCTGTTTAAAAGAAGCTGTCCATGCAAGCAGACATTCAACAAACAGATCTGTCAGTGTTATCACACATATACAGCCCAGCCCAGAAGAGGAGAAGGAATGCAAGTTCTACTTCATTACAGCTTTCCCTGGGATAACTACATTAGCAATGAATTCTTAGAAATAAGGCCTGGTTGAACCACGGCTTGTTAAAAAATTGCTTGTAAGTCATATCTAAACAAATAAGATGATTATTAATTAATACGAACTCTAAAAAAAAAGAAGAAAATTGCTCGGTTAAATCAATTTCCTCATACACAGTGAAGCAAAACAGAAGCAATGTGTGTTTGTATCTTGGAACAGATTCTTAGGGATCTCAGCAGTTCTTCCTGCTCTAGGCATTGAAGTCTCTGACAAAGCTTAAGAAGTCTGCAACTTCCTGCTTTGCAAAACCATCAAGATGACTGTCACTTTCACAACATCTACCAGGCAGTCAGGAACAGATTTCTGTACCTACATGTTGACAGTGTTTCATTAGAATGCTAAAGATGGTACCTCAGCTATCAAAGAAAGCTGGCAACAGAATTAAAGCTAACAAGAAACAACTTCAGATCCCTGAGGGCCTCGACAACAGAAAGGCAAACTCTTCCCAAAGCCTAGACACAAAGCGACCAGATACTAATTGAGAAAGATGAATTCTCATGCTCTCCGAAACAAAAAAGACGAACTTCAATACATGCATTAAAGCTATATTTGCCATAATACAGATGGCATGAAAACAAAGACAGTTACTAATGGAAGTTAAAGGAGGCTTCATAAGGACTCCTTCCCTTGCAGAAGCAGAAAAACCGCATTTTGCAAATCGGTTGCATGCTTTCAGTTTCTCTTATTTGGCTTAAATAAAACCCCTTCTCTTTCCTGTTGTAGCATGCAAAAATCTCAGGGAAACTCAGCTCCTGGGAGGCAGAAAACTGGAAAACAAAAGTTACTTTCAAGTGCTGTTCTAACACCTGAGCATGTCCTATGAAGCAACTAGTTTTCTATAAAGTGAGTAGTTTTCTACAGATCATTACATTAAAAAAACAAAATCGTTGGACAATGTAGAAATAACAGCTGCTTGTTTTAATAATTACAAAAAGGGAAGAGTGTGTGACAGTCTAACGTGACTTTTGCACTGAACTGTTACAAACAGTACATTAAACAGTGGACTCAATTTAAAGTACATAATAGTTAAATAAACGTAATAGATAAGATCAGTACAGAACTGAATTTAACTATACTATACGATCTGCTGCAGTTCAGCTTCTCCTTAGACGACTTGTTAAAGTAATAAACAATTTACTATGATAAAGCCATTAGGAACACAACAGAAGTGTTCCACTGGAGAGCAGGACTTTGTTTCCCTGCATGGCAGAATTCACTCGCTGGGACTGTTCTTTGCAGCAAGCATTTGGTCTCTTTGAGTCGAGTTCACAGCAAACTCACCACCCACTAAAGATTCAGCTGCATGAGGCAAGCTAAAAAAAAAAAAAGTACAAGGCACTTGCTACCTGCAATTTTTTTCAGAAAACTTCTACAGAAGTATTTTTAAACACTCATCTAGGAGCAACAAACCCAGATCTGCCTTTTCCTCAGGAAGATTTGCTTTACCATTCATGGTAATTTTATATGATATGTATCTGTATTTTCTCTTTTTAGTAAAAGAAATCGTGTGCCATTCACATATAATACACCCCGTTAAAAGTGGCAAAGTAAAGAAAACAGGCAATTTGGGAGATGTCTCTATGTAAGTAGCAGCTGGCAGTGTTATTTGCTATTTACTAGCTCCAGTTCAAAAGAGCACTGAAGAGTAAGTTACTTACATATCCACAGGATATCAATATTCCTTATGCACCGAACAGCATATTGTACTCCCTACTGACCCCAGGACCCACTAAAAGCATAAGGAGGTGTTAACACCTGTAACAGCACTGATTTAAAAGCAATGTCCTTTACTGATAAGAAAACACGAAGTTCAGCCCATGCATGAAAATGTTTCCAACAAAAATTATGCTCAACATCTGAAGCAAGTTAGTTGTCTGAAGTTTCTATTTTAGTTTACTCAATCAGAACATCCATGTTTTTTCTTGCTTATAAAGGGCAGTAAAACTCAAACACATGAGAGCAATAAGCAAAAATGTCTATGTCTAATTTAACACAATGCATAGTGTTTGTGGCAGAGGAACAGTTCCTTCATGTCTGAATCTTTTTCTGGTGTCATATATTCACCAGTTAGTACAATTACAGGCAAACAAGGTGATATTCCACCGTACATCCCTTCAGCATTTCACAAACTTGACCATTAAAAGCATGGCTTCTAGTTTAAAACGTACCAAAACATAGTATTAACTTGCAATCAGATCAAAAGACGTCAGAGCTATACTAGTATCAACAGCAGCCCCACAAATTAATCAAGCAATTTCGTCTAAGCAAATAGGCAAACAATTAACATTAAATCTGGAAGAAAAAAAAAAAAGCAAACAAAAAGCTCCTGAAACAATATCACAGAAAGTTAAAAGAAATCACCCAATGCCCCCTCCTGCCTAAAAAGAATCCAAAACCAACCTATATATTTTTCCCTTGCACTTTATCCCATTTATTCACGTATCCAATAACCATCACTTGTGCCATAGAGGTACATTCCCAAGTTTGCTGGTAAATCCCCTTACTTATTAATAGGCAATGAAATAGCTTCTGAGAGGAGACTGAAGCACTGTTTTTCCAGCAAGCGCCAAAACCCAGACACAACAATGATCCTTTGACACTATTTAGGCATTTTCGTGAAGTAATTCCTGATACAATTATACCATAGTATCATAATTATTACACTATTCCTCATTCCTATGAGCTGGAACTGTACTGCTTGGCAATATTTTACCTGTGAAGCTAATCTATACAGCAGGCCTGAAAGGCGTTCCTAATTCCTCTGGGTCCAAAATTTTTCCAACTGACATTGATTACATTGCTTCCTGGGAGCAAAAGAGGCCTGTATCATTTTTGAGGGGAAAAAAAAAAAAGTACCAACTAAATAAGATTTGTGGAACCATTTTAAATTGCATCTTCCATATTTGTTTCACATTTCTTTTAAGCATTACTCTCTAAAGCGGCTTCCAGATTTCTCACTTCACAGTAAATCCCGAATGGTGTTCTTATGCTTGTGTATCTAGGACACGTTTCTAACTCATATATGAAATGCAATGTAAATGGTTATCACATGGAAAAATTCATACTAATCTACAGGGTAAGATGTGTACTTCTTCAATAACAGGAAATTGCATAAGTCTACAATTTCTCTGACTATAAGACCTTAAGAAAATAACCCCCAAAATAATAAACTAAGTACTTTGCAGGACCTCCTTGGTAGAAGACACTGTTCAAAAATATTTCATAAATTTAAGAGGTCTTAAACAACAGTATTAGACCTAAACATGGGTGCAATTAAGGAAGATTATGTAGTTTATTTTTTTAATTTTATGCTTCAAAACAATTGATACACTTTTGCAGCCACAAGAACAGTATTATTTAAATTAGCACTCTTAGTTGTCTGTGGTTTCAGGCAAAAAGCCGAAGTCGGAAACCCACCTCCCCAAATCTAGTACAGAACCTAACTATAAAATTTTCTTTTTCCTTAAATTTCATCCTACTTTTCGTTGCAGTAAAAAACAAAGGGAAAATACGTCATGTGTACAAAGGCAAAGCCAGAAGAATAGGCCATAAATGACAATGTTGAACCAGCTCCAGTTTCAGTAAAGCCAACACTTGCCTCTTTTCCTCTTCACACCCTAGTGTCAGACACAAATCACCACCAACACAGACTACAAGTTTTGATACTGGCTGAGAAACTCTTTTCTCCTAAAAAAGGTCCAAAGGCCTGATCATTTGCAACTGTTGCCATTTCACTTTGAGACTAAATTAGAAGAGTTGCTCAGTCACTTCACAGCACCAAATTAATCAAACAAGGTACTCTTTGTGTACCGCAGTTCTAACAGGAATTTCTGAAACTAACATGTACATTCCTGCAGCAAGTTTTTACTTCGATTTATGACCACTTTCTTATGAAGATTCTTCAGTAGTTTTGAACACTGTAATGCCCTAAATTAAGAAAGACAATAAGTGAATCTGTGCTTAATCTGTGCTTTCAAGTGTGTCTTCATCTGGTTTACAGAGCTTTTCCAGTTAATTTTATTTCAGTTGTCTAAGCAAAAGTTAAACCAACATCAACTGAATCTTTTATTTCTGTTTAAAGTCATATTACAACTTCTTCATCCAACAACAAAGCCAGGTCCATTGAAGTGCTGACCTTAAAAACCTTATTGGGTTTGAAATTGGTGGAAAAAGCCAGCTAGTTTATCTTCAAACATATCTTAAAAAAAAGCATGTCAGGTCAGTGACTTATTTTGAGAAAAGTAAAATTTTGGCATTAATATTGGAAGATTCTTAGCCACTTTTACTTCAAATTAATAATGCAAATAACATGTAATATTGTGTACTCAGTCCTAAAACAAAACCAGAATAAACCTCATGGCTTTGAGCAAACTGGCTGATTGATTATCAGACTTCTAATAATTTGTATACACTGCCAGCTTCAGAAGACAACATAACGTTTCTGGAGAAGGTGAAGAACTACTGGTGACCGCTGTTCTGGATTGTTCTGCTCCCTGTCTTCATATTACAAAACTTTCTCAAGTCATAAAGGAGCGATTTGGTTTTCTAAAAAATGCCAAGCGTCTCAAAGCTGTTACCAAATTTAGGCATCACATTTAACTCTATATTTCAGCTATATTTAAAACCCAACTTTCACTTTCTGACTAAGGAATTCTAATCAAAAGAGGCACAGTAAAAAGAACAATGATACATTCTGTTCCAGAAAACACATAAATCAATTATCAACAAGAGAAATCAGAACCATTAATGGGAACTTAAAAAATTTGAGTAACTTGAGTGAGGTTTTTTTGTATGAACATTCAGACAGAAGTACATCAATCTGGGAAGCAGCAACAGAAGACAAGATCATGTTTTAAAAACTTGAGTGTTAAAAACAGTGAATAAGGAATATGACAGCTACTTTGAAAAAAAAAAGCCCAACCATGAGCAAAATGATACTACATTGAATCAGAATTCAACTGATATGAAACAAAGTAGCTAGGTAGAAATTTCCATATGGTTTGTGATCTTATTCAAGCACCAGCATCTACTTAAGCCATAGGTGAGGCCAAACTCACCTAATCTTTTTTGAATGTTAGATTTGATGAAGCATAACTCATTTCCATTTGCATTAATTTCTATAATCCTCTGTAAACTCAAATAGGCTAAAGAATCTTCACATTGTAAAAATACGAACTTGCATAGCTCATAAGGGTGTCTCTGTGGCTTTACATTTTTTCTTCTTTCTGAAGAAAGTTATTAGTTGCTCGCTGCTTGTACTAGAGTCATTAGACCAACCTAGAATTTTTGAACTGACTTCATTTATTTGCAAGCAGCCATAACTGTCTTACTCAAAATTAGGCGAAACAAAAAGGAGGAGATAATTACTTTCAAGAACACTCATTCTTACTTGGAAAGATAAAATTGTCAGATCTGCCTTACTCAGGTTTCCTCTAGAAGAGTCACAGGTGGTTGTTGCAGACACAGCCAAAAGTAAAATCTCAATAATTTGTACTTTGTCCACACTTCCACAATCCAAGGATTTAAAAATCAGAATCCATATAAAAATCAGTACTAACAGATTGGGGGGGTGGGGTGTTTCTAAGCAACACTTTTAAACGTAAGAAACACAAAACACAAACTAACTGTGACTTGAAGCAGTAATATCTGGTCTAGTAGTGAAATAGTCATAGAAATGTGGGAAATAAGAGTGCAAGGTTTCACTGAATCAACGTAATAAAGAAATTACGCCCCTTGCTAAGAAGAAATCTCTTTCATCCAAAGGCAATCAATTACAACAACTGAATCTGAAGTAATTCTTGGTGTGCTCCTCAGGGAATAAAGCAGCAACAAACTAAACTGGTGATTGCCACATGGATTGACCAGCATGGCAGCTGTGCTAGTTTACAGTCCCATTTCCGACCACACTGCTGTGCTATAACTCCTCTGAAGGGACATTCAACCTTAGTTAAAAACAACTTGTGTTAAACATGACATAGTAAGAAATCTACTCCAGAATTTGACCAATTATTACAATTTCATAGCATCATATAATTATATAATCATTTAAGTTGGAAAAGACCTTTAAGATCAAGTCCAACCATAAACCTAACAGTGACAAGCCCACCACTAAAGCATGTCACCAAGCACCACATCTACACATCTGTTAAAAACCTTCAGGGATGATGACTCAACCACCACCATAGGCAGACTAAACAACTCCAGTTCCCTCAGCTGCTCCTTACAGGATTTGTGCTCCAGACCCTGCACCTGCTCCACTGTTCTTCTCTCGACACACTCCAGCATCTCAATGTCTTTCTTGTAGTGTGAGGCCCAACACTGAACACACGATTCAAGGTCTGGCCTCACCAGTGCAGAGCATAGCGGTACGATCACTTCCCTAGTCCTGCTGGCCATGCTACTTCTGCTACAAACGAAGAAGCTGACGGCCAAGTTCTTGGCCACCTGGGCACATTGCTGGCTCATATTCTGCCAGCTGTTGAGCCACACCCACAGGTACTTTTCCACCAGGCAGCTTTCCAGCCACACTTCCCACTATTGCATAGGGTTGTTGTGATCCAAGTGCAGGACCCAACACTTGGCCTTGTTAAGCCCCATACAGTTGGCCTAGGCCCATCAGTCCAGCCTGTTCAGGTTCCCCTGTAGAGCCTTCCTAACCTCAAGCAGACCAACACTTGTGCACAACTTGGTGTTGTCTGCAAACTCACTGACAGAGCACTCAATCTCCTAATCCACATAATTGAAGATATTAAACAGAACTGGCCCTGGTATTAAACAGTACCAAGCCCTGGGGAGCACTACTTGAGATCGGCCACCAACTGGATTGAACTCCATTCACCATAACATCCTGGGCCCAGCCACTCACCCAGTTTGTTACCCAAAGAGTACTCCCACGCAGGCCATTAGGCACTAGCTTCTCCAGGAAAATGCTGTGGGAGACAATGTCAAAGCCCCTATACTACAGTCCAGGTAGACAATATCCACAGCCTTTCCCTCATCCACAAGCACATAACCTTGTCACAGAAGGCAATCAGGTCAGTCAAGCAGGACTTGCCTTTCCTAAACCCATGCATAATCCAATTTAATTTTCTCTACTTTGCTACACAATTTAAGTTTTACTTTGAAAGAATGAAAAAAAATGGGAAAAAAAAATTTCACACCTCTTGTAGTTCTGGAGGGTGCTCTGGTTCAATGGCAATGTACATATTAAGAGATTACAAAAAGAATCTTATGTCAAATCAATGCATGATGAGATGTCTTACAAGTTTAACTACTAGCACTCAAACCACACATTTGCGATATGCTGATTTTAAAGTCAATGAGAAGCATACTTTTCTGGAAGCCCTTTACAAGACCAGTGTCTAAAAAAAGACAATGTAAGTATTTGCTTTCACACACAGATAAGTTCCTTATTAAATTTTAGTAATATACAAAGATTAAACAAATATTAGTGATCACTAAAGATGGCAGGCTGATTTCACTTCTAGCCATGAGGACTTGTATTACAGCAACAAAAAAGTGAGATAATAGCTAAGAAAAGCAGTCTCGCTTCTTTCAACAGGTGTGTAAGCACTTTCCAAATCACTATGAAACTACATCACATATATAAAAGACCAGAAATAAATGCTAGTTTCCAGGAAACACTGATGAACTATCGTTGGGGGCAAGTCTGTGACCGAAACAAGTCATGCCCTTGTGTCTTACTAACAAACTGTTAATAGAAATACTTTTCTCAACAAGTTAATCTTACACTAGGTACTGGAAGTGGCCTGTCTGTGAACTAGAAGCTGAAGACTGATGTCACTCACTGAATTAATTACCACAGTAAAGTGACAGGTAACCTGTGACTAGGGCAACAGAGCCCCAAGACCATGCAGACATCAGACGGAAGATGTGCCTCTGAAATGGAGTTGGAACATGGCTGACTTCGGCCCAGACTGCACAGGACCAGTAAAGAACACAGTGATGTAATCCTACCCTGGAAAACTAAGGGTGTTCGAACAGCCATTTTCACTCATTTTTCTAACAATAAATACTAAGTGAACATTCAGATACAAGACCCAGACTATCTCTTTGAACACTGTAGCCAGGTAGGTCAATCATTTCATAAGATAGCCTTACCATCTACTTGCTTAATATGACTGGGTTAAGCATTAGCCAGCCAGCCACACAGCTACACAAAGTTAGAAGCAAGCTGTTGTGCAATACAGAACAGCACAGTTTTCAATTCTCATATCGTGACTGACTCTTTGCAGCTTCTGAAGGACGAAGACATTTAAACTGAAAGAGTTAACCATTTTAAATCCTGTAATTATAGATTATTTTAGTGACTGCAAAAAGCATGCAGTAACCCAACAAATCCTTATCAAAAGTCACTGTGGCAAGAACCAGCTACACCGCTTCCCTTGTGAGAGCCAGCTTTATCCCCTCCCAGTTAAAAAAACATGCAATTTATTTTAACATGGAAAGGGAGTTAACAGTGGTAGACCCATATTGTCTGATTTCCCATTTCCTTTTAGGTATGAAAATGCAGACCTTGCCATGCACTTTGCGTGTCAGGCTCAGAAATGCAACGAAGCAGAAATTGGAAAGAAAGTGAGATGATGGTTCTCCAAAAGTGAATTTAGAGCAAGTTCTACATAGCATTTTTATTTCCCAAAAATGATTGTAAAGAAACCTGAGGAAAGATTAGATAGACTGTTAGTGACAAATACCAAAACCCTACCCAACTATAACTACAATGAAAACTTTGACTGCATTTATGTTCACCCACTAATTATTTGTGGTTTCAAGCAAAAAAAAAAAAGTTTTAAAAAACTCTTTAGGACATCACAGGCCTGTCTGGTACCTCCAAGATATCAGATTTCTTTGTCATCATGTTGCTGCACAAGAAAGTGTTATGAAATCCAGAGGCAACGGTGTCTTCTCCAGAGATTAACTGAAAACACTTAATGGAAAAAAGAGCCTATCCTCCTTAAGGTACCAGCTTCCACAACACAAGCTGTATTCTCCCCACAGAGGGGAGACAGAGCACAGCTGGTCTCAACTTGTATAACCAGTAGAACTCTTTTGCATAGACACAATATTTCACATATCTGAAAATGCTGCAATTGCATAATTAAGTCCTCCATCTGGTTTTGGCTTTGTTCCAATCCTGTTTATCTAGCTGTGTGTATCAGGGAGATCTGTAGCCCTTTTAGCTCTATGATGAGAGAAACTTAATGTACATTTCATCCTCACAGTAACCAGAGATGGTTAATTTCATCAATAGTTTTTCCTTAAAAACATTAATTAGAACAGAGATGAATTTTTCCCAATATGGTGGAAGAAGCAAACCACATGTTTTTTTCAGAATCTTACAGCTCCTTCAAGGTAGCTATTTGTAGTTAAAAAGGTCCTAGGCATATTAAAGGGTGGAGGAGGGGAAAGGAAAAAAGAAGATACAATCATGTTTTTACTTCTGACAACTTTCACTGTTATACCATTAGAATCAGGGATTTTAATCATAATAGAAACTTGAACTTTTCAGTACAAATCAGCAGGTACCAAAACCACTATCAGCATGGCCTAGATAGAAGCAACCTAAAACTGCTAAACATATGTAAATTGAAACACACATTTATACACGGAGATTCTGGCAGAACCAGGAGGTCTTCCAGTCTGTTAACACATACTACACCACCACATCTTCTGTGTTTCTCCCAAGCTCTATCAGCACTTGCTGCCTGAAGCACCAGAGATGGCCTACCTTGCTAAGTTTACAAGCCCCACACTAAATTTTACGTAGCTGAGGGCCACAAGATGCACAGCACTTACCTACTCACTGCGAGTACAGCAGTTTTTAGGCCAGCATTGCACTGCTGCCAGTAGGTTAACAGAGATGACAAGCAGAGAAGCTTCAGTTGGAGCCCTGCAAGAGTCACATGTAACTCGAAGGTGGGGATAGGATTGTTTTGGGTCCCGATTTTCCTCCGAATTGGGATTTGTGTTTTGAATGAAACCCAGACCAGAGAAGTTTCACCCACTCAGTGATAAACCTTGCTTTGTTTCAGCTTCAGCCACCAACACCACAAGTGGGATATATACACAAGAAGTGAACACTTGCTCGACAAGAATAACAATAAAGCCTATACGGCTCCACCATTTCATAAGCTTTTACTACAGGCTCATTCACAAAATTAAAACCTGTATTTTTAAGTCCCAAGTGTTTATGGTTATTTAGGTCTCAGCTACTTATGCACATGCCAGTACTTCAAAGACAGTGGAAACACCTATGCATACAGCCAAGCTGCTGCTTGGAAAGAAATAATTTTTGAAAAAAAAAATTGTCAATTCAGAAAAAGCCAGAGACCCATTTTGATGAAGCTCCCATGGAACTTTGTCTATGTGGTAGAAACTGGCAGATTTCCTACTAGTTCCCCTTGCTAGCTCCTCAGCAGTCCACCCTGTGGGCTGAAAGGAAGCCAAAAGCCTAGAAGTTCTGGCTGTGCTTTCCCCTGCAGTCTTGATTCCCAGGGTCTACAAGTGGCCTGCCCTGGCACTGGACTTATATTCCCATTTGCAGTCAATTTTAAAATACAGGAATGTAATTCATACAGAGTTGATTTCAGAATGCTGAAGCAATTGTCCTTCCTGACTTGGCTTCACTAGGCACCCTCACTAGCAGCAGAACTGTAAAATACTCCCACGAACACAAAGCTCAGAGCAGGTCAGTACAAGTAAACAGCAGCGCATACTAATTTTCTGCTGAAGTACTAAGGGGAATTATATACTTCAGCATATTTACTGGGACAAGACGGTTTACCATTGTACCTGAACATGCTGGAACTTAACCACTTGCTCAAAAGACAAAACTGAAGATCCATACAGTAGCACTGTTGTTCTTCTCATATATACACATAATTTTTGAAATAGCTAATATAGAGTTCAAAAATTTCAATATAAATAACATTTTCAAGACCAAGTATAATTATACTCCAAATGTGTTTAGAAAGATGTACACTAAACAGTTTCATTAGTTTAATATCATTAATTAGTGAAAATGGAGGAAGGATTTTGTTGACGACAGTACCTTTCTGAGAAAGCCCAGAGTTTTCATAAGGGTTTCTAATGTTAACTTTTATTATATACAGTATCCCAAGGGCAACAGCCAACAAAAGTTACTGACACTGATGTATAAGGTACAGACAGTAAACATTTGAATAAGATGCCATCAAGAACTTTTTCCCTGATATCTCCTTGGACAACTTTCAGGTCAAAGCCTTCCCATTATAATTTTTTTTTTTTCCTTCAGAAAGGGAAGTCTGGCTTCCACTGTAGAAAAGAAACAGAATTTGTTGGAGTTTAGGACTGTGGTTTGCAAACCCCAACTTCTTTCTTAGACAGAAAAAAGCTTCACCTTTGGGCTGAAATGACAATCTCCCCAGGTACAAGAAATTGTTTCACATTCATTTTACTGATCTGCTACTTCCTAATCCTTTCCCCCACGTTCTTCATTCCCAGTCACTTGAACCAATCTGGCTTTGAAGTACCTACACAAGAAAAAAAAAAAGCTTTCTTTTTAAGCACTGAGTCCTTCACCACCAAAAATAAAGCTGCAATGAGTGACAACGGTAACCATTTTGAATGGAGGCACGCTGACCGGCAGCAGAAGCCAAAAGCAATGGTCAGGCATTACACCGCTGTAGCCCACTGCAGCAATTCTGAATTGCCCTGTATAAACTAGGCCAAACACTTCACCCAAGTGTTACTATTTCTCCTCACTCAGCTTGTGGAGAGTATCAGTGTATCTTGGTTTACAACACTAAACACATCCCATGAAAGCACCTTGCAACTCTGCACAGATGGAAGATGTCTTAGTGTAATCCAAAATATTTTATTACTCGGTTCCCTGATGGAGATTATCTGCCCTTTTCCCACAAAAAAAAAAAAAAGCCAGTCTGAGTGTCAGTTGCCACGTCAATCTTCACAGTGAGAGAAGCTGAACAGATCACTCATCCAATCTTTTCTGTATCAGTTTGACACAATACATTTCTAAAATAAAACCCCTGAAGACTATCTGCATTGCTGTCTGCCAGAGATCTGCACGGCTTAAGGAGTTTCATTTCATGCCTTCTTGTACACAAGGGCGGAGGGGGGTGGGGGTGGTGTGGAAACAACTCCTCCCTCTTCCTGCAACACTGGCTTAAAATAAATACAGAGAACAATCTGCATGTCTTTAAGACGTCTTCCCCACGTAGCCCCTCTTTTCCTCCCAAGAGCTTTTGGGACAGCTAAGAAACATGCAACTGCAACTCAGTCTAAATTCCTGCAAGAGGAAGAAACTGGAACTCTCACATTATTTGTAGGAAGACATTTGAAGATGTATGTTCTGCTCCACGCGAGCCTGTTTACAAGTGCAGGAGAACCTAGTAGAAAACCCAGTGCCTTGGAGCTTCCTACAGGTTGGGGCATCTGATGTGCCTGTTGAGGTCAGGAAACCTACTGTATTGAGCTGTTCATTACAAATAAATGGAGAACTTAAAGCTAGAAACTCTGTACTTACAGAAAAGCTGGTTTTCTGTAACTATATTCAGACAATATTGAAATTACTTTTAAAAGAATAAACTTATGCATATTAATACAGTTTTAAGAAAAACTCCATCCAACTCCATTTAAAACACAGCTGTTCACATTTCCATTTCAAGCGTGAACTGCTCAAGAATTTTACAGAACTATAAGAGCCATCACCTACGTTCTATTTTTATGACTAATCAAGATCCTTAATATGGGAGATAATATAAAATTTTGGAAATTTACTCACAACTGCATTTATTTTCTTACATTAAGCAAACAAGTCTCTAGTCAGATACGCATCTGTAGAGGCATTTACTTTTATGAAATAAAAAACATTTCATGTGTATTTTATGTGAACATCTAAGATACTGATTACATATCTGGTGATAAAGTTAAAACTTGTAACAAGAGAAAAAAATTGAAAGGAATATTAGTATCACACCTAGCAACTCTGCAGTCTAAAAGCATGAAAGTAAAAAAAGTGTAAAATATTGATAAATTGAGAAAACTGTCACTGACTACACATGCATTTTCAAAGTAAATATACAGCTAACAGAAATTAAAATACTACCACAATTCAAAGCAATTATATTATTGTCTTAACCGTGAAATAAAAATACACTTGCCTGTCAGAGTATATTAGTCTTAAAAGCTCAAACTCTACCTAAACTGCAAACTGGAGGTCACTGCAAGTTTCAACTATCTCACATTTTTGTATTTTGTATGCCTCTCCAGAAGCAGAACAACTAAGTACCACCTGAAGGTAAAGGAGACACCCTATTATCCACTGATCTTTGAAGCTTCCCTTTCAAAGAATACAAAGAATTAGAACAATAAAATTCTGCAGGCATTTATCAGCAGTGGGATGGGATGTAAAACTGACAATTTGCTTGGGAAAAACCAAAACTTTTTCTCAATTTATATTATCACAAATAGATTTTTTTTTTCCTCTAACACCTGAAATACTTACACCAAGGCCTACTAGCATCTGAAAGGAACAATCCAGAGACAGAAGCATGATGGTCATGCAGGACATACAAAAAGTCTTTAGGGTACAAGAGAGTATCTGGCAGAAATAACTAGTGAAATTAAATGCATATCGGTTAGCCAAAACAAGGAATACTAGTTGCATACCTTTGAAGGTTAACTACCAGCTTACAAAAGGACCTGATCGTCATTGCTGACAGCTGTGCAAAGCCTCATTTCAGTTTCCTCAAAAGCAAGACAACTGGATGCTTAAGAAGATGGAAAACTCATTTTTCCAGCATTCTACTCCCACCTTCCACAGTGATCCTGAGTAAGACACAAGGAACTGTGAAATTCATTGATGAGAAATACTAGGGAAGAACTGAAGTCATCCAGCCCAACAGATATATTAGCAGCGATTCCCCTACCAAATATAATAGTAGGACAAGACAGATTAGAACAAACAGTATTATGCTATACTTCCACTAATGATGTGAATAGTTTCTACTTCAGGGACACAACAGAAATATATGGAGATAGTGTGAAACACAGGTAGACTTACTTTAATTCCAGTTTAATCTCATAGCAGACAAACAGGAATACTGAAGGACATTCCAAATTTGATGATTAAGAAAAAATGCACTTTTGCAAACACCTTCAAATCCTTAGTCATCAGATCATGAGCATTATCAAAAAAAATGGACATTTCTGGGCAAAATTAAGAGGGAATGATGGCTCTATCAGCTTTTACTAAGACAAATTGAAAAGTATTTAATCAGCTTCCAGACAGAAGGTAAACAATTCCCTATGTCAAATTACTCAAGTATCAAGTAAAGAGAGGTGCTGTTTTTTCAGGATTTTTTTTCCCTTCAAGATCTAAACACAAACCACAAAAACAGAAACAACCAACAACAAAAAAAAAAACCAGAACCCAACTATAACCCATGAAATCCCCAAACCCATAAACCAAGAAACAATCAATCACCCTCCTCCCTCCCGACACACCCAGCCTTCCGCAGACATAACTTAGAGGAGAAAAATAATAAGACTGTTCACCACCAAGCAGGATTCTCCAGTTCTGTAGTGTGGTGAGACAGGAAATCAGAAGTGTCCTGCAGGCAACACACTCAGCCTCTGGGTGAAAATAAAAAGGGGGGGGGGGGGGAAGCAATGGAAAGCAACTTTCCATTTAACCACCTTCTCCTAGTCACCTAGAGACAAGTAATGAAGCCCTCTCTAAGGCTTTCTGTCCACTACGCCTCAAGTAAAAGAAAGAGCTGTAATTCTAGAGTTTTAAGTGAGAGCAGAGCAGGTAACATGTAAAATAAGATGACTGCTGGGCTTTTGCGGAGAATCCTCCAAGAACACCAAGATTAGCATTAGAAACTCAGAAATCAAACTAGATCCATTCTCTTACCACCACTGCTGCTCAAAACTAGCTTTACAAGTTTCTCTAGAGAATAGCTACATAGCAACATACAATTTCTACAATTTAGACAAGCTTAAGCCAAGTTTCACCAATACTGGAAGCCAGTAAAAGCCAGCAGAAGCATTCCCATAGTCACCCATCTCCAGCCGCTCGTTTCCACTCCTGCCTCACCATCTCCTGCACTGCAATAAGCTTTTGCACAGCTGCAACGTTACCTTTACTCCAACTTCAAACAACAACAAATGCATTAGCACACTAAAAGATCTCATGAAGTTCCAATCTATCACTCAGAAGGAAAAAGTAATCTCCAAATCTTGTCCTCTGCATGTTCGAGCTTTGGGTAAGGCAGAACTGCATATAGCTACACACAGGTATCACACTGAGCAGTACTGAGACTCCACTGAGCGACAGTGGAGACTGAACCTTTAGTATCACTAAATCCAATGAGACAGAAAGCTCCAGATTAGTTAGTTACAATCTATTTACTTTGCATAGGAACAAAGAAACTGCCATACCAGATCAGATCATCTGAGCAGAACTTGCAATAACTAAGAGTGATAAAAATCAGACACGGTAGAGGGTGACCCTCTTCCAAAAGTACTCTCAAGCCACAGAGCACAGAAAAGGTAGGAGGTGTACTGTCTCTCACCGCAGTTTCCAGGCTAAACTGGAAGCAGAAAATTTGGTGGCTTATGTAAGCAGCCAGTAGAAATTACCCAGCATTATGGACTTGATTAAAACACATAAAGTTATATTTTACCTTGGCTATGTATAGTCAACATCTTTTTTTTACCTTAGCTACATTTTGACAACAGAAACACAGAAAGTTATCATTTCAGTTAACAAAAAAAAAGCGAGCCAAGTCAAGCCTCAGTCATGCTGTGCTTTTGCCTTCTCTCTCTGTTCCCACCACACCGCCCACACTCCAGTGCTCTGTTAAAGCAATCACGCCTTCCTTTGAAACACACCAAAAAAAGGTGCTACAAATTCATAAGCAGAATTAAAACTGAGGAGCTTCCATCATTACACTTGCACACATAGCCAGAAATTCACAGTTTCACAGTGTATCTTTGGTGTCTCTAGCAGGCGTCCAACAGCAACTGCAGGAAACAGAATAAATACCTACAAAGTTTATTGTGCAGCTGAACTGTCTGACAAGTCTGCCACATCTAGCACATACATTTTCATATTCAAACTGTTCGTTTTCACACAGGTCACATAATACATGGTTACTGTATGCAGAGGAGATGAACTGCAGCATTTCCTGCTTTTCATTTTCATAAAAACAGGATTATGGTAGTATAACTAATCCTGTACTTGGGAGTGTAGTAAGTCACCTGCACCAATTTCATATATAAATAAACATCACTTAAAGAGTCAGAATGTTTCAGAAGAACACTGTTAAGGTTGCAAAGAAGGTGCATTTTGCCTTCAAAGATCTCCCCCTGAGTTACAAAAAAATCATACTACAGTTGCCACCAAACTCACTGTTTGGATCTTTTTATACAAACCACATCAATACACTGTCAATATAGATACGGGATAAAAACGTCTGAAGCGCTTTATGTTGAAACTGTATTTCCTAGTAAAACAATACCTTCCTCCTCTTACAGTGATATAAAAAGATAAATTACAATGTTCACAGCTTCTAATGAAAATATTTGCTTTACTGCCATAACAAGCAGAATGCTTGAGACACTAAAGAAAAAAAAGCAGTATTTGCATATAGGACTTAACAGCAGGGTCAATTTCCCTTCTCAGCTTCATTCTGAGGCTTACACAGGTCTTCCAGCATAAACAGAAAATCTATTTAAAAAGAAAGTAACTAATACCAAAGAGAATGATAAGAGAACTTTGAAGCAAGCATGGTATCTTTTATCTAACAGTAGATCCTTGCAAGAAAGTACAACTACCGTATCTTTGGAATAGAAAACCTTCGCATAATACATTATTTTGATTATGTCCTTCATTTTGCTTCTTAATGAGTGTCTGAGCAACAGCTGCATGCACCAATTTAATGCGTAATATGCTGTTTCTCACATACAAAGCTCCCTCTTTCAGCTAGGATAAGTAATTAATATTACAGTAAGGGCAGAGAGATTCTTCATATGGCCTGAAAAAGTAGTACTTTGTCTAACATCTGTTTACTAGTAACACAACACACATGATTACTGACATATTCTACATGAGCATTTACAGGACGTTTCTGAAGAACAACCACTATCAGTGCTGCCATGTATTTTCAACTGCACTCACAATAAATTCAAAGTAGACTATCCTACTGAAATACAGCGCGAAAGGCATTTGCCATTTAGTGTTTTCTATGATTTGTTAACATTCCTAGTCAAACGTGAGACGGCATTTAGGAGAAGATTTTGCTTGTACACATACTAAAAACACTAACTTGTCGAAATGCAGGTACTTAAAAGTAAGCAAACTGTCTATGTGAAAGGAAAAAATTCCACAGTTGCTCTGTCATTGCTGCTGTGGGACTGATTAGCAAAGATAGACTCAGTGTTTCAGCATCGATGCAACATAAATTGACCTTTCTGATCCTCCAATACCAAACCTAACTCCCGTGAGACTAAGTTGTTTTAAATGTGTTCCCATGTAGATTCTTTATATTCCTTGAAAGGCATGAAACTGATTACAGTTGTATTACCAGATGCAGTAAACCGTTTCTTTCAAGTAGTGACATTATAAAGATGGAGTTAAGAGTCATGAAAAGACAAGCTGCGCACTAAAATTCATGCACTATTTCCCCCCAAACCCACTGAAGATTTCCCACCAATCCTGTAAGTACAGAGGCATTTCCTATCTGTCATTACCACACCGATCAAGTACTTTTATGCTGCCCTAGGAATTGACCACAATCCATCTGAATTGCTGATAATTCACTTCAACAAGACATTGGTCTAGAAAACAGTTCTTAAAGTAGTCGCAAGATAAGCGAACCTTTAAAACCAAAAATCCTTGAAGTTTAACTGACGTAAGACTCAACTAAAAAGAAAACACAAGTCATCCGTCCAAACCGGAACTGTATTTCTTACGAGGCTGAAGTAATTAGCCAGATGAACTGTAAGGCAGCATTAAAGTAGGTCCCTGTGTGCTAGCATGAAGTCCTTTAGCTACACAGCCCGAATCATGTAAAATCTTACAAGAAATTCATATGGAATTGTTAACTTCACATCAAAACTACCGCATCACTACTGCAACGCCTTCCCACACACACACATACACACACACGCCAGTCAGACACAGCAAGCGCACGTTAAAGCCGAAATGTGCTCTGAAGTACTTAAGCTGCTTCATCATGGAGGCGAGTCCCCTTCCACCCTCAACACTTCCACGCACCTCAGACAGGCAGGACGCGGGCAGTTCAGTAAAACCACAAGAAAACGGACCGATCAGATAATACACACGGAAAGCAAATATTGGCTACAGACACACGGGCACTAAATGAAACGGCTGCCACGCATCACCGAGACTGAACCACCACAAAAATCACCTTCTCTTTGAAAATTTGAGGGCGCTTATGTTTAAAAGCCTTCCCTCCTCCTTAGAAAGAATTACAGGAATCGGTTCTACAACACCGCCGCGCCGCGAACGGGCGTCAAAGCCTTCAGCGAAGCCCTTTTGAAGCCCCAGAACCGCTGGGTTCGGGCGGCGTCCAGGTGCCGGGGCCGGGCACACACCCAGCGGCTGCCCATGCGGCCCCCGCCGCCACCTCGCAGTTCGAAGCCCGCCGGGGAGTTTCGTACAAAAGCCCGGCGTCCTCCCTCCGCGCTGACAGCCGCGCCAGGTGCCCCCCGCGCCCTCACCTCGCGGCGGGGGGCGGCTCCATCCCTCGCTCCTCCGCGGGGTCGCTCCCCGCCGGCAGCGGCTCCGGCAGCTCGGTGGGGCTGGAGAGTGGCGGCGCGGGGCGCTCCGGCGACGACGGGGAGGAGGAAGAGGAGGAGGAGGCGGCGAGGAAGAGCGGCGCCTCGGGCAGCCGGTCCAGCTCCGCGCTCCGCACTTTGCGCAGCTGCTTCCGCCTCCAGTCGGAGCGCTGCTCCCGCTCCTCCCGCGGCAGCCCCCCGCCGCTCCCCGCGGCCGCGCCGCCCTTCAGGCTCCCGCAGGCGGCGGCGGCGGCGGCCGCCTCCGCGCCGCTGCTCGCGGACAATCCCGACGATGAGGCGCGATCCCCCGCCGCCGCCGCCATTTTCTCTGGCGGGTCACATCGGGCTCCCGGGGGAGAAAGGGGGGGGGGAAGCGAGGGGGGGGAAGTCGGCGCTCCGACCCGCTGCGCAAACTGCGCAGCCTTGCGCAAACGGCGTAGGGAAGGGGGGCGGGCGTCTGGCGCCGATTGGTGGCGGCGGGCGGCGCGGGGCGGGGCGGGGCCGCCCGTAGGTGCAGCGCCCCGCCCGCCCCCGCGCAGGTGCCGGCGGTTGGACGGAGCCGCGCCCGGCGGGGGCAGGGTCCGGCGCGCGCTCGGCGGTCCCGCGGGCGGGAGAGAGGGAGGGAGGGGTCGGGCCGGGCGGCGCCCGCAGGGGAGCGCGGCCCCGCCCCCACGCGGCCCTGCCCACGTGCGGGGCAGCGGCGGGCGCTGCGGCAGAGCCCTTCCTGCGCGGGGGCGGCTTCGGGCGACCCGACTCTCGCAGCACCCCCGACTCTTGCAGCGCCTGAACTCGCCAGCCCCCCATCTCGCAGCCCCCGAGCTCGTAGCGCCCCGGCTCGCAGTGCTCGAGTTCACAGCAGCCGAGCTCGTAGCCCCCCCTTTCACACCATCCCCCGTCTCGCAGCACCCGTCTCGCAGCGCCCGAGCTCTCAGAGCCCCGTCTCGCAGCACCTGAGCTCGCAATGCTCGAGCTCACAGCAGCCGAGCTCGGAGCACTCCTTCTCACACCATCCCCCGTCTCGCAACCCCCCCCCCCCCCCCCCCCGCGTCTCGCAGGCCCCGAGCTCGGAGACCCCCGTCTCGCAGCACCTGAGCTCTCAGAGCCCCGTCTTGCAGTGCCCCGTCTCGCAGCCCCCGAGCTCTCAGAGCCCCGTCCCGCAGCACCTCTGCTCGCAGCGCCGTCCCTCTGCCCCCTCTCCCCGGGAACCGGCCGAGGAACGGGCCAAACGCCTGTCGGTGCTGGCAAATCGCTGCTGGGTCGCGGCTTACCTGCCGACTCCTCGCGGGGATCAGCACGAATCTCAGTGCATGTCCTTCCTGGCCGCCCTCGCGCGTCCCTCTCCGCGCTGCCCTCACTCGGCAGACGCCGCTTCGCCCCTCCTCGGGTCCCGTTCCATGTCTGTAACTACTCAGAAGAGCTGACGTCCCGCCGGGGCGCTCCTGCTCCCATCTGTGCGATCGTGCGCACATCCAGTTTAGATCGCAGCCCGCCGCGCGCACCTACCGCTGCGGCTGCTTCCCGGGAGGCTGGGAGAGGGGAGAAAAGCAGGAGGCATCACATGATCGGAACCGTGGGCAGGTCCAAGTAAAATTTACTTTTGGTCTAGATGTCCACTCGGCCGCAGTTGAGTCGTTGTGTTTTCAAACTCGGAGATGCGGACAAGAGGCTGAGAATTTTGCAAGAACAGAGGGACGCACGGGGCTGTCAGAAAGGTGCTGTTTTGCTGCCGATAAACACGCCTGCCCTCTCCAAGTGCTAACTTGAGGTGAGGAAAAGAACCCTAAATGTCGCCAAAACCCTAATGGTGACTAAACCCTTTGATGTCACTGAAACCCTCGATGTCACTAAAACCCTAAACATCACTATGCATACCAGGTTGTTCTCAGGATGGTGCGATTTTAGATACAGTAGAAGTGTTGGGTTTTTGTTTTTTTTTTTAGCTGGGTATTTTAGTCTTCTTTCTCAGAATTTACTGTTTATCCCCCAACCATAACGTTAGGGGAGGCCTTATTACTCTCTACAACTACCTAAAAGGAGGTTGTGGAGAGGAGGGAGCTGGCCTTTTCTCCCAAGTGATAGGGGACAGGACAAGGGGGAATGGCCTCAAGCTCCGCCAGGGGAGGTTCAGGCTGGACATCAGGAGAAAATGCTTCACAGAAAGAGTCATTGGGCACTGGCAGAGGCTGCCCAGGGGGGTGGTCGAGTCGCCTTCCCTGGAGGTGTTTAAGGGACGGGTGGATGAAGGGCTTAGGGACATGGTTTAGGGAGTGTTAGGAATGGTCGGACTCGATGATCCAGTGGGTCCTTTCCAACCGGGTGATTCTGTGATTCTGTGATTCTGTTAACAGAGCATCTTGACAATGGCTATTGATACCATCGCTTCGCTGGGATCACTGCTTTGATCTGAAGCATTAGTGGAGTGAGAAGTACCTTCTAACAGAAGCAGTTTCTTTCTTGCCTTACATATATGATGAGATGCTGACCTAAATGTAGAATCTTCACTGAAGGATGTGATGAGCAGATTAAAGACGTCTTTCCCTCTGGACTTGCAAGAGCAAAAGCTGGAGGACATGGTTTGTACTAAATACAATTGCAGAGTAATATAAGTGCTCACATGGCCTCAAGGTCACTCTAAATGAATCACACAAGATGCCACACCATAACTGCCCTTATGAAGGTCTTTCAGTGAAGAATGCTGTGAGAAAGTCAGTTGTGTCCATTGTCATCTTTAAGAAGGGTATCTTTGGGATAAGACGGTCATCTAAACATCCTGTGTAATGTGCAACTCAGGGGTGCACATTTAAAGAGGAATTAATTCTAAATTTCATAAATGTGGTATGTAAAACTTATTTAAAGCCTCTACTATAAATTAGGGACAGTTTTCCGGAAGATTCCTAAACCAAGCCTTATTGTCAAGCTGAGGATGTTACAAAATGCGGGGAAGAACAGAGCAAAGTGTGTGCTTTGCAGAAGCAGATAGTTGAAATAAGCTTAAATTATTACCAGTTGTTGGCAGTGTAACCTGCATGTATACAGGATCCTCTTGTCTTCAAAAGAAAAAATAAAAACAAGAAACGGTGCACAATTAGATCTTTTCAAGTACAATTATATTCGAAGAAAAAGAAAAAAGCCACATATGCTTTTTTTTTCCCTTTAAGCATTCTAAACAGAAAAAGAAAACAGCTTTAGGAATTTGCCACATCGAGAAGGAATAGAGCTTTGAATAGGAATTGATTAGTAAAGGACACAGAAAAGAAAAAGCAACTCTCTAATGAAAGTAAATCTAGAAAACAAGAGTGCATATGCGTCCTTTTGGCCTGACAGTCCTAGAAGACAAATTTCCCATAGTGCCAAGGCTCCAACAAGGCTTAAAGGAGAAGGAAACTTGGGAAGTTTCAAGGCCAATGTCAGAGTGGCAATGGGATACTGAGGAATGCGCATATGCACTGAGGTGAAATGCTTTCTGGAAAGCAGGAAGAAAAAGAGCAAAACATGAAATCCAGGGATATTGGGAGGCACCAGTGTAAGAAATAATTAAGTGTGGACAACTGCTGTCACTACCCCTGTTAAGGCATGACTCTGCCTTTTGAGTAAGGCCAGCACTATCAAGGTTTAGAGTGACTTTTTGCATAAGATGGAAACAGGAAAAACTTCTATTTAGTCACTAAGGAATATACGGCTGACCTTCTAAGGGCTGTTTATCCCCAGTTATTGGCTGAAATCCAACTCTAATAAATTACATTTTGCCTATGATCTTTATATTCACCTTATTGTTTCAAATGGATGTTTCTCCACTCTGCCTTGACCAGGGCAGCAGTGGCAAACAAGAAAACACCTGCCGTGTCTCACTCCAGAATACTACGTAACACAATGCCTGTACGAGACGTAGATTTATGCAAAATGTAAAGGCTCTACTAGAAGCACTAAATTCTGAAATCAGTAACTGAACGTGCTGGCTGACGTCTGTGTTTTCTTGTGATCTGCTCTTAAAAACCCTTTTGCACTTAATCAATGTGAGTCGTCCTAATTGTAAAAAAAACAAAAAATGAAACCTACAGAAGATCTCAGCAAGATATTTGGTTACCTCTTGCACAAATTATTTCTCGGTCTGTCTAAAATACAGCTCTGGAGGGAAACATGAAACTTTTAGCAGTTTTTAGTGGGCCAGTTTCCCCTAAGTCATAAGTAGTGGCACCCAGGACTTGTTATGAAACAGAAGCCTTTGGCCTCAAATTAACACAGTGCAACATTTGGAACATCAACTGCTCTACACAAAGAAACTTCTGTTTGGGAACACACTAAGTTTTTGCAAGCCAAGGAGTTTCCTTGTTGCACAAAACCTGTAACAGTGTCATGAATAAACAACAATTTTAAACATGCTAGAGATAGGATAGGAATCTGCCATGCCTCTCAGTACATGACCTAGGCATTAGAATAAATACAAGAGATAACACAGTCAATAGCTTCTGGTCTTGACTAAACACGTTAAAAGTGGTTTAATACTGAATACAAACTAGATTCTCCCTGTCTTATTCTTCTGTATAGGAAAACTTATCCCCACCTTGAACTTCCATTCATTCTTTCCATCGTGAGAAAGGGAAGACGAACCTGCTCTTAAGCCATAATCCTTTCCTGTTTATTCCTTTGTGTAATGGAGAAGTCAACCAACTAAATGAGGACAGAGGGTCTGAGGTCCTTTATATTTTTGTTTTCTAGGGCCTGCTAAAAGTCTGCTACGGTCTCTGCTGCCTGTAGAAATGCTTTGTAATCTTGGTGATGCTCAGTTTTTACTTCATGGTGTAACAGATGTGTCATTTAGAATAGATTCCACCTCAGAAAATCAGGATGCCATATCAATTTTCAGGAGACAGAAAGCAGGGTAAAGCTGGAATTTGTTACAGGGAATTCCATGACTTTAGTTCAGACATTGGGAACGTCTCGTCTCACTGTTTTTTCGGTACTTTTCGTGCTGGATTACCTATTAATTTCAGCCATTGATTTTCACAGAAAACGTGTTTGAAAATTTCTTTCCTCACGTTTCAGTTCACACATTTCAGTTAAAAATGTATTTTGGATCCACAAAAATTAAGATTACATCTTGACCTGGATGTCAGACACATTATGTAAGAAAAGACCTGTTTTTAAACCTCCTTTTCCTGCCAAAGTGCGTAATAACAGTTCTCCACTTCTTTCTAATGACTAACAACTCTTCTAACAGCCCTTCACTGCCTAGTCACATTCATCACAGTTATCAATTTTCTTCCTGTATCGTTTACTTGTTAAACAGGGAACCATTTAGTCAATCCACCATAGGATCCCAAAGTGCCTGCAATTTAAGTATGAAAGGCAGACAAGAAACAGAGCAATTAGCAAGCTAGATTGCAGTCCTTGTTCAAAAAAAGTCTGTGCACTGCTTTCGGGTTTTTTTTCTGTCACTACTTTGTATATCTTGCATTAACTACTAAAAACAGTCAAATTTGTAACCTTGGGTAGTCTTTAAAATATTGATACTTGAAATCTAATTTGGAGATTCTTCCTGACTGTGCTTTTTCTGACTTCAAATAAGTCACCATCCTTTCATGGCTCTTTTTCTTCCTGGTAAAATACAAATATATACAAATATATTTACCTACCTCAGGCCTGACACAAAGCTGAGGAATTTAATATCAAGTTTCCAGTTGAACCCTTGCCCAAAGGAAGTATAGCAACCAAGTGAGCTAGACCTGTTAAACATCTTCTTGTAAATAATTTCTAAAGAGTTACCAAAATTATTGCAGCTGTCAGCTCCTTTTCTTAAGTTCTTCCAGACTCAACCAGTGCAGCAGTTACATCTATTGCAAGCACCACTTTTCCCTCTTTCCAGGGGAAAGCAACTGTACAGTTTCAGACTCAGGAAGCCAGAAATAGCTTAGTTTTCCTTTACCCTACTGCTGCCACTGGCTACTGCTACGCATCTTTCACCCTAGGCACTTATTATTCTTTCCATTCTGTGAGACAAAGGCATGGGGCATAAGCACAATTATTAATAAACTGTGGAAGATTTTCTCCACTGGAAGCTATGGATTTCCAAATTATAAGGGAACAAATGCAAGAGATTCACTCTTAATTTTGTTTCTGAGGACAATATAGCAACCTACTGAAAGGGAACATGATGGAAGGGCCAGGATGGAAGAAGGACGACTTCCTCACTCCCACCAAAGAGTTATTCTTTTCCTCTGCTTGCTGCTCTGTGGTCCTCCTCCTGCCAGCAGTAGAATCATGCGGTACCAGCAGATACCACACAGGCTGTTTGAAGATCCTGCAGAAGAGAAGCAGGCAAGAGTGACACAGTTTGGCAGCTACCTCTGGATAACTGCCTCCCTAAATAATTGCCAGATGGGCAAGGAACCGGCAAGAACACCCTCCACAGAGCACCCTACTTGCTTTCTCCAGAGCCAGTGCATGTCTGAATAATCATTTCTGGGTGCAGTAATGGCATCCAGCCTAACACATTCTCTCCCTTCTTTTTATTTCTGTTCATCCCACTCTGGCTCTCTAGTAATACTGTTTGTATGCTTTCATTCATGATGTCTGGGAGTGGTGACAGTGCTGTTCTCTTCCCAAATCCAGCAAGCAGACCCTGCCAAGGTCCTCACAGCTGTCAGAGGGAGTAAGAAAACTCAGCGGTGACACCAGTGCCTAGTTCATCATGTGATCCATTTGTGCCAAGCCTGTCAATTTTCTGGCACCATGGCAGAACTGAATCAAGTAGTTTTTTGCTACAATGATGGCAGGGAGTCCACAGTTCTTAAAAATAGTTATTGGGTCTTTTATGTCCAAACAGTCAGATCTTTATCATACTCAGCTTTTTAGAAAAGGCTGTATATTTTTTTCCTAAGTTCTTACATTTAAATTACTCTCTTTAGCAATTATAATAGGTACAACACTACTTTATTGCATGTGTGCCAGTGCCAGTCCCCAAGAAAGGTGTTTCTAAAGCCACTTTATCACAGTATCCCACGCTATCGTCTAAACTAAACATCCTCCAGAGATCTGTAGCAGGCATTTGCCTATCTTACATCAAAATACTTTCAACATTGTGTTGCTTCAACAGTATTCTCCTCTGTGTACACATAAGCAAGTAGGAGCCCAGGAGTCATAAAATTTTTTTGCCAGGCAATTTCTGGAAAACAGAAGATTACTCTGGAGAATCCTGAGGAAAGTAACTTTTCAGTCTTACTGTTCGGCTGGTATTAAAACCAAAAAAATTACCTTTATGTTGCATGAGTAACAAAAGAAATACAATGAAACAAACCATATCTTTGCATAACAAATTTCTTACCTTTCTGTTTTACTGATAAAAAGTTATTTTAAAAAATATTCTATCTTTTCTACCCTGTAAATCTAGTTCTTGAATTTGGTTGCTGTTCCTGAGGTTTATTTATCATTCATAGGGCTCTTACTCTGTATCACATGCCATATATCACAGTTTTCTTTGCTACACCCAGTTAATTTACATTTTTATGATGTTTGTAGAGACTAACGTATCTAACCTATCAATAAATCATCAGTAAACAAATACTCTGCTTTCTGCATACTTACCTTCCTTGTCTTAGATATTGAAATCACAGAAAATAGATGCTAATCATCCTTGACAAATTAATTTGCAGGTAATATAGATACATGTATATACTATAAATAGATGGTATAGCATGTACTTGCTGCTTCTTTAATAGATTGGTTTTATGTTTTGCAATTTTACTTTTGATCATTTAATTTCACTTCATTTCATTTCATCATGCCTGATGCAACCTAAAATATTATCAGGGTACAAAACTGAGCTGACTTCACATGGTCTATGTGTTTTCACTATGAAAGGCCTTGAGAAAACAAAGAATGACCTTGATCAGTGATGTTTGTGTGGATTTGGAGGAGGGCATTAATTTAATACCTGTCAAGGTAGGATACAGAATTTATTTTGACAAATTGCCTGTTTTCCTTTACTTTGTAGTATAAGGCAAAACTTTTCAGATTTTGAACAAAGGCTTGCAGGTCTCAAGAGCTGATCACTTACAGTTGAAGGTATTAACCACACAAACCACTTCCAGTGAGCTGCTAAATGCTTCTCAATGTTGTACCTTAATCAAGTTTATTGTGCACAGTACTAACTGAGCAAGTCAGATCACTTAAAAAATACATGTCAGTGTTTCCTTCTGAATGTCATCAACAAATGCCCGCCACTGGGCTGCTTCTTCTTGTTTCCCATCTTCCAGAGACAAGACTTAAGGGTGATTTTATTTACAAATGTTAACACCGGTTTCATGACATTAACTTCAGTTGTTAGTCTCTAACATCTTGATCATAAAATGGCCTGAACTGTCTGCTTTATGTTGAGAAGAACAATATTTCTTTTAATTTCTGTCCAAGATAAGAATGTGTATTCTTGCACTTACATATTAGGCACAGAAGTCTTGAGATTATAACTATTTGTTTGATCTGTTTAACCAGAACAAAGGATCCTTCTCAGGGTGGTAACATACCTTTCAGTCTACAGTAAGAGCGATGGCAGTCCCCTTTCTAAAAAATTCTTTCACCCTCTAGATCATACTCATGTATACAGAGAGATACCAAATGTAAAAATAAAATGCAGGTGAAGAAGCTAAATAAAGAAATTCGCACTGCCTCATAATTTTAAGTTCCTAAACACTGCATGTTCTGAGTTATTGCTAAATCCTTTTGTATATTCTAACTCCCCGTGTTTACTATGAATTCTGACAATATACATTCCTTCTTTTTAGTAGGTAACTCAGATTTATTTGGGTTTATTTCAGGAAGCTCTTACATCTAGTTGCAGCAGCGTTTTAAGTATGAGGGAAGCTCAGCTCTCCACGTCAGTTAAGGTACAGGCAGATGTTAAACTCATTAAACTCTAAGAAAACTCCTCATATATTAAAACAACCTCATAGTTAAGGTTAATCTTTTGTTCTTTAATCCTGCCAATTAGATTTTAGTACAGGAGATAATTGCTATTCACTATATTATTAACTGGTAGATAGCTGTATTCTCTCCCTGACTGATAGAGTCCCTATTCTTTCCCATGCTTCCAAACCCCTCCCTAGAATTTTAAAACTCAACTTTGATTTCAGGAATCTACAGTATCAATACAATGGTCAGATATATACTCCTAAAGAGCACAGTACGTGTCCACCAAAAGATTCTCTTTCATATTTTGAAGCATGTGAAGTAGTACATACACTACTATGTGAGAGTTTAAGTATCAAAGAAGGTTACAGCTCATCTTTTTGCTGTTCTAAGTTATCCAATGTTTGAAGGAACTGAGGGGCATCAGAAAAGCATCATTTGAGAAATTTATGAAGGAAAAATATGGCCAATTGGAAATGTCTGCGAGAAGACAGAAATCCCGTTTTTTAAACCCAGAATTTCATCTCATATGAGTGGTATAAAACACCTTATTTCTATCTGAAATAAAACAAGGCTAGTTTTCTAACTTATGTGAACATGTGCATTTACCAGTCAATAAATGCAAAATTTTGTAGGTATTTCTTTGCCTTAAAATTATATTTAGTTCTTTTTTTTCATTCTAAAACTATTACTTGTAATAGTACATTAGAAAGGTGTGTAGCATAAACTCCTGTCTTTTTCCTCCTTCCGTCTTTTTTTGAAGTACTGAAAGAAGAGAAGCTAAATTCCAATGCATTTTAATGATGTCATGAAAGCCAAAGTTGTAGCTATAAAAAGAAAAAATTTCTATTTTCCCTGCCCCCAACAAAGCATGAGATGAGTAGCTCCCATTTGGAATATTAAAAATTCACATGTGAGATTTAGTCTGGTTTTATAAGCCTGCGAAATAATTCGTTTAAAACCATAACGAAAAGTAGATTTGATGTCAGATGCATGATACGGAACAGTGTGAGGGTGTTTGTAGTCTGTATTGGTACATGGAAAGGCACTCCAACCATCTTATTTTAGTAATTGTACCACACCAAAGACAACGAAAGCTGTCCTGAGATTGAAGTGTATGACGCTTTCAAAACCAGCTCACTGTGAATATTTGGAAGGTCGTAGGTCTGAATTCCACTGATGTCTTGCATTCTAGTCTTGCTGCAGAAGATGGGAAAGTATGAATGAAAATTTTTCTAGTAAGCCCAAGTTTACAATATGATTTTCTGAGTATTCTGGCATTAATCAGTCTAGAAGAGGCCCCAAAATTACAGAGAAGACATAAAATCTGTTCATTTCTCCTTTGTGATCTCAGCCAAGCTTTTCTAGAACAGCAGTCACAGTCCAGATGGTTCAAGTCCAGTGATGGGCAGGATGCTGTTACCATTCCTGCTAAGGTCCCTGAGCCCAGGGAAGGTGATGTCTGCCTGAAGTCCTTCTTGCCCAGAGCCCTACTTGAAGGGTTCTGAATCCTA
The DNA here is from genome assembly GCF_017976375.1 of Cuculus canorus. Lineage (NCBI taxonomy): Eukaryota > Metazoa > Chordata > Aves > Cuculiformes > Cuculidae > Cuculus > Cuculus canorus. Next base: position 9,008,186 of record NC_071441.1, on the reverse strand, counting down.
ATCCCATGAGAAGTTCAAGTTTAGAAGAACTTCTTAAAAAAATCAGAAGTATTTTTATCCAAATGAGGCAAAGATAAATGAAAATACTATGTCATCCTCCCATCTGTTTAATGAAAAATGTGTGGCATATTGTATTTATACTGATATGAAGATCGTAACAAAGCATTCATTGTGAGTTAAAGTGTTAAGGTTACCCCAAACTTTTAGCACAGTAGTTGTCTGAATATCCACACTTTATTTGTGCAATATAACAGCAATTCCTAAAGCACAGACAAGTGAAAAAGCTAACCACTACACAGAAAAGTAATGATAAGCTGGAAGTGAAGTTGGATGTGACCATTTGTTTTGGTTACTAGGCGCAGACATCATCTTGTAGAAAGATAGAGGGACGGGTCTGTCATGGTTTGGTCTTCCTCTTTGCCTCAGCAATGAATGTTTTGAAGAGAGAGATGTAGTGCTCTATACAGAAATTCTTGGTCTAAATGCCATTGATTGCATTTAAGATAACAGATGCTGGTTTTTTTGGATTCAAGCATCAAAATAGTCTTACTGGAATCCTTGCAGACTCATCTAAAGCAGAATATGTTTAATTATCTTTGCTCCAAACACTTGTACTTCTCCTGCAAATTAATAGAAAGTTATCCAGGGTTGAATTAATTTGTCTGTGCCATTGCAGTCTATTTTACTCACTCCTTGTTATTGTTACAATCAAAAAACCCCACAGTAATGTTTTTAAGCTCCAACAATCTTTTGATGATGTGAGTCAGATGAGGGGGTTTGTGGGAGCATCATAGAGAGTTACACAGCTTTTTTGCACTTCAAGCACACTCCTAAAAATTACGGTTTCTATCACAAGACACACTGGACAATAGACACAGTTCAATTTTCACTAGGTCCAGGTATCAGGTACCGTGACAAAGGGGTTAGGAAGTCTGCAGAATAAAGAGGCTGCAGTGGTCACACCCTCCTCTTTGCCTGCACTGGGCTCAGCAAAAAGCAAACTGAGCTAGTCAAGAATGAGTTGATTCAGCATGCTCTGCTGAAAACGCTCTTAAGCTGTTCCAGACAAAACTATGAGGAAGGATGACAGCGACAACACCATCTATCCTTCAGGCTAAGTCTGTTCCCCCACGAGGCTTTGGACTGCTGCCAAAATTAATAATCTTTACTTTAAAATACACTAGGAAGTCTATGTCTGGCACAGGTTGTTCCTTAGTTCTTTTTAATCGTCCTTTGTGGCTGCATAAGCTACTGAAAATTGCTGGTATGGAACGGCTGGATCTTGTTTAGTATTACATTCATTTGTATAGTGTGATCTCAGGTTAAAACAGGAGAAGGTGAAAGCTAGTGAGGACTGGTTGTGACTGAAGTGTTTGCTTCAGAAAATTTTGCTCCCTACTGCTTGACCTACTAATATATTCCCTTTCCCCTGTCCTTGTTGCTTCAGGCTTTTTCTTTGGTCCTGTCTGTAGCACAAAAGTTGCAATGATTTAACTGAACCAGTTTCTAAAAGAATGTATTTAAATCAGAGCAGTCTTCTTGCACGAAGACTTTGAGCATCTGTGAGTAACTCCCAGAGTTACTCTTATCCCAGAGATAAGACCTTCTATTTAGTATCAGCAAAGTCTCTCGATTAGTTTTTTTCAGCAATAGATCTCAGAGCATTTTATAAAAAAATGGGTCACTATCATTTACTCTGTTATGCAGATGGGGAACAGCTGAAATTATTTGCCGACTGTGGGCAAGTGGAAATCTGGGAATCAAAACCTATGTCTGCACAATTCACAAAGCCACATTGGATTTCCAAGTTTTCATGCCATGAATGTGCTTTGAGGTTAACATTTCGGCTGACTTTGTCATGAGGTACCAGTTATTTCATGGTAATCATAATAAACTTGAAAAAATATTAAATGACATGTCTTATTTGGGGTATTTCAAAGTTGTTGGTTTTTTTACAATGTCAGATCCTAACAGAGCTTCCATCCTTAGAATATTTTGCCATGCAAAAAAATATTGGAAGCATCTGTGAAATGTCTAGAGACTCTCTTCCTCCATCAAAGTCAGGCCTCAGAAAATTCACTCCAAAGTCCTGTTCAGATGATAAATACACTGTCTAACAGCCAAAATACAGTGCTATAGCAGAATATAAATCAACCAAAGTGTGAGCACAAAACTAATCTGAAAAGGAGGAAGAAGCCATAAACACAATTGTGTTGAAAAACTGCTTTAGTTTCCATCCAGCCTTCAGGATGTAGAGATAACCTTAGCTTACATTTCCAGTAAGGCCTGTCCTAACAGTAAGCTGTCAGGTAGTGGGTTGCTGGTGGTGGATATTTTTTCCATTAAATATTCTTCCGCTGTCACTGGAACCTGAGGGATGCAGTGACATATCCATTGTTGGATGTTTCCAAGGCTCAGTTAGACAACACCACAACTAATTTGATTCAATGCTAGCAATAGTCTTGCTTTGAGGAGGAGTCTGGACTAGATAACCTCAAGAAAGCCCTTCCAAACAACATTTAAACAGCTCTGTAATTTTAAACTTGGTGTGAATGCAATGGATCTTACATTTGAATGGGCCTGTAGCATCTGAAAAAAAGCGCACGAGAATGGATGAGCTCTTGCAGAACTGCAAAGTTAGTAAGATTCTTCATCTCATTGAAATGGAAACACTTGATTTGCTATGGTATGCTGTCTGTTCTCTTAGGAGAGGAATTAATCAGGTTTGTATATTACTAAGTCTTGTGTTATGTATAAGGAGTTTATTAATAGGTCAGAGTCATTAACAGTTTTACAGATGAATAAGAAAGTGAGATCCTGTTACGAATGATATTTAGCACTTTTCTGGATTCTGTTTTTTTCGTCATTTCCTTTGCAATAAAAGAGAGAAATATTCAGATTGACATAGACATTGTGATCGATAACCTTTTTCTTTGTCTTGTCTTTTTGCCCAGTACTTCTAAAGGTTACTCACAAGAAGGATGTGATGATGGGAAAGGTATCACAGTCCCATTTTATTATCAATACCATATTAGAACAGGGAAGACATTTACTTCTTTCATCACAGGGAAGAAGTCAAACCAAGAGAAGTACAAACATCCATGTTATATGCCATGTAGGGCATAGCTGATCTGAAGTTACCATTCTCAAATGTATGCTATGCATCACTGCTAATTAAAGCAATGGAGAGAGTCAATAATTTTCTACCTAGAAAGTGTAATCACATCTCCAACAATGTTTGGCATACAGTTAGTTGGCTAAATTTTATTTGGGTAAAGAAGCCCTTCCAGGGTTCTGATAAGGTCAAAGTGTACTCTACTGCTATTTTCTTCTTCCTGTTTTCTGTGTCTTTTAAGTTGTTGTTTCATATTACAGTCCATAAACTGATCGTATAGCAGTTAGACCTGAAATGAAATGCCTTATCAGAACAAAATGTTTACATTGATTTCAGAGAATTTTTTTCCTCAGGTTTATTTTCGCTTGGAGTGTTGATTTCTCATCCAAAAGAAGGAAGATTTTGAACCTAATAAATGAATGAATGAACGAATGAATGAGAAAAACAATGAAGAAAAGTTGATGTATTCCTGTAAGCAGCTCTGTTAACAGTTACATGTGCAAGCAGAGTTATGGATGAAAAATCTTGCCTTCCTTTAAGACATTGTGAGTTTTTATTTTGGCCACGGTGGTAACCTTTGAGTAGAAGTATTACTTTTGAAACGAATGAGGTGATTATGTTCAAGGCTTTTCTTTGAGGACACCTAAAATATATTTGGTTTGAAACATTTCCATATATCTGCAACTGTGAGCAGTCTTTGTATAGTGCTGAGTTTTCCCAGAGAATTTGACGATGAGCAGTTGTTGGAGCAATGATAAAGCAGAGTTAGAATGGACATTTACCAAAGCTACTAATATTATTTTGCTTAGAGTGAAAGTTAGTGGTATTCATTCAGTGTCTCCTGCTAAGGTCACTTGTAGAATAGTATTTTACTAGAGGAAATATGCATAAATCAAGAAAAATCATAAACAGACAGTATCAACATGAGTACATTGAAGTTCTTGTTAAGCATGGAATCATTGTGTTTATTTTACAGTTCTAGAAATCAACACTTCAGACATGGAATATTCACTTCAGATTTTTTTTTGTACTGAAAAATAAAATTATGTACATAGCAACAGGTACTTGCTAGGCATTTTTTAAGATTTTTTAATTTGACATTTTTTAAGTCAAAGGTCCTGCTGATTTTCATTGCTACATAAAAATCATGTTGTCCATTCACATAAGAACAGCCAACAAACTGTTGGCTCATGCATCTGACATGACTTGAGATGTTAAGAAAAATGGATGTGTCCCAAACTGGATTCCCATTACACATGGCTAATCTGTGGGACTAGACCTGTTTAAGACAAACTTGTGATCCTAGCAGCTTCGTCTCAGCATCGGAAGAGTTTCTGTCGCCCAGTTCTGTCTGTTCAGTTTCATACATGGCATGTCTAAACCAAAGTTGTGTGACAACTCTGCTTAAAAACCCAACAACCTCTGCCAAGAGCACTGACTCCTGAGCTGATATGGCCTGGCTGCGGCTGGCGATTCAGGACGTTGCTCTCCATGTATGGACAGCTGAGCTGCTCAAGGATCAGCTGCTGAAATACTGCAGATTATGATGTGGCATTTGCCTTCAAATTTTAATGTAACGTGTGCTGTTTCAGGAGATTGTTTGTGTAAATTTCAGCCTTCCCTGTGACTGGGGAGTGGCAAATGGCATTGTCAGTAATGACCTTGTCAACTATCTTGAGATACGCTTTCTCCTTAGTGAATTAGAAACTTTTTCAAAGGCCACTTTTTTCTTTGCTTGCTATTTTCTGAGTCATACTCAGTTTGAGGAGCAGCCACACCAACAGCTACTAGCGCAACAGAAGACATGGAAGCTTCTAGCACAGGAGAGGCCATGGCTGATAAACTTGAAAACCATATTTCGTCTTGACAGAGTTCTTATGTACAGCCATAGTCCTGCTCCAATATGACAATATTAATGTATTTATACATACAATATACTATGCATAGTATATGTGTAATACAGATAATAGAATAGAATATGTATAATATATGTATATTATATTACATACACACATAGAATAAGACGTATGTTATTGCAAATATACTTAGGCAGTCATTGTTATCTGCAGGAAGATGTGTCCTGATAATGTCACCTTCTGTAAGATGAGCTGTAACAGCAAGATCAGTCTTCCATGGTAGTTCTTCCCAACACCAACTTCATTGGAGCCCATGGTGCACGTGTGTGGAGGACGGCAACTGTCTGTGATCCCATCATGACCAAATCCCAGGGGAGGTCAGCAGAGAAGTTGGTGGAACAAGGCTTGTGGGACCTCGGACTCTTCTGGAGCTTTGCATAAACTTATCCACCCCACTTTGATGTGTTGTCACCCCACATGCTGATACCCAGCTCTGACTGCCATGACTGGCTGTGGCCGTCACATTATGGAAACTTTGGTGGGCAGAGTTTGAAAGAAACTGTGACCAGAGTATACTGACACGGAGGGTATTAAGTAGCCACATCCCTTCCCTCTGCAGAGAAATGAGCCATCATAGGCTGGCAAAAGGCTGGATGCTGCCCAGTCTGCCCGGCAACAGAGCAGTGGGACACAGGCACCGGGACACCATCCTTGTTTCTGTCCAAAGCGCTTTTAAAACTCCTTCTATCCAACGGCAGTAACCGGTAAACAGAGGTAAAAACCAGAAAGTCCACTTGCATTTTATAAGCCAGTCACATAAGTCCCTTATGTGCAGAGTTTTAGTAGTGGCAGAGTTTTAAAAATTGGAAGGATCATTTCTTTGCTAACATCAGAACTAATTAAATAAAGGTCATGACTACATGCATTTAAATGCAGATCAAAGTCTTACTGACTTGAAGATATGATGCACAAAATAAACTAATATATCTGGGACTGGAATATCAAAGGCCTTCAAGAAAACAATACAGATGACTGTCACTACAGCACCATTCATATTTGTGACTTCTAACATTTCCCTCTAAATAATAATGAGAAAACAACCCAGTTCTATGCCTGCAGACAAAGAAATCACCGTGCTTGTGTGCTTTGGAGGAAAATCCTGTCCATTTCCTCAGCAGGATGCTAAGGGCTTACACGACTCACTGCAAAGGATAAACAGGTCCTTGTTAAGAACATACTGACAGTTACAAACACGCCTCACTGCAGGCCTATGACACCAGCACTGTCAGCAGAGCATAACACACTTTCTTTTGCTCTGGGAAGCCATGAGGCAAAAACATCCACCTCACAGGACAGTTACAGCAGCCAGAGAATATCTGTTTTGCAGTTACATCTCTCCTCCTTTGGGATTTTGTCTCAGTGATATGGTCCCAGTCACTTACGTGCATATTAATCACCTGAGCTATCTTGTTTGCCTCCCAGAAGATGATCTCGTGTGCTGGCTGAAAACAAGCTTGAGACATTTGAAGTCACATCAAGATTTATCATCTACAACTCCTGTAGAGTTCTTGCAATTGTAGTCAGAGATAACCATTAGTCTCATAACTAACTCAATGGCAACAGTACTAAAATGTATTTTTGCAGCAACCCTCCTCCCTAATTTTCCAGCAGTATTTAAAAGGAAATGTAAACAAATAGCAAAGCTTATTGCCAAGGCAGACTCATTTGTCTGTTGCCTCAGTGTTGTGAAACTGTTGTTGTGAAACAGCAATTGAAAGAAGCCTAGCCCAAGAAATTGCCCCACAAAAGGGGTAATTTTTGCTACTGACTTGAGAAAGAAAACCGTCCAGACACTTTAAAAATAAATAACACACTGCGATCTTTTAACTTATTTCTGTAATTGTTGCTAACCACATACTCTTTTCAAATCTTTATACTATACAAAACTGCCAGCAATGAAACTTGTCAGGAAATTAGCAGCTAAGGTAGACAGAGAAGGTCAATCATGGATATGGATACCCGTGACATGGATACAGTGCTGCATGTACTTAGCAGTGCAAATTGCGTGCTTTGTAAATGCAGAATAGCCACGCAAAATTTCAGTATTCTTTCAATCACAGTGCATTCATGTCATTTAACAACCTGTAAGGAGAGAACAGTTCTACTAAAGCCATCTTTGAAATAAAAATTCAAAGATCTGAAAGGGAATATACATTATAGAGTCTCTTAGAACCATCATTATCTTGTAAGTAATGTGCAAAGGAAGCATCCTGTGTTTAGGTAAGAAGAACAAGCTAAATGTGGCACTTAGGGACATGGTTAAGTGGTGTACTTGGTAGTGTTAGGTCTATGGTTGGGTTTGATGATTTAAAAGTTCTTTTCCAACCTAAACTATGATTCTGTGATTCTGTAAATTGTTTCAAAGGTATGCATGCTCTGGGTCTATGCTACTTAAAATTAAGCCAGTTTTGAAGTCTACTGAGATCTGTATGACCTATATATATAAAGGCTCGTGAGCTGGATGCTGCCTCCATCCTAGATGTGTAAAATGAAGGCAAAATTTGTTTTTAATGACATGTGAGAGTGAAACTGTGTCTACATACAATACTTTCTTCACTGCATGCAAGAAATGATCAAGGAGGTTGATAATGTATCTTTTACCCACATGAATCTCTCTAGACTACCTACTCAGAAAAATCAAGTTCAAAACATGTCTCTAGCACTATATTCCTCTAAAAGAAATTGGTAGATTGTTGACACTAGAGTAGAAAGTTTTCTTTTGATTTCACTTCTTTTTATCATTTAGAGCTCTATAATTTTAGCGACCTATTCAGAAAGTCCATGGAAATATGCCATCTGACACTTATAAGGGAGGAAATAAAGTGTTAAAAACATTCCATGCGTGGACATAAATTATTTATTTTTCTTCTTTTATAGCTTCATGCAGAGGTAGTAAAGTAAACTGTTAGACAAAAGTCAGTGATGGCTCACCATGTCTGAAAATAAGTAAAAGGTATTTGCCATTTTGCAGATGCTTAGATTAGCTTAGAATAATTAGGTGCGTTAGAATGATTTCTACTTCAGGTCTGCAGTAGATCTTAGTGGTAACTGAAAAAGATGACTCTCTGATTCCTAAATGCCAATCCTCTTTGATTGCTTAAAGGCTACATGTCCTCATCTCTACTACTGTACAGCTGACAGTCTGAGGCTAGGGATTGATCAGGAGAAAAGATCTTCTTTCTAAATGATAGACTTCCAGGGCAGAAAAGGAGTGCAGCAGTAGTACTGTATTCAGAAAAAGGTATTATTGCCATACAGCCTATGATGTACTGGTTAGGTAAGGGTGCATCATAGTTGTTCCAGACACAATAAGATAGTATTTTTATTAAACCATGAAATGGCTTTATTATATTTGGAGCTTAAATTAAGTAATTTATTTTTTGCAAAACCTTGGGTGGCTTTTGGGCATAGCAGAGAGAATTGAAGTCTTAAGACATTCTTCTCAACTTGTTTGTATCAATTACCCCAAAGGAAAATTAGTGGAATAATTATCATCATGTCTAGGAAAACTAAATAAACAACAAAAGGCTTTCGTCCCCAACCACCCCTGAGAAAGCACTTGAAAGCACTTTCTTTTTGAGGCAGTTAGACGTATAAGAAAATATTATGTTCAGGGAAAGGAATTTACAATTTATATAAGATCAGACTGTTCTTACAGCATGTTGCTGCTACGCAGCACGTGGTGCCTTGTCCGAACACTGTTGTTAGACCATATGGGCTTCAGCTCAGTTCCTCTATAATACAACAGATACTGTTAAGAGCAGAGGGACAGGTTAGGAAACATCTGTATTCTTTCCGAAGTCTGGAATAAAATTCATACTGGAATGAATGTGAAAACATAGTCTTATAGCACTTATGTTAAAGGCAGAGGAAAGTTAATTTTCCTTTAAAAACCTAAAGTAAGACATAGGCATAGACATGGGACAACAAGGTGGTGTTTAACTGCAAGTCTTTTTTATATTGATGTAGTTGTTCAAGGTGAAACATACTTTCATGGACTTAAAAAGGTAATGCACAGTTCTGAACCTTCCGTTTGGCCAAGATGTATTTTACAAAATACTAAAGACGACTTACAAAAAATTCCATCACTGCCTGTTGTTGTTGGAATGAACTTGCGATTCTATGAAACTCCATGCACTTGCATTTCAATATATACAATGGAAAAAGGTATCTGGAAGTACATTTGAGTATATCTATTACAAAGTTACATTGCAGATTATGATTTTACACGCTTGTGGGCCAAAGTAGTGGAAAATTAGATTCAAGATGTGCGTGATTATACGCTTGCGTGCTGCTGTAGACACAAGGCTGTAGCAAGGGCATCATGAACACTTACTAGCATGTTGAGCACTGATCACAAAGACAATGGGATGACCCTGCAAACCAGAGGCTTACACTGAGCTTTAGAATCATGTGCATGTGCTGTGCTCTGCTGTTCATCTTTTTCTGTCCTTAGACAAGAAGTTACCTCAGGCCGTCACTGCCTTAAGCCACGAAATATTTAGAGGAGAAAGAAAAGGAAGAGAAAACACAGCATAGATAAAGGCGATAAAATGCCAAGACAGAAAAGCAAAAATACACAGCTGAAGACAGAAAGTGGACAGACCAAAGATCTGAGTCTTATCTTTTGTAAGTGAATACATATTTTTTCTGCATGGCTTGAAGCCATGTGCTACAATCATAAACATATGTTTACAAAATTCAGATTGCTTTTGGCCTGCACTTCGAAGAGCAAATTCTGAAGACTAAAAAAAAAGTGATGAGGAAGAGATAAAAATGTATCTTATTCAAATCTGTTGTATCTTTACTGCTTACCTTTGACTGATCAGAGGATGAAGTTAAAAGCGTTAAACATTTTCTCTTGCAGAATTTAGTAAATGTATTGATCACTGTGTATAATTTTAAACTGTGGTAAAAACTCACAGAAAAACTTTTAAGAATGTAAATGCTGCCAGAAACTTTTGTTATATGAGCACCGGCAGTAAAAGTCATCAGCACTACAATACATGCTGAGAACAGTCCTTTTGATTGATTGTAAATGTTTTATTATATGAGAAAACAGCATACTGTGCTGAGGGTGCCAAAACGTGAAAGGTTATATGTTTGCACTTTTCACTTAATACCAGTTTCTTTGACAAGAGTGATCTACTTAGCTCTTACAGCCAGAAATATTTTAGTCCAAGTATCTCGGGCAGGAATTTCTGCTAATCTCAGTGACTGGCTGTGGAAACGTTAGCCACATGCTTGGATGTCTTCAGACCAGTCCTCTGCATCTTTACATTAATTTAGAGACCACTGATGTTAAGAAAACTGCAGTAGGAATTCTGTACTCATAGAAATTATAACTTGCAGCCTTTTTTTAAAGATCTGCAAGATAATTGGCCCCACAAAATGGAGACAGCCTTGCGTTTCTCTTCTTTGAGATATTAGTGTGTTATAAATATGAAACAGAGCTAATGCTCATCCTGGGCTGTCACTACCTCAAGAGCAACTGGGATAAAATGATGGCTTGTGACCAGTAATAGAAATGACAATGTCACCATATGTTACTATTTCGTACCCTTCAAAAAGCAACATTCCAGCCTTTACTGGATGAAAAATAGAGACATTTGTTGGGTTTTCAAAATGCGGGTTTCAATTCCCCACCCATTAAAAAAAAAAACCCAAAAGTTTTAAATTAGTTCAGAGAGGCGTCATGTTTGCTTTTAACAGCCCTTTGTCAGACAACAGCTAGAAAATGTTCTGACAACTGGAAACTATCAATGAGAGGAAACCAACAGCCTGACATTTATTTCTATCTCTTGGATTTATGATTTGAGAAGAGTTGCCATTTCAACTCTGATTTCAGGCAGTTGGCTCATGGAGTGATCATTCCTTGCTGTATTCTGAGAATGAGGGTTAGAAACTAATGGAAAACGATAGAAACGATGGAAACGAATCAGACCAAAACTGCAAATCTGTAATTCCCTCAAAAAAATCCCCAAATGTCTCCCATTTTACGTGGTATTACAGATAAGCTGGACATTTTAGGAGGTCATCCGTGGGAATGACAGGGACCCCTGGTCTCATCATTAGGTCACTGACAAATAGGACCCAGGGCCACACCTTGAAGAAGAAATGCAATGAGGAATCAGAACAGCTGAATGGATGAACTTCTAGGAAGTGAACAAGTCCTTGTAATTATTTATGAATAATTCTTGTAAATAGGTAAAAATAATACCATGTAGTCCCCTTAAAAGTATTTCAGGGGGAGCCAGGTTTTGTACATACAAAGAATGATTGCAGGGCACGCAAAATAGGATTGAAAGCCTTTGTGTCCTATGGAAATATAGGTATAATAAATTCCAAGTGAGAGCCTGCTGCCGACCCTCTGGTGCTCAGCAGGACACATTCACCCATATTTTGCAGCTATTATCAGCCATAACAACATTTTTGACTGTCAAACCGCTGGGTCTGCAGGTGGTTTCCAGCACATCTGGGCACTGAACTGTTGGCAACTTTATGACCAGATCAACCCCAGGAAATGAGATTAGAAGGCAAGGCACGAAAGCCTATGCAGTATCTGTCCTCTCTCCCATGCATACAGTGCACTGTTTGAGCAAAGTACTGATGCAGACTACCCACAGGTAGCGGTGGCGCATGACTGCCTGAGCACAATTTGATCTATATCTGAAAAGGCCATATGACTTAGGATTTTCAAATATGTGTTTCCATTCGTACACCTACATAGCAATTAAATAAGTAGCCTGATTCTTAAAAATGAATTAATTTTGTTTCTGTGTTACTCACAGTCAACAGTTCGTAAGACACATATCTTATAGAAGAGCCCATTTTTGTTAAAATAACTTCATTACAGAAGTTTCTGTAGAGTGTTTTTCAAGTGTTTTACTGATTATTAAAAATCTATAGGGGATTATGCATAACAAAGATCTGCGACAATCTTTGGTTAGATTTAAGCTTATGATACCACTTTTATTCAAATATCTTAAAACATCAATATGGGCTAGTCTGTTCAGTTCTAGTCATTCAAGCATGTGCAACTAGACTGTCATTTGCATTTCTCTGTCCTACAAATAGAAAATACAAGGTTACATTATTTATAGCTTTTCCTTCTGACCAAGTACCTTTAAAGCAGAGATAAGGAAAGAATTATCTAGTTCACTCTTAATAAAAAATCCACACTGTGTATTTCCCTTCATAAAATCTATCCCTTAAAATGTAGTTTATTTTTGTTGACAGAAAAAATAAGCTTATAAAAAAACTAGAGAGCAAAATAAATGTTGAGAGTTTATAGTTTTTACCCAGCCAAGAACTAACAATCTTGGCACCTTCCTTGAAATAATCAGGGCTTCCACAGGTTTATAGGGGATGACTGTCATTATTTGCTTTATTGTGGTGCTTGAAGGCTCCAGCTGAGATTTGAGTCCCGCTGTACTACCAGGAACAGTGGGGCAATCCCTTCCCCAGAGCATTTTCGGGCTCAGATTGCAAATGTAAAAGGACTGGGATGGTCTCTGCTCCCCCTGCTAAATTCTTGGCTCCGTGCATCACAGGGTGGTTGAGTGGAGTTTCCCGGAGTGTCCTTCAACATCTGGCTGATTAACAGTACTCTGTGGTCTGGGTCGCCCATACCAATGCTTCATGTCTGCAGCCCAGGCTTTCTAGGAGTCTGACCAAGAGAGTACTTTCTCTCTCCAGGCAAACAAAGGCTGACTCACAGAGCACACTGGGCAGCTCAAGAAACATGTAAATCAAACAACTACTTCTTTCACACCCTTACAAATTCAGCACTCTGAGATTGGGGTCCTTGCTAACCAAAGTGTTTGGGATCCTTTCTCTCTCTCACCGAATTTCTGAACACAATTCATCTCCAAAAATGAGTGATCTCTCTAATCTTTTTGTTCCTCTAAGGAATTACCTAATTTTAATGATTTTAAATCTTCAGATGACATATTAAGCTCATCAGCTGCTTTTTTGGTTAGTTACTTCTCCAAAGAAGTTCATATATAAACTTCATTTGTCTCGAGCCACCTCTTTTCATAAGGATATTCCCATGTGAAGAAAGATCTCATAACAGTTCACTTTGCACATGCCATCTCAGCACATATCCTAGAGCATTTCCATGTGATACTGAAGCTTTACCATCAGGAATCAAGAGAAGACTTCTGGCAGTTTTTTGTCAGAACAAAACCCATCCTTTCACAAGCTGGGCTTAAATGAGGACACTCTATTTTACACTAAGTAATCTAACTCTTTGCCCCTTGGAGTTCTCAATTGAACATTATCATCCCACTAAAATCATGCTGGAAACCTGAACTCCCCAGAGACTGCAAGTGGGAGCAAGTGTGTGTGCTCAAAAGCAGAAAACTGATTTCCTTCCTACTGCCCTGATGAAGACTCACGCTGTAGGGAGAAATCCTGGGACAGGTTTTGTGACAGCCTGGTTCCAGCAAAATGCTGGATGGTTTGTGTAGTCACATCTGCACCCGAGGCTGTGTTGTTGAGCATAAAAATACTTTTATGTTGTAACATTTCTTTCAAAATTGCCAATCAGTGGTGCCAGTTTGTTTCCTCTCTTCTCATTTCTCCACATCAATCTCCAACTACCATGAAGAGTGCTGTGTTGCAGGGAAATACTTATAAGGATAATTTTCTTTTGTATCTTGCACATCAAAAGAAAGAAATCACTATTTTAAGGCTGTTCAATGGAGCTAAATACTAAATACTGTTTTCTACTGAAAATTACAGTAAACAATCAAATTTTCTTTCCAAACAGAGCCTAATGCCTGCATAGTAGAGGCAGAGTTTAGATCATGAGAAATTATTGTTTCTCTTATCCACAACAGGTATGTATTATTTTTTTTAATGATCTGTATTAGTACCTTCGTACAACAAAGTGACTATATGCTAAAAGCCTAAGAACTCATTTCCTCTTGATTTCTCTAAGCATTGTTGACACAACTGCAAATGAAAAATGCTGGGAACATTGAGATACAGTGAAAGGGAAAAATTACATTCAAGGGCAACTTCAAAAGCTCTCATTAACCAAAAATAACCAAATATTTTAGCAACTAACCTCCCTCCAAAATACATTATATTGATCTGGGAAGTTTAGTCCTCTAAATACAAAGGAGCAGAGATGCAAACTGATCAAGGCTCTTCCTTTAGCAGGGAATGGTTATATGTAGGTGATATATTGATAATAATCTATGTCTTATATCTCAGAGAATCAGAACGATAGTATAATTTGAGTCAGAAGAAATCTTCAAGATCATCTGATTCCAAGCCCCCTGTCATGGGCAGGGACACATCCCACTGGGTTAGGCTGCTAGATCAGAAGTTAATCTTTGTTTTCAGATATGCAGAGGGTGCAATGTAGATAGGGCTTTTACTAGATAAAGCTGGAAAGAAAAAAAAAAGCAAATAGAAGCTGACATAATTTTCTCTTACACATTAAAAATTAACAAATCAATATTCTAGGATATAAATTGTTCAGTAAGTACGGTCAAATTGCACAACACCATACAGCAAGGTCATAGCTATGTAACTATTGAAGATCAGAACTTGTGCTAGCTAATAGCCAGAATTAAGAATGACTCTGTTGGAAATATATCATCTCAGTTCATGATCACAGGAAATAACAAATTAAGTATTATTAAAGCTGTATAGCAGTTAAACAAGAAAAATCCAAATCACTGGCAGAAGATACCGATGTGGCTTTTCTCAAACAAGGAGGGTGCTTAACCACAATATTCCTGAGAGAAATGTCAATTCAATGGTTAGAATCCTCGTTACGTATGTTCTCACTGCAAGACATCATAAAAAACTCGTGGCAGCTATTGAGGAGGGAACCTCTATACCAATGTAATAGCTTAGCACTCTTCTAAAGGGTTTGTGAAATACAATCCAAACACAAGTACATTAGCCAGTAACTTTTTCTTGTTGACTATGGTTTGCACCACTTTCAGATCTTTAGGGCTTTCCAAACAGAAAGGGTTTGAAATGCATTGTTCCAGCTAATTTCCCACTACATGATTAACATTCTTCTGAATTTAACCATTCCCAATTTGCATAGTGTTTCCTGCTTCCTGTCAGAATGAAGAGTGTTGTGTTGCAGGGAAATATTTTTAAGGATGAGACCTTCTCATATGTCTTGCATGCAAAAAGAATCAAATAATAATTGAAACAATATCGAACCTGTCCTATTTCAAAGGAATGCACAGATCAGAGCTTCACACAAAGCTCATAAAATATACTGAAATAAAATACTAATAGCATAGCCCATCACTGTTCCATGAGAAAACTGCTGGGGTTACCAGAGATGTCACAATATATGAGCTTAGCCACAAGTACTGCTTTTTTAAACAGCTCTTAAGAGCTGTCTGGGTTCATACAGTGCATCCCAAGATGACTTATACTGAAAATCATATGGGAGTTGATGTTCTTAGTTAAAGGAGCAGTGTCCCATGACTGTAAACTAAAGGCCTGGGTCAGTTAAAATACATAAGAACCATGATTTTTTTTTTTTTTCCTACCAAAGGGAGAAGAAGATTCAGTAAAAATCTTTCTAGTACTGTGAGTAATTCCATTGAGTCCCTGGGACTAGTTACAGAGATTAAATAATACTTAATACTCTGACTAAGATGAGATCACTCAGCATGTCATAAGATTTGGCCCTCATACTCCAGATTTCTGTAAGTACTCCTGTTGACCTTATTAATCTTGATACAGAGCCATTGCCAAATATATTTTTAGAACACTGTATTTTCTATTTGATCTATTTAATGACCTTGATAATACAACATTGCCTCAAGTGTATCATTATTATAAGCCTCCTCCTTTCAACATCATACAAAGAAAGGTATAGCATGCCACACAGCCTCCTTTTTATGGGTGATGGCAGTGGCTTCTGAACTCCAGGTAAGGTACATGTCATTTCCTTTGGGCAGTAATTACATATCAGCGGAAGAAAATACTACACACTGATGCTTTCTGTGAGAATTTGGTCTACATTGGCTTTTTTAGCACTGGTATGATACTATTTTTAATATCTTCATTTAAAAGAGTCCAGGAAAATATTTCTGTTAGTAACCACATCTATTCATGAAACGTAAGAGATTTCACTTTTTTTAGCTATCTTGTATGTGAATACTAAATTGGAAATCTTTCCAGGAGGCGACCAGTTTACACCAAGCCTAGCTAGCAGAGTTAGCTTTCCACAGGCAGGCAATCTGTCTGTCTCCATGTAATTAAGGCATTTCTTCTTCAGGAACTGCCAGACTCTATTCACTTCTGTTTTCCTTGTGACCTTAAACAAGAATATCTTCTTGGGCCTGGAGGTCAGGACACAGAAGGAGCTGTTTATATAAAACATGGAGTAATGGCCCTAAGGAGACTGCTTTCTCCCCTAGGTTTAACCTCAGTCAGGCTACAGGTCTGTAACATCCCTGCCTGTTGTTATACAATTTACATGTGGGCTTTTCCTCACTCCTCCCTTTTTTAATATTTTCTAGTCTTTTATGGCAGAGATTTCTGTAAGGGAGCTTGCTATCCCTTTTGCTTGCACATCTGAGACCTCTCTGCAAAGATGGGCGTAAAACAGAGCCATGCTATCAAATATATTCACAACTGTGATCGTAATATTACCTTGGGTTGTTACTTCACGATTAGACAAATTACTTCTATCTGTATCACGCATTTTTTCTCATGTGCGAGAGTGGAATCTGCTTACGTCCTTTCATACTCTGAGAAAGGCTGCCCTGTAATTTACAGTGAGCTGTGTTTAGCTTTGCCTGAGAGTTTGTTTGTCCTTAGAGCATTAAAATAGTTTGCTTGAGGTTGTGTTTCCTCCTAGGAGAGTTTCTGCTAAACCTTTAATTGGAAGTAAAAGTAGACCAGAAGGTATCTTGGCTTCAATGTATTTATTTCAGGGTATGCCTACAGTTACTGATACTGATATGTTTAAAACACTGCCAAATGAAGACTGAAATAATGTGCGAGAAAGAGAAGTGTTGATTACTTATTATAAGAGGAAACAATGCAAGCAAGTGCCAGTCATGTATTTAGCCAGGATAAATAAATAAGCCTAATTTTAAATTCTAACCCCGTCCCAAAAACTTACCCCTAGGAAGGTATCCTGGGAAACAAGTGTCCTCTATGTATAGAAACGGAAGAAAAACACGACTATTTTTATTAAAAAAAAAAAGACAAGAAAATGTTTTGGTGAATACCTTGAGGTTTTCATATAGCAATTTTTAGTATTTGCTTTTATAGTAGTCTACTCGAAGATGAAATATGTTTTGCTTACCATGCTGTGGGACATGATGCTGTTTTCCTTTTCCCACAAGTAAGTAACTAGGACTAAGGGCCAATTTATAGCTATAGCATTTTTAGCTGTGTGGAGGACTTAGCTATACTATGTCACTCCTAGAAGAGGTGTGAGAGCCCTTTGACTGCGTGTGAATAGCTGAAGAATTTGAAAAAAAACCCAATGAACAACCTACCTTCTTTTTATCTCTTCTGTTTTCATAGTCTTCTGCTGAACAAGTTGCTTAGGTGTCCCAGGAAAAGGTCGTGTCAAAATGCAACCAAGCTAACCGAGGGTTGGATTTGCAAGCAGCTTTCAGGTGGTGTAGTAAGTAGTTTCAGTGTATGAATAATGTTAGTGCCCTCACTGAGTCAGAGTTGACCTGGGCTCTTCCCAGGGAAAAGCAGACACCCAAAATGAAAACTGTGAAGGTCAGCATGCTGTGTTTGTGAGCCTGTGGGGGGAAGAGCTGAGGAGTGTTTCTTTTAGCATCAGTTGTCTACTGGGAAGTAGAGTCTTCCATCTGAAACTCCCTATCTAAAGGCATCTAAGCAAGTCACTTTCTTTTGCCCTTTCTTTCTTTCTCTGCTTTTCATATTTCACCCCACTGCCAGTTGCAGGATGCCCACATGAGAGACTTCCATTCAAATCCTTTTGCTGGCTGATTCAGATGGATGACCAGACCTCCTATTTTCCATGTCCTAGTTGGGCACACTGACCATGGCTGATATATCCCTCGGAACTGCATCATTTTGCACTGCAAACAAAGCGTTCTTTTTGGAATAGGCCCCTGATACAAACAGTTGTCATCTCAGTCCATGTTTATAACCATACAGACCTTCATCCCGGTCTCAGCTGTGAGGCACCGTGTCTTTGTAGCAGGGTGCTGGAGGGAGGTGAGGTGTACAGGGAGGTTCACGTTTGTATGTCTGCCTGTGTGAGGCAGCGAGAATTGGATGTGAATGTCTAGAAGCAATGGCTACCGGTGGTCAATTCCCTGCCTGTCCTAAGCAGGTAACAGTATTTCTCAGTACCTCAGAGAAATTCGTGTCCTGTGATGGGCACTTCAGGGAAAGTATTAATCGTCTCTATATTTGTGCAGAGGTCCCACAAAGTAATACATGTTTTTAACTAAAGAACAGTAAAACACCTCAAGAGCTGATCTTCATGCATGACAAGTAAATATTGCTAAACCTATTTCAGAGATGGTGAAACTGAAGTCTGAGGAGGTCAAGGGCTTTATATGAAGTGACCCAGCAACTCCTAGCCAAGTTAGCTATAAAGAAAGCTTAGATTTCTTGAGTTGCATCTCACCACTACGCTGTGTAAATGTGAATTAGCAAGGCAGGATTTAGCCTGCCACAAAAGACTCGATCTCACAAGATATGCCCTGATCTCAGACAACGAGATCAGTGCTGGATCTGTGGTGATGTTCTTGTGATGTTTCTTACAGTCTTCAAGCTGAGCACTGCACTGAAGGGAAGCTGCTGAAGACTTGCGCCTGGTATATAAATCACAATGTTAATTCTCCTGTTTCTTAAAAAGAGGCGTTGCACAGGAATCATTCATGTCCCATTTTCAGGTGTGTTTTGTATCACTTAGAGTACACTGCTCACCATTTGGCTGTCTTTGTTCTGTGTGGGCAACTTAGGCTCGTTTTTTTTTCCCCATTGCTTTCAAGAAAAGCTGTAGTTAAGAAAGTTGTATATCATTAGAAGAATATTCCTGTATAGGGTGAAGGAGGATATGCCTAAGATACTGTATGGAAGTAGGTTGTAGTAAGAGAAAAGGATGCCAAAGTACCCCAATGAGGATACAAATTCTTGTAGATAAAAAAGTGTAAGGCAAAATCCAGAGGAGATTTGAGGAGCAGGACTACCTATTCAGAACTGTGGTCTGAAACACACTCCGAACAAAACATAAGCAATTGCACAGAAGCTTCTCTACAGAGTGAAGGTGCATATCAGGGGACAGGTATTCATCAGCAAATTTCTTCCAAGTGGTGCTGAAAACTAACAGAGCTCAGTAGAGCCCTTGCAAGTGAGCAAACACAGGTGATATACGAGTCTATCCACTGAGATGCACATATGAAAACACGGAACACAAAAAAGAAATGTGCACTTAGCACTGCTGACATGTTTTGAGAATAATTGGTGTTACCAAATACAGGGAAATATCTTCTGTGCAGTATTGAGTCAGTGTCCCAACGGTTGGGCTCTCGGCCAAGATCCTAACCAAAAGTAATGTGTCAAGATGCACGTACCATTGATTGGAGCCAAAAACTGCAGCTTTTTTTAAAGTCTACATGCCTGCACAAGCTGTGTAGCATGAGAGCCAGTATCTGTCATGTCAGTGCAATGTGACAAGTAAAACTCTGTCCTTGCAAATATTTAAACATGCTGGATGAGCCTACCCCCAAAAAGTGAATGTCCTCAAGTTTGCAACAGTTATTTGTTCTCTGTCATTGGGTGCCTATTGAAAACAATGCACCAACATCCAGGTAGATGTAATAATTTCCTCAATGTATTTCCATTAAGTACTTATTTCAATATATTGTCTTCCACAACAGCGAATGTTTACAGCACTCTATGTTGCTTGATACTTTCATACGCTCTTCAGCGTTCATCGTATTTTCTGTTCTCTCTATGCAGTGGGCCAAATTTTTAAAATAGGTTGTGCTTTTCCATACTCAGCACTCAGAGATGACTGGAAAGCACTTCCAGAAGCGCTTTCTCAACGCTTTATCACTCTCACAGTAGAGATGATGGCCACATTCCGAAAAACTCCTGAGACACAAATTTTTGAGCTGTCCTGAAGATCTGGGAGCAAATGTGCATTTGAGTACTAATTTAATCTGAAAATAGATTTAGTTGTGTTTTCTAAGCTCTTGTGAACTTTTTTACAGTATCAGTACCCATCAGCGGGTGTATTTTGAATCACTTCCCTGATGGTTAAGGAAAATAAAGAGGTATGATGAATATAAGGATGTAAAACTAAGATTAATACTGTTACTTGTCTATATTTAGTATTTCAGGATTTTATTAAGAAAGAATTTTAATCACTGTTCTAAGCAAAGTAAGTAGTTAATCTGAAGTGACCCATTTGCGTAGGAGTTCTAAAAGGAGGGTAGGAAACTTTTACTGATGAAGTGAAAAATTTCTGTCTTCCTATTTCAGTTTGATAATAGCCTAAATCCGCATAGTGAGTATTGCTTCCTATCCATGTGACTCCATCTATTTACTGACAGCTATGCATAGCCGTACTTGGGCTTCAAAGTTCCCCTTTTCCTATATTTGGTAGCAGAAGGTGAATTTAGATCTGCATAATCTCTTTTGACTACTAATCCATACTCGGAAAGGATAATGCATTTTTAGACCTCTGTAAGTGTTTAGAAATTATTTTGAAGCCTGCAAAGCAGGTTTGAAAGACTAGTCTGCTCTTGAGTTTGCATTCTTATAATATCTTATATATATTCTTACCATATCTCGGTTTGAAAACATAACCACAAAAGCAAACAACATCAAAACTGGAGATGAAGTATTCAATTTAAAGCTTTTTTTGATTAACTGGAACAAAATTAGACATTTAGAGCACCAATTTAGAGCATCAAAGGTCTAAAGTATATTTCTAGTCTCTGAATTTATTTTTAGATCTCTTCTGCATGATAAATATGGAGGAAAGACGTGTATTTCAAACCCATGTGTTAAGGCTTGGGTCACATGCTTCAAAAAATATTATGCCAGTGTTTTAAGTAATATCTGGGAAACCTGATAAAATTTGTTCTCTTTGCATGTCCATTTGATTTTAGAGAGGGAACAACAAGCTGATAATAACACAGTCCACACCAATATATTTAAAATTATTTTTACTAGGGTCTTGGAAGGGATTCAAAGTCCCCTCTGAGGTACGTGCCTGAGCCTGGGGCTGCTGGCAGGGATCTAATGGTAGATATACACTGAACCAGGAGGCAGCTCCCAGCTCCTTGCCTGGTCTTGCAAAGGGCTCCATAGACCACCACCATTCGTCCAAGGAGCAAGTGGTCAGGCTTGCTGTCTCTGGTCATGCTGGCCATTCTGCTGCACTAAGCCGTCTCCCACCAAACCTCTTCTTCTGCATTTTGTTGATAATTGCACGGACAGCAACTCCTTGGCCAGCCATCAGCCAAGGGTTGTTCGCTGCCCTTTTGTTTACCCCCTAGCAAGTCAGGAGCCACCTGGGAGGCATTTGGGACGAGTCAGTGTTGTCCCTTGACTGGGCTGTCTCTGCTTTTACTAGATCTTGTCATATGCTTCTGAGAAACTGTTCAGGCAATGGTTTATTTTATCTTCCACCCACTCCTTAACTCCAAGAAAGGCTAGATAATGCTTTGTAATATGAAAGTTTCTCTGCTGTCATCTGTGAATGTCAAGTACAATTAGAAGTCTGCAAGATCAGTACAAAAGCTAAACCATTTGGAGTCCTCTTGAGCACTTGACCTCCTTTTATCGTGGGGCAGTGAGCTTCACAGATTAATGAAGAGTTTCTAGACTGTCGCTCTTCAGCATCACTGGGTGCCAGCTTCTCGGAAGACAGGAGACCAGGACCACCTTGTTCATGGTGTAAAGGCCATTTCTGGTTTAGTGTGGTCCGGCTGCAAGGCAGCACCACGGGGCTTGTATGCCAGGGTCACTGGTGAGTTGCGCAACACCAGGACTTGGGTAAAAGGCTACTGTTTTTGGAAAATTTTTATTCAGTAGCATTTTGTGCCAACTTTGCACTGGAGCAAATGAGATGAAAAGTCCAGACAAAATCAGAAATCTGTAACATTTAAGGCATTTGAGGTCACATTTCATTCACCTCTGTATGAATTTTGACTTGGCTACATGAGGAAAGGCCATGTCATAATCTGACATCCTGTTAGACCCCATAAAATGTAAGAAATGCAGAAGCAAACCTCTAACACCAGTGAAAAGTAACCACCCCCCCCAAAATCTCTGAGCCCAGTTACCCCTTGTACATCTGAAGATTCTCCAAAAGCCAAGACTAATAGATGGGCTGATTGTACTATACCTGAAGGTCAGGAATTTGGAGCATTTTCTGGCCACTGGGGAGGAGGAGTGAATTCCAAACCCCAGGAGCCCTTATGTCATGCAGCCTCCCAAAAGTCCTCCTTCAGCTGAAGATGCACTAGCCCTGTGTTCTCCTTCAGCTGGTCATTAGCAGCTCTGAGGCCTCCATCTTCACAGAGTGGTAGCTATGGCTGCTTTGCTTTTGCAGTAGGAGTTTGGTTGTCCAAGGCTGCACAGTGAGCCTCTACTTTGAGCTGTGCCTGGACAAGCTAAGCGGTGAGGCTGATACATCCCTTTTGCATTTTCTGTTGTGTATAAGAGAGTGTTTTCTCCTGGTTCGTTGGGCAGCTTTAAGGTGAGGAAGGTTAGTTAAAGGAAGAGGTGAATGAGTTAAAATAAATCCAGGCATGTGATATTTTCTACCTGGGAGTTACTAATGAATGATCATCATATTCCCGTAATACAAAAATCACTAATCAGTTGAACTAAACAGCAAGAGAGTCAGTGGGGTTTTTAATATTATTGTTTTTATTTTCTGAATTGCCAGTCTGAATTCCTCTTTAAGTGCTGTGTAAAGGATAGAAGTACTTTGCTTCCAGAGGGAGGTATGTTCAAAGCACAGTGGATCTGCTATTTGGTTCTGAAAGTGAATACTGTACAGTTTAAGTCTACCAAAAACATTTCTAGAGCCTTGTCCAGCTAGTTCACAATAGCCTAAACTTGCCCTCAGAAATCCTGGAAGGCTACTTTAACCAAAGAGTTGAGCATAACTTACTAAAGCATGGAATGGCTCCCTTTGAAATACACTCAAGGGCTTGGCATCTTGAAGTGTCCACAGCAGGTGCTGGATTTGCTATAAGCGGACAATTTATAAACAGAGCTGACAACTGGGAAAACAGAGCTGTGGGAGCACAGCATTCCTGAGCTGGTAAAGCCTTGCCCGTCGAACGTTCCCCAGCACATGGTCTGGGAGAGCAACCCTGCTCAAAGGGGGTCAGCTCGCTCACAAGCAAGGCAGGGCTATCTCCAGGCATCTGGCAGTACTAATAGCTATTTCAACAGGCCAGTGCAAATAATTTTTTTACTGTTAATCTTCCTTAATTAACAGTATATATTGGTTAATTCTTGCATTAACTGGTCTTTACTGTCTGCATTTTGTGAAGTGAGAAACTCAAAACAATTTTACTCAGGTTTTCTTCTAAATGTTGTTTAGGGTTATGCTATTTTCTGCATAAGCAGCTTGGTTCACCACGTTTGTACCTCACGTGTTTTTGGAGCTAATCTATTGTCTTCCCTGAACATTCCTCAAATTTGTCTGAAGCCTTGAGTGATTTAAAAATATACAGAATCCTCCAAAGAGACAGGATTTGTAGGGCTTATTATAGCAGATCTTGCTGCAAGGGAGACACTGACACCACACAGCGGTTGACTGCGAGGCTGGCCCACCCCTCATTCCACTAAACTTCATGCTTCATGGATTAGATGATCCATGCTTCCTTTTTACTTTCTGTGGCCAAACTGGTCCAGCAGGAGCAGGAGCATCTCACTACTCCTTCCACAGGTTTTCATTCATTTTCTTCAATCTAAACCAAACCAAGGAACCAGAGCAGAAAAGGAAAAAAAAAAATGTTGTAACTCTTTTTCCCTTACTCTTGCTTTGAGCAAGGTTCCAGTTCCTCCGGAGAAGGAGCTCTGGGTTTTCAGCCTCTCAGACCTTTCCCCCACAACACAGGTAGTATTACATGCTCTCACTTCTCATGGTGTGGTTGGAAACTAGCAGTTTCATTACTTTGATCAGGTGTATATTTGCTTCTACTTTGCAAGCAGCTCTTCTTCATTCTGCTCTTTACTTCCATGGTCTTCAAGAGGTCAGATACATGCAGAGATTTGAGCCTTTTTTGTCACTTTGGGGTTTTTTTCAGTCCTGCCCTACAATGCTGCAACAAAAGGGCTGCAGTGTGTACACTGTCACGTTTAAACTCTGTCACGTTGATCTTAACATTCCTTTTAATATTTTTTCCTCCTTAGCTGGAAATGGGAGGCAAAACCTATTTTCTGTCCTTACCAATGCCAGTATAATAACTCATTCACTCATCCAGGCACAATTTTAGGACATTGGAGACGGGTTATGATCCTTGCTTCATGTGATTCATACTGGAAATTTGTTTAGGAGATACTTTCTCCTGCTGCCATTGATTCACAGCGTACAAGTAATTAAATATTCGTTGTGCTAGAAAGAGGAGTTTTGCCTTGGGCACTAAATCACTCACAGCAGGAGGCTTTCCCCTCTCCAGGTGAAGTGAAGCTGACCATCAGCCTATCTGATGTTCTATGGCAAGGCTTATGCTCGTGCTCTCTCTGCCATATTCCTTCCCCAGAAACTCATTCCAGGAGCCAAGGGACGCTGATTGATTCTGCTGATGCTGCATCAGATCTGCTGCTATTTTTGATTTCAGCAAAGGCACATTTTCAGTGAATAACTGTTTCAACACAAGACTGCTAAGCAGTCGTAGATGTGCTAGCCAGGACATTGATGAGCTCAGACAGGCGCTGTTTCAAGAAGAGTGATGGCAGGTTTTGATGATGGAAATTTTGATGGCTAGTACTCATAGCATTACTATTTATAGCCCTAAATCAGTAAGGCTTTTAAACACAGCAATAACCCTTTGACTGAGTGGGTTAATTAATACTCTCATTTCTGAACATCCCCAAGTACCTTAGTATAATAATAGATAGAGGCTGTGGAGAGCACAGAATAAACATTTCATCTGCAGGCTCATAGATGTGAACATTGTGGGATATAGATATATTTGACCTCTTAATAACCCACAGATGTTATGCTGTAGTGTGTAATAAGTTATAGTCTGAACACACCTGATGTAGTGTAGCATTGATGTCAAGCATGTGCTTAATCTTAAACATTTGTATAATATCTGTTAACAGCAATTTCTCTTTCTGTGTTTTTGTGACTTTTTTCAGATGGGTGGTAGAGGTAACAGGGAAAAATTTTCAAGTGTCCTTAAACTCAGTCTTATTCTTTAAAGTTCTTCAGAATGTGCTAAACTTTAAACGCATGACTAATAGCTTTTCCAGGCAGGACATTTAACAGAATCTATCTAATTCCACGAAAGAAGTAAAATGAAAATGATAAATTTCTCATTCAGTCCATGTCATAGAGATCAGTGAACTCCTGTTGACTTTTTGGTGGTCTCATGCTGTCAATGTTTTAGTGTCCTTGGAATTTTAAGAATGCTTCAAAACATGTTATATCCAACACAGGGAATTTCGCATCTCGTATTATTAAATAAAGAAAAATTGCTTATAAAATTACAACTTTGTTTGTTTAGAAAAAAGTGATCAAGACATATGATTTGTTGTTTTATGTGTAAACCAATATATACCAAAACATTTGGTATGTTTTGCATAAATAAATAAAAAATATTTTCAAGAGACTATTACTCAAAGTAATTTGTAAATCAAATCAATCAGAGCAAAAATATAAATAGGAAACTGTGACTAGCAACTGAGGTTTATTTACAAATATATGTAATTTAACAATAGCAACCTATAACCACAACAGAAATTTACACTGATCAAAAATCAGTTTTAGAGAAGAAAAGGAAAGAAACAAGAGGAAACAAGGAAATTTTATAACAATAAATACAAAGAGAAAGCCAGATGCTGTAGAAGACTAATAAGGGAAGGAAAATGAGACAAGTTAGGAACTAATGCAGGTAGTAGCAGATATTCAGGAACAAAAGTAACTCATAAAACTGTGGATTGAAATAGAGGAACTGTCAATAACAATGATGGAATATCACAGCTGGCCAGTACGTATGTTTTCAAAAATTATTCATAACAATGAGACACCTAATTGCAAAGATATTAAAGAATAATACAAAACTGAAGCTATTAAAATGTCAGTAGTAAATCAGTTAGTAAAGATAAGTTATATCTAAACACTAAAAAAAGCTTGTTGATCAACTCCCCTTATTTTTAATTCCTTTTGGAACAATAGAACACTAGAAGAGTTCCAGAAAACTGGGAGGTGGCTGTTTTGGAGCTAAGACTTAAAAGACTAAATAAATCTAGGACTCATCCTCATCTTGGCATAGGAAAGATAATGTTGACACAGGTTTCAATTAACAAAAAACTAGAGAGATAGCAATATAAGCTACAATACACAGAATTCTGGCAAATGAATCTTCCCAGGGCAGGATGTTATTTTTCTTTTGAGATTGTGTGTTAAATGCTCTTAGTAGAAGTGTTGGCATAAAAAGACATTTAATTTGGTTCTATATTATATTTTCATTTAGCATTGATTGAATATCAATGCATTAAATAGATTCAATACTCTACTTAATATGTTCATCGCATTTGGATGAATATAACTTTAATTTCTGCAGGTCAGAAAGTTTCCCAACTGCAGCAACAAACCGATAAGTAAGCTGCAACAGCATTGAGCTTTGAAGGCACAGAGCATTTAGGTGAGCATTTACCCGTCAAATTTACCTCTGCTGCAGCTCGTGCCGTTTTATAATTTGATCAATGGCTGGAAAAAAGATGTAATAGCATTGCAAACGGAATCTGCAACTAACATAAAAACTGGGAAGTGGAAGAGGGACAGGCTGCTGATATGCAGTGCTCTGGAGGGTTCTGTGGGGCTGACAGTGGGCGAGCAACATGCATTTCAGAAAAGCCGGCTGTAAGATCATACTTCTGGGCACAAAGGCCAGCCAGACTTACAGGGTGGGAAAGCAAACACTGAAAAAAACGAACTGGAAAGTATGGTAGACAGTCAGGTACAAGGCAGGAGGACCCATGAGTTCTGTAGTCAAGGCTGAAGACTGTGGGATTACAGCAAAATCTGCATCCTCCCTGGTGAGTGAGGTCTTCCCATCCTCTTCCAGCAGACATTTCCCTCTTAGCTATGCAGAGGGGAAAATTCTGTCTACAGGGCATGTGTGAAGGTTGGAGGAGGACACGGAAGGAGGTGCCAAATGTCATCTGTCATCACCAGGCAGACTAAACTTCAGTCCTTATTTGGAATACGTGCATCTCTTCTTGAGCCATACACCCAAAATGATGCTGAAGTAGTGAAGGTGGTTCAGAGAAGGGTGCTGAGAGAGACTAACGATGCTCTGTGAGGACAGACACAAGGTATTACTTCCATCCAGGTTACTGAAGAAGGGACTGTGTCTCTTGCCTTTCCTTTTCCACCCTTGTTTGGAACCTCTGCTCTTCCTAAGTGCTATTTCAGAATGTTTTCTTATTTCTTTAATGCTTTCTGCACTACAGCCTTGCTTCCACAGTCTGCTGCCATGGTCTTCCAGCCAGACCATATTCCCTTTCCCTACCATGCAGTTCAGGCTTCTGCATTAACCATAGCACTCCTGCAGCACTTTTGAAATTCCCTCATGCTTTCCGTGCATTGGAGTGCTCTCTCAGCTTCCCATGTTCTTTTTTTTTTTTAGCCTATAGCTTTTCTATTTTTCAAGAGTTCTACATTATGTAGAAAAAAATTTCCATAAAATCTTGCAAGTGAACACATTAAGGAAAGAAGCAGCTGCATGTGACAGTAATCGTAAGTGACTTTGCCATGAAGGAAGTGAAGCAAGCTTAAAATGAGCATAGTTAGGTCACAAATTAAATTCAGACAAGAAAATCTGGGTCTTGTTTTCAAGTGGGGATAACATCAACCATCAATGGCAATGAAAGTTAAGTCAATGATAAATCTTAAGTGGGGTTCTTTTTTTTTTTTAAGATTCATAACCAGCAGTAGCAAATTACTCTGTGGTTTTGTGTTTGGCATTTGGATGAATATAACTTTAATTTCTGCAGGTCAGAAAGTTTCCCAACTGCAGCAACAAACCGATAAGTAAGCTGCAACAGCATTGAGCTTTGGAGGCACAGAAAGGATAATGCGATCCCTAAGTGAGATAGAACCATGCAGTTACATTAAGCATTAGGTTTTAGCCCGCACAATATATCACTCAGCATTTTGATATGCATGTGAGAGGAATTGCTCTGTTGGCATTCTGAATATTAGGAGCCACTCTGTCCCTAACAGCTTGATTGATTCTATATCTACATTAACTCAATCTGTAAACTTGGGATTGAGAATCTAATAGCTTTGTATATTTCTTCTAAGATGACATGTTTTCAGGCTTTTGAGTTCTTTGGAGATCTGTTGTTCAGGTAAATGAGGAGAAGGCATTCCAGAAGCCGCAATTTGGCCACAGGCTTCTGGTTCCCAACCAGTTTGGAGAGTTATCATCAAGGAATAATGGCTGAACTTGAGTCCTTCTCAGCTCATTAGAGCTAAGGGCAAGACCAAGAATCAATAGAATCACTTGGCTGGAAAAGACCTTTGAGGTCATCGAGACCAACGTCACCTGTCCACTACTAAACCATATCCCTAAGCACTTCACTGTAGGTAGGCAAGAGATGTTCTGTTTCAATATGCTCTTTAGTCTTTTCCACAGTGCGTAAGAAATAAGATCAGAAGAGTGTACACTATATGAAACTCCAAGGCAAGCACTGTGCAATGCCATACTTCAGGTCCCTGCTGCAGCAGCTGTGTTAGTCAGCCAATTCTTTTTTCCTTAACCCACACACTGCAGGAACATCAGTTTCTTCAGTGTCTAGTATCTCCCAGCAGAACATCTAAGAAGAAAGCCATCCATGCTCCGAGAACCTTGGCTAGTATATCTGATCCTAGGCTGTCTTGTATAAATATTCCTAGTGTTATTATTTATGGATGAGAATCATTGAATCCTCTTATGCAACTATATGCACGTTATAACTCCTATTTGTATCCTGCATAGTTAGTCTTGCAATTGTTCTCCTTGATTTAGGAGTATCTTTGACCAGCTGATTCCAAGGTAATCTACACAACGTCTTAAGGTTCTGTGCGACCCTTTTCATTGTAGCTTTATAATCCTCCCATGGGCATATGACAGTTTCCAATCCTAGCATCCAATCCTAGTCTTCTGGCATAGGAAGCAGAGGGCTGGGCCAGCGACTGACCAGGGTCCTCAGTGGTAAAACTGAGCCTGCACTTGCAGATGCCTGCTGAAGAGACCTCCCTAATTCAGTTGGTCAGCATGCACAACCAGGGATGACCAAGTAGGGACTCACTCTTATTTCTGTAATCCAGATTCATGCTATTAGACTTCCTATGCCTATCCTGCATCCTCATTAAGCCTTACATGTGAGCTTCCAGCAGAAACAACATGACAGATGTTTTCTTTATGTTGCTTCATTGACACACTAGCCCCTAGCTGGGAAGGCTCAGGTTCTCTGTGAAGAAAGAAAACCCAAAAGACTCCAAATCAATAACTAGAAGTCCTAGTTTTTTTTGGTGTGACAGGTGGGACTGTTTGAGCATGCCCAGTCCCTGTTGCCCAGTTGCAGAAGTAGTGGGTGGGACAGCTTGGAGAATGTGTTTGTTAAAGTATTCCTAACCTCGGAAAGAAACAGGGATCCACATCTTGGAAAGAAGCTGGAAGAAGCTGAGATGAAAGCAGAAGTAGAATTGATTAGATAATGGTGCTGTAGCCCAGTCTTTGCCAAGGTGAATTTGTGTGGTTGATGAAAGTTATATGTGAGGCTGCTGTTAGCACAAGGCTCTTTGGAAATACTGGTATATTTGTGAGCAGGCATTTCCTATCACAGGTGTGAACAAGCCTAAGGAACATAATGACCTAACAGCCTGAAACCGCCATGCAGAAACAGAGCTGGACCTGGTTTCAGAGAGTGGATGCCGTGCCTGTCTCTCGTTTGATGCATGCTTCCCCCATGCTTCTCAAAGCACTGCATACGTCCTTTCTCTGCATCTGAAGAAGTGTTGTTTTTACGGTGGGACTCTGTGTGCACTGAACTCTGTTTAAAATCCAGCCCTACATGTGCAAACGAGACATGGCCATCAGGCTCCTGGCAATACGCCACTGAGGTTCTCCAGCTATGCCTCAGCGTTCTAAAGCATGCTGCATCTTACTGGACCACCAGGACTTGAAGGACAGGCTTTGTTTTAGGGTTTTGCCTCATGAATAGTAATTCGTTCTGTGGTAACTTCCCAGCTGTTTTCTAACGGGCTGGTGTGTGACAACACAGTGTCTCCAGTCAGTCTGAGGCCTCTCAAATTTCTAGCCATGACGAGGGAATATTCATATCTCATACATACAGCAAGCCAACATTTTCTAAGTTGTCTTGGCTCTTTTTCTGACTCAAAACTGCTCTGTACACACTGTCTCTTTCCAAGGTGGAAGGCAATAGGAGCTGTCACCGAGTTAGATGTATGTTCTTTCATGTCCAGCATCCTGCCTCTGAGAAAGGCCAGTGGGAAGGAGCAAGAGACTTTAAAATTGAAAAATATTTCTATGACGTAACAACTCCTTGTATTGTTACCTGATGATTTGCACAATGAATCTTAGTAGTTTGCTTTGCTCCCTATGTTTTTTCCTAAAAAAAATTAAAAAACTAATAAATTCAGATTAGGTCTTGACTGCACTATCTTGGCTGTACTGTCTTCCAGCTGTGAGTTTCATGGGGTAAAACTAAGGAAAAAGACACTTTTCCATTCCTACATTTAAAATTGGTTGACCTTCTGTTTCTTAGGTAGGACTTCCATTATAAGAAGGGTCAACAGACAGCTATTTATATACATTTCCAGTTCCTCAACTTTAAATTAACTGCCTGTAATCTTACAAGCCTCACATACCTTAAACTCCCCCTTCTATTTGAAGATTTTTTTTCAATATACTGCCTCTATTCTCTCTCACTAGTATTTCTGATTAATTAGAAATTAATTTAACTGCTTTTTCAGTATATTACTGTGTTAGGTATACTTCCCCCATGATTACACTAACTACCATATGACCAAAATTAAAATCAATTTGAGCCTAAAAATCTGAAAATCTATCTAAAAATCAGGTTCTCTGTCCTGCTGTCATTTATTAAATGAGGTTTTCAGTCCAAATTGACTGCATTTTGAAATAGAAGTTAAAAAACTAAACATATTTTAATAAGATTTTCATGCGCAGCTGTGAAAGTGTCGTCACAGAAAGAGATCTTTCAGCAAAAATTTGCCAGTGTGTTCAGTGGAATAAATACACTCTTTTTTTTTTTTCATTCCTGAAATTCAGCACTGAAATCAATCTTAAGTAAAGACTTCGTTCACTGAAGGAAGAATAGAACACTTCTGTACATATTCACAAGGCAGTTTCTGTGGAGGGAGGAAACACCCTTCCTTCAAGTAATACTATTAAAGCTCATTAAACTTTGAGCAGTACAATGGTACTTATTATGAAGAAGTTGAATCAAATGCTTGAGCTCCTTCTCCTTGGTCTTTCTAGCCAATGTATTATGGACTGTTTTAGGAAGAGAGCTCTTACTGCGCCTAAACTACCTCTGCAGCACAGTCAGAAATCCCACAATCTGAATTACCTGTGTTCCTAAACTTCACCGGGAATATACTAGTACTTTTTCAAAGGTTGTATAAGGATGAAGAACAGGATTTTCAGTCTGTGCTTTTAATGTGTCACGTGAGAAATGACCTATCGAAAGGCTATAAGCCTTGCACATGTTCTCCAAATCTAAGAAAACAAAGCTATATTTCGAGTACAGTTTGTTAAAAAAAATGAACGAGATAAACTTTTTTTTTAAAGCGTTAACATTATGGGAAACTTTCCCATGCCCTACTATTGGACTCAAATCATAGCAATTCGGTTTCATTATCTAATGTATGGGCAAGTTGCCTTCTTTTTGTTTTCAATAATGTTATTGGCACAACAATGTGCACCAGAGCAGCCAAGGATAATAAGGTATGCTAAATACCTTGGTACTGAGCACACTTTGAAGCAGTAACAGGGTTTCACACAACAGATCCATCTTTCATACAGGCTGTTCTCTTGTTAGAGCTAAGTGTGTTATGAGGTTTTGCCTTAATTATCACTTTGATAAAGGGAGAGGATAAACGGATTATCACACTGATAGAAGGAGAGGAATAGATGTAAGGCAGTTCAACATGAAGTGGAAGTTTTCATTTTTTCTTGAAAAAACAATCTTCACGAAATATTTTATTTCTTTTCACCCAAAATGTTTCATTTAGTTTGAAGATACATATTTCTTCCTTGATCCACTCCTTAATGCTTAGGTCTATTTTAAAAGGGCTTTTACTAAATATAAAATGCAAAACCAAATCTTCCATGATTTCAAACACCAGCGCTTGATATTTTCAGAATGAATCATGGCAATTCAAAATCTTCAAAACACTTTAACTTCTTATAAAATTGCCTTCTGTTTTCTAAATGAAGGTGATTGCTGAATCCAGCCAAAATTTGCAAATTATTTCCTGCTGCCACTACAACTTTCAGCGAATCTGCTGTTAACTGAAACAATTTCCTCCCTCTCATTCTCCGACATTTGAAGCAATTTTTGAAGCGTTTCATCTTTCACCTCATTACATTGTTGTGTCGTCTTTCCCTCCTAGCCTCCTAAGTTCCCAAATTCTTCCTTACGTAGCCTGCAAAATATTCATTTCCTTTTGAGAACATGGAAGCCTTAATCACTGAGGGTTGTGCAATAAAGACCTCCAGGAAAAGCCTTAGTTCACCAGAAGAAGCTACAGCTCTTAGGCAATGTGTGCTCAGATCTTCCACTTTGGCAAGGCTCCCGGCACGGCAGGGTGGCACTGCCTCCCCAAAATGCAGTGCGGAGTGCTGCAGTGTACGGAGCCACCAGTACCTCGGCTGACCTGTGTTAGCATTGATGTGATGTGACTGAATTAGTGTACGTAGCTGTGGCCAAGACAAGGGGAAATTAAGGCTCAGCAGCACATGGTACAGAGGACTTGGTGGCTGGCAAATGGGAACAACCTTTTTGTAACAGTGAAATGTCCTGAAAGATGGAATAAAAAAGTTCATTCTCATAACCCTCTTAGCTATTAACTACTTTAATATATAATGTGACATATTAATAAAGCACGGAGCAAGCTGACAAAGGGGAGTCATCTTCTGAACAGCTCAGATTGTATGTCTGGTGACTAAGCACTCCAAGGGCCATATCAGAGGCTACGCTGCTACACATATATGCGGACCTATTCGTTTGAGGGTCTGTAAGTCCGGGAGTGAGACACTCAATGTGTGAAGGAATAGAGGCAGGGTCTTCTAGAAAGACCAGAACACTTCATGACCTAATTCATGTAAATTTGGGGACCCTCTTTCATAATTTAGGCCTCTGTTTAACAAAATGGTGACTCATGAATACTCTTAACGACTCCACGTTTTTCACTCATCACACAGGCACATGGCTCTCTGGAGGCTGTCTTTATCTCTGTCAAAATGTGTAGCTCCAGCCGTGGTGAGGCCAGTCCTCAGCAGCAACCTGATGCTGTGGAGGACAGGGTAAATACTGGAGACATCAACCAGAGGATGAGAGCGCTCACCATCTTTCAAGCTCGGGACCATATTGCACACATCTCCCCGAGTCTCTTAAAGACTAATGAGCTAATGTCAGCAACACACACACACACGCTCTGAGCAATGTGGTCCAAACAGCATCTTGTTTACGCAAGATATTTTTTTAAGAACTGCTGACAATTTTTTTTCCTCAACAACTTCAATGCTTAATTTGGCAACCTACCCCTCTTTCAGTTTTGGCCTCAGACTCAGCAGTCTTTCCTTGCTTAGCTGCTAAACCCAGGGAGAAGCGGCAGCCACCCCAACGCCATGCCTGCCAGCAGCAGCACCTGCACTGTGGGCAGCCACACAACCCCAGCTGCCAGAACTAGCTCCTTCCCAGGTCCTTATATGGAGATCAGCCCATGTCGACTTTGCGCAACTCGCTTTCTTTCGAAACAAGGAAAATATAGTGCTGGCATAGAGAGATGGCTGCTGGAGCTTGAGCCTAATGCACAGACATGTACACTGGAGACCATTTTGTCTCTGCACACATCAATGCAGCTTTCTTCCCTGTATGAGGGTATTAGCCTCCCTTCTGCCCACAGCATCTCTTCATTGAGCTATTTTGCTGTGCTCACCCCTCACTGCTTTTCCTTCTCCAGCCTCATCCCCTCTCGCTGATGGCCTTGTTCTGCTGAGTGCTATGCATTTCCCAGGTGTGTCACTCACGTTTATAACCTCTCCTCTTTCTAGCCTGTCTTTACTTCTTACCCTTCTGTTTTTCACTTTTGGCTGTTTGTTTGGGGTTTTTTTTGGTTTTTTTTTGGTTTTTTTTTTTCACATTGAGAATCCTCAAACACCTCTCCTTTCTATCTGATTTTCAACCTTACCACCCGGCTAGGATCTTAAGACATAGATACACAATCTTTGGTTCATGTGTGCCATTTGTCTGATGACTTCCCGTTGTCATTCTCTTTTTCTGAGTATATATCTTTCTGTGGTGTGCTCTGTCCCTTTCTTTCATGGGATTAAGTACATCCTTCAGGAAGGGCTAGGTTGACATCATATTCCTGCTGCAAGTCAAAAGTGGGACTTCATCAGCAAAAGGCAAAGGGTGGCCTCTCTAGCAGCAGAACATGACATTAAATAGTAAAATAAAACTTGCATAAGAAGCTTTTTCTTCACAAATGTGCAACCCTGTTGGGCTCTGGCTTCTTTCTTCCTCGCTTTTGCAAGCCCTGCTCCCACAAAGGAAGCTACCTTCAAGCCCACTTCTCATCTTGTCAACAACCATTCGTAATTACAGTGAAGTTATTTTCTCTCCTTATTGTTCCAGTCCTCTTGTTTTCTTATCCTTGCACCCCTCCTTTAGCCTCTAAGCTGAACTATCACTGTTGTAGCTCCTCAACCAAAATGGCTGAGAGCACAGCTCACAGAAGTGGATTTCCATCTCTCTGCCAGACCGAGGTTGTTCATTAGTAGAAGCTGTTGTTGAAAGAGTTCTGAGAAGTTTTCTCTTTCTTAAACACTCTGCAGACAAATGCAAAACACAGCAGCACCAAACAATGCTATTATGCTCCCCATCCCTCAGGCTGAACCCTCAAGCGGTTTGTCAATAAAGCAGCCCAGGGAGCAGCCGGTTTCTCTAGGGTCCGTCATGATCGTGAGTTTCCCAGGTTTCCAGGCACGATGTGAAGGGCAAGGAATTCCAGAGCAGACCCTCTGTCCTTGTAGCGGAACTGGAAATCCAAATCCTTTCTAGACAAGATCCCATTTCTTACTTCTCTTTCGTAAGCTTAGGAAGCAGGTGCCTTCTGAGGGTTATGGGAGCTGGTGGCTTGCAATAGCTCTAAGAAGAATTCTTGTTCTGCCTTGTGGGGAATGAGCATGGCCCATTTCAGTATATTCCTGTAGCTTTGATATGTCTGTGAATGGTAAAGATAAGAAAAAAAGGGAAGGAAAGGGAAGGGAAGGGAAGGAAAGGGAAGGGAAGGAAAGGGAAGGAAAGGAAAGGGAAGGAAAGGGAAGGAAAGGAAGGGAAAGGAAGGGAAGGGAAGGGAAGGGAAGGGAAGGGAAGGGAAGGGAAGGGAAGGGAAGGGAAGGGAAGGGAAGGGAAGGGAAGGGAAGGGAAGGGAAGGGAAGGGAAGGGAAGGGAAGGGAAGGGAAGGGAAGGGAAGGGAAGGGAAGGGAAGGGAAGGGAAGGGAAGGGAAGGGAAGGGAAGGGAAGGGAAGGGAAGGGAAGGGAAGGGAAGGGAAGGGAAGGGAAGGGAAGGGAAGGGAAAGGGAAGGGAAAGGGAAGGGAAAGGGAAGGGAAAGGGAAGGGAAAGGGAAGGGAAAGGAAAGGAAAGGAAAGGAAAGGAAAGGAAAGGAAAGGAAAGGAAAGGAAAGGAAAGGAAAGGAAAGGAAAGGAAAGGAAAGGAAAGGAAAGGAAAGGAAAGGAAAGGAAAGGAAAGGAAAGGAAAGGAAAGGAAAGGAAAGGAAAGGAAAGGAAAGGAAAGGAAAGGAAAGGAAAGGAAAGGAAAGGAAAGGAAAGGAAAGGAAAGGAAAGGAAAGGAAAGGAAAGGAAAGGAAAGGAAAGGAAAGGAAAGGAAAGGAAAGGAAAGGAAAGGAAAGTTTAACAGGTTCAATTGCCACTGAGGAGCAGTGGTAGCTTTGGCAAGAGGTAACAGGAAGCTGGGTGGGGAGCTACACTGGAAAAATCAAAAGGTGAACCTCCAGCTTCTATCTGAGATGTGATTGTTTATTTTTTTCTGTTTATATTTGAGACAAGGGAAACAGAATCTGAAATGAAATTTTATCTCTACACACTCCTATAGGGTGGTTCCCAGGCAAATACCCTAACTCACAGTCTGGAGTGAAGCCAGGAGCATCCTAATGCATGAGTTGTTTAGGACAGTGAGGCTGTACTAACAAACTAAACAGGGCTAGACACAGACCTGAGGGGCAGTTTGCAACTATCCATAAAACTGAGCTATTAGTAGAGCCCTGGCAGGATTTTGGCTTTTGAGAGCCCAAGCCACAGCAGACAAGAAGCAGAAGCAGCTAAAGGTTAGCCTGTAAAAAGCAATTATTTATTAAGGGAAGAGAAGGAAAAATAAACTAAAAAAAAGGCTTTACTTCTAATATTTCCTCTCAAAGGGGACAGAAAGTAAGCTGAGAGTTCATCTATTCAATATAGGTTAATCAAATTATGAAGTATAGTATCATACTTTTGAATTTATTTCATGATACCGCATCAAAGAAATAAGAACAGCTTAAATGCGGCCACCCGTCTTCAGAGGTGAGCAAGGTGAAGTCCTATGAGTGCATGTTGTGCCATGCTAGCTGCCCTGAGGGGCAGTGAAACCATTTTCTTCACTAGAATAGACGTAGCCTCTCAGTTTGTCTTAGGTGTGTTCTGGTATGCATCAACCCTCACAGTCTTCAGGGGAGAGTTAGGCACAGAAGCACTTAATTTCTGAAACCTAAAGAGCCATAGGCAAAGAGATAGGCACCTAGATAGTCAAAAACAGCCAAGAAAATGGTGCTATTGGGCATGCAAGATAGCACAGCTACTGTTGCCTGAGGATGTTTTTGCCAGAAACTGTAAGTGCTTTTGGTATTTCAAGTGCCTCAGCAGGCTAGACAGGTTTTTTTTAAAAAAAATTGTTTTCTTGCAGATAAGCACCTGAAATGAGTATGTGCAGCTCCCAAGTTCCTCAGAGCTATTTTCGTTCTCATTTGTGTATCCTTGTTTAACAGATTGACCAGGCCACATTTAGATCTAGCTTGAGATTATGCCTGCAGTGTGTTTCTCATGCAGTGGTGACCTGGCATGCTGGCAACTTGTCTCCTATGGTGGCATTAAACTGGTGCCTGTTTTGTCCCTTGTAAGGCATGAGGGAATCCGCAGAGCAGGTCCGTGTGCTGCAGAAATGGGCAGTAATCTGGATTTCCCAAAATATCCATGGCAAGTTTTACAGCAGCATCAAGCCTCTGGACCTGATCCATCCCTCCTTTGCACCAGTGCGGCCACGTTTGCAGGACAGGCTTCACCAGGTATCCCCACAGGCAGATTCATAAAACAATTGCTGCTGTGGTGGTTTACATGACTTTGTTTGGTTGTTGGCTCTAACTAGATTGGGCTCATCGTTTTTCACACGGGCAGGGCTACATAACTCTTAGAAATCTTGTGAACCGTTAGTACCACACTCTGCTTTACCTATATGCAGACTCAACACAGCTGATTCTTAACCTATCCAGTTTTCATGATTGCTGGAGTCCATCGTAAAAAGTCTCGTTGGTCTGAATGTTGTCAACATCTAACTTCACAGCGTGTGGTTGTTTTAAAGATGCTTTTACAAGTCATGGAGGATTTTGTTCAGATGGTTTTATCCTCCATTTTTCTTGGAGGAATTTGAAACCAATTGTCATGTGTCAGTTATGAGGGATGTTTAATATCTCATTGGCTGAAACTCTGAAGAACCGCTCGTTATCTTAAGTAGAAGTCAGGAGAAAAGGGGAGCTGCACTGTGCAGAGAGAAATGGGAGGTGCAAAGAGCCCACATTTCTCCCAATAGTGTTGATTTTGCACAACTTGGGCTAATAGAAGTTTTTTCACTGCCTGAAGGGGGATTGAAATCAGCTCCGAGATGATAATATTTATATTGTCTTTAGGTTTTCTAACAGCATTTTTCAAACAACAGTGCATCTATGATTTTAAAGTGTACTCTGTCTTCTTGTCAAGCAGCATCAGTTAAAACCAAACAGGAGACCTTTCTTTGTTGATAATGCCTTTGCAGGCATGTGTGCAGAATACAGACCTTCTTTGTGCATTTAGGCTGTCGAGAATTAGCCATGAAGAAAGATAGAAGACACGCCGGATTATCCTGGGAGAGGGGAGAGAACTGAAAATGATATTTACGACCAACCCATTAATTAAATATTTAAATAATTTAAATATTTATCTAGTTCAGTTGTGAGCCTGTCATGGACAGCATCTCACACATATGCAAAATTGGTTTACAGAAAATGCCCTGATATAATCTGACACCATGTCAGAGCATATCAGTGGTTTAAGGAAATAATCCTTTTTCAGGGAAGGAAATTACCAAGTTCCTACTCCAAACATGTGTCTATTCTGCTCATGTCAGATAAGTGTTGTAAGGTAAGAGTTGCCACTGGTTTTTTTCATGGAAATGTAATGGTTTTGCGTTCCCAGATATCCAAATCTGAATGAGATTGAACTGCACAGCATGGGACTAATCGTTCTCTCAACATATACCTCTGCCTTTCTTGCCTCAAACTGAAATAGTATGTGCAAAGTTAAAGCAGAAGAGAATTCAGCTTTTTGAAATTTCCTATTTTTACCCCGTGTCATCTTTGTATGCTACCACCTTTTCAAGTGTGAGCTGCTGAAAGGGTTCTGGATTACCTTCTTAGCACTGCTATTTCTCTTATGAGAGAAGAAACAGTGCAATGTCTTAAGACAGATCAACTTAACCTATGCATCTCTGTATAGACATGTATAAACACTTGGGAGCATGATGCATGATCTGTGGAGTTGTGTTGCTCAAGTTCAGCCTCTTATTTGAATATTGGGTAATATATTTAGTGCAATATAAATGTTATCCCTTTGGAAAAAGGGGTGTTATAATAGTCAAGAGAAAAGTGATTGTTTAATGGAGGATTCAGAGGGAGATAAGTAATCCTCTCTAAACAAACCACAATAATTATACAGCAGGTGAAAGATGATGAACAGAGCTGGTTAAGTGAGATCTTCTTTAGAGGCATGATATTACAGAAATAACAGAGTTATATATTATTTATTAAGGGAAGCAGAAACCTACATCCCCCAGATCTCTGGAGCGCCATGTTCTGCTTTATTATTAATGGACAACCTTATGAATTAACCATATCTATAAGCGCATGCAGCACAACTGCCTTTAGGAAGTCACTTTGTTATTCACAGAATCAGGGAATCATGAGGCTGAAAGGAGCCTGGGTGATAATTGCTCTCTTTGTATGCCAGAATCATCTCAACATTTTCAAAGAGTTAAGCTTCTCCATCAATGACAAAAAAATGGGTTAGAATGGTGTATCACCTGATACACCAGGTGTGATTCATGGCAAAATATTTTTATTTTCTTCTACCTTGATTAAACACTATAAGAACTAAAACATCTGAAAAGGAGAGCAGGCTTGCAGGACGCACAAGTAGCAAAACTAAAAGCTTCTTATCCTTATAATAAACTATATCCTGGATATGTTGAGCTGTCAGCTCTTGTAGTTGCCTCTTAGTGAGTGAAATTAACTGCACACTACAGGCTTAACTGTCATGTAGAAGTCGACTGAAAGCTAGGGATATGCGCAAGGTGCTCTTTTCAGCAGTACGGCTAGAGGAGGAAACACATTTCAAAGAAGTTTCTGGGGCAGCCTAACAGTATGTTTCACATACTGCAAAATCTTTGCACCTACAGGCACATCCCTGGTCAGCTGGCTGGCTTGCAAGTGGAATGTGCTTGTACTAAAGGCAAATTTTGCACATCCACAAACAGCAAACCACTTGAAAACACTATGTTTGCTGTTCCCTTTGTCCTTGTGAGATCTTTGATCTACATCAGCATCTGAGGTGGAACACCCACAGAGCAGATGGGGTCTTTGAAAGCAAACTTGGCTTAATATTCAACATGAACACAGGAGACCCCTGTGGTGCAGGGAGGCTGAGGCTTCAGCCCACAAAGATTTCAGTTGTTCCACATGATAACTGTGAAAAGCAGCCACTTCTCTGTCACAAACTAGTCTTTCCAAGAGTCTTCTCTAGCACATCTACTGCAAAGCACTCACATTTTCTGCAGACACAGAGACAGCTGCAGCTTACCTTGTGGCTAAGGACAAGAAGCCTGCAGAAACCAGATTCCATGGGCTGGGATTGATTGCTCCACGCTTTGACTTGGTCAACCGCCTGCAAAAGAGTGAACTGATTTGAAAAGACATTATTGGCTCAGATGCAATGTTCTGAAGGTCTTCAGCAGAGATAGGGTGGAATTTAGCCTTAACACACTATCCAAAACCTGCTTGCTCCATTGTTTTCACTAGGCATGCCTCCTTTGTTACCAGAAAACCTGGGAGGATGAACATCCACTTGTCTAGTGCCAGCAGCTCAGCATGGAAACATGATGACTGCATTTTGTGTGTTATAAACTACTCTGTACCTACCAAATTAAGGCTGCAACATTAGCACTGTTGTCAGATGGTACATTTTTGGAGGAGACACAGATTCTTCAGTGCATACACCAGTTGCTAAATGAGTGCAAAACAGGAGTCAGATTCTGCCATTTAGATGTTTAACACACAGGAAGTCAAAAGGAGAAAGGACAGAGGATTATTTTAGCTGGATTTGAGGGCAGCTGGATGCAGGCACAAGCCACATTAGCACTACAAGGGGGAAAGTTTATACTGACAAACCGACCTCAGTATGTTCTTCTGTCACTTGTGAGAGTTTGTCTGCTTCTACAGACATTCTGAACTTTCAAGGTTAGAAGAGCATAGGCCCCAGTCCCAGCAGTTGTCTCCAGCTCTAATAATGCCAAGCCTTATGACCATGACTCTACGTGGCAAAGTGCATGGAGTGGGAGCAATAAGGCACCCACAGCTTTTGGAAATGGAACTGGACTGGGAAGATTAACTTGGGCTCCCATTTTCGACAATGTGGAGCTTCACCTGTGCTGCTGAAGATACCGTGGTCATCACACTCTTTGCATTCACGCAGGGCCAGATAAGCCTGAGTCCCACTGAAGAGGGGCATGGATGTGGAGGCATCTCATCCCCTGCCCAGCCCTGGCACCCAGACCCTGGATGAATGGGTCACTCAATAATTTCCCATCCTGTCTCAGGATACAAAACTGGAGGGAACTGCCCTCCTCCAGGAGTGTGGGCTTTGTTGCAATAACCTTAATAGAAATTAATAATCCTGTTATGAAAAGCCTGTTTTGGGATCAATGTGGTCACAAGCCCCAAAAGGCACGTCTTGACAGGCAGCTTTGCCAGGTTAAGCCTGTGAGGCAAATACATCAGCAGAGGAGGGGCTGCTCCCTGGAGGCTGAGGGTTCAGCTACAAGGTTTTGCTGCAATGAGGTTAAGATGGGAGTCCTGTCACTTAAATGCCCCAGGGCAGACTGCAAGAGCTTAAAGACACAGCCAACCCTGAACTCGGACCAGATGATATCCAGGGGCATGTTATATTTAAAATTCATTGGAACACACTCACATTCATGAAAATGAACTTAAAAATTCAGTGGCTGTGGAAGTATGGGCTGCTACAGTATGAGAGCTTTGTGATTAACTGTTCAAATAGCAATGGATTATTTCAAATTTTTGTCCCTTCTGTAGGGCTAATATGTGATGGAAATATAATTAAAGTAGTCCTTATTTTCAACATGGTAATAGGCTTTCATTTAGAAAACTGTTATTCTGTGTTCTCTGTCTCATGCCAATATAACTTTCTTCCTCATGATAAGCAAATTAAGGACATAAGACCTACATTATGTTTGATTCATAATTAGCCAATAAGTTGTATTCAGAAAGGTGCTATCAATAATTTAATTGATGCCTACAGTGGTCTGTTCTTAAGTACTGTCTACATACACTATTTTAATTTACTGTTTTGACTAGGTGATACCAAAAATGCCAGCAAATAAACTCTCTAAGACTCATTTATCAGGCCTGGGCAACAAGAGGGAGTGATCCCCATCAGTAACGTGCAATGAGACAAAAGCTGGCTACAGAATATATTTTCCACTTACAGGCATGTGTATAAATTTTCCCAGAAATCTTGTGCATATTCTATTACTTTCCAAAGTCTAATTTTGAAAGAAACATTGCAAAAGTCAAAACTCTTGCACGGGCTCCAGCTTACTGCTTGACCTTGCCTTTAAGGTGGGAAGAAACCCCAAGCAGAGGTGGTTACAGAGGAAGTGGTATCTTCAGCACTGATCATACTTCACACAAGATATTATTATCTTCAAAGAATGAACGATGTCTGGAAAAACAGTCTAAAAAACCTACACTATCAGAAATAGAAAACATGTTATCAGAGGGACAGTATGTCTAACTTGCAAAAATCACAATTATTTAAATGAAACTTTACTTTAGCTTAAATAAAAAAAATTTTCTACTTTTTGTAATAGTGACTACTTCTTGTGTAAGAGGGAATAAAGGGTGCACCTACAAAATTGGCTGGAAAAGATTGCCTAGTTTTTGAGGACAAGATAAGAAGGCCTTTCTAGACAGAAAAAGAAAGGTCTTTCTAGGCAGTAAAAAAGGTCTAAAAATGAGCAAATGACATTTAATAAAGACAGATGAGAAATACCATTGACTTGAGTGAGACTTCTCAACTGGAGTGAGTTTTCTACTCTTTGGCTCAGCTCTTAAAGCTGTAAATAACTAAGAGAAAGTCCAAAGAAGCTCACAGATAACGGCAAGAAAACATGCAGCTTCTAAGGAGGTGGATTTACTATGCCTCAAAAAAAGAAGACTGAAACGGGACTAGATATATGCAGAATAATAGGCAAGAATAAATTGCATGCCAAATTAAATAAGGGTGGGATAAAATGCAATTAAGTTAACTAAAGTTCGGCATAGTTAGATAGGAGGAAAACTTTTCTAATTGTAGAGGTAGTTAGAATAGATAGTTTAGTACCATTGTGGCAATCCTGTCTTGCCTATCCCTCTGTCGCTGTCCCAATACCACCTTGGATGCTTGGTATGGCTTTATAGTGTGGAAATGTACCCAGAGTCTTTTCCAGATTTAATTGCAATTCAACAGTTACTGTGCAAAACCTCCTCTGCCATGTGATCTAGAACGCTTTACTAAACCTTTTATTTAGAAAGTTTCCTTCCTGCATATATTGCAACCGTTTGTTTTGTAATAACATTCTATAGCATAAACACAACATCTTTTAGCTATCGCTCTCCAAACTCCTCACAAAGCTAAAGTTATTGTTGGCCTTATTCATAAAGCAGGAGGCAGAGGAACAGGAATGTTATGAAACTGGGGAGTGTTTGTAAGGTACACTGGTGGCATAACCCAAGATACATGTCTCCCAGACCTTTCCCTAGCTGCCAGACCACATTATTTATCTAACAAATTATGCTAATGAAGATGGAGTACCCAATTTGAAGATCTGACTCAGCTTATTTTATATTGTAACGTAAAGAAATCATAATTCTCTGAATGCACAGGAAGTCTTGGCTAGTGGAGGTCCAAGGTAAAATCCCTTTCATTAATCTCTTGCAGAATGCAGGTTAATACAACCTGAGAACTGGGGCCACAATGTTAAAACATAATTGTTTTTACCTCAGGTGAAAAACATGTTGTTCTGATTGTGAAACTGTCTATGATTTGATTTGGTAAAGTAAGAGTACTTGGTGTCAACAGAAACTAATA
The DNA here is from genome assembly GCF_017976375.1 of Cuculus canorus. Lineage (NCBI taxonomy): Eukaryota > Metazoa > Chordata > Aves > Cuculiformes > Cuculidae > Cuculus > Cuculus canorus. Next base: position 8,963,972 of record NC_071441.1, on the reverse strand, counting down.
TTGTCTAATTAATTAAACCACCTCATGATGCAATATGTAATATAATATGTTTTCTCACTTTATTATGTTTTCACAGATCTGTCACTCACTGAAAAGCTTACAATCTTTCTTTTCTTTCCAGTATGAAAGCAAACTGTAAAACTTGAAATCTTTCTGGGAAGTTGCTGGATACACAAAGAACGTACAAATCTGGTTTTCAATTTTCAGTGTTTTCTGAGTTTCATATAAAGAGGTTTTTGTCAGCTGTCCTCAGCTAGATGCACAGAACCAGGCCCTCTAGGGTTGCGGTTTATTTTGCAGCTTTCTCAGAACCTTTATAATTGCTGATGCACATTAAGATAAAGCATCAGTTCTTTTGCAAGAGTCTGTTACAATTTGCAGATTCCCGTGTTACTTAGTTTGCTGTTTTATAAAGAATGCTGTCTGTTCAAGAACAAACCAGGTAAATGTCATGAAAATGCTGCCTCTTCCATGTGTCCTTGCTATTTGCGCTTTTTACAGAGTGGTGCGTAAACAGCTATGTCACACTTCGCAAATAAGTAACGAGGAAATAGCTTGGCTACTTTGATTATTTTTGGTTTGTTGTGACTCTAAGTGTCTTTATTGAAGGAACATCTGAAAGCCATATGAAAAGATGAATGCTTCATCGTGCTGGATATTCTTCACATATCCAAAAGCTTAGTTTGTGATCCAATTACTTTCCCATGCCATTTTTCCTTCTGCTGTCTTCCTTTCCGTCTTCCCTTCTTTCTGTATCAATAGTGAGCAGCCTACCCTTGACAAAATTTAAAAATAACCATACTTAAGTAGTTGCAGAGTCTTCAAACAAGAATTTCTTCAGTTTTCTAGTTGCAATTAGATGTTCAAACCGCAGGAAAAATGTCTGTAAGAGAAGATGGTAATCCAGAAAGCTATTGAGCAACCTTGTAGTACTTGCCTGCAACCAGGACCTTGCCTTCCAGGAGTGTCAGAGAACACAGCAACAGCTAAACCCAAATGCCTTATTCAGCATAAACAGACTCTGGCATGGGCACACAGCTGTGTTCACACCTCTTACGGGTGTCAACAAGCTAACAGCAAGATTAGCATAAACGTGTATAAACGTATAATATGGAGGAAAAGAGAAGCATAAGTATCAGCACCATTTAGACTGATTTGACAACTTTCAGTGTGTTTACGGCAGCAGGAGGTGGTGCGCCGTGCAGGGATGGCATGTGCGCACACTGGATGTACAGGGCAGACATCTGTCTTTGGCTGCCAAACATGGTCACAGCAGAAGCGCTCCAGTGCTAGGCGTAAATACGTCTAAGAAACAAGAGACATATTTTTGTACTGCTTAACTGTGGTCAGATAATATCCATTATTTGTCACTCAAACTGTTTGAAGTAATAATTTTTCATGCTATAGATCCAGCTCTATAAATTAGTCAAAGAGCATTTATTTAATAATTTAAATCTCTCAATGTGTCAGAGAATTGCTGGTAAATAATGAATAAAGCACTTCAAGTGTTCGTCTAATGTAACTTTGCTCCTGCTAGTGTTGTAGTGGTGCACTATACATGCCCCAGTCCTGTTTGATGCACATTTCTGATGGTATTTTATTCATGACATATCCATTATTGGCCTCTTCGCCAAGTGCACTGACCTCTTAGGCTTCCCCTTCCCTGGCTTGTAATTAGTGCCTTATGAGCAAACTGTTGTTCTCTGTACTCATTTATGAAATTTTACACATGATCTAAATATTAGCATGAACTAAATGCGATACGTGCGAGAACACCCACGGTTTACATAGAGCCTAATCATAACGAGACAGTCTAATTGCAGGCCAATTTCAAGTGTGAAACTGCCTGCCACTTCTTAAATCAGCTTGATTTATTTATTTAGAAGAAGGAAAATGCCTCTGTGCTTTCAGTAGTGCTGTGCTGTTTGCATTTATTCAGATGTCCTCCACCAGCAGGCCAACCCATCACTTCTGAAGCTCTGCAGATCCTGCCTTGGGCAAAGGTATGTTTTCCATGGGGATGCCAGGAAGCAGTGGAGGGCATGGGGCTGCGGGCAGGATGCTGTGCCCTGAGGCATGGTGGCCCCACGGAGCTTGCTGCTGGGTCAGGGCACAATGAGGGCAAATACTGAGGCCAAAGTGCCGGAGGACATCCCAGGTCCAGCCATACCTGGGCACACACGTTCTAGCAGATTCACTCCTGCTAGACTTGCTGCTGGGTGTGGAAGGGTGGATCTGCTCAGAGAGAGCATGCAGGGGAGCGACTTCGAAGACAATGGAGATGATTTTATCAAAGTCTCACAGAGACAGGTCTCACTTTCTTCTCCGTATAGCCCAGGCTCTGATATGAGCTCTATTTTAACAGAGGACTGGGCAGGGGGTGGTTTCACTGTGTATGCCTCCTCTCAGCAACAGCAGCCAGCGGCATGTTCCCGCTGCCGAGCAGCTGCTGGAGGCATCACAGTTTCCACTGGTGTCTGATCTCTCATGATTTCTGTAAACCACTGGGAAGGAACCAGAACAGGATATATTTTCTTGAGTGCAAGGTGCATTGTAGCAGCAGAAATGAAACCATCAGTGTCAAGCCTGAAAAACAGATGGCTGATAAAAGTAAAATAGAGTTAATTCAGGAAGCAAACAAATTGGTGCAGCATGTTAACATTTCAGTGGCTGGAGTGGCTGTGCTATTTCTGATACAAGGAAGACCACCCGTTTCCTTGGGAGCACGAGCTGAGCTGCAGCTCTTGTGAGCCATGAGAGGGTTGGGTTGCTCCTCTCTCAGCCTCTTCATCTGTAATCTGTAGGTTCCTTGGGAGGCAAGGGACTGGCCAGCATTGGGAAAGAATGCACCCAATGTCGTCAGGAAAACTGGTTTTGCAACAGGTATCGTTATATAGCCTAGGGGACTTCCTAGTCCTCAGGAACCGGACTTCTCTGTCCTGACCCTTGTGTCACCCAAGTGAGCGGTTGCACTGAAGTCAATGAGACCATGTAGTTACTTGTACGGCCCTGGGAAAGGGTGGCCCTATGGTGCCCAGGAACAAGAGGCCCTCTTCGTCTTCTTGCTGTGGTGCAGGAGGTGTCTCAGCCCCTCTGGGCAAATCAGCCCTATAGGGTGGAAGCTCAGGAGGGGCTGTGAAGCTCTGCCAGACCCATGCGCCCTAGAGGACATAACAGCCTCACCAGCAGGCTCACAGCACTGAAGAGGGGGGATGAATCTCATCTCAAACTCAGTTCTGAAGCTGCCTTTACTGCGGAGTACCCACCTGAGCTGTGACTCCCTTACCTCCAAGCCTTTATGCAGAGTATAGCTTTTCAGATTTTTTCCAGAAAAAGAATGACCTTTTATTGGCAAAGTAGTTCTTTAGAAGTGGTTTGTTTTTCAATTGAAGAAAATATTCTCTTCAGGGAAATATCACTTCACAATTTATTCTGCTGAGCCACAGAGACATGCAGAGCACAGCACAGAGCTGCAGAGCAGAAGCATGGTCAGCAGCTTCCTGCAGTGAAGTCGAAGCACCAATAACTCAAATGCGGGAACTAGGCCAGGAAGCCAAAAGCATGTTCCCACGTCCATGTGAAAAATCCTCGTATCGCGTAGCAGGACCCATTAAAAACTGTCTACAGGTAATCGCAAATTTGATGTGGCTTCTGTGATTAGCAGTTGCATGGGTGTAAAATGTCTCAGGTTTAAAGGATGACTAATAATCTACATTCCTGCAAGTAACTGCAAGTCCAAATTCCTCCGCAATCTCTGAGCAGTTGAAGCCTGCTTTGAACATGCTTTGCTCAGGATGATGAAACTGAGGCGGCTTAGAGCAAATTACACTCAAAAAAAGAAAACCAACCCTCCCCGCCCCACACTTTTCTTCAGGACAGTAGATGTAAAGCAAACTGCACAGTTGTTTGAATCTGCTTTCAGACCCCAAAAGCTGGAGATGAAGGTGGGCCACTGGGGTTCAGGGCTGGGCGATGGTCTTAGACGTGGCTCCCAGGCTCCCTGAGTGCAGGCTGTGCACAGGGGCAGAATCTGGCACTGCACCTCTCTGCAGGATGGCCCCCCCTCTTCCTGCTTCTGGGGGCTTGTTTGGTTTGGTTTTGCTAAGCACTGCTGCTTTCGGTTCCTCTACAATAGCAGAGCCTGTGTACAGAAAGGTCAACCTCAGGTCAAGCCAGGATCTTTTATCTTTTTTTCAAACCTGGTATGCAGACAAGCCTTATCTTGTAGAGATAAAGCAAATTTAGGCATTTTGAAAAAGATGCTGGAAAATGTTAGGAAAAATTATTGGACCACAACTTTTGGATACCTTTTTTTTATGTGAGCATCATAAATGTGTTGTAAAAGCGAACTAAATGCCCAGCATCACCAAAAAGAACACAATAACATACCCCATCTGGATGAGAATGGGTTTATAAAAAGAATTATTAAAACGAGCTGACAAGATTAACCACTGTAACTGGAGAAAATAAAACCCACATTTTCACACTGAATGTGAGCTGCACTTTTACCATTTAGGGCTCTCTTTTCAGTTGCCAGCAAGAATTGATCCAAACGTTTTTTTTTTCAAGATTTTAACTTCAAGGCTAATCAGTATAATCATCTCCTGTGAAGACCCAGAGAGCTGTGTGGTGCTGATGGCTGTTGTTTTGCTGAACACTCCCTGAGAAATAGATTTTGGCTAGAGGCAATGTCATGTGTTGTCCCTCCTCCTGTGTCTCATTTTTGTGTATCTAAAGTCTGTGCCCAAGGGCAACTTCTTCTGAATATATGGGTATTTCGCTGTGTCTTTCATGCTGGGCAAAAGGTATTAAACAATTCTGACTTTGCTACTGCTATGCCCTGATTAGACAGATAAAAAGGGGTGTAGCAATGGTATGAAGGCTTCATTTCAGCTGACTCTCCAAGCTCCCCCGGGGAGATGTCTTGGTCAGTGTGCTCAAGTGTGTTAGGGAAACCTCCGTAGACTCAATCCCATTGTGGTGGGCACAGTGTAAGCTCACAACCAGAAAGGGTGCTTGTCCCAAGGATCTTTAGTTCTGCAGAGGAAAATCAGACAGGAAACGAAGCATGCTCAAACAGGAGCTGATTTAAGTGAATTTACCCCAAAAGGTGAGTTTCAGAACAGCAGTCCCAGATGGCGCTGGGCCTGCCAGACCATGCTGGGCTGCTATAAGGCCACTGCCATAGGACAGTGGGTTGGGAGGTTAAGATAGAGACCTCGAATACAGAAATTCTAGTTCCAGCAAGGTGTCCAGTTCACCATGGCAAACCAAAGAGATGCTCCCTTCGCTGCAGGAGAGGATGTTGTGATGATTCAGGAACGGAGCCACCAGAAAACGTGCAAGGACTCCTGTTTCTGCAGTAGAAAAAAAGGTAAACTATTTCATTGATGCACCACCACACTGTATTTTTTCCCAGTTACTATTGGTTTAAAAAATGCTTTGGCTTGCTGAGGCTAAACTTTTGTGGAACCTAGCTTTTGCTAGCAGCCTGCACTGACATCCAATAGAATGATGGGAGTTGTGGTCTTCCATGGGAGTGGAGCTGAACCTTATGGCCACAGCCTATTTGTAAATTTTGTCTTCACTTGGCAAACCTGGGTGTAGTATGAACAGTTCCCTCAGCCTTTCAATGTAGTGGGTTTTCTGGGGAAGAAAAATCACAGGGTGCTTACACATTTAACTCCCTATCACCACAGCCCTTTGCTTTCTCCAGATCCTGTGCACTGTTTCACTGGGGCAGTATTTGGCTCCTGTGATAACCGTGAAGCCATCCATGAAAGCGCAGTGAATCAAACCACCTTCTTTTGTAATTACCTTGATTTTCTGGATCTCCAGCATGTCTGAGCACCTGCTTATAAACTGCCAGAATCTGGCATGGGAGTGTAAAATGATGGATCCCTTCTGTATCTCTGGTCTTCTTTACAAAGTGCAGGGAATTTGTGTAAAATGAGATCATTCAGCAGGAGACAGTGTGAGAGACAGCTGAAGTAAAGGATATACACCTGCACTAGGCAGCTCAACAGTAAATAATGAATAATCACTTCTCTGCCTGCTGATTCTCTGCTGCTGGCATGGTGCCCAAGAGGGACAAGGGGAACATTTCCTTCTGCAGGCTGTTGGTAGCTTCTGCAAACTGCAGATAAAGTAAGAAGCAAAGAAAAACGTTGTTGTCCAAGGCATCAGAAAGATTTCCCTTGAATCAGCTGTCTTTGTAAAAGCACTGTGATGCCTTTGATTTGCTAAACTGCAGACACCAACAAACCTGTATAGTAGGTCTGCAATGTAAAACATTGGAAAAAATATATCATGAGACCAAAGTCGACTTGTCTGTGGTCTAACTCAGCTGAATTAAGTAAAGCTACATGGGGAGAGGGTGGAGGCTGTAAATTTCATCAGTCTGAGAAACCTCTTTGAATCTCTCACATTTTCATCACAGAAAACAGGAACATCTGGACATATTGTGCAAGGGCCACATTCTGCTTTCAGTTGTGTTGAGGCAAACCCAAAGTTGTCCCAATGGGACAATTAAGAATTTACCCCAGGATAAACAAGAGGAGGATCTGTCACCGTATTTTTTGCTTTACTGCTTTGTTCTTTAAGCTTAACATATTTGTGTCCAGCTTGCACTCATCTTCTGTATTTTTCTCTTCCTGAGTGAGACACAAAAGCAGGAAGGAAAATCTAAGTATCTACGAAGTCTTCAGCTTTTCATTAGAGTTTTTTTTAAGTGTTCTTAGCATTCTCCAGAACCCTCTGTCCTGTATCACTCTTTCTGGGCATCTTTTATCTTTTTGGCAACCGGTAAAGTAGTGCTGCAACCTTCCTCTGCCTCTATATTGCTTATTCTTCTTTAGGTTTCACTTCCAGTAAAGGAGATTGAATAACTGAGCGTTTTGTTGTTGTTTTTCTTTTCCCACTGGCTCCAAAGGCCTCAGCTAAGAAAACAAAACAAGGCAGCTCACTCAGGGTTGCTGGGAATTGTACCGTTCAATTGTCTGCACTGTATGCCTCTGATACTCTTCAGACTCTGAAGAGTTTAGGGAACAGGAAGAGGCTGTCAAATGCAGCAGTCTAACGCTTGTTCAGTTTATTCCTCTTCTTACTCTCTGACTACACTTTCAATTCTGTGTTCTTTCTGCCAGAGCCAAACCAGAGGCTGTGATTTTTTGAGAGGAACAAGTGACGTCAGGTGCCCAAGAGAGACTCACTTACAGGGCATGATTTTTGGAGATTTGCTATGAACACCTGACAAAGTTCAACCTCCTTCAGCGGGGCAGCTCAAACACTTTGTGAAACCAGGGCCTCAGTATAAGTGTCCCAAAAGAGAGGCACTAAAAGTCTTTACGGGCAGCTTTGTGTCTGGCGACGCTCAACAACTAGAGTAAGCCTCATTCTGTCCCGGGTGCTGCCTTCTATATTTGGCTGTGACAAACTTTCCATCTTGCAGAACTAATGAGAGTCTACTAATATCTTTTTCTGTTGCTTATAATTGTAGTGGTGTAAAAAGAGTATTTGTTGCAGACGCCCCTAGAAAAATGTCTGCAAAAAGTACAGAGAGCAGCCTTTCCTACCTGCTCTTGCCTGTCCTCCAGCTTCCTGTGTTGCATTCCCAGGAGGTACCTGGGAGCTTGTAACGTGTTATGATTGATGCCACTGCAATTTTAAGATAATTGGCTTTATTCCTGAGAGAGGAATGTTCTTGCCCTGGTAGACATGAAAAAGCATCTCCATGCAGACGTTTCCTGATACTTTTCTTTGCCAAAACTAGAATAGTGAAGCAGGGAGTTGATGCTCGAATAGCCTTGGCATAGGACAGGCTGATGCATGTAATGCATATCATTACAAACAGTTAGCACAAAGAAATAGTTGTTATTTTGCTTAAATCAAGCTGGACTCAGTGGCTAATTAAGTACAGACTTTTTCCATGGTTATGTGCAGTTTTCTAATTCCTATAACACAAACTGTTTCAGAGGATAAGTTAAATACAGAATGCATTGAGTTTGGTAGAGAAAGTTTAAAGGTCTGCATTTTCCCACCAAAGCTATTTGATATCAGCTACAGAGTGGGTGTGTGTGTGTGTGGAGGGGTTATGACCTCTTTTATTTTTACAACCATTGCCATGATTTCATAATACTGGCAGCAGTCACTTCAAGCAAGGGACTAGACTTTATTACTATAATTATATGCTAGTATGTGGGCATAAAACAGAAAAACTGTTCTATAGATAAATGCCAGTAGCAAAATCCTTTTGTCCAGTGAACAGTCCATTAGCAGTGTTACGAATATTATATTGACCTCAATAAAAGCTATGCCAGAAATGTCTACTGTACATGGCACATATTCTGTGTTCTTACAGCAGCTTTGTTCAAAGAAACGAATATACTGAGAGCACACAGCGCCTTTCCTTTGCAAAGCATCTCAGAGATGTTCACTCATTAATCATAACGGCCCATTGTGGGAGGAAATAAACCATTTTAAATGGGGGCAGGAGGGGAACTGAGGCAGAGAGGTTATAGTTGAATGTAGTGAATGCCATTCCGGATGCCCCCAGTGCAGTGCTGTGGGTATGTGCAGCATCTGTGGCGCAGGTACGGGGTGACACAGAGCGAGCCACGAGGCTCCAGCCAGGCCAACACCCATAACTGTATTTTGCTTTTTGAATTTCTAGGAAGGCATGAAAGGGAGGAATGAATCCTGTGCCTGGACAAACCCCCTGTGCTGGCAGAGCAGGGCACTGCCAGTGGCTCTTGGATCCCACCCATATGCACGATCCATCAGCAAAGGTGAAGGAGGGGATCAGGAATCGAAGAAGACAAGAGAGTTTTGTTGAGGTTCATCGCTCTTCAAGCCAACTCCTAGGGCCTTTAAAGCCAGCTATGAGAGCTGCAGATCCACTAGCCTGCCAGCCAGCTGAGCCTGACTTGCCTGAAGCCTGGGGTTCGGGTGATGCATGAGAATAAAATGCAGTCTGGGTAGTTCACTGCCCAGGCAGGATGGCTCCTGCAGCAAAAGAGAGCTGGAAGTGGTGGAGGCAGCTGCTCCCCGCTTTTGAGAAGAGTACAATGGGAAAATTTTTAGCCTGAGCAAGAGGTGATTTTGTCATCATAAATTATTTCAGACTTGACTGCTATCTCCTCAGGGATGTGCACCACTCTTGGGCAGAGTGGGGCTGATGGGCAGAGTGGGACTGACAGGCAGTAGGGTATGGGTCTCCAAAAGGGACAGCCCCCTTAACAAAGTCTGAACAAGACTCATGAGAAATTTAGCTAATAAATTATAGAATTATAGAATCATTTAGGTTGGAAAAGACCTTGAAAGTCATGGAGTCCAACTCTCGACCTAACACTGCCAAGTCCACCACTAAACCATGTCCCTAAGTGCCACATCTCCACTTTTTTAAATACCTCCAGGGATGGTGACTCATCTTCCCTGGGCAGCCTGTTCCAAAGCTTGACAACTCTTCTGATGAAGAAATTTTTCCTAATATCCAGTCTAAACTTCCCCTGGCATAGCTAGAGGCCATTTCCTTTCATCCTATCGCCTATTATATGTCTAATAAAAGGGATATAAAACTCAACAATTTATTTGGGTTAATTATTTATGCTTTTATTTCTCCTTCCCTGTTTTCAGGTTGGCTGAAAGAGTAGCATATCCATCCCCATGGACACGATTTTTTTTCTCCGGTCTTCTATAATCCAATTGTATTAAATTTTCCATCAGGAAAGAAAAATGGCCAATTATATAAATAGCACGCTTCACTGGAAAAGTAGATCAATTCAGCTTTGTCTCAGTAATCATGTCAGCATGGAACTAGTAAAATTTATTTTTGTGAATATTTCACAATGTCATTTTGAGTACATTTCCCTATATGTTAGCAAGCTGATTTTGACAGGTAAAATTATTTTTAGGTGGCTGCTTGATAGCATATGGAAACAAAGCTGATATCTGGCTGATTCACAAGCTGTTATTATTAATCATTTGCTATCAGTCCTAAGCACCATGCTGTATCCAGTGTGTACTGTGTTTCTGCTTGACTGAAACTTTTATAAAGAGAGAATGATGTGTAACAAATATGGTGCTTTTTTATATGCATTTTCAGTATAACTCTGCTTTTACTATAAGCCAAGAAATGGACTTATATTCACAGATTTAAAGAATGTGACATGGTCATGAATACTTAACCATACAATCCTGCCACCTCCAATTGTGCTCATTGATTATAGCCACATAGTACTCACACGACAAATCTAAATACATGCAGATATTGCATATGTCTAATGACAAACACTTGCAACAACTCATATTTTGAAAAAAATCTTATGCAGCAGTGGTCAAGCCTACAATAATATAACTTTTTCAATGTACGAAGACCAGGAACTACTAATAATTCCAATCAGCATGAACATAACTATAGCTGGCTGAATATAAAATGAAAAGTCAGGTGGAAAACAAGCACAACCACACCAAACAGGGATATTTGAGATGGCAAAAGTATTCTGAGAGTAAAACCAGAGAATCATCCAAAGCAAGGGATGTTGTCTGTTGATTTCTGACCAAAGATGACTGGTGGGCAATTCAGACATGAAATTCCAGTGCTTTGTATTTTATTTACTGTATCCTGAGTAATAGCATGAGGCCATTGTGCTCCTTAAATATAATCACATCCTTGACGAGGAGTCTGCAGCTTTGAGTAGGCGCTTGAACCAGGAGGCAGCAAACACCCACGGGCTCCTCCCTACCTGCTGCAGTATCCCTATTAGAAGGACAAAGCCAGGAAGGTGGGTGTCCTGTGCAATGTGTGCAGGTGTTGCTGCTTCTCTGCTGCCTTTGGACACCTCCTGGTAGCACAGAGGTTACTTACTCTGTTTTACAGTACAGTGGGTTTGGTATTGACAGGTGTTGACAACACTGCAATGATGTTGAAATTTGAATCAAAAAGGAAAACTACTGCATGCAAAAGTCAGCCTGCTGCTTAAGTGCATGAAGATCATCAAAGCTGAACCTTTTTAGTCTTGACACCAGGTAAGTTTTGGAGAAGTAGATGGAGTGTGTATCATGTTCATGATTGAAAATAAAGAGGCAGGCAGTAACAGTACCAAAAGTGGAAACCTAACACAATGTTCAACCTGGTGCTCAGACAAGGGTACTGAATCCTCTATCTACTCACCAAACAAATATTTTTGTTATTGCTTCTCTCAGCTGACACAGTTCTTTCCTGGTGCTGTGTTCATCCACGCAAGGATCAACATTAGGCTTTACTCAATGAATGTAACAAATCTTCATTTCTTATTCAGCAAGATCAGTGAGCAAAGACTGCCAGTGATCTGGGAGATCACATCTGGATTGCTGTCTTGAAATACTCAACATGAAACTTCAAAGTTCACAAAGGAGAAAACGTGTAAGATATAGTTTTATTACATTGATGTTTTAATAATTATTATTCTCAAATTCCCACCCAAATTGCCTCTCTCGTGGCATATAGATAAAAATAAACAGAAACAAGTTTGGTGTCTCTTTTGGTATGTGGGATCATAATAGGATGGGGAGAACACTATCAAGGGCAGGGTAGGGCTGATCTGAGAATCTGTATAGCCACCCCACGCTGCCTAGTCTCTGGCTAGAAAATGGAAACATATTTGGCAGAAGACAAGACATCAAAGCATGTCCCTGAATAAGTAAACATTAAGTCTTTTGCTGCATAGTCTTAAGATTATGAGCCTATATTTCTCACTTTGAATAGGAAAGAATAATCCAAGTCAGTGACCTTGTTCAGAGACTAAAACATCTGAGTTTGGCTGAGAAAAAGGATATCTACCTCCAAATTTCTTTCATAGTGTATGCAGAGTATCGAAGAGCATGCCTAGGAAGGACCAGCCTGCTGTATGAGCAAGGGGAATAAATGTGCTTTCCCCTTTTCCGATGGAGATACAGTGATTGAAAAATGGATGCAAGCTTCTTGTCTCAATTTTCTTGGCTTGGCTTTGGCGCAGCACTCACCAACGTATGTGAAACCTCAGCAGACCACGAACTACATACTCACACAGGCAAAAGCAAATCTCGTGCTGGTCCTCACATGTGTGGTGAGCACTAGGGTTGCAGGAGGAGGTAGGTGCTAGAGGCAGACATGGGTAGGGGAGCAGGACAGCCAGCAAGTAACACAAGCCATATATCTCAAAATGTATAAAAATGTATAAAAATTTCCCCAGATAGTTCAGTGTTTTTTCTAAGAACTCTCCTGAACTTGGCAGACTGGGACTCGCTGATGCAAATTTAATGTTTTCCGTCATTTTATTACTCTCCCTACCTGTTCTTCTTTTTTTTTTTTTTTTTTTTTTTAACCTTCTTTCTCCTAGATATTTTGTTTAATTTCCCAAGGAAAAAACCACACTGTTACTTTAAAACACCATTGATTTCAGGTGGTCTGCTGTTCTGCCCTGTTTCTATGCTTCCCGTAAGCTTCAGTCTCCAGGTCTGATGTGGCAGGTAAGGCACAAAGTCCTTTGTTTCCCAATTTTACAAGGAAATATTTATGTGTGAACTTTACAATTTCTGCCCAGAATTTATCAGAAAACCCATAATATTGTGCAATAAAATTTGTCATATTATCATACTTTGCTGAAACTGTTTATTACTTGTCTGTATTTTAACCCAATATATCTCATGTGGGCCACTTCTCTGTTTGAAAGTGCTGGATACCAAATGGGACCATTTACATATGCAGCTGCTGGTACAGGTGCTAAAATTAGACTAAATAAAAAATAGCAGCTGCATGGGTAGAAAAAAACCAAAGCTGATTCACAGATGAGAGGCTGCCTGGGGAACTCAAGACGTTGCAGCTAGATTTGACACAAAGGCTGGTCCAGTGTAAGAGCCCCATGCCTACAAAGACACAATAGTCCATAATGGTAAGCCAAAACTATGTCCAGCTCAACTCCCTTCCAGGGGAAACCCTTTCATAGTCCCGGACTTTTTTCTTTTTTCTTTTCCCCTCTTTTTTTTTTTTGACATAACTTACAATGTCTTATTATGTAGAAACACACTTCCCTTTAACATGTCTGTCTTTTTCTATCCCCTCAGCCTCCCCCACAAACTTTCCTTGGACAACCACACTTATTGTGGACAATGCCAAGAAAAGCCCACTCTCCGCTTGTGTTCAGTCCCATACTTGCTGCTAACCCCATGCCAGAGTGCAGGATCTTTCTCCACAGCCATGTCACAGGCTATTTTTTTTAATAGGATTCCCTTTCAAAATGCTAGTGCAGTAGAACTTCATGACCTCTTCCACCAGCAGCTCCATCTCACACTGACCCATGCATTGAATTCAGATAAAAGGATATATTGTGGGTTTTACGGCGCAGCCTGCATTACAGGGAGGAGGGCAGAGAAGGGGCAGACTGCACAGTTCACACTCTCCCAACAGTCAAACCGGACTTCCCTGGGGCAGAAAACACAAAAAAACCCCCAGCTAGTTTTCATAGGATATCCCAGCAAAAATAATTCCAGCAGCATTTAATTAAAAATACGCACTTTCATTATCCAGGCTCACGGTTGGGACCCTCCTGCTCATGGCAATACAAGAAAATATGGGACATGCAGGACTTCTGGGTGGTATGTTGCAGAGATCTCTGTGATTCAGCAGAGTCAGTGAAGGCTTATTGCCCTTGTGTCAGGCTCTGCATTCCCCATTACCCTTGCTTCCAGGCAGGTTCATGAGCTTGACTCCTCACAAGAGTGTTGCTTCTGGACCTGGGAGTGGTTCCACATGCCCTTCAGCACTCCAAAAGTGCAAAGCAGATCTTTTATCCCCGGGTAACAGAGAGGACACAGCACAAACACCCATCTGGTGTCAAGTTTCCACGCAGATCTACTTCCACAATTCTGCTAAGCGGAACAGAGGTTTCACCACCTTGAGAGGGTTCAGCTACCTTCTCTGCAGCTCTTCTCTGCCTCTATTAAATTAGAGAAGAAACAGCTGCTGGCTGCACATAGAAAGGAATGCTTGATGTGCATCAGATCTGGACACCTGAAGGACCTGAGTTTGATACACCTTAGGAGCGTTCAGCCAAACAACAGAGGCAGCTGTATTTAAGAACAGGGACTTTTTGGATTGCAATTTTGTTCCAAGGCATCCAATTCCACTTAAACCTTCCTTGAGGCAAGTCCTTCCCTTACTGAGGTTTAAGCGCTGTCCTTAATGGTAGATGACCTTGGATGCCACAGCGGAAGATGGAGGTGGCATCTGAAAGCTCAGGGTGACCTGGGCTGGTTGTGAACTACACTGCAAACCTGTTTGGTAGCCCTCATGTGAATAGGTCCTTTGTTAGAGACTGATGAGTAGGATGTTCAGAGAACTTGGGAAAGTATGCTTGGCAAGTAAACTCACCCAACTAATAATAAAAATGGTCTTCAAATTTACCAGGCTTCTTTGCCTGAGGCGAGCACAATTAAAGTCAATGAATTGTTTAATGTGAGGAAATAACAAGAGGGCGAATTAAAAAAGCATACTGTTCCCTGTTGCTGTTTCGGAATTTCTCTTGTGTAGATCTTCCTCCGGATTGATAAAAGCCTTTGGCATGCATCCTGCAGAGAATTCAAGAAGCATAACAGAAATGCATGAGTCTGTTGAGAGTTACATCCTACCTTAGCATGAGGATGGACTCTCTGACCTAACACATTTTTCATCTCTAGGTGGGATGATTGTCTATCTGGCAGGCACATATTTGATTTTAGATGTTTTAACAGGCTAGAATGCTTTCATGGGAGTACTTCCAATGACATGGAGAGTTGTTCCAAATATGCTGGCAAACCGTAATACTCCTCCACAAGAGGCCCAGAGCAGGCACTAATTACAGGATGGGTGTAGCACATACCTGTGTCTGGTGGGAAAGAACCAAGCCTGGGAACTGCATCTCCAGAGATCCAACAAATATACTCTCCTCCACATAAAACCGTGAGGCAGAAAATATTTTTAACACTCAATAAGAGATATAATCCTTGAGATAAGGCAGGAACTTGATTTAGAAACTCTGCTTCTGACCTGGACAACATTTCCACCATGTTTCCATCATTTTTTACTGTCATCTTCCATTTTAAGGCTCTGAGCATTTTTCAGAGGTAGACATATACCAAGATTAAAGCAAGCACTAAATTTGTCAAATAAATATGGTGTTGATCCTGTGCTTTGGGGATTCTTCTTCAATTCTTTGAGTTCTGTATCTTAACTGACTCCTTACCTAATATGGATTTTGTCTTTTCGTAGGTAACGTATTGGTAATCTTGGCTTGAATGTGGAAAACAAATTTTCAGATAGTAGTTTCCGTTATTCTGCATTTCCTAACTGACTACCAATGGACTTTTGGATTCTTTTTCTGATTGCAGAGAAATAGATGAAGGAGAGGAAATGCTAGCTATGCCTAGCCTGCACTTTTGTATTGAGGTAAAAAATTCTCAAAGATGAAATTTCCCTGTTCTTTCCTTATTCTATAAGCTGTTCATTGGGGTTCAGGAAGAATAGCCTTTTCTCCAAAGCATGAAGTTACAGTACCAAGCCAAACAATTGCAATGTGGGGTGAAGACACACTGCTTTGTGCTGGAACAAGCCAGGGCCTGAGTTGTGCCCTGATGGTTCCTCTGCTGCTGGTTATTTCTGAGACCAAAGACCTCAGCGATGCTTTAGTCTACACAGTGCTAAAGATGAAAGAGTACAGGATGTGACAGAACACTGCAGTGGCCCTATTCTTGAGGTGTGGCCATCATACCCCCGAGCATACCAAAAACTATCAAAAGTTTCCAGTCTCTTGAGTTAGCTTTATCAAAACATCACATTTTGAACCAAAGGAATATGGATTTTAAATGGGAAAACTCAGATACGCTGTATGAGATAGGTTAAAATACATCTTTACTCTTTGCAGAGAAAGTTAAGCCCTAGTTCAGGTGCAGCAATTTTCAGTTGCTTTCTGAGCTGCAGCAAACTCCACACCATCCTCTCCCCGTCCATAGGGGAGCCAGGTTTTCACCATCATCTTACAGACTCAGGTGGGGGTCCGTTGAAACAAGGCCTCTGCTCTCCAACTGTTTCCACCACCACCATTCCCAGATTCTCCACTCTGTCCCATCGTGCCTCCCAAGGCCAGCCCAGCTATGCATGCCCAGAAGCTGGGCAGGATGGCAGCACTCCACACCAGGCCCGCTTTCAGCCCCCGTTCCCTCCTAGGCATGGTGAACAAGGCAAACAGATAACCTCTGCATCACATGGGATGAAATTGCATGCTGCAGGAGGCAGATTTACCCATCCCAGGGTGACCAAGAGAGAAGCTTAGGGCTGGGTGCTGAAGAGCGGGAAGCCGAGGGTTGTGGTTCCAATTCCCAAGAGAAAAATCAGCTGCAAGTGTAATGCAGTGGCAAGCTTGATCCGAAAGTCCCTCCCCTTTCCCTGCGGCTGCACTGGGAGGATGGCCAGTGCCAGCAGTGACGTCTCAGGAAAGACGCAGCTGGTGTCTCAAGGCAGGCTGCAAGCTCCTCAGCTCTGAGATCACCATCAATAATGCATTCACAGGAAAGGATGGAAGAGCTGGGCAGCTAACGGCACTCTAAGGGATGCTCAATGCCATCACTGTCTTTCCACTCACTGTAGACGGCTGTGTGTGCACAGAGGGTTGTACGATCCTGGTGAAGACACATCAGTAGCGCTGGCAGGCTGTGTCCTATACTTAAGGGAGTGTCAGCCCAGGTTGCCAGGTTTGCTTAGAACAAAGGGAATCTCATTTCTTCCTGCATTCCTCTCATGCCCTTTACTTAAATAGGCTCCTCTGTGGCTTAAGGAAGAGGCTCAGGCAGCAAACACCCCCAGCCGTGTTGTCCAGGGAAGAGTGTGAGGAAAGGCTGAATCTCATACAGCAGGAGTAGCTCACAGACCTGTCAAGGCTTGTGGAGAGCAGGACTCTTAATGATCTTTTCTCAAGGTAAACTGCATACTTTCTTCTGTTTTCTCTGGTTTTGCTCCCCCTTTTTCCTTCTCATTTGGTGTGACTAAGGTAGCTCTGGTCTTAGGCCCTGTGCAAGGCTGCTTATGCTCAGGCTCTCCGTTTGCACACAGGAGATATCAGGGATTTTCCCTTTCCCACCATGTCTTCAGATACTCATTCTAGACCATGTACTACCCGACCATCAGTTTAAATCTAAATATTCAGCTCTCAATATCTGTTGAAACCCTATTTCAAGTGGTTACTCCTTAACTCAGATACCAACTTCAACCTGCTTCAGGAGGACTATTGAGTCAAGATGTGGAAGATCCACTCTGACCTTTCTCCATTCCTTTTTTTTGGCTGCTGGCACATGTATACATAGATATAATGTCCAGTTCATTGTCAAAAATCAGTCCCTCTTACTTTTATCTATTCACAGTCTTTTAAAAGCCTTCTTTAGAAGTAGAGCGTGGAAAAAGCAAAGGGCTCGTAGAGTCAGTGGTGATGTCTTGGGAGTGTTCTGAGCAGCAGCTGTCATGATGCAGTAGCTGGGAAGATCTGAGAGAAGGAATCAACTCTTCCTTTACCACAGGGATGATTAAAGGGAAAAGATGAAAGTATAATATGATTTTACCACTTTGTGATGTACAAAGATCTTCTTTCCAAGGGGAGAATCAGGAGCAAGGTGGAATATGACAGAAAGCTGTGAGTTAAAGACATTTAACTCTGAATACAGTCTTGGATTGCTTTCGTTCAATTGTTTTCTGGTTGGTTTTTTTTTTTTTCATAAGGAGAGATCGGTTATAAAATGGAACAGGTTTTATGTCCTTTCAACGAAGGAGGTTCAGTGCTTGAGGATAGGACAGGTGTGGGTACCTCCCATTGATGTGCAGCTCTCTTGTCTTTGCCTCCTGCGGTCAAGGCCCAGGACCTCAGCAACGGTGAGAAGGCAAGATGTGTACAATGGGTGAGTTGGGGCACTGCTCAAAGGGGCAGAGATAAGACGCTTAGCATGTGTCCTGGTCTTCAGAAGTTGTAAGTTTTGCTGAGTTCAGTACTCTGAAGTGTACAGTCTTGGCACTGCATTAATGCATATTTTTGCCGGTAAATTTCTCAGCAATTAGAAGAAGAAGCAATTTGCTCCTTACTACACATTTAGGCAGCTGTCATTACTCTCAGGTTGTGCAGATGTCATGTTTTTGTGCCTAACTGTAGGTAAAGGACTTGCTGAAATTCTGTAAAGATCTTCCAGTTTTTCTTTCTACTTTAGAGGACTGAAACAAATAATATTTACACATATAGCACAGCTGCTGAGCAGAGCAGAAGAAGGGACAGAGCAGAAGCATTTGTAAGTAGGGATTTTAACCAAAACCCTTTGACAGCTCCATTCTTGCTGATCACAGTCTCTCTCATACAACAGTAAGACACAGCGCTCTCCATCTTATCAGTCCTGTCTCCACCACATCTTGCAACATATATCCACTACCACAATTTTAATCTCAACTCCTCCGTAAGCCATTGACTCTCTAGACGCCACAGTATATACAAGACTGGTTGCTCATTTTTGTTTATATGTGTATAAATGGCAGCTGGAAGGAAATGATCCTTTGGTTTCCTTGGCTGAGCTCCACACTGAGCCAAGCACTCTCTTCTTTTCCCAGACATATCCATGGTTTACCTACTCTCCTCTCACCAAGGACCAGAATGCCTTCCTCCCCATTTCAGCGCAGTCATCCCCTCTTTCCCCACCACTTAAAGGTGCTTTATGTTCTACTTTCATACTTCCTGCTTACCCAGAGTTGAGATATGTGTTTTCTAATTCATCACTCCCAGATTTCTTGAGATTTAGGTCTGTATTGTCACCAACCCTCCTCCAGGATTCCGCCTCTCATGATGAAGATAGGGAATAAGGGCTTCCACCACAACCACAGTGATGACTCTTCTCCAGATCCCTGTACAGACATACCTGTGCACAGGTAAGGGCTTCAGCCTTTGGACATTTTTGCTGCCAGAGTACAACCCTGAGGAGGCTGATAGATTCAGGAGCGGATGTGCAGGTCTAGCTGTGACAGAGTTCCCACCAGTGGTCCACAAATGTTTACAACTTGGTAATTCTGAGAGCTGTAAAACTGGCTGGTCTTGTTTGACTCAAAAATTTTGATCAAGAAATTCCTCTTGGGGCCTATGAAAACATAACAAACTCTGCATTTAAATGGAAGCTTGGCAGCCAAATATACGGACAGTCCAAGAATCATCAAATTAACAAACACGATGACGGAACTCTGTTTTGTAAACACGATGGATGCAGCTAAGCTCCCATGAAAAGCCACAAGGCTGTGAAAACTGGAATGTTTATTCTTCCATTACATTCAAGGACACTCATAAAAATAAAATCAAGTAAATAGATGCTGAGACTAAAGGATTCCCAAATATCAAGCAAGGGAGCGAGTCTGCAAGTGGGAAAGACATAGGGGTCAGTGATCCAAACTATTTTCATTTGTAATATCTGTTTTCCCTCCTGCTGCTTGTTGGGACATCAAAACCACAAGATTTAAGGAAGATTTCTATGCTGGTAAACATCAAGTGGAATGTCCAAAGAAAAATCTGTTGCCCATGGCAGCACACATTTTCCTTAGTCATGCTGGCTGCAGAATAGATGGTGTGTGCTTTTAGGAAGGATTTCCCCCCTTGCAGGCTGCCCAAATGACTACTCGTGATGTTTTGACTAGATGAACCACACCTAGAAGTGTTAAGAGGATGGAGGAGCTTCCCTTGTAGATATGCAGCTGCTTCTGCATCTGATCCTCAGTTAGCTAAGCACACACAGCTATCAGGCTATACGAAGCCATATTCAGGCATCCCCTCAGGTCGTACTTGGCACAGCAGCACCCAATACCTTCACACTCCATCTTCCATTTTGAGAAGGAAGGGGAAAGAGGAGTGCAGTAGCTCTGATGACTTCACAACTTTCCTTGCTTTTCACCTGCTTTCAGACTGTTATGCTCTCAAATTTTCAAGCATTTTCCAAATCCTGTGTAAACCTTCTCCCACCAAACCTTTTCTTCCACATTTTTTTTCCCAAAAGCTTTCTGATCCCTTTCTTGACCCTCATTCTGCCTTTCTTGGTTTTTGGTTTCTTTGTGTTTTTTTTTTTTTCGTTTCTTTGTTCTTTTAAAAAAATTCAGCATTTAAGGGTCTCTGCATAGCACTGGAGAATCTGCCTCTTCAAATGATCCTTCATGCCCCACCAGAAAGCTCCTGTACTTGGCAGACTCTCCTGCCTTCTCATCCTCCAAAGTCCTCACTTTTCTCATGACCTGAATTTTTATTCCTGTAATTTGTCTTGTCTTTGTCTGACTTGTCTACTGCCTGTGGCAAGCAGCTTAGAGCAGGGAGTGGGGCTTGCTCCATCTCTGCAATTTTGCTACTATCTGCGTACTCTTTAAATAGTAATAAATTTTGAATCTGCCTTACTATGCCTCTGAGATTACTTCAGACTTTTTAAAGTCTGGGTCTGATAGAAAAACCCTTTGGCACATTTGAATTGCAGAACAGGTCTCCTAGAAGCCCCGAGGGACCTGTACTGGACTTTCCCTAGGAGCACAGCTCTTCCAGCTTTCATTGAGGTCCAGGAACACGAAGGGTGCTCAGGGTGCCCTGAGGGAGAGTTGTTTCCCCTCCTTAAAACCAGAATAAAAGAAAGGACAAAAATTGGGGAAAATATTACTATAAATGGAGAGAATCCCATTCCCTGCTGGCAGGGGTATTTTGTGAGTCATGGTTATTTTCTTTTGAATACAGAGCTTCTCTGAGCTGATTAAGTGGAATTAACAACACCGTCAGGAATCCTCATAGTTCCCTGTTGCTCTGATCCCCGTGGCTCTTGTTTTACCTCTCCTGCCTTTGAGAACACTTAAGGAATTTATTAATGAGGCCCAATTATGGAAAATAGCAGGTTTATAATCAACGTTGTGGCTGATGCTGGAATGTCTCTTTTAACTCCTTGGGAAGTTAAAACAAACACCAGAACTCACCTTTCCAGGCAATTTTGCTCCCCAAAACACCCAGAATGAAAGCTGCTCTCTCAGCTGGTGAGTGATCCCCACTAGGGATATCAGTTATGCATCACCAGTTATGAAGAGGCTTCTAAGAAACACTGTATCACAGGCTTCAGATTCGTCTCAACAGGTTCTAGGTGTTGGGGAGGCTGCAGACAGGAAAGGGTTCTAATTAGCTGTCCCATAATTATCCAACATCACTGGTATTTGATCAAATTATTTGTGCTGTGTGCAAGGCAGGGACTCATGGGAACACTTGCTAACTCTGAATGATGCATTGAGCTGAAAGGCACCCAGCAGGTCCTGGCATGTCTTCTTGAGTTCAGAGGGGCTCCTTTGGTCTTGACTTAATTTCAGGATTTGGGATGAAGGTTCTAGCTCTTTCCATAGACAGTAAAATGACGTGGTGCTGCTAACAACACTGAGTACCCAAGACCGGCAAGAGGTTTCTCCACCAGTGAAGTGACTTCCTCGGGGTAACTCCAAAAAGTAACAGAGCTAATGTGGGCTGGGCTTTGGTGTATAGGTCTACACTGCTGAATAAAGGGAGCCAGTGAGCGATTCTTAGTCCTGGGAACAAATAGTGTATATATAACTCTACACCACTTGCTTCAGGAGGCTGAATATCCCAGCATAGCACAGGGTGTCCAAGAAACAATTATTATCCTCAGTTTGTCGAGGGGGTTTTTAAGTGTTGGAAAATAAAGGTCAGACTTTCTCACGGGTCACATAAATGGGAGAATTAGAAAACTGAGCATACGTATGGCATGCCCTAGGGCAGAGAATATAGGCAGGGATGGCTCAATTACAAGCTGGGAGTAGCCGAGCCTAGTGAAAATTCATGCTGGCTCCTGGGAAGAGTCCCTGGACAAACTATTTTCCAAGTCAAGACCGAGTGTGGTACTGAGGAAAGCTGGGGGGTCATGTAAAGGAAAGCTAAGGTGTAAATAAAAAAATAAGCTGTATGGATGAGCAGGTATCCAGAGGCTGAGCTTCCTTCGTGGACCTCTTTTAGCAGTATGGATGCTGTGATCATGTGCCTCTCATGTTGCTTTCCAGATATCTTATAAAAGCTTACAGTTGAGGCACTGATAGGTTTTCCTCCTGTCTACCCAAAGACGTAATTTCATGAAACTTTCAGGAATTTTTGGATACACTTACAATTTTGTCAAGATTGGTTCAAAGGTTACTGAGATCAGATTGAAAGGCAGCTCCAGAGAACTGTGTATACTGGGGTGGGATGAGCACACATGCCTCCTTTCACTGGGAAATATGGCTAAAACCAGATCACACCAACTCCACCTTCTGTTTTTTACAGAAGTGCTATAATCTCTGAGCACTTCTGGGCCAGATGAAAATGACAAACATATATCCTTTAGCTAAGGGAGAGTGTAAAGCTCAATACTGTAGGATTTCCTTGATTCCTACCTATTAGCTGAGGCTGCACGCTGGCTTCTATTCTTCTACCACTCGAGAATCAGGTCTGGAATTATTCTATATTTCAAAGGGGAAAAAATTCCTCTTTCTAGAAGTCATTGCTCACCTTGTGACACATACCACAAATTGTTCCTTTTGCAAACGCCATGACCAGTTTTGGGCAGGTACATCAATAACTTGCTGAAGTCTGGTGCTCCCTGGTACACACATATAATTCTGCTTTCCTCAGCAACAAACTTCAGTCAAAAGGATAGCGCCAGCAAAGTATGAAGTCCTAGACCATCACTTCTTGTTATACATCTTCATCCATAATGACAATGATAAGCATTTGTCTCCGCCTCAGGTATGGCAAGGAGCTGGAAGCCCTCCACACCAAGTAGACCAGATTTCTTAAACTGTCTTTGTAGTCAATGTCACAGCTGCCATCACAGCTTCAAGGAGAATTATGGAGTTGGAGCACAGGAGCGAGTGACACCAAGCCTCCCGCACAGTCATATGAGGGAAGCTCCACTGGCTCTGCTCTTGGGCGACTCCACAGCCACTTACCGCTGAAACATTTCTCTCCAAGGCAAGTAGAGGTGCAGAGGGCTGGGTTGGGCTGATAATGTTGACCTGACATCTGTGGCCCTGCACAGTCTGCACAGTTTACAAGGCTGCAGATGCTGTCAGCAAGATAAGGCCCTTTGGGATTCGTGGCAATATTAGCATTATTAAGAGTTATGTCTGTTCACAGGGGAGAATATACCCTTTAGACTATATTACTCATGGTGTGAGTCACCATGTTGAATAACATATGTTTCCTATATTTGGTGCATGACCCAACACATTACACTTCCATCCAGAATTATATTCTACATAAACACCACTAGCTCTATTTTTTCTACTTTAAAGCCCCCAAACCATAAACCTAGGTGTACTGCAAATTCATTGAATGTGTGTGTAATTTTACATAATCAGTTGCAGGACTTGTAGTGTTAAGCCAGTTCAGCCATAAGCTTGCTGACAGTATCTAGATTATACCAAGTTTGTACATATTGAATTGAAGACATGTTTACTTGATCGAGGAGGATTCCAGGGGCTGGCTGAATTAAAACAAATGAAAAAAGAGCATTTAACTTCAAGAACACATGTAATTCCACTGGAACTAATAAGACTATCCAGGTGCTTACGGCTAAACACATGCATATTTGTTGGCATGGTTGCTAAACTATTGTTCTTGCAAGGAAGGGATAGTGATTCATCTTCATTAAGTGCTAGGGGCTACTTTCATGAGAGAGAATGACAAAACTCCCTTTGGTTTGAATGGAAGCAGGCGCAGGCTCTAACACTGAAGTACTATGTTTGTGTAAACAAAAGATACAGCCAAAGCTTCTCATTACAAGTATCTGTGATGACTGTGGAGCTTGGGAGTCTTTTGGGTGTGGACCCTCGGAGGTGCAGTGGTGTGCTGTGTAGGGATTTCTAAAGTTAACTTGTCTAGTGCATTCCACAGAAGTTACAGCTTGGTAGCTAGAGGGCTTCTCTGTGTTCTCCTTCAGGCACAGAAATTGTGCAGCGGATATGTTTTAAACCATAATGATGAATACTGACAGCGAGCTTTGTGTAATCTTGTGGATCTTCTTGACTAATGAAGAAAAATTATTCTCTCTTATCTTTGAAGTTTGGCATATCCCAGGTATGTGGGCATTTCAAGCTGTCTTGTCTTGACAACATGTGAAAATCCTCTGGTATGACAGTAGTTTGGGTTGGACTCGTATCAGGGCAGCAGGACAGTTATGGCTTGGCAGTGCAAGACACTGGCCTTCTGGGCTTGGGTCACCCCAGGGCTTGTCAGTGGGCTTGGTAAAAGGCAGATGAACTGTCAATCTCATATCTAGCCTCTCCTCCTCACCTCTAACTTCACTAGCACAAAGAGAGCACAAAAGGAGATCTACCCTAAAATAACTTATGAAAGACCAGCCTTTTGAATTCAGTTTTGCCAAATTAGGAGTCATTAGTTTAGCTCTTAATTAGTTCACTTTTCTCCAGCACAGTTAAGACTATCATAATCACTGAGACAGAGGTCCATCAACATCAACACACTAACTTTGAGTATGTAGGTACTGGCTGTTGGAAGTAAAATTACCTAAACTGAGCAGTTTCTAAGAAAGTGTAAATTGCATTAAAACGCATCTCCACCTCTACATGTTTGCTACTTGACTTTCTCCTGAAGTGAAAATACTTTTATTCTGCTTTAATTGTCTACCCTGGTGTTTCCAGAGCAGTGGTTATCGCCTTCTTGGAGGTAAGGAACCTCAAGTCTTTTTCTGATGCAGGCCTGAACCCCGCTGTAAATGTCATGTAGATGATTGCTGTCAGAAAGTTAAGTGAATTTGCTTTTCTGACCTACCCCCTTGCTACTTTAACGGTCAATTCTGAGGGTTTGTGCCATAAAGAAACACTAGTTTGCAATGCAATGTTTAGAAAAAAACTAACCCACTTACTTTTCTTAAAAAGTAAATAACATTGTTTTATGACTGCACAATACACAAAAAGCAGCATAACCAAATAAGGGATAAATAAACTAAAAGTCATTTGAGAATACGGGGATTTTGGAGAGCTTTCAGCTCAGGGCCCAAACCTCAAAGAGAATCATGTCTGCAGAGGTTAAAATCACAAGTCTCTTCGTATGCCTCATAAATATTTTGCATTTGTATATTTCTACATCTTCTTTCACTATTACATCCTCAAATATGAAATTGGTGTAAGACATTTCTCAATTAGGAACATTGCAGTTATTCCCTTGGACTCTGGTTGTGCCTTTGATGCAGACCTAGTAGAGACAATAGCAGTGAAATCAGAAGAAGATACAAGAAACCAAATAGTAGAAAATTATCCAACAATCTGCCACAGGTGTATTTCCATTCCAAGTGTTTCCTCATTCCCTTTTGACTCAAAGTGCTGGCACTGCTAATGTACTTACTTGGTAAGTTTTAAGATTCATAATGGAATTGAGGGCATTGCACTATCCAGAGGAGTGTTTTATGCTTTTGAATCCTTTAAGCTTGTGACTTTGGGGATATTGTGTGACGGCAACTTCTTTTGCATGAAGAAATACCTTGTTTTACATTTATATTCTTTAACTTGAACTAAGTTTTACATTATTTCCAGCATCATCTTTCATTACTATTGTATTAGGTATACCTTTCCTTTATTGTGACAGAAGGCCCAGAACACAGAAACTTCTTTAGTGTCGTTCTCCTGTTTGTAGGTTTTAAGTCTAATTGCTTGATGTTATAAAGAATACATTTGAATGCTGACAACTGCATTCTCAATAGATTCTATGTCTCACTCAAATGATATGAATGTGACATAAACATTTCGCAAGAACCTATAACTTTTCAAGGATCATCACAGAGGTCTTTGGCTTTAGATTCCTCATATCTATGAATTGTAATAAAAATTTATTTTTTTTTTCGTTACCAGCCAAATCACTTTATCCCTAAACCTCTGTATTATTCTTGAACGAATACTAGCTAATCTTGATGTCCTGTTTTTTCATGTAGTTGATTAGTATACCTTCTCATATTGCAGGTGTACCTGTTTTTTACAGTAACTCTCAATCTTTAAAACTGAAAAGCAAGTATGGGAGATGTAGGTGTGGAGTAAATAAGAATGCTACCAGACAAGCATTAAAGATTTTAATTCCATGTCATTATATCAGTACTTTTTACACTAATTATCTTATAATTCTGAAGTGTAGTTTCTCAGTGCTAGTTTCAACCAGATTCCTTCTATGTGTTGTGAAGTTTATTTATATTTTGGTCAATGTTATCTTTGTAAGGGATATAGCTGCTCGTTGGACAAGATGCTGTATGTTACTTAGGCTTGCAAAGCTGATCACAAAATAAAGGAAGGTCAAGCATTCAGAGAGCAATGGGAAATTGCTAGCATTTTAATAATAGTTTATTTTTAGTTATTCATTAATCTAGCATTTGACTATTTAATAACTGTATATGAGCAATAAAGAAATCTATGAAATTTGTTCAGATTAACATTTTGTCATAAGAGGATCATCAGGTTTCAGCTCTCCAGTTTTTACTTTTCTTGCTTCAGAGTAATTCTTCCCTTGAATATTGGATTCAGGTTGAATCACGTTATGCGGTCTGTTAGCTTTCTACGACAGAATCTTGGTGAGCTAGAAGGCAGGCTCAATTATCCTGAAAATAAAGGATCTCCTCTTGGAGGGAAAGAAAAAGAGAAATAACATAAACAAGAAACTTTTCTGCATTTTCTTGGCCTATAGTCTTCCCACGTACAAAAGACTAAATTGCATCTTCTTCATGTGTCTGCCCGAGATGTTATACTGCGATGTATGTATTTGAAAGACATGATCAGACATGACCAGAAGGGAAGCCGTTAAATACAAAAAATATTCTGTGTGGATCCTGCCTCAAACATCAAAATCTGTTTGTTCATCTGATAATGGGAGAGGCTACAACATTAAGAGAAAAGAGGGTTCTTATGTACAAGCCTTGACTTGAACCCTGACAGCTTTTTACAAACTTAGAGCAATAGAAAACTTACTCCTAGCTTTCATGAGCATGAGATGTTCTGGAGTTTGCAGAAGACGTAGCATGTCAAGCATCTCTTTCTCCTTTTTTGTTTCCAAACTCTTTTTCCTTCAGTGAGGAAGAGCTTTTGATTAGTGCTGTGAAAAGTTCCTTGGATGACCTTCAAGAAGTCACTGGGAAGGATTGTCATTGAATCAATGAGCTCTAGATTAGGAGCCAAATCTCCCAGTCCCTGCTTGCAAAATGGAAGATAAAATACTCCTTCCCCACTCCCACTTTGTATTAAATTGTTTTCCAGAGCAGGGACTGATTCCAAAGCAGATATGTCAACAGTGAAATTATGGTGTATTTATATATTTGTTGGTAAAGCATAATAGCCCAATCGAGTGCCACGATATTACCAATTATTATGATACCTTAGTACTTGTGGAAACTTACATATGGCTGTGGCATCATAGAGGTACATAAACCCTATGTTTTTGTACAGTGTCACACACTTTGTTTTAAAGGAAAATGATTCTACTGTAATGTAAGTTGTAGGAGTAAGACAAGATAACGCTTACTGTCCTTTTAACAGAAGGAGATAGCAGTGAATGCCAAGGCTGGAGATGTTTCATTTTTAAAAACACTGAGAAACAAGTGAGATTATACACAGAATAAATACATCTGATTTCTTTGTTTGCCTTCTCTTAGTAGATCTCATTGAGGTGGTATTTGGCAGTACTGAAGGATTATTATGACTGGTTTTCAGACAGCGACCATACACAGGTGAAAACACTCAGCCAGCACTCACTGAAAGGAGAGAACCTTGCATTCCTATGGTTAATTTTGTAAGTTACATATTAACTGGAGTTGTGCACAAATATTCCCATGCTCACTGTCTTTCACTGCAAAGCACAGGTTCTAAACCAAGCAAATTTCCCCTGATTTTGCTGTTTGCTTGCATAATCTGTCAGACCTTCGATGTGCAAAGAGCTTTTTTATATTGTCATCTTGCCAATCAACTCAGAGGACTTCAGTTATAAAATTCAAATTATAAAGTAGAGATAAACATTATCCTCATTTTACAAATCAGGTAAAAATTGATTGACAGACTATAAAAATGCAGCTTTTTAAAGAAAGTGGATAACATGACTTTGGTGTCTGTGACTGATTTTCATTATATGCAGCTATGTCTGAACACCTCAGAGGCCACGTGCCATCTTGTGTTTATCTTCAGAGGGAACTGGCCCTTTCTAACATGTTTGATTAAACAGCCCAATGACCAGAGCTCAGATTTGCAGCACTCCTGTATTTCAAGAGAGTAGTTAGAGCCATTTTATGTTCCCAGCTAATCGTTGTCTGCAGATGATGTTAGGATTTTATGTCTGGCTCTGGACTCAGAATAATTTCAAGGCTTGGATTCAGTTTTGATGCTGCCAAAATTGCAAAATCCTTCTGAGAGTTCAGCTCCCACTAGTGAGAAGATGGTGGGTTGTCCTGCTCTCCTGAGACTGCTGCAGTCTTCGTCACGCTGAACCCAATTCAGGAAGGAAGAGCCACTTCAGCCTCAACTCGATGCAGCATTGGGAAGGAAGGGGGTGGAGGCTTTCTAGTGTGAAAGGAAGGGTGGAGAATTGGCAGGGGCTTCTGATTCAGACCTGTGTCAAACAATAATTCATGGTGACTACACTGGCCCAGTAACTGTTGTACCATTTTTCTTGCTTACTGTTAAATGTTTATATTTGTATTTCGACACCTTTTGGTAGACCTTGAATTTTGGGTACACTGAGACACTAAAGCTCTGGCTGGATTTTCCAAGGCTTTAGGTGCACCCACCCTTAAGCAAACTGGAGCATTTTTATTTTCTGGTTTTTGGGGGTGTTTTTCGTTGTGGTTTTTTTTAGGTCACTGTCACTGAAAAATGTTGTTCTTTTAGTACTCAGAAGCGCAACAGTGTTTAGATAAATTGGCCTCAGAATCTGTTTCATCATAATGAAAGCATTCACATCTCTGCAGAGGATTACTTCCCTGCTTCTGCAGCACTTTCCATGTGTGTTGGCCTTCCTAGGGTTATTTTAATTTATGATTCGCAATGTAGCTACAGGCATTCTGCTGCTGGAACAGACGGTGCTTTTGCAGAGTAAACATCTGTGGGGGTTTCCAGATGTAGGAAGAGTATGGAAGTGGGTGTTGTCTCTCAATGGGAAGGGAGGAATCTGACTAGCAGCAGCAAATACTTGGATATAACAAAGCATATGAGTAAAATGTATCTATATTGTGCCCTTTAAAACAAAATAAAAAGAGCAAGCAAGCTAAAAACCACAAAACATTGAGGCTCTATTTCATTGAAAGACATTAAGACCTGACATAAATGATCACACCCACAATCTACCTACTTCTCCTTTGTTCCATGGGCATTTTTCTGCACCAGATGCATCTCTCTGCATGCTTATGCCCTACAGAAGTCAATGGATCTGGAGCCTGTGACTGAAATTAAACATACGTTGAAAGATTGTAGTAATTAAATCCCACATGAGGGGTGATTCTAAGGGAGAGAGTATGAAAAATATTTAAACCTGTAGGAAAGGGAAAATTAGCCATGTTGTTATTTTTGCATCCCCATTATCCACAACCTGGGACTATTCAAAGAACAAGCACAAAGAGGGACTTTCCCCAGAAACCTCACGTCTTGAAACAGTTGGGAATATCAGAGGCAGACGAGGATTTGTAGATGTCACAGAGACACTGAAGGAATCAGTCCTTGTTAGCAAAAGAAATTAAAAATTTGTCCATCTAGGACTAACTAAAAGAAATTCTGGCCCCTTCCAGCTTCCCTTGACCGACTAAAGACACATTTTTCTGCTGCATCTTTGGACACGTGGAGTATCAGCTGCCAATTTCAGCTACAAACAAGGAGCCTCCCTCCTACTCAACATGTAGTGGTTGTCAAAGGGAGTCTGTCTAAAAGTCTTTTGACAATTAATTAGGCTTAATATGTGTTTTCTTTCAGGTTTCACTTGATGCAAAACTGCCTGAGAGACATGTTTATATTTTCGCAGCACACATGAAAAGAGAACCAAAACACGGCAGAAACAGATAGCTGGGATAAAACATGTGTGAGGAACTTCTCAAAGCTGGGCTGAAGATCAGAGAAGTTTATAAAAAGTGTAGGGAATGCTCATTACAGACTGAGTCAGCCCAGCAGCTGTGAGGCTCCTCCCTCCCCACTTCAGTGGTTTTATTGTTGTCCTGAGCTGCTGGCAGACACTTGGGAGAATTTCTCTTGGCTCTGCATCTGCCTCTCTGCTGGATGCAATAAAGCCTGGCCACTTGGTGCTTCTGCTGTCCTTGCGAGGTCTTGCTTCATGTGACCTCTCCTGATGGGATACAAAGTGCAAGGGAAGATATAAGCACTGTGTAGACCTGACCCACACACCATCCTGGGGTGATCATGGCTGAGCTAAAATGAAAGAAGCAACAAAACGTACCAGAGTACTAAATGAACACTGACTTGAACTGCAAGCTTCAGATGTTTAGATTAGATCCCCATTTGGCTGCAGGTTTAGACTTCCTCCATGCAGATAATATTAGTTTAGCCTGATGTGGTTTTCAGATGTTAACCTCTCAGGTACACTTTGGGTTGGGCATTCATTGTCACCACGGCACTCACTGCTTTCCCAATTGCTAAGTAGATAGATATATTACTACCACAATGAAATTGGCTCGTTTTGAATTTCCCTTCCCCTTCTCCTCCCCTCTTCTCTTCCCCTCTTTGCCTTTCCCCTTCTTTTAAAGCTTATTTTGAAGACATAAAGACCTAGAAAGTCAGGAAAAAGCCAATAGCTTTCTTTTCTTTCTCTTTGCTTTGTCACTGTCGAGAAAAGACTGGTTGGTCAATAAAAAGCATCATGTTCAAATCTCCAAGGACAGTCCTAGTCCTCTCTGAAGCAAATGGTTTTCCCTGCATGTTCTCATCTGAGCCATAACAGCACTGAAAGAATTGGCAGCTGCTGTGTTCCATGCTAAAAAAAAAAGGTGTTTGTGTTTGTGGGAGAAGTTTAGGCATCAAAAACCCTTAAAACCCAAAAGATATTCAAAGAAGAGTTCTGCTCTGATCTTTCCTCACTGCTGTGAAAGAAAATGAACTTTGGCTGGCAGGAACATAGAGGGTTCACCTGTCTGGCTTCAAAGCCAGACAGGAGGATGCAGCCACAGATAGGATACATGCTTTGTCTATGAAGATCCGAGCCTTGGGTGTATATATTCATCATTCCATAATCTGCTGAAGTACAGTTTCTGGTGATTGGAGCACTGGCTGGTCACAACTCTGCAAGTAAATCACTTCTTAAGCTGCTGTGGTTCTGTCTGTCCCCACAGGTGCTGACCCTCTGCTAAAGTGCCTGACTGACTCTCACTCTTTTGCCTGTAATCTCCCCTGAAGCACAGAAGTGCTGTTACACCATTTTACCTGCTAACTGCTTTGCCAATAATTTTGCTTTCATTTTCAAAGCACTGTAATAATATTTCGGTCTTCCCAATTTGCTGGAAGCTGAGACCTTCACAATGCAAAGAAAGAAGATAAGTTATGAGTCTTAAAACTCTTGCTCCTGGTGGCGGGAAAGGGCCACCTGAGCCAAGGACACGATTTAGAAGCCCCTAGCTCATTGCTTTGATCTCAGGAAGTCAGACATCATTTCTCTCTCAGCAAAGCATCATGAAGTACTGCTCCAGGTTAATGTGTCATTCCGCTAACAAACTCAATAGTGTAGACAGTTCATCAGAAACACAGATCTGCTATCCAGCACGTGTGTTAACAAGCTGCCTGCTCCTCAAGTGTCTGCTGTGTTTACTGGCTAGCGTGTTAGATGACACAACTCTCCCCCTTTCATCCTCCAATGCCTTGCCTGATGTCATATATATGCACAAAACTGTAACAGAAAAGTAGTAACTGGGTATATTTCTGTTTTGCTGTGAATCAAATCCAGAGTCCTTGTTTTTGAGTTGAAACCTGTTGCACTAAGTCAGCATGTGTTTATGGTCGTCCATAATGTTGAGGCACCACCGCTCTCACTATAATGTAAAGTCTGCTTTTACTGAAGTTGCAAGCACCGCCTCTTCGCACTGCAAAGAGATGGCAGGTGTGCTAGCAATAACCTGTTGCAGATTCCCCCCCCTCCAAAAAATGAAACTACAGTACAACTGACTTCTGCAGCCAGGCAGGAGAAACTGAAAATACCATCAGGAAATGACTAGACAAACCCGCCAACAGTTCAGAAGAGCTTTACAACAGCAGGTAGAAATTCAAAACCTGAAAGAGAGAGTTAACATGACTTATGCCAGAGAACCTCAACTCCGCAGTTTTGTGACTGTCTGATGTGACTGCATTTAAATCTCATGTATATACTGCAATGGCAGAGTCCTAGGAAAGCCTCAGTTCACCTTTCCAAACAGCCCAGCAGAACACAATAGCACCATTTTAATCTGCAGCAAGATTAAATCTGAGCACTCCAAATCAGACTTTTCCTTTCATTGAATGTAAACAATCAAATCTCACTGTGAAGCCCTTTCCTGCTTTACTCAGCAACGGGCTCTTACATTTCAACTTTCTTTTATTTCATGGACAACCTCTAATTTAAAATACATTTTAAATTAAAATTAAGTTTCATATTCAACAAGATGTATCCGAAAATCTATTTTATCCTGGTAGTATAGAGCTGGAGAAACTCTGACCTGAGCAACTCAGAAAAAGCTTTTTAAGCACCTGGACCAGATTATTATCTCCTTCACTCCTGCCTAAATCTAGAATGTATCTACTGATTTCTGCAGAGCTGGTCCAGAGTTAGGTGATGGAATGCAAAATAAAAATAGATATTCTGCTTTTGCAAGGCTCTCTCATCACAAGCCTCACCCTTGCAGCACTCTGCTCCAAGTATCTCGCCCAACCTCCTGCTATCTCAGATCACCCTTCCCCAACAACCTCCCAGCCGCTTTGGAAAACTAGGTGCTTGGAAGCTCAGCAAAAACCTTCGTGGGCTCCCTGGACTCCCCTTGGGAGAGCATCCAACCATCTCCTGCAGGAAGCAGCCTGCCCTGCCCAGCAACGTCGAGAAGCAGCTTTAACCCTCTGCGGCCAAAGCGGGAGGTCAGCGAGAGGCTGCTGGCATCATGGCTTGTGTGACTTATGACATGTCCTGTGCGATGCCTGGCTCCCTTGTTTGATAAGCATCTTCCTTTCGGCAAGGAACTTTAGATAGCATCAGTTAACTTAAAAAAAAACGCGGTTCACTTTCCGATCAAATCACAGAGTGGGATGGGAGACCAGGAAAAAGAGAAGAAAGTGGCAGGGAAGTCAGCCTCTGTGTAATGAAATATTGAGTGGTGCTTAGATGTATAGGTTGAGAAAGCTTCGTGTTCCCTCTCCCTCCTCGGAGCCTAATTTAGAGCATATCACAGTTTTTGCAAAGGCATTCCTAATACTATTGTGCTGCAAATCCTGTCTGATCCAACCTTCAAATATTTATGTAAACTGAAATATGTCTGGAAAGAAGTCAAAACAAAACAAATATGCCGCACAATCTCATTCCCACATATCCCTCCCTCCTCATTTACATTCATACTAAACCCCTTCCAACTGGTTCCCAACTATTAGGTGGCTGTTAATGAGTGATAATTGCAGAGCCCATTTCTTTGAGTACACTGATGGCCTTAGCTCTTTGCCAAACAATTTAGTCTGGAGTTTTCAGTAGCTGCAAAATTCTTTTACAGCAATTATTTTTATTTTTTTGGAGGGAGGGGAGGTGTCTGCAAATAAATACAGTATTTTGAGGTATTTTTATTATTTCTTACTATTGATAATGTTTAGAAAGAGCTATGTTTTTTTAAAAATTCAAGGAAGTCTTCAACCCTAGCGTCCAGATTGTGCTTACATACCATATCCTTCTTGGTTGACAGATGCCAGTAAGTTCAGGCTATATATGTTTAAAATGCAGCTACTCGTAAAACTCTTCTGTGCCATTTGCAAATTGCAGCTGTCTCTCAGAGGCATGGTTGACACATGCTGCCAGTTCACTTCCCAGAGGATCAGCAGCTAAAAAGATGTGTGTGGAGTGTGCCACATTCTCAACTGACTCCTGTATGTGAACGTCCCCCTGGGGGTGATGAAAGCCTGCAATTTTATTGACTTCAGTGGTGGAGAATGCTGTCAGGGTTGGAGGACTCAGGGTGTGACCTGTGGGGGACAAGGTAGGATGACAAGCTGCGTCTGTAGTGGGCAGTGTCAGGGAAGGTCCTTCCCTGCTCAGGAAGGACCAGAAATTATTTGGCTCTGAGTATTTAGTGTCTTGTGGAACAGGTCCTTGTGGGGAGGACGGTGTTATTCTCTTCATGAAGCCTTCAATCCAGCACCTCTGCCTCACATGGGGAGTTTTAAAGCGTACTTTTACCCATATACAGCTATTACAAACCCTTGATTTGGAAAGCAGATTGCATCCGCCACTGTTGTGGAAGGTCTGGATGACCCTGCTATACTGAGCAGCCTCGGGGCAGCCATAAAATGAAGAAGCACAAAATTCCAAAGCCACAGAGGTGACCATATCCTCCTGCTCTGTATTAGCAGGAGGAAAATGCAGAGTAGCATACTGAGCCACAACCGTGATGCTGTAAATATGATATAGTAGTAGTGGTGACCTCAGAAGCATAAGGGGAAAATAACTTTCCAGGTGGATTATTTTTAAGAGTCAGATGTGCTGATCTGTTGTAATGTGAATATTTGCAAGCAAGAATAAGATGAACTAAATCTGGAACCTATATACCTTTCGGACATGCTTGGAAGAAGGAAACTAAGTATTTCACCGAGTTGGTAGCATGACAGTAAGAAGAAAAGGTGGTGACTTATCCTATTTTATGCTTCCATTTTTGTAAGAGTTTGAATATTTGGCGTTGATCCTGGGATCCTGGTAGGACTAAAAGTTGTGACATTTGACACAGCCCTGACATTTATTTTTTTTTCCCTTTCTGTATTTAAAAGCAAAGCTCTGGCTATGTTCAGTCTTTCTGAGTTCTCCCTCCTGGCAGTTTGTATCAGTTCCCCACTCAGTTATCTGAGGCATGGGACACTAACGTAGTCAGGATCCCCATTTCGGCTTTTAAGAGACTGCCAACACAAGCAACTTGCCAGTCCTTTCCTGCTGACCGGTGACCTTGTGAGTGGGAATCTCAGGATCATAGAATAATGGTTTGGGCCGGAAAAGACCTTTAAGATCACAGAGTCCAAGCATCAAATCAGCCCTGCTAAGTCCACCACTAGACCACGTCCCTAAGTATGACATCTACTCATCTTTTAAACACCTCCAGGGATGTTGAATCAACTACCTCCTTGGGCAGCCTATATAATGCTTTACAACCCTTTCAGTAAAGAAATTTCTCCTAATATCCAATCTAAATCTCCCCCGGTGCATCTTGAGGCCATTTGTGCCCTTGTCCTGTCACTAGCTACCAGGGAGAAGAGACCAACCCCCACCTCACTAAAACCTCCTTCCAGGTCGTTGTAGAGCAATAAGGTCTCCTCGCAGACTCCTTTTCTCTAGACTAAACAACACCAGCTCCCTCAGCTGCTCCTCAAAAAACAGATTTCATGGAAAGGTGGTGTGTCCAAGCTGGTTCTGTGATGCCAATTCAGTCCTGCCAGACCCAAGAAAGTCTAAATTTTGATTTAATTTATTCTTTCCTGCAAATATATCCCAGTGAGTATCAGCAATTTGCCATTAAACTGAGACCATGTGCACATTTCAAAATTATTTCCAGGAGTCACAAAATTTTCTTTTCCTACTAAAAGAAGTAAGCCTTATTTTTAAATGAGGCTTATATATCTGTATATTTTTACTTCTGAGAAGCACATAGCTCTGTTATGCCTTTAAAAGGCTGATTGCTGTAGAAATGGTTCTTCATAAAACAGGACAAAAACAAGAAATAGAGGCTTTGCTGCACTCCTCACTCTGTTTTGTGCAGATGTTCATGGTATAAAGGCATAACTTGAAGTAGATTTTGGCCAATGAATTTAGCATCTTTTTCAACCCTCTCTTTTTCAGCAATGACAAGTGGATCCTTGCCTTGCTTATGGCAGTGTTCATGGATGTTACTAGCCCTTGACAACAAAAAACATTTTTCTTGCCTTTATGTCAAGGTCATTGTTTTCTCTTCAACCCATTTAATTCTAACTCATGTTCAATTTTAAGATGCCTCTGTGTCTGCTGGCTGTTGTAAGTCACAGTCGAAGGATGCTTTTTCTTCTGGAGGTAGAAGTGCCGCTCTATGGGATTCTGCCATGCTGGTGACAAAAGCTGCCTTTGCAGCCATGGGCTGAGATCCCAGCATCCCTCTTTCTAGTCACACTGACCTGCCTCCCTCTGTCCTAATGAGACTCCCTGGTCACCCATCCCTACAGTCGTCTTTGCCAAAGGGATCCCGGTGACTGATGTTTCCTACCGAAAGACAAATTACTTGGGGTTTGCAACTGTTTCTGTTTTTTGTTTCTGTTTTTGTTTTTAATTTGCATGTTTAAGCCTTTCCAAAAATGATGAAGTTGCATCCACCATTCCCCCTTCAGAACTTGGAGCTCCAGCTAGACTAAAGAGCTTGTCTCCTGCACATTTTTGGTGCCTGCAAGGGAGATAAATCAGTCTGTTGCCAATTTTGTTGGTCATTGCCAAATACTGCAAGTATGAGTGGAAGTATCAAATTCTGCAACAGCTAGACTTTTCTCAGTGCCACTAAAGTTGTTGGATTTGATCACATTATCACCCGATAGGCAGTCCATTCCGGCCCAGTGAAACAGTTTGCAGACTGCTTATTCCGGAAGGGTATCAAACTGAACATTTCTACTGAAACTCTCAGTAAATGATACTTTTGTCTCCTCCAGTCCTTCTGAGAAGTCACAGAGAAGATAGCATGAAAGAAATACTAGAAGAAATCCTAGTCTAAAAACACAAATGGGCTTCTTTTATGAGGAACTTTCCCAAACCACTCATGGACACAGATGCCTTGGGAGCCCTGCACAGTTGCTACCATTTCAGTAGGGGCATATTTCCACCTGATTTCTTCTCCTGCTTTTAACAGAGCATTTCACAAATCTTTTTCACCTCTGAAACCTTTCTGGTCATGCCTTGTCGATCTGTTAAATCTGAACAGGGATTCTAGTTATTTTTCTCCAGAGACTGCATTATGAGGGAACACCTTTAATCTCTCATGGAAAACAAGGGTTTATTTAAGGATGTACTTCTGTTAATCACTAGACCATCTGGAAAGCATTTTCTGCACAGGCCACCACTTCTGAAATTTCACTATGTGGAAGATGAACAGTATCAAAACTTAAACACCTGACTTTCATGTCGATGTTATTTTCAACTGTACTCGTTTCTCTCAGATAATATAGCAATAGAAAACTGCAACTAGCCTCAGTGCAAGCCAATCAGTTCCGACTTGATGAATTACTGGCAATGGCTGGATTTTTATAGGGAAGAATTTTGCACTGCGAATATTGTTGGGCAGAACTAATCAAGAAAAAGAAGGAGAAAGAGATTGCTGCATTAAGTATGTGTTGATTATTATTTATTCAAAGCAAGACCCAAACAGAGAATCTGAGTCTGGGTAAGGAGAAGGAATGTGCATGCATTATTATTAAATAGTGCATTATTATTAAATCATGTTCTTTTTAGACTAACTTTTTAATCCTTCTACTTTGGCACTAAAGCTGCATAACTGAAGTGGGAGTAGGCAGATTTTAAAATAACATCTCGTAACTTTAACTCTCTTTTAAATTTAGAGAATTTTGTTGCCAGGTGTGCCTTCTCAGTTTTTTAAAGCTCTGGAATTATTCTGGTATTTATCAACTGACTTAACAGAAATCCTTTGCTGTACACTAGGCAGCTGGGAAACTAGTTAATGAAATTCAAATTGTTCTGTATTTTCTTGTATTGATATTACCCTAGTATAACTTCATCAATGTTTTTTCCAAAAAAAAAGGACTTTAAGAAACTACAGACAGATCACAAGTAATGCATCTAGACTTGATTCTGCCTTTAAAATAATAGCATTTAAAACATTCATAAGGTCTAATGCTTCTAAAGCTGGAAATGGTTTATCCCTTGAAATAAGAGGTCATAGTAAGAAATCCTAACCATCTACACTGAGAGCGTTCTGCTGTTCCAAAACACTGAACAGACACACCTCTTAAAATTAACCTAATCTCCTACTTCGCTCTCTCATGTGCAGCCCACCTTAGTAGTGGAATTAAAGTACTGCTGTAATGTAAATCACCAGATCATATCACCTGAAATATTTAAAAAATCAATTCTAATTTAAAAGAAAGAAAAATCTTCTGTTCTTAAAAAAAGTCTAGGGCACTGAATCTGAAGCACTATAATAGGCAGTAGAAAAAATAGATCAACAAAACTTCCTCCCAGCCACTGACACTAAATATTGGTAACATCTTTAATGTTCCTGATGGACCTCTCACACACAGCCTCTGGGATCCAGACAATTTGCACACAGTCCAAGGAAGAACCTTTTAATCTCTTTCTGTAACACTGGAAGATGTGCAGGTGCTAAGCAATTTTAATGGGAAGCAGAATCAATCAACAATCAAGGGTCCTTTCTACAGCTTTCAGCTCGTTTTATGGAGTCATAGGATATCTGAAGATGCCTATGGACATCATCTAGTCCTCCCTCACTTCTCAAACAAGAGTCAATACAGGACTGTGTCCAGTTAGGTTTCAGTACCTTCAAGGATAGAACGTCCATAGCCTTTCTGAGCAAGATTTTCCAATACTTGATCACCATTAGAGTAAAAAGAGCTTTTGCTTTTATTTAGCCAGAATGTCTAGTATTTTGTTTTGTGCCCATTGCCTCTCATCCTTTCACTGGGTATCAGTGGTAAGAGCCTGGTTTCGTGTTCTTTACTCCCTCCTTTCAAGTGTTTGTATACACATTTATAAGTTTCCCCGAGGCTTCTCTTCGCTTAGCTGACCAGTCCCAGCTTTTGTAGCCTCTTCTAGTATGTCAGATGTTCCAATTTCAGCCATCTTCACTGTCTTTTAGTGGACACCGTCCAGTATGTCCACATGCTTCTTGTACTGGACTGAGCAGAGCACTCCAGATGCGTCTCTCTGGTGCTCAACAGAGGGGAATCATCACTCTTTCAATCTACTGGCAATGCTTCTAGAGCAGCCAAGGATGCTGTTGGACATCTTTGTCACAAAGGTGCACTGCTGGTTCACATTCAGCTTGTTATTCAGCAGAATTCCCAGGTCCTTTTCTGTCAACTGCTTTCCAAACTAGTAGTCTGCACTGGTGACAGAGTTTTTCCTATCCAGATGCAGGAGTTGGCATCTGCCTTGTGGAATTTCATAGACTCTATTATCGTTTCTCCAGTCTATTGATGCCTGCTGAATGGCAACACAACCAAATGGTGCATCAACTATTCCTCCCAGTTCTGTATCATCTGGAAATTTGCTGAGGGTGCACTCTGCCCAGTCATCCAGGTCATTAATGAAGATGTTAAGCAGTATTAGTCCAAGTGGTGTCCAGTGAGTTATATTACCCTGCTAGTGACCACCCCTCAGTTACATTTTGTAATGCTGAGGACGACACTTCAAACATGGCAGTTCAGACAGGTTTTGTTCCAGTTCAGTGTTCACTGACTCAACCTTTTCAGCTTCTCTACAAGGACCTTAAACTGTTGACAGGATTACTAAAATCACCATAAACAACATCATCTCCTTGTCCACCAAACTAGACAAATGCCTCATTTTACAAGGCTGTCAGGTTGGCCAGGCAAGATTTCACTTTCTTAAGTCTATGCTGACTACTCCCAAACACTTTCTTGTCCTTCATATGTCTAAAAGTAGTTTCCAGGATTATTTTGTAGTGATTGAGGTGAGGCTGACCAGGCTGTATATCCCCAGATGCTTGTTCCTGTCCTCCCTTAGACAGGAGTGACGTGTTTTTTCTCAGCCCGTAGGAACTCTCCCAGTCATGAAGACCATTCCAAGATAAATGATAAGTGACCTTGCAACTAAGTAACAGCTCCCTCAGTATTTGTGGGTGCATCCCTTCAGATACCAGGGACTTGTATATGTCCAGTTTGTGTAAGGGTTCCTTAACCTGATTGCCTTCTGTCTGTTTACCCTGGAGAAGAGGAGGCTGAGGGGAGACCTTATTACTCTCTACAACTACCTGAAAGGAGTTTGTGGAGAGGAAGGAGCTGGGCTCTTCTCCCAAGTGACAGGGGACAGGACAAGGGGGAATGGCCTGAAGCTCTGCCGGGGGAGGTTCAGGCTGGATATCAGAAAAAAAATTTTCACGGAAAGAGTCATCGGGCACCAGAACAGGCCGCCCAGGGAGGTGGTGGAGTCATCATCCCTGGAGGTGTTTAAGGAACAGGTGGATGAAGTGCTTAGGGGCACAGTTTAAGGAGTATTACAAATGGTTGGACTCTATGATCCGGTGGGTCCTTTCCAACCTGGTGATTCTATGATTCTAAGGGTATATCTTTCTTGCTCTGGACTTTCTTACTGGCCTCAGGGACCTGGGACTGCTGAAGGCTGGTTTACCAGTAAAGACCAAGGTGAAGAAAACCTTGAGGACTTTGGCCTTCGCTGTCTTCATTTTCACACAGAATCACAGAATCACAAGGTTGGAAAGGACCCACTGGATCATCAAGTCCAACCATTCCTAACACTCCCTAAACCATGTCCCTAAGCACTTCATCCACCCTTTCCTTAAACACCTCCAGGGAAGGCGACTCGACCACCTCCCTGGGCAGCCTCTGCCAGTGCACAATGACTCTTTCTGTGAAGAATTTTTTTCTGATATCCAATCTGAACCTCCCCCGGCGCAGCTTCAGGCCATTCTCTCTTGTCCTGTCCCCTGTCACTTGGGAGAAGAGGCCAGCTCCCTCCTCTCCACAACCTCCTTTTAGATAGTTGCAGAGAGCAATAAGGTCTCCCCTCAGCCTCCTCTTCTCCAGGCTAAACAACCCCAGCTCTCTCAGCCGCTCCTCGTACGACTTGTTCTCCAGCCCCTTCACCAGCTTCGTTGCTCAAGGTCCCCTACATTATTCAGCAGTGGGCCCATATTTTTACTAGTCTTTCTTTTACTGCTGAAGTGCTTGCAGAAGACTTTCATGTTACCCTTCACCTCCCTCATCAGTTTGAAGTCCAGATGGGCTCAGACTTTCCTAACCTTATCCCTGAATACTCAGACAGCATCTCTCTCTTTCTTCTGAGTCTGTTTACAGAGTTTCTCCTAACTGTCCATTCCATGCAGCGGTTTGCAACACAGTACAGTCCCTAAAGCACCAGGCTGCTTTAACTGTGATGGTTTTTACCAGGGACAGCTGAATTTGGGCCTGGATGCCTTCTGCTGAAGCCTGTCTTGGCCTGCACCTCTAATAAGACAACACATCATCCGAACATCAAAGGGAAGACATAGGACCACATGCAGGTCGCTTTTCATTAAAACTCTCCCTTGTTTTTGATTTGGCCTAGACAAGGTATTCATTATAGGCTCCTGGCCCTCTGGTCACCTGGGTGCAATCTGTTCTTATCTTCATAGGATTTTACCTGCTCCTGGCACAGGTATTATGGGCAAGGCTGGCTAGAAAAAAAACCTCAGTTTTATGAAAGATTTCAAAGTTTCTTCAGTTAGTTTTTCATTCTGTTTTGGAACCAAACTAAGACCTCATGAATTAAGGGCTCAAACTAGCCTTAAAGTAGTGTTTTCCCCTTCCAATACAGTGTGTTATGATTTTCTTTACCTTATGCCATGTGAAAAGAAACAAGTAGAAACACAACACATTAGATCAGTGAGATGATGAGTTTCCTCTGTCACTGAGCCTGTACTTTCTATGTATTTTTACAGTACTTGTTACTTGGAAATCCTTTCAGTCCCTCCTCTGTCTTCACTTCTTATTCTCAGGAAGGTAATTTTTGTGGAATTTCCTGGT
Organism: Cuculus canorus; assembly: GCF_017976375.1. Taxonomy (NCBI): domain Eukaryota; kingdom Metazoa; phylum Chordata; class Aves; order Cuculiformes; family Cuculidae; genus Cuculus; species Cuculus canorus. The sequence continues at coordinate 8,921,974 of NC_071441.1, read as the reverse complement.
AGTCCTTCCATTGCCACACTTTTTGCCATCAACATTCAGCAGGTGGTTCTGCCAATGCACTTGAGATCCTGTAACATCAGTAGCATATACCCTATTGGTAGTACCTCCTTAATATTGCCTTAATTCTTAGGCAGGTGCTGCATGCTGACATTGTGGCTTCACTGATCTGAACATGCTAAGTAAATCCTGTTCATATAAAAAGTTATATGAGGTAGTGCTGCAGTCCTAAGCCTTGTGTGCCATGCAGGCTCCCTCCATGTATTTTAAGTGTGATGCTAACTTGCATTTTGAGCAGAAAGTATAGCAGTTCAAATGCAATCCCCATGCTTTGCCAGAAGAACCAGTGTTTGCTTCCCCATTCAGGTCTCAAATACCCCTACAACTTTTACTCCTTTAGGTGACAGGGAAGAGATCACATTCTCCAAACCTCTGCTCATTCCAGGCCTCTGCATGCAATGTCAGTCAGAGAAGAATGTGCAGATACTCACAATGAGATCACTTCCAATATAATTTTTAATCAAATTAGTAGATTGCACTGACATTTAAATAACAGTTGTTAGGATCTTGTTTTAAATCTTTCGAGAGGAATAAGGGCACTTCTCTCTTTTCTACAATATTGTTTCTGGTTTTCTGCAAGTTTATAAATACAACTTTCTGTTTCACAAATATCCATTCATAAATACAACTTTAGTATTTGAAGAATTTCTTTGCCCCTGTATTTATTAGGGTTTAACGGTTATTTCTCTGCTTTCTGCAAATATCCTTAGTAGGAATGTGCACTTCAGGATTTCCAAGAGACCTCTCAAGTAATGTTCAATGTGTAATTCATTCTGTGATAAGATTCAGCCGATAAGTTGTAGTTGTGTGAAGTCTGTCTGAAACTAAGATGACATTAAAACTATCTTCTTGTCTTGTAGCAGCAAAATCATTAGTCTCCATTAGTCATCAACTAATTACTCCCTGTATTTCATGTTTCCACTTCTAATTTGGAGGTGTATACAATGGCAGATGAATCATAATGGACTCAAGCTTCAGTTTTGCACAGATACACCTAAAATCTAATAATTCCTTTGTGAACTTAAATTTAGTTGCAGAAATTAAAGTTTTTGTAACTCATGTAAGAAAATTCTGTGAAGTAAAAACTGCACTTTGACAGTAATAATGGTGCATGATAACTGAAGTGGATGGAAAGGGCAAAGAAAAAGTCAGAAGACTGTGAATGAATAAAACCACCAAGTTATCCTCTGAAAGTCACAAGAAAATAATCCATCTTGTTTTATCTTCTGAGAAAGTGAGATTTTGAGAGGCAAACAAGATTCCCTGCCAGAAGAGGACAAAACTTCATCGGATTAGGATACATAGTATCTCTTCCCATCGAATAAAGTGGTAAAAGGCATCAGATTTGGCCATATCTGCATTTAGAATGCCAGATAAAAGAACTGTGTCCTGGCATATAGGCTCCATATTTCTAAGGACCTATTTTCTCCGCTACTGGGATGTATGTTCTCACCCAGAATAGGTGAAGAATGTCATCCCAGTAGAGGACCCCTGGTTCTCCAGTCTATGGGCTTGGCTCTATGTAGAGGCACACCAGAGCTTTATTCTTTCCTTTGAGAATTGTTCTCATCTGAGCTCAAACTGCAGGTTTGGAGTATGACACACTCCATTGACATCAAAGCTCAGTCAGCAGCATCAGCTACACCTTTGATCTCCATCTCTGTTCCTCTGGGTTTAAGAACTCCCAGCAGGACTCAGGGCTGTAACATGCACAGCCAACTGAGTAATATCAAACAGTCCTAGACTCAGGAAGCTCATGATCTAAGACCATAGAAACACACGCCAGGTGGAAAAACAGCTTGATAAGTAAATGTGGGAAAGTCACATTGACGTGTTGCTTTCAGGCAGTACCTACTTACCTCATGTGTCGCTATCAGAATACACCAGAACACACAAGAAGTTCTGCATGTAGGATCCTCATTTAGAAGGAAATGATAGTCCAACCCAAATTTATGCAAGGTTATCAATAAGGATATTTGGATAGAAATGTTATGCATGTCTGAAATGTGTTATAGGAGGGGTGAACTTCACTAGCAAAGAAGTGTGATGCAGAAAGTAAATTAATTTTCTGGTAACTTTTTTACCAATAAAAGGGACTATCCCATGTCTGTTGATAAGTCACAGTCTCCAGAATTATAACAAAATACAGCTTTAATACAGTATGACTAAAGCCATCTACTTGATCACTTTATGTTTGTACAGTACTGCCCTATCCTGATGTGCTTCGGGTGGTATTGTAAAACATGAGTCCGAAAGATGACTACAAAGAATGATATAGTCTTGCTTGTAGAAAAATAATCCTCTCAAAATATACTGTCTACTGTGCAACACTGCTGTTATAACAAGGAATTTATAAACAGATATTAGAAAGTGGCTAGGCCCATGCCTTACCTAGGATCCAATGAGGTCTGAGCTCTGCAGTTCTTTTATAGCGCAGAGCACATCATCACTGGAAACATCTTCTGTTTATATCCCTGTAAAGAGCCTTCTATGCTAAGGAGAAATGAACTGGGAGCCACACCCTCCCCAATGGCTCATTGACCAGTATGATTTCTTTGTGGGGCGTTTGTGAAATAGAGGCAGCAGAAGGTTTTCCATGAATGTCAGTAGCGACTGCCTAATCTCTTGCAAGTGTACTGTTCAGAAGTCACATTAATTTAGGCTTTTCTTTAATTTGCAAGCATTACAGGAAATCTTCCTTTTTGGGGTCTTAGGCCCACTTCAATTTCACTGACTCTTATTGTGCAGAAATTTGGTTATGTGACAAACAAGAATGATGGGTTTACTGATTCAAAGAAAAACAGAGGCTTGAGTCTGCTCTTTGTGACATACTTTGGACCCAAACTACTTAGTTGTTTGTTGCACAAGGACTGAATGAATAGATGAATGGGCTGGCATGGGGACATTTTATATATGACCAGGAAAGGGCACAGAAATATGGCAAAGGGAAGAAAGAGAAGGGGACTGGGTATCTCTAGGTTCCTTTCATCTTCCCTTTCCCGTTAAATACACCTGCATGCTGGAATTTAGAGATTGTGCATTTGCTCTATGACAACAAAGGGCACTGACCATTGCATCCCAGAAGTGATTTTAGGTGGATATCCACAGAAAAGTATCTTGTTCTCACTCACAGAGGTGTAGCCATGATGAGCAAGGTTCTGTTAGAGAAATGCTAACTATGTTCTAACATTTATGAAGCTAGAAAAGTCAAGCCTTAACTGAAGATGTAGTATCAACTCCTCTCATTTCTCCCTCACCATCTTTAATTATTTCTCTTTCCAAACAATTTATAATAAAGGAGAGCCCAAGGGGAGGATAATTCTGTTCTGAGGAAGGAAGCAACAAAGTGAATACGGCAAAATAAAAAAAAAATCTCTGGAAAATCAAGAAGAGTTGGAGATAGTTGCTAAGTAAACAGAAAACCTGATTTGGAATACAGAAAGATTTTTTTTTGTTTAAATGCTGTGCAATTTAAAAGACTCATCTTTTGAACATGTAAATTTTCTCTCCATGAAATGTGGAAAGAAGGTCCCACCCACATATTGAGAGATTGTATATAAGCACAGAAAAAGGTTGTGCAGCTAACACAACATCCTGCTTGCCAAGATCATCTTGCTCTAATTCTCTTGTCAGCAAAACCACTTTATAGAAGAACTATTAACTCACAATTTGTTTACTTGTTTATTTTTTTTCTTCCTAGCAATTACATCATTTTGATATTCTTTGGCCTGTTTTCCAGTGTTGAGAACACAATAAACTAAAACAAATCAATGCATGTGAATGCCCACAAATGTCACATTGCTTATCTTGCTCTGTGAAACACTAAGCAGCTGCTGGCTTTTAACGAGGGGGAAAAACAAAGCTCTGTTATTATTCCTGTGCACACTTTGTTATTTCACTTAGCAGCTGATTTTGGAACAAGAAAGAAACAGAACTGATCTGATGTCTTTCCTCTCAAGATCAACCCACATCCTTCCTAGGGCAGGAAGAGCAGGTGAACAGGGCACAGGACATTTGCTATTTCTATGGCTTCAATTATCTAGTTTATTCCATGGCTTCCCCAAGAACAACAGTAACAGGCTCCCGCAATGTAATTAGTTCAGCAGATAAGTGAAGATGAGAGAATCTACTGAGGCATTTTGGCATAGGCACACTGAGCGTTGAAAAATCCCTTCAGTAAAGAACTGTTTTCCCAGCTCTGCAAATAAATCTGTAGGGAGCAATTGTCTCCTTAGATGTGCAGTTTGGCCTCACATGAAGAAGGGCAAGTTGCATCTGGCATAGTAAATGAAATGCAAGTCAGAGGGGAAGGGGGAGATGGGGAGAGCACTAGCAGAGCAGGGGAAACACAGTCGGGAAAGGCAGGCATGCAGTGTGTGCTACGAGCCAGAATCCTGCACACCAAAAGTGCATATCAGGCAAATATTTTTTATGCAAGGTGACATCTGAGCCCCTCCACTCTCTCCCCATTTTGCCATTCACTCATCAGCTGCATAATGAGACCAAGGAGGTGCTATATTTTTTATCTTGCAGTCCAATGCTTCATTACTTAAAGTGTACTGTCCCATTTACCCAGACTCACCTACCATGAATAAAAAGAAGAAAGGCGATGTGGTAAGGACCTGGGAACCTGCCACTAGGCCCTCAAAATGAGACCTGTCACGAAGGTTGTCTTGGGCACATTGCAGCCTCATCCTCGAGGTGTACCTAGTTATCAGTGGGAAGAAGTTGCTGGGGTTTCCATAAAAGGTTGCTGTAAACATGATTCCACAAAATAAGTTAAGGTAGGGAGCTATAAACCAGGAACCAGTTGTTAAGCCATGGACAAAAACCTTGTCAGTAAAGTACCGCCATCTGTTCATTGCCAGGCACATTCTGGAAGTTTCAGTGAGAAAGGAAGCACCTAGGTGATAACTCTAAGTTCATACATGAACATTGCAGCCCTCTGCTAGGAACAGCTAACTCCCAGTAAAATGATTTGATTGAGTGGCCAGCATAAAAACATAGAAACATGAGCTCTATCGACTGTATTCTTGACTGTCAGACCAGTCCAGTCCCTTTTGTTCCTTATACCTGGATATACATAATGCTACTGCATTCCTGAGACCTACTAATGAAATCTTTGTATAATATCAAAATAGGATTATTATGCAGTGCAAAGATGCTTGTGGACGGACAATGACATGCTGTCATGGCATTTGTGACCCTAGTGACATGACATGACATGACATGACACCTTATGACACCAGTATCTCACCCAAAGCTGTACGATTTCCTTGTTGAACTCACACTTCAAGGGTGACATTCAGCGTAAGCTAATGCAGATGTAATCCACTTCTGCCCAGCTTTCTACTCTCTTCTGGTGCCTGGAAGCCCTACACCTGCAGGGGGGAGGATGTGCCTAAGCCCCCTGCTTCAAGAGAAGGTATGGTTGCAGGACTAGCTCATGAAATCACCTGAGACAAACAACTGGGCTCAGATGCTTCTGCATGATTTATATTAGCCACAGACCAATGTTTCTTCTTCCTTGAACAATTTTTTTAAGGATATCTTTACTTTGAACCTCTTTTTTTCAGCAAAGGACAGCAGAGCTGCAGTAGTACAACTTTAAGAAATTCAGTATCCTTTCGATTCAGCATGCTAAGGTTTCAGAGAAAATGCTTTCTGGAGGGGCTCCCAGAGTCAGGAAGCTTGCATTACCTTCATATCAAGTAGCAGTTATTAATATGGCACAGTGGGTATGCTTAAATTTATAGTAGATCAAAAGTTACAATGATTTGGTCCTGTTACTTTGCCCTCTACACAGAACGCAATTGAGTCACCTTTCACAACTTTAAAACCTTACCAAAGCAAGGATGAAAATTCTTGTTTTGGGCATTTCCCAAAATACAAAAATAATAGTAACAAAAATATAGAAAGCATATGGTATGCCTGTGACTGGGGATGCAGCTGACACTGAGCAATGGGTAAATATTTAATATTTCTTTCAAATGGAAATACATTTATTCTTTGAGGCAGTAAGAAAACTAACATTTTCTTGTCCTGAACTACATTCAGATAATTCTGTTGTAATTAAATATACATTGTCCTATACTTGATAAAAGTAATATCCTAGGTAACATAAAGTTTAGGGGACAATTAACTATCAATTCTGCTTTAAAGTGCTTGGGATTTGCAAACAGCTGAGAAATAACTACACTGTTGACACAGGAAATACTAAATGTCTCTGAAACTGTCTGGGTTAGACTAAGTTAGAAATAAGTGCTGAGGTATTATATTAAAGAGATTTTAACGGCATGCATTTGAAACAGTCATGAAGGAAGAAAGATTGTGACGCCAAGCACACTACAGCACCAAAGTTTTAAATGTTAATTGCTTTTCCCATGCCATATCAAGCAGATTTACAACAAGATATTGTTCAGATATAATGAAAGAGAGACGTAGTGGAATTTGAACAAAAGCAGCACAGCATTTGCTTGCAACTGGTCTCTGTTCATCCACGTCTGCCATAGTTACATAAGATGAAGAAAGACAGCAGAGATGGTGTCAATTGAGAGTTTGTTTTGCCTGACGCACTGGAAAAAATGTTCAATACTGGTTCATCTCAGCAAAGCTATTACCTTCTGAATGCCGGAAAGGTCAGATGGGGTTATCTGCTGCGTGAGCACTGGCTGCACAAATTCCTGGGAGAGAGCTTAGCTCTTGCACTATTCCTTCTGAAACAATGATATTTGGGTCTTTGTTTATGAAACTGCCCACTGTCAGTCAATCTTTTTCTCTGTCTGCCTTTCAGATAGCCTGTAAACAAGTTTACTGACCGGCTGACATCCCAGTGTTGATGGAGAGCTCTGGGTGAATATCCTTTTGTTGCTCCAATAGAAGAAGTGCGTTGTACAACTTCTATGCTTGCATAGCAGTGCGTAGGAAATTTAAGTTGTATCTGGACCAACATGATAACATTGACTGCAATCCAAATGGAAGTCAGAATATCCTACTTCTTCTTTCTTTCTCTTGTTATAATTGAACATCTCTGGAGGACTGCAGGTGAGAAAGATAAACAAAGACTACCAAGTACTGTTAGTGAGAAACAGAAATCCATTTACCTGATCACTAGGATCTGAAACACCTAATCTGAAAAAAAAGGAACAATTCTGGATGGCAGAGCCTGCTATCTGACAGTGCCTTCTGCTGTGAATTGGTACAGTCACCAATATCATGCTTGAGTTTCCTCCTTGATAATGTTTGTAACAGTAATAAACTGCCTTTCTTGGAAATTTGTATTGTAGAGGCTGCTTTTTTTCATTCTGAAGGTACCCTGTTTATGGCAATGGTGAGATAATGCATCTGGCATCCTGTAAATGACTTTTAAATCAGATTCTGTCTATCTGACAAAATGCTGCTGATCTGAACTTTTCAGTGTTGGTCAAGTTTTGGAAATAAATATTTATTATATTAATCCAGTTTGCATGGGTAATGTCACCAGGATCTAGTCTTCATTGCATTTAACTGAAAACTGCAACAATGATTAATGATATGGATTGCTTCTTAATGTCAATGCTTAATTCAACTTTAACTGTTTTAAGAGTGGCTTTGACATTCTGATAGTTTTTCATGTGTAAGAAGCCACTGGGACACAGTATTGACCATTAAAAAGAAAGGTATTCTTGATTGCTTTGGACTAAATAAAAATACCTTTTAATTACTACAAAATTAAATCTTAGCTGGTTTATTCTGATGCTTGAGTACTGTTAAAAATGTTAGCTGAAACCTGAGCTTTTCTGAGGGTGCTTGACTAACATATCTGCCAATACACCTTTTTGCCTGTGTGAGATCCACGCAATACTGAAGAAAATATTTATTAGAAGGCAGGCAGAAATGTTTCTTTTTACTTAGAATTCAGGCCTTCCAGCAGCGTAATTTTTTTCCAGTCAAATAGTTACCTTAATCGAAGTCCTCAAGGACCTCAGATGATTTTTTGAAAAATCAACTTTATTGTGAGAAAATTTAGTCTTTCCTTGTACCATCAAATAAATGTTTTCTGGTAGATAAGCCTGAACTCGTGATCCTGATTGACATGCCTGTTGTCAGGTACAGGAGATATCTTAAGATATAAATAGATGCTGAATCGTAAGAATTTACCTATGTGAAGTTGGGTTGAGACATATAAAAGAGCAGTGTGGAGACAATTTTCCTCTTAAGCTGCACTTGCTTCTGTGTGAAGCCTTGCAGTGTCTAGTGCTGATATTCCAGTTTTCCATTGTGCTGAAGGAGTAGAAGTAAGTAAAACAGAAGGATCTAGAAACCTTTGTTATAATATATAAATAAATTAATGCAACATGCCTTGTTCTCACTTGAAACTGTAGGCTTTTTGACATGAAGCCATCATCTTCTAAAACATATTCAGCAATCAAGCGATTCAAAGAAGCATTCTTCAGATGTGTGAATTTATATGGAATTATTATCAGTTCAAGGTGTGCAGAAAGTGTCCACGCTGTCAATAACAGCAGTATGAGATAATTCCCCATACTCCATTATTTCGATCTGTACTACAGAATCGGAGCAGTCATCCTTAAATTGCTTGGGAATATTTTAAATTTCAGTAAGAGTTCATAATTAGGCAGCTCCTGATCTTTGAACTGATTCTCTTCAACTCTGCATCACTGAAATAACAATAAAAAGACCAACAAACTGCTAAATTATGTTTTAAAGAGAGGTAAATTTGGCTTAAACATCTATTACTTGTCAGCTGAAATCAAAGGCATGTTTCTCGCCAGACTTTTGTGCCATTGCAGGTTTGCTGGAACTCCAAATATAAAGGCAAGGGCAGCTGTGAGAAAATTCCTTAACTGGGTTTCACAGCATGCAGAACCTTTAATACACTGACATATGCACAGCTCTTACTTCATTGCCCAGGGAGCTTAGAATAGACCTTCTGGGAGAAGCTCAGCTGATGCCAGAAATCAGGATGTGCCTGACTCGCACTAAGAAACAGCACAGAATTATTACACACTGCAAGAAGAATCACATTTCTCCACAGCACCAGGAATAGCCTGCAAAATATCACCATCTCCCAAAATGAACTAGCTGTGCCCAACAGCAAATTTCTGCTCTTACTGGGATTGCTGTCAACCACCTCTTCTTCTGACCACAAGAGGCATTACTTCCTGCAGGAGCAGCTTGTTTTCTGCGTGTCAGCAGAATAGTGACAGGTCATGGGTGAAATTATTGCAAGTTTTCCATCTATTTTTTACTACTTTCCAGCCTGAGTTGTTTCAACACCTTTGACTGGGTTTTCAAGGCTTTGTGTGAAACAGTAGCTGTGATGGGATCCTCAGGATAAAGGTCACTGCAGTACTTCTCTTTCAATAAAAAGCTGAAATTTGCACCAGGCGACGGTTTAAATAAAGAGTGTGATTGCCTACCTTTTTTTCCTCAGTTATTTATGCATGGCCTAAATGACTTCTGAGGATTTGTTTTGGATTTGACGTAAATTATTAATCATCCAAGATTTAAAAAGCTGAACACAGTATAATATATTCTTTTCTGTGTACTAAATGAAGCCACCTTGTTTGTCCTAAAGCGTGGAATGCCACCGAAAGTCCTGTAACTTTAAAGCATCTGTCATTTGGTCTCCATAATCTTTCCTGGAAATCTTGGCCTGTATGAGAAGCATCCCACCTCCAAATTGCTCACAGACTCAGAAGTTAAGGGGAAAATAACTCAGAAGTGTTGCAGGAAGAGTGGTAGTTGGTTTGGTAGTATGAAACGCCTTTAAGCAGCAGATCATGGACCTTAGGCTCTTTTGTGAAAATGCGTTAAACCTAAAAAAGCCTTAGAGTCAATGAATCCTTAATCAAGAGGAGACGTCTATGATAAGCCATACCTTAAAATCTTCTGTGAGTGGTTTTCCATCCATGGAAGTATTGAATCGACACTGAACTGAGATGCTCCACAAGAATGTGTGACTGCTAACAGCCACAGGGGACCACAGAAATGCTTTGGTTTGAAGAAGCTAGGACATTTCATGCCAATGTCAGCATAACAGCTTCCATTTTTCTGCAATATGTTGTGTAATAGATGCAAACAGTGAAGGCAAAGGTAGCCATTTTGATACCACTTTCAGAAACAATTATTTTCTTTCATGGAGAGGGTATCAGAGAATGTAATTTTTTGTCCGAGTTTGGGAAAATGACAATGTTTGAACCTCATCTCCTTTCATTTGACAGCATTTTCCTTTTTAGCTCAACCCTATGAAATTATCACTTTGACCTTCTGCCTCGCCATGCCTGCATGGCACTTTGCCGGAGGTACATTACAGTTCACAGGGAGGTATTTGAAGGAAATTAAAGGTGCTGCTTTCATATCATCACACAGGATATTTCCTGCTTAGAGAATAAGTCTGAGAAGACCTTCAAGGCAATGGCAATACATCACAACAAAATGGTGTTGCAGCAGGAGCTCCTTTCTGGGCAGAACTAACACTGCCTGATGAAATGCCAAGAACATAACCATAATTTGCAGTGGGACTCCCTGCCAGGAGCAGTATCCCACATAGATGCATCTGAGCACATTTTGGGATGTTACAGCACATTGTCTAAACTAACGCTATTACTATATGCAGGATACAGATAAGGTTGCCTCCTCAGCTCCTTCTGTTGCTTAATCTGTGGTGTATGTAGTTTAACTTTCATCACGAGCAGATCCAGCATGATGTATAGGGGTTTCCTGAGATGCCTTTGGCTCTGTCTTTCTGCAGTGGTGCTGGGAGCAGCCACAAGAACCCACAGGGCCCCTGGCTGTTCTCACTACACTCACCATTTTACACATATATTGAACAAATAGCACTGGTACCAAGAACAGCCTCGGTTTTCTTCGGTATTAGTAATAAACTAGTAGGGCATCTTCATTACCACATTTTTCTAGAGTGGGAAACAATCAAAGACTTACGTGTTTGACATGCAGGCATATCAGTGCTGAGGATTAAGGTTCTTTGGGCTTTGTGAAGATTAAGAATCCCCCAGCTTTCTCTCCAGTCCCCTTAAAACTGGCAGTTTCTGGTCACACATTGTTATGTGAGCTTTTAACACAGTCATATATGTATGGTAACAAGACAATTAGAATTGCTACTAGTGAAGACAATATTTCTCCTCTACTTCCTGTGAAAAGGCCAGAGACAGAGGGGGGAAACACGCTTACTTATACATGTGCAGATGATAAGTTATCTTTGCTTTTTATGGGAAGTAAATGCACTTCTTAACCTGTGGAAATTGTGCCTTAATGTAAGTCCTTGCGGAATTTTGCCATGGTTTCTGCATACCTGAAACTGGATGATCTCATTTCGCATTTAACTACCAGATGCCATCTTTAATTAGATTATCTTCAGCCAGACCGATAACCAGAAATTCCTATCTCTGAACAACAAGAAGTTTCCCTGTGGCCTTTCTGTCAGCAAGCATCCACCCAATTTTGCAGTAAGTCTGGTTGCTTCTATAGTAATATCAGATAGGAACTCAGATTTTTTAATGATTTTCAATATTAGTTTATGCTCTTGTGTTGAAGTACTCATAAGTATATGAAAGAGGAGCTTCATTAATTTCATTATTGAGGTGCAACTTAGTGAGATATTTATTTTCTGCTATTGCTTATGCCCAAATGAAAGAATGTCTTTTGCTTTTTCCATGGACAAAATACCCATACTTAGCAGCAGTAGCTGCTGTCACAACCAAACCACTTAGGTACAGTGAAAAATCTTTTCTCATATAAACTAAGTTCTGAATGAAATTAATTGCTTATATTGAAACAGAGTTGCTATACATGACTAGAATGATTCTCTTTGATGATTAATAATGCTCCATTTGTAAGAACCCTTCTTACAACCATTTTTCTCATGAAACAAGGCCATTCTTTCCTCATCAGAAAAAAAAGTGAAAATGACAGTAGAGTAACAAATATCTCAGAAATTCCCACTAAGGAAATGATAACGGCAAGAAGGACAGATGTAATTCTTTTAAAATATGTAGTGCTAGTGCATTTGCAGTTATGTTAAGACTGATTTTTGTCTGGGTAGTTATGTGTTCCTGTAAGACTGCTGTCAGACAAAGGTACTGTTTGATGTTAGAACTGTGGACATTTTCTGTTTTTTTGCCTTTTCGCTTTTGTTGTTGTTGTTTCTTTTTCCAAATGCTAAGTGCAAATGCTACGTGTCATTTTATCATTCTCTCAGGCCTGCTATTCTCTTTTTAATCCTTCACTACTCTTCTGTCTCAGTTTCCTGGAGAAGCTGAAGTTAACATTTACGTGCACTGTCGAAGCTGTTATGAGAAGGTAAGTACCTGCCCTCTTTGAAAAGACCTTGAATTCTTCCACATTTGCTAAACAGCATTGTGGACTATTTAAACAGAACAGTTAACACCTGACGTTAATACCATCCTAAGCAAGAACAAGTCCTACCTGAGGCAAAGGAAATTGTTATATCTTGATAGTAACAATACAATAATAGCCCTCCAGAGAACAGCGATACGATTGAGAAATCAAAGTAAAACAGTAACTTCATACCTTTGGGAAATTATCTGTATTTTACAATTCTGTCATAAGTAGACCTGGAAGAATAATGATAAACTGTAAAGAATATTTGAGAAATATCTTAGCGGATGTTTTCTCAGCTGTGTCTGTACTTCTCTTTACCTTTTTAGAGACATCACTTTGAGTAAGCCTTTGTTCCTTACTGGAAACCATGTTGCAGGCTCACTTTGCCACAAAAAAAACCCAACTTCTGTGGCAATGGAATCCTTTGGGATAAAAAGAGTCAAATAGTTCAATAAATCCCTCACACTTAAGTCAACTAAAGCTACAAGAAGCTGTCTACTTAATTCTTTTGGGTTTTTTTGTTTGTTTTCGGTTTTTTGGGTTTTTTTTAGGGAAATATTATCTTATCTCGAAATTCCCTCTTTGCCTACAGCCTCAGAAACTGTTATGGTGCTCTCCCTTTTACACAATGTCTAAATGTCCCTCATAAAACCACTTCTCCAGACTTTTCCAGGATTGTTTATTTTAAAGACAGTATTAGTAAATTATCTTTAAGGTTATTTTGTTGATAAGGCCACATGGAGCAGTATTGTCACCTCTCCAAATTACCAGGGGCATTTGAGGCTTTTTATCAAAACAGTGGAAAATGAAGCCAGTGCACGTGTTCACACAAACATCCCTGACATCTTGTTCTACAGCCCCTATGTGCACGCAGGGAAGACGATTAACACATTTACTCACAATCATGGCTCTCTGAAAAGCCTGCTATCATTGTTGATGCCAAGACCCATGTAGAAGAAAGCAAAATATTCGTATTTCTGAAAGCATGTAAAGACACCAAATATCATTGCCAGCTTTCCTATTCTCTCATATATAAAGTTTTCAAAAAAGAAAAAGATAGCTGGAGATGACCAAATACAATCAGAGAGCTAAATATAATTTAGTAGTAATCCCTTACTATCTGTTCAAGCCATGTGGATGCATGTACTTACATCAGCCTAGATATGATCAATGTCATACCAGTTGTAAGCACAAACAGTCTGAAATGCCTTTGCTGAATTTCTAGATCTGTTACCCACAAATCTGTCTAAACTTACCATTGCCTGGATGTTCTCCCCTGCAATTAAGCGGCTTGTTCTGGGGATAACAGATAATTTAAAAAGAATAGATGAGGGATTACTATATCTAATGGTGAATCTCAAAACTTGTTTTGGTCTCCTCTGTTGTTTGAAAAACAAAATTGCAATTTGGAATCCAGTTTGAGTCTCTGAAATGTAAATAACTGAAGTCTATGCAGAAGGCAGCAAATAGTCTTACATAAATAACGATTATAACAAAATCAGTCTGGCTGCAGTATTGCTACAGTGACATCAGAAAGTAGCCGGCTTGTGGTTCTTGAAGCTGTATATATAAAATGATTTAAGAAAAACAAGGGTGCAAGTTCACTCTGTCTCTGAATAGGAATATTTTTTTCTTAGACACATTAATATGCAAGACCACCCATGCTATAAGAGTTCAGGTTAAAAGTCACATTGCAACTGGACAGTACAGCCTCTGCAGCCTCATTCATGTTGGCAGTTCTTCATCCTTGATCACATTCTTTAACACTCACCCATGAGAGGGAGAAGAGGAATCCTGGTGGTGGCCATGCTGTGAAAGGATGTGAGGTATAAGTACATGCTGTATAAGTGGCAGTTCCCTACACACTGAATTAAGCAAAGCAAGTCTTCAAAATAATGACTTCATAGCCTGTGGATTGAGTCATTCAAGTCTGGGTACCTCTGAAAATTCTCACCAAGCTTTTCTTTCAGTCAAGATGGTGGCAGGTTACCTTTCAGATTACAGAATGAGACCATTTCATGTATTTGCATTATTAAGAGATAATAATGCATCATGTTTAATTATGCCATTAGAAATATATCCCAGTTAGTCTGAGAGCTGAATGAAATATGATGTGCACACCATTCAAATGGCTTTACAGCACAACTCAAAAAAGTGGTTGTCCTTAACACGCAAATTCAGGAGCTTAGTTTGTGTGCATCACTAGGGATTTGATCAACGACTGATTTTGGCAGGCACACTACAGGTACCAGTTTTGCTACAAACAGTCAATACTTGCCTGATATGTCTCACCACTATGGCAGAAACTGAATGTGTTACACAAAGGGCAACGTTATGATATCTTGAGTTAAAAATAAGGCTTAGTGCTACCTCCTATACTTGGATCACCACAACGCTATGCAATGCTGCAGGACTGGGGAAGAATGGTTGAGAAGCTGCCCAGCAGAAAAGGACGTGTATGTTGGTCAGTAGCTGGCTGAATATGAGCCAGCAGTGTGCCCGGGTGGCCAAGAGGGCCAACAGCATCTCAGCTTGTATCAGAAAGAATGTGGCCAGCAGGACAAGGGAAGCAATTGTCCGCTGTACTTGGCACAGCTGAGGCTGAACCTCAAATCCTGTGTTCAGTTTAGGGCCCCTCTCTTTAGGGCTACAAGAGAGACATTGAGGTGCTTCCAAAGAAGGGCAACGAAGCTGGTGAAGTGTCTGGCGCACGAGTCCTTTGAGGAGTGTCTTTGAGGACTGGGGCTGTTTAGTCTGGAGAAAAGAAGGCTGATGGGAGAGCCTATCACTCTTTACAATTACCTGAAAGGAAGTTGTGGTGAGGTGGAAGTCAGTCTCTTCTCCCAGGTAATGAGTGACAGGAGAAGAGAAAATGGCCTCAAGGTGCACCAGGGAAGATTTAGATTGGCTATTCGAAGAAATTTCTTTGCCAAAAGGGCTGCCAAACATCGGAACAGTGTGCCTAGAGAAGTGATTGGGTCACCTGAACGTATTTAACATATGTGTAGAGCGATTTTATAGTGGGTTTGGCAATGTTAGGTTTACCGTTGGACTTGACGATCTTAAGAGTCTGTTCCAAGCTAAAAGATTCTATGATTCTTTTCAATGATTCTGCTGGTGTGTTGGCAAAGTGACTTTCCTTCAATGTTAGCCCAAAAGTGGTTTAATCAATCAACATGAAGCAACCTACATATACATATGTACACACATGTATACACTGCATGATCTTCATCACATAGGAGGCCAACACAGAGCACTTATAGGCAGTATCACAAAGTTTCTTGTCCTTTACTACTCCACCAGTTCTTCTGTTGAAGGAGGAAGAAATGAAGCTAGCAGGAACCTACTGAGCAGCAAAGAGCCTGGACAAAACAGCCACACCCAAAGCCCTTCTCCTCCCTTAGAAGAAGAAGCTGCAGGGAGTGGGAAACGGACAACATCCTCTCTGAAGTCCATTCCCAGTCTACGATAATTTTTTTCTTGCTCCTTCCTCACATGAGAGAGCTGCACCATTTGAGCATTGAGACAGTGACTTCCACAGGTTTGCTCTGTTGATCCTACAGCTGCCCGACTCCACTGTGCCCCTGCAGCATGGACCCCACCTGTCACATCACATGCTTTTCCAACAAAGCTGGAGGAAACCCCTATAATTAGTGCTTTATTAATTGCACATGAAGGATTTGCAAAACAAAGTCACTTGGGGCTTTGGCATGTTTTAGACTGTGAATGTTTCCTGCCTGTGTGTGAGGGGAGAAAGGGGCGTAAGAGGAAGAGCAGCACTCTAGAGGGTTATACAGGATGAGCGGCAGATTTGAATTTCTTACTGGAGCTGAAGCTTTTTATAGTACCACTTCTGCTCTCTGACTGTGTCTAAATGTAGAATTGAGCAGCACAAAATCATCTTTCCCACAGCCACCTGGCTCAGTCAGGGAACAAGGCCAAGGGAAAGTCACTGAAGAAGATGAGCAGAGGGTCACAAAAGGGGCTCCAACAGCCTTTTCACAGACTATAAAAAAAGTAAGTTCCCAGGAGGCTAATTTTTCTGCTCATGCCCCTCCACACAAATTCAGAACAAAATTTTCCAAGTGACAGGAAACAGGCAGGACAGGAACCCTCTGAATAGCAGCTATAACATGAATGATTATTCGCTATCTCCATCTGTTGAGAGAATTATTTGAATGGATATGCACCCAAGATTCATCACTTCCTCATTAATTACTTGGTCAAACTATCATTTCTAAGTGATTCCACATCTCAGATCTGTTGTGCACTTTAGATTAGCAATCACCCGAACTTTCATTGAACCACTGCTCCTCCGGCCACCTCTTCCTGTTCCTAAGGAAAAAAACTAACTGCTCCTGTGTGTCGTTGTTGTTTTTATTATTATTATTATTATTATTATTATTATTATTATTATAGTAATCTAATAATACTGCAATAGTCACAGTGAACAAAAATACTACTTAATGTCTTGGTGTTTCCGTAACTTGGGGTTGAACACCTTAGGGGAGCTGCCAGGACCTGGATTCTGAAACGAAACGCCTGCCCGTGCCATCAAACTCCTGACTACTGAAAAAAAGGAAGAAAATATAAACAACCACATGAGTTTTGGCATATGTCTGACCCACTCACTCACTCGCTCTGCATGTAACAGGCAGGACTGTGCAGCAGAGACTACAAGGTCAGATTTTCTGGTCACGTAGAAGGGAAAGCTTGAAAATACGTGATATTCAGCTAGAAACACAAAGCTAATGTACAGTATGGGTAACTATTAAGAGAGGTGGAATTTAGTACATACTGATTTTTCAATTCTTGAGATATTTTATGTAGGATTTGCAAGTTCCAATGTGCATCAATAGACCAGTTAACTCACTCTCAGCTCATCTAAATATTCAGCACAGCTATTGTGCTAATGATATGAAGACACTAATGGAACACGCCCCCTTAATCAACCCGGTTACCTTCATATAGAACAGAAGTAGCTTCAGGAACCATGAACACAGTTTCATGAAAGGCAACTGAGCCACTACAATCCATTTGATTACGCAGCATGGAATCACCAGTCTAGAGAAGTGCTGAATTCCAGCATTCTTTAGATGAATTTTAGAAATGTAGCCCTATATTCCTTGAATTCTAATCTGTATCCAACCTCAGTTCAAAATTTGTTCACTTTTGCAGCCTGTGCCCAGGATCTCCAGCTGTATCCACTGCTGCATCCTGAAATAACGTGGAGGTCAGGGAACCAATGCACCATGTTATTTAGTAAAGAGTCTAGGGAACTGCTAGGAAAGGCATTCAAGTTATAGGCATAAGAACAAGGTACTGGAATATACGGAAAGATGGGAACTTACTTATAGCACACCACTCGCTTCATGTGCTGTAAAAGCCTGCAGTGAACATGAAGTAGATTTTCCTGCTCTGAGTGAGAAAGGAGTAAGATGCTCTGTGCTCCCAGAGAGCTGATCACATGCACGTGTGCACTGCTGTGAGTTCAATTCACACCCTGCTTTACGTTGCTGTAGCTTGGTTTGGTGCTCCACTGCAGACAGAAGGTCTCTACTGCTAATTTGAAAAGACTTCCTGAAGCATATTTGGCATCAGTACAATTAGTTTGGCCCTGATTTATCTGTGCTAAAGAGAGAAATAGTTTGTAAGTACTGCCAAAACCCAGAGGAATTTACCAATGCTTGGGGTTCACAGTTTTCTTTCTTGCAGGAGAGTTCTCCGAAAGGAGAGGCAGATTTTGGATTTTCTGTTAGCATAATATAGTTGGAAACCCAAATGCAATTGGGTGGAAAATAGTATGTGCTTTTGCCTTGTCAAGTTTAAGCATCACAGATTTTGCTACCAGCTGCATATACTGCAGTCCCAGTCACCCATCTCAGGTTCCTGCTACAGACATGGTTCACTAATATTGATAACTTGTTCAGCACCAGTGCTTATGTCAGAACCAGACACACTTGGCTTGTTTCCCTAGTTTCACTATAAGATTAAATAATGTAACTCTTCGTAAAAACACAGCCACTAGGAGTTCATTTTCTTCTTGCTAAGCTTTCATAACTGAAGAACAATGGCAGTGAAATCTAGAAAAATGGACCATAAGGGGGAGCATAACCTGAGAATTTGTATTCATAAGGTACAAGGTTTCAAGAGGAAATGGGACCAGACCCTGTTCATCATGTGTAATAAGTTTGTTCACCAAGGGCAGGATGCAGTCTTAAAATACCTCATCACTATGGGATACTCATCTCGTTTCAGCATGACAGTCAGTCATGTGGTCTAGTCTCTGTTTCTGCAAAACAGACCTATGTTAAAATCATCTTTCTCAGTTATTTGGAAAATGCAGCCACAGTACCTCTGACTGACTACAGGCAATTTAAAGAAGCTGGGCATGCCATCTACCCCTCTTTAGGGAATGCCAGTGTTCACACTATACATGGGTTTTACATTTCACTCCGTTGTGCTAACATAGCTCCACAGGCAGATGTGACTGCAGGAAGAATCACTTTCATGCACACTAATAGAAACCCTTAGATACTGGATTCTGTGCAATTCTTTAAAAGAGAACTTCCCTGCCTGGTAATAATGAACCAGAATCACAGCGACCTAACAAGAATGGCTGAGTGACACCTGGGTGCACACATGGGCTGGTGGGTCTTTCTGCTGGTGACAAGCAGAGAGGGGAGAGGATCTCATTATGAAAAGATCATTTTGTGTCTTTTTTTATGTAAAAGGATTCACCTGTGGTCAAAAGAAGTGCAAACTCTGTTCAAGATGCATATGCACAAGTTTTGAGTAGGGAGAAAGGGCGGAATGCCATTTGCAGTAGTCAAATAGTCATAGTATCCAGAGTGTTTAGGTTCACATAGATGCACAGAATAAGAACAGCATGTCTAAGGCTTGTCTCACCTATCCTGTATTTACACCAAAATAACTTCAGTGGAATCCTTACTGATTTACACCAGCTTTACAGACACCAGCCCCCAGCCTGGGAACGTCACTCCACCTCCCAGTGTTCCAGTCGTCAGGATATCTAACAAAACATTGTGCATCCTGATTCGGAAAATTGAGGAGCAGTCTGAAGAATGCATAAACACATTAACTGAATCTGGCATTTGCAGGGAAACTATTTCTCATTAAATTATTAGCACCTTGAGGAAGGAAAAAAAAAAAGTCTGCTGTATTTTCTGCCCAATTTCTGTGCAGTTTGGAGCACCTTATGTCCAAAGACAGTTGTGCTCTAATCACCCAGTCTTGCATGGATGTCATGCCCTCTAACACATGCAAACACCTTATCAAGTTATCACAGCATATCCTTTCAAGGACTCTGAAGGCAGCTGCCACCCACGACGCCTTTGCTGCCTGTAGCATTCCAGGCGTTTGCACCTCACTTAATACAGTAACAAAGACAGCTTGGCTGCCACGCAGCCTACAGCCTGCTATTGCAGCTGTGAACAGCTAACTTTGGCAACCATATATCATTAAGGCTTTGTCTCAGAAGCTCTCAGAATAGCTTTTTGCCACGAAGCCACCAGCATTATGCCCATAAACTGGCACAAGTGAGAAAAGTGTCTGGCATGTGGTTCAAAGTGATGGTCTGGGGTTTGGAGCTGATCAAACTGAGATGGAAACGAAACCACCACCACATGGACACAGTGACAGCAGTCATTAAACAGCAGCTCTTCTCTGGATGCCAAAGTTCTGCAGCTTTTGAATTAATGAATGTGTTTGGGCTCTTGTCATTTTAAGATATAAATAGGCGACTGGACTGGGGTAGATGCTGCAAATCACGAGGCTGAAGGTGAACGTGATATGAGACACTTCTGATATGAGACATAAGTAATGCATGTTGAAATCTGGGTCTTTTTCCACAAAATAGGGCTCTGCTGGTGATTCCTTTCAGGATATTATTCAGGAGGAGCAGGTAGTCAGCAGAGAGAAAATGGGTCAAATATTACAAACCATCACCAACAGATAACGTTCCACCTGCAGTGAGTACACTGAAGAAGACAAGGCTCAGAGCAAGTGTGTGTCTTTGAGGCCAGTCTAGTGTTTTCTGTGGGTGCTTTTCCTCAACGATGGCAAAAGTAAGTGCTAATGGCATTTCCTACCCAGGGATGTGCCACTCCCTGCAGAGGCAGTGGTATGGTTAGGGAGTAAACCTGCAAGAGATCTTTCCCTCAGCAGTTCCAAACAGGTCAGCCACAGTCATACACTCTTGAGAATCCCACAGGTCTGGTAGGTGTCAGGCTGCTACTAAGGGAAGGGAGTGAATAAACTGTGATTCTCAAGAAAAATTCAGCTGAATAACTTTTAAAATCATCTTGGCAATCTACTGTGGCTTTAAGGCATGTCCTGGACTGTAGAGGGCATGCACTGAATGCATGTGTGTTTATTTTTATATATGTCTGTGTTTGTGCACATGTGTGTGCATGAAATTGGTCTCCCTTGGGCCAGTGCAGCTGGCCATTTTCCAGCTAAAGTCTACTCCGTTTGCAGTGCAAGGTGGTAGCTGGGGCAGTGGTCCCACTTCTCCCAACCTTTTTAGACTGTGACTCGCTCCTCTACAAGCAGGAGAAAGCTCGTTTTCTCTTCTAGTCCTTCCTATATACACGTATACAAGCACTTAAATGCACACATGAGTGCACGCAGACTTTCATAATCCAGTCCAGAGATTTTTAGCAATAAAATTAGCACTGACCAAAATAAAAATAATTATCTTTTACTGGACAATTCCAGTTACTGCAGTTTCCCTTGACTCAGAAGAAGATTTTGTTTCTACAGAGTTTTCTTTCCTGCATTTAGGTTAATGATCTTTCACATTCATATTTCATATTCCCTAATACTGCATGTAGGAAGAACGAAAGCAGTAGTCTCTCAGCATGTCTGTTAAACAGATGTATAAAATACAGGTAAGCGCTTAAAGAAACATAGACTTATAAAATATAATGCAGATATTTTAGGAAATGCCAGAAATTAGGTTTCTTGTATGGTCTTAATTTGACCCCATTTGCTTTAGTCTTTAGCCAATGATGACAATTCTGTTACTTTTCACAGGATAATTTTCCTGCTAATCAGTAACTGTCACCGTAATCTTTAAGCTGACACTACAAAGGGACGTGGAAGCAAAGAACGGATTAAGATTGCAAAAGACGACTGAATTTGAATCCCAGCCGCTAATGTCTGTTGTCTCACTTTTCTATTTTGGCATCACTGAGTTTTCTGGTAATTGGTTGTACTCTTGAAAAATCGAGCAGAGAAGCGACATCCCTGAAAGAGTACAGTGAACCTGGCACCTGGCATCTGAAGTTCGCCAAAGCCCAGCAGAGACCTAACTGTGCCTTAAGTGAATTTTCTAGGCACAGATCAGAGGGCAACAATGTGAAGCTGGACTAGATGTGGAGATGACACTGCAATTTTTAGCTTCAATGTGCTCTAAAGCTGGCTTGCAGTGATAATGGGAACATGTATGACAATAATTATAGGATCAGATGTCTGGCAGTCCTGCATCCGGGGTCTTCCTCAAACCAGGCACCAGCTGTGAAGGACATACTGCTAGAAACCACTTATATAAGGGCCACAATAAGCAACTTGCCTACAAGAATTCTGTGGCCAAAAAGGTGTCCTGTTGCTAAGCAAAATACTTGGGCACATCAGCCTCAAGACCACTCACTGAAGCTCCCTGCCACACCTATTTTTATTGCAATAAATGAAGAACACTTGATGCATGGAGTCAAAGTTGTTTTGTGAACCCTGTGCATCTTGCTCATCAGGCGAGTTAGAGGTAAATCAAGGAGACCCTCAGTACTTCTGCCGTCTTCACAAATGCCACCATGAAAATTCCGGTGCCTCTTCCTGATTTAGCATATTAGAGTAGATAAAGCAGATTTTAAAACCTTTTGGCTTTAGTATGAAAATACAAATACATGCAAATACAGGAAGGAATGTGCAAATGTATTCAAAAAAATTAATAAAACATATGATCCTACCACAATAATCTGCTGGAGCCTTTATCTCCCAAACCAAATGCCAGAGTGGTTTCGCTGGTGAAAAGAAGAGATACTACCCAACAGAAGACATAGTCTTTTCTTTATTTGCTCCTTGGAGAGAAAGCAACATGGGAAACTTTCCATCTTGCCAAGGCCACTGCGCCAGAGTCATGCCAAGTCTGATCTCTGGAAGTTTGTGAAATTTAGCAGCTTTACATGTCAAGGATTTCATCCTTTGGCGGTATTGGAGTTGCTTCAGATTTGCATATTTAATAGCTGGGACCTGTGAGTAACACACAGATGTCTCCACCGGTATACATATTTTCATTAGGTTCCTGCTGATTTAGGAAGTCATCTCTGCACTTTCTCTTTGGGGACAGAGCAAGTGGAAAATGGTGAAATCAGTAAACTAGGAGGAAGGAGCTCTCTGGAGGACACAATAGAGAGTCATAAACTTCCTCTATGATACTCTTTGCTTGAGGGCTCTGCACTTAAAGCTTGCTCCTGCAGTGCACTGTAAAGACAGAAATAAGGTTGACTGCCAGATAGTAATGGACTCGTACTCTGGGCCATTTACACGTCTCTTTTACCATTCAGTAAGCCCTAAGAGCAGGGCTATCAGCAGAGGAGAAAATGGTGGCATCATTGTGTGTGCCTGAATATTAACCCGTTGATCTTACCCCTACATACTATTTCAAGATAGTCTGATATGTGCTGCCAAGTCAAATCCAAATAACAATTTGCTGTGGATGGCAAGCATTCAGAAAGAGACATGATTTTTGTTAGTTTTGGTCAATTATTTTGTCCAAAATTAATTTATCCAGAGCAGCTGGTATCTGAAATACTTCACATTAAAAGAGAGATTTGGTTCCACAGCATATCCTGAAAACATCCAATTCTCCTCTTCTTCAACAAAACTTCATTACTCTTTTGCATCTGATGCTGCGTAGGTGCTCAGGGTCTGCTCCTGTAGAGAAGGCAACACTCTCTCAACAATTATTTTAATTTGTTTCACTATTAAAACACTGTCAAAAGGTTGAAGTATTGTTATAGCGATGTTTTACTTGCCATCTGTATCGCTGAAAGCCCCGTAGTTATCGGAGAGGTGGATACAGGCAACCACCCCGTCACGAGAGACCAAGTCAGAGATCCTCATTCCAGACCTCTGATTCAGTACTGCTCTCTTCCTCAGGCTTCAGCCCCCAAAGAGAAACTGGAGGAAGTGGCAAATGAGCCCATATCAAAGCTCCTCAAGGAAGTAGGAAGGTCTGCAAAATATTTGACCCCATATGTTACAAGAAACTCCGCAGCTGGCACTGTGATTTCTAAGTTACTTAAGCAGTCAGATAATATTACGCAGGTAATTGTGCCTTTTCTCTAATCATGCACTTCTGCCTTTATATTTACTGTATTTGTTGTGGTTGAACTGTTGATTTTACTTTTGCTTAGCTCTCTGATTTCATTTCTTTGTTTATTGCCCCTCCTTTGGTGCTGTATTTGCTAAGGTGTCTACATAGCAACTAAAATAATTTACCTGCCTCATCGAAGGAGGGATACTTGATAAATGCTTCCTTCTATCAAATCTTAATTATAAGCCAATTATGGCCCCAGAATCCATCTCCAAAGTGTTGCAGCTAATCACACTGTTTGATAGCATCTTTTCTGGAGTCCACTCTAGCTACAGAAATGGGATCTCATTTTAAAGACTGAAGCCTGAATTTCTAGAAATAGCAATAGTATAAGGAGGGAAGGCAGAGGCCACACTGCAGGTCTCTGAGCTGTCAGGAGGTGAGTGTTCTACCTGCTTTCTGTAGAAGACTGAGCACTTGAATGTCGGTCCTTGGACTTCATGAAAGTAAAACGGTGATGGCTATTCCTGTGTGCATTGATTGATACAGAGTAATGTCTGTACTTGACATATGAGCAGCTATTGGATTACATCTGAATTCAGAAACTCTGGAATTACTTTTGTCCAAAACATAAAGAAATGTGCTGATGAAAATTATGGGTTGGATCCTGACCTGAAGTGGTCAGCAGAAAACAGACAGAAACTAAACTCAGCAGAATAGTGCCATTCGTGTTGTACTCAAACCTTTTTGCCTCAAGTTGCCAGATTATCTGCAAAATGTCCTTAGGGTCCAGAGAGACCACACCTAGCAGTGAAGGCTGCTCTACAAGTGGGGAATTACTGGAGAACAAACCCCCTGTGCCCTTCCTGGCACAAACAGATGCATCAGGAAGCAAGAGAGTGGATCCCAGTGCCAACGTAAAACTTGAACTGGGGTTTATGCCGTGTTGTTGCAATTGCTTTTCAGTGCTGTCCATACCTATGCTCCTTAAAAAGAGTGGAGAGACACTCAGGGTGCCATAGGAGGAAGGATTTCCCATCAGAGCCCATCTGTCTCTGCAAAACATAACCCCTTTTTCCTCTGCTGTATTGCAGCCAACATGAAGGACAAGGAGGCTTGACAATGCCAAAGGGGGTGGCTGTTCGTAGTTCTTTTAGTATACGGAACACACAGTGGAGTATGTCCTGACACAGATTTTCTTTTTTCTGTTCCCTGGCCTGTTTTCCTTCCCTGAATGTTAAAGCTATGAAATCAATAACAGATGACAAGTGGGTTTAATTTGTGAAGTAAGAGGAATGTAAGCCTATCTGAGTAGTTAACAATTAACAGTTCCAGACTGAGAGCAGGATTTTTTTTGTTTCAGAAACCACCTGGGGCCATTTGCTTTGCACTATTATATACAGAGTTCTGGAATGTACCACCTTATTATCCTGGTGCTGATCAGTACATCCACTAACGTTCACATTTAGAGTAAATCCAGTTATGTCTGGATGCCTTTCTCCTTTGCTTTATGCAATTATGTTGTTTAGTCATGAATCACAGACCTTCTAATTAAGGCTCAAGGTCAGGAAAAGTGGAATGGAAGGTGACCAGTTTTCTACGTAAAGACCTTTAAAGCCATTAGTTGTTTACAGGAATTGCCTTGTGCTTTCCTGAAAAAACTAGATTGACAGATCTAGCATTAACAGAACAAAGTTAATTCCTCTAATTTCTCCTGCATTCTTGCAGGCAGTTTCCTCTAACTGAGGAATTAAAGGTCATGCACCAGCTCTCTCTCAGACTACCCCAGCCATGCTTTACCAGACATCAGCTCTGGGCTCCCCAGTGGCAGAGGTGACCAGCTGTAGCACAGTCAGTTGCTTGGAGAGCCATCAGCTATTTAGCACCTTGATACGTCCTTCAAAATGACACATTATATTTTTCCACACCTCATGTGGCAGTACTGGTTTAGTACACACACACAAAAAAGGGGATATTGCTGCAAAATTCCTTATTTCTTTATTCAGTTTCACATGTGGGATAGAATAACTTTTCCCGTGAAGTGCAAGGGTCTGCCACTGAGCTATGTAGTCTCTGATAGGTGGTGGCCTCCTATAATTGCTATAGATGTTAGGATTCTGTGAGGCTTGTCCTTTGAGCAACCTTCTTGCCACAGCCCCTTGGCCTCATCGCCTCCTGCGTATTACTGAAGGACAGGCACAGGGAGCTTTTGCCAGGTTCTGCACTCTTTGGGGACAGGAATTGACCCTTCCACTGGTCTTTGGGCAAACTTCAGCTAAAGATCCACCCTTGCTTTGGCCATTGTGATGGCTGAGGAGTTTACTCCACAAAAGGCAGCAACCAGGCAACTAACTTAGTCCTGCCACAGTGATGGAGCATCTAGGAAAAGTAATGCCCTGGGAACTATTAGCAGACAGGATTTTCCATCTGCACCACCCTAAGGGCCTTCAGCATCTTTTTCCCAGGTTCCCTGCATTGCAGTGTCCAACTTACTGGTGTGAGATAAGCTTAGTTACCCTATAAACAGCACTTTGTTCCTACCCTGCTGTCTAGTTCTCCTTTAATGGATCTCATAATAAGAAGTTAAGATTTCAGTAAGCAAGGATGAAAGGTGCTCTGTCCTGGGGTTGGCTCTGAGCCGAGTTCTGTTGGATGTAGAGAGCTTTCCTGACAGGGGCACTCCCTGCTTCGCCCTTCCAGCTAGGGCTATAAACACAAAGTCAAGAAGCAGAGAGACCTAAGCTGAAGTCGTTGCCTGTGTGTCCACTGGAACACACGCAGTTTTGTCACTGATGGGTTTGGGATGTGAGCTGACCAAAGGACTGGCCAGACCTTTCCTCCTTCTCGCGCAGTCCTTTTGAATAACATTAGTACAGGGAGGGAAGAAAGAATAATCCCAATTATTTTAATCAGTTGTGAAACAGAGGAAGAGAGGATATAGGTAAAGCCCATCTTTGTTTGTAGGGAGAAGATGGATGTGGAAAGCAAATAGCAAGAGAAAACTAGGTCTAGAAATTCTAGGACTCCCCAGTTCAATGCCCTGGCAATTTTCTTCCTTTTTGTCAGAAGACATTTATATAGTAACAAAGAGGGAGTTGAGTTGGTCTCAGCTGTGTTCCATGTCTAGCCATACGCCTTGTCATGTCTAAATAAACTGGCAGCTGACATTTTAGCTGTTCTTAGCCATAGGGTTTCCAGAAAGCAAAACATTTATTTTTTCCACTTCATATGTGTCTCTGTGTTAACATTCTCTTCAGAAAATGGTGAATGAACCACAGAAGCAAGCAAAACTGAGCAAAACAAACTGAACGTGGGAAAAACAGACCTATGGCTGAGGGCAACCTATTTTTGAAAGGGAAAATGTGAGCTGAGGTTCAATGATTTATTTGCTGGAGAAACAAAATCCTCAATGTCACTGCTCTACATGGGTTTTGTGATGAGCGCATTGCCTTTCATTATCCCAACCTTCTCTTTGTGGCTTTGCTTGTGGTTTAACTCAGATGAATTAATCTTCGGCATGGAGGTTCCATGTTTCTTCTTTCAAGTGAGCTTAGCACAAGAAGAGGCCAATGTGCCCAAGGGAAGAGCTGGAGCTGTCTCCTTTTCACTCATCTGCCTCTCCCCGGGGCCAAATCCTGCTCTTTAATGATAGTGATAATGTCGGCATGGCTGTCCTCCACCCAGAGGAGAATTCAGTCAGCATCTCAGCCACAAACTTTCACACCCACAGCTGGATGTTTCTTACTCCTGGGGATGCCACAGAATAGCTCACCCACCAACAGAGCATCAGCTTCTGTAGCTTGCATGGGTCTGAGCTAACCAGCCAGCTGCCCAGGCCCACTTGCATTAGAGTTTCCAAGATGTCACAGTCTTTCTATTAGTTGCAGCGAGTGTTGGAGTCAAGTCTGCACAGATCAAGGTGCCCTCTGTTGTCCTCCTGCCTTTGAGCTGAGTTAGAGCTGCTGCTCAAACACTTCAAACACCAAAAGTGTCCCAGTTTGCTCTTTGCAGGGTTTGAGAAATATTCAAGCCTGAGTTACAAGGTCCAACACAAAATATGAAAGACTAACCCTATAGCTTGAGAACCAAGAATGGGAGAAGAGAGACAAAGAGACGGCTATAGGACGTGTTCTAACCTGTCACAGTGAGACAAGGCTCAACTCAATGGCTTCACACAGTACGAGTGGACTCATGTCCAAATGCAGATGTTTTCTTACCCTTGATCAGAAAATGTTGTAATGCATGAGTGAAGAGTGAGTTAAGAACACTTTGTCTGTGAAGCAGTTTTTAGCTAATAGCAACATGACTGTGTTTTAGTACCCACCCTGTTTGCCAGACTTGGCTCCCTGCAATTTTTATCTCTTCCCCAAGATCAAAGTGGTGCTCAAAGGAACCCGTTTTTTTTTGTGGGTAAAAGATGTGAAAGCAAAAACAATAAATATCCTCAACAGCCTCTCAGAAAATGATCTGTGGAATTGCATCGAACACTGGCAGTATTGTATACAGCTGTGTGTCAAGTCAGAAGGGAACTATTTGGAAGGTGACCATAGCTGATTTTCTTAATTTCTTAAGTAAAAAAGAATTACAGGCACAATCTCATGGTTTTGTGTGTGGGACTGTGTAATCTTTCCTTATACAGGTTTTCTCAGGAATCTTAAGACTGTATTCCCTTGAACACAAATAAATCTATCAAACTATCTGTGGGATTTCTTTTGCTAGGTCAATTTACATGTGGGAATTTATATCTTTGTCATTGGCAAAATATTGCTGTTCATCAAAAAAGGAAAATGTAGAAGCAAAGACTATTTAAAATGTGATTAATGGACTAGTCATTTGATGTAGTGCCAAAATCTAGGCTACTCAGAGCAAAACTTGGTGACAAAAATATGTCTTAAATTACTGCCTCTGTCCTTTCCTTGCCTGTGACTACAATATATTGAAAACAAGTTGTAGTTTAACTCCAATCTGAATGTCTCCATCCTCTAAAACTGCTATATTGTGTTTGTCGCTAATTGCTATTCTTAGAAGAATATTTGGTCTTGTCATGTTATAGTTGTGGGACATGTTCTGCATGGCCAAAGAAAGAAGTATTTTCCTAAATTTCTTTGCTATTGCTTAATTTCCTTCTTGTATGTTGATGTTTGAATTAACTTTGCTTTAAGGGAATTATTCTTTTCCTTCTTTTTTTTCACAGATGAATTATAGTAAGAGTGACCTGATGAAAAGCAGTAGAATGGAACAATGGAAAAAAAGGTCTGGCAGGCACAGTGTATGGAAAACAAACCTGACCTCTTGCTTAGTGGGACCAAAGTTAATCGTTATAGGCAGTCTTTGTTCTTGGAACATGTTCTCCTCCTCTGAAAAAAAGCAAGCAATTGTTCAGCTAAATTAAAACTTAATGTGAAATGAACAGGTTATTTTATGGGAAGAGAGTTCCCCATCCTGAGAATCCCCCTAGTCACTTCAGCCACACTACTATTAGGCCTCATGTCCTTCCGCTGGAGCATGAAATAAGGCTGTCCAGGACACCTGCTGGGAGAAGAGGTGCTCCTGATACCTAGTATAGAGCGAGGATTTCTTTATTTTTTTTAAGGAGTAGAGGAATGCATCCCACAGAAAAAGGGTCAGCGCACATAACGCTCTTGTTCTCTACTGCTTTGTCTGTATTGAATGTCAAAACTCTGGTCATGGAGTGAAAATTCCTAGGCACAATGACAGGACCCGTCACTTCATCCTTCATCTGTGTTGGGACAATGTTGTAAAATGTTAACGCAAGCCACTGAGCACTCCAGCTGATAAGGAAGACCTTTGATCTTTCTTTGGTGTTTTCTGGGAATGCTTACTTCTAAATCACACTCAAAGTGGGGCAGTGCCAGGCCACCTCTCCTTGAAGAGTATTAACATACTGACCTCAGCCTTTTTGTCCCAGAATCAGGAGCATGATATGGCTAATGGGTAGGATCAGCAATAAAATACTGGCAGTGGGCTGGAATAAAGGAGAAATGTCATATTGCCAGTTTCATATTCCATGATACTGTCTCTGTCTGTGTGCTGGGTAGAACCAGCTGTCATTTCAAAGGATAAGGACAGCACTTCTGACCTGTCTGGTTTGGAGTTCTGCTTTCTACACATCATTTTCTTGGGAATTTCTGAATGAAGATACACAGCTTCTTGAGGGGCTGAAAGTTTTCATATAATAGGGTACTTATGGCACCTCTTAATAAATTAATCTCAGAATATGTTAATACTGCTATCAAAAATATGAATTTTATTTCCAGTGTAAATCTGTCTACTCTTAACACCTCAACACTAAATTTTCTTAAGCCTCTGCCTGATTAAATATCTCCATGGTACCTCATACCCTCTTTCTGTATGGTACCTTACAAACTGCGATCCACATACTTGCTGAAGTTCTCTTTCATAGGATAAAATAGGTTTTTTAGCTCTCTATAATTCTCTCTTGGAGAAGTATTCTCAGTTCTCTTGCTTTTTCTGATTTTGTGTGTTGTCCATAAGAAGTGGACACAGGAACTGGATATAACTCTGTAACTGAGTGGTCCTTTCCAGCATAAGGAGAGCAGTTTTGCTTGCTTATACTGTGTTCAGGTACTACGGTCCTGACCAAAAATACAGAGCTGCCTTGTGCTGGTAGGTGGATCCTGTTGACTCCAGCTAGGATGTGAGAAGAGTTTGTTTCTTTGAACAAACAGGGGGTTGGGACAGATTAGATGTGTGCGGAGAAAGCCCAGCCAAGTTCGGAGAGGAAGCTTTGGCTGAGGTTTGTTTTATTGTTGTTGTTGTTTAGCTTGCAAATAAAGGCCAGGAAGGAGGCAAGTTCGGACCATGTACAGCACGTGAGTACTCTCTTTAGAGATAGTGGGAACTCTGCCTGCTCACCCACATACACAAATGTATGCACTCAAATCTCAGACTCCTCTGTCCCTTCAAGCAATGAATTTGATGCACTTGCAAGTGAGAAGAGGAAACTCCAGCTGCAGATGAAGAAATACTGGTGGCTAAATTATAGCCTTTAAACACAAAGGTACTATCTAGGGATAAATATGGGTTGTACTTAACACAGAAGCACATGAGATGGTTGAAGTTGTCACACTGGAATGTACAGATAACATATAATGAGTGTTCTTTTTGCAAAAGTCAAAGAACTAGAGGACAAGTATAGTTTTACATATAGTTATATATATGTACTATACTATACTAGAAGGAAGCATTGTCCCTGCATTGTGGGGATTGCCTTCTTCTAGTGATATATGGAGTAGTTGTCTGTTGGGATGAGTTGTCATAATCTTGCTATCACAGAATAGGGCTTCACTGCGTAAGTATAGGTAGACAGTTATAAAAATGTAACAAGGGCAGCATTAAGGAGAAAAAAATCCCATTTGTATTATTTTAATGCAGAATGACTGCTCCCCACATACACACACATACATGTGCACACGCACAGGCAGAGCTATGCACACAGAAGGCTCTTAGTCTGCCGATACAACCCTGCAGGACACTAGCTGTTCAGGATCTGACCACAGGAACCTCTACAGAGTGAGGCACATGATGCAATATCAAGAACAAAATCTTCAGACCTGCTTGAAAATAAGCAAGGATAAGTGAACCTTGTGAAAGAGAGTGAATACACTATGAAAGAGCCAGAAGAGTAGGGAAGTTTAATTTCCCAGGCCTTTGATGAGTGAATTTTCCACTCACCACACCACAGGTCAGGAACCCATGTCCATTCCAAAGTTAATGCTATTGTGTTCTGATCTTTGAACCCTAACACCTGTCAGTGCCACATTCCCAGGGGACAAGACTGGGGTTGGTATTTCATTTTAACAAAGAAAATATTTACAGAGTTATCACTCCCTGAACAACATCCATCCTGTTGGACTACTAGAAAAGTCACTTAAATGCACCTGAAAGGCAACTATTAGGGAAATGCTGCAACTCTGAATGTCATCAGACATGACTTTTCCTGTCACACTAGAGGTATCAGAAATAATTCCACTTACACTAGGCAATAGTTACTCTGGATTTATGGAAGGCAACTGAAAGAAGAATTTGGCCTCAGTAATTGGAAATTAAATCCAGCTCTTATTCGTTTCCAGAATGCATCATTCAAAAACAAGTTTCTATGACACTTTGTAATTTCCATCATAATTCTTTGTACGTACAGAAGAAGGGAGAAATAGAAGCCTTTTGTAAACAAGGAAGTGGTCTATCTCACACTCTTGTGCAGGGAAATTCACAAAAGGAAAACTCCGATGTTAGTTGTTCCCTGACCTGCGCCAAATACGCACTCCCTCTGCAACAGCAAAACCTTTGGCTCCCCTCTCCTGCAGATCTGCACGCAGCAGAGAGATTCCCCAGAATGAGAGGGTGAAGCCACTGTCCTGGCTCTCAGTCCCTCTCTGTTTCCTCTGACACCCATCAGTAGGGCTGTTCCAGACTCCTGTCACATCCAAGCGCCCCTACTTTACAGCACCTGCTCTAGATGGGCGTCACAAGCAGAGTCCTGCAAGGCCTGGGGCACATGGCTTTGGACAAATTTGTGGGAGATGTGGAGCAGAACTGCTTCTCCTTGCCGGGCTGTCACCTGCAAAGCCTGCTCTCAGCTTTCAATTGCAGGATGAAGTATCTCATCCACCTGCACCGAAACCTGGCTGTCCAAAGGTCTCCAGTGACCTGCAGGCATACAGGAACAGGCAGACGGTCACAGCTCGTACTGAATAACTCCCTCCCCAGTCAGCAGTTAATGCCACCAGAGCAGTTTGTGGTCATGGATAATAAAAGCTAAGGCTTTCTCTGATAACGCTTAGGTAACACTTTTTGGCCACATCTGAGTGAGCCTCAGATTGGCTGTCTCTGAGTCATGATATTATGCACTCTTGCTTATTCCTTTGATTTAAATAAATGTCACACCTAAGTGAAAAGAGAGCCTGAGCAAGGGTTTTGGCTCACTAATGGCTGAAGCCAAGAGAGTCATATTGAACTTCCACCAGCCAATGAAACATTACCTCTGCTAGATAATTTCTAATGCTTTTTCATGTGCAACCAAAATAGAAACTTGATCAAACGAGAGCAGTAGCTGTTTTCAATGCAGAGGCGCTAGAACTAAGTTGGAGCCAGGACAGCAGGGTGAAGATGTCATATCTGAGTAGTAACCACAGCTCTGTTTTGCCAGTGGTGCTCCACTGGAGCGCCTGTGTTAGCTTTTGTGTTGCTGTTGCCATCAGCTTTTGTACCTCAAGGTCAGATTGCAATTAGACAGCAACCAGCCTGGAGGGAAAAGATAACTGCAGTGGTTCAATAACAAAGATTAGCACAGGCCAAATAATTTGTAGGAAATTATTAATCTTGCAAATGTTACCTTTCTGCACAGGTAATGATTTTCACTAATTCAACTGGTATTTAAATTACTGGCTAAGTAGTTCGTGGCAAACAGCTGTGAAGTTATAGCTATTTCTGTATCTAGCTCTTTGGGACTTCTGAAAAGAGAGTTGCTCGGATCCACAACCCTGCTGTACTTCCTGATTGGATAAACAGCAGTCTGACAATTGGATTTGCATAGTACATTCTAGCAGCTCTTATCTGAAATCTTATTCCTGCGAATTATCTGTAATGTCCTCGTAAGGTGGGCCATAGAGCAGAAATGCCATCCACTAAAGTGTTTGGAGGATGCATGCATACAAGTAACAGGCTTTTGCCAAGCAGAGACAGGCACAGCATCCTTGATGAACGCTGAAAACGACAGGCATACAGACTACTCCACAGAACACCTATCTGCCTCACTGGCATTTGTGGGACAACCTTGATGACTAATGACAGTTCACTTTCCAAGTTTGTTTAGTGTTTGGCCTCTCGACAAGGCTTCTCAGTAATTCAGTTAATTGATTTAAATTGTGGTATGGATTTATGGTATGGCTCTCTCTGCATACGGATTGGTAAGAGGTTGTCAGTACGCTCATTGGATGTTATAACCTCAGTGTAAGATTAACTGTTCTATCAACAACCTGATTTGGCCCGATGAACAAGTTTTCTCATTCATATAGTCTCTTTTCATGTTTGTTTTTCACATGCAGTGACGCAGGCTGTAAGGCAAAGCAGAAGTAGATTATACAGCCACAGGCTTTTTCCACACTTTCAAACTGATAAATCTAGGTGCCTCTTTATGCATATAGTTATAAATGTGGTGTCTTTTCTTCATAAATCCTGATAGAAGAACAGAAAATATGTGGAACTTATAGTAAGTTTAAATATTTTTAACTATGATCTTTCAAATATATTTTTTGCTTTTTAATCTTGACTTGGAACTAAAGCATAGCAAAAATGTTAAAGAACAGGAAATGAAGTTAAATATATTTTTGGAGGATAGGTAGATATAAAATGAAATCTTACTGAGTTTTTCTGCCAAAATCACGGTGAATTTCTGTTTTCATGTGACATTATCCTAATCTTTTTCTAGCCTTGCAGTCAAATCTATGACTCTTCTTCTAAGCGCTCATTAAGAACTACATGGGACAGAAATATGGAATTTTTACTGTCTCTAAGTATTCTAGATTTGCAAGAGGATCTTGCAAAAAAACAGCAACCTTTGAAGGAAAAGTTCAAAATACAGGTTAAGTTTCTTTTCTGTAGACTTACAATCTAGTATCAAGCTCAGTAATGTTGTAACTGTCATGATGCCTGACAGAGAAACCAGTAGGCTATTAAAATTTAGTATAAAAAAATCTAATATTCTGATACAAGTATTTGGTGGACAAAGTTGATGACCCCTTTTGGGGAGGGAGGAAGAAAAGACAGGACAGGGGTGAGGGGAGAGATTCTTCTGGGAGGCTTGTTTGTTTTGTAATGTGCAGACCAGAGTAATTTGAACCATTCAAGTTTGATGCATGTGTGACTGATTTAAAGATTAAAATTCAGCCATGTGAATTTGGAGACCTAAATGCCTCTTCCTAATGAGAAAAAACAGCCTCATATGTGAAATGCATAATAAAGCACAAACTGCTGCAGGAAACTGATTTAACCTTCAGGGAGCTGAAGGAGCTGGGAAAGCAGTGGTCCAGGCTCTCTACAAGACACTGCCCTACAAGTAGGTGCCCTCACCTGAGCTGGTATGATTTCACACAGAAATATCCAAATATAAGGAAACCACAAGAGCTAAAGTGAGAGTTCTGGTGAGGGAAAAGTCTGGTCACCTCATGCAGAATGACTAGGAGAAGTAATAGAAGAGGTAAAAGAAGAAGTAATAGAAGTAATAGAGAATCTTTTCCTTTGTGTACATGCCAAATACTACACATGTATCATCTGTTTACTTCCTACAGTGTGTACAGAAAAGACTATGAAATAGTCTCCAGACACGAGAGAAGGAACTGGAGACCCCAGAGTGGTCGGAGAATATTAGGTGCCATCCTACAGTGTATTCTTCAGTGTGGTTTTACCTGAAGGAAAGCCAGTTTGGGTGCTTTGAGGCTGCTCTGTGAGTTGTCAACCTAAGAAAAGCCAGTGTGGACAAGTGGGATTTTTTTTTTTCTCAAAAACATCTTCCTAGCCCAAAAGTAAGATGTTACACTTCATTCCTTGATTGTCCTAGTCTATTTCCAGAACTGGATGCCCAGCAATCTCTGTTTAGTTGGGAGAAGGTGCTCAGCCATGGTGCCAACACCCAGGCTCCTTGTTACGGCTCTAAACCCAAAGCTCAACTACAACAGCCAACATCTCAAGAGGAAAATCATTCCTGGAATTGGGAGAGATGCCTCTGCTGAGCTTAGAACAAGTTACGTTAGTGGCTGTATTCTGAGACCGCTGAGACAGTGAGCGAGAGAGAAAGATGCTGGCAAGCTGAACGACTGGGGGCAGGTGTTCCAGAAACACAGCGTAAGAGTCATTTACACATTGTGTTTTGCCTCAAGTCCTATCTACTCTAGGCATAACCTGGGTAGTCATTGATAGTAACATTTTCCTCTGACCCATGTGTAACTTTGCAGATGCACCATATTCCTACAGAGACTGGAGGAATGTCCCACCCACTAGCTAACGGTGTCACCACATCTGTACCCATGCATCCTGCAGCTGTTGCCTGAAAAAGCGCCCCAGAACAAGTGTCTGCTAAAGCACTACAGGGAGCTTTTGGGACACTGCTGCAGAAAGACCATGGACAGAATGGCAAAACTACCACACAATCCTTGATTGCTGGGGTGGCAAAGGACATGGGCTGTTGTTTTCTGTGGACACAGCTGTATGACAAGCTCAGCTTGGTTGCTGACTCACCCTGGAGAAGTGAGAACAGGGCTGCTCCAGGACAAGGGATGAGCGAGGAGGTGAGCGTGGCCCTAGTGTTAGCTGTGTCTTCCCTGATGGGCACCATCCCACAGCGTCTGAACCCATGGGCAAGCCTCGTGCTGGTCACAGAGTCCATCCACAACCCTGGATACCACAAAGGGACAAACCACATCCAGAGCCTGATATTTAAAGTGAGGTAAATAACTTCTGTCTGTCCCCTGAAAGGCTGTAACCTTAATTAACGTTTCTTTAATGCTTTGTAAAAAAACTCTTAGGTAAAAGACACTGCACAAGCACAAACTAATGGCATTCCCAAAGAGAGAG
Organism: Cuculus canorus; assembly: GCF_017976375.1. Classification (NCBI taxonomy): domain Eukaryota; kingdom Metazoa; phylum Chordata; class Aves; order Cuculiformes; family Cuculidae; genus Cuculus; species Cuculus canorus. The sequence goes on along the minus strand of NC_071441.1, from coordinate 8,885,601 downwards.
CCCAAAGGTTAGCTGAACTCATTCTCAGAAGTTGAAGATTTCTTTGCAGCTTTTCCAAATAAGTTAGCTAATTTTCCCTCACATCAAAACAATATAACGTCAGAGAGATGGCATTTTTTAGCTGTTATAGACTAGCCAAGGTCACATTCCACTGCAAGGCGATTGTCTTCCAATGCATACCATTCCTTGGGATAGATAAATAATGAGTTAATGTTTACAGGGAATAGCGTCAACAGAAAATATTCTAAAAATATCTAGTTTTTTTAAATTTATTTCACTTAATTGGAAAAAAAAAGACAGGGAAGGCAGTAAATTTCATTTAGATTTTCATGTCTAGGAACATGCAAACTAGGAATCTGTAAACTAGGAATCATTATCGATATAGTTATGGTAACATCACTGGCATTCTTTCAAGATCAAGATGATTTTCCTTTAAAGGGAACTCAACCACAAAAGCATTTTGCACTTAGAAAACTAACAGAATTTTGACTACCTATTTGAAGTACACAGGAATGTGTGATCTTCTGAAATCAGGGTAAAACTTCTTACTTTGTTGTGACTAAAGTCACAGACTACAACTTTCATTAGTAACAGATATTGCTTTCATTTTTTGAACTACATAGCACAAGCACAAAACAAGGATTGACATTGCTTGCAGACTTCCCATAGGAATACACAGACACCCCACACAGCCTTTCCTGTCTTTATAACTTATCATTAGACCTCACTGCAGTGCTGATCCCTTTTGCATGCTGAACCAGTAAAGCCTACAGGTTGGTCAGCCAGGATGAATTTATTCCATGGTCTGGCCCAAAAGTGGTCAATTCTGTACATAATGCCATACCTGTATTTTGAGGAACTTAGTCCTCTAAACTGCACTCTAAATAACATACTGTGTGTTCCAATTAGCAAGGATTACAAGACAAAACCTAGCAGCTAATTCAAATATCTGTACATTTATACTTATCCTTACAACAGCATGTTAATTGCTTTTCATGTTCCTGTCTTTTTAAAACTAGAGAGAAAGCTCCCTCTTCAGAAGAAAAGGGTATCATTTTTCAGACTGGCTGGTCAGATTATTCAAACAGCACTCACAGCGTGACTCAGGCCTTGTCCTTACCCACAAACTACTGTTCAGGAGTGAGTTGGGAATGCACATCGCACAAGCCATTGCCCCTTGTATGTGCCTAGCAGTTAGTGTCTCCATGGAACCACTCCAGGAGGAACTATTTTCTGTATCAGCCATATTCCCTCTGCTGCGAACAAATCAAGCTCAATAGCCCAAACTTTGAGTCGTTTACTGTTTTGACTTGATTCAAGACTGATGCTTATGTTTGCTAATGGACAAGACACAGAATTTTACCTACATGTTTTACCTTCCCCAGGCCTCACAATTAAACAAAAACACCCCACTGTGTTAAATTTTGCTGTGGAAGGCAACTTCATAATACAAATTGAAAAAATCTAAAGTGAAATTCACAAACTAAAAAAATTCTCCTTTCAATTTCTTTTCTTCTCGCTTCTCTTTTATGTGTTTATTCCCATTTTATTCTTTTGCCATGCCTCTCAGTGACTGCCTTCATTTCTTCCTATTAATCCAATTTTCTCTTGCCTTCCTTCTTGCTGATAGCACCCTGTGTTTGTCTAAGTCCTGGTGCATGGTACAAAATTGGTCCCTCCCAGATCCTGAGTGCTGGTTTGCTGTTGAGTTGTGCCTAAAAGCCCTTCATAGATAATAACTAAACCACTATTTTCTCCTGTCTTCCAAGCACTTCCTTTTTGCCCTTGGGTTCATTTTTTCCTTCTTGCCGGATGTAACTCTTTTCCTCCTTTTTTTTTTTCCCCCTTAAATTTAGTTGCACAGCTCTCTCTCCACACATTTGGGAAGACTGCTGTAATTTGCTAATTTTCTTTTAAAATCATTTGCACGTCTGATGCGGTGTGGTCTGAGCTGCAACACATCAGGCTGCCTTAGAATGAAGGATGCCAAGGGTATGAGTGGGTTTCCAGAAGGGGACAGAGGGACTGGCCATGCGTGTGTTTGAGAGGCTCACCTCCTCCTAAGGAAGGTGCCGTGAACAGCACAAAACAAACAAACAGAGGAAACATCCAGTACCTTTTCATCTCAGACTGCCTCCGGCACAGGAGCAAAAACGGGTTAATGACAGAAAGGCTTTTAGACTAATCCAAGGCAAAAATGATCGTCCTTTCAAATGCGATTACTAGGAAAGTGATTTGGAAGCCAATGGGACAGAGTGGTGTGGAGTAAGCTGTCTCTCTGATACATATCACAGAGACCTTCACACTGACTGATTCTAATGAATACAGAGTTGACATTAGCAGAGACAAAAAGTTACATGAGCACCATGTCACCTTCGACAGTTCCCTTCGCCCTTAAAAATTTTCTCAGGAACAAAAGGCGTTATTTTATCTCATCCAAAGAGCAGCGCCTGTAAATGATTCTCTGGAAGTGAGAAGCATTTCACCCTCAAGAAAGAACCTAAAACCATCCCTGAGTCATATACAATTGTTTTTACAGTTCTGTGGAAATGCAAAGGGTACTGAACATAAGGTTGGTGCAGCAGTGCTGGGCCAGGTTTAGTCCCAGTGCAAGCAGCGCTGGCTCTGCCAAGCCCAGCAGAGAGGCTGCAGGAGGAACAGTGCTACAGGTGGTTAGAGCTTTTAAAGCATTAAGGACTGCCTTTTGGTTATTTACCTCCCCTGAAGGCATGGCATCCAGCACTGAGGACTGCTTCCTCCTAACACTTTTGCAGAAGTAGCCTGTCCTGAGAAAGAGTGGAGGACTGATGCCGTACATTGCTATCCTCCTGACACCCATCCCGTCCCACCCCACGCACCTCTGCTCATGGTTGCAGCGAGGGAGGCAGGCTTTGCCTTTCTGCCAGGAAACCGTGCAATGTGGGCCAGTGCCTATCAGATATCAGCCAGCCACAATATTTAGATGTAACGCATTGTGCTAGAGAAGTAGAGCCCTTTATAAACACTTTCAAAAGCCTGTGCTCGCTGCGTGCGCGGCACCAGCAAGAGCAGAACACAACATTAATTGTGCGGGTTTCTCCAGCTGCTAAAGCAATTTGTTTGAGAAACATATAAATAGAAAGTGGTCTTTTTGAATGCAACAAACATGTTTAACCACTTGTAAATGGTCATCAGTCTTTGGGTTTTACTTTTGGATTACTCAGCGCCTGCAGTCCTTATTCCACGTTTATTCAGTCTTTGTTCCTAGCACATCTGAACTAGAAGTCAATGAGAATTTTACTAGAATAAAAAGTTTAGAAAAAAAGAGTAAGTTGGCTTACAGGTCTCTCGTTTGTGTTACACTGAGTACGTGAAGCTGGACAACAACATCCAAGCAGCTGACTTGGTTAAGCGTATTAGTAAGATCAATCAGAGTAACACATGGGGAGGGGTTTACTTTGATAAGGACTGAGATTTCACAACTGCAGAAATTATTAATTACCCCAAAGGTAAGAGAAGCAAGAAGATTCTTTGACTGGCAAGTATGGAAGCTGATTTGTGCTTTGTGAACACATGGTGCTTGAGTATTTGGCTTATTTTGCAAGTTACTTGGTGCATCAACTTCCTTTGATTCTCTGCTGAATAGGACTGTCTCTCTGCTCAAAACACAAGATGACTTGATCAGAGCACAAACACTCTGAAGGCAATTTGTTTCCAAGGGGTCTTGCAATTCTTGTTTCAAGTTTGCACCCATCTTTCTCCCTAGTCTGAAAAAAAAAACCCCAAACAACAAAATCGGAAAACAAACATTATTAACACGGTGTCCATAAAATATCACAAAAAAACTCCTGAGGAGTGCTCACGCGGTTGTAAGAGTACTAGGGAGTGAAGCACAATATTGTAATATTGTGCGTACTGACCATTATGCACATAACTATCTCATCCCTCTCGTATCTGTGACTTAAAACAACAATATACATCCCTCAGCCTCGAGGCACAAATTCTTCAAGCCCCTGAGCAAGAGTATGTGATGACACACATGAATGGAGGTTCCCTTAGAAACAAAAGCAAACAGGGCTTTTTTTTCTCCTCTCTGCTGGACCAAACCCACCCTTAGCACGCCTGTGAACAGTGCTAGCAGTGGATGGTGACTTTGTAATCCATCTGTGTGCCTCGGGGTGCTTCATTTAGCCATTAATTTTGTAATTGTTTTTAAATGGTTGTTTCAGAGTAAAGAGGAATTAATTTGGGGTTTTCTAGCTATAATCAAAGAGACCAGGAATTTGTTGGGAATTTTTTATTTTGGTCCTAGAGATATTTCCAGTGACACATTAGAGAGAAACCTTGAATCGTGCTTTGCCTCTCTTGGGCTTTGATTTTTGGTTTTTTCCAACAACTTAAATTGTCTTTTTCTAGATGCCACATCATATCAGCCTAAGAGCTGTCCTCTTTTGAGTTAATTTTCAATTATTTACTTTTAAACCTCATCAGCTGCAGGAAACCAAGCTATGTAAAAATGACACTAGAAATACTAGAAACCTTTAAGAAATATGAAGACTGTGGTTTTAGGCAGGGGATGAACTAAACAGCTCAGATAGACTAACACCCAGTATAAGCCCACTTCCATCTGTAATCTGAAACACTGGAGTAAAATTTAAACTAAACTTGCTGAGTGGACAGACAGTTATCCTGTGGTTGAGTGAGATATCTAGGTCATTACCAGCAGTCTTAATCTTGCTCTTTTTCTTTCTCTGACAAATCATATTCTTTGCATGTGGTCATTTAGTGCAACCCTCTCTTCTTTCTGTTCTCTGAAGTCTCTTGTGGAGGTCCCAGCCTAGATATGATGTCAGCCTTGCTACTCAAGGGAAACAAAATAGATTTAAAAATAATGTAAAGGAGAAAAGGACATGACGGCTGAAAGTATTAGCTTCTTGTTATTTTTCTTACTGTGTCATTTGAATCCCCATATCTGCCCATGCGATCCTATACACTCGAAAGTTCACTTACATTTATAAAGGATGTAATACTTCAGCAAATCCTTGAAAAACAGGTAAGCAGTGGGTATTGTGAAACACTTTGGGAGTCAGTGACCATCTTCTGAGTTGTTTTATCATGAATTAAGAGATTGCTATGTATACTGTAACTTGAAGCTTCTTGGCATAGATGTTTAAAGGTATAAATAATATGAAGAGCGCCAAGGCATAATTACCACCAGACATGGCACACCATGTCCTTGGACTGAATTCTATTGATTCCAGACTCATTCAAATGAGCGTAAATGGAGAAGAGGCTTCAGGCTCAATTTTTGCTTATGCCATCTCTATCCTTTTATAGTAATTTCTAAGAACACACTGTAAATTATTACCGGTCTTCCTACTTTGTGAGTCACAACTGACAAGCCTTAGATATAGGCATTTGCTGTTTCTGACTACAATATATGGTGCATGTGGCTAATCAGAACCCTAGTTAGTTATTGATTTCACCTGAAGATTCTTGTCTTTTGGATATGGCAGTTGCAGTTGATACACTACAGAGAAATGGACCCAGTCATAGTGTCTGGATTCAAGCAGCAAAACTTTAGGACAATGTGGGTCTAGAAAAGGCATGCTTATATTAGTATTGTTAAATGATTCGTAGGCTTTTTTTTAAAGAAAAAAGCTTTTACAGTAATTTAATGTATTGTTTAATCAAAAAAGAAGACATCTATGTCAACGTGAAACAGGTTTATATCATGAAAGCTCTCATCAAACAGTTTAAAGTTGAAGGGCTCATACGTGTCCTGTCTCGCCTTGACAATTACTGCACAGCATAATCCAGTGCTGCCAATCAGATCCAAACAAAGGAAAGAGAAGTTATCTGACTCTGAATCACTTCTCACCTCAATTAATATAAACATTGAGTTTGCACAACTAGACTTGACAATTTGAGGCATGCCCAATTTTTCTGTGTAACTAGCACTTAATGACTGATACCCAATATTTGGACCTGGCACTAAGGATGAAGTCAACAGTTAAGCACTTTGTTTTGCGGAAGTGACTGGAGTTGTAGAAGGATTCAGTATCTTTTGCAAATATTTTGGAAATAATACATGGAATGGCTTCCATTGGTTTTAAGAGCTCGTAACTGTGTTCCATGAACCTCTGAACTGAATTCTTTTTCTTTCTACTCCATCTTGTTAATGTTTGCTTCCTGCATATACTTGAAAGAATACAACAAGTCTAGGGAATTTTTCCCAGAGCTAAGGATGTTTAAGCTAGATCTTCAGAGTATGTGAGCAAAGTCAAATTTGAGTACGCAATTTTGTGTGCTTGTAGGAGCAGGGTTTGATTCTATAAGTTGTGCGTATCTGGCAAAGAGAAGAAACTTACTGCATTAATAGCACATTGACAAAATGTCTCATTTCATTTAACATGCTTACCAATAATCTGCGGTTCAAGAACTAGTTAACTAGGCTGAAAAACTGGAGTTCAAACATGCACCCTGAAAAAAACATTCCAAAGTATTTGCCCAAATCTGACTCTTGATAATTAGTTCAAATCTGGCAATGGCTGATACTCCATACTGAAAAGCACAATTGTCTAATAGCATTTTACCAGACTTTCTAAACTGCTGTGGTGGTCTCATTTAACTTCCTAGACAGTGGACAAGTGTTAGGAGGAAAATTACTTCCAGCATTAGCCCTAGTTAGGAACCTCACCTTCTGTCCAGGGTCTTAATCAGCAAAGACACTAAAGGTTCTTGTGATCCTTATTAAAGGGTTCTTCTTGGCTAGGATAGGTTGACAAGGACGTAACAGAAAGCTCTTAGTTTGGATATCTGAATCTACAAGAGAAATACAGCTTCTGAGTAAAGCACACTGGTTAGCATTGTCACTATTCCCTGAAATAAGGACACAGCTTCAGTGTCTTAGTTTAAAGTTCACCTCTCAAACCAGTGCTGAAAAATTTGAGTAGTCTGATTTCCAGCAATCCCAAGTACTCACATTTCTTGCTCAATTTGTAGAAGCAAATAGTCAATAAGTCTGAAATTGCATCACTTGCTTATTGATATAAACGTATGTTTATATTTGTGCTTGAATTGGTTCCCATTTATAATGTTAGTGCAAAACACTTATTCACACTGGTGTCTGTAACCAAAATGAATATATATCTACGTTTGCATATGTGAGAGAGACAAAACCAGCATGACACCATTTACATGGTAGTTAACGTTACACTAAAGAATTACTTATATTATTTTGCTTTAAAATTCTGTTTCATGGCCATGGCACTCCAAGAGTCTTTAGAGAAATGAAAAGTCACTCCTACCACGGAAGAAGAGTTGTACTAATTTTGTTCAGCTAATTGACCAGCAGACCGCATGGCAACCTGACCTTCTCTATGTCTATAAATACAAATAACATCTGCTGGGAGAAGCAACCTTAATGCGGTTGAGTAGAAGCCAGATAAAGCTGAATGCATGGGAATAAAACGTAGAATTCTGACATTGACATCAATTAGTCTTTGGAGAAGTACAGAAAGCAATGTAGTGGATTTTTTTTTTTTTGCTAAAGAAAGAAATACAGGCTTTCAGAGAGAGACTGGACATCTTTCTAATATATGTGTTTAATCAATGAGAAATTACGGGTCTTAGTGAGATACCCAAGGAGGATACATTCAGTATCTTGTGCTATGTACAAGGTCCAAGTAAAGGGTCGGTACCTGCCATCCAGAGCATTGCAGATTTTGGGGATTTTACGGTGATTCTCACAGTACTGAAAGTTTTATATGCAAACCTAAGGTCTGGAGGTAAACAGCTATGTTGCAGTCTCATATTTTATTCCTTTATTCCTTTTCTTGTCAAATGTTTATATTTTCCCTACACTCTTAGAACCACCAAATTCTAGAAATGAGGAACTGGAACAAACACCAGTACGTTATTCCCACAACACAGGGGAGCCAGACTATGCACAGTGTGCATGACACATGCCAAATGCTTGCCTGATCTGCTCTTAAAAGCCTCCTGTAAAAGAGATTTCCATGTTTCCGAAAAGCTCGTTCCAATGCTATGCTTCATTTGTAATCAAACTATTTTTCTTAAAATTGAATCTGAATTTAAGTACTGAATTAGCCAATTATTTCATGTCCTACTCTTTGTGGAAAAGGGGAAAACTGATTTCTGCCTCCTTTAAAATAATTCTTCTGTATTTGCAGAGTGTTATCATCTTCCTTCTGTCTCTGCTTCCTAGACTAAACAATCTCAGTTCTTTTAACCTTTCTCAGAGGTTCATGTTTTCTAAACCTCTTATCATCTTGTTGCAGTTATCTTAAAGTGCAGCACCCAGAACTGGACGCACTACTTCAGCTGAGGCTGTACCAGTGCCAAGTAGAGCAGAATAATTACCTCTCTTGTCTTATACCCAGCATTCCTGCTATTACATCTCAGAGTGACATTTGTCTTTTCTGCGAGAGCATCACATTGTTGTGAAGAGACACTTGAAAACGTGACCCAAGAGCTGGCTGAAGTTTCAGAATCCAAAAGGCACATAAAAAGAAGCAGGAGGCCAGGGACTTTGGCAGGGGTGGGGGAGGAGGTCGGAGGTTGTGTTGCAGTCACTCACACAAGATGGGGAGCTGGCTCAATATGTTTCAATATCTTGTGCTGGCAGTTCTGACAGAAAAATCAATCATCTTCTATAGTCAAGCCTCGTTTCATTTGAACCAATGAGTAGGAAACCCCTAGTAAACTACAATTTTTTGTGAAGTAGGACATAAATAAGCAAACACTGCAAAAGGCATAGAGTCACAGAACATGCTTTGATCTGCAAAATGGTATTCTGTCAAGCACTTGAGTACATGAAACCATATTGAGGAAGTCCTGTGCAATGCTAAGAAACTGGGGGAAGCTTGCAGTACTGGGGGGGAGAGGGAGGCACGATGTGCAATTTATATGGAGAACCAACTAATGACATCTTGACTGGAGAGTTTCTAGTATGATTGTCTTCATAGAGTAAATAACTGTTCTTTAATCTGTGGCTCTGCTAACCGTGGTTTTCAGCAAATTGTGTGGCTTCTTTTTAATTTCCCAGGCCAAAGGATCGTGCTCAATTACATCCGTCACCTCATGTATTCCTGTAACTGAGTTTAACTCTCACTAGCAATGACTTGTCACCTTAGCAAAATCAGAAAGGTCTGATTTACAGAATATAGGATGTTAAATACAGCCAGGAAGGTAAAGAGACTGCCAGTCATTTACAGAGTATTTACAAATATTTCTCTGCATTTGAACATCTCTGAATCCCATGTAACTCACTTTCTTTCAACAACAAATGACGAGCAGAAAGACCCTCCTCAGCTCCAGGACCCTGACAGTCTGGGAAAATTTCTCCTTTAGGCCACTCGCCTATTTAAAGTTTAAGTTTGATTGATTTTACAAGGGAGAAAAAAAGGGTGAGGGTGTTATTGTGTTTGAGAACCTTTATCAGGAGTTTGGCCAGGACTGTCATGGGTAATTTGCTTGTTAGCTTGATGAGACTTCACAAGTATTACGATCACAAGTGTTACGATACAGGGGCTGTATAGCACATCTGGAGTGTGTAATGATCTGCAGTTGAGTGAGAGGGTACGTGTTAGGAGGACAAGCAGGAGGACATAACATAATTGTTCCAACAGCACTTAATTCCTTTTCAGAGGAAGTCAAAAGGAAAAGCCTACACCTGCACACTTCACTGTCTGTGACAGCATTGCTGCTGTTCTCACCAAAGTGTTGGCATTAAAGTACCAACTCGAGGCAGTAGAGCTGGAGCAGACACTCAGAGCTAGGTCCAAAAGAATGTGCAGCAGAAGGCAATCCCTCTCACAGAGCAAGCACACTCTGAATAAAGACTCAGGAAGAGGAAGTGCTGTCATGCCTTACAGCTGAGCGTATCAGATGCACTGGAACGACACCAAAAGCCCTACACTATGCAGCCTGTGGTATAGCCCAGCTCAGCCCACTCGCCACGCTGTGCTTCTGGCTAGTCCACATTATATTGCCATGTAGCATTGCATAAACTGAGGTTTTGTCATAAAACCCAGCTTTATCCAACTAAGGAACGGCTCATGAAATCTGTATACTATGAAGAAACGTTCCTGTATGTGCTATTTTATGTATTATTTCATAAACCGTTCCCCTGGACCAGACCCAGGCTAGTAAGTGAGAGCCACTGAGTGAGGCTGGAGTTGTCTTCCTCCCACTGTCCTAATAAATGACAAGTCTTACAAATATCACCCATACTTATTCTTCTCCCCTAAAACTTGCGCATGCTTATCACTTTATGGGCAGAACACAGGAGCAGGAGTTAAAATGGGAAGCCTGACATAAACTTTCTGTCTTGTTCTCCTTTGGCTCAGAACTGTGAAACAGCTGATCTGAGGAGCATTAAGGCAGGTCCTTAAGGCATGTTACTAATTTTATTACATCTGAGGAAACAATCATGAAAATGGAACTATCTTAAATTAATTAATTTCTTTCACATGGCAATTTTATGGGGGTTAAATAATGAGGCTTCGACTTTCTTAGCTATGCTGTAATAAGAAGGTGGAGAAAAGACTTCCTCTCTTCTTCCCTTTATTTCCGTTTTTTTTCTGTACTAATAGAAAGTCCTTTCTTGCTCTTCTTGTGTGTCTTGTGTACAGCAGTATTGTCTCAAACTAGACATATATTCATCAAAACCTTTATGAGTCATCACTGGCCTTCCCTCCACCTCACCCGGTAAAGAACTGCATTCTTAGGAGAAATTCACTGTATGTTCAAAGATGAAAAAATGTGTATTGTTTCAAAGCCAAATGGATTTGCATGAGCCGAACTGTATTTTAGAGGAAAGTTTGGGAGAATTTTTTTCAGCATGTTCTTCTGCAGCAGTAATGCATTAGTCTAGATTATGTTCTAGCAAACCTGACAGACCGGTGCACAGGATCAGGCACAGCCCTGCAGATTAGTTGTTAGCACATTCCCTGCCCTGCATTTGACCCACACCAGATAAAACAGGTGGCTTTAAGACACTGCATGAAAGATCCACATTGAGTTCTGCCAAAATAACCCTTGAGCTGAACAGAGGCTTACTGAGGTCAGACATGCTGGTGCTGTGTTTGCATGAGTTGAACTGCACTGCAGAAGTGGGAAAGGATGGCTTCCTTCTCCTGAGGAATGCCCTGGGGAGGCTATATGTGAATCTTTCATCCTTCCAGATGGACAAAAAGAAAGAGAGGAAAGTGGCAAAACTTCCTTAATGGGCAGACATCCGGCATCAGAATTTTTCTTTTTCCATCAATTGAGTCAATTTTAGGAGACAGAATTTTGAACCTGAACTTTCACTGCTGCAGCACATGCTGACAATAATGAAAAGGGTTTGCTGAACTTGCAACATGTTTATTTCTCCATTTTAAGTTGCATCCTAGATCTAGGATAGTTTCCAAACTGTGAACAACACTTGCAGGTGTACCACTGAGTGCTGGCTGGCCACAAAATGCAGATGCAGCTGGTACTTCAGGATAAAAAAACAGGACAATCTGCAGATTATGCTTTGAATTTTGCCCCTTGGTGTGTCTGGCTTGAACAATGCTACGTAGGCACTGAATGCTGGGCAGTGGGGACCCACGTCTCAGCTCAGGGAGCCAATAAAGGAAGAGGGTGGGAGCTGGCTTGCCCATGAACAGCTTGTGTGCTCATTTCCCTCTCACGGAGTTTGTTCTTGAACAGGACACTCAAGAAAGAGACGTCTCTAGTTATGATCAAAAATGTCAGCCTTCCTCTTTAATATAAATCTGCTTAAAAGGAGAACAAGGTCCTGAGTCTGAGACTCATACAAAGCACCTCATAAAATTAGGTTCCGCCCTAGGCTCTTGGTTCTGCACCAGCAAAAACTTTAACAGGCATAAAGGCTGAGAGGATTCAGTGGAAACATTCTTAGATCTTTTTGAGGAGGGTATATGTTTTTTAGAAGCAATAGGGTATACAATACCGAAATGTCTGAGATCACGGGGTCTTACACTTATACAGTACATATGCAAAGGGCCATTAGAGGTGCAAAGCAGCAGAAAGCCCTGCCTGATGCCTGATTACTGCCATCAACCTATATGGTAGGAGGGAGCTATAACAAACAATTCAAGAGGAGGAAAAATTAGCACAACACATTCAAAGCAGACAAGGGAGCTGCTGCATTAACTCTTTCAAATGGAGTTTCCTAGAGGGACCGCTGAGCATGGTCCTCAATCACAAGTCTTTGATTTTTTGCCAATTTTATGTGAGGAGGAAGGAGGGCAGTAGGAATGTTTTCTCCAGGGAAAAGAAACCCTTGCCCCATTAAAGCTCTCTGTTACCAGGGAAGTTCAGGGAAAACTTAGGAAAACTCCTTTTTATGTTCTTTATGATGTTTAGTCTGTTGCACAGAGCCAAGACAGGGATGAGAAAGGCTGCAGCATGATGCAGGGCTGCAAATGCTGTGTGTATTTAATAGGGAGACATAAATGCTGTGTTTCTCTTTGCCCTCTGCCGAGTGCTGTGTGGAAAATCTGGCCTAAATAGCAGAGTGAGAAGCCATGAGAGTGGCTGCTGGCTCTCATCAGTCGTCGATCCCCTGGGCCAAGCCCCTGGGTCCAACGGGAAGTACACAGCGGATGTTTAATGAAAGGGCTGCTGCAGCTTATCTCCGTGTGCAGGGGACTTCTTTGTGAACTCGCTTGCTTTGAAAGATATGTGGCCCACTATGCTGGTATTGTTGGCTCTCACTTTAAGCACAGCCACATGATTCACATAGGAGCTGTGTGCTACGTCTGCCAAGGAAAGCTTCCCCCTTTCCCTCCCTGGTTAGGAATAAACTCAGCAGAAGGCCATCGAGGTCACAAGATCTGCCTGTTATTGCGTTTTACAGGAAGGAAGATACGTTGTCTTAAGATCAGTTTATCAGCTGACTTTCCTGTGAAGAAGACAGAGGCTGTTTTCCTGTGTACCACCACCCCCGTAATTCCCAAATGAGTATGCTCTGTTTGCATCTCCTGTCAGCTCAGCTGTGTGCATTTCTGAAACAGCCCAGTATTAAGCGAACAAATAAAAAAGCCATTGTGAGACCCCGCAGAATCAACATCCCTTATCAAACTGCCGGACGGGAGGGGATAAATCTCTTCCTCAAGGCTGCCTGTCATCTCGCTCCCTCCCTCCCTCTCAGTGTCAATGCACAATTAAATCCGTTGTGGTGAAACAGACTCCTCCGATAATTGTGGGGAGAGTTACTTACAAGGATGCTGAGAGCAGCAAAGAGCCTAGCAACATTCTCTAGCTTCGAAGTGGTTTCTTTTGAGCCCGCTGCTTTGAAAATCCACAAGTATTTGGGTTTGTCAAGTTTGGGGTTTTGAGAGGGTTTGTCTTCTAAAGCTCCAGGTCTCTGCAGATCTTTTTAATCAGTTCTGCTTTTCCTGTGCAAGGGAACAAGCAGCGTGCAGTGCCGGCTCCCTCCCCCTGCCCTCCTCTGTGAGGTCTCTGCTTTCATAAGGTTTTCAGCTGGGGAATGGTTGCCTGTTTCCTCTCTCTGCTCACTGTGACAAATGCATTTCTGTGACCAGGAAACTGCAGATGTTACAGATGCACTAAGGCATAGCTTATTAGCTAATGATTCTTAATCTCTGAAGGATTACACGTATTGAATAATGCCATTCATTGACAAACAGTCGAAGGAAATCGCCCTGGCTCTGAAGTATTTACAGTGGCAGCTTTAATTGATTATGTTCTCTCTCTGTACATCTGTAACGCTAAAATAACTCTACAATGCTCCCTGCATCTGAACAGTAACAATTAGCCCAGCAAGAAGAAGCATTTGCAGAACTAAAATTGCTAGTTTTCAAATAACCTTCTTTGCTTGACTGCAAACCTGCCTTGCATAGGAAAACAGCTACTCCCCTTTGATAATATCAGCTAATTTTAGCAACATTATTTTTATTAGATTTTTCATCTGGTTTTACATTGTTTTGCATTTCCTCCATCTACACAGCAAATGTTTGGTCTCTAGTACTAAGTGTCTTCAGACTCCTGTAATAATCCAGAGCCGAGAAGGGGCTGAAGGCCATGTCAGTGCAGACCCCATTCCATCTGCAAGCCAGTAGAAATTTTGCGTTTGAGGCAAGATCAGGACTCACATCACTATTCCCACAGTATTTTCATTAAGTGTGAGGTGAATCCCTGTTTCCTAGCTTTTTCAGAGTTAATGCCTGTCTGAAAATATTTCATATTCCAATCTTAATAACTATGTGCAGGTCCATATCTGTAGTTCAGTTATAGAAGGTGAAACGAACAACACGCTTATGTGCAAGTTTTGTCATAAAATACTTTCATGTATTTTGATCATCCTGCTTGTAATATAAGATATATATATTTGGAATTATTATAGATACACAACGTTTGTCCTCAGACAATACTATTTTCTTGAATTCTGGCAGCTGAATCTCTACAGGACCTAAGGAGCTTAACTGAGATAATTTTTAGGAAATGTTTTTCAAAACCCTTCATGAATATCAGGGTATAGCTCTATGAAGATGGCATTTTATAATAGGAAGGGTACATGAATGTCCTAGCAGTATTAAAAAAAAGAACTTCTAATGTTATGTTTATTTTAGATGATTTGGAAAAACATTGGTTATACCAAATCTAAATTGGAGTGTCTAAGAGATAATTATAACAAAGCTGAAATGGGAGGCAAAAGGGGAGGCAAAAGAGTCGTCAGAATCCTTCTGAGCTTTGTTGTTACACAAGTGGGGTTTGGTTTGAACTCTTTAGTTTGCCACCAGCCTTCATCTAAGAAGCAACCTTGTTTGGATTTCCACAAAGAATGTCATTCTTTTTTTCAGTAAAATGACCTGGCAATAATTCTGTTGGCACTAGATGAAGAGCTTGCTTATTCCACTGGTGATGGTTTCTTTTGTTCTTATCTGGTTTAATGAAAACTTCATAAAAAATGACTCTGAAAGTTTATGGATAAAGCTTATGTACATTTGTTCAGGTCATATGCCAAGGGGTCATTTGTTATTGTAGAAGTCATTGCACCAGAGAGAAACGAGGTTAATCATAGCACTTTTTGCAAGCAGCCGTCTTTATCCAAAAGCATGAACAAGTGAAACAAACTACAGGGCCTGAGGCAGGCATATAGGCAATACAACTATTTTCTTAGCAATCTTTCAGGAAAGTTCTGTGAAATCCAAAAGGGAGTGGGTGCCTTTGCTCTTTAAAGTCAAGACCTAAAGAGCTGTGTCTTCATTGTATAGGATACTTTTGATTCATTCCAAACACCATAAAGCAGAAATTCAGTTTTCTGGTTAACTGCACGTAGCTGTCATTTTTTCCAGCCTGTCTGCCACTTGTCATATTCTGTGTTTTGTAGCTGCTTCTTAATATATAGCTTTAAATTCAAGGCTTTTAACAAAGCACACATAGCACAATAACAAAGTGAGTACCTGTTAGCAGCAACGGTTACAGTTTAATATGTTCCTCAGTTCCTCACAACATGTCACTCTCACATTCAGAGAAGGACAGATGGAAGGAATGTCCTTGGTGGGCTCTGTGGTGACCTTCAAGCAAGCTAGCTGGGGAACCAGAGCATGCTATAAAGCTGGAGGATGCAGCTGCTGCTGGACAGTGGGAGGCACGGACCCATGGGAAGCGCCAGTTCCTGCCACAGTGACCACGGTTCCTCCACGTGCTGTAAGGCACTGCTGGCCAGGACGATAGCCTCGTTCTCTCAGGCCATGCTCAGGGCACAGTCGTCTTTGTCCAGCTTGCCAAAGCACTGGTAAAAGTGAAGGCTGATCCTAATGGCATGCTATTCCACTCACTCACACAGAGAGGGATGTTCCAGGCACTCGGCTTCTGTGCCTTCCTCTGTGCCTTGAGGAGGTCAGCCCAGATTCTTGGGCTGCTGAAAAAGCAGCAGGACAGCCATGGATGTACACATGCATCTGGTGCATGGCATTTTCTTCTGCAGTGTTTTAGCTTTCATCTATTATAATAATTGTTTTAATGGATCCCAATTATTATAATAAGACTTAATAGTGCAAAGTTGTGATCTTTTCACAAATTAGAGATGGATGTACTTTCCCTCCACAACGTGCTCCTCCATCTCTGCGTTCTCCCTGCCTCTGCACAAGCAACAGGAGTCAAACAAGGCTGGAGTTGTTGGGTATTATTTTATTTAATTATTATTCTCTGCAAAGGGAGAAAAATAAATAAAATAGCCATGTTCATTACAGAATATAGTATAGTAGTTTGTTTAATTCTTAAAATAAATTAACCCCTGGCAGTCTCCAGATCAATGCATGAGGAAATTCGTATTGAACTGAACATAAAAATCCCTAGCTCTTGCAACATATTTGCTAAAGTTAATTAAGCTTTACAAAATAGTGGTGAATTAGGTTGTTAATTGTGTACAGTGAAGTGAAAAAGTGTCCACCAGGCAGATGTGAGTTCAAGGGGTAGACAGATCTCAGGAGATCCTACTTTCAAGACTTGTTCTCGGATTTCTGCTGCATCCATGCATATTGGGTGCTTGCCTTTAGGAGAGGGACATTTTTCCAGTACAAACTTTTCACACTTAGCAAGATTCAAATAAGAGGTCAATCTTTAAACGCTAACAAAAAGTGAAATATTTCAATAGAAAATTCTTTGCAGAAGGGCTGTAGCAACACAAATCTCAGGTCTGACAAACCTCTGTTATGATTAGAGGACTCCCAGGGGACACATTTTCCTCCATCTGCCCCTTGGTGAGTCTCTATACCTTCCTCCAATGCCCTCATTGGACGCAGGGCAGCATGTGACCGTGTGTGTATTTGATGACACTCAATATGGTCCATCTCTTAACAACCTGAGGCTTGTTCTGCCACGATGCTTATAAAGCTCCTCTTTCAGGACTACACACTGTGGTCTGCTGGGTCTCTGAATTGGGGAGATGATATTCTAAGCCTCACTAGAAAGGCATGCTCTGCGCTAGTACCTCAGATGATATAAAAAGTGGACAAGACTCAGCCTTTGACAGCTGATACTCTGTCCTCACACCCTGAAAAGCTGTATATGTACACACAGCTTTAAAGTAATATCATTCTGGTGGATGGCTTCTACAAACAGGGTTGTGCTGAAAGGTGGAAGGGACTCTGAGATGGGTAATGTCAGAGATGATGCTCTACAGTTGTATTTATCAGCCAATGCAAAAGCAAGCTAAATAGGACTGGCAAAAAGAAAGCATAGCTTGAAGTCTTGATCCTTGCTATCTTTGTCTCCAGGAACCTTCTTTCATCTCCTGAGTGTGTACGAGCTGTGTTAGTCATGGTAGGAATGTTAGCGTAGAGACAAACACATAACCATTCCAGAGAATGTCTTGTCCAAGACGAGATCTCAAGGATGGACAGGGGAAGGATCCTGCAGACAGCGATTGGGAGAATTAAGGTGATCTGCATGGGAGTTTTGGAAAGCTGGAAGAAACAGACGATGAGTGGACAGCTGCAGCCCATCAGGCCATTACAGCTTCTGAGAAGTAAGAATTCAGGCTTTGGCCCTCTGTCTTCAGAAGGACACATAAATTGAACCACTATTACTACGCTAAACTTTGCTGAGACATCAGTTTTGGGGATCAGGACTTTAATGAAGAGAACCACAACTTCATAATATTAAAACCTATTTGGTGGATTATGTCCAAGTTCTGGAAAACAGGAAGTTTGATACGCTAAGGTCCCCAAGCAAAACAGAAAAGCTGTCTGATGGAAGTAGAGAGCAACCTTTAACTCCGTTCCTTTGTGCATGCTTATCAATTATCAATATCACTCTATTAATGAAATTCTCTTGTAATTTTTCTTCCTTTTTTCAAATAATATTTTCATTTTCCCTTCAACCTAGTTCACTGCTGTCTTTTTAAACAAATATAGAGCAGAGTCTTGGGTACATCTGGCAATTAAAGATCCTTTGGCATGAATAGTCCTGTAAAAAAGAGACAAGGCTTGAAGAAAAAACACTGTTTTTACTTCATTGTCTCACTCACTCTTGACTTATTACTGGACTCATCACTCTTCATTTCTGGAGGAAATGGAACTGAGAGAAATCTAAATGACCATCTTGTACAGGGTGGATGACCCTTTTCATCCTACAAGCCACATGTCAAAACTTTTGAGTAGTTAGAGCATAAATACTTGAAGGATGTTGCTTAGAGAGTCTGGAGTGTGGGGTGACAGGCACATGGAATTTTTTCACAGACAGCAGATGCCAGTGGCTTGGGTGCAGGGGATAGATAAGTTAGTCTGAACAGCCTTTGCTTCCCTTACTGCTAGAATTAGAATAATGGAATCATAAAATTATTTTACTTGGAAGTCACCTAGTTCCAGCCCACCCACTCAAATAGCCATCCAGCCTGGCCTTGAACGCTTCCAGGGATGGAGCTTCCACAACTTCTCTGGGCAACCTGTTCCAGTGCTTCACCATCTTCACAGTGAAAAATTTCTTCCTAATATCTAATCTAAACCTACCCTCATTCAGTTTAAAGCTGTTACCGCTTGTCCTATCACTACATTCCTTTATAAATAGTCCCTCCCCATGTTTCCTGTAGGACTCCTTTAGATATTGGAAGGTTGCTATAAGGTCTCATCAAAGCCTTCTCTTCTTCAGGCTGATCAGCCTGACTCTCTCAACCTGTCCTCATATGGGAGGGGGTCCAGTTGTCCAATCATCTTCATGGCCCTCCTCTGGACCTGCTGCAACAGGTCTATGTTCTTTCTATGCTGAGGGCTTCAGAACCAAATGCAGTACTCCAGGTGAAGTCTCATGAGAGCAGAGTAGAGGGGCAGAATCATCTCCTTCAATCTGCTGGCCACACTCCTTTTGATGCAGCCCAAGATACAGATGGCTTTCTGGGCTGCTAGCACACATTGCTGGTTCATGTCCTGGTTTTCATCAACCAATATCCCCAAGTCCTTCTCCACAGAGCTGCTCACGATCCATTCATCCCCCAGTCTGTAGTGATGCAACTGTCCCAATGTGCGTGCAGGACCTTGCCATATCCACAGGGCTAGCATCGCCCTGCTGTCAATCATATGAAGTGCCACGGCAGTCCTTCTTGCACTGTTTGTCAGCAGCATAAACTGAGGAGCTGAGGCTGGTCACCCCTGGTATTCCTGCTCTCTCAAGGGTACTTTTTTCCAAAATTAACTCCTCAATGGCCATGCTGGTTTCATCCTCACTTACTTGAGATAAGAAAGCTTCCCTATGAAATTCCAGAGATGCAGGAGACAAGGCTTGGCTTGGATTAACTTTTTGGTTGGATGTTTTAATTTTTGTCATTAATAATCCAGCAGCCGGTACAGGCTACTATTTTTCTTTATTGTGCCTTGCCTTTCATTTCCCGACAATAACTTCCTCCCAATGTGCTACTCTTACTGTCTTTCAAGATCTCATTGGAGCTCACTAAATTTACCCCTCCTACTCAGTATACCTCGGACAACGCATGTGTCTGCTGGCTTCTTCTTTTGCTGTCTTATGTATCATTCCTTCTAACTTCCTCACTTCTTAATTCCCTCCTTTTCTTTGAGTTACCTCCAATTTGTAAACACTTCTCAGGAGCACACAGCATTTCAAGCCCTGCCAAACCCGCGCATAAAGCAGTGATCTCCAGCCCTGCTTTTGTTTTTACAACAAAGACAGTCTAGCCTAAAATCTTTGGACAATCAGTGCTACTATATTACGCTGCAGGTTGTTATTCTATTTTATATTAATAAAATTCATGCCAAATACCTCCTTGCCATTGGGTGTGTGGGATCATGAGAGGACTTACATTGCATATTCCAGTCTCATGGGCTGATATTGGGTACCACACTATGGTGCACACCACGCTTGCCAGCCCTTTCCTACAAACAACAAGGGAAACTCAGACTGAGATTTTCTACAGCAGTTCCCCTCTGCCACCCAAAAGTCTAGACTGAAAAATAGCATTTTTAATTTTCTGCAAAGAGCAAATGTTGGCAGTGCAACATTTAAAATCAGGCAAACATACACTTCCATCTTTCTACCCTTCCTCTGAGAAACGTTGATGCCTCTATAGTTGTGCCTGATACAGGTACAGATTTACACGGACATCGAAAAGAGGAGCAGACAAGGAGGCTCGCAGTTGTACTCACCCACACTGCACACAAATTCCCATGACTTGTGTGACACAGCAACTGCCCCAGCCCACACTAGTTTCTAAGGGCAGGACCTAAACACAGTCATAACTGTCCTGATTGCTCTGTTTGTCTTCTCAAGACAGAATTTAGAAAGAAGGAGGAGTGCATCAATTCTCTTGTTTCGTTTTTGTCTCACCCATCGGATGTTTCTGCTACTCTCCTAACACTCTTCTGGCCCTTTCATGAGTGTCACTTTTCCTTCTGTGAATGCTACCGTCTGTCTCCGCGTAACATTGCTGTTGGGTAGTGGTTTTGTGCAAAAATAAATATTTGAATTCAAACATTTCAACCAGTACAGTTATAGTTTTAATGGAATCAAATATATAAATAGGACAAATTTGTAGGGCAGCTGGGAGGTTTTCTTAGGGGTAGAAGAGCAGCAGAATGAAACACTTTGCAGTATAATAGCATACAGATGTTGCAACATGTCTTGCTGAGGGCATAACCCCAAGCAGGAGAATTCCCCCTTCCACACACTAATCTAATTCTTTGCCAGCATCTCTTCTTTCTCAACTGCAGCAAGAGTGTGGAAATGCCTTGGAGCTCCATTGCAAGGGGAAAGATAATGAACAGCAGTGAGTGGAAAAGCAGGAACAGACATAAAGCCCTGCATACTGAAATAGCAATAACACACTAGAGTATATCCTGTTGTGATGTATATATTTTTCTCTTTAATTCCTCCCTTGGGCAGTTTGAGGATGGAAATATTTTTCTCAGAGGAAGTATTCTCACTACTGATTCTATGGAGAAGCAGCAATTTCCCTAAATGGGATAATACTGGAGAGCAGTTAGAGATTCCTTTGTCAGATATGAACCTGTGCTCTCAAATGCTTGTGCTCTCTGTGGCAAAGCATTAGTAGAACCACAATGATTATAAGAATTGCCATGTGTACTATTACAGCAAAATCATTAAGGGCCAAATACTCGTTCCTATAATGGCAGTACTCCCCTTCAGTAGAGCAGGACAAAAGAATGCTGGAGTTTTTACAGCTTCAGCTTGCCACTATGTTTATACACCTTTTAATAACACATTTTATTATTTTCCAGGGGATCATTAATCTAGGTGTAGATTATATTATGCATTTCAATGGTGCTCTATGCAACTCTGGATACTGCTGTTCAATTTAACATGAGTGCCCTGCAGAGATCCTGAGCCAGCCTTGGATACACTGACTGAGGGACCAAAAGCAATATAAGAATATTACATCTGCTGAGGCAGATCTTCAGCATCTCCACGAGGAGCTTGTGGATCATTAAAAATAAAACAATCCAAACTAGCAAGATGGTTTAAAATCCTTGTCAGTCCCTTCCATGCAAGGTAGGGGTCTCACAATCGTATTAATGTTATGGATCCCAAAAGTATGTGAGGTTTGACTCTGGTCTGGGGTCCATTTCATTTTTTCAATCAAAACAGAAAGCTGTTTATAGACAGCTTCATATGGAAAAAGCAGTTTATTAAAGCACAACCATCAGATGAACAGTTTTATTTCTATGTACCACAAATGTGCTGGAAGTGAAGAGGAATACCATGACCTGGCTGCATGGGACTAGGAGCTATATGCCTCCCAAATCTGAGAGGAAAAGAGTGTAATGATAAAATCATAAATGCCCATAATTCTTTGAGGAACATGAGGAGACCATAATACCTACATGTGACTATTAAACTCATTAGCTTCAGCACATTTTCTCATTTATGCCTCCAGAGATTTGGCCCTATGTGTATCCTACCAGGTATATAGAAAAAAAATGTGGTTTTTTTTTAAATGTTCTTAAACACCTGCTTATAACTCTCAAACTTTCTTTACAAAGTGATTTGCTTGAAATTTTCCATATCTACATCTCCCATCCAATGAAACGGCCTTATGCTGAGTATAATAGGCTTTTTTCTTACCAGAAAAAAACTTGACATCCTGCAAGTTAAGAATGTCTCCAGATTCTGGGTGTTTATGGAGCATTTCCACCAGGGTGCTTGTTTATTCTGGATTCAGTCCAAGACACAAGGCTGGTCCTAGATGGCTGCTGTTGACAAGAGAACAATGTATGACTGATCATGTGAGATTATTCTGATAACAAAGCACCTACACAGTTTATTTGTGCACTGGGGCAACTCAGAAGCACATATAAAATGTCCTCAAGATTCAAACATCTTGCTTTTTCCATAGAGAAGAATATAAACAGCTACCAAGGGGACAAACAGAAACATTAGGCTGAGGCAATACTTGAATTTCTCAGAAAGTTCAAAAGGTTACACTCAGCTGCTCCCTTTCTCAACCTGTCTGTGTGGACGGGATTTAATTTGCAGTCCTTGGTACCACCCACAGAGTTTGATAAGCCCTTCTGAATTTCGCACTTGGGTCTTTCTGGCCAAAAAAGTCAGGAGAAGGAATGTGGCATCAGACCCAAACAGAAGGCGCACAGAGCACACATCAGTCTTCATCAGGAAGCTGCAAGGTCTTTGTTATGACACAGGGGGGATCACTGCAACGAGTGAGGTTATTGAGGTTATTACTCATGAAATTGCCAGTGGCAGACGCTGGGACCGTACTTTCCCAGTACTTGCAAAACAGCCTTAAACTGAACTCATAATCTTTGCGCACATTTCAATATCAGATTTTTCAAAAGCTCTTCAAGGATTTCAGATGCAAGTCCTCAACTTCTTCTTGTAAAAAAATGCTCTGGGCAGAAATTTAGTTTCAGATATGTCTAAAATTAGTAGAAACAAATTTTTAATTAAATTTAAAATGTAGGAATGAAACAAAACCCCCAAATTCTTTGTTACTCAGATCCTGGTTTATATTCTTCTTGTCTTAAACTGGAATTGTTTAAAATGTTGTCTCTTTAGTGTAGTTTGAAATATCTGATAATGGTTAAAAATAAAAATATTTGGAAATATTCACTTTTAAAATGTGATTGTGCTGAAAAGTAACTGTTTCATCCAAAGAGAATGCACTGTACGCATACATTCCTTTCACAAGACTGCAGATTATTAAAAAACCCATCATTTTTATAATGTTATTCTCACAATATCCCAAATACATGGAAGGGCTCTGAAGAAGACAGTAGACTTTTTTACTGCTAATTCTTGGGGTAGCATAAAGTCCCTGTACTGTGTATTCATGTGCTAGACTATACTAATGCCAAAGGATTCCATCTTTTCTTATGCATTATAATGAATTACAAGGTGGATAACCATATATTTATACAATAGCTAATGCTTACACATTTAAATAAACAAACAAACAAAAAACCAAAACACAAACCCCAGAATAAGAAGCAATACAGATCTACATCTAGGTATTATCAACTCATAAGGGCACAGGGGAGACTTCCTTAGAGCTTTTTTTTTTCTCATTAGACACTGCACTGCTGCATCTCATTTTATGCAGCATGTATGTAGCCGCAAGCTGTAACTGCAATTATTCTAACAGTAGAAGTTTGCTTTTTAAGAAGTTTCAATATATGAATGAAATATGGTGCAATCTATTCCCAGAGTTCTCCAGCTGATAGCAAAGGTTATATTAAATGCTGTCTAAATGCTTTTAGAGAAGTTCACGGGCTGCACACCACAAATAAATTACTAGCAATAGCAAAAATTCTTACGGCCTGCTAGTATCAGAATAGACCTGTGCTCAAGAGACCTGAGTTCAGAGACAGCCTGACCTAACATGTGCCCATTTCTGGAGGCTGGGAGTACAATAACTATAGTGGACTCAAGAATAAATATGTTTTTTTAAGAGTATGAATGGAAAAATATTCAAGTAGCAGTAAAGAAGGGAATGAGTAAATAGAACAATAAATATGTTGAATAAATCTAGATCATATGTGGACTGTGGTATCAACTGGAAAATATTTCACTGTCAGATATTCAGGACTGTGTTCGTTAAAATTGGTTTCAGAGAGATTTCACAGAAATTCTCCAGTTCCTCATTGGCCGAGTTCACAATAGGATTTTGCAGCCATTTTCATTTCTCTGGTTCTGCCTGTGGGCAGGGTAGGGCTGCAAAAGCAAAAAGCAGCATTATTTTGTGTGCAAACACGAGTTTCTGATTTACTAACCTGGGCCTCAGAGACTCCAGTTCCATTCATTGCTTACCACTGGTTTCTTTCTTATTTTCTCTATAGTTTCTCTGGTTTTAAGACTATGACAAGTGCCGGAAGAGGTGCTGTGGGGCTGATGTTATTTTAACAGACGAAGAGAAAACATAACAGCTAAAATATGGAAAAGATTTTTACAGAGTTCACATCTTACAGCGCACATTAGCTGTGTATGAACCTAAGCCCCTCCAACTCTAAGGGTTTGACTGCCGTGAAAGGATGAAAACAACAGTAGCAGTGCAACTGCTGAGCCCTGTAGCTCTGTCACTTTTTGCTCACAGGCATTGCACTTGGAAAATGAAAGAAACTGGGTCCTAAAGAAGCAAAGCCTTCAAGCCCTGCATCGCAGGAAGCAGCACGCTAAAACTCTTATGCTCCTCCCAGTTCTGCTGCTATCTGGCAGCTCTGCACACATCCCTACCATGAGTTGCTACCATGCCAGTAACGTGGTGGGCTCTGAATATATTTTATGCCTCACGGTGTAGGATTAAACTCTACCATTAGTTATGACAGCTCACTATATTTTATCCTTTCCAGGAGTCCTGGCTGGCATATTATTGGCTCCCTGTAACCAGTCCAGTACAACTCCTTTGAGGCAGGACAGGCTAAGGCTCCCTACCAGTGTCTGTGTCACTGGTTTTGCCAGCGCCCTTTCCTTCCCACTGCCCGCATGCTAGGACACCCCAGAGTGCTTTGCCTTCTCCTCTGCTCCCCAGGCACAGACTCTATGGATACACCGTCCTTCCTGTGGTGCTGGAGTAGGACAGTTTGCCCAGATCACGCGGAACACATCAAAATAAGTGCAGTTACCCGGCACTTGGGTAGAGGGAGAGGTGAAAGTACACGTTTACCAGTGGAAAAATTGTATTGCGGAGGTACACAATGACCATTGGGTTTTTTGAAATTGTCTGTGTTTTCTTCACCTCCCAAGTGAAAAAAAATATGGATGTGATTCAGGCTGTCCTGACCCTACACTGCAATTTGTCTCAGTGTCTTCTTTCATGGAGAGGCACAGCCCCGACACTCAGGAAGAGAGATCTGAGCCTTGTGTCCCTCCTTCTACGTCGGTCACATGGTGAAAGTGTCATTCTGCTACAACCTTATGAGTTTTGTAGTGTTTTCTGTCTTCCCTTTGTCTTGCCAGTGTACAGAACTGAGCTGGCAAAGACAGGTGATTGTCCTGCACCTGAATGTGCAGACTCCTGGTGCTGTGGAAGTAGAAACAGAAAAGGGATTACCTCTATGGTAACTAACTGCATTGGGCTGGTAAATTAAATTGTAAATTCATGTTTGGTCCCTTCCTCAAGAAGTGTTTGAGGTGCTTAGTCCATCATATTAGGACATGCAAAATCTGGCAAGGCATTGCAAAATTATCTTGGTTTAACTCAGAAATCTCACATCTCATATTTAATTGTAAGAGAATGTTGGTTATTTCCTTTACCTAAATAAGACAGAGTAACACCCACACTTGCTGTGTTGATGCAAAAGCTGCCCACCCAGCAGCTGCGTGCTGCCAGGCTTGGGACTCCCAGAAAACAGCCACTCTATGCCACAGAGAGTCTGCAGAGGTTTCTCGGAGCCCACAGGGGTGGAAGGTGAGAAGTGCAAATCTCTGCACAGTATTATGTTGGCTAAAGCTTGGAAGTGCCACAGCAGCATCCATAGAGCATTATGCTGCCTGCCCATGCGATTTGTTAGTTATAGCAGCATTTAACAGTGACTGCACTGCTTCAAGACCTGAACTCTCAGCCAGGAGCAGCTCACAAGCTTCTGCCCCAGCCCATGTTCTCCATAGGCTTGACTGCTTCTTCCAATTGGAGCTCCCCATGCAAAGCAGAGATGTCACTTTGCAGAGCACTGGCTCAGCACTAAGCCATCCTCACCTAACTGTCTTGGCCCTTAGCTACTGCTTCCTCCTCAAATGTTCCCTCTTATGGCACTGGTGACATTGCTACTTTGTCTGAGGGTTTTTTTCCACTACGCTCTCCTCCCGGTACTGCTAAAATAGCAAAGGTTTTCTTCCCTGGGAATGTTCTAAGCTGTTGCTGAAAATTGGAAGAGATTGTTGATGGTGTACCCTTGTCTTCACAAGCCTTTGGAGTAACAGCGTCTGGATTAAATGTATTGACTTGCCTATTGCAACAGGAAATTTGAGTAAGTGACCTGCTTCCAGTGGTTCCAGGTGGTTAGCAGAGGCATAGATCTTCATGCAGTCTGATGGGTTTTGGAGGTTTTTCTCATTAATTCAAAAAAGGTCTATAGAAATCAGGAGAAGATAAAGGACATTAAGCAAGGGTTAGTAAAGCAGGCATGGAATCTGGCTTCTTGCCATCAAATGAAAGATAGCCATCAAAATGAAAGGGGCACAAATGATTCTGAAATATTTTATTGTATCTGATGGAGTCAGAAAGGTAAAATACCCTGAATTCAGCCAACCAAGCAGATCTAATCGTTACCCAAAAGCACATCTAACACATAATAGGGGCACTTCCCGGATTTAATCATACGATGCAGGCCAAATCCAGCTTAAACTATTCCTTATCACTTCATTAAATTTGGCAGATGGCTGAACAAAGAACATTGTACCAAACTCAGCTCTCGGTTACATCATTGCCACTGCAACGAAAAAGGCACTGAAGTGACTGGAGGATGCATTTGTCATGTTATGTGCATGAAGGAAATAGCTGTGTCTTGCTTCCAAAAAGAAGAGGGCGAAAAGCTCATCTGTCTCTATACTTCTACATGTAAATTCTTAACTACGCACCATTTTCCCATTATTTCTGTGACTGTAAAAGAGCAGACTCCTGTGTCAATAATAGGATCAATGCGGTCATTGTCAGGCTTATGGAACTTGTTCCAGAAAGTTTCCATTTACAACTAGTAGATCAAGTTGTGGGCTGCTGTATGGGCTTTCTGTACTAGTGAAGACAGCATCAAAAAGAGTTGGCACAGTGAACTGTCTTGAAAATAGAGAGATGTAGTGTATTAGGCAGATGAATAATTAATGCAGGCGCAGCAAGCATGTTAAGTCACCTATTTAATGCTCAGCAAAATAAATAATCACACACTACTTTCTTTTCCCAGAAAACAAAGTTTAAGAGGAATGATTAGTGGTAAAACTGTTTTTGGGCTTTGGCACACGCATCTGTTAAACTGCTCTAGCAGTTCAAAATTTCAAGGGGATTCTTCAAAATAAGAATGAGACTTACATTGGCAGCAGAGGGTTCAGGAAGGTCATCTTTGAAATAGTAATTTTCATAGAAATAACACCTATATTATAAATGATCTTCAAGGTTTTAGTAGGAAAGGCATCATTAACAGAGGTGAAAACAACTGTAATTTATTCTTTTGCCGTGATTCAAAATACATCTTGTACTTTGATGAAGTTTATGACGGAGTGTTTGTTTTCACTGTGTCCATATAGGATGTTAGTTCATCACCACTAAATCTTATTACATTCCTGGATGTGTTGGTCTACTGTCTATGAACACCGTTAGAGACACAGGCCTAGCTGGATGTGATTTGACCAGAGCTGAGCAGACTTTGCACTGCTTATATCAGGAGACATACAGATGCGTTCTTCCAGCATTTAAGAAAATACTGGCATTAAGAAAATACTTAAATTCATCCCTCAGATGTTTAAATTATGATTTCTTTGATGGGCAAGGTCAAAGGGATTTTTATTTTGTGTGCATGCCATCTTAGTGACCTCATGACCTCATTACACACAGTGATGGTTTCTGTCGTGTTTTTTTGTTTCTCAACCATAACTTTTCCTTTTAAAAATAGATAGTGTATGAAAGGGTTATAGAAAGCATTTTCTAGGATATTGCTTATTATGTTCAGTGTTGTGCCCTGCAGTATTATGTGACCTGAAGGAAGGAGAATTTACAGTATGTCATAGCGATTTTGATTAAAAAACATGTCCAGATTTATGAGAATGGCACGGCTGAATGGCTTAGAGCTCCACAGAAGGATATGATGAGTTTAGGAATTGAAAAGATAAACCAGGATTTTTATGAGTTCCCAGTGGTATTGTCAAACAATTTAACTGGAAGGAGACAGTAAAAATTTAGTATCTATTTCAAAATTAGTCTCACAAGTTTTTTGGTTTTGGCATAGCATCATAGTAGAGGATTGATGAATAGATCAGGTGACTTAGCACCATTACAACATCGAAAAAAAAAGCCAGACAGCAAGATATTTACACACTCTCACACATTCAAGCAAAGAAGCTAATTGATTGCAAGTCACCATACCGATCCTTGGCTGCCTTCACCTTATCCCTAGAAAATGAGAGGAAGATTCACACGTACCTCCTAAGCTAGTAAAATCCCACTTTGCAGCAACTTCTCACTAGAGTTAGCAAGGCAAGGAAAAAATACCCCAAAGTTAGCAAAAATGTGTCAGCTCCCACTGGACAAAAGGAAAATCAGACCTTGTCTGCACACACAGCAACAGGCAGTGACCTGCGTTTCCTGTCTCACCCTGCGCTGTCAGCTCACAGATGAGACGACTTTGCAATGACTTTTCATTTCCCAGCCTCCAAAGCAGCCAGAGAAATTCATACGTTACAGCATGTAATTAAGGGGGATATAGGCTGGCTGAAGGACGGGTACAATTAAATGCTGGGAGGGAGGAGAGCAGAACTAGATAAGGCCATTACATGGTGTTTATCTGTTTACAATGCTCAGGAACTTAAAGTAAATCATGACTGAGTTGATTAATCTTAACATTAGCCACCAAGCAGCCAACTTTGTATGTTTTATCAAGTAAGAAGAAACATATATTTCATCACAATCACACCTTCACACTGACCTGGAATTAGAGCAGCATAATTACATATTATCTCTGGGTTTCAGTGTCTTAGGGACTTGCAGAACAGGAAATAATTAACCTAATTGCTAACTGCAAGAAACAAATTTTGTGAAACTGCTCAGAACTGCTCTTCCTTTGGAGTAGGGTACAGCTCAATAGGAAGAGTACTACCACAATAAATCTACTAAATAATCTTAAAAGAGCCTAGGTGTGCAAATTATAAAAGCTGGGATTAAACATGATTCCTTTAGGTTTTGTATTAATTGAGCTAAAAGGCATAGACAGATGGGAGGAAAATGGAATAGACACAGACACTGCAGCATTCTGCCATGACTGAACTCCATAGCAAGATTCCCACTGCCACAAAGGGGATAGAAAGAATCCTATCTTCCCATGAGAGATCTTTAAATACAAAGAATGTCTGTGATCTAAAAGACTGTAAAAATTTGAAGAGTGACTAACGAGAGTTTTTTTCCAAGAGCAGATTGCTTCAAACAGTGCAAAAGAATGATTTCCGGCTTCACGCTGCCAATAGGCACAGGAATGGGGGAAAAGGTTGTAGAACAACATCTTAAAAAACTAAAGTTGACTTATGCATTGAATATAAGCCACAGGATGAAAGCAGTGGGACAGATTTTGTTCCAGCTTTGCAGAAACATTCCCTTGGAGATTAAATCTGACAGTGCCAAATCCATTTTCCATGGCAGGGTTATGCGAATAGTAGAGCTGAGCCAGGACTTTCCTGGGGAAGCTGTTTGCAGCCTTCACCGGGAAGAGAGCAGGAGCATATGGGAAGGGAGCAAGGCCTTCCCTCCAAGGTGAAAGTGGGGCAGGCTCTCTCCCTTGCCACATATCTAGGTGTTTCTGCATCCTGAGATGTGGTTTAGGCTTGGCTCCAACTGCAGCTTTTCAGTTTGTGTTGGGGAATACTGTAGGGCAGGTGAGAGGGCTTCTAGCACAGGGACAGACACATAGATCTGCAGGTCAGTGGCGGGTATGCGCTGCCCACACACCTCCCAGGAGACCTGCATTCAAAGAGGCAGCAGCCTGGCAAAGGTTACAAGGCAGAGTACCTGCAACACTAAGAAAGGTGATAGTTTGAAAGGAAACAGCAATTTGGTGTGTAATCAAGCTGAGATCCTTTATTTTTGCCCACAAAAGAACTAATCACCATCATCATAACTGAACCACAGAGTACATGTTCAGTAGCAACTCTGCATGGAAGAAGACTGCCACCTTCCTGTTTTCAAACCAGACCCCCAACCATCTTTTTCATCAGCAGCTTGCCATCCTTTTGCAATTTTAATACACCCAGCTTACAATTCTACTGTTCTACAACTTTAATAGGAAAGTTATCATCAGGATATAAATGAAAAGCAGGAGAGAACTATTGAAAAGAGCATGGACCAGTAAAAGAGTAGGTCTGTGGTAATTTGATGGAAATTCCATTTTCTCCCCTCTCTCTCAAAACCGTGTACAAATTAGACATTTACATGATAGATGAGTATGTTCCTTTCTTAGGGAAAGTACTCTGCTGGAACTCAGAGCTCGGGTAAGTTCCATGTAATGTGGCCGTTGCCAAGGAAACTACTTGTTCTTAATTGAATAGTAGAGAAAATATTTGTGTAACTTATTGGCACATAAATTAAGGTTGCCCTTGAGCAGCCTTAAACTCACACAATCTTTTTTTTTTAACCAAATTGTTCTACTTTCTTAGATTTTCTTTTAATGCACAAACAGCACAAAGAGTCACAAGATGTCAGTGGCCTCTTTCCTGATTCTGACCACCGTTAAAATTGTACAATGCTTAACTGCAGTGTCTAAAAAAGAAAAAGCTTGATTATTACAGAGGAGATGTCAATAAAATGCCAGGCAAGTATGGGCTAAGCAGGAAAATGATAATTAAAGAAGCTGCTGTGGATAAAAGTCCTCCCAAAAAGAATGCCACATACACAGTGATAATAACAGTGATAATAACCTCAGTTTGTCCATACTGGTGTAGCTCCACTAAAGTCAATAGATTTATGCTGATTTACAGCTGTTGAGCCTTCTGTTTATTTTTTTATCTTCTGTTTATTTTTTTGTCACCATCACTCTTTTTTACTATTTATTCGAACTGCTATAGTATTGGTTTCTGAAGGACGAAAGATGAGGTTTTTGAAAACAAGGATTGCCGCTAACACAAAATTTGAGAGACTGTGAAACTCCAGGATTGACTGGTTAAGTTAAGCAGTTCTCTGATGATGATGATAAGCAAGAGACAGAGACTCTGCACAGCTTCTTAAAAGGGGAAAAAGTGGGGTGGATGTGGACTAGACCACCCTACACTTAACTTCCCATTTGCCTCCTTCTTGGGACACAGCCAGGAAACAGGACAGCATCACAGACCTTCTACGCCAGATGCTGAAGGTGCCGGCTCATTTCAGTCATAGTTTTTCAGTTGTTTCTGGCAGGAAAAAAAAGTGCTTAATATCTTGCCCTTTAACAGGAACTGTTGGTATGGGAGCCTCTGATAACCAAATAATAGATTATACTGCTTGAAAAACATGCATTTTTTCCTTTATTTATCCTCACATGCATAGCCACAGTCCTACTGTTTTGAAGACAAGGAATGGTTCTTTCAATTGTCATGTTGTGCAAGAGACCAGTTATCATACTGGACTGCAGGCTTCCTAGGACACAGCTGCTATATTAGATGTCTGCAAAAATGCCTTTAATTTACAGACCACTGCAATACTGCTCATATGGTCCCTTGCCACGAACTGCTTTCATTTTCTTGATGAAATGTGTCTTTAAAATTCTTTTCCAAGTGATTCCTCCTTCAGCTAAAGATGAGGGAGGATGGTGCAAGTGTGGTGTCCTTTCAGTCACTAATGAGTTAACATAGAGTGTATCTATTCAGATAAATGAGGATAAATATTGGTTACTTCAATGTTATGTCCCTGTCAGATAAAACCTCTGAATAAAAATGTGGCAAGATGCTATGAGACCAGGGCAGGGAGCCCAAACAGCATCATATAGGTGACCCTGTCATTTAAGTTGAACTTGTATTAATAATGGTCCTTAACAAGCTGTCAATCTCTTAGGAGAGCCTTTTGTGCCTTTCCTGATGCTTTTGTGTTCGCTTACTCGATGGCCACAAATCAGTCCTAGCTGAGCTGCAGTCAGTCCTAGGACAGCTTGGGAAAAACGAAGCTTCTTTCTCCTTGTCTTCCCTGTGCTCTTCCTTTTTTCTGCTTTCTTTGCCTTTCACTGCCACACAAATCATAAAAATTGCAGGCTGGGGGTCAAGCTGAGTAAAACAAGAGGACACCAGTTTCCTCTTTGTTTCAGCGCAGAGAGAGGGGGGAATCTGCTGTTCCACTGAGATAATTGCCATTAGTGCAGAAAATCCAGAAGTATCCTGATGACACAAGTAAAGAGAGGAAGTTTTTCACTTAGTACAAAATCCAAATGAATTTCTTAATGCTTGCTGAAAAAATTTTAGGAAACAACTCACCGTGTAGTCAAGCTCTGCTCTCCTTTTTCTCCTGTTAAATTAAAAACAGAAATAAACCAAAAACCCCACCATACCAAGGGCCAGAAATTAATCTGCAGGTTTGGACAGGCTGCAGCAAAGGCTGGTACTCTCAAAACCTTGTGGCCATCGCTGCACTAGCAAAGGAAGGAAGGACAGCTTGATCTTCTTCCATCACCCATTTGTGTCTGTTGGTGGGCTATTCCTGGACTCCAGGCAACGGAAGCACAGAGTAAGAAGTGCGAAGCCTACCTGGGATAAGGATGTCTGTATCAGACTCTGTCAGAGCCGTGTTCTCAGCTGCTTCAAGATACAGTGAGACAGAGCAGGTTTCTCACTGGCTCATCAAGCTTGTTTTGAGGCTTGTCCCAAGACTGGGCTTACTCACTATGATCCAACCCTTCAGACACAATATCTAAGAGGTCACCATGGTGTGAACTCCAGCAGTCTCTGGAGATAGCATGTCACAGAACCTTCTGAGTCTCTCAGGCTCCAATCTGCCTTTTCATACACTCTGGGTGGATGCAAGGCAGAGTCAAGCACACCTCAGCCCTGCAGGCTTTAAGCCCTGTATACAGCCCCACTGCAGGCAGCTAGGTAGATAGACAGCATGGGAGTTACAGATTACGGGAGTTAAAGATTGCAGCGTGTTTGGCACGGTGATGCCTCTTTCCCAGTCCAGCTCACAGTGTGGTGCAACATGACCTGGGCCACCCAATTGCTCTTGCTGATCTTGACTACACCTTGTGTTCCAGAACCATCATCAAACCATCATTATCAGCACCAACACACAGATTACAGATTTGCAGGTGAATCCCATTTGGTTTCCCCTGCACTGTGTGTGCAGCAACTTCTGGCCCAAATTCTGTTTCCTTTTTTGCCACTGGCACAAGAAAACCAATTTCTCACTTTGCTCCTATGTTCTCATTGCTGCTGCAACTGGGATAATAATCCATACATGCATTTCAGTATTGTGAGAAGCATTTAACTTGTGCAAAGTGATTTGGCATCTCAGATGAAAGGATATTTATAAGTGAAAAGTATTTCATTACCATTGTTATTGACTTGAAAAGCAAGCCTCAGCCTGACGAGACCCTGCCAAATGAACACCACCCCATGGTCGAGAGGCCGCAAAGCCCAAATCAATTAAAGAAACGACTTTATTAAGTCGTTTATTAATAATTATTTATTTATTTGTAGAGTCATTAAAGAAATGACTCTACAAACTTTGGGAACTGAATAAACTACTAAGATCCAAATTACACCTTTGTTTGTAAATAAGTCTTGTAAAGCGATTAAAGACTTCCTTTCCCTTGCAAGTAGCTTTTTCACAGCCAAGATTGTTCCCCTTTCAGACAAACTTTTCTGTGTATTTCTAGTAACGTGACTTGAAAAAAAAAATGGTAGCAGCTAATCATAGTAATCTACTGGCACAATGATGTACCCAAAATGTACAGTTGATGTACTCATCAACTTCGATGTGTCCAGTGGTCTCAATTTTCTCTCTTGAGCCACACATTTCTGGCAGATGAGGCATCTTCTGTTTGAAAAGAAGCATGGGAAAGAGATGATTCTCTCACTTCTCGCTCTCGTTCTCTCAGTTTCTGCTTCTTTACCTTATTCCAACATAACTGCTGACTGATTGAAGAAAGCTAGTGACTGTTTATTGATTTTAACCATAACTTGGGCTAGCTAATGACCAGATTTTTGAGCCTAACTGGTGGCAGCAGACCAGCAAGCAGATACCTGCAGAATGGGCACATAAGGCTCATCTCTCAGCCAGAATGCCCTGGCTCAGTGGGACACAGCCGCTGCTCAGTCTGGGAAGGGCAGGCACTAACATCACACAAAACAGAGGAAGGTGATGCATACAAAGCCTTTGAGAACCACTGGTTTACAAGAAACCTCATTAATTTGTGGCCTATATAACATCCGACACCAGATACTCAAGGATTAAAATACAATATGCCCATCAGTTGCAATTCACAGATACCATGTCTAATGGAACGAGAGCAATAGTTCTCTTGATTTGTTTTATCTATCAATAAGGCATTAGAGATCTATTACAGCCAAGGAATAAAGACACAAACAGGTTCATCCTGCTACACATTGAACTGGATACTTGAGTCTATTATCTGGTTTTGGCTTTTGTGTCTTGATGAGTGTGATCTATTTACTAATGGACTTAAATGGAATCAGAATTAGGTCTTTTAAATCACGTTGGCTACTGTGGCTTTGTAAATCCATTATCGTCTCAGTATTCACAGCCTCTACTTTAATTTCCAAATTCAGCTTGAAAATATTTTAAAATCAGGATGGGAAGCATATCATGTATGGAGTATTCATATGCATAAAGTACTTGTCCTAATTAATCTAGGTTAATTTTCTTTCCACATGATAGGTTATACTCAGAAGCAAAAGCAGGACTCATGGCTGTGCAGTAAATTACTGTGCTGTTTCTCAAAATACAATCAATCAATAGATTTTATTTTGCTGATTATAAGATACAAAATGGCCTGTAGATAGTATGCTGAAGATTGCAAAGATTTTACTGTTGAGATGCTGAGCTTTGACTTAACTTATGAAGAAAAAGCAGTTTGGAGTTTTAGCAGCTGAAGTAAAAGTCTTCCTTATTCATTATTCTTGGGTATGCTGAGACACGGATGACAAAAAGGCAGTCTTTCAATAGCAGGTCTTGGCAGGGATTTAAATGCTAACTGACAACTGTTTGGAAGAGGGAACTTTATCAGCACTGCAGGTAATACCACTCTTAGCATATTGCAAGAGGAAACTTGCCAAGGCTGCAGGGTCTGCAGGTCATCTAAAGGAGCTGTTTGAAGCTTTATCTATTTAATAAAAAAATGCAGAATGCCTTTTTCTCATATTGGAGGCCAATGAAAGGGCACTATCAAAAGCAGATTTTCTGGTAATGGATAGGCACAGGTGGCTTCCAGTAGTGAAAAGAGTCTTGGAAATATTGAGAAGTGAAAACAATGAGCCTACAGGTTTTGGTTTTGGTAGTATTTTAGAGTGGTGTTGCCCTTTGTGCATTCATCATGCACCAAGATAATGTTAAACACAGAGCAGCTGGAACAAGCACACTTCGACATCTTCTGGCATCAAACCCCATTCAATTTCAACTTGTCCCATCTGTCTCATTGCACAAGGTGGCCTTGAGTTTGCTACACATCCAGTCAGCAGCTGTTGTCTAGGCTGATCAAATGAACTTCAAATGCTTTTTTAAAAGCTAGGCCTGAAATAGGAATTAAGGTAAATAAGCAAGTCTGCTGATTTCCACCAGGCAAGGATGCATAAGAGATCTATAACAAGAAAAAACTTTCTAGGAAATAAATTCTGGAAGCACTTGATGACTGTCACCAAATCAATCCTTGACCCAAAGGTAATCATAGATCAGATTTGACATGCCATCAAATGAGTATCAGGTGGTGCCAGTCGAAAGGGGAAGAAGGGGAACAGTGCTAGGGATGGAGGTAGGGCTGCCCAGAGATTTTTCCCACATGTTTTTGTGGGAGAACGGACTTCCAGCTCCAAACCTGAGTTCATAAGGGAATCAAAGAGCAATAAAATTGTTTGTTGGACCTATGGGAGTCTCTAGTGTGACCTTCTGCTCAAGGAGGCCTATCACCAGCAGTAGATCAGCCACTAAACTGTGGTTTTATCTAGCCAGGTGGTGGAAACCTTCAGGGGTGGTGATTCGAATACCCTCCCAAGTAACCCACTCCAGTGCTGCACAGAACTCCTGGTGAAAATATTTTTTTTTCATGCCCATCCTGGACAAACTGTGTTGCAGATTGTTGCTGTTACCCCTTGTTGTATCATCTACCACAGCCACAAGGAGTTTGCCTCCATTGTCTTAGTAACTCCCCTTTAAGAACTTTTAGGCTGCTATAAGATCAGCCCTTTGCCTCCTCTTCATCAGATTAAACCAGCCCAGCTCCCTCAGCCACTCCCTACAGGTCCTGGGCTTTACATTCCAACATCTTGGAGCCCTCTGTTGGACTTTCTTCAGTTTCTCTACACTTCCGTTGAACAGAAGGCCCGGCTTGTCTTATCCAGAATAGGAGCACTGCTGGCTGCTATTTGCCCTGGTATCCATCATAACATTTTGGTCCTTTCCATCCAGTAGCCATTCAATCTTTCACTTTCCAGACTGTACTGATACGTCAAGTTATCCCACCTCAGCTGCAGAACTTTGCACTTCTCCTTGCTGAACTTCACAAAGCTGCAATGTACCTGGTCCACACAGTTATACAGGTATCTCTGGTCTCATGTTTTGTACTTCAGTATCTCAGCCAGACTCCAGGTCTACTGTCATCTCCAGTTTGCAGAGAGTATTCTCAGTGTCGTCTTCCAGGTCATTGACAAAGACATTGAACAATGTTCTATAAAGTCTTTAACATGGTCTCCCAAAACACCCTTCTCTCTAAACTGGATGGACTGTGTAGTGGATAAGGCATTGGTTAGATGGTTGGGTCCAGAGAGTACTGGTCAAAGGCTCAGTGTCCAGATGGAGATCTGTGATAAGTGTTGTCCTTCAGGAGTCCATACTGGAACAAGTGCTGTTTAATATTTTCGTCAATGACACAGACGGTGAGATCGAGTTCACCCTTATCAAGTCTGAAGATGACACCAAGCCGAGTGGTGTAGTTGTCACACCAGAAGGACAGGAGGTCATCCAGAGGGACCTGGACAAGCTGGAGAATTGGGCCTGTGTGAACCTCATGAGGTTTAGCAAGGCCAAGTGCAAGTTCCTACACTTGAGTTGGGGCAATCCATAGTTTCAATACAGGCTGGGGGATGATGTGACTGAGAACAGCCCTGTGGAGAGAGATTTGGGGGGTGCTCCTTGATAAGAAATGTAACACGAGCCGGCAATGTGCACTCGCAGTCTAGAAGTCCAACTGTATCCTGGGCTGTATCAAAAGAAGAGTGGCCATCAGGTCAAGGGAGGTTATTCTTGCCCTCTCATCTCCCCTGTGAGACATCACCTGGAATATTGTGTCCATTTCTGGAATCCCCAATATAAGAAGCATAAGGAACTGTTGGAATGAGTCCAGAGGAGGGCCATGAAGATGATCAGAGGGCCGGAGAACCTCTTTTATGGGGACAAGCTGAGACAGTTTGGGTTGCGTAGCCTGGAGAAGAGAAGGCACTGGAGAGATCTTATAGCAGCCTTCCAGTACCTGAAGGGGCCCTACAGGAAAGCTGGGGAGGGCTTTTTACAAGGGCATGTAATGATAGGATGACGGGGAATGACTTTAAATTGAAAGGGGGAAGATTTAGATTAGACATTAGGAAGAAATTATTCACAATGAGGGTGGTAGACACTAGGACAGGTTGCCCAGAGAAGCTGTGGATGCCTCATCCCTGGAAGCATCCAGGGTCAGGCTGGATGGGGCCTTGACCAGCCTGGTCTAGTGGGAAGCGCCCCTGCCCATAGCAGGGGGGTTGGAACAGGATGATCATCTTTAAGGTCCCTTCCAACCAAAATCATTTGATGATTCTGTTATTCTAATATCAACTTGTTTGCAATAGGCTGCCAAGCAGGCACTGCATGTTGGTTGTTACCCTTTGGTAAGGAGGGATAGTCAAGTCCTGAATATAGATAACTCATATTGCAGAGCTGGAAGCAGCAGGTAGCCACCGAGGATGGCTTTTAGCAGCAGGTTTGGGAAATATCTGTGATTTCAGCAGTTGCTCTGCAGAGATAAACCAAAACTCTGCAACAGAGTTTGGTTGACGTGCGCTGAGACTAGGCATTCTCCTTTCAGATTAAACCACAATAAATATACTAAGCTAGAGAGAAATAACATATACGATGCTCCCTAGCAATAGCTACATACTTCTTTTTAGCAAAACTAATGGAGAGAAGTTGAGTGGCACATCCACTGGCCGAAATGGAAGGGCTGCGGAACCCAGAGGACAAGGCTGATGTGGATGCCACTCAAATATCTACCTGTGGGCATCAGTGTTTCAGTCTGTTCAGCTCTTGTGTTAGAAACAGGCAGCAAAGAAACAGGAGTGGAACAGTGGAAACTGTAGCAATAGGAAAAATCTCCATGTTTTCCACTTCACCAAAATTCTTCCTATTCCAACACTTCTCTGAGCATTAGTTACCATATTACAAGAATTCGCTAGCCCACTGAAGCAGCCCAAACCAACCCTTGCTCCTCCTCCACAGCTTTCAGAAACAGAAACATGGGGTTAATTATTTTAGTTGCAATGCCTCAATGTCCTTCTGAAGATGTATTTTCATGGAAACTGGCTTTAATTAAATGTATTT
The DNA here is from genome assembly GCF_017976375.1 of Cuculus canorus. NCBI lineage: Eukaryota > Metazoa > Chordata > Aves > Cuculiformes > Cuculidae > Cuculus > Cuculus canorus. The sequence continues at coordinate 8,846,687 of NC_071441.1, read as the reverse complement.
CTACCAAGAAAAATGTCTTCTATATTATAGATCGTCTCTTATCCCCCTTATTGCATTGCAGTTGTGATCCTACCACACCAGCTCATTTCCCCCATAGAAAAGTGCAATGCAACACAAGAAATATAATGTGGCAGGAGAGTCCAGGCTGTAAAAGCAAAGAGGAATACAAGATTCATTTTCCAAGACAAATATTTTAGTGTCAGCCAAAAAATGCTGGCATTTACATTTCTGGGGGAAAAAAAAAAAGAGAGAAAAGAGAGAGAGAAGGAGAGAGAAACAATAGCAAAGTATTCTCTATGAGTGCTTTTACTTACTCCAGATTTAACTCTAATTCTATCATCATTAATTCTAGTCATTTCCCTAAAAGTTTACCAGGGTTTTCATGGGCTTTAAAATACAGCACACAGTAGGCTCCAAAACTGTTTGCAGTGGAAAGATTTACTGAGGCAAGTTCCAAAGCACTTCCATCTACTGGTTCTTGCTTATCATTATTAATAAGAGCATTACTATTGATCAAACACAGTATTGCACCATTTCTTGTATCACTTCTTACAGGGGAGTGTAAAATAAGTTATAAGGAGTTCAGTTACCCAGAGCACTGTCATTAGCATACAAAAAGGAAACAAAAGAACAAAAATGGAGACAAAGGGCAATTGCAGTTCCTTGGGCATCATTGATTTTGACAAGGATTCTACCAGCTTGTCTACTGAATAAAGGAAGCATTTGTTAGGAATAGTGTTAGCAGATGGTTTTCAAAATTGCTTTGAAGGTCTCTGCTTATTTTTCACAGATTACAGGAGACTTGGATTTGTTTTTCACTAACACAGGTAGTATCTGAAAGCTCTATGGCTGTTGTCCAGTAGTATTTACCTGTGCAAGTTAGTTTTACTTTCATGGGCGGTGAAAAAGCCTCAACAGTTCGATCACTTATGAATTGCTGAGTGAGGACTGCACAGCAGTGTGACTGAAACTGTTTTCACCTGCAGGATGGGCTCCTTGGGGAGGGGACTGCAAAAGACCTTTTGAGAGATGGGTGCTGGGGAATATCAGGTAAGTTCCCAGGGATAAGAAGAGGCAATAGAGTATTAGTAAGCTGGGACATGTGTGCAAATGGAAGAAAAGCCAGGACAGGTCAGTTACCATCTCAGGAAGGGGTTCTGCACGGGGTTGAAACTGGCCCAGAGTGGTCATTGTGGCCTCAGAGAGTGCGGGTGTCCCCTTCCTTCCCTTAGCATCTCTTTCCCCCTCAGGTCCCAGAAAGATCTGTGGGACACAAGCCCTCCACCCTTCGATCACACTGCTCTGAGACTCACACACAAATGCTCCACGGAGCTACACAAAGTGATTTCTCAGCTCACAGTGAAACAACAAGCACTGTGAAAACTTTGGAGAAGCGTTCACTACTTTGTTTCACTAATCAAGCCATTCAGATACAAGAAAATCCAGAGTGTCTGTCATAGGAAAAGCTGTCTTTAGTCAATCCTTGAAAAAAAAACAAACGTGTTTGGACTGCAAACATGGGAAAATACTGCATCTTATTTCTGGAGCAGAGGTGCCAGAAGAGAGTGACACAGAATTTATTGAACAAACTGTGTGTTGTGATTTGGGTTGGGAAGTTAATGCATCGCATACTCAGTCATGCATCTTCTCTCTTTCTCTCTCTCCTAATGCAGGGAAGAAACATGTACCATGGCAGGACATGCATTATTTTGTTCTGAGCCTTTCCTCAAAGTATCATTGAAAACTGAATTAATTCCTCCGTACAAACTATTTCTAAGGTAGCCTAGTCAGCGATATTGTCCCTATTTAACAAGAAAAGAAAGTGACCCTAGGTACTGAATTTCTGCATAATAATTTCCATAGTCTCATTGAGAAACAGCCAAGTCCCTAACAACATGCCCTGAACACTGAGAATCCTGGGAAGCACAAGTCAGAGGGCTCTGTCCCATAGGGGTGGTGGCCCCATGTGATGGACCATTGCCACAGTGCTCAGTACCACGGAGGAAGCATTAACCCTGAGGCTGCAGGACAGTTTCCAACTGGTCGCTCTGTCTGTGCCTGGGCATGGCACCAAGCTCCCTGGCTGCTTCAGCTGCCCTGTGTCATCTTTGCCTTCTGCCCCCAACAGAGTGGCGTGGCAGGGTACCACTGGGCAGATCTGCACTGCTCCTCAGAGCCGATGGGCTTTCAGCAGTGTGTGAAGTACCCCTGTTAGCAAGAAGAATCTGGCTGTAAAGAATGTAAAGCACTTTTGGATTCTTCTGGATGAATGACAAATAAATGACAACAGTGAAGTTATTAACTGGCTGACATAACTGGCTCATTCAGACTTCCAGCTCTTCTCAGTATCTGCATGACCTCACCTCTGCTTGAGAGACAAAGTTTTTACTTATTGGTTGGCCAAATCTGAAAATTAAAAAAAAAAAAAAAAAAAAAGACATTTTTCTGGCAAGAGGAATGAGCAATGACAGCAGTCTGGGCAGGGCAGTGCACTGGCCAGCTTTGTCAGCTCAGGAGGTGACTTCAGCTGGAATTAGCACAGGGAATACCGCCCAGAGACCAGGCTGAGTAAACAAGAGCAATCAGCGGGAAGGGCATCAGCCTTCCCTCCCGGGAGAGGAGTCACAAACAGGGCTGTGCGATGTTTCCACACACACATTGAAATGGCTGATTGAACAGCATGCTTGTCATCTTCCACAGCAGGAGCAATTGCATATGGTCTTCCAAGCAAAGACTTGCTCAAGGCAGGATGGATTCGAAGGGAAGCATGGTGCAAGAGAGTACTGGTCTCTTGCTAACTTCCTCGACTTACAGCTGCATTATTGTGCTTACATTTCACACAACAGGGTGTTCTATCACAAAGCCTTGGAGATCACTAAAACAAACTGTACACAGAGCAAATAATTAGCTAAGCCTCATAACAACAATCACCAAAATGAAGATAAGATGTTAAATTCGAGGAAAGGGTGTTTCTTTTGAATTCCATGACACATACATAGAGGTGACAGCCTCACAGTCTATGAGCACCATGCATTTCTGCAAATCCTTCATCACAAGTAACAGGCAAGAGATGCTCACTGGCAGACAGGTGTGAGAAAAGTGTGTCCAGTCGCAGTATCCCCTCCGGACAGACCCCTCCTGAGGGCAGCAGATGGTGGCTCCAGTGGAGCAGTGACGAGGCACGGTGGCAGGGGTGCCTGCTGTGCCCATTGGGACAGCCTGTCCCAAATGAGCGAAAGTTCTTTCCATCCTGTCTAAGCCCCTCTCTCTTCAGAAACACAAGGGACTGCCTGGGGTTGCTAGGGAAGAAAGATTTAAACTGTGAAAAGCGAAAACTTTGGATCATGATAAGAGCCTCTCAGGCACCTGAATCTATGTCAGAAGGAATTAGGTATCTAAGCAGCTTTCCAAATCTTGTACATATCCATCAAATGAGGAATTTTGTCATTTCAGGTTATTACTACATTCTTTTGTAGTCAGCAACAAACCACAGCTTAAAAATAGGAATTTATTTGGGAAAGGCAAGGGGAAAAGGTTGAGTTTTCTGTTTACTTTTTGGAGGGAATTGGCAGTCATTGTCTCTCCTAACTGCCATGCTGCACTTCATTCCTGCATCTTCACCAGTGCTCTCTTGTTTCAGACATCCCCATACCACCACATGCCCTGGACTTATCTTTTTGGTAAACGATTGGGTGCAAGTGAGGATTATTTTCCTATTTCCAAGACTGGAGCCCAAATGAGAGAGCCCCCTTTTACTTCCTACCATCTACTTTTGAAAGTATTGATGGCTGCATTGCTGATACTACCTTGTTAGTAGAGCTATATTAAATCACTGCTGAAATCTGATTCATTTTCCCCATGCTACAGAACTCATGAGTCAAAAAATAAGGAAAAAGTCCTTGTTTGGATAGATGTTAGATCTCTAATTTACCTATCCTTGCAGACAGAGGTATTTTAATGGACAGGTAACATAATTTGTTCCCCAAATACACGGCATGGTTTCTGATGTTGATTCAAATATGGTGCTGAATCTTTGCCAAGTTAAAGATCTTTATTTTTAAATACTTTTGTCGTTACAAAATCTGAAGTATGCCACTTCACTAGATATTTACACTTTTTCAGTAATCTATATTCTGAACAAAGCTTGCCTGTTGTTTCCCAAATGGCCCCTTGGATTTTTGCCTGGGATTAAGTACATTGGATAATGTTGGGCCATCTGTGCTGTCCTTTGCTATTATTTTATTCTGGAAAGTAAATGAACGGAAGAAGTCATTATAGTAGTTGCATCCGCCCATTAAAGGACATGTGTTTATCCAAAAAAACAGCATCATTCAACTATTAGCATCATCTTATAAGATCTTCTTTCTCTGAAAAAAAAGTACATAATGTGCATTAAGAGTTCATTATTCGTTATGTGATTTCTCAGCCTTTGTTTAGGCTTGGAAGATTTACAGTAGAACACTTAAAATCTAAAATATGCTGACTGTTGAAGTCCTGATTTTACTCTTGAGAGGACAGTTATATATGTGGTCAACCTGCATGCTCTTTCATAATAAAAATGCAACTTCTGAATTCCTATATAGCCATACAGTAATAAATATGTCATTACGTTCCAGATTATCCAGGTTATATCTGTCCAAAAAAATACTTTTTGTGTTACCATGCTCCAAATAATAAGACTTTTTAATTCTGAGAATTATTTTCTTTATGACTAATAGCAAATACCACCAGACCAAAAAAACAGACTGTAAAACAGACTGAAGGTGCAGTGACAGCTTAGCAAAGTGCTGATGTAGACCTCAGAGCAAACGCCTCTGAGTGTTGGTGCTGAACTCACTCCCAGACACGTGAATACTTTCACCTGAGTTTAATGCAATGATGTATAATGTATAACATACATCGTGAATCATAGCTGACAACAGCTGTGATGGAGTGTGGAACAACCTGCCTAACATCACACCCCTGCCACGCTACGAAGGGCTTGGGCTGCACTGGGGACTGTAACTGCAGGAAACGCTGCTTTCCTTTGTTCCCTTAACCGCAGCCACATTTGCAAAAAATTCCACTCAGCATATAATTTGATGTACGAAGTCAGACTCCGGTAACTTCTGCAGTGTCTTCCTCTTCCATCACAGATTGCTTCTCAAACTCCCCCAGGAGTGGGCATCCCTTTATTCTGTGAACTTCTACTTCATTATGTGCATTTTCTACTGTGCACTTTCAAGAGTAAATTTTGTCCATAAGGACTTAGTACTTGGCAATGAGTGTCTTTGCCACATTTTGTATCACTCCAGCATGGAGTGTGAACGCTCACTGAGGAAAGCAAAGCTGTGTTAGGGGACAGGAGGAGACTTACTGCATCTCTGCACATCAGCACTCTGCTGCCAGTGAGGCTGCCCTGTGGTCAGTCTGCCCCGCGGATCCTCTTCAAGTCTGAGAAACTGGTCAGCCTCCAACACTGCTGACAACTCTGTTTCTTTGGATCTGTTTAACTTGGGCTTCTACTGGTTGCTGTTTAGTTTTGACTTTTCAGCATGCTCTGTCTCCTTATGAATGGAAATACCATAGGCTTTTTGTAAATATCATTTCTGTTTCTGGGTTATTTCTTCTGACAAACGATATGCAGTGATCTCTTCCTGGCTGCATACTTCACAGTGCAAGATGCTATTTTACATTTCAGGCTCAACATGTTCCTTTCTCTTGACTTATTCTGCCCTTGAGACAGAGCAATATGCCATATGTGACAAGGGAGCAACTTCAAGGACTCCTACTTTGCCCAGAAGTAATAGTACAGAGATGGCATCTTATCTGTGCTGATAACTCTTTCCCACATGCATCAAGTTCTGCTATGTTCTTTATTTGTGCCAAACTACAATCCACAATACTCTCTTTTTCATCAGACTTCCCACAAAATTCTCCCTATGCTCATCCTCATTTTATATGCAGTTAAGCAAACTTCAATTGCTGTAAACATTGTCCAGGGCCTTTCCAAGATGCTTTTGCTGTTGCTCAAGATTTATTATCTCTTGGGTCCCCAGGAGTTGAAAAGATCAATGTTTTAACCTGTTCATACTTTTTTATTTTTACTTTCCATTTTCATCAATAAATCATGTCCCCTACAGAGAGAACAGTAAGCAGAATTCATAGTAGGCTTCAAAGCTCAAGCTTTCTCCTATATAATATATGCAAATCCGTATGTACAATTTATATTTATATTTATATTATATATATCTTACAACATATAGCATGTAAAAATATAGTTTATATAAAATGATGATAAAAATGTAAATAAATAATACATAGTGTTTAAACTATTGCAGATGGAAAAGACTTCCTGCTCTGTCTCCCAGTGAACAAAGACAGAACCAGTGTTTTGTCCAAACATGTTTATGTTCCTTACCTGATGGAGACTGAGCTATGGCAACTTCAAATGGGTTCACTGCATCCTGTATTGATGTACCTTGGAACCAAGCATTTTTCAGAGGCCAGCAGCAATTACACATCACAATACATCAGCCTGACTGAGAGTGATTTCAAGTTATCAGAGTTATAAAGCAAAGTTCTGTCATGTAGGAGGCTCAGCAACTGGCTGAGTAGCTTTGGACTTTGCGCCCGAGTTTCCTTCCCCTCCGTGAGATGAAATGAGCTGTTTGGCGGTAAGTAGCAGATAGAGATCTCTAAAAATAGGTAATTGAAAATTACCAGCATGAAAATGACTAAAAAAGGGGACACAAATCCTATGTCTGAGCCCTTGCACTTTTTTTCACTGTCCCTTAATGTGGTCTCTATGTTTTCTGCATTTGCCTGGCTCTGCATCCGTAATTCTCCTCAACCTCCATTTTTACTTATTCTCATCTGTGTTCCTCCTGAAACTTTATCATGGATGGAGAGAGGGAGTGATGCAATTCACTTTCAAGAGAGAAGTAGCGGTATGTTTATTGATGCAAAACAGAGATTTAACAAAGTTTGATAATAAATGTGATAGTGATTTCCAAGGCTTGATGGCAAGATACATTTGATTATTTGCTGCATAGAGGACAGGGTCAGACAAAAACTGTCAAGAAGACCCTCCTTGAGGGGGCCAAGCTTGAGAGGTGTCCCTTTCAAGGGGAGGTCCTGATGTGCAGCCTGCTATTGTTTCTGGAGAGCTCAAAGGGTTCCTGGGTTGCTCACTATTAATGGAGTAAGATGATTGACTCATAGTCATATTTACATACTGGCAGGTGCCAGTTTCTTCCAGATTTGTCTTGAGTTGGACACTGATCAACACTGTGGCCAGGGGAGTACTTCACCATAGATTAGCCCTCGGCTACTGTGCTGGTATCTGTCTCCCTCAAAGCCACCCTGAGGTGGATGCAGCCATCACAACCATCACAATCACTCCCCGTGGTTATTGCTTGACAAGGATCTACGGGAAAAGGTCAGGCAGGGGTCAGTGGGAAGCACACCACTACACACTTTCTATTCCTCTTTCTTCATGTAGTTGTGTTGTGTCCCTTCAACCAGAAATGATCACTTTTGTTACCTGTGCTCTGTGCCACCAAGACGAATATGAGATACATGCCCCTGGCTGGCACCAGTGAAACTCCACTACAGCTTGTCTTCTCTGTACTTAGCTGCAGTATTCTTGTTATAGAAATATCCATGGGCTCTTCAAAGAGAAACTGCACACCATATAAGCCCTGAAAGCAATAGGAAAAATAGAGCAATGTGAGTCCTATAGCATTCTCCGTCATTAGAGTCATGCAAGATAACATATATGTCACACCTTAAGAGTGCATTTCCATTAGTAAACAATCCAAAAAGCTGAGGTGCTCAGAGTGCTACAGAGAGGTTTGTCCCTATGTACTGACCCTCCAAAGCAAGCAGCACTAAGGAAGGCATCATAAGTTCCTGGGAAACACAGTGAGCATGCTAGCCCTCCTGCAGAAATCATAGACAGGCACATTCCCTCACATACACAAGTCCCTGACACCACGGGCATCTCAGGGGGCAGGGAGAGCGGCTGATAATATAACCAGTTCTCATGACTTTATCATTAACCTTGTAATGGTCAATGTTTATTTTGAAGTTCCTGGAGGCATAGTTTCATAGATTTACCAAAAGCATAGTCCTGGGACCTAACAGATTATTCACTGTTTCCAAGTCTACTTCATTTATATACCTTTCCTTCAACCTTCTTCACCATCCCTGGAGTAATTCTGCCTGCTGTCATATTAAAGCAAATACTGCCCAGACGGACCCTTCTAGCCAGTCAATCTACCTTGTGTACAGGTGCACTCTGTTCCTCTCATTATTTACTGCAACACCCATGTTTGTGGCACCCACAGATTTCACCATTTGTAGCCACACCTATTCCTTCAGCGTGTGAGCAAACGTGCAGAATAACACTGGCCCAGGTACCATCACAAAAGTTTACCCACACATTTCTTCTGATGGATGAGGATTCCACATTTTCAACTACTTTTTAATACCTGTTAGTTCGCCTATCTAATATAAACTATGGACTTTTGAGCCTACAAGTGAATATTTTTTCTATTCTTTTTTTTAACTAATGTGTTGCACCAGAGCCTATGCATGTGTGTTTCTATGCAGACAAGGTAATACAGCAGCATGGCCTTTTCAACCAGCCCTGCCTCATATCTAGCTGGGCCAGACAGGATGCAAAGATCATACCATTATTTGCACCCATCTGAGACAGACCTCAGATACGTTCATAAGACTGCAGTCTCATCAACATGATAACTGTTACAAGAAAGGAAGGTCTAACAACCTTGTTAGCCTGTCGAATGCCATCTATTACACTGCCCTTCTTTCCTGGTTGTCTCCCAGATCTGCTTTCTGGTGTCTGGCTTGTGTCTGTGTATGATTATGTGGGAACTGTAGCTTATATTAAAGACAAAATAAATATTTAGTCCTTGTAGTTTCAAGGCAAAAGCTAAAACCCCAAAAGCTAATTAAAAATCCCAAAGTTTATAACTTGGTTTAATCGCATGGCTTTTAAGTTACTTTTGTGAATTTCTGGAGCCCTCTTCCATGAACAAATGAGGTTGAATAGTGGGAACAGCCAGTGAGTGTCTGGGGAAGTGGCCTTTAGCCTCAGCAAGGCAATTTGGGGAAGGTGTCTCAGCTGTCCACAGACCTAGCTGTGGTGGCTCCCAGTCTGTCTGAGAGGGTCAAAGCTGAGGAAACAGCTAACTACATAAACTTCAGATATGAGTGTAGGCACAGCTTGCAGGACTGATGCAGCTGTACAGCACTGCAAGAGAGAGGAGTGACTGCGACAGCTCAGCCCTGCTGCTGCCTCGCCTGCTTTGCCACTGGCAGCACCCGGCAGCACCAACGCTCCTCTGAACCTCTCCCCCAAAACCCCTGCTTGGCAGTGTCTGCTAGTTAACTGTGCTCGCACTGTGTATAAATCCCTGGATTAGTGAATTTAAAATGACCTTTCTGCTGATCACCAAGGGGAGGGAATATGAAGTAAAGTAAGTGAACAGAAAGCCTGTGGCAGAAGAAGAGCAGCTGCTGCCCTTGCAGTGGTGATCAATCAACGAGCAGAGTCTGCGCACTGGTGGAAGGATCATGCCTGTGTGTAAGACATCTTTCACTTTATAGACCTCTCATGCCCTAGGGTATGGACACCTGCACCAAAAATAGATTTAGGAGGACTGAAAATACCTGAGACTGATCCTCAGCCTGTGAATATATTAAGATCCCAAGATAGATCCCATCAGCTCCATGGAGTGAAATTTGAAACACCCTATATACCATTTCTGTGTATGAAACAAACCCCTCAGAAAGAAGCAAGCGTCAGAGAGAGAGCAAAAATGTGGTTTTTGGCGAGGATCTCAGCTTATGGCAGTGAAGCACGAGGGAGAATTAACGGAAAACTTGGTTAGAGCTGAAATCTCCTGTTGAGTTTAAATGTATTTCAGTTCCTGTTTAAACAAAAGTTGTAGTATCCAAATAGCCACAGCGGTAAGTCAATCTTTGTGTTTTGTTACTACAAAACCCAGAGCATGCCTGGACTTCTGTGGTATCTGTGGTACATGGGCAGGACAGGACTAATAAAATCTAAAGTCAAATAGAAGATAAGATGAGAAAAGCAAGAAAAAGAAGAAAGACTACAAGTTTGCAACTGGGTACTGAGCCACCATGCAACCAATGTAGACCTCAATGTCTCCAATATCCAGTCTACTGTCTGTTCCCATTAGCCTGGAGAATTGTTGTACCATGGCACGTTCTGCTTAAAAGAGAGCACGACTCCTGTAGCAACCCACAAAGAAGTTTGATGAAATAAATAATGCATCTATACAAAAAGGCCAATTTGAGTGCCCTTTTCAGAAAGCTAGGATATCCCAGGAAGGCCTTCCTGCTGTCAGGTTTTTCAGTTATTCTTCCTGGGATTTGTCAGAAAGCTATTCAGTAGTGGAAACTGTTCAATGGGAACAATGGCAGGGTCCTGTTGGACAGTTTCTGAAGTGAAGCAAAGCAACCAGGACACAAACTTCTGCCATTGAGACAATTCAAGAAAACAGTCTTTTCTTCACCTTAATTGCTTTTAAAGACAAACCCACAGAACTATCTCAGACTGATCACCCCTGACATGGGTCTAATCCAAAACAAGAATGTGAGAAATACTGATGCAAACATCTGTAGGGTGAAGACCCAATACAGCTATTGATATTGTGAAATTCTCACGAAGTATGTGAAATTTCCTGTTCAGACTTACACTTACAAATGGAAAAAAGAGCTAGGTCTGGTTGGTCTCAAGAGCAAAACTTTCAGGTTGCCTTACTCATCTAATTTTCCAGCTGGTCTGTGTTGCAAAATAATAGCTAAGTACTGTAAATGAGGTAGGGAAAATTGCCTCCGTGGCCACATGCAATACTTTCAGAGAAATGCAAACACAAAGGAAAGAAATATCGGAAGTCTGTACAGGAAATGTTTGCTTAAAATAGTATTCAGCTTCTTCTTTGCTTGCAGAATTTAGATATTCCCATATTCCCTGTGCTCCCTCATGCAAGAGGCTGCACGTTTGCAAACATGACCCCAGTGAGCACAAGTCCTATTGGTGAATAGAACCAAACAACATTTGGGGTGTAAGATTGCTACATTGATGTCAAGGCAAATGAAGGACAAACCTCTGCCTTTTCTGCAGTGCAAAAATTGACACCAACAGTTGTTATTAGACTGCCACATAAAACAGATCTTTCCATCCTGTCAGCAGAAGAAAAGTAGACCAGTCCACACCATTGATTAGTTTTGCTCCTAACTTGCCAGTTATTGCTCACAGCCCGGAAGTCCAATTGTGTCCTGCATCAAAAGATGGCCGGCAGGGCGAGGGAAGTGATTCTGCCCCTCTATTCCTCTCTTGTGAGACCTCATCTGGAGTATTGTGTCCAGTTCTGGAATCCTCAGCGTAAGAAGGATATGGAGCTGTTGGAACAGGTCCAGAGGAGGGCTACAAAGACAGTCAGAGAGCTGGAGCACCTTCCCTAGGAGGACAGGCTGAGAGAGTTGGGGTTGGTCAGCCTGGAGAAGGCTCAGAGGAGATCTTACAGTGACCTTCCAGTACCTGAAGGGGCTACAGGAAAGCTGGAGAGTGACTGTTCATAAAGGCTCGTGGTGATAGGACCAGAGGGAATGGGTATAAACTGGACAGGGGCAGATTTAGACTGGACATTAGGAAGAACTTCTTCGCTGTGAGAGTGGTGAGGCACTGGAATGGGTTGCCCAGGGAGGTTGTGGCTGGAGGTGTTCAGGGCCAGGTTGGATGGGGCCTTGGGCAGCGTGATCCAGTGGGATGTCCCTGCCCAGGGTAGAGGGTTTGGAACTAGATGATCTTTAAGGTGCCTCCCAACCCAAACTATTCTATGATTCTATGATTCTATGATTCTATGATTGCCATTGGTTTTGGCTCCTGAGTAGTCCACTCGGTGCTTTGAAGGTGCTTAAACTCACAAGGAAAAGCAACAGCTCTTTATCTAACATTGTTATTACTCATCTTGCTGTATCCTGATTTCATGAAACTAAGTTTCTTTATTACTGTTTATGATGTTCCTGCTTTTCTAGTAGTTAGACAAATCTTTTGAAGCAAGAGTCTTTTGTGATTAAAAAAAAAAAAAGTCTTTTTCTTTCACATTTACTAGTTCTGCTTTTTCTGAGCTGGATTAGCACTCTTCAACCATATTCTGCACAGTACTGCTTGGGTTTTGCACAGAAAATAGAGTGTTACCTATAAATAATTGGTTATTCTGTAATTTCAAGGGCTTTTGTAACACTCCATCTCTGTAGATCTGCTTCCAGCTCTCTTGGCTTGTCATGACTGGCCCTGCTATGGAAATACAATCTGGTCAAGTGTATCAGGACATGTGCAGAATTGATGGGTAATTTAATGCATGTGAATAAAATGGGCCCTGCAACTTCAAAGCAAGTAATTTCAAGAGCTTTGCAATGTCGAGTGCATATTTGTGTCTGTGCCCCATATGGGAAAGTAAATGTACAAGGAGGTTGTAGAGGAATAATCTGACCATGGAAATGAGAGTGAGAGCCAGGAATGAACCTGCAGTCTTCATGCTCCAGTCCAGTGCACTCTGCATGGGACCATACACAAAACAGTAGTGCTTGGACACTACCATGAAGAGGGCTGAATTACAGTTCTTTGGCTGTTTCTTGACATTTGAGTATTTGACTTTGAACCTTTAACAATTTTCACTTTTTTGCCCTAATGTATGCACACACTGAAGTTTTAAGAGCCACATACAGGAACTGGAAATCTTTCTCAAAATCCATCATCAGGGATGCAAGGAGATCTGCCGCATCTGTGATCCTGTGGCAGAAGCCCTGCCAATGTCCATGAGCAGTAGGACTTCTAAAGCCATCTCTGCTTTGAAAATTATCAGCTAGACTAGGTATACTGCTCAACCATTACCCTGGTATTTTGCCAGTCAGAAAAGTATCATCTGAAGTCATCTTGCCTAACCATTGTTCTCTGCTGCCTTTAAATGCTGCCTTTTCTGCTTCAGTCTTACTATCACTGGGCTTCAGCAGAGATTAGGGTTTCATTATGCAGGGTGTTGGTTTGCCACTGAGGAGGAGAGAGTGTCGGCCACTAAGCACTTACATCTAAATCCACTGGACAGACAAAGGGGTCCAAAAAGGGTGCGCTGCTCTCTCCAGCAGCAGAAGAATGAAATATAAGCACAGGCACTGCCATAAAATCACACTGGAGGTCTATAGTGAAAACAGACTTGTATCCCCAGCTTTTCCCTCACCATTTTACAATGAAACCATCCTTTTATTGTTTGCTGTCAGTGTAGAAACAATGCTTCGGGGAAGACTTTTTTTTCAGTTCCCAAAAATACAGTTGATACGTGCGATTTAATACCGAGTTTCGAAAACAGGCTTGCGCTACTTTCCTGTTAAAACATCTTTCTTGCATGCTTTCAATACTTGAGTGCTTGTGCCTGTCACCTTTCATATAAAATGTGCAGAACTTTCAGATATGATGTGAAGAGCTCAGCTGCAGCCTCTGCAGAGATCTCTGCAGAGATCAGGCTGACCCTGAGACAGCGCTCTGATTAGTTTGAGTGCCTGGAGGCCTCCATCAGCCTAGAGGGAACAGACCACAGCAGGGTTTTTTTCCTCTCTAAATAGCAGTTTGTACTCAATAGAAACAAAATAATTGGGTTGGAAGTAACTATTAGTAAAGATGCATCGTTTTGATTTAGAAAAGTAAAATTTTAAAGGAAAGCTCATAAAATAATATTTAGTGCATTTACTGGAAAATACGTTAACCCCTCTCCCTTTTTCACATAAAAGTTATGTCCAAAAAGCTGCAATATTCCTCCCAAAGAAGGAAGTATGTGTTTTTCTTTGTGTGGTTGTAGCACAGCTGTGGGCTGCACATTATTTCATGAACCAAAAACCGAAGCTGGTCCGTTGCTTTTACAAATGTATTATCAAGTGGGTTGAAATGTTGTGAAAAGATTCAAGTTCAAACACACTAAAACTTCACTGTCTTTGATGACCAGGATGTAAAAGGATTATCAGATTATGTGGAATGGCAGGTCTTAGCATTTTATAATGAGTCCCATTATACATCATGATTTTTTTCTGAAAGTCCCTGATGCCAAATCTTGTAAACAGATAAAGGTCACAGCTTTCGTTACAAAGAAAAAACAAATTTCTCCTACATTGCTGTGGAGGAAAAGAGGCAGAAATAATTTCCTTCATTGCTTTTAATAGTGGCTAAAATGTAGCGAAAGTAAGGGGAGTTTTCTTCTTAACACAGTCTACTTGATATACTGAAAAGCGACTCTGACTGTGTTGAAAAGCAAACTCTCTGTGGTTAGCAACTCTGCCATCCATTTAAGCTACAAATGCACAAAACTAACAGCAAAATAGAAAAACCTGTTCAGCTTTTCCCAGCTGGTGCCCTGAGGAGCTGCAAATCTTGTCAAAATATCGTGTGCATACAGGCCTCGCAGAGCTACACACTTCAACTGTTTGGATTTGGGATGGCTTCCCTTTCCATGCTAGCAAAATACAGTCCCTACGAGCTGAGCTTGCATCCAGCCTTCTCCCCTCCTCTTGCTCAGTGAGTCAGGTACTCGGGGAAGTATAAACTATCTGCAGGGTTTGTTGAGGGCTAAGAAGGCTGAGGACCACTGCATTGAAGATGTTCACGGTCATTCACTGGTCTGATCCATATGGTGTTCTCGGTCCAGGGAAAGGAAAAGCTGCCTGGTTTCCTTCTGGCTCCTGTTTCCCACAGGCAGAAATAAGCCCTGCAATATGCACATTTCACCTCTCTTCTCCTTAGCCTTTCTTAGAGGAGCTCATAAAAACCATTACTACACCTTTTTGAGAAGTGATGGTCACCTTTGACTCTTTCACTGGTGAAAGGTTACTTTTGAATGAGCTGTCCTAACTCTGGTAGGCCAAAATCCTCATGGTTCACATTCCTTGTTTGCATTGACGTATTTTGGAAAGGTTGTGCCTGAGAGTGTTTTGCCATTGCCCATACGTGTGTACTGTCTACATATCAACAATTTGCTAAGCACAATTGCACCGTGTAAGTGTGTTACGTGATTAGGGCAAGCAGGGATCTGGTCCTGCATGCTGCATCTGTGCTGTTCTGTTCATCATTTCTGAGATCTATAGCACCAGAGAATATGATACCACAAGACTATAATTTTCAAACTTAAACAAAAGTATTTCCTTGGATTGGTGACCAAACTAATTTTTATGACATGTCATTTCAGTAAGGACATTGCTTTATTTCGCGGAAGGGTTTCTCATAGATAATGGTTGTTAGTTGGCTGAGTTGGAATCTGACAGGATTAAGGAAATCTAAACTGACAGCTGGTTTTGTGCAAGGAAGCATAATGTGGCTGTTGTTACAAGAGGCAATGTGGGATGTTTGTGCACAAATGCATGACAAGAGGGCTTGCTCTTAGCTGTACATGTAGGTGCAGCTTAGCTGCTAAAGGAGCACATCAGAGCTAAATGCCTTGCAGAGAAAACTTTATGTGACTTTTTCATCATGCAGTGTTTGTGGTTTTACTTTCACTACAGTTTTCAGGAACAGGTATTTGCATTCTGGTCAAAATAAAAAGTAGCCATAATGCCTATTACCTTAAAGAGAAGCCAAGTCAGCTCACCACCAGAGAGTGAGGATCTATAGCTAGAGGAACAGACTGCCTTTCCAGATAACAGCCCAGCTCTTACGTATTTATGACTGATACAGCAGAAGCCCTATTAGAACCAGCATCTGTCTCATAGCCCAGCTCCTAGGTTTTATTTTCTCCTAGCAAACTGCCCAGCAACTGCTAAGCACGGGCATTTAAAAACAAACGCTGTTTCAATAGGACCATGCAGCTCAGTGCTTGGAGGCACCACTGCCACTTCTGCTGGACTCAACAGACACTGAGGCACCTAATGGCGCTGAAGGTGCCTGTCTGGAAACACAAATAAATTCTCAGTATTTTTTTCAGTAGAAGAGATTTTACCATATCAACTGAGCACACCGTTGAAAAACCTTAGAAATGGTTTTATTACAGCTCTGTGTAAAACCACAGGCTGCCCTTTGGCACATTTTGCACAGGTTTTATAGTACTGCAACTCTGATGAATGCCCCAAAGTAACATTTAATTTCCATCGGTGTCAGTGAGGACATGGCTGAGCCTAGGATTTACAAATCACTCAGCACAATGTTACTGATATTTTGGTGATGTGGATGGGACTGAGGCATAAATGTACTCACAGAAGACTGACACTTGTCCGTATTGGCTAAAATGAAAACCAGAAAAGTGTTCAGAAGAGATGAAAACAGAGGGGTAGGATAAAGGCATGAGTTCGATATATACTGAAAGCACAATGGCTGGTGACTGACACAACACATGGTACTGTGTTGTACCATCAGAGCAGAGAGGAGAGAAGGATCGGGTGTTCCTTTGCTCATGGATGCTACAAATCTTGGGGCACAACAACCCTATGCAGCGCTACAGACTGGGGGAAGAATGGCTGGAGAGCTGCACGGAAGAGAAGGACCTGGGGGTGCTGGTTGACAGCCGACTGAACATGAGCCAGCAGTGTGCCCAGGTGGCCAAGAAGGCCAGCGGCATCTTGACTTGTATCAGAAATGGGGTCACCAGCAGGTCCAGGGAGGTTATTCTCCCTCTGTACTCGGCACTGGTGAGACCGCACCTCGAATACTGTGTTCAGTTCTGGACCTCTCACCACAAGAAGGATGTTGAGGCTCTGGAGCGTGTCCAGAGAAGAGCAACGAAGCTGGTGAGGGCGCTGGAGAACAAGTCTTATGAGGAGCGGCTGAGAGAGCTGGGGTTGTTTAGCCTGGAGAAGAGGAGGATGAGGGGAGACCTTATTACTCTCTACAACTACCTGAAAGGAGGTTGTGGAGAGGAGGGAGCTGGCCTCTTCTCCCAGGTGACAGGGGACAGGACAAGAGGGAATGGCCTGAAGCTCCGTCAGGGGAGGTTTAGGTTGGATATCAGAAAAAAATTCTTCACAGAAAGAGTCATTGGGTACTGGAACAGCTGCCCAGGGAGGTGGTCGAGTCGCCTTCCCTGGAGGTATTTAAGGAACGGGTGGATGAAGTGCTTAGGGACATGGTTTAGGGAGTGTTGGGAATGGTTGGACTCGATGATCCAGTGGGTCCTTTCCAACCTTGTGATTCTGTGATTCTGTGATTCTAAGAAATCTGCAGTCCATCTTGCCCCTACGCTGGCACATGAAGGACAGAAATACCTGTCTGGATGAGCAAATATGAAGAAAGGTATCCACAGCATTTGGGGCAGACTGAATTCAAGGTAGCCTGAGGAGCGCAATTCGGACTTCTGCAGCTGACAAGCCCCAGGGTAGGCTGCCCAGGAAATGAAACTGTTCCAGAACAGGGAGTGTCGAGTACATCATATTGGACTTGTGCAAATGAAAGCCAGAGAGCTGTTATCACGAAATCTGAGATTGCCCTTCCAGCACAAATGGGATAGAAGAAACTGCTACACTTCCATGCAGAAGGACTCCAACTTACTCTTGTAAACCAAAGTCAGATGTGCCCACAGAGACACTGTGTCAGGAGACTTTAATCTCAGGACTTTCATATTTGGTCATCCTGGGGAAATAGTTGGCTTTGAGGAGAGGCCTATAGAGGAGAATACCTCCCACCTTGTACTGCACCCAGAGCTTAAGGGGACTCCTAAGTCCTCCCAGCCACACCCTGCAAGAAAAACCTTTCTGCATATGTATGAGACATCTTGGCTGTGAAGCTCTGGGGCTATGCTGCTGTTTGGGATGGAGATATGGCACTAGTTAATTTCAGGATATCTAACATACACTCTGAAATAAAGATTTCAGAAACAAGAAACAAGATTTTCATGAAACAAGAAAAATAAGTCCAAAACCTAAGAAGTAAATCTATTTGATATAAATCTCTTGGTATCGTGCAAGTTTCTCAGAATTGTATTTTCCTCTTTAGCATTTTGTGGATCCCTTATGTAGAATACACTATACCTCTTGTGCTGAGCTTGATGGAAAAGAAGTTATTCTCTTTTCCCATGGAAATATTCTCCTTCCAAAATGCTGCACTTCTATGTGAAAGCAACCTGTTCACTCTCATTCACTCAAGTCAGCATCTGACCACAATTAATCTGATTGTTTCACACACACAAAACCCATTTATCGCCTTTTTTTTGTATTAATTTTGATAGTAAAATGTGCATAGAGTAATAATACATGTGTATGTTCTCTTCTCACTGAAGTAACAATAAAACAGCAAATCTCTGACATTAATATATAACTCCAAATACAGAAATTGTGGTTATTTAAATGATACAGCTGCTGAAGAAGTGTAACTTGAATCGTTATTTTCAAAATAAAATCTTACTGATATTTTCACAACTAAGCCTTTGTAAAGTATTTTTGAACATGGGTCATCAAAAATCGCAGAGCTGCTTCTTGCTTTCTAATGAAGTCAAGAAACCACCCAGACTCTCCACAAATGTAAACAAGCACCAGGAAATCATGTAGAAGCTGGAAGAACCCATCATCCAGTTTTGTTTCCTGAATAAACAGGCTGTGTGAGAACCAGGATATAATTTTAAAGACGGCAGCCATTCTCTGCTCCATGGGCCTGACTGAATACATGCTAATAAGAAAAAATGCCAGTTCGCTGGAACTGATTAATTCCACATGTTTTCTTGTTTCTTCTTTGTCACATTCACCTTCAGAAGTTCCCACACACACTTTGTCTGGGAACGGAGATGCAGTCTGGGCTTGTGTGGCATCTGAAGACCCACACCAAGCCACTGCATTGGGTGTCGCAGCACCCAACTGCCCCCCAAGGGCTCGCTGAGTCCAGCAGGCACAAGATGCTCATCAGCTCCAGAGCTGGGAGGTGATGCACCCTGCCCATCCCTGACAGATACAGATGTTTTGTACACTGCCTGCTTTTCTTCTGCATCACTTGATACGCGGTTCCAAAAGGCAGATACTTTTGATTTTACAAACATCCACTAGTTTCAGTTTCTCTGTAGTCACATATGAGTCATTAGGCTCAGTTTGCCTCCTTACTTCATTACAAATTCAAGCAGATTCAAATACTTTCTCCCACCAAAATTGTAGACTAGAATCAAGTTCCTCCTCTGCTGTCTTTCCAATACACTGTATAAGACTTTCCAAGGCTGTATAGCTGGATTTCAGACCAAGCGTGAAAAACATGCATTTAAATAACTTTACTCTTCCATACATTATGGATTTAAAATAGAAAAAACCACAGAAAAATAAAGACATTACTTCCTGTTAAAAGTGTTGTTTCAGCTTAGGTCAGCATATTCTATAGATACATATGAAGGGGGCACAGCTACTACAGCATGTGCTTTATATCATCTGATATCTATTTTATGAGTACGTGTAAATCAGTACTCAGTGAAACTGCAACAGGAAAGAAGGTTTTAAAAATTATCATTTGCGTGAGAATCAGCACCAAAAATTTAGGAAAACAAACTCCTAACACTGAAAAAGCTAATTATATTAAATCCACTAACAACTTCAAAGCACAAAACTGGGCTGAAGTGGGAACAGAAATAGTTTAACAACAAATTGAAACTTACTTAGCTTTGGTATCAGAAGGGATGTTTTAAAAAATTAGGTGATTTGGGGCAAAGGTGTTCCTTTTGTGTTGAAAAGTTGTGTTTTGTTTTCATTTCTGTTAAATAACATCCATTGGCTTAGGACTGGCTTCGCCCCTCTGTTCTGTGCATGGCATAACTAAAGGAAGTGAGAGATTTTGTGAGAAGCAGTTGGTTCGTTTAAGGAAAGCAGCTACAAGGGAACATTCCTGAACAGCAAGGGGAAGGAGGGAAGGAGGAAAAGAACGATAGATTCAGATTTTTGACAAATTTAAGTTTCAAGTAGAGGCCTGCATACCTAAAATTAGTCAAGATTCTTAGTACTGTCATCCCAATTTAGGATTATTGGAGGATTAACCCTGAAGATTTCAGGAACAAAGGGACAGAGAGGTTTCCCAAAGGTGTTGTCAGACGATGTGACATCCTTTTTCTAACCAACTGGATGACATAAAAGCGATCTAATCTTCCTCTTTGCCTTGTCCAGCAAGATTTTGGAATCTCCCCTTGGCAGAAGTGGCCACTGTTTGCATGAGCTCAGCTGAGGCCCCTAGGGACCCTTAGGAACAAATTACAGCAGAAACCTCCTCTCAGCTCCCAGGAAGGAGAGAACCCGAACGAGGTCCCTGAGCAGGCAGTCTCCACACCCCCCTGGAGCTGTACTTTGGCAGAGGAAATGCCTCTGGCCCTGAAATGCCCCTCCCGGAGGGGAGTGGCAGCGGCTGGGGGCTGCGCTGGGATGCTCTGACCCCTTGTGGTTGAGGAACTGCTCTCCAGGGGGAAAAAAAGGAGGAAAAAAGAAAGTGTGTGTTATCCCCTGGTGCAGTTCTGGCTGAATTCTGGCTGCTTGCCTAATCTCTACCTACTTTCCCAGGGGAATATCGTGTTGGGCACTGAAACAGCTGCGTGGTGCTTCCATGGGCATCCAGCAGCTCTTGTGGCTGCTTTTCCATGGACGAATTATTTCAGATGCATGACTTGGCAGGATTCATCCTTCGAAAGGTATCCCTTCTCTGTTGCAGAGAGTTTTGTCAAATTTTAAATGTTTGGCGCAAATTTTCTGTGCTATGGACCTTCCTTCGCCCTTGACCATTTTCAATCCTAGAAGTCTCACTCTGAGAAAAAATATTTTGAGTGTATTCGAGAAATAATTGTGCTGTGGCTGAAACGTTCTCAGGAAACTCTGGAGAGGTCAGAATAGCATCACTTGAAATTTTGCTGAAATAAGGCAACCGTGCTTTGCATAAAGTCTGTGACATTTTGGCAAAGCTATAGACCTTTCAGATCTATGGTTTGCACACCCTTGGTAGCTCCTCGCATGTCTCAGCACCTTCTCCACTGAAGAGTTTGCCCACTACCATGCATAGTCCAGTCTAAAGCTCTGCAAACTATTCCTTGTGGTCCTAACCCCCAACTTCCCTGAGATCAGGTCTCTAAGTCCCACCTTGGGAGTGGGGTGACAGATTTGAGGGCTGAACACAGAAACTGGCTGGAGGAGGGGGAAAGGCTGAAAACAAGTCAAAAGTAACAACACAGAGGAGTTACACTAGGAAGGATCAGTGTGTACTCACAAGCCAGGATCAGGACAGCTTGTGGTCAGTCTGTGTCAGCACTGAGCAAGGCATCGATAGTTGTCCACCTCTAAAGTCTGATCTAAATCAAGCAGCTGAGGATGAAAAATTCCCCTTTAGACTCTGAAACGCACTACGGCGCAGGACAGAGCCCTCAATTACTGACCATGTGCAGTTTCCCCGCAGGACACCTGCCCAGTCAAGCTTAGACCTGGGGTCACTCTGGAGAAATGGATTTTTCCTTGTCTCCTTAGAGTCAAATCACTTTAGGTTAACACCATCCATATGGTCTGTTTTTCAGTGCCTGGCTTGACACTTTCAAGCCCTATTGGAATCAGTGCTGAGTATTCACAGCCATTCTGACATTGCTTCTTCTTTGAGCACCATATAAAGCTGAGTATGGGAATATAGCACACCCTTAGTACTGCAAAACCAAGACCCCACAGTAGTGGTCAATCTTCATTCCAGCTTGTGAGTGTGCACCTGCAATCTTCTTCCTTTCATGACGCTCAGAAAAGACACTTAATTTCTGCAAATCAACACAAGTTGTAAAGCGGTATAGTGACTGTGTTTTCTGCTTTACTTAAGAATAAAGCAGGTATTCTGCTTTACAAAGATATTAGTTCAGCTTTTATTTTTGCTGAAATATATTAGAAATTTGAGATTAATGAAAAATAATCCATGATAAGATTTCAGCTGAGATAAACAAAAGAAAGCACAGTTTGTCCTGACCTTCTTTAGCATAAAGGAATCCACATCTAGCCGAGCAGCCCCTTTTATGTGGTAGATGGAGTGAATAGCCCCAAATCTACATGAAATGTATGTACTGACTTCATATTTTTAAAAAGTGTAGTGTTATGGGAACTGCCCATACATAGAGATCAAAGTTAATATAATGGACAGAAGAATAAAGGAAACGATCCCTATCTTGTGTTCAGCCAAACTGCTAGATTCAAGTGCACTATTGTGTATGCAGTGTTTGATTTGAAAGACTTCATTATTAAGAAGTTAATGCTCAACAGCAGTAGATACTAGTACAATGAATTGTGCCACTTTCCAAAGTCTACATCCTACAAAGCTTCTGTAAGTAACTTTTATTGCTAAATTATCTTTTAGGGACCTAAACAAAGATAATGACTTTGAACCAGATCACAACCAAGGTCACAAGAATTACTTCTAGATTAAAATAAGCACTTTCCTGTACAGCAGTGGTGTGTAATGGGCAAGTATCTGTATGCAGTGCGGTGTGCAATACATGCTCAAGTAGTATGTCAGGAAAGATATACACTAAAACGTTGTAAAGGGCTGACCGATGGTATACGGTTAAACTGACAATCTGGATGAATTTTCTTTCTGGAAAGGCTCCTAGATTTAGAAAGGTAGATACCTTTCCATTGCATAAAAGAAATAAACCAAGATCCTGAGGAATTTGTGCATGCCTTATTAAGAAGACCTAAGTGTTCTACAGTGCCTATGCAAAACAGTATATTCAAGAGCGTCTCTGCTGTGGAAGACAAATTACTATGTTTGCATATACAAATATGCACACTGTTCACCAAATACTCATGCTTCTCAAAAATTTAATTAGCAAATGTTCACAAAAAGTCATAATCCATTCAGTGTTATGGTGAGTAATTTTCACATGACCTGCATGAATTTGTCTTTCATATTGAAAAAATAGCTGATATTGTCCTTCAAATATGCTGCTTAAATTCTATATAAGGAAGCAGAATTAAGCCCTTGATTCTATTTAGATCATAAGAGGGACTGAACAGAGAGAGAAATCTTAATATTTTACTGCCTATGGGTAACTCTCAGAGTCAGTTGAGGGCTGTTTGTGACACGATTCCCAGCAATGAAATACCCCTGAGAGAAGGTTACAATTAATCATCAACTTTTGTGTTACCACCCAGCAAGATTTTTATTTTTTCATGCTGAGAGATTTAAGGGAGAGAAAACAGAGCTTGAAAAGACTATGTCCAGATATACTTGCTTAATTTGGCTTTGAATTTGCTCATGCTTCAAAAATTATTCTGAACATCTGGCTTCTTTGTTAACCGGAGAGAGCATGTTTTATTCCCTTGACTTTTTGGTAAGAAAAAAATGAATGTATTGTAGTTTACCATATAATGAGAATCCACTGTAACAGTAACAGTTTGCAGAAACCAAACATGACATCATGCTACTCGTGATATGCCTGTGTGTGCTTGTGCGTGTCATGCTCACAATAGCAATTATTATCCCAAAGGATTTGAAACCACACGTAGGATCCCCACTGCCACTGCCAGCCAGGACTGCAGCACCTGTTTAGCACCATGATGGCCAGCTTAAAATAGCCAGGGACCCACAGGTAGGAGGAGTAACTTACCCAGATGAGAAATAGTGATGCTCAAAAGAGCTTAAAGGTCAGAGGCAATCAAGACTTTGCTTCTTGAGACATCAGCCACTGCTCCATTCCTATACAAACCTATACATCCTCAGGTTTGGCTTCCTTGATTTCCTCCTCATCGTATACATAGCCATTTTTTTTTACAACGGGGACAAATTAGAAGCCCTATGGAAACTTTAAGCTAATCTGACTGGTCAGCAAACAGTTCACCTCCTCCAATGCAGAGAGACCAGAGGCTTCTTGGTGCTCCTTTCGTACTCTTTAGAGATGCCTCCATCACCACTTCTTCAGTTAGAGCCACATTTGGGAAGAAGAGCATTCAGCTGGAGCACGATTCCTACTAACTGGTGACAGACAACAAGAATAGAGGAAAGTCAGGACCTTTTGTTCCACATTAGGAGTTCCAGTGTGATATGAGAGAGCTACTGCTTCTCCCTTTCAGCTTAGAGTGGAAAACAGCTCTATCAGACAATAGACTCTCAATTATCAGCATCATTGCTGTGAAGAAAGCAAACAGTGATACAAAGGCCCTCTGTGCATCACACAGCTGATCTGTAGATAAGGGTTTGGGGCTTGGTTTCTAAGGAGTTTTATTAAACACATGTTAAAAAGCTTTAACAAGGGACATGAAACATTTGCTGTTTAATCACAACAGTGGGAAATGGATTTTATTTTAAAAAAAAAGCCCTCACAAATTACTTGCACACAGAATCTAAGTACATTATAATGGCAGGTAAGGTAACAAGTCTAAAATAGAGCCTAAAATGGTTTGCGGAATGAGGCCTCAGAAAAGTATGTATTTTATGATCAGTAAAGCCTTTAGGAAAAGACTTTAAATGGGGCAGGTTTGGTTTTATGCCACATGCATAAAAGCAGTAGTCCAGCACGCGTGCAGAATAATGTGAAACAGTCCTCGAGGAACAGAGGTGCTGGGGCTGCCACCCCTTCTTGCCAATGATGAATAATATATCTTCTATGATTAACCACACTGGACAGGATACTTTAAAGCAGGGGAGAAAAAAAAATACCACACTCCTGTCAAAACACTGCCTGCTTCTGCTGACTTCTTCCACTACAGAGTTTCCCCACACTGACAGGCGCTCTGGCTTTGTCCCCACCTCTCCTGATCTCTGTGAGCAAGAGCAGTTCTCACCCACAGGCAGCACCGGTGGCTGAACCCTGTGCAAACTGTGCAGCGAGTGTAGCTGAGGGTCACGGGACTGGGGAGGCGTCTCCCAGTTGTTAATCCTCCCTGCTGCCAAGGACATTGTGGCAGAAGACCTCAAAGCTGTGGTCACGGCACCTGTCCTGCTGGCATGGGGAGAACACCTGGGATGAAGAGGGGGCAGGGGGGCTGGTGCTGTCTGCAAAAAATCCTGTGAGATTCTGCAGCAAACTCCTTCTCGGGCTATTGTTGCAATGGTCTCAGCTCTTCCACACAGTTCTTGTTTTGATTGATTGATTGATTGATTGATTGATTTACCTTTTAAATGCTTGATTTCTCAGACATTATAGTCTTTTCTGTGTAATTCAGGTTTCATATACGTACATGGGTGTATGCAAACACACATAACTTACTTCACTTCCTCTGTGTGGATCACTCAGGAAAAGCACTCATGGATCTAAGGCATCACCTACCCACCACAAGGACTATGAAGCTTCAAATGACAGTGGGAAGGATGGAATTTTCTCTGCTAGGACACTTGAGTTTCCCAACCAAAGTGATTCTCTGAAGCAAGATTGACATTCCAAATGCACACTGACTAAATGAGTCACTGCTAGAAACAGAGGCTACCCTGTCACCGTGTGCCGAATGTGACAGCAAGGCTTGGAAGCAATGGCTGTGTGGATGGCAGCCCTTCCTCACAGCCCCTGAAACTTCCACAGGGCTCCTTGCATCTTCCACCAATGACCACCCAAGGAAGGCCAAGGCCAAGCCACCCAGGAAGGGCTGTTGCAGCTGTGGGCAGCCTCCCACAGTGGGTCCATCACGGACAGAATATGCTCCATGCAGTCAACGGATGGTGCTGGTCTCCAGAATCCCATGGAAGAGGCATTTACAATTTGTTTTCACTCTTGTAAGCAACAGCTGCATGGGTCTGACAGCTGATCTGGGTGGTTCTCGATGGACATGAGCAGCTTCCTCTAGCAATCTCTGCTAACAAAAGGCCTCTGAAAATCCATGTAAAGCAGAGAACTGGCACTGCAGTGTGCTAATATGCAATTATGCATAATGAGGAAATATTTTCAGCATCCAACTGTGGCAGTGTCTGAGAAAGCAAGACAGATGCCCACTTCTACCTGTGCAAAGTTCTCATGTTCACAGGCAATCTCTGTCACCTCCTTTTTTAACGTGTAAAACTTGGTTATTGGAGGAAGGGAAGAGGTGCAGTCAACATAGGCATAATTAAATATGTTGACTAACAATCTTTAAACTCCTGCACTTGGAATACTCCTGAAAGTAAAAATTTAGCCTTACTGGATTTAGGATATAGTAAAATTTTAAATGGACACATGCTTTTCTGGGGTTAACTGTCACAAAAGAAGACACATGATCTTATATTGAGGTTCAGTTCTAATTATTACTCGTTCTAATTATTACTCCACTGTCTCTTCCCAAATAATAAAATTGGATAGAGTCTTGAATGCTGACTGTGCGACCAGACAAAAAAGGACACCATTGGTTTCACAGTCTTGTCAAAACTCTGGCTGAAGTGTCAGATTTTAGTCAAACAATGAGTTTTGATTTATTCTAAATGGCAACTCAGAGCCTGGATCTATTTTTAAATGGTCATATTTCAAACTTTGCTCTGCTTTTAAATCAAAGAGGAGACCTAACCTATTTCCAGACATTTCTCTGATTAGTTTCTCA
This sequence comes from Cuculus canorus, assembly GCF_017976375.1. Lineage (NCBI taxonomy): Eukaryota > Metazoa > Chordata > Aves > Cuculiformes > Cuculidae > Cuculus > Cuculus canorus. The sequence goes on along the minus strand of NC_071441.1, from coordinate 8,820,206 downwards.
GCAACAACATCTAGCTGTCAGAAGGGGGTTGCTTAATAAAATGTAGTCTTTGTCAAGGGGGAAGAAAAGAAAATTTTATTAGTTCTCTGACCAAGGCATTTCTATAGATTGAGTCTGCTTCTCTGGTTTATATCGTTGCTCAGATCCGACTCTTGTCACTGTACTATTTGTCTAGTTTAATTTCTCTAATATGAGTATCTGAAGGGATTATGGAGACATATTAAATTGGAAGCATATATGAAAAATCTTATTAAACAGTGTTCCTGCGTTATCTAGAACAGATGTAGCATTGTAAAATAAAAAAAGGGTTTCTTAAGCCTCCAAAGCTGTCTTTGTCCATCTGCGTAAATTGGCAGGTTGAATGAAGACCTTTTTGTTATTTATAAATAGAGCCATGCCCAAAATATAACTGCACATCCAAACAGCCTCTAATTTAGGAAAGGTTAAAATGCTAGGTCTTAATATCCATCTTGCAGCTAAAGCCTGTCACTATTATCAGAGGTTTTACTGCTTGCTTCCTCTGGTTCTTGTAGATTTGTTCTTTGTTTTTACAAGCCAGCCTCCAGTTAACCCTGACTCTTTCATTCATGCCATCAGCATCTTGCATGTCTTATATCAGATAAACGTAGACATCCTCATCAGACTCTGAAATACACATACTCAAAGGCCCCTAAGGCTATTCCATTAACCTTTACCTCCCCGGCACAAGACTGGCCCTGCACTGCTTTTTGCTTATAGAATACAATATACTGCTTATTTTACCTTATTGTCTTCAGCAATTAGCTTGTAAATCCAGAGGAAGAAGGAATCAATTGTCCCTATGCTGTCCCCGGCTTGGGTGCCAAATACCTTCAGATTACCTTCAAGGTCCTCCCTGAAATCACCATCTGTGAGACAAAATCCTTCTGTTGAACCCTGTGCCTAGGTAATTTCGAATCAGGCGGGTGCAGTTCTGTTACTTCTAATAAGTCCAAAAGCAGCTGCTCTACACGAAGGAAATCCACATAAAAGCCGAACCAAAACCACATCCAAAAACCTGAGGGCATCAGCAGGTCTGAGATGACTGCTGTTTGCACTATGCAGTGTAGAGGCTGGATGGCTGCGCTCAGGTACCGACATGGATGTGCTCCCATCCTGCACCTACTGCACCAGCTCTGCTCACGCCACTCCTCCAGGTCCCTAGCACCCAAGAAAGCCATACTATTTTTATGCAGAAGTGCCAAAACAGGGACTTAAGTATTCAGTGAAAGGCCAAAAGTAAGAGTTTTCCATAAGTTTCCAGAAGCTATAGAATTAAAAGGCATGTACCTCAGTTCAATCCGTATTTCCTATGGTTCAGCTGAAACATATTTTTTTCTTCCATTTGCTGAGTGATCTGTAAAAATTGAGTACTTAATCTTAGGATCTAGTTAGAAAGTGATGTTCAGTGCCTGTGAGCTGCCTGCAATTACAGCCCTTTCCCTATGGTAAACACAAGGAATATTCTCCCTGTTTCATGGTGAAATGCAGCCACGTCAGCTCCCCACATGCTCGCAGGAGGATGAAAGCATGCATATGCACCCTACCTGTTGAGAAGCAGAGATTCACAATCCTAGGGTAATTCCTTTGAGTGACGAAGTCTCAAAGACTTTTTTTTTTAAGTACTTTCAGTTTATAAAATATTGTACAAGGCACCCACCAGCCCAATTTTTGTAGGTGGAGTGTGACAACATGGAGATCTGTTGGTGGAAAAAAAGATGCAAAAGTAAAATTTTAGTGCTTCTATTCCTGGTGCAGTAGCACAGACATACACATCTCTCTTAAGACACACAGCCTTGAAAGGAAGGTAAAGAATACCACCCACTTCCTAACCTCATTTCAGAGTATTATCATAATTTTGAGATTTAGACTCTGTTAATTTCTTAATTACTTAGGCAACTTTTAATTATAGAGCACAGGCTCCACAATTGGCTCTGTATTCATCAAGGGCAGAGGTGGGTACCTGCACACAGCCCAAGGATGAGCACTGCGTAGGAAGGGAAGAGTGTCAATTAAAAAAGCTATGCTTAGCAGAAACCCCTGATTTTTGTCTTTAGATCCCCAGCTAGCGACACTTGAGCTTCACCATAGCGACAGAGCAGAGCATGACATTGTGCCATTTAAATACTGTTTACCTCGCTCCAGTAGAAAAAAAAGCTACAGTGAATTTTCCTCAACAACTGGTATTTAACAGCCTGCAGTGGGCAGGCAGTGTGACTCACGGTGGTGGCTGGAGTTGCCTTTGCTTAACACAAAACAGCACAGGCAATCCTTACCCAAGAAATAGCTGCTGTTAATGACCCAATTCAATAAACTGGTAAAGCTGCTCTTACACGTCAACAGTCCCTGCTGGTGGGAAGGGGTTTGGCTCTGGCACTTTTGCTTGAGATGGATGATTTATAACTCGTGAGATTCTTCTAGCTTCTGATGCCAGCCGCTCAGAAAACTTATCTAGTGTCAGTAAAAACATGAGGTTATTATCACTGCCACACTTAAGAAACATTCTGTGCTTTACAGTCACTGTATTTTCTTAAGCAACATCAGGAAGTGGCTCACATCCTTCTCCTTCTCCAAACCATGTCCAAATCAGGCTGAACATTAGTTATGGTTACAAAGACTTTTTAACAGTACATTTCTCTGATTAAGCTGGTCTGATTAAAAACCGTTCAGTTCCACAAAGACAACTCGTTAACATTTTCTGGAAGGTTTTTCTAATTAAAGCTTGGCTGACATTTTTCTGTGTTGTATGCGTGCATGCTAGAAAATCAGGGGCAGATGTGCTCTTTTAAAAAGACACAGAATTACATTCTTTAAACTGATTTTACGGCTGCAGGTTTAAAATACAGACTTTCTTGTACCTTGGGACACAATGCCTTAATCCTTGCATGACTGCAGTTTTCAACGATCTTTCCATGGCCAAGTTTTCAGGCCTCTGTTCTTTCCCTTCTTCGTCAGCTCCGTTGTTAGTCTGACTCCCTTCTACAAAGTGGCAAGTTACCATTACTTTTCCCTCCACATTTTAAACTCTACTCTCCATCTGTCATTACAACAGCCTTTCTTAGGGTGACTGCATTGCTTTTTTGAGACTTTGGACTCTTTATCAAGTCTGTCTTCGCTTTTCCTTGGATAACCTGATCTACCCATACCTGATCCCAGTTCCCAAAACTGTCTTGCTGCTCCTAATCTTTTTCCATCCACCCTGTTCCATCTCTATTTTGATTTTTTTTTTTCCTGACTTCCTCTAGGAGGTGCTTTGCTGGCATCTTAATCTGAACATGGCTAAATCACAGTCCTCTGCAGAGTCACCAGTGGACAGGGCTGCAGGAGGCAGTGTGACATCTTCTTCCACTTATGCAAATGCATATTTACCTATCATCATGTCAACACTTTCCAGTACTTTCACTACACCCTTAGACAGCTTCCCCTGATAGCTGACCACGACACAAGGTGATATTCTTACCTGCTGCAGTGTAAGGTGATTTCTTCCTGTCCCTCTTTCAGCTGCCATGGGATTCAGGTGATCATCACACTGCCACCCATCACAGTGGAAGTGCTACCGTGAGCATCTTCTCTTCCTCCTCAATCTTTCCTTTGTTTTGAACTAAGCAAACTCAACTCTGCTTCTAGCAAGTTATATTTTCCCAACCTGCTGTCATTTTGTTCTCTTTTCTCTGGTCTCCTACAAATATACTTGCATATAAAAACATAAGGAATAAAATTCATACTCTTGAAGAAGCTTCTCAGGACTGAGTTTTATTCCTTAGCCTTACATATGGCTCTTCTGGTTTTGTTATTTCATCTTCTCTCTCTTCCCAGTTTGTGCTACTTACCATGCTACGACTATAATTTACCACCCTGGTGCACAGCATTTACTGACAAATCCAAAGCTACAAGAATTTACAAAATGGCTTCTCATACCTTTGTTGAGAGGATGAGAAAATACACATTATTCTCCTTATCCTACAGCCTTCCTTGTGAAAAGAATGAAGTTTTCCAAGGTTACCCTGAGGCTACAGTTATGCTTGCAGCCTATAAATCTGATTTATAAACTCATTGACCATCTCAGTTCTCATTACTGTAAGTGCAAAACAAAACAAACCCCACTAGACAAAATTTTCTCCTCCTCTCAGCATTATTCATAAATAAGGTTGCATGAAAGGAAGTATTAAATCACTGCCTGTTATAGATTCATTCCTATAAGATTAGTACTTCCAAACTCCAGTGCTTCTACTTTAGTCTTGTCTTTCTTCTATCACCATTTAAACAACTGACAGTTCTAATTATTGTACTCATAGGCAAGAACTTAATTAACCTAATCAGCCTGCCATGGAGCTGACAGGTATGCTTTTCTGTCAGTTAGGTCAAAACATGTAATCTGCAATGAATAGGAGCTCTTTTTCAGCTGCTTTGGCAGTGGTTCAGTGCATCTATGCCTCTACTCAGGCCACTGAGTTGTGTGACCTTGCAGTTCAAAATGAAGAGGGATGATTCTAAAGTGTATGTCAAGATGCTAGTCTTCTCTGACCCAATTTCCAGACAAACATGATGGATGAATACCAGCCTGTACTATCAAACAGTAACAGGGTCAAAGCAGAGAGGAGCATGGATTCAGTACCTCCCAGAAATGATCGCTTGCCAACACAGGGAAGCACAGAGAGCTTTGTTTTTCAGGCTGTGATTAGGAGGCACAAGGTGACATCACACAGAGACACTGTCCTAAGCACTCCTGGTGATCTGTGCCTGTACTGACTTAGCACCCTGACAAGTTTTTGGCAAACCATACAGGAAGCAACAGAAGTCCTTCTGCAAGCCATAGCTGCTGTGTATTTTTAGGAAGGGGTGGTTGACGCATACCTGGTGGACTCCCTTGCTGCTCCACTATCACAAGGTCAGGAGAGGTCAACTGCTGGAGAAAACTGTGACAAACGGTTTGCATCTGTTCCTCTCCCAAGCCCTCTCCGAAGCTGGAGCCACTACATGCCAGAGTGGGAAGCTTAGAGTGATTCTTATTAACTTGCTGGCTTACCCTGGTCTAAAAATAATACAACATATTCCATATCCTGACAAAGATTTGTGAATAACACAGCTGATCTAAAATTAACCCAGATAGGCAGTTACCTATAAATCCATACATATACAAAAAAAAAGTTATATACATAGATCCTTTATTGCTTACTATTTTTTTCAGTTACTCGATTTCTGTGTTCTTCAATTCTTTATTTCTAAGGGAGTTTTAGTACAGCAAAGAAAAGGTAGAAGCTTTTTCCTCACATATCACATATCGAAGAACAGTTCAGTTGTTCCTACAAGTTCATAAATAGCATAACATATGGTTTGCATAATTTCTCCCTTTTCAAAAGGGATAGTTGAAATCCTGACTCACAATATTCATGCCTTATGCCAAAAGACTAACTCAGTGAATATGCAACAGGCAGGGCTGACCCTGTGTGTTCTGTTGTTCTCTACTGGCTCTTGTGCTTTGTCTTCCTGTTCCACCTTTGACAGCTTTAGCCCAGGAAAGTTCTCTTAATGCCTTTCTGCCAATCAACTTTCTGGATTTTTCACAGAATTGAAGATTAAATGCTAAGGTGCTGGGCTACCTAATTCGCCTTCCGACACAATCTGCTTCTTTTTTTGTCAGCATAAATTGCTTGATATGTTTAAATTATAGAGCATTAACAAGTGGCAAGTCAGACTTCCCCATGTAGGCTTTGTATGGCGAAGGCATAAAGTCGTAGAGTTAAGCATGAGTTCACTCTCGTTTTGCACTGTATCTCACTGCTTCTAAAGAGCTTCTTTTTATCCCTGAAGAGATGAGTCAATAGAAAACCATCAAGAAGTTTGAGGTCGACAGTAGTGTAACACATGTATTTGAAAATATATACTTGACTTTTATGTGAGTGCAAGTGCTTTTTTATCCAGGACAACCCCATGAGTAGGGAACATTTTCTAGGATACCCTCTCCTCTTCTTGAGGAATGAGCCTCTCCCCAAATATTTATGAGTTTCTTCTCCCCTTACGAAGTCTAACCCTCTCTCTACTAACATGACAATTTCCTTTCACTCAGATCACCAATTGCTCTCCTCAGGGAGAATTTTTTTTCTACTTGCTTGACTGTTCCAAGTTTTGGCTTCACCACCATCCTAAGATCTTAAAGAGTACAAGGGCTGAAACAGCTTCAGTGTTATTGGCAGACCGTCGAGGACTCTCTCTTTCTCCATTTCCTCCCAGCATCCCAACATACTCACTTCCTTTGACAGTTTCCTATACTAGGAAATATCCCCTTGGTGAAAAATCACTCAACAGAGAGAAAGGTGTTTCCCCATTAGCAATTTCCTGCCTCCCATCAGGGAAGTCAGCTGCCAGCAGCAGTGACAAATTTGTAACAGAAAAAAAAAATCGAGACAAATTGGAAACTAAGTTGGAAAGCCAAAGAGTGGAGAACATTAAAAAAAATGGTGTTTATCATTGTCTTTATGTGAAGTTTGTCTATCCTTGGGCTACTGTAAGGAGGAAAGTACTTGAAATAAACTTGCATAGATGAAACTCATTAATGAGATTAGATCTTTATTCATCATCTAATACCCTACTACTAGAGCGAGCCACAGAGAGCTGTTAGTCCTGGAGTTCAACCTTTGCAGGTAATCAACGGGCATCTATTTCCAAGGGCTGGGGTTTATACTTTCAGTGTCATACCAGAAGGAGTGAAAGCAGACAGACACACCATTCCTGTTCAGATGATAATGCCTGTTTCACTCATCTATGTGTGAATTTATTTAAACTTAGACTTATTTTGCATCTCTCTGCACTGTTCGTTTCAAAACATGAAGGGAAACCTGGAATTTATATCTGCCTAGATGGTACCAGAGTGTCATATCGTAAACCAGATTTCCTTGCTAAAAGGAAACAAATACATCCTTAAAAGTCAGGTCTGGCTAGGTCGGGCATCTACATAATGAAAAACAAACTGCACAGGACCTTAGCCCACACATCTGAGGGCTAAAAAGAACAAATGAACAGAAGAATAGGCAGCTAGAAATAAATGTCCGAGTTCAAATGATTCCTGAGGAAGACAGACAAAGGCAAAGTACTGGTGTTTATTATAAGGAATGTGAAATCTTAATCTAGTGCTTCAGGAACGATAAATGCACCCTGAACTAATCTAAATGACATAGAATATCCAAGGTCTGGGAAGATCTTGAAAACATTCATGAAGGACCCCATAGTGTGTAGTCGTGACGCGCAGGACATCAATGTGTCAGGTCCCTACCGTTTGCCACAGCACTGACCACTGTTACACAACTCGAAATACAGCAAGCAAGACATCTGTTATGTTATAGCTTGATTTTAGTGTTTTGGAAAATAGACACTTCACTTACATTTCTGAAACTATCATACTGAAGAGAGCTAATTTATTCATTCCTTCATATTCACAAATGATTGTGGAATCCTGGCCAAAAGGAAATCAAGAGTCTGAAATAAATAGAGATCAGGTATTTAGTATTATCCATGCAAATGTGAAAACACTGCAGACTGAGCAACAGCTTGGCTTTGCAAGCAGAATTTAGACAAGAAAGTTAGATAAGAATTTAGACAACAAACTGAGCTGTGTTGACTAAAGCATTTTTATAAGATGGGAATACAGAGGGAGCAAACTCCAAAAGAGTCATGGAATCTCCCTTAGATATCAGAGCCCCATTATTTTTTGTGTGTAGAAAATAGGAATATAAAATTAGAAGATGAGCCTCTTGAAGCAACATGGAGTCCAAAGATGCTCTTAAATTTCTTCTGATTTTGTTTAGAAATATAAGGATGGATTCTAACTTTAATCTTAAGGATGCATAATCAAACATTGTTGATATTAAGTAACTCACTTCATAGTTTAACTGCTGCTTCCTTGTGTTTATAGCCCAAATAACACATCAGCTCCAATGCAGTTATGCAAATTGACACATCAGAGAATTTAATCTTACTCATCTTAACCCTTAAAGCCTCTTAAAATTGTAACAGATACATAATAAACTAATACTGCTCCCTAATGCCTGAATTGGCAGTCTAGACTGGTAAGTTTTCCAAAGAAGAAACTGTTCCTATGCATCTGTTTGCACTGCATCCAGGGCAAAGAAAGCGATGTCCTGATGGGTTCAGCAGTGTGAATCCCAACACCGGTTCTCCCTGAACAATAGCTTTCCATCGGCCTGGTGACAGGAGGCCTCTGATCACAGATATTGCAGAGTCGTTCTTTTCAGGACTATTTCTACTCAGACTTTCTCACGCAGAGTAAGTAGAGCAGGGAAACAGCTTTCAGTGGAAAAGCAAGCAAACAACAAAACAAAACAAAGCCCTCTGAGTAAGGGTAGATTAAGTGTCTGGGAATCTTTTGATCCCTTGGACTCAGCCATCCTCCAGTAGAACAGAGAAGAGCTGACTGTGGAAAAATAATGCCAAATAACTGGATTTTTGGAGGAGAAAAACTAAAATGAGGTTAGGAGTGAATGGGAAAATGTGTTTGTCAGTGAAGCTGGCTAGGTAAAATCCTAGCGTTGCCACAATCAAACTGGAGCTTTGCTTTTGGCTATGGGGGAGCCAGGCTTTACCCACTGAGTTCAGTGAGGATATATATACCTTGTGAACAGTGTTCACCCTGGGAAATGAAAAAATCATCATGAAAACAATTTGAAAATTCATTATTTGGATGAATTACAAAGAAGTAGAAGTACAAAGAAAGTATTGCAAAGAAATTAAGAAACTCTGTTTCCGTCTGAAGTAAACAACTATAACTGGCATTACTGAGAGATGTATTAAGGTTGTTACTGGTACAGTTCAGATAGAGTTCAACTCTGTTACACAGCTGCCAAAGTCAGTGAGGTACATTTCATCTTTGGCAAATGCTGCCCGTGTAGACTTTAAAAGTACCAAAGTCTTGTATTTATCAATACCGTAGTAGCACATAGAGCATATATGTGTTTTGTACACCTATATGCATGTATATGCACACAGAAGAGTCATTGAATGAGATTATTTTTGTCTAGGAATACCATATTTGAAACATCATGCAGGTTTACCATTCCTTGCATTATAAACATTGTATTGCTAGCCTGTACCTGACTCATGTCTCACACAAATCAAGACAAGTAGAGAATTTTTGACAGGACTGGGGTTTTATTTGAAATTGCCAACTTGTCTAAATGCAAAAGTTCCAACAACACAGTGCGATTTTGTAGATTTTTTTACTGATTCCTCATCAATCCACCTGGACCGAAGGGTGATGAAGGAGCCAGGAGTCCTCCTGGCAGTTCCCAGTCTTTGCTAAGTCCTTAGGTCTCAGATCAGCTGCCTTCAGTTTAAGATTACGGGGCTCCTGTGCCCTTACAGCTTGGACACTATGTATTATAAACCAGGATCTTCCCTCTTTTAACAGAGTATTTTTTAAGCCTTTGTTTGTCAGAAATAAGAATAAGATTAACTTTTTAAATATTGGTGTCTTCCACAAACTGGAATTGCTTTTTCCACACAGTTCTGATTGCTTTCTTGAGCATGAAACGTTTGCAGGGAGCAGAAAATCACAGAGGCCTAATTTTTATAGTCTCAGCTGGCACTATTCCTTACTGTGGATCATGGGCCAGTCTGTACATCACAAATCACAACTGGCAAGTGGGTTTTTGTTCGAACTCCAGACCCACTTCCTAGTGGTGTTCACTATGAGCATTCGGGAAAAAAAAAAACATTTGAAGAAGGATCTCCTGAAGTATCTTAAGTTAACTGGGGAATCAGCTAACACACGAGCATAAATATATGTGAGAACAACAAGCATATAGAAACTCTCATTCCCCCTCAGGGTCCATGGCTGCCCAAAGACTAAATGTTAACTGTAGAAGAGCTGGACAGAAACAGAGATGCTCCCATTTCCTGGTGCATGTTGAGCTCTACTTATACACTGGTCCAGAAGATATGCATTGTTTTCCAAGGACAGCAGCTGTCCTTTGAATCACAGGAACCTGTATAAGTCTTTGCAATCCATTTATATATATAAATGACGTATACATATATATGCAGACATCCTGTGTTGTGGCAATAATAGCAATGAAGAAATATGATGCTTATGAAGATGATGGCACTACTTTCAATTGAATCAGAAAAAAAAAAGCTGGCGAAAAGTAAGAATTTTTATAGTAATTCTTGATAAACTGCCTTACTTCAAGTCTCTGTATACTAAGAATAAGCATTTTTCCTGAGCAAGCCAATATTGATCCATGGGGCAAGGGAGAATGCATAAAATATTTACTCATTCATAGAATAACAGTAAGCAAAATTTTTGCTAGGTAGCCAGACATCTGCACAGGATACTGGGAGGCACAGGGAGTTGTCTATTAACAGAGCTGTTCTACGTATTTTGTGTAGGATACTCCTCATGTTTTCAGCTTCTCCTGAGAGGCCAAGATTTACTGCCTGGAACAGAGGTGGGTGTTCATTCATCCAAAAAAATCAGTCTCTAGTGCAGGTTGAAGGCAACTGGCAGTGCAGACCTTAACTCGATGAACCTGGAAAGGCCCACACCTCCCACACCACTGCCTTTCAAATGAGAAATTCCTCAGCACAAAAGGCTTAGCCCACAGGACTTCTCCAGACAAACAATCAGCCTGCAGTGCTTCACTGGGCATAAGGGTCTTGGCAAGGTGCCATTCACTATCATTAAAAGTGTTTATAAAAAAATGTTCATTTTTGGCCAGCTTTTTTTCCAAGGCCAAGCCTCCACCCCCACATCTTCAGTGGAATGTGTTAATAATTTGCTTTGTGGAGATGAAAGGCTCTTTGATAGGAGCAGCATAAACACATCTCACTGTGCTCAAAGGTCTTTGTCCTACAATAGGAGTATAGTTTCTGTACAGTGGCTTGAACGGAAAGAGCAGACACACTTCTGAATCACTTTTCAATTTTTTTCTGCCTTTTTCCCCCCATTTATTTCTTCCTTTATTTCTTATAGTCTCTTGTACATCCTTGCGTGGAATACAAACAGGCAAGTCGTTCCAGATTAAAAAAAAACACTGATGCTAGCAGCAGATGGATGAAAAGCCAGTCCCCACAGTCCATGGTGTCAGAAATTACATGTCACACTGAAACACAAGCGTGTCCCTACGTGTGTGACTAAGCGTAACCTGGAGCAAGATGTAGTGTGGGAGGAGGGAAGAAACCAGTAGCTATCATCTTCTGATCCTCTCTTCAACAGCAGGTCACAGGGCCTAGTGAATAAATACAAATGGGAGGCTATAATTTATCTGGAAAAAAACCCAGACATGTTATAAGTGCACTAGCAAGTACTGTCTGCCTTTTCTCCTGACTATAGTGCATTGCCGTCACCACCCACTCTGAGCCATTGCAAGCACCTCCTCTATACCAACATTGTCTCCAAAAGCCCAGCCTCATAGTGCTGAACCACTGCATCAGTCTTCAGTTCCATTTTAATCAGATTCCAAGGGGATAAAGACATAACTGAAATGTGACCCTTACTCCTTGCCTGGTTTAAATGTCAACATGAGTCTTAATCACCAACTTGTCTCTTGAGGCATTAGCACTTCGTGATATCTTTTGAGATGGGCTTTCTGTAGTCTTGTTTTCCCTCCTTTTTGCCTACCCTTCTGATAAAAATGATGCCTCTTTCCATGATACATTGTCTCATCTTTGCCTATGTTTTTGTTTTCCTAAACTGTTCCCTGTTCTCACTCTATGTCTCTATTTACTGTTGAAAGATTTTTTTTTAATAATCATGACAGCCCTATCTAAAGAAAAATTAAATCATTTTACAAATGTGCCACTTAATGCTTCTTAAGCGTCATCATTCTGTCATTAGGATAACGTGGTCAGGTATGCTGAAGTAATTTGAGAGCCTATACCACATTTTTCAAGTTTATGTAGACATTAAAGGCACTTAGCCATTGTTCCATGTAGTTTTCAGCTCACTGTGCCACAGACTACAAATACATGCCTGGGAATGGACAGCTGTCCATTGGTCATGGTTTAGGGAGTGTTAGGAACGGTTGGACTCAATGACCCAGTGGGTCCCTTCCAACCTAGTGATTTTATGATTCTATGGTTTAGGTTCTGTTTGCTACCTGCAGTGAAGCAGCTTCAGTACAGGCAAGTGAAATGATCTGTTTCCTTCTGGAAGAGACACTGTTCATGGTGCTCAGGGCTCCGCCAATTCTTTTGACATTCATGTCCTGTTTTCAAAAGGATTTTAAGTTCTTTCTGAACTCTACTCAGAGTGTCACTACTGAAAAGAGGGATTGAGGTTTGCTTAAAAAAAGTGTAAGGGCTTAGGAGAAATATAAAGTGTAATTTAAATGCAATTTTGCCCCAGTGCAAGCAAAGCACATAGTCTCTCAGCTCACCTGAGATGACGAGAATGGACAGTTTTAAGTCACATTTGTATTTATGTAGGGAGGGAACTGAGCAGCTTTGAACTACAGCAGCTCAGTAAGTGTTAATCAGGTAACTCTGTGCTGCTAATCTTGTTCTTCTCTACAGTCACTGCTTCCAGCCTTGGTGTAGGTGCAAAGGTGGTCACGGCTTGTCATGTGTGACACTTCCTCCCATGTAAAGCTCTCCGATAACACTAATGTCAAGCCTGAGTTTCACCTGTGGTCCCTGTCCCGCCCTACGAAGGAAGGATGGCTGACACTGCAACAGGCATTTGGACTGACAGGAGTGGCGATGAGTCAGTACCTCTCCTGATGGTTTCACATCTTTAAGCTCAGTGACACGGGATGAAGGAGCACGTCTTGAAAATATTGCTGAATTATTATGGACAGCATGTATTTTTCCTCATCTTAATGCATGAGATCTCTGGATCAATCATTCAGTGTAAAGTGGCCCTTAACACAACAGTTTGCCAGCATGTCACTGCCCATTTTAGTTTTTCTAAATATACCTTTCCACAACCCTCTGTGAAACAGCAACCATGTATTTTAACATGGTTTCAGTGCAAAACCACCTGAAGAATGGCAGTTTCACTTGAGTTTGCTTTGAGCATTTTGGGCCCATTCAGAGCTGAAACTTAGGGAGTGCTGAGATACTGCAGAGCGAAGCAAATATTTGCACAACCCCTGGAGACCTGGCAGTACCAACTTTAAAGCAAACTTATTGTGTGCTGCTGCTTCCAGCCAGCATTTGTGTATTTATGGTAAGTATAAGCAGGTAGAATCTGCTACATGTCTCCCCTGTCCTAATGGCCACCTCTGGTGGAAAAGTGAAGCAGACACTTTTGGGGGACTAAAGGGTAGGATAGCATTTTAACATGTGTTGGGAAATTCACCACAGCCTCTCTGCATGCACTTGATTAACAAGATTTTTGACTCAAGTGGTGTTTAAGGGAAAGCTCTTTTCCTGCAACAGTGATAAAGTGCTGAGGGGAGTTTCCCGAAAGAAATAATCTTCTGCTTGGGTGTTTGACTTCAACTGCATTGCAGGAGATGTTTAGATGCAATGACCTATAGTGCAAAACACCCAGGTTACTCTGAGCTTATTTTTCAGTCATGCAGGCTGATTTGCAAGCCTAGATATGTCTGCTGCTACCTGACAAAAGAACGGGGCATCATACAGGTGCACGGGGCTAATATCCCGCAATGAGCAAGATTTGCTCTAATCTATATGTGATGTCTGGGACTGGCTCACAAACATTCCCCTCAGGAAATACTTCTGTTTTCCTGGCATGCTCTGAGTTACGTGGCACAGTGATGTAGCTGCCTCATCCCTATGAGGAGAAAGTCCCACACTGACAAGTTTCCGTACACCACACCTATCCTCTGCCTAGAAAGAGGCCATAAAACGGGAGCAGACAGACCTAAGAGCAGGTCTGATCTGAAGCTGACTGTAGCAAGACTGGTGCTGACCAGTAATAGTGAAAATGTAGATATGACAGTGTCTGCCCACACAGGAGAAATCGCAGAACTGAACAAGAGGATTTGGTTTACATAGCTGGTATAGAAGGTATCAAAGCAGGTCACAGGTATAATGGGGTGGCCACAGCCCTGCTCCTACCTGGGCCTGTGAGTAAAGCCAGAGAAAGAAGGAACTGGAAACATTACTGAGATGTCTGAAATTTAAAGGTAAGCATTTATTATTTGCTTCCAGAAGATGAGCAAAGCTGTGGTTGTACTTTTTTGTCATGTTACTTCCCTTTTATAAAAACACACGGAGAATTGCCAGTCTTCTCCTGATCATTTTCCTGTCCCCTCAACTGTCCCCTCAAAAAAAAATTCTGTTTCCATGTTCCCAAGGAGTCTGAAAACATACAAGCACAAGAGGGCTGAAGTACAGCTAGAAGCGGAACATACCTTTGGGCTGAAATTCACAGTTTTCTTTTTTTTCAGAAAGAAAAACATAACAAATAAATAGTTATGACAACGTGGGAGAAAACACTCTTTCATTGCTTGTGTTTATCTAATTTGGATGCTACTATGAATAGCTAATAACAAGCGCTTGCTAGAAGGTACAAATACAATGTCTCTTTTTCATTCATGTGAAGGGTCCCTGCTCACGCAAGGATCAGTCCTTGCAGCTTTTGCTCATGTGAGAGGTGTTTACTCATGACTGGGTTCCCAAGGACTAAAGCATTATGCACACAATAATAATGATGACTTTCTACTGTGCCCAAAGAAAGAAAATTGAGGTGCTTTATATTTTTGACTGTGGGTGAAAGTAATTCTTCTTTAAAATTAGGAAATGTAAAAGAAATATAGCATTCCCAGGCAAGAAGGACAGTAGGAAGATTCATCCTAGCCAGTTCTGGGTGCTGCTGCTGAAGCTCTGCTTGTGATACAGTACTCTCCCTGTGCTCCCACAACAATAACACTCCACCACTAATTTTAGCATCAGCTATAATACAAAGTAATTCAAGGCATCCACAGTATATTTCGTGAGGACAGTATTTCCCTTTCACTTGTGTAGTTCCCAGGCTGCACTGCCATTCTGCTCACCAGTCTTAAACAAACACCACCCTTGAGATTTCTTAAATAGTTCAAAGTGGTGTCTAGGGAAACATTAGAAACATATATGGAAAGTTCGAACATGTTTCAGATGAAACCACTTTGAATGTCCATTTTTGTGCAAGTTCAGGGCTGGAAGATAGTGTAAAGTAAGGGTTTTTAAGATAAACTTGTCAGGAATGATGCTATAATAGCATAGTTTTCTAAATATTTATTCCTGATAAGCTTTTCACAAGCCCTCCTCCTTGGATCATCACTTCATTCAATTTGTAATGCAAGAAATGTTTGAGGAGGAAGAATTAATGGTCATGAACTTAACAGTCCCTCTGGATTTTTTTATATGTTGTTTCTCTGCTTATGCATTATAGGGAACACAAATAAATACATTCACTGCAGGACCCAATGCATAACAGACGCTACTCCAAGAGTCAGTGCTTGACACTCAAGGCCACAGTTACCATAGTTATTGTCTATTCTAAGTACAGGGAGGACTACAGTAACAGAGACATGTTAGTTTTCAAAACACTACACTAATACCATCTCGTTAATTTATTATCACTGTTTACAGATGCTGGAAATCAGCACCTGTTAAGACCTATAACACCTGAACATTGTTTTGCAGAAATATATGAATTCAACTCATATTTTCGAAAGCATCAACAAAAGGCGCTTACACATGTACATACATGGGACAATACCTCCTGATTTCTGTTCCTTTCTCTTCTCATTCAAAAGTCTTGGGGCATTTTCTGGCCTTTATTCAGCACTGTCACCATCCATCCCTAGTTTCAGGGATGCCACAGTCACAATCAGAATTGATGCCACTTTTTCATCTCTTTTGTTATGTTTTTGCAATATGGGATTAAACCATGTCTCATGTGGATGGAAGGCAACACAAGGGAGCTTTAAACTTCTCCCATCTCCTTAATAAATTGCCTCAGCTAGCACTCAACCTGCTGGAAGCTGGAGGAACATTTTGAGGACTTATTACCATAAGTCTAGTTTTGTTCTTATTCTCTTCCTAACACATTCACTGTGGGTCACTGTTGGAGACAGGGCATTTGGCTAGAAGGACTTTTGGAATCATTTGGTTTGGTTAGTCTTACTTTTTTTATAATACCCACTGCAAAGACAGCACAATGACGGTCAATCCTGTGCCCAGGGCCCTGAAGGTCCGGCCAATTATCCTGTGGCCTTTTCTGTGATTCCTATAGCTTTGGAGAGATGCTAACTCAGACAAAGAGACTCACATTGTTTTTCTTTGATGTGCTCAAAGCTATGAAACCTTCTCTAATGCTTAAGTAACAAATCTCTACTGAAATACTTTGGAACATCCACCAGCCCTGGTCAAGTTTAGCCCAAAAACTGAATTACAGACCACATCTAGCCAGTGTAACCCTTTACCAGGCACCATCCAGAAAATTAAGCTTGCAGACCATAGATGTAAGTCCATCTGCTGTACAAGTTTAGCCCACTAGTTGATTCAGGACACTCAGTTTACTAGGAAATCTTGTTTTCACCTGATGGTTAGGGTGCTGGGAGGGGAATGGTTTGAGGAGGCTGTGGCTCAGCAAGCAGAACACAATCAGCTTGTCATGTTGGCACATGGACAAGATGGAAACATGGTCAGAGAAGATCAAGAAAGCAAAAAGTCTGCAATACCTGTTGGATGGACGTTAGGACAAGAAGCAGATAGCCCATCTGTCCTGCCACTGCTAACTAAGCCCACTCCCTGTCTTGTGCTCTTTCCAGTCCTGACCCCAGCTCCCAGTTGATTTCCAGCCATGTTCCAGGCTCATCTGCTCCCTTAACCATCCCAAATCTGCTATTGCTAATGTTTTTACTGGCCAAAGACCTAAAGCCTGGCTCCTGCCCACGTTGCTGCTGCCTTGATTTGTGGTCTGCCCTTTCCTTCCTCAGCTCCATCGGTTCGGATTCTTTGCTAGGGAGCAGCGGAGGCGGAGGGCTGCCTGCAGACAGGGTGCAACAGGCAGAGCTCAGCGTGGACAGCAGACTGGAGACTGTAGCCAAGAGGGAAACCGCCAACTTTCAGTGGTGGCAGGAGGAAAGGGACTTCCTCAGCATCCAGAGGGAAAGGGGCAGTCTGCTGCTATCCAGAAAAACACCAGTAGACCAAAACTAGGCCTGAGACAGTGATTTCAGCCCATTTCCCCCTGTTTTGTTAATGACACGTTCTATCTACTCTAATGGTGGTCTTAAAAGC
This sequence comes from Cuculus canorus, assembly GCF_017976375.1. NCBI lineage: Eukaryota > Metazoa > Chordata > Aves > Cuculiformes > Cuculidae > Cuculus > Cuculus canorus. Next base: position 8,802,980 of record NC_071441.1, on the reverse strand, counting down.
TGACCCTATTATAGAAGTTTTAACTTCTATAATATTAGAAGTTAAGATATAGATATTATGGCACAAGAAGAAAATCAGACAAATGCTTTTGAAATAACTCCAGCACCTGAGGGAGACTGCTAAACAGAAAACAGAAGGGGCCTGCCCACACAATGTAGTGTTTGCTGGATATTTCTCACAAGTGAAAAGTGATCCAAACACAGCTTTCAGAGGAAGAGCCACTCCCCTGCCTTGACCGTTGACCACAACCACGAAGCACGGGACCTTCTGGCATTTAGACAGAATTTATTTTGATTTCCTCTGGACCAAAAGCCTGCTGAATGTCAGTAAGCACCCCAGCTCACTGCATCCTCACTGGTTCTACACATGCAGCCTTATGCCAAGCATACTGCTTTTCCCTTCAACAAGTGTGTGTGTTTTGGATGACGGTGTGTAAACTGCAAACTGTCCTAATACAAATGATTTAACTTAGTAGTAGAAAAATTACTTGTTGGCAACTGGCTATCTGACACAAGGAAGTTCTCTAGACTCCTCCAGTATAAATAACAACAAATTCTAAGGTTTATACAGCCATTTAATTCTTGATTAAATGAATATAAATCTATTTTTTATATATTAAACACTTAGAGGAAACCAGTTTCCAGTGCATCTGGCTCCATTTCAGAAGTGTTACTGCTAGATTAGTGATGGTATTGTTTCTCTCTCAGTTAGGTGACTAGACTAAAATTTTCCTTCTGCCATTTTACTTTATTTATTAATAAGCCTGCAGTCATGGTTCCTGCTTTTGCTGAATTGAGCTGAGCAAAACATTTCCTATCTGCCAAGAAAACAAATGTCCTAGCTGCTAATGCTTGCACCTGAGTATATGCTTGCATGGTAAGCGTATATGTACACACATATATGTACATACTGTATGCATATGCTCATATGTTGAAGAGGAAGCAGCAGGAACACACACTCAGTCACACATGTAGATCTTTTCATAGAGTGACTGAGCAAAGGAAGGCTGCAGCTGCAGGGTGTGCACACAGTCAGGAAGCTGGCTGTAGAGTCCAAGGCTCTGCTCTCTGCTCTGTCCTTCTGTAAAAATATAGAAACAATCCATGCACCAGGTTCCAAGGCTCAGGTTTGTTCTCCCCGAAAGCTCCAGTCATCAGGCAAAAGGCCTATTCCTATTTTGATCCAGTTAATCTTTAAAGATGTCCATTAGAAGTTAACAGGAGAGCAGCCTTCAGTCCAGTTTTCAGGACATCCCCCTCAGAGCCTGGCAGTGTGTCCCTTAGGGCACAGGGAATTAAAATGTCATCCTTTACACATTCAATACAGATTCCAGCCATGGTACAGCCGTATCAAAGGAACATACTCTTTTGTAGATCCTCCTGTCTTTTTATTTTAAATAAAAGCACTTTTTGCCACTCTGTTTTATGTAGAAATTTACGTTGTGAATATAAGTTATATGTGCTCTGAAGCTACATTCCAGTATCACCAGATGAAATTGTTTGTGCAACCCAATGGCACTTTAGTGGAGTAGAGGGATTAAGCTATTTAGATTCCCTGAGTCTGATATGCTTTGAGACTGCTGCAGAAAGAGAACTTGAGAATCTTCGAGAATGTAAAATTTTCCATTGTGAACGTTAGGCACTCACAGATTTAGGCAGGTACCGAGGCAAGGCTTTTGAGATCCCGGGTGCATAATGTCCAGTGGCATGTACAGATTTGTGAATATGGCCATACCAACTGCTTGCTTCACATCCCTGTATGTTGGAAGGTCCATGACATACAGTTGTAAACAGCAGGACTCGGCAAAGAGTTGGCATAAATAAGATGACTGAAAAACATTTTCACAGCAAATATGCTAGAAAAGAAAACAGAAGTTTTTAAATCAAAGCAAATCCCTTTGTCTTCTTGTTTCTGTTTTCTAAGAAGAACTGAAAGTGTTGCAACAACTGCCATAAAAAAGGCTGCTAACACTGGTGCGTTTAGCATTGGGAATTAATGAAACTGTCCTAAAATACTGCCATGAAGCATCTAAAAGCAGGGTCTGCAGAAAGAGCTGAAGGTTGACTTCCTGGAGAAGGACTTGTGTCCTTACAAGTGAACCTGCTGTTTTGCAGTAGTCAGACACGTTACAGATATAGCACACACAGCATGCTTGTGTATAAATTGCATATGAAAGATTGCTTTTGAACAGGAAGTTTCCCCACTATAGGAAGCATCTGGAACTAAGCCTGTGTTGCAGTCTAAACAATTATGACTCATAACACTACACACAAGAACTGAATGCCAAGCTTTTGGAGAGTAGGCTAGAAGGTCTCTAGAGCTCCACCATCAGCCAGATGAGGAAAAAACAGGTCCTAAACCTCTCAAAGGATCTCAGTCTTTCGACAGCTTATGCCTTTTGGTCAAATAAATGTGGATCCAGAGCACACAACAGACTGACTTTTTTTCTGCCAAAGAGACTATAAGAAATGAAGTCGGTAGGATCAGGGGAAGTTAACAGCAGCCAGCTGGAGCTCTGTGCTGGTTTGCCTACTGGCTGTCCATGTCCCTGTGCAGACACAGGGACAGACGCACAGGCCAACGCATAGACCTTGCCTCACTGCTGTTTCATGAGTAGGAGAATTGGCTGGTGTGAGGATGGCAGCAGCTGTGCACAATACTGTTTCCTTTCTACCTTTCCCTCTCCCGGATGATTCAAAGGAAAGTTCTTTAACATTTCTTCAGACATTGAAAAAGAAAGTAAAATTGGACCACCGATTTAGTTTGTAGCATGTTATTGAATGCAAAACTATGAATGCAATGCAGCTAACAGTAAAAAAGCCTTAAGTATCTCATAAATAGAAGTAAAAAAGTAAAAAAGCAAAAAAGCCTTAAGTATCTCATAAATAGAAGTAAAAAAGTAAAAAAGCAAAAAAGCCTTAAGTATCTCATAAATAGAAGAACTACACAGTAAAGGATCCTTACGTATCACTTTTCATCAATGTAACACTCTGTTTTACTTCCTGCATAATAAAAATAAAAAGCGGAAGACTTGCAACAAAAGCTTTCTAAACTGTAGTGCTGCAACGGGATGTATTATCTAGAATATTTATGCAGAAAAGGGTAGACAAGGGATGTGATTATCTCTACACACTTTGTGAATGCTCTGAGTAATCATTTGTCAAATGATAACATTGCACACACTACTTGAAAAATCAGTAAAGAAGCCAGAACAGGTTAGACCCATTTACCACAGCTTAATCAGCTAAGTAAGTTGAGATAATTAAACTAAGTATGAGTCTCTGAAATAATTGAGGATTCCCTTCTCACATGACATTGTTGGAATTCTCTGTTACAGAAAACCTGTGTGGTCATTAGCAAAGAGTATGCATGTGCCCAGATATTTGCTGGATTTGATAAACAACCCTTGTTCTTCAGAAACTTTGGTGGCCTTTGTGAGCAATAGTCAGTGACAAATAAGTAACAAAAAGCAACTTATGTTCAGGGAGGTTTTCTTGGGAAGATCACTTTTAGAGGGGAGAGATAAAAGAGAAAATAATAACTGGCACATGAGTGCCTCTATAAACTGTGGGGTTCATTGCCAGGCAAATGTTCTCTCTATCCTGTTTGCTTAGAGCAAAAAGTAACCCCTGATGACTGATTACCTTAACTGGGTATCTGCATCCAGATATTTCCTGAGGATTTATACCATGCGTGGTCATTTTTCATATTTATACTTAATCTAAAATAAACTCAGAAAACAACTTGCCTTTTTCTGACAAACATCAACAAATTCTATGGAAGTTGTTGCAGTTTTCTGGGTTAACAGACCCTCATTCTTCTTAAATTTGTACACAGATGTAGACAAACATATCTTCATGTTCTTAGTCCAAACTGAAATTAGGCATGTTAAATCCTTCATTTTAAGCACTGTATTTTCTTTCTACATTTAAAACACAGTTCTTATTTCAGTTCATTAATTTTTTTCTGATGTAAATATCAAGTTGATAACTTTCACCCAGAAAGTTATGGGAGAACATTTTTTTTCTTACAACACAGCATTGAAATCTAGATAAAACCTATATGAAATTAAAAGCAGGTGCAGATGCAAGACTTCGGGCAGGCCCTAGTCTCAATCCATTAAGAGTCTGCTAGCATTCTTTATATATTAATTAGGGTCTACATTTTGGAAAAGCCACAAGAATCTCTAACCTGAACTTAAGTGCTTTCCAATCCAAAGCATTCTATGATCTGAGGGCTGGAGCACCTCTGCTATGAGGACAGGCTGAGAGAGTTGGGCTTGTTTAGCTTAGGGAAGAACAGGCTCGGGGGAGACCTTCTGGCAGCCTTCTAGTACTCAAAGGGGGCTACAGGAAAGCTGGGGAGGGGCTCTTTATCAAGGAATGCAGAGATAGGATGAGGGGTAATGGTTTTAAGCTGGAAAAGAGAAGATTTAGGTTACAGGTTACAAAGAAATTTTTTACTGTGAGGGTGGCAAGGCACTGGAACAAGCTTCCCAGGGAAGTTGTGGATACCCTGTCCCCAGAGGTGTTCAAGGTCAGGTTGGATGAGGCTTTGAGCAACCTGTCAGGCGTGTTGGAACTAAGTATCTTTAAGGTCCCTTCCAACTCAAACCATTCTATGATTCGATGAAATCTGCCCTAACTGTTCTGTGGAGAGGGTAAAATATCAGTCCAAATATCAGGGCCACTGTATGGTGCTTCAAACATATAAGAACATGATTTTGCTGAAGAAACTACTACAAGCTTAAGATGACTCAGAAGACAGTGTTTCAGCTGTGGTCAAAGCCTGTTCCTAAGTGGATGGCCATACAGACAGACACCCTGCAGGCCCAGGGCATGCATCACATGAACCAGGGCTAGCACAGAAGCCCAAATTATAATATAATAGCTCAGTCTGAGTCTTCTGTGGCTTCTTAACATCATTTTCACAACGTCCAGTAACCTCTGTGGGAGTGATGGAAGTTAATCTTTTCCCTTGCTTTCTCCAATAATTGTCCAGCTAATGATTAAAGCAATATTCGGGAAACAGGAGGGGAAACAGGGTTTCAATCTCTAGGGACGGAGGTGAGCCTGCAGCCCTTTCCTGGGCGGTGGTACTTTAGCTGGGCAGAAAATGGTAGATTTGTAGGAGCAAACATAAAGTTCACTTTGCTTTTGATAATGATTTTTTTATTAACTACACATGATAAACTAAGACAGAAACATTTTCAATACAGAAAATGCTGATATAACAATTAGTTTTGACCACTTTTCTCTCAGGGGAGTAATACTTGGTAAGGCACAGCATGGTGTAGTGGATATAAAACATCCCAGATACCACGAGGATGAAAAATCTGAATCCAGGAGTGAAGAGGTTAAAATGTGTGCAATGTTTCTTGAACTCAAAGGCCTACTTCATACATCAGGGAAAGGATCACATTTGATAGTTTATTCTAGTATTATTTTTTTTCTTCTGAAAAATGACCTGACAGGAAATATAAACAGGCTTTTGCAGAACTACTTCAAAATCACTCTTTATCTTTCATCACGTTTTCTAGCAGCTATGTTTTATTATAAACAGTATAACTAGAGTTGGGGAAACGATATAGAAAGAGGAGTATGAACCCATGAAAGATTGATGCCAAGTGCTGTGAGGAACTCTTATGGGAGACTTTGACCTTATTTTCTTTTGTCTTCTTCTGCAAATATGTGCATTTTCCCTGAGAAAAAGGGATTTCCATTCTGATTGTGCTCTGACAAGTAAACCAGTCTATAATAGCTTCTTCATTCTGAAAAAAATACTCAATGTTTATATTTTACATACTTGTTTCTAATGGAATTCTTATCACTTTAGACTAATGCCTTCATACATCCTTAATAAATTTCCACATTCACATAAACCCTACAGAAGTTAGACATCAAGCTTAGGACTAGGGGAAACAGGAAAAAAAAAAGAAAGAAAAACTAGTATAAGCAAATAAGTGGATTGAGGATTTTGGAACTCCTGGCTTTCTAGGGTGAAATGGTATTTAATTCCACACGTGTGTGCATATATATGCACATATACATATACAGTATGCATAAAAAGAGAGAGAGATGTATCTATTCCTGGTGCAAATCTTGCTGCCAGGCCTGTTTCTACAGAGTAAGCAGATGTGCCTGTCAGGCTTAATAGATGAGCAAGACAAATCACAGTTGAAGGGTATTCAACAGAAATGTCACGAAACCTTGCCAATCACATTTCACTTATAACTGATCAATTCCTTTTCCCTGGCTTTCTTTCCACCTGTCATCTCAATTTATCTTCTAGATCTCTTTCACTGCCTTCATTTCAGCTTGGACGCTGGCCTATTTCAGACAGTTTTTTTAAATTTCTCACATATTAGGTTTTTATTTATTTTCTAACCCCATCTTACATGGTAAAATAAGAGATGTATTATATTTTTGGTATCTCACAAATGTTGTTGATTATTTTTATATTATTCAACCCTATGAACAATTCAAAGAATTACCATTGTATCAGCTTTAATACAGTGAAAATATTTTGAAAGTACGTGCAGTTCATAAGTGTGATAACAGGATATGTGTCCTGGCTTATCACATAGACTTAGCCCAGAACTGGCACTAAAATGATTTAAAGTAATTTAAAACTAAAGTCTCAGATTCCACTCTATTATTCTGTTTTCAGTTAGAAATAAATAATTCCACTCTGGTTATAAATGCATGTATTTTTGGAGGCAATATGATAGCAATGATATCCCATCTTGTTAGCACAAATAATTCAGTGTGTAAGAAAGAAAAGATAAGAGTACTGGCGCTAAACACTTAAGCATCTGGATTTAGTGGTCACTTTGAAGTATCTTAAAAATGCGATCCTTAAAGTCCAACTGTCTTCACTCTGCATGCATATAATTTACTGGCACTGATGCTTGTCCTGGAATAGATGGAGGAATATGTTGCTCACAGTTTTCTTAAACATTTATTTATTGACACATACTACTAGGAAAGAGAGGCAGCCCTGGGGTAATCTGCCCCAGATCTCGCTGAAGGTGAAGAGCCCTGAAGTTAAGATGCTCCCAGTGAAAACGGAGATGCCTCCTGGCAGACAGAATTTGGAATTCTCATTACCGCTTGCTCAGACGAGAAAAATTGTCTGTAGCAATGGGCAAAATGTCAGCAGTGTGGGCTGTCACAAATTAACCTGACAATACAGAAGAGCGGAGTGACCTGCGCTTTATGAAATCACAGGAAGGTTGTTACTGCTTTTAGTGGTTTTGCTGTGGGCACTAAATCCTTTACTTTCTCTCTGAGAATATTTTTGCTTTTTTTTCTGAACATACAGAGACACGCAGATTTGTCGCTTAACTATATTCCATTGAGCTTTGGTAATGGCTCCATTAGAGGAAAAATTTCTGCTTTCAGGGGAAGGAGGGTGCGTTGAAGGCTGCACACATTTTTCTCTAACCTCAGTTCTACCTTGTAGGAACATTAAAAAAAATGCTCTTAACCCAGACCACTTTCAATAACACGCACTGCCTCCAGCAGATGCTGTTGTGAACAAAATGGGAGAGCAATATAGCTGCAACCCCACCACTCTCTGTGGAGCAGGGAGCTGCACTGCACCACCAGTACCATTCGAAGGGAAAAGGCTACAGCCTCCATAGCCATTCATTTCTGGTTAACCTCCACTTTGAAGAGGTTTCAAGTGGCTGTGAGGATTCCCTCATTTGTCTGTAAATGCAGCACGATTCTTTAAAAAGGTGCACATGCACGAGCACAAAGCAGAGAAGGAGCCTGAGAAACAAAGAAGACAGAGAGTTGTGCAGCTGCGGGTGTCCCACCACCTGCATGCCAAGAAAGAGCCATAAGTAAGAAAATTACTTACCTGGGAAAACTTTGATTTTACAGAACAATGAACAAAACACAGAACAATGAACACAATGCGAGAAGAAAGAGAAATGCAGATTTTGACATGTGATTTAAAGAAGCAGGTTGAAAAGGTGCAGGTGCAGTCCCAGCTGTTTGCAAACTCAGGGGAGACCCATGCTAGCAGGCTGTCCTGGGTGGACAGGCCAGGAGCTATGACTCATGGTGAAGTCCTTCAGGAGGTCTGGATGTCAAGACACAAGTTTTTTCACACAGTGCTGTCAAAAGACTCATCCCCATTTTGGAGAGGCATGGGCAAGCTTAGATGAAGAAGCAATAACAATGGTTTCTTGTTTGGCAACTAGAACTGACTAATAGTGCATTCCTTTCAGATTAAAACTCTATTTTGAGGTGAAACCTGCAGGAACAGAAGGAAAAGCAATACTCTGAGTTTCTTTTGCTTAATTAATCCAATATTTATGAGGCAATAAAGAGCTAAATTAGTACTCTTAAGCCCAGTATAATGCACGTGTTCAAAAAGACTCCAGGAGAAGAGGAGCACAGAAGAAGGCAACATCTACAACATTGCACTAGGAATTCCTTAGGCAACATGATGTAAGGTTTGGCTTTCTCCACACTACCTCCTCCTCCAACACTAACCTGATCACCTTTCTATCCTCACCTCAGTCTCATACTAGTGATGCCACTGGTACTTTGCAAAACAGTGACCACATTATTTCAGATACATTGAACTGAAAACCAAAAAGACACACAAAGAATAGTCCTGTGGGCCAGAAGAACCGCATGGGACCCAGAGTACACCAGGGTCAAATGTTATGTAGTATGAACGCAGCTAGTCAGGGACCTGATGTAGGCTACTCTCTAGCTCTGCTTCATCAGCAATACAGCCATAGCCTGACAAGAGTTCAAGCCAAAGCAAAATTGCTATGTCACCGACACCGAGCCCAGGCAAGTGTTGGTAAAAGGTTACATGGAGGTATTCATGAATGAAGATAGATATCAGGCACAAACTGGGAAGTATTACAGTGATGCTGATGATGACAATGATGATGCAGTGTGGCAGGGTCAGACAAAGAAGTTATATGTCATTATCTCAAGTAATCTCTTTACATTTCATCTGTTGTTGTTTACAAAGGGTGAAAAAGAGGTAAGCGGATGATTGGGAGCTAAACCAACTTTTTCTTAATTTGTCTGTTTACTATGCTGTCTTCCAGATATATCAAAATAGCGTATAGTGCAGTCTGTGCATAAGTCACAGTCATTTTATTTTTCTTATCTCTAATATGCTGTCTCTTTATCAGTAGAACCATGTAGATAAAGAAACTATATAAAATGGAACTTCAGCTAAAATATGGCATCCCTTTTATGTCAAAGTTGGCTGATTATATGTCTTTGATCTTTCAGCTAGGGCATCAAGGCCAGCATTTTTAATAACTCACACTTGGCAGAATAAAGTCTGCCTCTGAGAAAACAGGAGGGATACCATTAATCTGTTTCTAAACAAACAGTGAGTTATAACAGCTCTCTAATTTGAAGAGAATAGATCCTGAGCTGGAATGAAGCACCTAAGTGCCAGCCAAGTTCAGTGAAGAGTGAATAGCGTGTATATCATAATTTATCATGACACTGCTATTTTGTGATCTACAAGAAGACATTAATTGTTTTGGAAGTGCTTGCGAGAGTGAGCTATTTATGATCAATTGGGGCACTTGTAATATGTTTTTCCCTTTTGAAACACTGACTCTTTTTTTCTTTTTTTTTTTAACTTACTTTATCTATTTAGCTATTTCATTGTTCCTTCAGGAACTTCAGACTATTAATTAAAAGCAGATAGGTTATCATTCAGTACTGAAATCACTTGAGTGATGAAGCATGTATACCAACAGCCTGTATTTATGAATGCAAATGTGCAAGCCATTAATGCCTAGGTAAATCGAGAAGTTGCTATGATTGTGGAGAATATCTTGAAGTAAAGATTAAAAATAACAGTTTTATGGACTTGATAGGCATTTCAGGATTTGTCCAGTCATTATTATATAAGCTAAGTACTCTCATGATGACTTTCATAGAACTCTTTCAAGACAGTAAATGACCAGCAGCTCATGATAACCAAGAGAGGAAGCTGAGAGAAAGACATGCCAGCAAAATACAATAAACATTCTGTTAAAATCTGCAGAATTACATATATGTAATTCCAATGCTTTGCTACCAAAAACATTACAATAAGAAAAAAACCAACATTAAAATAAGAGAAATAATAAGAAAACCAAATAAATTTTTGAAAAGATCAAGAAGTCTTTTTATACTGAAGGAGAACCATAATGTTTGGTAACTTGGTGGCATGTTATTACAAGGCATTAGTTGCGTTAGCCACCAAGGGCTATGGAAAAATGAAGTATAATATCTAGACTAATGATCTTTTCAGCATTCTGCAAGCAGCATGTTACATATCTCAGTTATAACACCAAGCCACAGTAGGCACTACAAAACTAAGTAGAAGCACACGAGGCATTCCAATTTATAAAAACCTTTGCAAAAAAAAAAAAAAACGACATGAAAGTCTGAAGCCTCCTTCAGACCTAGACTATCTAATGAACTAAAGGCTTTCACATTAGTCTCATTGGCCTTTATAGATGACAACTCCAGCTTCATTTTAGTGAGCCTTTATGTTCTGAAAAGCCAAATCATAGATGAAATTGGTTTAGATCTAGCCGGTATGCTTTGTTTTGTAACATACTAGAAGCAAATAACTTATCAAGCCAGTGAGCACTGAACAATTTATCCAGTGAACTCACAGATACAGCTAATTTTATCATCCTCAAAATCAGGGAAAGACAGAAAGTACAAATTAAGATGTATAGAACTTGCAGGGAAAACAGCAAGGCAAATATGTTACATGGACACATTTAGGTTCTCAGTAGTATCTGGCAATGTCCACTTCAATAAAGGTTGGGATAAATTATATTGCTAGCACAATACACAGAAGAATTAAGAAATATTTCTGCATGCTTATGGCAGTACATCACTATGAGCTTGTTTGCAGACCTACCAGTAAAGCAGAAATGAGCAGTGTGGTTATGACATGCCCTCAGCTGATAAAAACTGAGACACCAGAAATCATTGTTGGGTGAAAAACACAATAGTATACTTATAAACACAAGTTTTATTACAAATACTAAATAAAGTGTTAAAATCATGCAATGGAACAAACACAGGAAGAAGTTCGCAGATATCTGCTGGCATAACCCCTACAAAGGTGAATTTCAGTTGACAACAAATAGCTTCTTGACATTGTGGAAGATACCGATATCCTTGAAAGTAATGAATTCGTGACAAAGTGAAAAGGTGAAGTGTATATGGCAATGTGAAAAGAAATATCTCCAGAGAGAGAGGATTGCCTTTACTGAGACTGTAAGCTAACTGGAAAGTAACTTTGATCAAGATGTCTTGGAAATTCACAAAGACTTTCTAGGAGCTGCTTGTATTTCACAAGTTACATCAGTGATAACAGACAATATGCCTTCAAGTGTATTAGTCTTTCCGGTAATCTTAATCTTGCTCAACTGACTCAACCTAACTGAAAGGCAAACCTCTATCACCAATCATCATGGACTCTTTTGTCACAGAAATGGGAACAACATCAAATAATTAAAATATGTTTAAGCAAAAGCAAGCATAAATGGGAGGCCATTTTTTGTTTCTGTGGAGCTGGATAATGTCACTGTATTTTGACCGTATCTTTCAGATAATAATAAAAAATGTGTCAATGACATCGCATCAATGTCAGTTCTTAGCAATGTGAATTCCTATAGAAGTTCATAGGATTCGTGTCTTAGTGCAAGAGTGTGTGGAGACATCAGACTTGGGACTGGAGACCAGGGGGCTCTGGAGCACCACAAGTACTTTAGTGTCAGTACAGGAGGACCTGATTTCATTTCACTTTGAAGTCATGTAGAACAAGCACATAAACTCTTTCCTGTTTCTCCAAATGCAATTCTATTTTGTATATTTCTCATGTGTCCTACATGTTAATGATGCCATTCATCTGACCTGCTTTTCACATGTGCTTTAGAATGAGATTAGTTGTGTGCTACTAGCATCTGGTTTTCTCTTGCCTGTGAAGGACTCTAGCTCAGAAACTGGTATCTACAGTGCAAAAAAATATCCATAGCATAGTTTAGTTAGATGGATCCCATCTATTGAATTCTACGTACAACATCCTTCATTTGTAAGCACATACGTATCCTGAAATAAAGAGGATTACAAGCCACGCAAAGCAAACTCTCCCTTATAGGATCTCAGTGCAACACCAATGCCTGTTTCCAAGAAAGAAACTCTGCCTCAGGAATTTACTTTGGTCAGGAAAGGTAGCAAAAAGTAACTTGTTCCATTACCTTTCTAATAAAGTATAAGGGCTTCTATTGCAGGAGTGGATGGATGTTTTCCTGCATCATAGTTAGTGATGGGAATCACTCATTTACCCTGGCAAGAATCTCAGAGACAGAGTAAATTAGCTGAGCTCTACATTTGTATGTCTGCACAATGATATAGAACACCAACACTCCTCAATGACTGACCTTCATTAAATCCATCATGGCTGTTGTAAAATGGCATGCTACAGTCAGTTTTGAGGTAAATAAAATAGAGACTTTGGAAGAATAGCACCTGACAATCCTTTCACAGCTTTCCTGTTTTATATATGTATACATTAGATATTATTTAACAGTCTAGTCTGAACAGAATATTTTATTTGGAGCTATAATGTATAGAGTAAAAAAAAATTCCCATAAAGGATTTGTAAAACAATCAAAAATAATAAACTCCATGGTCTAAAAAGGCTCACTCTAAGCAGACCTTGAAACTTGTTATTTTAATGTTCCTTGATTCTAAAGTGTTGCCCTGGTAGTGTAAGTTATTCTAGCATTTCACACACCATCTCATGTACTGGGAATTCTAAAACCCATCAATGATTACTTTCTGATGAAACTGAATTTCTCATGCAAATTTCTTTTGAACATATTCCTCAGATTATTGATTAAAACTTGTCTGAGCTATCTGCAGCAATCAGGTACTTGGATCAGTTAGCAAGGATCAGACAACGTGTACCGAAAATATAGTAGATGCCTTACAAGCATGTCACACTTTCCTCACTCCGTGTCCCTCCACCTCTCTTTTTTTTCCCCCATTGCTATTTAGTAATGTGGATTTCTTTGGCAGCATTGCCATCCTTTTGCTAACGTGCACAGGAGGCAGTAACAACTGCCTGCAGACAGCCTGTTCCTTTTCAGGCTGCTATTAGGTCCAGAGGTCAAAGGTACATTTCACCTACAAATAGCTGTGTGCCAAATCCAGGGTTCTTGGAATTAGGCCAGCTTTTCATTCTGTGTAAAATGGTGTCAGTGATGCTGTGCTGGTTTGCGGCATCTGAGGATCTGCCCTGCTCTGCTGCTGCTATTTGGTCAGGAGGAATGATAAATGTATATTCCCCTGAAATAAAATCAATCTGGTGACCTTCACAAGTCACTAAACCAGGTCTGTCAGGAGGACCAGACTGACATTTTGCCTTTTATTATTTGCTGGCACGGATCTATATTTGCCCCATAGGAACTAGGAGTGGGAGAGCCTGATTTAATAGAACATTTTAATTACAACACAAGTCTGTTCCACTGAGCTGATCTTTCTTTCTGTGACCACCTCAGAAAGCAGCTAGGCTGTGACTTCAATCTCTTTCTTTGAGCCATATGAATGTCAGGCAGGTCCTCAGCAGCTATCGGAAAAGATATGCCAGGAAAAGCTTTCAGGTAAGTACTGAAAGACGTTTTAAGTAAGGGCTGTGCAGATAAAGTATTTTTATTAAAACTAATGTAACATGGGACTGTTTCATAGATATATTTTTGGCAGTCTTTCAGGACTGCTGGCTCACAGTGCCTTCAATATCTCCAGTCATGGGGAGAGGAGGGAAAAATCTCTATGAAAACTCTTTCAGTTCTGGAAGAGCCATGGTAGCCAGATAACATATGACCTTCTTGCTGAGGCACTAGTGATCAGTCTCTCATTGATCAGCACACAAGAGAAAAGATTTGGTGAAAGGCATCACTACTACTCTGTGGCTAACGCTAACTGTGCTGCAACTAACTGTGTGGGTGAAGCACCAAGCAAATACCACATCCCTGCATCCGCCTTGAGTTGGACAGTGAGTCTTCCTCCCTCTGCCTCCCTTCTCTGCTGTAAAAACTGCAAAAAGACATGTATGAAAGCTGTGTCAGAGATAACAAGAACGGAAGGAGTTGCAGCAGGTGTTGAGCATTAAAGTACCATCTGGGGCTGTCAAATTCCAGCCAAAACAGTCTCCTCTGCAACTGCTCGGAAGGGTGGGATGGCATAGTTACTCAAGGTCAGGCAGGCAGAAAGGAAAGCAGAAGCTCTGTCTGAAGTCTGTGGACTGTTTCAGGAGCCAGAAAGATTGTAGCTATGCTATTAATTACTAGGCAGCATTAATGCAAGTGCCAGCTCACATTCCTTCTCTAATTACTTTTGCTGATGTATCGTGACATCTTGAAATCACCCTTGATTCTGATTGTGTAAGCCAGATTCCAGAAACATGGCATGGATCACATCAGCAAACACGGAAAAAGTATTGTCCCTCCCTATCTGAGGTTAAATTAAGCTAAAACATTCCTCTCCTTCCTCAGACAAAAGCTGAAAAAAACCTGAGGCCATCAGAGCATACTGAAACTCGGGCACCTTTCAAAGCCTACAGCATGAGGCTCGGCAGGCTATAATCAACCTTTTGAAAGGTTTCCAAGAAACACACACAACTCAGTCCAGGCTTCACATCTGCAATTTTGTTTGTCCAATGTCCCCTGAGTCTGACATTAACTTCTATGTACTCTCTATCAGCTGCAACTTCTGAGAGAATATAGAGATTCTTTACTTTAAAATATGGCAACTGCTGAATGCTTGTCAAGCAACAATCAACTGAAATGCACAGATTCTGTGGCTGGCTTTATTGAGACAGACCAACTAGGAAAAACACCTGTAAATCCTATTAACATACAAATGCATTTGACTCTGGAGCTACTTTTACTGAAAAAGTAAGAACAAATATCTCACATGTTCAAACTAAAACATAGCAAAGATACAAAATCAGATGATAAATAATTGTGAGGTGACCAGGCTCACTCTTTCCTGTGTGAGTCGCGTTTTGCAGTGTAGTTGTGTAGTTTTTGCTAGGTAAAAAAATGTGGGCAGACAGTGAAATGCTAACCAACCGCTTCACACCTGTAGCTCACAAAATTGAAAATACAGTATTATGACCACAAATTAAATACCCAGATAAAGATGACAGTGGTTACTCCTCTTTAAGAACATAACACGTGACTCGTGCCATTGAGTCTTACAGAAGGGGATTTATCCAGAACAGATGATGGCTGCTATGACCTCCGGTGAACGCCAAGTCTGGCAACACTGCTGGTTATTCATACTGTCTCCTCAGGGGTCCAGAGCTGGTATTTCAGAAATAAAGTAAGATATGCATTACCCATATGCAATCAATAAGACTTTAAAAAACATATTGTATAGCTGCCTCTTAAATTAATGTACAACTCATAGTGGTATCAGTGGGAGAAGAGAAAGGTCCAAATTCAAATGGCCAAAACTGCATCTAAGTTTCCCAGCTCTCTATTTCGTATTGGTTAGCTGCTTCTGAAGAGCCGAAGCCAACACATAGGAAGCAGTAGGCAAGAACTTGGGTGGATTTTAGGTTTACCCAGCTGGCTGAATCCTTTGGAAGACTCCATCATGTCACTGTATCACCTCCTTCCACTGTAAATACACAGCCCAGATATTTGCATTTCTTTGACTGGCTGAGGATTTTAGCAATCAGTGTTTCTTTGTCTTCCATCAAATAGATTTTACAAAATCGATTTTTCTTTAATTATATTCTCCTCATACAGGCTGTTTTATGTAAAAAAAAAAAAGAATAAGAGAATCAATGTTAAGGAAGTAAGAAAATTTTGTGTGTTGTTTCCTGCTATAGATATTACCTTTAGTATCTGTAATTGCCATGCTTGTAATGCTGACGGGGAAAGAGTATTGTAATATTATGTCGTGCGGCAGCCAGAGGCCATAACTTTCACTGTAAGCTCTTGGTTAATTCTTATGACATTAGAAAAAGATGGATGCGCTCTCTTGCAACTGCAGAAAGTATAAGGCTAAACTTTTTTTCTATACATTCTGAAACCATACCATACTTTGCAAGATACACAAACAATTTTGCTTGGAAGCTTTGGATTTAGTTACCAGTATCATGAAGCCAAAAACAAATGGAGTACTGTAAGACTAACTTATACAGATGCAGGGTCCAAGGCAGCTCCCGTTTTTTTAGGTATAGTCTGTCAATTCAACACAGTCACTTCTCAGCACTTCTTGCATCATGTCTTAAGAGTTTTGGAAAGGCTCCCAGTGACTGATTACGTATACTTCTTTAAACTAGATCCAAATGTCAGTGCCTAGGCTTAAAAATATTGGCCCCCCTCCAGAAAAGTATGCTTTATCACAGATTATAGACATTAGAAAATTAGTGATAGAGAAGACCTATGATATCATCTTGTCTCTCTCCATGAGCACAGGGGTGTTCTCCACAGTATATGTCAGCCAGTTTTGTTCTTTCTGGTTTAAATGACTCTCAGGCTTTCATTAGACTCTTCTATGGTCTAATTTATCTTACTTCTATGACATCTGTCCAGATATTCACCCCACATTTCACTATGCTGTGTTTCATCTCACAATTTTGAATTGTTTTCCTTCCTTTTAAGTAGAAAATCAGGATCTCTTTGTGTTCTGTGTTCTCAGGAAGGGCAAAAAAATCTGGACTTAAGTAGACAGAAAATATAAGTGGGTCTCAAGTGCATCCATCTGAAACTCTCTCAAACAATTATGGTGCCTGGCCGAATGCAAACATCTCCAACTCAAAACTATTCAGAGAAAGAGATTAGTGAGCTATTTTCTAATGCCTTCTTTAAAATGAGTTTTTTCATTGTAATTTTCTGTTTGTTCGGGGTTTTTTTAACTGTAGTGTGTGCACATCATCTCTTCAGAGTCAATAGGTAGATTTAAATATTATTTGAATAGCAGTTGAATAGACATGACCACTCATATAAAAGTATGTCTGTTGTGGGGTTTTTTTCTAATAGTGCCTTTTTAATTGACTGGTTTAGAAGGCACTTCCATGTCAACATTCATATTTGCACTCTCAGATATCTTGTAGCATCCTACTTCCGACATTGGCCTTACACAGTCACTTGTCCTCCAAAGCATTTCTCTTCATGCACCCACATTATCTTCAGAAAACATCTAGTGGGCAGGCCATCGTATTTAACAAGAAGTGCTATCTAACTAATCTCATTAGACAACATAATCCTGATTAAAATGTCCAGGCAAACAGCATTTAATAGGATGAGTAAAAACATGGATCCAAAGAAAATGTGCACTTTTAATTGTCCTCAAATAATAAAACACTGCTTTTTACTTCCAAAAGCTTTTCACAAACATCATTACCTAAAAAGAAAGAAGAGACATCATAGTAGTTTTAAGCAGCGGCACCACCTTATACACCATCAGTAGCATTTCAAACGAATGTATTGGGTATTATTAGACAAACATCAATTGTTCATATACATTAGGTTGGCTGCTACATATGTGTATGTAAATGTGTATAGGGAGATGAGTGTATATTCATGCTCATGCATACGTATATGTAGGCTGGCTGTTGTGTTTACAAGATGCTTAGCACCCAGGAGAAAGAAACATCTACTAGAACACCAAATTAGTTGCAGCTTTTGGGCCACCAGAGGAATCAAATTTTGAGGAGTGCTGTATCCCAGGAAACAACTGATATACCCTATCCCCTTCACCTCTTGCCATTCTGGCTCTAATTGTTTTGGCATTGTGAACATACCCTTTCTACTACAATGTGTGGCCCAGTGACACTGGGGGGTATATTTGCTCCATCTCTGATAAGACCTCTGTGAAATACTGTCCTCCCTACTCAAAGCAAAAACGTGGCAGCAGATTGCACAGAAAGGGCCTTACTGTAAGCTAGAGTTTGTGAGTGTTTGCTAAGCAATTTTAAGTATGCTAAGCTTTCTAGCCTCCTTACGGACTAAGAAAGAACTTTATCTTCTCTTCTCTCGAGTACCCTCCTACTAGAAGAAAAGCAAACCTGCTCTGAGATACTTCAGAAGCCTTTCTGTCATCATGACGGATATTAATGGCAGGTATTTTGTACTATAACCTCTCGCTGCTATTTTTCATTTGTTTTAGTAATTACTGGCCTAAATTCATCACTGCCAGAACTCCATTGATTCAGCAGCAGACCCTCCTAGGTAAATCTGTCCCTTGTGTTTAAGCAGCTGCTGTACCTCCTCTGGCTCAGCTCTACATTAACAATGTGGTCTTGAGAAAATGCTCATAGAAGTATCTGTATCCCATTCCCTCTCTACACAGGAATTTTATTTCTGGAAGGTCTTTTAATAATTTCCTTCAATTTATCTCAATTCATGGTTCTCAGTTGTAAAAGTCTGGCAACGAAATGCAAGAAATCACTGTGTTGCTGTTCTTCTCTATCGCAGACATCCACCAAACTCAAAATATCTGCACTATGCAGTCACTCAGGCAACATCTATGTAAAGGAGCCAGATACAGAACCTAAGAGGAATGTAGGTCCCCGAGCACCTCTGACAGATATCTAGAAAACAAGAAATATTCGAGAGAATAGCAATCATTGTTTCTGAAAGTACAAGATTACCAAGCACAAGAAATTTAACCATGTAATTTAGGATGACGTAGAAGCCAGAAGTATATGCAAGTCCTGTAACACACTGATGAGCAACAGATGAGCTGAGTACAGTTATCTGTGATGATTTGGACACATCTTCCAGCATCGGCAGTTCCTAAACCACTGACTGCTGAAGGACCTACAAGGGCATGCCAAATGAAGGTTTTTCTGTGTCTGCTCAGTTCCTACACTTCTAAGCACCAGTTGCTTAACTGCTGCTGGAGAAGACAGTGGAGCAGATGGCCTACTGCTCTCATAAATATTGTAGATCCTGTAGTGTCTTTGAAGATAAAGTGCTTTTGTGATCATGTAGTATGGATCAGATCTCATGAAGACCCTACTCTGACTAGTCATCCTTCCAGACAAATAGTCTCTCAGCAGTTTTATTAATTGACCAAAGGATGCATAACCGTGCTCTTGGTCTTAATTTTAGACAATTGTTCCTGGCTGTAGAGTTTTGATGGAGTGATTTAACAATGCCTCACCTGAGGTGAGTTATAAATCTGCTATGGATTAGGCAGAGATCACTACAGCCTTGGGGTGGATTGGAGAAGCTGCGCAGCTGTTCCCTTCGCATGTGACATGAAGCATGTGCCACACAGGAGGAGAAGAGACAGTCTCCTGCCCCTCCCCACCATCCACCAGCAAATCTCCTCCTGGATTAAGCAAGTTCATTAAAAGGTTGACTGTTATCTGGCTTTGTTTCATTCAGAGCTCCTTTTTTTTTTCCTACGTCTGAGCCCATTGCAATATCATTTTGGTGAACTCCTATAATATGTCTTAGCTTCCAGTTAGAGATTGGAAAAGATCCTATCATGTTTGTTCACAAATATGATGTGTGTGATTTTGCAAATCTCAGTAGGCAAATGACTAAATCATTTATTGTTCATCTTGTTTTGAGTGGCCATCTGATGGCATTACATATAACAAAATTTACTTGCTAAAATGCTTCCTGAAAATGGTAAAGCTTCATCCTTGCCTGCATAAATTTAAATCCCTGCACAGTCAGAGTTGTCCTAAATTATTTCTGTGAACTTACTATTACTGGGAAAAAAAAAAAGCACAAGAAAACTTAGAAAAGTAGACAATGACTGATATTTTACAATAGCAGGATAATAAAGACCAGCTAAAATTTCTCATTCATCCATACAGATTCATGACATTTTCATGATTTGCAGACATGACAATTTCATATTCATGCAGCTGTCAAGACAGTTGTAGATTATAACCAATCTCACAAGTCACAGCAAACCAAATATGAAGTAGAAAAAAATACTTGCAAAGAGCTTTCTTTACCATTAAGCCAACTTGAATACTAACACAAACAAATCAAGCACGTTTTTTCACCTACTTAAAATATCTTGGCTAATCCCATAAGACTTATTTTTTCTAAAAATGAATGTACTTGTTATATTTACATCTATGCAGTCCTATCTAATCTTGATAATGTTACAATGAGTAGTTTAGAACTTACAAGCTGCCCAAGTAACTCCAGTTAGGAAAGAATAACATGCGACATGCGTGTACTATAATTTCAAAATTATTCAAGAATAGAAATATGCTCAAAGAACTTCAAAAGGTTTCAGCCTTTATTCAGTGGCAAAACAAATCACAAAACCATTTTTAAAGTCTTAATTTTTTTTTTTCCAAGGTTGCTCAAGTTGCTTAGCGAAGTGTTCACGCAGGACAAATAGGTGAGTCTGTAGGGTGTTTATTTTTAGTGCCGAAGTCAGTTGAAATCATAGAATCATAGAGTCACAGAAATCAACCATGACTGCCTTTGTGCACCTCCCAGCAGCCACTGCCTTTCTGCTGCTGGACGCCATAGCACTGCCCCAAAGCTGACTGGCTGAGACTCAGCAGGTGCTTTGAGGAGGTAAGAGCAGCACATGGTGTGGAGCCTACCAGCAGGCTGGGGATGCGCCCATGTGCCTGTGTGACACCCTCTAGCCAGTGGCGAGCACAGCAGGTGATCAGAGGAGTGAGCAAGCATCCGAAACAAGAAGCACAAGTCTCACAGTCAGGCAAAATCAGAATTAACAAGGGCATGGGCAACATTCAATTTCCTTTGTATACTCCCCTCCTATTCTGAACATGCTGTGGATATCCCAGCTGCGTAAAGAGTTCACAAAGGTGTGCAAACACATGGAATTCAATAGCCCCTTTGTACAAGAATCACATTTGGAAGCATGTAGAAGAAGAGAAGCACAGGCCCAGGCTGATGCTCAGGATGGAGCCAAGCCTGGAGGTGAGGGATATTGCTGGGAGCTTGCTGGAAACCCAAGCCAGCTGAATGGCCACACTTGCCTCGGGGTGGCTGCTGGGCCACGCTGCTGCCCACAGGCACAGACTGTCTCTGACACCAGCCTGCTCCTGGTACACCTGCGGTCACTGGTTTGTCCAGGACGTCTGATACCTGCAGACATGGTATTGCTATCCCCAAGAGTTTCTGCCATGAATGATGTTTTCTCAGCCAGCTGAGACAAAGCAAAGATATTTCCCTACCAGCTACATCTCCAAAGAAACTGTGCACATTTGCCTTTTGCTTAGCTAATACATGTTTTCACTCTTTTCCAGGATTTTTTATTTATTTATTTATTTATTTATTTATTTATTTATTTATTTATTTTTTAGTTTAGGCTTGCCTAACCCGACTGAGAAACATCTCCCTCTCTCTGGAAATGGGGCAATTTTAGCAGGAAGGTCTTTCCTTGTCTAACCTTTGGGGAGGCATAACCGCTGCAGGCTACACAGTGCAGGGAGGAAGCCCTGAGGTTTCAACTGCCACCTATTGTGCCACAGAAAAGCCAACACAATACACAGTGCTGCACTGCAGCCCAGCCAGGCAGCACAGCCCCGATTTGAAGGTGCTGCTGTTGCTTGAGATAGCCTCAGCACCTCCCCTCATCTGCTCTCATGTTCCTATTCCTTCACATCTATGTATTTAATCTGTGAATCACTTATTTCTAATGTATGTGGAGGTTTCAGTTACATTTGTAGAGGAAAGGTTCCTCTTTGTGCTTATTTCTCCCATGTATGTATGTGGGATATAGCAGTCAGACACTCCAAGCTGAATAATAAGATGTTGGGCTTGAGCTAACAAAACAGGCTTGTCTTGTGTCAGAGCACAAATTGAGTGAGTTCATGCCTATCCATCATATCCAGAATAAACACACACAGAGTTTTCCAGTGGTCCCAAAGTGCTTCCAGCTTCTCTTGACAGTTAAAGTATCCACATAGTTGAAGGCCACACTTTGACCCACTTGCATGGTTTTGTAATCTCATGAAAGGTCCTCTGAAGTTCAAAAATTACTTCATATAAAAGCCACTTGTCAGCAGCAAAATGTTTTCTGCATTTCTGTTGCAGACTCATTCTAGAAATCACACTAAGAAACGAGCAAAGTTTACAACAGCCCTCCTGCAAACATCCACATAAGCATTTAAAGCCACATCAGTTCTGTGTACAAATCTTTTGCTTTTTATGAATATCAAATGAATATTATTACAATATCTCCAGAAAAGTGCAACAACAGAGACTATGAGGGAAGACTGCAGCAGAACACAGCGATCTCCCAATTTAGTATTCAACAGGTAAGGCCACCCTTGCTCCCACAGCTAGGATATTGAGCAACCCAACACTAGCCTGTATGGCCATTTGGAAGCCTTTTGCAAGTCCTGGGGCTGCTAGTTGGGTATGTGGCCCTGCTTTGGCCTTCCAACCAAGTGACCTCAACATTGTACTTAACTTGGGTTACTTTTCCTAAGCCTTCTATGTCTTGTCTAGGAAGACTGGAAAATCTTTGGACCTCAGAAGATACTTCAGGTTGGGTTTCAGCCCTGCATGACACCATGGGACCACAGTCTCTTCTTGGCCCCCCCAGTATGACTATAATTTCGCAGTGTTTACAGTAGTTACTGCCCAGGTGGAGGAGGCACCCACAAGCAGGCCACCTAAGTCTGGGAACTATCCTGGCTATATATCACAGTGATAATAAAGCCTGCTACAATCTACAGTCCTGCTGGGTTGTAGATTTTATGTACCTTCAGCAGCTGTGATTGTATAAGTCTTCAAAGGGATCATGGTGTTTTCCCAGAGTGCTTGGTTTGCTTCTGAACCTGCCTCTGGTGCTGTGTCCTACTTAACTGTCAGCATTTGAAGTTAAGCAACTAAGTGCACTATATATACTAAGACTCCAGTTAAATGTTTGCATTTTTGTTTGAGTTTCATCGGCTTATGGTTAAATTCCCACTTCTGTGTAAGCACAATAATACCAAACCACAGACCCGTCTGCTCCATTACTGCTAATGTACTCGTCACCTTGCAAAACTGAAGTAAAGTTCATAATCTGGGATAAGATTTCAACAGGAGCCCCAGGTATGCAAGGAATGCAGGACTAAACTCTTTGTGCAGCCATTTGCAGCTTACGTGTTACAGACACCTATTTTCTTCTCATATATGGGCCCTCAACATACCTTGGTAAACGCAATGTAAAATATTGCTAATCAAAGACTTACATGAACACATATCTTCAATTATCCTGAACACAAAAGACAGAAACCATCAGCTCATTCACTCCATACTACACAGCCCTCCGTAACCACACTGAAAAGAGTCAGAGGAGCAGCTTTTGATGCAGTGTTGTGCAGCTGCATTATTTACCTGTTATTTATCTGTTTACATCTGGACTATCTTGGTCATTGCTAAAGCCGACTAAGTAACCATCTAGCACGTGTTACTGCACTGTACTTACTCCTGTCTGCATGTGCTGGAGTTTATATACAGTACAAAAAATGTCACCAGCTGAAAAGATAAACTGGTTCCAGGTTGTAGCTGTAAAAAGAAAAATTGCATAAGACAATAACAAGACATGAATGGAGGAAGCAAGAAGTTTTTCTTTTGGCACTGTGTAAATTCTGATGCTCAACTTTAATGATATCTGTGATTGCAATGTGGCCCCGACAAAATGGTTTTGTTCATGTTACTATTTTTTCTAGCAACCACTTTTCTTATGCATAAATCTGATCTGTCACCGACTGTAGTCATGCCTTCATAACTACGTTAGCCAGCTTCCCTGAAGCATGCTACATCCCCAGACAGGTAGCAAGATGTCAGAGTAAGGGCTGTAAACAATTTCTGGGTTTTCACAAGTTAGACAGGAGGGGTCAGCATCCCAAGGATATGCAATAACTCTGGGACAGAAACACCCACTATTATAAGAAACTGAAATCATTAGAAACAACATAAATATACAGTTGTGGGACTTAGTCTTGTTATTGTCCTCTGATTTCTATATTAAGAGCCAGAAAAAGAGATTTGGAGAATCAGGACTAGAAAGAAAGCATGTGCTTCTGTAGCTTGCTGCACAAAAAAAAAAATATGAAGCAAGGTTATCTGGTATCATTATATCGTAAGCATTAATAAGGAACAAAGGAGATTTGTGTGATATAATAACCCTATAACACAATAAATAGATTCCTCTTGCTTCTACAACTAAAGCTAATTCACCGAATACCTTATACTTGCCTTTCATATAACCTAAAAGTTCTCAGAAGCAGTGCATGAACTTGTTTCCTCCAAGAATTAACTTCTCACTTAGATTTCCTGCTTTCTCTTGGGTCTGTTACTCTGCCAGTGTTATCCAAGTGTTCCATCGCAGAGTCCGGACACAACCACTGCTACGGCAGGTAGTGGTCCCAGAGTTCCTGACACTTCCTTATTCGTCCAGTTTTCTGTGTCTCATAGGAAAACTGGTACAGCAAACACACAAAAGCAGAGTTGTGCAAATAGCCTTGAAAAGACATTCAGGTGTTATTACTCTGCATTCAGTACGAGGATGAGTTGGCCTAGCTGCCCCAGCAATCCCAGCAAGACTGGGGGTCCCAATCTGTACCTCCCCATCCACTAGGGAAGAGGAAGCTGCCTCCTCCTGATTCAGTGCTGCAAGGGGTGACTTTCTTCCTTTGCCTTTTAGTTATAAAGAGATAGAGTCTGTTTTGTCTTTTTGATCCACTCTTCTTAATACTGTTTTTAGCCCACTGCCTTTAAATGATTATCTTTTCTTGTTTAATATAGAGCATTTTGTAGTCAAAGAGGTAAAATCACATGTTAAGCTTTTCCTGTATTTTACCGATGCAAATTTACTGTCACAAAGGTTTACAGCAAGTCTCTCAAAGCTTACCATTCATAGATGATTAGTCATGCTCTGTACTGTTATTTGCTATCTGGAATGGGACTTCATTAATTTGCAGGCATTCTTAATGCACTGCATAATGTCAGAGATTACCGGTTTCCCACAAATGAACTTTTCTTCCCTCACTTAAAAGGATTTAATAGAAAAACAATGCAAGTGTCTCTACTTAAGAGCTGCTTCTGATGGTTCAAAAAGTCAAGTGCTGATCCCATTTCACCATCTACTGGAAGCCTGCAGAATTACAGGACTGCTTGTGATTCTTCGCTTTACACACCACGATCTGAAAAAGACTGGATACTGGAGGAGTACTCAGAGGAAATATCACCACACATTTGTACTGCAGTTTGCCAGACAGCTGCTGGTGGTTAAGAGCCTAGGTGAACTTCTGATCTGGCCTGTAACAGGCCTTTTTTGTCTTTAAGTTATCTTGCAGAACAAACAATATCAACATTTAAAAAAAAAATAAAAAAAGTGAGGATTTGCATACAAATTTCCCTTTAACTGGTGTAATACCATGAACGTGGCATGCCCTGGCTCCAGCTCCCAGGTGTCGTGGACAGACATACCAGCAACTTGACTCTCCTGACTCATCAGGTCTCCACACCCACCCAATCTGCTCCTCGACACGCAAAGCTGATTTCCCCACTCCACCAGGCTTCTCAAACCAGACTTACGCCATGCCAGAGGTAATAAATGCAGTTTTAGACCTGAAAATATCATGAGGAAGTCTTCGGAGAATAGCAAGACAAAGCTACAGCATGGTAAGAGTGATAAACCCAGTGGGACATTCCTTGTTCTCTCTAAAGTGGGCCAAACAATCTGAGAAAAATTTTATCATTGATTTAGTTAATTACAAACAGAGTATCATTCGGGAAAACAATACCCATAAAACCCATTACTGTTTAACAGCTCTAATTACAGAGTGGACTCACAGGCATGTTTGGATTGTTTTAAACTTTTCTCACCGGATGCTAGAAATATCCCAATAAATCATACCATGGGAGTTGCCTTGATCCCACTGAAGTCAGGGGCAAAAAATCATACCAACTTAGCAGAGCATGGATTTGGCTTTATAAAGCAGGGGCAGAGCAGAACAGATCCTCACTTTGTCTTACATTTCATGTGGGAACCTCCACGAAGAAGCTGTGACTTCATTCTCCTTTCTCTAGTCACATTTTAATATCCAGTCAGAATATATAGCATGGTACTTGAAATACTTTATAATCAGATTACTATTACTGTATTTCATCAGCAAGGGAAAGTGAAAGTCGATGGTATCCCTTTGTTCATTTTTACTTCCGTTCACTAGATTACACGCTTAACAATCAATACTGAGTGTGCAAACACTGATGTTTGTGGTAGACCCATGAAGAAAACAGGGAAACACTTTGGCGCTGGAGCTGCTGTCTCTGCTGTGCTGGCTGTGGGCAGTGCTCCTTACAGAACAGGGCACTGGTGTTCCAGGCACCTCGTGAGGGCAGACAATCATACTATCTCAAAAACACTGTGTCAAGGTGAAAATTGATGCAGTGGCCTTGCCCACTTGCCAATGTCCTCTGCAGGGAAAGCAGGAGAGCCAATATGTAAGCTGAATCTATGCTCATGATAGCAATATGCCACAGAGCAGTGGCTGTCAGCCACAGACGATGGCAGTCTCTGCAGTGCCAGTCTTCAGCCCGGCTCTGCACCCCAGTAAATAACATTTACATAGCATCTGAATAACTTTCGACCATCCTCTGTGGTCTCACCACAATTTCTGCATTCACCTAATTAACAAGAGTTAGAAGTAGAAGGTGCATTAACCACCCTATATGGAGCCAAACGCTGATGCACAGGCAAATGTGGGCAAACAAACATGTAAAAAAAAAAAAAAAGAGATCCATGTTTTTATCTCTTTTCATCACTCCTCTGTATCAGGCCTTTCTTCCACTAAAAGAACCCTTCCCAAAAATCCCCCTCTACCACTGGCAGTATTAAAAGTCAGGAACACTTTTCTTAAATTAAAGATAAATGTGTATTACCAATATCAAAGCCATCATAGTTACTTGTGTCTAGAGTAGACTACCTCTTTTGCAGCTTTACCATCCTTAGCCAGGGTTACTTTCACAGCCAGTGAACACAGGAGGCTCTAAGGAATATGGGGACATTTCCTTCAAGTCTTCTATAGAAGGAGTAGAAAGATACTTCCAGAGGGGGCAGCGACTCAATCCCAACTCCTAACTCTCAGCCTTTCAGGCAGTCTTTGAGATGAGAGATGTCTACGACAGCTGAGACACAGAACTGTGTTCACCTGGCAGTCATGTCTACATGGGGAAAGGTGTTTTGCTTAAGCATTGGCTGTGCTTCTTTTCCAATGGAAGTAAAGAACAGGAGTTAGAATCATAGAATTATAGAATCACCAGGTTGGAAAAGGCATCTTGGATCATCAGGTCCAACCATTTCTATCAACCACTAAACCATGTGCCTGAGCGCCTCATCCATCTGTCTTTTAAATACCTCCAGGGATGGTGACTCAATCCCCTCCCTGGGCAGCCTCTGCCAGTGCCCAATGACCCCTTCTGTGAAAAATGTTTTCCTGATATCCAGTCTGAACCTCCCCTGGTGCAGCTTGAGGCCATTCCCCCTTGTCCTGTCCCCTGTCACTTGGGAGAAGAGCCCAGCTCCCTCCTCTCTATAAACTACTTTGCAGTAGTTGTAGAAAGTGATAAGGTCTCCCCTCAGCCTCCTTTTCTCCAGGCTACACAACCCCAGTTCCCTCAGCCGCTCCTCATAAGACTTGTTCTCCAGCCTCTTCACCAGCTTCATTGCTCTTCTCTGGACATGCAACGTTGAAAGTTGTTGGCTTTGAAACATGCAGTTCCAGCGGGCCGTGGGCACCTATCTCAGAGGAAGTACCTGGCTTTCCCATAGCTAAGGGCAAGCTGAACCCTGGCAGATATGCACATAGTGCCGTAGGGAATATTGTGCACCACTTGGTGCCCACAGGAATCAGCTGCCTGGTTTTTCTCCTCCTGGAGAGGCAGAGGATAGTGGAGCAGACAGCTAACTGCGTAATCTGCACTGCGCCAGTGCCCAGGGTCAGAAATCCTGTGTACACAGGGACAAAGGGCCTCTTGTCACATGTATGAAGCAAAGGCCACTGTTGTAATCTTTTGAAGATCACAAGGAGTGATCATTTGCGGTTCAAAATGCCTGACCACAGGTCTCCAGCTCCAGTGCCTCCTCCATGAAGCCAGCAGCCATGGCAGCTCTTTGAGCACAGCTAAGGCGTTAGACTGGACAGACTGGACTTTCACCTGCTGGTGACACCTCCAGAGTGGCGAGGAGATGCCACTTAGGAGCTGACTGTCCGCATAACGAGCACTCTGCCCCCAGATTGCACAGCCAGCGCTTGCCACACGGTGGATCCCTCCTCAATATTAAAAAAAAAACCGCCTGAGATGAGGGGAAGTACAAACCAGTGAGCAATAGAGGAAAGAAGCAGAGCCAGTCCCTGGCTCCGCAGTTCCACCACATGCCTGTGCACAGTTAAGGACCCTTGAGCAGATCACATTGCCACATTTTGGAGGATTCCAGCTCTGGCTTTTGTTTCAAGCTGTCGAGGATATATTGCTTCTTGGACTACGCTATCTTCTCCCAAACACATAGCTTAGGTTCAGAAGCAGATGCTTGAGATGTGAATCACCTCCAGATGCAAAGCATGCATTGTCCACGTGTCGATTATGTGTCTCTAGCACCTGCTGCAGTCTCAGGAATTGGCCAAAACACAAGAACAGATTAAATACAGTGAATAAAGTCTAGAGGCTTCTTAGGCTGGCCCAACTTAGGCATAGCTTTAGCATAGGTTCTGTCTGCACTTTCAGACAAAAAGTATCTTGCTTTTCCTAATTTTCGTATATTAATTTGCCTTATTCAGCAGTAGCAATGTGTCTCTTCCAGTGCACTAGTGCTAAGTAAACTTGTCATATCCCTCTCATCCACCAGTACCTAGGCACTGCTGGTGACCTAGTGCTCCAGCTAAATTCCAAGTCAGTCCATTTATTATTCTTTCTTCCATGGAAACAACCCAGCAAAAAGCAAAGCTCATCAGGGTCCCCTCTCCTCTGCAGCAGAGCCTGAGTTCCCAGTTTAGGGCAGTAGAGGCCCAGTCAAAAAATTAACTTGACGAGGTGGTTCTGCTGTTGGTTTGGCAGACACTGGGTTTGGAGCACCTACCATGAACTATTATCCCTGTTGCACTATGCTGCTGGAGCTATCACTACCCACTTCAGCCATTTTTTTCAGTTATTAACTGTTCATTAAACGTTGTACATCAGCTAACTGTAATTGCACAGTACTAAAATAAGGTAGAAAGGGTTTAAGAGTAAAACCAGGAAATATGTGATCTCTGGAAGGATCATTTCACAAGCCACCCTCAGAAACATGCTGACAGCACATGGCTGCAGGCACCCTGCCTGCAGGGCTGTCTGTGAGTGCAGCACATGCAGTTCAGCCAACACAGCGAGGATACTGCGCTGTGCAGCTCTGCACATGCTCTGTCTGCCAGCAAAGTCCCACTCACCCTCTAAGGCTTGTTTGTCTACGGGCAGCGCTCAGCTGCTGAGGTTAGATGAGCTGCAGCATCTCTCAGAGCTGCTTACAGGCAGTTACACATGCTGAAGATAAAATGTTTTTCAGGAGCTCAGTCAAGCTTCCAGGGGTGTCATTTTAAAAGGGACCGTTAACAGACAGAGTATACCATTCCCATTAGGCTGGTGATAATGTCCTTGCCTTGACAACAACCTGCAGCCGTAAAGCAAGTTTAATTTTCTGACAAGAAGACTGGCGACAGCTATCGTTGCATTGTTTACTGTAACATATGGGATTCTTCCCTGAAAACCCAGGAGATGGCATTTGTCTGGTCTGGTTGTAAATAATGAGATAGACCACAATGGATTTCAGTTCCTCATCAGTGTTCGATCAGCACAAAGGTAAGTCACCTGCTACTAATTTCAAAATCCTCTAGACCTCCCATGCCTCCCATGCAAACGTATTAAGATTACTTGACAGATGAATGACAAAAATTTTAGGGAAATATTAGGTCTCATAGAGATTTATGTTGGTTACACGTGAAGGAATTTTTTCTATCAGTTTAGACAAGGCAATTTCAGCCTATTGCCACAGTGATTTTTTAGAATAAAAATTTTCAGCAGAATAGAAACAGCATCTAATTGTTCTTATTCTTAATACTGAGAGATGTATGTATGTATTTATAGTTTATTTATACATTGGTCCTCTTGTGGAGATATGTATATAAACAATTGCAATATTAGCAAACAGTGTCATTTAAAATGGAGTAAAATTTTAAGAAAAGCTGATTTTCACGTCTGCCAGTTTGTATACACTAAAAGGACTGGGTGCCAACAAGTGATCAACTTTTCTTCTGCAAATCTCAGCTGTATAGGTAAATATTGTCATAATTGTGAATTTAAGATACCTTTAAAAGACCCAGCATGAAGATTTTCTGCATGGTAATGTTGCTATGGAAATACAAATGTCTCTTTGTTATTGCCTGTTTTTAAGTTAAATGATTAAAATTCACGTCATTGTCTGCCAATACACGCTTTTATGTCTAATTGCTAATGCCTAATCCACTATAAGGAATGTAGAGGCATTCCTTTTATGTTCCCAAAGCAGGAAGCTGTCACTATTTCACTGTCCATGTTGCAACAAATTTCTCTTTAAGTCAGCTTGGCAAATAATTTGTGTGCTGTGGCCAGTTTCCAGTACATACCTACACAGTGTTAAAGCTGATATGGCCATGCTGGCCCCACAGTGAAGGTGCTGGCTGTATAAAAAGATGAAGGGCAAGAGGAAGACAGACAGAAGCTGAGGGCTTTTGGCCAGCCAAGTCGCACAGGTTGTAATTTTGTGCTGGCCTGCACTTTTTTGGTGCATCCAAAATTAATACATGTAAAGTCCATGTAAAGAAGTGGACTTATGGCTGCCTTTCAGCCACAGTAGCACTAAACCTGAAACAAGCCTTGAGAGTAGGGGTCTACACCAGCCCAGACGGGACTGAACCCGAGTAGATGGGCAAGAGTGAGAAGCCATCAAGAAAAACTGAGTGACAAGATTGAAAAAATAACACCAGAAAGGGGATCTGTCCTGCAGAAATAGAGACAGGTGCTCCTAGGTCACATGTGAATGCTCAAACAGCCATTCTCAAGCTCTTCTTATAGAGGCACTATGAGTATGCAGTGACATACATTGACCAAGCAGTGCTCAGACAGGGGAGGGAGAGGGGAAACATTGCACATTCAGTGCCACGGGGATGGCTGTCAGGCATCTGAGGAAGTGTTGCTGAGAATGAGGCTGGAATATGACCAGGGCTGGTGAAGGAGAAGTCAACTCTTCAGATGGATAAGGAGGCAGACAGCCATGCAGGAGACCACTGACCCAAACCACCTCATCTGGGTAGAAGTGAGGAAGTTGGGAGGCTGTACCTCGCCTTGCTCCTGATCTGTAGCCCCTCCTCCAGCTAGGCCACTGTCCACATTGACCCATCCTTATTACTGCCCAGCATCATCTCAAGACCCATGTCACACTCCACTCACAGCTCCTTCCCAGCAAGAGAGTACCCTCCAGATAAATTCGTCATCTCCCCTCGGCTGCCATTGCAGGGCTGCTGGCCCATTAGATGATTTGTAACTCACTGTTTGCCTTCCCTGCTAGCTGTGTGGGAGGCAGATGGGGAGCAGGAGCAGTCAACACACAGCAATGGGACACTGAACCCATTGGTTATCATGCAAAGAAAACTATATTTAACATTTATAGTGTATGGTAGATTTTAGCTAAATAGCATGTAAATATATCGACACATTATCGATTTAAGCAGGCATAACTTTTTTAGCAAGGAGAAGGCGCGTGTCTTTCACTGGAGCAATTTATAACAGAGTATCTTTCAAGCATACCAGATCAACAACTGTTGGTCCAATAAAATCATCCAACCCTCCCTACAAACCCTTTCACCACCTTACATGTCATAAAACTATCTCAGCTACAGATCAAGAAAATAGAATTCCAGGCTTAAAAATCATGCTATCCCTTTGCAGCTCTTCCTATAGCACTCCTCATTAATATCTTACAATACTTATCAATTGAAACAGCAGTAGCAATGTATGACTTAAGGAAGCCAAGCAACATCAGAAACCACTCCGCTACTGATCCTTCTTGGTGCCATTTAAATGTGAGCTGTGCCTGGCTTCAAACGTTTTACCATTTAAACAGGGAAGCTAGACAAAGGCCTGGACTGATACATTCACAGGGACTATCACTTTGTGAAGCAACAAATAAATCCATAACATTAGAGAGTGAGTTACAGTTTTCCAAGAACTGAACTCACCTAACTCCCCCTGACCTTTGACACTTACA
Organism: Cuculus canorus; assembly: GCF_017976375.1. Classification (NCBI taxonomy): domain Eukaryota; kingdom Metazoa; phylum Chordata; class Aves; order Cuculiformes; family Cuculidae; genus Cuculus; species Cuculus canorus. The sequence continues at coordinate 8,770,671 of NC_071441.1, read as the reverse complement.
TGCTGAACCAAATTAACTGCGTAGTATTGTGTCCAGATGACAAGCCATGGGAAATCACATAAGGCATCTGGCTACTGGTGGAGGCAAGGGGGTTTATAGGAATAAAAGAGAGTAAATTATATATATAAATATTTCTTCTTCACAATCAACATAAATTAACCTGTTATCCAGTGATAAGTTTTCAAAACTTTGTGTTTTAGCAATATCTCAATGTATCATTGTCAAGATTGTCAAGACCACGTACACTAATCTGCAGCAAATTTATTTAGACAGGAGAAAGCATGCATTTATATATGTCTAGCATGTGTTTTGCCAACATCACAAATTGTGTAAAACATACATTCTTCATAGGAGATTCAGAGGACAATTATTGTCACAAAAAGTGTAATTTCATTGCTCTGGGTCCTGTGATCATTTTTCATATTTCCTTATATACCCCCTTTTCCCACCAAAAGACAACAACTTTGTCTTAAAGAAATGTTTTAAGCTTTAAAGCACTGCAGCTTATTTCAGATAGATTGACTTTAAAATTTGATTCTTTCTGAGGATTTTAGCAGCAAAAGATGTCATACCCCATATGTTATTTGGTCTTTGCTCACTGAGGTTTTTCCAGATCCTTCTACTCCACTGTCATACCAGCCTGCAGTTTCTCCCTACCCTTGCTCCATATGTAGGCTCTTAGTGGACCTCCTGCCTTCCTGAAGCTGACAGCTTCCTTTCACCAGCAGCAAAGCAATTTTCCAAAATAAAATGTAAAATGTATCCAAAATGGCACCAGTGCTCACTGGCATTTACAGAACTGTAAGATAATAAAGGAAGTAATCCTACTGCATTTGAAGATGGAAGATCACGCATCTCACTGTTCACAATCCCTTTATCCCCTGTGGTGCTGGTACCGCAGCCACAGCCGAGCTCCCGGCAGGATAAGCTCACAGAGGGGGACATATGCGCTCAGTAACTCACTACCACCTTCTGCAAAATGCCAACTCTCCAAACCATCCCTTTCGTGTCCAGGCAGGTGTCTACAAAAAGAAATGGCCTACAAGCTTTGTGCCCATGCCCCCTCATTCCTCTACAGGAAGATGATGTCCCCTGAAGCCAAGTGCAGCCAACATAAATTCCTGGCATTTCCTGCTCCCTCTCATGTGAAGCATCAGAAGACCAAGCATCTGTCTTCCTCCTCATCCCTCACCAAAAACCACACAGGTCATGTTAAAGACACTGCACTTGTAGTCCTGTCACCCAACAGAATTAAAGTCAGTCTATTTTATGTCAGATGCATAATATGAGCACTTATCAATTGTTCATTCCCTTGCCAGCAGGGTGACAGCCTGGTCCGCCTGCCCCTCCGTGCTCCATCAGCTAGGACTCAAGTTGGGAAGTGTGAATGTCAGATGTGGCTTTGTGTCACTATCACTTAACAAGAGCAGTCTTCTCTTGCAGTTCTGCAAGAGTGCACATGGGGAACATTTCTTCTTTCATGCACACATGCATGCATCCATCCATCCATCCAGTCACAGTTTTGCCTCCTTTTCTCATATAGGAGGATAGTTGCTGTTGGGAAAGTAAATTCAGCCCAGCAGAAGCAAAGGGAAAGGGAGTAAGACATTGTGGTTTAGTTAGATGAAAAAGGGCAGAAGGAGTCAAGGACCTTCATGCAGGTGTACATCCGTGTCCTCATCTTCCTGCCATCCTGCAACTGCTCTTCTTGGAGGATGGAGAGTTTTGGTTTGTATCTGTATTCCTCTGTTCCTAATGGCAGCAGAAAAATTTAACTACTTACAAAGCTAAACATCAAGAAGTACAAAATTTACCTATGTAATACATGAAGGAGGTAAGGGCCCCTTTGAACCACTGTCTGTCTCAGTACCTCTAACGGATTCCTTCCCAATGCCAGCAGCATCTTCTCTGTACCATTCCCATATAATCACCACCACATGTAGCTCTGAGAGGAGGTGCTCATGGATGGTACCCCCTGTGTACCTCCGGGAACTGGCAACACAAAGAGCAGCAACACAAGTGATGAATCTGCCTTGTCTCCTTGCCTTTTGCCCACTGCATACACACCGCCTTGAGTAAGGGACTAGCTCAGACCCAAGCTTGTTATTAACATATCTTTGCTGAATTCACTGATTGTGAAAGCAGTCTGCAGATCTGGTATGCTATGGAAATCTAATTAATAACTCCTGTGGTAAAGTCACTTCTTTTTTTCATTTACTAGTCATTGACAATGACTCTCCAGAGACACAGACTCTTAAGTCTGTCCTGATCTCCCAAGCACACAGATCAAAGCTTCTGAGCCAAATGAGCAGTTCCCTCAGCAAGAGACTCCCAACAGAATAAAAATCAAGTTAACGTTTTTAATTTACAAGTTTTATCAAATGTGTCATTTAAAACACAAGCTAGAACAAATAGAAGAAATTAAATTCCTTAGCTGAGTAGTGATGGAGAGGGAATCTGTGCGCTGGTGAAAGCAGATTTAGAATCAGCATTTTAGTTTTTTCAATCCCATAACCAGAGCTCCAAGTTTGACAGATTAACCTTTTGCAAGTTAGCTAGATTGTGTTTCCATGGCAGACAAGTTTTAAAGTCGAGAAGGATGATTGCATCCCAGTGAGAGAAGGTCAGATGTAGGGAATTACACTAGGCTGTAAACACCAGCATGGAGCTCACACAGGTTCAGCCGCAACAACATCTGAAAACAATATGAATAGCGTGGCTAATACTGTAAAACTATCTTTAAAGATCTTTTATACTCAAAAATATATCTGACAATGTTTAAAATATAACTTATATCAATGTGTTAGTAATAATGTATTCTTTGATTATGAAAAAGACTTTTTACTAACTTTTCAAAATCTCTTTAAACCATTTTCCTTTTTTCTGCATAGCTTACATAGCCGTGCTGTCCCTAGAAGACATGACAGAAAAGATAAGTCACCAGTCGCTTAAGCTGTCTTTCCTTTGATCAACACTCTAGTGTGATTTAGGCATCAGTTTTTCTTTGTCCTTATAACTGGGTAGTGCAGTGCCTTGACAAACCTTATGCTCTGTGGCCCTGACCCTCAGACTCAGTGAAAAGCACAGCTCACTACATCTTTTTGAGTTAATAGAGACCAGAAACTCTTTTTAAAACTGAACAGGAGTCTGTGGCTGGCTCACAATACTTATCTGTAGCATTTTACCATTGCATCAGATTTCACACTGCAGCAAAAAATCAAATCTTTTGATTCCTGAGGTTAAGAGGGTAATAGTTCACGTAAAGCCAATTGAAGTGTAGGCATGTGCAGTGTGGGATGACCAATCTGGAAGGAAGTGAGAAAGAAAGAAGCAAAGAGAGGGTCACCACATTATTTTCTCTAGAAAGAAATATCTGAGGGGTGTTCACAAACAGGTCCTGCAAGGCATCTGCTTTAAATAATATCTCATATTGTAACCGTCAAGAAAATAAACCTCTCCTGGGTTCCAATCAGTAGTCTACCTTTCCTCTTTTGTCAGAATTATTGACACAAACCATTGCTGCCAGAAGCTCACTCTCCTGAGAAAAGAATTCCCCTGGGCATGGCAGGGAAAGGAAGTGAAAAGCCTCAGTCTTCTGACTGGGGCAAAGACAACACTCACATTGAAAACACTGATTTCATGCTATCTTATAAAAGTGTAGCCAGCAATATGATGAGCTAGTTCAGCTATTACTTCATCATTTTTCATGTCATGTTACATTAATGTTAGCACAATTCCTTATAAGTGGTGGAAACTTTCCAGAAGTTTTCTTATGTACTCTCAGCATCTGTGCCTGACAGTTTTTGGAAGAAGTTATAAAAAACAAGTTTCAGATGACTAAGGAAAACCACAGTGCTGTTTAGATACACTTTGTTCCACCTCAAGTTATACAGTCATAAAAACTCAGTGAAATAAGTGTCATTATTTTCACTGTTAATCATTTGTATTTGCTCTCCACTTACTCACGGACATACTCCTCCCCTGCAGGTGATGCAGCAGAAGAGATTGACTTGACTGTGGTTTTCCAAGCAGCAGCTAATGGCGATGTGAATACACTAACTGCTGTGATTCGAGAAGACCCTTCCATCCTGGAGTGCTGCGACAGAGAGGGTAAATGAAGGGGATTAGTTGCTTCAGCATGTAATTGAATTTTCCACTTCTTATCCTGACTTTTGTGTTCAGTAAATTATATTTAGTAGCAGAATACAGGAAATTTGAGTTATTCTTTGGAACATCCACTGGAAATGCTCAGTTTGGATACTTCTTTCCCCCTGTAACTGTAAGATTTTTTTATATGGATACAAACAAGTTGCTTTGCTATAATCAGACAGTGCTTTATTGTTTTCAGATTACTGTTTTATGTTATTACAAAGTGCTGTCCGTTGGCTAGGTTTTATATTTAGCTGTTTTCCAAGTGAATTAGAGCCACAGATCTCTGGAAGCTTCTCTCAAGGAAGATTTTGCTTATTCAAAAGCATTTACCTAGTCTAGTTTCTTTTGAAGGGTCCATATGAATACTAGCTATTCTAATCTTTACCAGTTTCTACCAAGTTACCAATTTTTCCTACACTTTAAACAATAAATCCCAACTGTTACCTTTAGAACATCTATTGGTCAGTAGGGAAAATGCTTAATTAAGCTAAAACGGTCTCTCCAGACCTTTAGTGAGAGAGGGACTAGGTATGAAAGGCAGTGGGTGGAATTAGGCTGATGAGCAAACAGAAGTATTTCAGCTCGAGAATAAACTTGTTTACTAGATTGTACATAGAACTGTAACTAAAGACCAGTCTTGCAAAACAAATCATATGTCTCATATCCTGCACATATGGCAGTCTGCATAACCTCAGGTTGACTTGCATGAATTTGCTCAGCAGACTTATTGAATCCAGTAAGAATAATTATTCTTCAGTTGTGTCTGAAGCTTCTAGTAGTCTTACAGTTTCTAATATTCATGTTTATTCCCAACTTAGTCATTTTAAATTGCTTTGTCAGATTCTTGCTATTATTCGGCAGTTAACAGAATGGAAGGAAGAGGAAGCAATTATAATGGAAGATATCATAATACTTCATGATGAAATTTGAGTATTAGATTTGAATGCTGCTTTCAGGGTTTCGCATAGAAATTGCAGAATATGCAATAAGTTCTCCTGACAACATAAAAGAAAATATGATAGAGCAAATTCAGTCTTTGAAATAATTTGTTGTCTACCCAAAGCATCTACTCACACACGTACAGCCTTTGCATGGGACAGGGCTTGACATCTTAAATCTTTTGAATACATAAATCATGAATCTTTTTAATATCTTCTGAAATCTTTTGAGAAAATTACCCAAGTGTCATCTGGCTACCAGTCACTCTGAAGACTATCAGCTTCCAAAATGATGTACAAAGCAAACAGTTCCTACTGGGAGCTTGTCAACAGAAAAGCACTTTTCCCTCCAGAAGCACAGTTAACGAGGCAAGACTTTTGCTAGTAAAGTCATGCTTTTTCTAAAATCAGTGGTCAGTAACTGCCAGAGTAGTTACTTCTAGCCTGCAAAAAGTTGAGCACAACTGTTGGACAACGTCAGAGAAAGGATTTGTTAATTTCCTAGGGATAAAACTAGCAAGTAAGAAAGTATCTCTATTTTATGACTTTGAAAAATAAAATTGTAAAAGAACACTTTACTT